>NC_141689.1:416932360-418132360 GCF_964263255.1 Lissotriton vulgaris | reverse complement strand
GTTCTAAAGGGGCATATTATCAACTGCCAGCAACAATTATCGCTGGCAGTGCTTAGCAATAATTTTATTATCGCAGGCTATCTCTGTAATTTATCGCCCTGGCAGCGCGGTATTAACAACGCATTTCTCCAGGGCGATCAAAATTCCGGAGATAGCGAGGTTATCGCTGTTTTGCAGGGAACATCGTTGGTTTTCCAGCAATGTTCCCTGCAAAACGGCAATAACCTTGCTGATACAACCCACAGGGTTGTATCAGCATAAACCACCCCCAATGTTGGAGATAGGTAAGTCTGCATTTTAGCAGACGTTAGTTTTTGGAGAAAACAGCTGTTTACCCGAAAAACTAATGTCTGCTAAAATGCTGGGGCAGCCTTCTAAATATCGCGATGTGAAGATCAGCGATATTTGCAAGGTTGTCCATCCGGGGTACGCCCAGTGGTGCCCACTTTGCATCTCATTAGAGATGCAAAGGGAGGCGTTGGGAAAAAGGGTGCTAACGTGATTATGCATGTTAGCACCATCTTGTAAATAGGGTGATAGTTTTATCCAAAAAAGCGGAGATAACGCCCTTGTAAATATGCCCAAGAGATATTAATGAGCACTTCTAAACATTCCACTGTAGTCCTAATACCCTGTTAAGCAGTTTGTATTGCTAGAACCAAGCTCATTGCAATTGAAAAGTAATAGAATGCGTAACACAACAATCAGGTACTTTGTTATGCAGAAATAAGGCAATGCATAATACACTAATCAGGAAGTACATTATGCAGGAATAATGCAATGCGTAATACGCTAATTATGTAGTTCGTTATGAAGAAACAATGCAATGTGTCATACGACAATCAGGTAGTTCATTATGCAGAAATAATGCCATGAGTAATACATTAATCAGGTCGTTTGTTATGCAGGAGTAATGCAATGCGTAATACACTAATCAGGTAGTTCGTAATGCAGAAATGATGCAATGTGTGATACCACAATCAGGTACTCTGTTATGCAGAAATAAAGTAATGCGTAACACACTTCAACACAGATCACGGTGCCTTAGGCAGCCTCTCCGCCACTTGTGCTGACTCACAGTTAGCCTCTGTCAACATTTGCCCCCAACACGGGTATGGTATGACAAAAAGTGCACTCTGGCCCCGGTACTGCCACTCCCTTGGCAATTACGGGCCGCAATACGAGCCGAAGCAGAGGCTCGCACTGCTGGAATGAGAGAGAGGCCGAGAGTGTCTCCCTCTGAGCCCGCATCCTACCCTAGGCGTCGACGCACGTTACCTGGGGGGTGCAACCTCACTCTCCTCTCCTCTTCCAGGGACTTGGGCCTCCAATGCAATCTTTGTGAAATGGCAATGGCGGGCTTGAGCCGGCGGCTCAGGTTCTCCGGGGCTGCCGGGCCGCTACTGCTACGAAGATCTCAGGCAGCCACAGGGCACACACACAGCATCGCTGAGACTCACTTGAGCTTCAGGTGCACGGACAATGGGCACTCCTCATGAGGGTCTCAGGCTGCACGAAGAACATGCACACAGCGTCGCTGAGAGTCACTTTAACTCTGGGTGCACGATAACAAGGCAATCCTCATGAAGATCCCAGGCTGCACAAAGCACACGTACACAGTGTTGCTGAGACTCACTTGGATTCTGGGTGTGCACACTAACAAGGCAATCCTCATGAAGGTCCCAGGCTGCACAAAGCACATGCACACAGCGTAGTTGCGACTCACTTGGATTCCGGGTATGCACGCTAACAAGGCAGTTCTCATGAAGATCCCAGGCCGCAAAAAGCACACACACACAGCATCGCTGAGCCTCGCTTGGACTCCAGGTGCCCACGATCACAGGGCACAACTTACAAAGGTCTCAGGCTGCAAAAAGCACACACACACACTGTAGCTGAGACTCTCCTGAAAACTTGTGTGTTCCTGTGTTTCCGCAACAGGGAGCCAGCTGACCTCGGGCCCTTGGGGATAAGTTACTTCAGGATACAGCACAGCAAAGTCCTTTCAAGCAGGGGGACACAGCACACAGCAACGTCCCTTTAGCCTTTCCTTGGTTAAAACAACAAACTGTAGGCCAGCCCCAGAACACACAGCAAGGGTCAGTCCTTTCCTTCAGTCTCTTCAGTTGTTTCTTCCTTGGCAAAGATTCCTCTCCACCACAAAGTAGTTCCAGTCTTGTTCAATCTTGATCAAGCCATTCTCCTCAGTTCAGGGGCTTCAGCTTTCATAAATATACCCCTCAATGGCTTTGAAGTCTTTGTGCTCAGAGGGCCACGGACCCCTGTTCAAATCAGTTGTGTGCGTCCCTGCCAGTGACACCTTCTTCCTTTGATTAGTGGGGGTCTGGATTCTCAATCACTCAGCAGGAGATGGGACAATTGTTTTATGGCAGCAACCCAGGCCTCTTTACCTCTAGGGGCTACTCCTCCCCCTACACTCCAGATTCAGGTCAGCCTCTTGCTGTCTCACCTCCTCCCCTGGGTCAACACATTCCCCAGATCTCTTTCAAATCCAGACAGTCAATCCACATCCAGGCAGAGACACACAAAAATGTTAGAGCACAAAAACCTAGCCACTTCTAAAAGCGTGGCTTATAAAGACACAATGCAAAAACCACCTTCATAGAAAGATGTGTTATTACATGGTGATCTCAGGCATACTCAAGTTCACCTCTCCATCGTAAGCCTTTGGGAAGATAGGCTGGAAACATATTACACAGCCTCCCCATTCTGTCCTATGGGTAAGATGGCCTTCCAACAGCGAAAAACAAAATGGAGATTATTTCACTGTCAGGACATGGTACACACCTTAGTACATGTCCTACCTTTCATGTGCACTGTACCCTGTCCAGGGGGTACCCTGGGCCTACCATAGGGGTGTCTGATGTGCATAGAAAGGGAGGAGTAAGGTCTAGCAAGTGGGTGCACTTGTCAGAACAACATGGCAGGTAAACAAACCGCGCCCAGGCACTGCAATGGAAGGCCTTAGTTCCCTCTTTAAGGCTACTGGTGTGGGTTGCACAAGTAGTGCTGCAGGCTGACTAGTAACATTTGCATTACCACCCCTGACTCACATAGTGCACTTTACTAGTAAGGCAAACCTACCAATCATGGACAACCAATTACCATTATACTTTACACAGGGAACACTTGCACTTTGACGCTAATCAGCAGTGGCAAAGTACCCAAAGCATCTAAGTTGGCAACACCATGTCAGAAAAAAGGTCTAGGGGGAAAACAAAACGTTTAGGGAACTTTAACCAAAAAGGGCTAAGTCCTAAAGTGCTATAAATATTGGGGCTGTGACCTCATGTCTGTTGGACTCACTGAACTTCTGGAACTTGGAGAGCACACTGCGCGGAGTGCAGGGTGCCAGGAGGAACCATCACTGGGGACTGATATGCTGCCCTGCTTGGCAGCTAAAGGGACTGCTGCTCTGTGGTAATTACCAAGTGTGCTGGCCTGCCTGAACCCAGTCTTCTGGGATTTACCAGGGCTGTGTGGCTGGCCTTAGAGGAAATTGGAGTAGTGCTGCGCTTTCTTTTCTCCCCCCTATATGGGGTGATCCTCACCCAAGTGTGTGGTGAGGGCTGTGTTCTGCACTTCAGGAGCCCTTTCTGGAGAGAGTAGACAGCAGCCCCTTTCTCCTGCCACTAGGGAGAAAGAGTAGGGAGCGCTGCATTCTTGTACCCCTGAAGTGTGAGGACCCTGCCCACTAGAAGCGCCTGGTGGACGTTTTCCAAGTCATCCCCTAAGCCCGAGAAGTGAGCTCTACTTCTTTATGCTGCGAAAGCAGCCCGCAAACCGAAAGTCAGGCAGGGAAAACCTGACCGTAGGCGGGGCTCCCTTGTGGAAGGAGCCTGATTGTGGGCGTAGCTCCCCAGGGAGGGAGGAAGCTGACGAGTGCGCAACAGGAGGAAGAAACGTCTCCCGGTCCGACACAGCCGGGGACTTCAAGGTCCACAAGAAGCAGGACGCCTCGACCCCTCACTTGAGCGGGGTCCACAGCCGAAATGAGATGGTCCTATCGGTGCCCCGAGGGGCGAGGTGGTGCATTTGGTACTCCCGTCACAAGGTGGAGCACTTGGTAGCCAAGTTAGACCGGGGCTGGCGAGGCCCTGTTATGACACAGTCTCAATGGGAGGGGAGGGCCCGAGAGGCCTTAACAGGTGTCTGCCTCTACTCTGTTTTTCGAGCGTTGAGGAGGGGGGTGGAGAGAGCAGGGACTGTGTTGGTTGACTACCTGACCCCTCTCTACGAGGCTCCTAGTTGCGCTGAATTCGCTCCTTGAGCGGGAGATCCATTGCGGCCTCCCAGTTTTTACTGGCCGACATAAAGGAACACTACTGTTGAGCCATGATAGGGGCTCCGTGGCATTTTGGCCCTCTCTAGTACATTACTCCCTGTATTGCTGGCATTAGGAGCACAGAGGTCACTCCTGGGGGAATTCTCTTGGTGTTTCGGCCATTGCCCAGGCGGAGGGGACTGAGGGAAGTCTCCCGTCAATGGTGGGAGGAAGCTGTTTTCCCTCGCTGACCAAACTGCTCCACCGGATGCCCAGATGTAATGGTGTATCCCTCGATGGCCCATATGCACCGTATTGGTGTTCTGCATAATGCTCTCATCAAGGATTTTATGATATGAAGCAGCTGCTTCAGTGTGCTCCTGTTTGCAGAGATTTCCCTCGTCTACTCACTGCCTGCTGCCTGTTGCTCCGGGAAGCCAAGGAGACAGGCTCTTTCATTTCTTCACGTCGGAGGCTGCTTGACAGGGGCTGGGACTGCGAGACCCAGGGTTCAGCGCGTGGAGACCTGAGCGCACCTGGAGTCTCTTCCCGCCCCTGCTCCGCCCCAGTTGGTTGCCTGCCCTATTTTGATTGGCTAACAGCACTATTACAGCTCGCGGCCCCCGCTTCGCGGGAGCCGCTCGCAGCTGCTTCAGTGTGCTCCTGTTTGCAGAGATTTCCCTCGTCTACTCACTGCCTGCTGCCTGTTGCTCCGGGAAGCCAAGGAGACAGGCTCTTTCATTTCTTCACGTCGGAGGCTGCTTGACAGGGGCTGGGACTGCGAGACCCAGGGTTCAGCGCGTGGAGACCTGAGCGCACCTGGAGTCTCTTCCCGCCCCTGCTCCGCCCCAGTTGGTTGCCTGCCCTATTTTGATTGGCTAACAGCACTATTACAGCTCGCGGCCCCCGCTTCGCGGGAGCCGCTCGCAGCTGCTTCAGTGTGCTCCTGTTTGCAGAGATTTCCCTCGTCTACTCACTGCCTGCTGCCTGTTGCTCCGGGAAGCCAAGGAGACAGGCTCTTTCATTTCTTCACGTCGGAGGCTGCTTGACAGGGGCTGGGACTGCGAGACCCAGGGTTCAGCGCGTGGAGACCTGAGCGCACCTGGAGTCTCTTCCCGCCCCTGCTCCGCCCCAGTTGGTTGCCTGCCCTATTTTGATTGGCTAACAGCACTATTACAGCTTGCGGCCCCCGCTTCGCGGGAGCCGCTCGCAGCTGCTTCAGTGTGCTCCTGTTTGCAGAGATTTCCCTCGTCTACTCACTGCCTGCTGCCTGTTGCTCCGGGAAGCCAAGGAGACAGGCTCTTTCATTTCTTCACGTCGGAGGCTGCTTGACAGGGGCTGGGACTGCGAGACCCAGGGTTCAGCGCGTGGAGACCTGAGCGCACCTGGAGTCTCTTCCCGCCCCTGCTCTGCCCCAGTTGGTTGCCTGCCCTATTTTGATTGGCTAACAGCACTATTACAGCTCGCGGCCCCCGCTTCGCGGGAGCCGCTCGCAGCTGCTTCAGTGTGCTCCTGTTTGCAGAGATTTCCCTCGTCTACTCACTGCCTGCTGCCTGTTGCTCCGGGAAGCCAAGGAGACAGGCTCTTTCATTTCTTCACGTCGGAGGCTGCTTGACAGGGGCTGGGACTGCGAGACCCAGGGTTCAGCGCGTGGAGACCTGAGCGCACCTGGAGTCTCTTCCCGCCCCTGCTCCGCCCCAGTTGGTTGCCTGCCCTATTTTGATTGGCTAACAGCACTATTACAGCTCGCGGCCCCCGCTTCGCGGGAGCCGCTCGCAGCTGCTTCAGTGTGCTCCTGTTTGCAGAGATTTCCCTCGTCTACTCACTGCCTGCTGCCTGTTGCTCCGGGAAGCCAAGGAGACAGGCTCTTTCATTTCTTCACGTCGGAGGCTGCTTGACAGGGGCTGGGACTGCGAGACCCAGGGTTCAGCGCGTGGAGACCTGAGCGCACCTGGAGTCTCTTCCCGCCCCCTGCTCCTCCTATTTACGACACACCCTCCACGCTAAGCGGGACGCGTGCGGGACGCCGGGCGAAGCCCGGGCAAAGGGCGGGCCGTCTGTGGCCGTCCGGGGACGACCGAGGACGGGACGGGTCACCCCTCTTACATCGACTGCAGGAGATTGAGCCCACCTGTTTACTTGACCACAATACTCCTCAATGATGGCTTTGAAAAAATTGCGCTCAAGAACAATTTACATGAAACGCATGGGTACCGATGCAGCCATTAGAAAATCTGTCGATAAATCTATGAAACCTGGCCAAATTTCTAACACACCTGCAATAACCAAATACTTTTCTACTCTTTCCGAGAAAAACCACTCATCTCCTCGAACATCGGTAGAAGAAAATAAACATATTTCTATTACTATTGATAGTGAACGCCAGTCAGAATTATTTGCTGCACTAGGTAATCATAATCAAGAATCATCTAATCCAGAGATAAATCAGCCAAAAAATCCGCCCTCGGAAGAGTATTCTCAACTGATTCTAGAGATGTCGCAAATAACACCAATTAGACAACAGGAGAATAAATCAGCTAATGAGGTCTCCGTGAATATCATTACGAAGACCGAAGAGCAGAAATTAACGTCTCCGTTAAGAAAAAATCAACCATTCACTAGTTCCCCAGATAAATCACCTAAACTGTTCTCTAATCAATCCAATCTTACAAATCTTTATTTTCCTAACACAACCCTTCCAGCTGCCTTTCCACCCCTGTCCAAAGTACTCTTCTCCCTTCAAGACATTCTGGAATCAGTTCTCACACATCTCGGCCAAATCTTAGCCAACTCAGATGACACATTGGACGTCCAAATAGGCATTCTCAAACATCTGGTGGAAGAAAAAAAGAAAAAAGAGTCACCCAAAGCCTCATCCGAGGAACTAGAAACGGTCAACCAGGTACCATCTGAAGCTGGTTGTAAAAAAAGTTCAAGATCTCAAAAAATGCAAAGTGTAAGTACGCAAACATCAGATGCGAAAATAAAGGAGAGTGAATTTAAGAAATTGCAATCTAAGGGAAACCCACCCATAATCTTCTCTCTGAAAAAGCTTTTCAGTGAAGAAAAGGAATACACTTCTGAAAATAGTCTCAAAAATTATCCCATTTTCTCCAACAAAGAAACTGAGATTGGTTACGGTATGATATCCACCGAAAATAACATACATTTGTCGAAGGATAGCAAAGAAAATGAAACCAAACAGACAGGAAAAATTGAAAAAATCACTGAAGTGAAAGAAAATATGGGCAAGAAAAAGCGAGGACGTCCCCTGAGAAGAATCCATAAGAAAAAAGGGAACAAACTCAAATTTCAAAAACATACTTATGCTAATTTGGCGATCACTCCACCGACTAAAATAACTACGCCGGCGAAGCCTTTGAATCCTAATGCAGATGAATATTGCCAGCCAATAGTAAGAAAACCATTAGAGCAAAATATCGTCAATCCAAAAAATCTACAAGACTATATAACTAGGCAGTGGGACAGAACACTATCAAAACACTTAACTATCGGGGAACTCTTTCCAACTGATAATATCCCGCTCAATCGAGGAAGAATAGTCCAGCTATTGCAAGAAATTCCTTCCTTGATCTCTCTGACAAGTAGAGAAATAGACCTAGTACGTTTTCCAAAAATAGAAAATACCCAATTCGCACAAGTGTCATTCTTCTCTCCAGTTCTCCCAGGTCTAATCATGAGAGAAAAAGAAATCCTACAAAAACACGGATATGATGTAATCTCAATTTCAGACATCAAAACCAACTTGCAAAATTCCGTAGTAACTAAACAACATCTTACTGATCAAATACCTAACATAGAAAGGGATGAACGTACACCAAACAACATGAGGAAAGACAAATTAAAAATACAAGTAAGGCAAGGCGAAAGGTCGGTGTGGTCAAGGAACATTAATCCAAAAGAAGATGAAGATTACCAACAATCTTGGACGTGGTTACCAGAAGTATTAAACGGCAACAAAATGGACAATTTACATCAACGTCAGGTTTAACAAAGGTCTGAAAATATCGCTATGGAATATGGCCGGGAAAACTCACAATAAAATGAAAGGTGTCACAAAAGATAATCCAGATATTCTAGCGTTGCAGGAAACATGGTCAACCACCTCCTTTAAGCAAAAAGGGTATTACGTCTACGAAAATCCAGCAAAAAAATCAAAAAGGGGTCACGCGAAAGGAGGTATGGCAATCCTACTGAAAGAAGACTATTGCTGGTCACAAGAAAGTATTGATACATATTCGCACAACCTACAATGTATCAAAATTCAACTCAGATTACAGCCTACAGACACTTATAAGAAAATATTACTTTTCAACATTTATGCTCCACCAAGTAAAAAACATGACTCTTTATTCGATCATCTCTTAGAAACCATATCTAACATCCTCGAAGATCAACATCATCTACCATATATTTTGATGGGTGACCTAAACGCCAAAATATCAAATAGCGAAATAAAGAAATGGTCATCGTTATTTAAGGAGGAATCACTGGAAATAGCACTCCCGCAACTTCCAAAAGGAGTGAAGTCGGATAAAAGAGGAAGCCTGTTATTATCGTTCCTCCCAAGTATAAATGGGATAATTCTAAATGGAAATATTAATGGAGACAAGCCAGCTTCATTCACAAGACAAGGAAATGGAGTCTCCTCCATCTTAGACTACTTTATATGTGGGAATGAGCTAAGAGAACAAATTTCTGACTTGTCTGTCAAATTTAATGATGAAAGTGATCATGCCATTCTCTGCTTAACAACACTCTGGATGCCACCAACCACTTACCAGACCGACCCAATATTCAGTAATCCCATAATAGAAGTAAATCCAGTCCAGCATCGGATTTATTGGGAGGCGGAAAACTTGGACTATTTGAAAATATTGATTACACAATCCCAATTGTTAACCAATATTTACTCTGAAGATCCTATCAAAAACTATGAAATTGTACTAAATGAACTCAAAAATGCAATACAAAGCAAATTAAAACAGGATAGACCTGCACAAAGAAAGTGCGTCAGCAAGCACAAAAACTGCAATCAGCCAACGGTAAAAATGCTAAACAGGATGATTCGGGCTCAGTACTTGTGTAAAACACCATTATATAAAGCTGAAATAAACAAATTAAAGAACCAAATCCGTAGGCAACGTGCTAGACAGGAAAGGTTGATACAGGACCGCAACTGGATGGACATCCAAATAGCAGCAAGGCAATGTAACCAACGAAAATATTGGTCCTTGATAGCTAAGATGACGGGAACTAAAAAGAAGCTCGAAGCTATCCCCGTCTCAGAAGAAGACTGGGACACATTTTTAAATGATCTGTATAAATCCAACATGAAGGGTAGGGCGACAAAGGCATTTGAACAGAAAAAGGAAAACAATGATATAAAACTCTCCAGGGCCTCGGCAGAGTCAATTGCCATGAATATCAAAAAGGCAAGAAGCACGGGTGCATCCGGTCCCGACTAGATCCCGATAAAGGTTTATCAAGCTGACCATAAAGCTTGGGGTCAGATGTTAGCGCCACTATTTAATTACATATTCGACTCTGGGAACATTCCAAACTCGTGGAAAGGAAGCACAATAATTCCTATTTATAAAAAAGGAAAAAGGACTATTGCTGGCAATTATAGACAAATTGCCTTAATGGATTCTGGCGGAAAGATCTTTGCGGCTGAAATTCTTGACCGGTTAAAGCTTTGGGCTTTTTCAATTGGACTAATTCCCATGTTTCAAGCCGGGTTCCGACCGAACCACTCGGTTACGGATAATATAGCTATCTTTCAATTTCTACTAGATAAATACGTAACCGGGAAATCGCAAACAATATATGCAGCCTTCATCGACTATTCAACAGCGTTCGACAGGGTCGATAGGCCGACACTATGGTCGAAACTGAGAAAAATGGGTATCTCAGAGCCTTTATTGCAATTAATCGTGAACCTACATAGCAATACCTGGTGCCGTGTCCAAATGGGGGGCGAGAGGGGTATGTCAAAAATAATACATACATCTAATGGCCTAAAACAAGGGTGTCTGTTGGCCCCGATTTTATTCTCTCTTTACCTGAGCGACCTGCCGTCGCACTTACAACAAGGGCAAAGCACCCCACCGAAAATGGCATCTCATCCGATACATTGTTTACTTTATGCGGACGATATTGTCTTGTTTGATCTGACACCCTTTGGCCTCCAAAATCTCTTGGACACTTTATACAATTACTCGAAAGATCATTTTCTAACTCCAAATATAAATAAAACTAAAGTAGTTGCATTCACAAAAAAGAATAAAGAAGTGAGGTTCCAATGGAAACTGGGAAGCGAGATCTTGGAACAGACAAAGGAATATACTTATCTTGGAAGAATCTTTTCGCATAACTTGAGTAACAGGAAGCAAATCACCCATCTAAAAAGGAAATGTGACCTACACGCAGGTGCTATATCACGCCTGTATAGGAAGACTGGAAGTAGGCATTTCTCAGCACTAATAAAAATTTATAGAGCCAAAATATCTCCGGTTCTATCTTACGCCTCAGAACATATTCCCCTAAAACAATGGAGTTATATGGATACAAATGAAGGGAAAACACTAAAAAAGTTATTGAAAGTTTCCAACTCAACACCTGTACAGGCCCTAAGGCTTGAATGTACGATCACCAGCGCATTTGCAATATCAATAGCAAGCCTCATAAGGTGGGCCTATAACCTTCTGCATTCTAATGCGGGTACCCTACGACATCTGCTAAAAATTGAGATCTTTAGAGAGGATGCCATCAACTCTACTTTTGTGAAAAACTTGGGAGAGGCGTTCTGTCTAGCAAAAATTAGTGCAGAAATGTTATCCTCTTGGACACCCGCACAACTCAAACTATTTTTAAAAACATTTTCCCCAAAACTAAGTTATGAGTTAGATCATTTACATTGTACTAAACTATCTTTGTACAAACCTTATGCTGACTCCCAAGAATATAAGTTAAAATTGCCATATCTGGAATACACTCTTACCCATGGCGTAAGGCGTACGATCATGATGTTACGTCTGGGTATTCTCCCTTTGTTATCCTTTACCTCCACCTGGAAACCAAACAGTTCCTCTCAATGTAACCTGTGTTCGGGGGGTAAACAGAACTTAGAACACATGCTCTTTGTATGTCCAAATAAAGTTGTTGTTACTGCTAGGGTAACATGCCTAGAACCAATATATCGGTCCTGCAGGATCACGAAAGCAAGGGATTTCATCTCCATGTGTGCTAATCCACCTAACGAATATGTTTGTAATAAGATTTATAAATTTTTTTAAATAACACTGAAAATGTATTAAATTGTATGTAAATGTAATATGTATTTTCTTTTTAATGATTTTGTGGTCCTCGAAAGAGTACCGAAACAAAATAAAAACTTTTGACTTTTGACTTTGACTTTGTGTAGTTTACGCCTAAGAGGGGCCTGATGTACGTATGGTATTCAGGATATGTGCACAGCTGCCAGTGGTTCATATAATATACTGCTGATGATATGTTATGCCTAGAGGTGGTGTGCTCAGTGCACCCTCACCTGGTGGTTCTCACTAACTGTGAGTTGTGATGACTATGACAGTGACCCGATTGGTCTAATGATTTGTGTAATCTATAAAGTCATCAGCCGGTTCTGGTGGCTCAGTGGACTAATGCATCCACTGCAGGGGCCTGTGTTCGACCTCATCATCACACGTTCAAATCCTGGGGGCTCTAATCAGCCTTTCATCCATTTGAGGTCGATAAAATGAGTACCCTTGAGTTGGGTAACAATAAGCATCTGTTATTCAGCGCCAAGAGACCTACGGGTGGATGTGTGCTTTCCAAATACATGTTATGATAAGTGCCTGGTGGCACTGTGTATATATGGGATTATGTTCTAATTTTTTTTATGCATAATACAAAGGCTAATTTTTTTATAACCTTGTGTGGAGTTTCCTTTATGGTGTGCCTAGTGTGTCGCTGCTGTGTGAGTGTGTTGCACAAACGCTTTACACATTGCATCTGGCATAAGCCTAACTGCTCTGCCAAGCTAGCAGAGGGGTGAGCAGGGGTTATCTTCAGTGTGTAACCCCTTTTCCTTGACTTGAGTGGTGGTTTCTACCTGGCTTAGGCGCATGCCCTAACCAACCAAAAATCCCATTTCTAACATCGGTTGTCAGATGTGAGGATAGGACATGCGTTTGAGCAGTACCACAGTGATCCATGGTTGCACTACAAACTCTGCATTTAGACAATCACATGTTTTGGGATTTCTCCTGATTTTTTATTTCTTCTCAAAGTGTCATTTTTGAATTGTGTACTCCTGTTGCAGCTCTTAAATCTACGTCCCTTGTGTTGCACTTGTGTTTTTAGGGCCTTGCCAAAATGGAATGTGCCTTTATCATAAGGGATCTGCTCACATACACTATGGAGGAGTTAAAGGAGTTCCCTGAGGAGAGATGCATAGCAGTGAGTAGGTCAGACACCCAACTAGACCTTCAGGAAACCCTACTCCGATGGCAAGAGAATGAATGGGCATGGGAGGACCATGAGAGGAAGGGCTCCTAGTCTGCATTTCAAGAGGGTGGTGGGTCTGAGGGTGGCCCTGAAGAATCTGTGCAGGAGGAAGAAAATGACAGGGCAGGGACGCCAGTAGGTAGTGAGGACCCCATAGAGAGGGAGTCCTTTGCTGGGTCTCGTGCCAGGGGTAGTGGCCCTTCCCTTTTGTGGTCCCCAGAGGAGTTGCTGGACAGGCAGAAGGAAATGGAGCACCAGCTGGAGTTAGAGAAGCTCAAATTGGAGAATGCCAAGGGGCAGCACAGCTGGATGCGGGACAAAGAGACGCCCAGAGAGCCTTAGAGGAGAAAAAGGCCTTTTTGGCACAGGAGTTGAGTCTCAAGGAGCTGGTCCTTGAAGAGAAAAAGTTAGAGACTGAAAGGGTCCTAGCGCAGGAGAGGATGAGAGAGGCAGAGAGGGCCTTCTCCAGAGAGAAGCTAGCTGTACCCTGATATGTACCCTGAGTATAGTTTTAGTAGTCTGGATTCACCAGTGAGGGTGGAGTCCAGTGGTGGTAGCAATATAGAGTCCAGTGTAGGAAGTACCACTCCCAGATCCCAGAGCTTGGTACCTAGTTCCCAGGAAGAAGCTGTCACACCTGAGGGGTATAGGTTGGGGTTCAGGGGCAGTAGGAACCTGTCTCACCAGTCTTGGGGGTAGTTTGTGGATGAATGTTGTAGTGCACAGGAAGGTTGAGTGATGGGTAGCACGGCAATCATTTTTGAAGGGCTGTTCAATATGATTGTCAGAGAGCACATGTTCCATTGTTGTTTTCCAGGGTTACACCAACACCTGCTGGGGTGTGAGTTCTCTGGTTCCAGGGAGCTTGCACGGGAGGCAGACCTCTGGGTGAGTGCCAGAGGGTATAGAAAGGCATTTGCGAATGACCCTAAGGGGAATGGCTCAGGTATTTCCCAACCGAGAGGGGTAGGAAAGGTTCTTAGTCGCCCAGATAGGTCCTGGTGTAGTGGGAGGGGTGTAGGGACTCACATCCTGTCTCTGCGGAGAAGGAGTGGGAATGGGATGCGTCCCAAGGTGCCCGAAACCCAGTCTCAGGGCCTGGAGGGTTCCCTAAGGGAACACCAGGTGTGGAGCCAAGGCTGTACTGGTAGGCCATCCTTTGAGGGGGATCGCCTAGTGTCAGGAGAACTTGGAGCGTCTGTAAGCAGAGCTCCACCAGTTCTGGTGTATGGCTGTGCCACTCCTTAGTGGATTGTGCAGAAGTCCAGGTGGAGGGGTGAGAGGGGGATGCTGTCACACGTGGGAGAGCCAGTGGGTCAGGGGCCAGTCATAAGGGCTGAGCCTTCTAGAAGTGACCATGGAGACACCACTTCTGTTTTGGGGGTCTATGTGCACTGTCAGATGGGCATGGGTTGTGATCAGTGCCAGACAGACTATCATGCAACACATGAGATATGTGTTACCCTTGGCGGGGGGCATGCGAGCTCCCCAGGATGTCCTGGTGTGCCTGGCAAGTGGTCAGCCACAGGGTATAGTCCCTGGGTTGGGAGGCCAGGTTCAAGAAGATATGCCTTACCTGGAGGGAAGGACATCTCCAAGCAGTGTCCCTACCATTTTGTCTTCTGGTGGTACCACTCCATGGGGGTGCAGAGAGAGGGAGTCCTCATCTCTGGCCCCGGTTCAACCTGAGGGTTTGGTCTCTGGGTTGGGAGACCAGTTGCAGGGTCAAGGTTCTGAACTGGTGGGAGAATTTTGTGGGAGGGCTGACTCCAGCGTCCTGACAGTTTTGTGTTCTGAGGGTGCCTCTCCTAGGTGGAGAGTGCAGAACCCCAGTATAAAGGGTAGAGGGAGAAGAGCCTCATCAGTGACTGACTCCTGGTCAGCCTGAGGGTGCAGAACCTAGGTTGAGGGATCAGTGGCAGGACAGGATTGCACTGATGAGAGGTAGAGTGGAGAATGGATACTATATACCTGGGGCTACTGCCCCCCACTCTGTGAGATGGCAAGGACCAGAGCCATCTAGATGGCCTAGGGCCTGGGTCTGGCCACGGACAGCTAAGGAGTTCCAGTGGGGTAGTTTAGTGGGTCCTGGGAGCTTAGACAGAGGGAACCACATGGGTTCAGATTGGAGTAGAACTGGAGTGTGCACCTGCAGTTGCGGGCATGTATCCATGTTCAATCACCCCAAGCAGGGAAGCTTGTCAAGGTATTTTTACTAACCTGTTGTTGGTGGTTTTAGGACTCTGAGAATTTTATCACTGCTATTCAGTGCAAAAGTACATGCGCTCTCTATGGTAAACCTGGTAAGATTGGTCTACACCTATTTGGTATATTTAATTTACCTGCCAGCCCCTTGTACAGTAGTAGCTCAGATACCCAGGGCCCATAAATTAAATGCTACTGGTGGGCTTACAGCAATGCTTGCGCCCCCCACCAAAATAGCCTTTCAAAACTGTCTCAGGCCTCTGCCACTGCAGGGCCTGCACAAGCAGTTTACTGCAGCTGTGATGTGGCACATAAAGTGGTTGCCACATCTGTGACTCCCCTTTTACTACATATCAGTCACTCCAAAGGTAGGCCCTAGCTATCCCTATGGGCAGGGTACGGTGTAGGTAAAAGATAGGACATGTGCCTTAACTGTGTGGCGTGTCCTGGTAGTGACTAACAGCCTACTTAGTTTCTCACTGCTGTGAGGCTGCCCTCTCATAGGAATACATTGGAGATTCCCTGATATGTGCTTCAGTGGTAATTCCTGACATGAGAGGAGTATTGTGATCAAGTGTGGTATGTTTGGAATAGTGGTGATAAACGCTACATACTGGAGTTCACAGATTTATTATCACTATTTTAGAAATGACACTTTTAGAAGTAGACATTTTTGTGTGCTATGTGTCTTTGTGCCCTGCATGTTGTGTATTGACTGTCTGGCCTTGGAGTGGCATGGGCTGGGGAGGTGCAATGGCTCCAGAGGGTCTGGGTGAGTCAGTGCCAGGCTGATTAGGCCTCATCTGCATTTGGAGTAGTGGGAGAAGTAGCACCTGAACCTGAATAGGGCTGTGCCTGCCTTCCACAATGATGGCTCCGCCCATCTATCTCGTGCCTGCGGCCAGGGTCTACACTAACAATAGAAGTGGGTGTGCACTTGAAAAGAGGTGTGTAAGTGCCCCCAGAACTGGTTTGAACTAGGCTGAGCCCTGTGCCAGGGGGAAGAACAAAGGTACTAAGTAGTATACATATTGGGGCTGTGACGCCATATCTGTTGGACTCACAGAACTTCTGGAACTTGGGAGAGCACACTGCATGGACTGTAGTGTGCCAGAAGGAACTGCTACTTTGGACTGACCTACTGCCCCGCTTGGCATCTGAAGGGACTTCTGCTCTGTGGAAAGGACCCAGAGTGCTGGCCTGCCTTAGCCCAGTCTTCGGGGATTTACCAGGGCTGTGTGGCTGGCCTTAGAGGAAATTGGAGAGCGCTGTGCTTTCTTTTCTCCCCCCTGTATGGGGGTGACCCTCAGCTAAGCGCATAGTGAGTGCTGTGTTCTCCACCTCAGGAGCGCTTTCTGGAGAGAGTAGCCAGTGGAGTGCAGCACCTTTCTCCTGCCACTAGGGAGAAAGAGTGGGGAACTCTGCATTCTTGTATCCCTGAAGGTTTGGGATCCTGCCCACTAGAAGCGCGTGGTGGGTGCTTTGCAAGTCGTCCCCTAAGCTCGAGAAGTGGGCT
This sequence comes from Lissotriton vulgaris, assembly GCF_964263255.1. Classification (NCBI taxonomy): domain Eukaryota; kingdom Metazoa; phylum Chordata; class Amphibia; order Caudata; family Salamandridae; genus Lissotriton; species Lissotriton vulgaris. Next base: position 418,115,822 of record NC_141689.1, on the reverse strand, counting down.
TGTCTTCTGTACGTGGCGAGAGCAGCCCAAGAACCAGAAGTCAGGCAGGGAAATCCTGATGGTAGGCAGAGCTCCCTTGAGGAAGGAGCCTGTTTGTGGGCGTAGCTCACTCCAGGAAGGAGGAAGCCGACGAGCGTCCAACAGTAGGAAGCAGCGTCTCCCAGTCGGACACAGCTGGGAGCTACGAGGTCCGCAAGAAACGGCTGGAAGTCAGGCTGTGTCTACACCTGCTTGTGGGCGGGGCCCACGTCTGCAAGGAGATGGTCCAATTAGTGCCCCAAATGCCGAGGTGGTGCATGTGCTTCTCCCGTCAGGAGGTGAAGCACTTGGTAGCCAGGCAAGACCGGGGCTGGCGAGGCCCCGTTACACCAGAGCCTCAACAGGAGGGGAAGGCCCTGAGAGGCCTTCCCCGGTGTCTGCCCCCACTCTGTTTTCCATGCGTGGAGGAGGGGGTGGAGAGAGCAGGGATGTTGTTGGTTGCTCCCAGACTTCCCTTCACGAGGCTCCTAGCTGCACTGCATTTGCTCCTTGCGCTGGGGACCCAGTGCGGCCATCCCGATTTTACTGGCCAACTTAAAGGAGCACCACCGTTGAGCCATGATAGGGGCTCTGAGGCATCTGGCCCCTCCCTAGTACATTAATCCCTGTGTTGTGGGCATTAGGAGCACAGAGGCTGTTCCTGGGGGAATTCTCTTGGTATTTTGGCCATTGCCCAGGCGGAGGGGACTGAGGGAAATCTCCCTGCCAATGGTGGGAGGAAGGTGTTTTACCTCCCTGACCAAACTGCTACATTGGATGCCCAGATTTAATGGTGTACCCCTGGATGGCCCATATGCACTGTATTGTTGTTCTGCATAATGCTCTCACCAAGGCTTTTATGATATGTGCAACTATGACACAATGCATAATGCCTGATGGTGTTGTAATGTGTGCACCTTCTAAGGGTTGTAGTATGGTGTACTGCTGATGATGTTGTGTATGCATAACCTATTGTGTAGTTTACGCCTAAGAGGGGCCTGAAGTACTTATAGTATTCAGGATATGTGCACAGCTGCGAGTGGTTCCTATGGTGCACTGCTGAAGATATGTTATGCCTAGAGGTGGTGTGCTTAGTTCACCCTCACCAGTAGTTACTTTTTGTTCTCACTAACTGTGAGTTGTGCTGATTATGACAGTGGCTGATTGGCCTAATGATTTGTGTAATCTGAAAAGTCATAATAAGTGCCTGATGGAACGGTGTATATATGTGATCTATACTACTATTATAAAGGAAGAACTTTGAACCTTTGAGGCGGGTAAACTCGGGAACCACAGCGCCAATCCACACACCCGATACATCGTTGAAATTGTCAGGGTGTGCAGATGGACATAGGCTATATAAATTAAAAAAATATAAGTTATTTAAAAAAATTACGAGAAAAAAAAAGTAGTCCCATGGAAGTAGAGCCGGCCGCGACGTGCGTGCTGACATCAGGAGCGTGGTGAGGAGCGGCGTCCAGGAGCGCAAGGAGGAGCGGCGGACATGAGCACGGGGAGGAGCGGCGGACAGGCGGGGAGGAGCGGCGGACAGGCTGGGAGGAGCGGCGGACAGGCGGGGAGGAGCAGCGAGGAGCAGCGAGGAGCGGCGAGGAGCGGCGGACCGGTGAACTCAAGAGCGCGAGGAGGTGCGGCGGATGAGGTAAGGCTCCGGGGGACCCACGGAAAATGTCAGGCGGGCGGGGGCCCTGAAGCCAAGGTCGGGACGGGCTGCTACTCCGGTGGACCCACGGACAATGTCGGGGCGGGTGGGGGCCGGGGCGGGCGTGGGCCCTGAAGCCTGATTGCTCCCGGACAAGTTATGTTATAATGTGTTTTTATACATAGTACCAAGGCCATTTTTTATATAACCTTGTGTGGAGATTCCTTTGTGGTATGCCTAGTGTGTCGCTGCTGTATGAATGTGTTGCGCAAACACTTTACACTTTGCCTCTGGGATAAGCCTGACTGCTCTGCCAAGGTACCAAGGGGGTGAGCAGGGGTTATCTTCAGTGTGTAACTACCTTGCCCTGACTATAGTGGTGGTTTCTGCCTGGCTTAGGCGCTTTCCCCAGCCAACCCAAAATCCCATTTCTAACAGTGATTCAATATATGATATTTTTGTATGGGGCTTAAATATATGTCAGGTAATAAAGCAATTTTTGCTGTTATCCGATCGATCCATAGGCTACCGGCTCAGTTAAGCGCGGTGGGGCAGGGCAGGGCGCGCATGGGGGTGCCGACAGACGATGGAATAGGTATAATTAACCCCTTCGATGCTGATGACGAGCTCAGCTCGTCATCAGCCACGGGTGACGTGTGCGGATGACGAGCTGAGCTCGTCATGTAACGAACGCGGTTAATCGAAAACAGCCGCACAGCGCAAAAATAACCGCAGCAGCGATGCGGTTAAATAAATAAATATGACCTATTCTGACATCCATTGGCTTCCCCCCTGCCACGCCCTGGCCCGTTCCACCGCCCTACCACCACACTGCTCTTACCGGAGCCAGCCGCCGCTGAATCGATCCCACTCCAAAACAATAGCTGTAAGCAGAATAAAACTTGCTCCATTTTTCTTGAACTGTGCACCGTATTAAAGGCGAAGTCATGCTGTTCAGCAAGTTACCTTGCTTTGCTGCATGATAGGGAAAGGGCAGGAATGCAGTGTATTTAATTATTCAGTGTACTTTCTTTAGCTAAAGGCTGCAAAACAGTGCATGAGGTAAACCACTGTGTCAATCAAGCTGTATTAAACATACTCACCCCAGTTTTCCTTTCCCTCACAGCCATTTAACATTGTTTTTCGGCATTCCGTCATCAACCTAAAGGTAATCACTGTACACTAAATCCTGGAGACTCGGTCTATCTATCTCGGTATTTCACTGCATTTCACTTCATTATCATTATTTCAAAAGTTGACATCGGTCTTGGTTGTGAATTCTCAGCTTGTTGAATTCTCAGCAAATAGTTAAGGTACTTTTCTCTGTATGATTTGATTTCTATGGGCTATGACATACATTCTTTCATCATACCACTCATTCTATATGTCTATAAATACTCATGTTTAGAGTCACGTTATACACTCTGCACACTATTATCATATTCCTTTCCTGAATCAAGTACCTCATGTGGGAAGCAGACTTTAGCGTTTTGTGTTTGCACTATTTCTTCACACTCCGTTACACTTTTTTCCGGTCACACTTTTTTCTGGTCTTTAACAGGTTCTAGTATTACTCTGTGATATAATATGCAAGCAGGTTGATTATAGTTTATGCTTTGATATTCATTATAACTATTGATGTTGTAGATTTCCCTGATGAAGGGCAGATTTTCACCCGAAATGCATTGGGAAATGAAAATACTACTGTTATCTGATTTACTATGCTGAGAAAAGCATCATCACTTCCTTTTTGAAGAAACTCTGCTACGGATTGAATAAAAGCAGCTATTGATCACTTCTTTCGGCTGTAATGTTTCAGAGATGTACTGAGTACATTTGTTGAGGGAACTGATTCTTTGATTACTTGGTTAAAAAATGTTATAAATTACTAAAAGCATTCCGATTCCTTAAAAGTACACTTTGGATAAAGTGATACCTCAGTAGTGCACCTTGAGTTCCTGGACATGCTTCCGGGCTGACCTCACTTACTTGTAGAAAGTTGGCATTTCCTGCTCAGCCATTTTGTGCCTGTGTCCTCTTCCTGACCGTCCTGAAGCCTTCAGAAGCGGTCGCTCCTCACGCTGCTCCCTGTGGTATCGTGGCGCTTCACTGCCTCGCATTGCTCAGATTGATCTCTCTTATAATTCGCTTTGCTCCTGCATTCATTAGTGCCTGCTTGCTGCTAATTGTCGTATCGTAGCGCTATTTTGCGAAAGCGCGCATTCACTAGCATTCATTTGTACTTTGCTGCCTTTGCCTGTATTATTATTTTTTGCCTGATTGTGCCGGTGCCACTGCCCACTACATAGCGCTTATTAGGTTGTGCCCCAATCCAGTTTCGCTTTTGGCTTGCAGCCATTTTGGTGTTTGTTGTTGTGCCTCCCTGCCCGGCTCTCCACCCCGCTCCTGCCTCCCAGCTGCTCCTCCCTCCCACTGATACTGTAAGCTCGACCCTCCATGAGTAGCGCTGTGACCGTCCTGAAGCCTTCAGAAGCGGTCGCTCCTCACGCTGCTCCCTGTGGTATCGTAGTGCTTCACTGCCTCGCATTGCTCAGATTGATCTCTCTTATAATTCGCTTTGCTCCTGCATTCATTAGTGCCTGCTTGCTGCTAATTGTCGTATCGTAGCGCTATTTTGCGAAAGCGCGCATTCACTAGCATTCATTTGTACTTTGCTGCCTTTGCCTATATTATTATTTTGTGCCTGATTGTGCCGGTGCCACTGCCCACTACATAGCGCTTATTAGGTTGTGCCCCAATCCAGTTTCGCTTTTGGCTTGCAGCCATTTTGGTGTTTGTTGTTGTGCCTCCCTGCCCGGCTCTCCACCCCGCTCCCGCCTCCCAGCTGCTCCTCCCTCGCCCCTCCCCCCTCCACGATCCATTTATGACAGATGCTTTTGCGCGCAGCGGAAGCGCCCCATGCGCGCCGAAGGTGCGCCAAAGGTAAGCCCGTCTATGCCCGTCCGCGCCTGGACCGCGCCCAGCGCCATACCCCCTGGCCCCCGCAAAATCCACTCCGCCCGCATAACATACGACGCCGCAACCCTCTCAGCCCTTAACCCCGGCCGCCCTCCTAACTGCTACCAAGCCGCCCCAGGACACACCCATGGACCCTTCACCTGCCATTCCTGCAAGCTCGACTGCATCAGGACCCACACCAAATCCACAAACTCCAAACAGAGCTCCGACACTAACCAACTAAAGTGCATCCTGCTCAACACCCGCTCGGTCCACAGACACACCATTGAACTCTGGAACCTACTCGACACTACATCACCGGATGTCGCCTTCCTTACAGAAACCTGGATGAACGCCTCATCAGCTCCCGACATCGCCACAGCCATCCCGGACGGCTACAAGATCATCCGAAAGGACCGCACCAACCAAACCGGAGGAGGCATTGCCATCGTCCACAAGAACACCATCCGCATCACGACCAGTTCCGACAACTACCTCACAAACGCCGAACACCTTCACTTCCAGATCCACACCGACCCTAAGACCACACTCAGAGGCACCCTCATCTACAGACCACCAGGACCCCGCACACAATTCAGCGATGACATCACTGACTTCATCAGCCCACACGCCCTCCCCTCCGAGGACTACATTCTACTGGGAGACCTCAACTACCACCTTGAAAAGAAAAACTACTCCAACACCACCACCCTTCTGGCCAACCTGGCCAACCTCGGACTCGAACAACTTGTCAATACCCCCACCCACTATACCGGACACACACTCGACCCAATCTTCACCTCCAGCAAGCACATCTCCTTCAATCACACCACAGCTCTCCACTGGACGGACCACAGCTGCGTTCACGTCAACTTCAAAAAGACCACGACCCATAACCCCCCACAACCTATTCCCCGAAGAAACTGGAACAAAATTACCACCGACCAGCTCTTCACATCACTACACCAAAACCCTCCTGCCAAATCATCGGACCCAAACCAAGCAGCCACCAACCTCACACAATGGATCACCCACAGCGCAGACGAACTAGCACCCTTGAAGAACCATCAAATTAAGCAAGGTAACAAAAAAGCCCCCTGGCTCAACGATGACCTTAAGAAATCCAAGAAGTTATGTCGCACCCTCGAGAAAGCCTGGAGAAAAAACCCTACCACTGACAACCTGACCACCTTCAAAAACGCTACCCACAAACCCCACCAACTGATCCGATCCACCAAGAAATCAGCATTCAAGGATCGACTTGACAACAACGCCCACAACAGCAAGGAACTATTCAACATCGTCAAAGATTTTACCAACCCCACCGCCGGCACCAACGACATCACTCCCTCCCAAGACATCTGCGATTCCCTAGCCTCTTTCTTCTACAACAAAATCGCCGACATACATAACAGCTTTGAAAACCAGTCCGGAGACCAGTCCACTGCACCCACCCCCGAACCAATACCCCCCTCTAACAACCTCTGCGCCTGGAACCCAATCACCACTGAAGACACCATCCGTCTGATGAACTCCATCCATCCAGGATCGCCAACCGACCCATGTCCCCACCACATTTTCAACAAAGCAGACTCCATCATCGCACCCCATCTCCGAGACGTCATCAACTGCTCCCTCAACTCCGCTACCTTCCTGGAAAGCTGGAAACATGCCGAACTCAGCGCCCTTCTCAAGAAACCCACAGCAGACCCCACTGAACTTAAGAACTACTGCCCCATATCGCTCCTCCCATTCCCTGCCAAAGTTATAGAGAAAGCTGTCAACAGTCAGCTCGCCGCCTTCCTCGAAGCCAACAAATCCCTCGACCCCTCACAGTCCGGCTTCCGAGCCAAACACAGCACCGAAACCACCCTCATCGCAGCAACAGACGACATTCGAACTCTACTGGACAACAAAGAAACAGCTGCCCTCATCCTACTTGACCTCTCCGCAGCCTTCGACACAATCTGTCATAGCACCCTCATACAACGCCTCAGCAACGTCGGAATACAAGGAAAAGCATTGGACTGGATCATCTCGTTCCTCACCGGAAGAACCCAAAGAGTCCACCTCCCCCCTTTTAGATCAGAGGCCACCGAAGTCATCTGCGGCATTCCACAAGGATCATCACTCAGTCCCACCCTCTTCAACGTATACATGAGTCCCCTTGCATCCATCGCACGCCAACACAACCTCAACATCATCTCCTAGGCAGACGACACCCAGCTGATCCTCTCCCTCACCAAAGACCCAAACACCGCTGTAGGAAGGTACATCCTGACTATGGTTGCCCCCAACTTTTTGCCCTGTGTTTTAGCTGGTTTTGGACATAGTCGACCTGGGACCCTGCCAATCAGGACCCCAGACCTACTGCTCTCTCTTTAAAATGGATTCCATGTACCCTAGGTACATTTCCAATTGGTACTGGACCACCTTATCAGACCCTGTAACTCAGGGCATAGGTGTACCCAGGGCCGCCAGGGGCTGCAGCATGTATTATGCCACCCCTGGCTGGCCTCCTAAATTTGACACAACTGGCTGCATGACAGCTGGGGTGAAGTCGTGTAATCACCCTTTGCTTTAGATATAGTAGCTCTATATCTAACCATACAATGGACACCCGAGTTCTTATCAGTCACTCCTATGGCAGGCCTTAACAATCCTGAAGGCAGAGTGCGTGGGCTCGTGTGAACTGTGCTCTGGCCCGAGCCGAGCCCGGTTGCAGCTTGCGGATAAAAGACCCAATGGCTGTTCCATGATAACGCGTACCACATCGGTAACTTCGGTGTCGCGTTATCAAGACATGTCGAGTAAGGTGTCATACGAATCGGGATGCTGCCCTCTCACCAACCCTGGCGACGAGGTTAGCATTCCGCCCTTCTAGAGGGACACGACATGTACGTAACTGTGAACCCCGGTTAAAGTTAACTGAAGCCTCAGCTCCACAAAATGGATGCTGCCACCACAGACACGAGTCTGACCTCCTGCTGCTGGGAGTCCTTCCAGCGAGGAGCACTTGGACAAAGGGTTTCCTGTCGAGGGCGGTGTTCGCACCGTCCCAGACAGGGTTTGTGTATTCTGGGTAGGTAGGGCTTTTGCGTGAAGGTGACTACGGAGTGGCACCCCGGTGCTCACTACGCATCTGCCGGTTAGAACCAGTTCCAGGGGCGACAGCCCTGGCCTGGGGAAAGTCCGGCAGGGGAGAGGGGTGTAACTGCCCCCTTCCTGGTCCCACCCTTAGGGCAGGACCTAGTCATGTACCCACCCCTTTCTTTAGAATAAAGACCGGAGCGGGGACCCTTCCAAATTAGATCATCTTTGATTCAAGAACTACTTTCTACGAAAGGACATTCAAGACTCTTCTCAAGATTTCTCCCTTGTGACTAAGGAGTAGTCACCCTGCATCAGCGGGCACCAACTAAGAACTCTGCGGTTTGCTGTAAGTCCTTCCTCAAGGAATCCGACGGCCCAGCTCGACGAGAACCGGCTTCCCTGGCACCTCTGACCTCTACCCACAACATCAGCTCAGCTGTGATCCGTGGGTGCGACGAGACCTCGAGGGACCGGCCATCATCAGAACCTGCACGCTCTTAAAAACCAGCACGACCATCGAGGTAACTCTCTGGTGAGTGCTCTGGGGTCCGAGAAGCCCCGACCCTGAGCCGCTCCAGCACCGAAGTGCAGTCTCCCAGCATCTCCACGATCTGCGTGGGGCCCTTCTGCTCGCTGCTCAGCACGTTGTCTGGTCACTAGCCGCTGGCTTGTGCCCTTCTGTGACGACATCCGAGAATCATCACTGCTGGTCTGGTTGCTCCAGACTGGCCCTTGCTTCCATCTTTGCGAGAAGCACCCCGGACCCTCCTGGTCCACTCAAGACGCCATCTTAGGCCCACCACGTGGCCCTGAGATCTGCCAAGGCTTGTTGCCCCATCCTGGGCCCAGCGACGCCGACAGCATCATCCTTCGTGGGACAGCTCGCACCTCCGCCGTGGTCGCCGATAACGCCTCCTGGTCCGTGAGACTGCAGAGCCTAGCGTCGCCCACTCACCTGGTCGAGGTGACGGCCAACCGGTGCCTTCCTGGTACCCTCTGACTACTGGCTAGTAGTACGAACTTGGTCCCCTCTGCTTTCAGGTTTCTTCAATCTCCGATCCAGGCTTGGATCTCTACGAACTATTCAGCACTGGTCGCCGGCCAGCAACTCCTTTTTCTTCCGGCTCCTGGCTCGTCAGCGGAGACCCCGACGCCTGTAAGACTTGTGCAGCCGCAGCCCTCGTGGCTAGGTAACTCGGCATTTCGGTGCCTGCATAGCCTCCTTACTCTAGGGTCCCGAGTCCCTCGCTTCCGACTTGCCTTATCGGGTCCGCCCGAGACCTTAATCTTTCCGTGTCCTCGGACACTTGTTTCTAAATTGTGCACTTGAAGTATTTGCTAAAGAGATTTGGTTTGTGCTTAGTACCCTGTCCTCATAAAGAGTACAGGGCTGTTGTGATTCGTAATAAATATACTGTTTATTTTCATAACACTTGTGTGGTGTCCTTTCACTGGGTGTTCAAGGGGTACATGTGTGGTAAACAGCTGGCTTAACACGCCCTCTCGAGTCTTTAGCCTTAGACTGCTCGTATCCACGCTACTAGGATAGCTGGTCTATAGGTTGACTTACAACCAAACACCATAAGGGTCGTTGGAACGATACATAGGGGTCGCTAGAATAGCGAACGTTGCATATCGGGCCAACTTCTCACATTGGTGAGCAGCGGTTGGGATTTGAGCTTGCTGTTGTTTTACCACACGTATCCTAAGAATATCTTGTTGAAAGATCGCACAAAGTACTGTTAGTACATATAACTAAAAGCTTAGAATACTCTGAGTTCTACTGAACCAGCTGTTGTAGCTCCTCAAGGCTTAGCACACCTTGGCTACAACTCTTAGCGAGGGTACAGTAGGTAAACACGTAGTGTAGGTAGGTGCATCACTTACACCACACTAGAACCAGTATGTCGGACAAAGGAGGAAACTCTGGGTCTCCCCTTGTGTCAGTTGACCCTCCACAGGTCATCCCTTCAGGATATACTGTGCTGAGCTTCAAGGAGTTAAGACGGCTGTGTCACTCCAGAAAGATTCAGCAGGGGTCTAACCCCACAACGTCCTTTCTGATTGGTCTCTTGGAGACTTACGATGCCAGGAGAGCTGAGAAACTTCGTAGCTCTTCTAATCCAGAAGGAGACATGCCTCCCCTCGAGGGAACCCGAGACGATCCTGACCTCATTCACCTCGCAACTGAGAACGAGGATGTGGAGGAGGATGAGGATGAGGATCTCTCTGGGGATGAGGCAGATAAGGGACAGGTAGAAGTCGTCAGACTAAGCAGGTCCAACTTAAGCAAACATGATAGCGGTACTGGGGGACCCCTGGGGCCACTATCAGGTCAGCTTAACATTGGGAATGGACGAGCCCGATCTCTGTCAAGAGACTCTGGCGGATCCCTTCGAACCAATGGCTCTCACAACTCTTCTCAGAGAGGGATGACGTCCCCTCAGAGGAGAGTGTACGAAGCTAAGGAAAGGGCAGCTAATCTGAGGATCGAAAGGGAAGAACTTGCCCTGGCCAAAGAAAGGCTTGCCTTTGCTAGAGAGCAACAGTTAAGTGGGGCAGTCCCCACTGGTGGCAGCAATGTACCTAGTAATAGGGAAAAGAGTTTCGATACGAAACACCTTGGTAAGATAGTGCCCCCCTTTAAACAAGGGGACGACATCCACAAATGGATTACTGCGTTGGAGAGGGCCTGCACTGTGCAGGGTGTTCCCCAGAGTCAGTGGGCAGCTATCTTGTGGCTCTCCTTTGAGGGAAAAGGAAGAGACAAGCTCCTCACCACAAGGGTGGAGGATGCTAACAATTACCAAATCTTGAAAAATACACTCGTTGAAGGGTTCGGCCTAACCACTGAGCAGTACAGGGTGCTGTTCAGGGATACCCAGAAAACGCAGTCTCAAGATTGGTCTGATTTCGTTGATTGTGCCACTAAGGCTTTTGAAGGCTGGCTACTGGGTAGTAAGGTTACTGATTTTAAAGGATTGTATAATCTAATTATAGGGGAGCAAATCTTAAATAATTGTCGGAACCAGTTATTACACCAGCACCTGGTAGACTCTGATCTGACCTCTCCACAGGAATTGGGTAAGAGGGCAGACAAATGGGTCAGAACCAGGGTTAGGCCTAAAAACCAGGGTGGTGACCAGAAAAAGGAATCAACCAAGCCTCAAGAGAAGGGTGGGGATAAATCCATAGAGAAGACTTCCCAAGGGCCCCAAAACTCCAACAAGGGTGGTGGGTCCCAGAACACTCCTTCAGAACAGAAGAAACCTTATTGCCATACCTGTAAACAGGTGGGCCATTACAAAAGTGATGCCAAGTGCCCTAAAAATAGCAATAAGGAAAACATACCACCAGGTAATACTCCTAGACCTCCTGTTACCACTAGTGGTAATCCCCCAGGTGGTGGGAGTGCCCCCAAGAATGTGGTGGGCATTACTTTGGGAAATCAGGAGGACTGTGGCCTAGCCAGGTTCCCTGACCACACTCTTGTCTGTGAGACTGGCATGGGGTTTGCCAACTTCACTACTGGACCCCACATTTTGGGAAAGTATAGACAAGAAGTTTTATTGAATGGTCAGAAAGTTGAGGCATTCAGAGACACAGGGGCCAGCCTCACCATGGTGAGTGACCATCTGGTCCCCTCTGCTCAACTGACCCCTGGTTTTACTTATCAGGTGACAGACATTCATGGAATGAAGAGAAGGCATCCCATGGCAGTAGTCAAGCTCAGCTGGGGTAATGTCACAGGGCCCATGAGAGTGGCAGTGACAGATAACCTACCTGTAGATTGCTTACTGGGGAATGACCTGGAACTCTCAGCCTGGGCTGAGGGGCTGAGGTGGAACAAGAAACTCATTCCAGAATGATAGGCCTATCCAGACAGGTTAGTGGGGCAGTAATAGCTGCAGCCCCAGTCCAAGCACCATTCCTCCCTGAAAAGGTTGGAAGGGCAGTGGTAGCCACTGCCCAGGCTCAGACAGACTTTTCAGAACAGGATAGGAGGGCTGTGACAGTCACAGCCCAAACACAGACTGAGTGCCCTCCTGAAAAGGTTGGCAAGGTTGAAATGGTCTCAGCCTCTACTCAGACAGATAGTGAGGTTGTGAAGCCTGAAACAATGGATCACTCCACTCAAACAGAGAGCATTGAGGAGGAAGAAGAGTCTTCCCCCTCCCAGACGCTAGGTGAGAGCCAGCCTCCTCAGGGAACTGACTCTACCCCTGTTGAAGGAACTGCCCCAGAGGTAGTCAGGCCTAGCCTGGCAGAGCCCCTGATGGCAGTGGACCCTTCCCAGGTGGGACCCAGTCTGGAGCAGGTAACCTGCACCTCTCTACCCTGCCTCAGTCAGCCCAGGGCTGAAGAGATCAGGGAGGCCAGTGGTGGACCCCAAAGGGCCCCCTGTCCAAAAGAACCCCTTAATCAGCAGATTAGGATCACTGAAGCTGGTAACCCTAGCCAAGTGAAAATAGAACAGACTCCTGAGGGATCCCCCTTAAAAGTAGTTAGGGAACTCCCACAGCTGGACACTGTTGGGCACAGCCAAAAATGGGGCCTAAAAACCCCAGACCTGACCTGTCCCTTCAGTAAGCCAAACAGAGGGACTCAGCCTCCAGCTTTAGGTAGCCAGAGGCTGACCCTGAGAGCGCAGTGCATCTCAGCTAAAGAAAGAAAGGCACACATGATGAATGGTGATTGGAGGAAGTTGAGCCCAAAGGTAGAGGAGCCTCACTTCAGTACTCCATCCCAGCATCAGCCTTCCTCTTTCCCAAGACACACCAGAGACAGAGATTCCCTATGGTGGAGACCCTCAGATACCCTTAGGGTGAGGGGTTGCCTAGTGGACCATGACACAGGGGGAAACCAAGCCAGAGCTGGTCCTTCCTTATATGGCCACTTAGGTAATAGAGGCGTACCTGGACAAGGATAGCCTTATCTCCTTTCGTTTGGGGGGGGGTTGTGTAGGAAGGTACATCCTGACTATGGTTGCCCCCAACTTTTTGCCCTGTGTTTTAGCTGGTTTTGGACATAGTCGACCTGGGACCCTGCCAATCAGGACCCCAGACCTACTGCTCTCTCTTTAAAATGGATTCCATGTACCCTAGGTACATTTCCAATTGGTACTGGGCCACCTTATCAGACCCTGTAACTCAGGGCATAGGTGTACCCAGGGCCGCCAGGGGCTGCAGCATGTATTATGCCACCCCTGGCTGGCCTCCTAAATTTGACACAACTGGCTGCATGACAGCTAGGGCGAAGTCGTGTAATCACCCTTTGCTTTAGATATAGTAGCTCTATATCTAACCATACAATGGACACCCGAGTTCTTATCAGTCACTCCTATGGCAGGCCTTAACAATCCTGAAGGCAGAGTGCGTGGGCTCGTGTGAACTGTGCTCTGGCCCGAGCCGAGCCCGGTTGCAGCTTGCGGATAAAAGACCCAATGGCTGTTCCATGATAACGCGTACCACATCGGTAACTTCGGTGTCGCGTTATCAAGACATGTCGAGTAAGGTGTCATACGAATCGGGATGCTGCCCTCTCACCAACCCTGGCGACGAGGTTAGCATTCCGCCCTTCTAGAGGGACACGACATGTACGTAACTGTGAACCCCGGTTAAAGTTAACTGAAGCCTCAGCTCCACAAAATGGATGCTGCCACCACAGACACGAGTCTGACCTCCTGCTGCTGGGAGTCCTTCCAGCGAGGAGCACTTGGACAAAGGGTTTCCTGTCGAGGGCGGTGTTCGCACCGTCCCAGACAGGGTTTGTGTATTCTGGGTAGGTAGGGCTTTTGCGTGAAGGTGACTACGGAGTGGCACCCCGGTGCTCACTACGCATCTGCCGGTTAGAACCAGTTCCAGGGGCGACAGCCCTGGCCTGGGGAAAGTCCGGCAGGGGAGAGGGGTGTAACTGCCCCCTTCCTGGTCCCACCCTTAGGGCAGGACCTAGTCATGTACCCACCCCTTTCTTTAGAATAAAGACCGGAGCGGGGACCCTTCCAAATTAGATCATCTTTGATTCAAGAACTACTTTCTACGAAAGGACATTCAAGACTCTTCTCAAGATTTCTCCCTTGTGACTAAGGAGTAGTCACCCTGCATCAGCGGGCACCAACTAAGAACTCTGCGGTTTGCTGTAAGTCCTTCCTCAAGGAATCCGACGGCCCAGCTCGACGAGAACCGGCTTCCCTGGCACCTCTGACCTCTACCCACAACATCAGCTCAGCTGTGATCCGTGGGTGCGACGAGACCTCGAGGGACCGGCCATCATCAGAACCTGCACGCTCTTAAAAACCAGCACGACCATCGAGGTAACTCTCTGGTGAGTGCTCTGGGGTCCGAGAAGCCCCGACCCTGAGCCGCTCCAGCACCGAAGTGCAGTCTCCCAGCATCTCCACGATCTGCGTGGGGCCCTTCTGCTTGCTGCTCAGCACGTTGTCTGGTCACTAGCCGCTGGCTTGTGCCCTTCTGTGACGACATCCGAGAATCATCACTGCTGGTCTGGTTGCTCCAGACTGGCCCTTGCTTCCATCTTTGCGAGAAGCACCCCGGACCCTCCTGGTCCACTCAAGACGCCATCTTAGGCCCACCACGTGGCCCTGAGATCTGCCAAGGCTTGTTGCCCCATCCTGGGCCCAGCGACGCCGACAGCATCATCCTTCGTGGGACAGCTCGCACCTCCGCCGTGGTCGCCGATAACGCCTCCTGGTCCGTGAGACTGCAGAGCCTAGCGTCGCCCACTCACCTGGTCGAGGTGACGGCCAACCGGTGCCTTCCTGGTACCCTCTGACTACTGGCTAGTAGTACGAACTTGGTCCCCTCTGCTTTCAGGTTTCTTCAATCTCCGATCCAGGCTTGGATCTCTACGAACTATTCAGCACTGGTCGCCGGCCAGCAACTCCTTTTTCTTCCGGCTCCTGGCTCGTCAGCGGAGACCCCAACGCCTGTAAGACTTGTGCAGCCGCAGCCCTCGTGGCTAGGTAACTCGGCATTTCGGTGCCTGCATAGCCTCCTTACTCTAGGGTCCCGAGTCCCTCGCTTCCGACTTGCCTTATCGGGTCCGCCCGAGACCTTAATCTTTCTGTGTCCTCGGACACTTGTTTCTAAATTGTGCACTTGAAGTATTTGCTAAAGAGATTTGGTTTGTGCTTAGTACCCTGTCCTCATAAAGAGTACAGGGCTGTTGTGATTCTTAATAAATATACTGTTTATTTTCATAACACTTGTGTGGTGTCCTTTCACTGGGTGTTCAAGGGGTACATGTGTGGTAAACAGCTGGCTTAACACGCCCTCTCGAGTCTTTAGCCTTAGACTGCTCGTATCCACGCTACTAGGATAGCTGGTCTATAGGTTGACTTACAACCAAACACCATAAGGGTCGTTGGAACGATACATAGCGGTCGCTAGAATAGCGAACGTTGCATATCGGGCCAACTTCTCACAACCGCCAAAACCAACTTACACGAAGGAATGAAAGAAGTCGCCGAGTGGATGAAGAACAGCCGGCTAAAACTGAACTCGGACAAAACGGAAGTCCTCATCTTAGGGTCATCCCCATCCGCCTGGGACAACTCATGGTGGCCACCGGCCCTGGGAACCGCACCTATACCTACGGATCACGCACGTAACCTGGGCTTCATCCTGGACTCCTCCCTCTCGATGACCAGACAAGTCAACGCTGTCTCATCCTCATGCTTCAACATCCTACGCATGCTCAAAAAAATCTTCTGATGGATCCCCACCGAAACAAGAAAGACGGTCACCCACGCACTGGTCACAAGCCGTCTGGATTACGGAAACACCCTTTACGCCGGAACCACAGCCAAACTACAGAAAAAACTCCAACGCATCCAAAAACGCCTCAGCTAGACTCATACTGGACATCCCCCGTCAAGCTCACATTTCCGGTCACCTGAAAGACCTCCACTGGCTCCCCGTCAACAAGAGAATAACGTTCCGTCTCCTCACCCACGCACACAAAGCCCTCTACGACTTAGGACCCGAATGCCTCAACACGCGACTGTCCTTCTACACCCCCACCCGACAACTTCGATCATCCAACCAAGCCCTCGCCGCAATTCCCCGCATCCATAGATCCACCATGGGAGGAAGAACCTTCTCCTACTTAGCGGCCAAAACCTGGAATTCTCTCCCCACCCACCTCTGCCTTGTACAGAACCACCTCTCCCTCAGAAAGCAACTTAAAACTTGGATATTCGATAAGTAAAATACCCCACCCCCCCTCCCCCAAGCGCCTTGAGACCCTCTGGGTGAGTAGAGCGCTACACAAATCTCTGAACTTGAACTTCATGGATCACATGACTCTGTAGCTGACAGATGGGCTTTGTGTATTCCTCCTAAAAAACCACACACAGTAGAGAGCTTTTGTATGCCTGGATGGACCATCACTGGCAGGATGGGAGGGCAGAGCTGGGCACAGCCCTACCTAAACTTAAGTAAGCTGTGTCCTGCCTCCACACAAAGAGCTGCATACCCCCTGTAGGCAGTCTGGAGCTACGGCAGAGAAGGCAGGATGCCTGGGTACTTCAAAGGGAAACCTATAGAAGCTTCTCCCACATAAAAGGCAGAATTGGGTATAAATATTGGACCTCAGTCACCAACTCTTCAGTACACTTCTGGATCTGTGAGTACTCTGCCAGGAAAAAGGACTGATGTACTGCTGAAATGACTGCCACTCTACTGCTGCTGCTCTAAAGTACTGCTGCCCTTCTGTGCAGACCTGCTGCCCTCTTGCCTGCGTTAGAACATGTATTTTTTTGACTATGTGAATATTTGAAGTGTTGTACAAATACTTTCACATTGCCTGACTGCTCTATACCAAGCTACCCGAGGGTTGATCACATTTTAATTTAGGGTTTCTTTGGGACTTACCCCTGACAAGGAATGTGGTTCCTGCTTAAGTAGTGTTTCACCCCCTCAACTAGTAACCCAATTTCTTTAAGGTGGCATTATTGAAGTAGACAGAGGGCAGGCATAAAAGGTATTTCGACTTCACTAATTGCAAAACCTAAAAGGGCTTTCTAAAAAGGAATTTTGTTGATGCAAATGAAAAATTGCAAAAACATTAAAAGATATTGAAAAGGCAGCGGTCCGGTGTTATGTATGTGGAAATTATTTTTTAAATGTTTATAGGTAAATATTAAATTATTGTTATGCGATACTCAAAAATGACATTCCCAGTGCCCATCCTCAGATCTAATTACAGCTAGTCTCTTGACTGTGGTGAGTATAGCTATCTGACCACAGAAATCTCACCCATAGAGGCGGCAGGATGACTGATCCCAATAATGACAGAGTTGGTTGTGAATTTTACCACGTAGGGCTGGTAGGCATTCTCCACACTAGGGTTAAAGGTAGCAATCTGACAACTATAGCTAAAATCATTTCCTCCAACCACTAGTCAAGAGTTTGACTCCCATCTCCTACAGAGTTGAGCATGCCAGTGGAGAGCACAATTTTCCAGAAAGTAATGTCACCCTTTTATGTCTAGCACTCTTCAGGAGCCATATTTACAGATTTTGAGATAAAGTGAGATGCAAAGATAACATTTCTTCTTTTTTTTCTTGTCTTTGTTCATGCTCCATACCATGAATGAGATCAATTTTTATATGGAAACTTAATAAATCTCTTTCTGGCAACCTGCCGTGTCCTTAAAATGAAGACATTTCGGAGCTGAGGGCTAAGGACATTTCTCAGTCCCTGGCCTCGCGACAAAGCAAAATGTCATAGCTGACTGTGTCCTTCTTAGTTTGCCCTTGGAGTCTAGAAGTTATTTGCTAAGTTTGTGGTTTTGACGTGTTAATTTGTGTTCATGTCATTTCTGAGTTATTCTTTTGGATTCGTTGTCACTAATAATGTTTCCACTTAATCAAAGAGGGGGAAAGAACATTTGGAAAATATTTTTTCCTTTGACACATTAACAGCAAAATATTCATCCTTTAAATGGTGTAATGTAAGTAAGTATGTGTCCTGTTGCTCTCAAAAGTGACCAATTCTGAAAAAGTTAGAAATATGTGTGCCTGTGCTTTAGCAGGCAATTCTGCCGGTATGGATATTTACAGAATCATTGGTATGCTTAGAAATCTATGCACATTGTAGATTTCCTTTTGTGCTCCTCCACCACCCATGCTCCTCAGGATAATCCGCATGTGTAAGTGAAGAGGATTTGTGTATCTTCAAAACCCTTTTTTCCACGATGGAAATATTCTTCCCTGTGGATAAATTCACCCCCATGAAATTCGGAGGTGATCTCTTCCCTTTTCCATACTGGACATGCATGTGGTAATGCCTGGTATTGGAGTAACCCTAAGTATGTTCCACAGTGGGAAAAGCCTGCAACATGTTTGTCAATACCCACGGTTTTACCTGTTCTACTAATCCCAAACTCACTCTCTCCCACCCCAACCCTTAACGACCTTCTGAGTAGCTCTGATGTTTATAAGTATTAGCCCTTTAAATACAGATCCTGTGATTTAAGTAAATGGGTTATTAATGTGAGCCTTAGGACTTGCTTTTATAAGCCAGGCCCAGATTCTGTGTGCCTGTCCTTGGGTGGCCTCACTGGGATTAGAGCACGTTTAAGGCTTCACTGACCCCCACCTGACAGAACTATCAGAACAGTTCAGATCCTGGGGACTGATCTAATACTAAGTTTTACCCCCAGTGCACCTGAGCAGAATAAGGAGATCACCGTTTTATGTTAGAATTAGGTCTGGGCAGAACTTGCAGAGTTTTACTCTATGGAATTCCACAGAGTTACAGAAAAGCTCTGCAAGATTTCGCGGAATTCCACAAATGGCCATAAATAGACATATCGTACTGCCATGCTGTTATTTAGCGCCGGGTGATTGTTCCGTGCTGACGAATTTTTGCGAGCTGCACCATGTGGCGGGCCATGGCGCACAGTGTCTCACGTTGATTTTGCTGCTGCTCAAGTAGATTTTCCACTCAAGCTGTAGCTTTCAGACTATGAATGGTCGCAACTGCCCGTGATTGCCCACATTGGAGAAATCTCGCCGGGTGCCCTCCTAGCGACTGAAAATCATGCTAGGGGATGCCAAATCTCGCTCGCCAACCTAATGTTTTTGAGTTGCTTGTGAAAAAAAACGATACCATGTGGTAGTTGGCCGAATTTGGATGGAACTCTGTGTTACATGTGTAATGCAGAGTGGCGAAAATTCCACCCATTCCGCTGGCGGAGCAAAATGTATCACCCATCTCTATACTTGCTGCTTGTATGTGTAAGACCCTTGCATCTGAATGTGCTGGTTCAACTGGGGTGCTAGGCATAAGCTGTACCATGTAAAAGTACTATAAGCCAGGGCAGAAGCCCATTTATCCCCCACTTCCACCTTTGAAGACAAACTTCAAAGTACAATTATTGCTTTCATGTCTATCAACTGTGCAGTAACACAGTCATTTTTTTATTAAATTACTTACATATTGCAGTGCGCAGCTGTTAAGACCCATTCATCTTTGATCAAAGTTCCTCCACAAATAGGGAAATTGTTGACCTTTATCAGAGCCATGTAGGGTCTGGAATGTGGAACCACTTCTTTTCCCCCAATGATTTCCATGCATTGATCTGCGAAAACACAACCCAGTAACACATGGTTAAACATCAGCAGCAATCTTCACAAACATGCTCTACCAAGGCCAGTATTTTACAAGCTGCTGCAATGAAGTTGTAAACTCGTGGAAAAGGGCATATATACAGAGTGTGGGTGGTGGGTGGACTGTGGGAACAAGGCCTTGACTAGGGTCATCAAGGGCTTCCCAAATGCAGCCCTCAGTTCAGTTTGGAGACTTTCTGATATTTGTACTTCCTCTCTGTTCGCTCCATCTAGATATTGTTCATAGTGCTCACTTGAGCACATATGTAAGGAGACTCCCCGATAGTCTTAACCCCATGTGTTTCCATGCTGTTGCCAACAACCAGCATAACATGAAAACCAATGTGCAATGAGATCACTTGATTCGTATATACTATTGTATGCAGCCAATAAACAGGTCATTCTCTATATTTTGCAGGTTTGACTCTGAGATTCTGTATCTGAGGGACCACGAAGAAGCCTGGGTGAGCCATGAGGAGGCGGGGGGAGAGTAAATGCTTTGGGGGATCAACCGTTTAAGAAATCAAGAAATTTGGTCCAACTTTGGTATGTCTAAAAATTAACATTATGTACCTTTAGTAGAGTTAGTTCTGATGAATATATATTTTTGTGTGGTCAGGTTTATGTTGCTAAACATTTTTACACAGTAACAGCACTGGTATAATACACAACCATGGCTGCCTGACATCAAAGTCAGGTTTGGATTATAACCTGAAATATTCTGTCAGCAGTGGTTTCAAAACTAAACTTCATAAGAATGATGTAACACTCATGAATAATTGATTCCACATAACTTTCAGAACTTATAATTATTCCTGGTAATAATGGATGCAAACGATCAATAATCCTAGAAAGTAGAGCTACTCTACAACATCTACAGTGTTATGCAGTACTACTTTCAAATCCAATTTCCCTATTTAAAAAAACCCAGTAATAACAGAGATCTAATAACAGGTAACAGGCTATGAGGTGCTGGTTACATTTACAAACCACTCAGGCTCATGGTTGATCATCTTGCACCAGAACATCCTCACCCCTCAATGGTATTTTAGGACTGAAATATACAGCTCCCTGTAACACACGTCCCTTACAGATACTTATTATTACAGTGCAGTAGTCTAGGTTAAGTTACACTTTCCATAAGGTTTTCAAAATCCATTGTGGTTCTAACATTCGGAATTTTGAATAACCTCATACAATCTTCATTTCCTTACACGTGCAGTTTGCTGCACATTGCTCAAATATTTCAGAGGCACAATTTTCTAAAAGTTGTTCACATCAAATTTCATAATATTCGCCTGCTCATGTTTTGTAGGTTTGGTTTGGCGTTACTTAAAGAAGTTGGTACAAAGCCCACTTAATTAACTCTCGGGAATACATTGAACTTGCTTTTAAGATTAACGCACAAACAATTGTAGATGTTGTCTAACTACTTTAACTAACAAAGTACAGTATTACCCGCACATGACAATTGCAGCGAAGAAATTAGTGTATTTCAATGAATGTACATCGACAGAACTAAATGCACATTTGTAGCATTTAAGAGGATTCGATTACATTTACAGGCGTTAACTGATCATGTAAACATTAAACAGACCATTAAAGAAATGAGTCCAAGAAAATACAATAGTGATGGAACACTGCCTCTTCTAAAGGTAATGTGTAAAGATTCATATTCAGACTGTAACTCACTCGACTGTTCACTGCGCAAAACATAACTCACTGTCAATTATGTGATACCAAGTTTGCAGCTGGTGTTGAGGATAAAATGGTTGCAAATTGCAAAACTTAAAAATATAGCACTAAGTAATAAAATAGAAGTTAAGGTGTTTTTTGAGGAAAATACATACCAGATTCTTATGTATAATTGTAACAAATTCAGAATGTTCATCAGTACACAGCGAAACATGATTTTAAGGTATTTATATAGTTCTGAGAAATTATTCTTCTGCTTTTTTGAGGGAAACAATTAGAGTTAAAGGCACACCACCTATAGAAACCAGCACGTCTTCTCCTGTACACAGAGTAAACACCTTAAGGTTTACAGCGTGCAGAGAGATAGTACTGTGTGCATCAGCGTGTCACACGTGAAAACATAAACTCTTCGCGACTTAAATGAAAACGTTATAGTGGGCCAATTTATATACTAGCAGTGTAGAGAGTGTGTGTGAGTAGGTGTGCGAGCCTGCGTTTGTGTAGTTCCAATAGTACGTATATGTGCAGACGTGTGAGTGAGCGTGGGTGTGCTGAGCAGGGTTGTCTGTTAGAGAGTGTGCATGAGTACGCATGTGTATGTGTCCATTGTGAATGGGTAGTATGCACGCGTGTGTGACAGACTGCGTTTGTGCGTGCTTGTGTGTTTTCGAGAAATACTCACCTCCAGGAATGAGCAGAAATACAACAAGGGCTGCAGACGCAGCAGCGAGGCTGACTGAAAGACGCATCCTTCCGGACCTCTCGTCTTCCCTGCCTCGGGCGGCAGGTGCCCTCACATATATTGCTGAGGGGAGGATGTGCTGCGGGTTCTGGTCAACTCGCGTTGGTGGCTAAAGCATCAAGAACTGTTCAGGGCTCAGTTTCGTTCTTAGCCTCGCGCCCTGTGGCTTTTGCTCGCTCTGATGTGGGCCTGAAGGATGTGAATCATAGAAGGTACCACGGAAATATTGCACCGTCACGCGAGCTGGAGGTAGCGTGGATGCAGATTCCTGGCAATGAAGGATCTAAGTGTCAGTTAGAAGCCCGGGAAGACGTGATGAGACCTCCGGATGAATACGTTAAACTTGATCTTTGCACTTGTTTATCTCTCCTCTTTGGCTTGATAGTCGTGGATGTCAAATAAAGAAAAAGGTGCACCATTCGATAATTGTATTTTTCATATCAAAGTCACTAAACAGTTCAAAACGATTTTCAAAGATGCGTGTAAGACTTCTTTTTATTCAGTCAAAATTCATGTATGAGAGGCAGAATACACTTAAATTGGATGCTTCAAGGGTGGATTTAAATTGTCTATTCATCCATTATTTACCTATGTACATGGTACTCTTGAACAGCGGGTCTGTTATCTAAGACGCAATTATTACGAAGCGCTAAGACAATGCACAGCTCTGACAGTGAGTTGAAGCATCACCATTACTTACTTCATTTTAATTCTCGCCCTGAAGAAGTCCAGCGTTCTGGACGAAACGTTGCCTTTTTTTTTTGCTGAACCTGCCTCTCATATGTGAATTTTTACTGTATAAAGAGAAGACTTACACGCATCTTTGAAAATCGATTTGAACTGTTGCAATAAAAGAGCCCCTCTTGTGATTTCTGCACCCCATGATAACCCTCAACCACCACCTTTTTAATTGATTTTAGTGTGTTATTGCTAGTGCTAGCCTTAATGTAGGATGTTACTGCTTCTCTTCTGTTCGATAATCTTGCTGTCTTTCAATGGGAGCTGTTACGGAGTGGTACCGTCTTGCCAAGAGCAGAGCATGTGGGATGTGCATTTGAAGGCGTGCAGTTGTGCAGGAATGTGTACTGTATTGTGCATTGGTGAGAATTATGAGTTCTTTGACATGGTTTATGTCATTCTGTTTTGTGACTTTATCTTGCTTTATAGCAGAGCTTACTATTTATTAGCTTTGACATGCTTTCATGTCATCTTGCTGTTTATTACCATCTTGCTTTGGGCCTTTCTGTGTGCATGGCCTAACTAACTCAATTTTCATGACTGAAGCTATTTTCTGTTCTTGCACATAGCTGGAAAGTGGGGAGGGCATGTTCTGCTCTGCCTCCTGTTTTTCACACTTTACTGACTAGAGAAAACCGGTCTTATCAGAGGAATGTACATGGTCCGTCTCAAAGCCATAGCAAAGGCCTGATCAACCGATGCCATGGCCTTGGAGCAGACTGGTACTGGCTCTCATGAGAACGAGGGGGCGAAGCTTGCTAGAAGCTTCGTTATGTTTGGATTTGTATTTATAAGGGGAGCCTCCATTGGTCTGGTGGGAGTTTGGAAGTTTGGATTCTGAGCGAGGGCAGACGTATCTATCTCGGATTGAACCCTGATTGCTGAGCTCTGATCCCCGGCTGTGTGAAGACTTCCCCCGGCTAGAAGGGGGCAGTGAATGCATCAGGTGATGTATTGAGTTTTGTGGTTCAGTGACTGTGACCATTTGAGGTGTTTTCTTTGTGGAGTGGGAGGTGCACATCCAGAGTGATCATCTAATGCATAAATATATATATATCTTTCTGATCTCTTGCAGGACGTCCAGTGTATCTTTTCTTATATCAGTTATTGCTTGTTTATTAATCAGTATTATAGTTTGCTCAGTTATTGATTCATGCCTTTAGATTATAAGTTTGCTACATATATGTGACTCTTATGCATTTAGCATCTGAGACAGCCTTTGTTTAGAAAGTATTATGTAATAAACCCCAAGCCTTATTCAAAAAGTGATAGAGTCTTTGCATTTTGTTAAATAAAACCCCTTTTGAAAAGGTGCTGTTTGTTTTGTGTTGAAGTCTTGCTGTGTCATGGGTGGTAAGACATGCTCAAAAGTGTATATTATTCAAAGGTGCAGTGGTATATTTGCCTCCCAGGTGGGAGTGCAGGGATTGGGTGTGGCTTATAGGCGAGAAGCCACAGTCAAATCAACTGTTAAGTGACTTTGATATCAGAAATACAATTATCTCATGGTGCACCTTTTCTTTATTTGAACCTATATAGTCCTTTTGGGCTGCACCTGGGCAGCAGGTGTTGTAATTGTGTGCACAATACAGGAACATGGTAGTTCTCTTGACACATTGGGGATAACAGGATAGGTTTGGTCTCTACTAGAGGCCCTGCTGTCGAGTTTAGGTTTGATGTGATTTGAGGGTCACCAGGGGGTCGCTACAGGGACCCATAGGCACCCTTTTGCGACCTCTGCAACCTGGTTTGAAACCCCTGGCCTGGCTTGAGGCTCCCAATCACATCCTACAGGATATAACACATCAGATGTAGGTTAGATTTAACATAATTTTATTTCACCTCCCAACAGCGTTCTGCTGGGCAGTGTAAGTGTTGCATTATGCAGTACAGAAAACTCCTCTATTTCGCCTTGGTTGTATATAAAGAGACTTTCTCGTGTTCACAAACTGTACATTTATTTGGGCCTTTTGTAAACAGTTATTTGTAAATAAATTGATATTGTTTAATAAGAACCCCCATTTTTTTCCTTTTTGTAAGAATTTTCTCAGTTTATAGAGGACTCTGTCTGAAGAATATGGAATTACTAATTAACCAAATAAAGTGAATGGGATGCTGTGTTGAACCAGCTTTGCAATAGCCCTACCATCTCTTTCCAACATTATTAGTTCTCCATGTCTAAATGAACACTTTTCAAGCAGCGAATATAACGTGGTGCTAGCCACAAAAATATAAGAACTCCTTCAAGACAACTTTAAAATGCATGGGCGCTCTGAGCATCTACAGAGGAGCTTCTCTGGCAGATGTGCATGGCTAGGTTGGTCTTGTCAATCACCTTAAACTCACCCCTGACCCAAAGTCTTTATTACAGAACCTGGTCTCATCAAGCATCATGTCAACTCAGCTGCTTCTATTTGACCTCAAAGCCTTTGACTTCTGATTGAGTGCTTTGCATATATGCACTGGTGAGATGTGTAAATATCCCTTTTAAAACTAGTAGTCAGAATATGTAATATATGAATTATACCCTTCTGTCTATGATTTCATGGAGTGACCATAACAAAGAATTACAATTAATGCAAATCTGCCAGAAATGTTTAAATGGCCCCACTTTCCCTCATAGAAGGACCATGCTCAGCAGTTGTGTAAATTGACTTAAATAAACTATTAACCTTAGGTGATATCAATAAACTTCTTCAAATCAGTTTCAGAATTCTGCTGCCAGAGTGGCAAGCCAGCTCGGTATCCTTGTACTCATGAAAACCACTGGCCGATATGAGGTTTCTACTTGTTATCTGACTTCACTGCAATGCCCCGCACACAAATACATAGGGCCTCATTTAAGCAAACTGTTGCATCGCTGCAATAAAACAGCGATGCGACAGTTTTCACTCCACCCTCCTTGTGACACGATGAATGAACAGCACTCCATTTCGCAAGGAATGACAGATGCATCAGGAATCCTAACGTATCTGTCAGCTTAAAAGTCATGTATTGATGGAGTTGTGTCACAAGTATGATGCAACTCCAACAATGCATGGGGTAGGTCTGTGCCTATGGCAATGAGTAAGGTTTTGACACTGTTGCATCCTAGAAGTGTTGCAGTGAAGTTTCATAGAGGGGTGATGCTCCAAAACTGGTCCCAGGATGCTTGTTTCCGGTCCAGGGATGAACTAGCTTGGCAGTTCAGGCTGGTCCGTTCCCATGAGGCACAGGGTCAAGACTAATTTGCATATGGCTGTGTCTAAACTGTGTTGGCATGGTGAGCATAAGAACAATGGATTTAACACAGATCTTCTGACTGGGTGTGAATGTTTGATTTGCTCTGCATTCCGTCCATCATCTGTGTGCCTTAGGCTTATATCAGAGGCAATGTGTAGAGCATTTGTAGATAAATACACAGTAACAGTGAAAGCGCTACAAATGGAATGGAGCCCACACCAGTTTAGAAAAATAACCACTCTTTATCTAAACCAAACAAGACCAAAACAACAAAAATGTTTAAAACATTTCAGTCCATATAAAACTATGGATGCCTCATATTTAGCACAAAGTACCAGGGGCCTCATTTATGAGGCCGTGCATCACTTTTACGCCGCCGGTGCGTCACTTTTTGTGACGCACCAGTGGTGTAAAAAAAGCGCCTTGTTGCGCCATATTTACAAAGTGACGCATCTAGGTAGATGCGTCACTTTGTAAACCCCTGCGCCACATTATACCTGCGCCAGGTATAATGTATGCAAGGGGGGCGTATGACGCAAGGAAGGGCCGTAGAAGTGATGCAGTGAAATCTATGAGATTTCACTGCGTCACTTTTAGGGCGCCGTTGCGTCAAAATCTTGCGCCTGCCTCACAGCAGGCGTAAGACTGACGCAGGCCCTTTCACATGGGGCTTGCCCCATGTGAAAGGACGCATTGCTGGAGTTGCGTCACTTTTGTGACACACTCCAGCAATGCGTCACTTTTGCGCCTATAGATTCGTCAGAAATACTGACGTATCTGTAACTCCTTGCGACATGATGCGTCATACATTAAATATGACGCATCAGGAATGTCGCAAGGAGTGCGCACTGAGAAGTGATGCATCGCTGCTTTCACGCAGCGATGCGTCATTTCTCATAAATGAGGCCCCAGGGGTGCATCAAAATCACACTGGCAAGCAGGCAAAGGAGAGGTGAGGCCCCAGAAAGCAAAGCGATGTGCCAGTTTCTTACATGCAAGGAAGGTGATGCATTGGTTCCTTACACCCAGGGAAGATGATACGTCGGTTCCTTGCTACCAGGGGAGGTAATGCGTCTTTTCCTTACTGCCACGCAGAGGAGAGGATGTGTCAGTTCTTTACTGGGAAAGAAGGTGATGCGTCAGTTCCTTACTACGTGGGGAGGAGAGCCGTCAGTTTCTTACTGCGCAGGGAGGTAATGTATTGATTTAACAGACAAGCAGCCTTGGTACCTTACTGAAGCCCAGTGTTGATATAGACTTCATGCCCAGGTGCAATGCGTGGAAAATCCGGATGCGCTGGAGTCATTGCATTGGCGGTGAAACAGGCGCCACGTTGATTCTCTCAGCCGCGAACAGGCACTACCTTGATCCTTTGGCTGCGGCAAGGCAATGCAATTGCTTTCAGCCACACAGTAGGGCCTGCGTTGGAGTTGGAGCATGTGTCTCGGACGTCAGAGCCCGTGAACAGGCGCTTTGTCGGTTCTTCGGTAACGGTGAGGAAATGCGTTGATTTTTTCACTGCATGGCGAACTTGCGGTGGGAAAAACAGGCTCAGAAGATTGCAGTGTAGATTTTCCTTTTCTATATGCAGAAAAGCCACCTCCAAGGGCCCAGAACTGGAGTTGGTACCACTTGGCAAGTCAGAACTCCCAGCAGAGGAGTTCATGGGCTGCAGGTGAAGTCTTTGATGGTCCTGAGATTTCTAACAGGAGGAAAGCACACACTCCCCCTTAGAGACTCTTCTTAAGCAGAATGCCAAAGCAAACACCACTCCTTGTCCTCTTCAAGACAGAAGCAACAACTGCAGGCCAACACAGCAAAGCAAAACAGCAAAGGGCCAGTACTCCTCCTGACAGCTCTTCATCTCTTCCTCTTGGCAGAGTCTCCTCTTGATCCAGAAGTGATCTAAAATGTGGGGTTATAGGTCCTTTACTTATACTCTTTTTTGCATTTGAAGTAGGCATACTTTAAAGGATAGTCTTTGTAGTGCACAGATCCTGACTTTCCCTGACATGGCCCCAGACACACTACAGAGGTGTGGAGACAGCATTGTGATAGGCCTGGCACAGTCCTATTCAGCTGTCAGTGACAACTACGCCCATCACTCTAGCCCAGGAAAGCCCATCAGCCTGGAGATGGACAATCAAGATATGCAGGGCACACCTCAGGTCTCTTTGCGTGACTGTCTAAAGTGAATGCTAAAACAGGCCAGCTGTTAGACTAAGCCAGATGTGGATTACACAGGCAGGCAGAGGCACAGGATGGCAAAGCAAGAAAATGGTAGTGAACAAATTCATCTGACGCTTTCCACGTGTCTTCCGTATTTTAATTTTTTTTTCAATGCATTCACAACATTATAAATTCCACATGAGGTCTTTCTTTGCCGTGTTCCCAATGCATTTCGGGAATCCCTCCTTCAGGGGAACTATGTGGTAACAAATGATACATAGCTTTTACCACACTGTGTGAGCGCGACCGCAGCAATATGAAAAATATATATCGACTTTTAAGGTTTATTCCCTTCACCGTATTGTTTAGCGCCATAAGTTCATGCTGTGATTCAAAATTGTGTATCTTCGTAATGACAAGTGACTTGAGAAAATGATAACTGAGAGATTCCTTCATATACATCTGCCCCTAAGTGCGTCATGCTTCGGTTTCTGTGTAAGTTATAAAGGATAAACATGCCACTAGTGCATTATCTCTGAAACGTGCAACTCCTCTCCCTGTGAGAAAATAAACCAACCACAGCTGACACATACCTGGTTCTGGGTTGAACTCAGCCTCCGAATGGATAAATGAATCTATAACAAAAATCCATTTGTGATTTTTTTCCCGAAATGCACTGGGAACAAGGCAAAGAAAGACCTCATGTGGAATTTATAATGTTGTGAATGCATTGGAAAGAATTGTAAAATACAGAAGACACGTGGAAAGTGTCAAAGGAATTTGTTTACTGGTGTTTTCTTCTTTTTTTATGTATTATCATTGATAACATTGAAATAATTGGTTCACAGCTATTTGCTGGTTGAATGGTTTAAACATGGTATCAGTGTAAAAAAATGTGTTAACTTTGCATTGCACCACACGGGCAAGAGTAGTGCACCTTGAAACATGTGACAAAGTCTGTACACATTAGATGGTTGATCATTTAACCTGACAAGAGCAGGTTAGGGTAGCACACACTAGATAAATAAAAAATTCAGTCGCTCATATATTAGATATGCGTGGCGGCTCGCCAACTGAGAGCTGGGCAGTAAGGCAGGATGGGGGAGGGGCAAGGTGGGGGGGTAGTGGACTCAGACAAACGACGGACAGAACTTAGAGTAAGGCATATTCTGAGTTCTGTCCATCGTTTGTCCAAGTCCATTACCTCCCACCAAAGCAGAGACCAAAGCATATTCGACAGAAGAGGCTGAATCCATTTATGCCTTGGTAAAAGAAGTAAGAGAATTTGGTTCTAATTCCGGTACCCAAACACAACAACCTCGACAACTTGAGTAGATGATGCGTAAGGAAATTAACCACCGCTTACATGCCACCACACTCATTGAATAACATAAAGTAAAGAGGATCCCCCGAGGGCTCAGGATTGCCCTACGTTCAATGTTGTTTAAGTTTGACAAAAAGTTCATGGTGCTTTGGTACGCAATCCTGAATAAATGCTCTTTAGATTTGAGGAAATTTCCACAGTGTAGGGTGAACTTACATATGACATCAATAAATTGAAGGATGGGGGCGTGGCCAAGAGCGCGATGTAAGAGGACGTGCCCGGGTAGAGCTCCGAGCGAGGCTCCCCTTCCACGGGCGATTTCTCCTTCAATTCCAGAGCATTCGGGCCCAAACTCGGACCGAGTGCACCCGGGGACCTGCACTGCCATCCCTGAAAATTTCAGGAGGATCGGAGCACCGGACCCCCCGACCGTCGGCTGCTGCTGCACCTGCCCGCCCAGGGCTCACTTCCGGTCGGCGGCCCCATCTACCCAAGACCGGGGATCCGGCCCAACGAGGTAGGCCGCAACACGTGTGCACTCCCCGGCGCGATCCGGAGGGGAAGGAGACCGCGCCACAACGCCGGCCGCCCACCAGCGCTCCAGCCGTGCAGGAGCCCCAGATTCAGCTGCAAGGCATCCAACTCTGGCCCACGGCAGGCGGTGAAATCGGCCCGCCCTGCCGACCGACCCTGGAGGCATCCTGCCAGGCCCTGCGAGCACCGGAGAGGGGGACCACTCGGACACCTGGGGGTCCATTTGATCAGCGTTGCCCCTGGCTCCCGGCAGACCACAGCGAAAATTGACCCGCTCTGCCCCCTGGACCCTCACACTCGCCAGCCGCCTTGTCACTGGCCCAGCGAGGGGGACGAGACAGTACCACAGCGCCCGGTACCCCCGGTGAACCCACGGCGCGGGGATCCCAGAGACTACAAGCAGGCACGCCACACTGACCCGCGGCGCCCTGCACTGCTGACCCGCCCTGCCTGCCGGCGCTGGGGACTTCCCGCCAAAACTAGCGGGAGCCGGAGGACTATTGCACTCCACTACTTAGTGACCCGCACTATCGACGTCGCCCCTGGGCCTGAATGATCGGCGACGGTAGCTGGGCGGCCCCACCTCCTGGACACCGGAACCCACCCGCTGTACAGATACAGCCGCTGGTCAACGTCGGACCCATCCAGTGCTGAAGAGCCCGGCCCACGCGACACACGGACCGCGACCACGTCGAGACAGCCCATCTAGCAATCGGCCTTACACCAGGGGACCTGCCCAGGCCCACGCGGGTGAGAACCCAGAACAGCTCCGCATTCTCCACCTCAGCTAATCCGGCACCGAGCTCCACTGTGCCCCACGCAACGTCAGGTGGCATCCAGGATCCCGCACACCGCCCGGCACGGGTTGAGCGGACGGCCTGACCAGGAGAGGCTAGTACGCACGGGCCCCAACAGCGTTCACCGTGAAAGCTTGCCTGACCGGCTGCCTACCCGTGACGACCACCCACATGTCAGGGGGGACCAGAGCGAAGACCGGCACCGGTGGGACACTGAGCAAAGGAAAGATGGTGAAGAACACAGAGGCTGACCAAACCGCCTCCAAACTGGACACTATGCTGGCGGCCATGGAACGCCTGGAGGAATCCATGCAGCTCACCCGTACGTCACTGGAGAACAGGATCGATAAAGTGGCTGTGGACTTAACACTCCTTCGAGCGGACCACAAGAAACTGTCTGACCGCACCACGGCCTTGGAGCAAACGATGGCGGAGACCACACCCAAGCTGACGCAGACAGATAAGCACGTCCGTGACCTACTCAACCGGGTGGAATTCCTCGAGGATAGAGCGGAGGATGCTGAAGGTCGGGCCAGAAGAAACAATGTACGCATAGTGGGCCTGCCGGAACGATGGGAACGGAGGGAGACTGCGGAACATATGGAGATCTGGCTCAGAGAGCTCCTACCAGAAGGCACCCTGTCACCGCATTTTGTGGTGGAAAGAGCGCACAGAGTACCGTCCCGTCCACCCCCGGAGGGCTCCAGCCCGAGGCCAATGCTCCTGCGGGTGCTGAACTACCGTGACCGGGACGCCATTCTCCGCGAAACGCGGAAACTGTCGGACATACAGGTGGACAACGCCAAGGTGATGTTCTTCCCTGATTACACCATTCAGGTCCAGCGCCGGCGTCAATCGTTCCTCGAGGTGAAACAACGGCTCAGGCGCCTGGCTCTCAAGTACTCCTTGCTGTTCCCAGCACGTCTCAGAGTGGTGGCGCAGGACAAAACCCACTTCTTCGATACTCCAGAGGCGGCGGCGGCCTGGCTGGATTCAGGAGTGGATGCGAACTACGTACCTGCGCCGAAAGAGCAGCGCCGTAATCGAGGTACCCGCAGGCGGAGACAACGACACGTCTCGAGGCCCGGGTCGCCGACCACAGACGCAGAAATCGGACCCACCCCAGAGCAAATACTGATTGAACATCGAGAGGCCATCCGGAGAACGGCTGAGATCAGTGGTTCACAATCGCCCATCCTGATCTCCAACGCAAGCCCGAGATCACGCGGGAGCGAGGACGACGATTTCATGTACGGACTGCCAGATGACTCAAACACTGAGGGCTTGCCGGATGTCACACCCAAACATCGGATCTGATAGCATAAACGACCCTCCTCAACCTAGCCCAGGCCTGGGCGTTGCGATTGGCACCCTGGGACAGTTTGGTCACTTTTAAGGCTGCCCTGTCCGGGAGTCCACAACAGCACTTCTGAGACCCACGGCAGCTACATACAGCCCCATCTCCGTGATCTGAGCGCCACTCCTGATCCCCCCACCTACCGGCCCGGCACGGCCCGCCGTGACACCGAGAGAGGGGCTGGAGCGGTCCCATTGACACGTCACTGGGAGCAAGCATCTGGTGGGGTGGACGGACCCCTAGAGGTGAGTGGCCCCCCCTGTGGAAGTAGCAGATGGGATCCCCCCCCAGGGGTGGACTATCCGAGACCAGCAACATTGGGAACCATGACTTGTCTGCGGACACTGCCACTGACATTTGGTGCCCCTAGACATACTGCCCGTGGAGGGGAGCTGCCACAGCTCTCTTGGCGACTTGAACTCACTTGCTTTACTCACGTGCTGACCTTCGTCATCCCCCTATTGAACTCACGGATTGATTAAGCTCGATAGAGCGTTTGGGCGGCGACTCGTTCTGTTGTTGCCCTTTTGGTATTATGTTTCTGTTAAAGTTCTTCCTTTTGAGACTAGTGTGGACATTACAATGCTACAACGTGCATCCCTGGGACTGTGGGAGTGGGCAAGGGGTAACAATAGCCACTGTCCGCGGCTGCTGTGTGTGTGTGGGTGGGGTGGGCTGGGGGTTGGGGGAGGGGGGGCTGGGTGCTTGAGCGCGATGCATACTGTGATGGCTACGGTTAAATTTTGTACCTGGAATGTCAGGGGCATGCACACACCCTCACGTAGATACCAGGTGTATTCATACCTTAGGCGACATCAGGTCCAGATTGCACTACTGCAGGAGACACACCTAGTCGCCGCTGAGGTGGCCGCACTTTGCCGTAGGTGGAGGGGGCAGATATATGCCACGACCTTTTCAGCGTTCGCGCGGGGGACCCTGATCTGGGTCAGACCTGGGGTTCCATTCGCACTAACACACAGCAATATCAACACCGAGGGACGCTACGTCTTCATACAGGGTAGACTAGACGGACAGCAAATTGTCATAGCCTCCATATACGCACCCAATGTGGAAGAGGGGAAATTCTTCACGCGCTTGTCGGCAGTAATTGCGCCCTGGCCAGACGTACCCTTGATGGTGGGCAGGGATTACAACTGCGTACTAGATGTTTCCCTTGACCGCTCGTCCCCCCCAGCGGCGATCGCCCCAGCGCAAGCGACTTCCAGGGCCCTAACCGATTGGGCGACGCAATGGAACCTGCACGACGCCTGGCGAGTCAGGAATCCCACCGCTCGGGTGTATTCCTATTACTCGGGAGCCCATTCTCTGCATGTTAGGTTGGACCGATACATGCTGTCCCGCGACCTGATTTCCTCTGTGACTGACGCTGACTATCTGGGACGGACGCACTCGGACCATAACCCGCACACACTGGTCTATGGATGGCGGCGCCCACGTCCGCCCGTACCCACATGGCGCTTACAGCCGGACCTCCTACTCGACCCGCCATTCCGGGAGGAGATGTCCAGGAGAATCATTCAATATTTTGAAGACAACACCGACTCGACCTCCTCCCCGAGACTTGAGTGGGACGCCTTCAAGGTGGTCACCCGGGGAGGCTGCCTCAGTGTTCAGGCGGGCCTACGAGGCCAGGTGGAGAGGGACCTGATAAGGGTGGAGGAGGCGCTAATGGATAAAGAACGGGAGGCGACGGGAGGCGATGATTCCCAGCTGATCTCGACCAGGGCAGATCACGCTGCGTTGATGGAGCACCTGAAGAACATTAACTTCGCGGCCCACTCCGCGCGCACTCACAACGCGGGGGACAAACCTGGCAGACTGCTATCGTGGCTGATACGGCAGGACACGCAGTCTGCGCCGGTCCTGTCGATCCGTACGCCCCAAGGCGTTGAGGTCTACACCCAGACACAGATCCACGAGGCGTTCACGTCACATTACAAGTCCCTGTATAACACACGGCTGCAGGCCACCGTGGCGGAGATCGTGGACTATCTGACGACCCTACAGCTCCCAACAGCTACTGCTGCCCACCAGGCAGAGCTGGGTGCTGCAATTACCGGTGAGGAACTACGGGACGTGATTTTCTCCCTTTCCAATAGCAAAGCGCCGGGCCCTGACGGGCTCCCGGCAGAGTTCTACAAAGCCTACTCACTGGTGCTAATACCAGAACTGCTGAGAATGTATAAGGCGGCATTGGAAGATGCTGAGCTCCCAGCGTCCCTAAACGAAGCTAACGTGGTCTCTCTGCTGAAACCAGGTAGGGAGGCGACCGTACTTGGCTCATACAGACCATTGGCACTCCTCAACACCGATTATAAAATATTAGCCGCGACGCTCGCCCGGAGACTTGCACCGCTGGTCCCCACGCTGGTGCACGCTGATCAAAATGGCTTTGTGCCCACCCGGAGCACGTCCTACAACCTACGCCGGTTTTTTAAGATCCAACGGTATGCAACCCCTACCTGGCCGCGTTCAGGGTGCATCGTGCTCGATCTGGAAAAAGCGTTCGACTCGGTGGAATGGCCGTATCTCCTCCGAGTCCTTGAGAAATACGAACTAGGCGAAGCCTATATCCAGATGGTGGGGCTCCTCTATCAGGCGCCCGAAGTGCGTGTCCGGACTGGGCGGTTGTTTTCCGACAGGATCCGCATTGGGCGGGGTACCAGACAGGGCTGCCCCCTCTCCCCTATGATATTCGCCCTGGCGATGGAGCCATTGGCGGAACTGCTCCGCACCTCCGGCGCCACATGGGGCATCCCACTAGCGGACGGCATACACTCGGTGTCTCTATATGCCGATGATCTACTACTGTATGTCAGAGATCTCACATGCATACCTGAGGCAATCGCGGACATCTTCTGTACATTCGGAGATATGTCGGGGCTCCGCGTTAACTGGGCCAAATCGGGAACCTATGCATTCAGTAGCGAGATGCCGCAATGTGAGGTGCGCATGATGGGGGAGACGCTCCGATGGCACCCGACGGTATTCAGGTACCTAGGGATCTTGATATATCGAGACCCCGTGGATCTCCTGGAGGGTAACCTGGTAAGGGCTATATCCTCACTCACGGCCCAGGTCACGTTCTGGAACTCCCTCCCGCTGAATGTGCCGGCCAGAGTGGCACTGACCAAAATGATAATGCTCCCCCGGCTCCTCTATTATTATGCTAACCTGCCAGTGTATGTGCCAGCGCGCATATTCAGAGGGCTGGAAACTCTCACCAGGCGCCTTATTTGGAACAAAGGGAGACCACGGGTAGCGTTAAAGACTCTATTTGCGGCCACGGACGCTGGAGGCTTAGCCGTCCCCAACCAGGAGCTATATTACTTAGCAGCCCAGCTGCAATGGGTCACTTACTGGCTGAGCGGCAAGAACCTGATAGACACGGCCACGGCTGATACCACTCTGTCCCCCGTGCAGGTGCTCACACTCTTCCACCCCCTAACGCAGGGGCGACGCCCCACACAAGTCCATGTGGCGATCGCGAAGCGGTGCTTTGCGCGGGCCCTCAGACTTACCAAAGGTACAGTGCCCTACGCTCCGAACCTGCCACTACTGGGAACTCCCTTGGGCACTAGCATACTTTCCTCGACCTGAGTGGCCTCTATAGCGACGGAGTGCTGCTGCCCTTCGAGACCCTGACCGCAGACACCGAGCTGCCAGTGGGTCAATTCCTGGCACACGCCGGACTCCTACATGAACTGACGAAGGCATGGGGTGACATGAGCCAAGAACCGCCCACTCATCTTCTCATCCAGTACCTGCACGTGATGGGCAATGGGTCTCATATAGTGCACTGGCTGGCACAGGCACTACACACCCATACTAAATTCTCCTCCCAAAGGCTGAGGGGGAAGTGGACGACCGACCGAGGCTCCGACTGGACGGACAAACAATGGACCGCAATATTAGCGGGCGCTAGAAATGTTCCCCGAAACGAGCGATTTAAAACCATCCAATATTATATCATTCATCGAGCATATTTGTCTCCTGACAAACTGAATCGCTACTTCGGACTCACTTCGTCGGCATGTCCCAGATGCGGCCTCCTAGACTCAGACTTCCTGCACGCACTCTGGAACTGCGCCCACCTCGCCTCGTACTGGTCAGCGGTCACTGACACGCTGACGGCGGCCTCGGGCGAAACTCTCCCCAAGACGTGGGAAGTATGCCTACTGGGGCTCTACAGGAGAACCAAGCAGACCAAGCTGCGGGCACGCTTTTGGGATTTAGGCCTCATAACGGCTAAACGCCTCATTACGAAACGGTGGAAAAACGCCAACCCACCGCACCCTGCAGACTGGCGTCGCTCTTTTGGCAACTGGGCCAGTGCGGAGAGTGTGTCACTACACAGAGAGGAGACCACTGGCCTACGGAAATACCCGATCGCCCAAGACTGGGACGCTACCCTGATCGCGTACCACAGGGCATGCGCCCGGGCCGGTATAGAATGCCAACCTGACGCGGTATAGAAGGGGCCCTGTCGCTTGCTGTCCATATAGGTCACGGAATTTGCCCCCCCCCCCACTACCGCGTCCCCCCCCTCCCCCCCCCACCGCTGCTGCGCCCCCCCTCCCCCCCCTCATTCCCCCCCCGCCGCCAGCCCCGACTACCGAGCTTTTGCACACCGAGCGATGTCCCCTGCCGCCCCCCCCGCCGCTGCCCTTCCCCCCCCCACCCCCCCGCTGCCTCCTCCCCCCCGCCTCCACCCCCGCAGCGACACCACATCCTCGATCACCCCCGCCCCTGCGCAGCCCGTACAGGGTGCACCACACACGGCTAGGATTCAAGACACACTACCATACGCACATGCACTAGTCCAGCAGTTGTTGAAATGTTTCTCCCTCCCCCTCCTCTTTTAATTCCCAGTTATACCTTTTGGTTGACACAGAGACTGTTGATTTTGTACACGCGCTAATGCTCGACACCCCCCTCCCTGTTTCCGTATCATACAATGGCAACTGGGTGTTTTCATGTACAGGCAGCGGAAGCCCAGCGATCCATGTGACGACGGGGGATATGATCCTGCTCCAGCTCGCTACTGTACTGAACAGGGAACATAACTCAATGCATTGACTGTCGGATTTCTTACAGCACCCTGGTCCTAGCGCAGTGCCATGAGCCGCAGGCACTGCGGCACGAGACATTTCCTAGCACCGCTGCTTGTGAACTAATGCATTACCACTGGCTACTGTTTATTTTCACTCGTATTTAATTGCCATGTCATTCTGTACTGACAGCCGAGTACCGCTTGTAGTAGTGGTTTATTGTTATGACACTGTGTGACTGCTGTTTAACTCATCTGTGAAACTAAATAAAGTTTGGGACCATTGGTCTTCAAAAAAAAATAAAAAATAAATCAATTAATTGAAGGATGACATTGCGCACAATATGGAACAGGAAGGCTGGAATAAAGTATTGGAAAACATCAATAAGAATTTGGATAACCATGCCCGTGAAGTACATGAACGTAAGACTCGAAAATTCCGTAGGAATACTATCAATTATAAACTAGATGAAGTGTATTCATGGGCGGAGGCATATGCGCAAAAACGAATTTTTTAAAAACCAGGTGCTACCTCATCTGAAGAGAGCATAGTTACAGATCAAGACCTTACACTACACAGACCAAGAGCAACTGAAGTATCCCAACATACTAGTGGGACTATTGATGATGTACCTACTATTTCAAATGTCAAGCGACCTTTTTTAGTGGAGGGCCCGAGTGCCAAAACACCTCCAGACAAAACAATCTCCGCAAACGACGCACCCGGAAGGGAAAAGTCCAAAAAGACAATTACAGAAACAGGCAGACCTCAGAGGAACCTGAGGAAATGACTTCGCTGGTGATGAATATTTCAAAGAGGGCATTGACTAAAGAAGAAGAGTGGATCCTGAACAAGGAAATCTCTTTTGTCCCTACCTACACATCTCACACATTGGAAACAGAGGTAGCTCTCTTTAAATGTATGCGCAAATTAAGACTGAGATGGTACTTCTCAACAAACATCTCACCTGAAAGTCAGGTTCGCATAAATTCAAACACGAGAGTAAATTTATATCACCTATCTCACATAAGACACTGGATACTTTTGAAACTCTTGTGAAGAAAGATCTAGAACAAATTTGTTATGCTCAATCTCAACATCCTAATTTCTCTAAGCAAGAGTGGCGCACACTTAAGACTTTGAAACAGGATAGTTCTGCTACATTTCAACCGGCAGACAAGGGCGGAGCCCTAGTGATTCTGGATACTGATTTTTATGATTACAGTATCAATCGACATGTAAACAAAGAAGAGACATACATCCGGATAGAAGAGGATCCTACTAAGGAGTTCCAGGCTACACTGGAGAGCATTTTACGGAAAGGAATGCAACAAGGCATTATTGATGAGAACACACGAAAATTACTGACTAATTCGGCTCCGAAGATTCCTCAGATATACATGTTACCCAAAGTAGACAAGAATAAATTGCATCCCCCATTTCATCACATCGTGGCACGATGTGGATCAATTCATGAATCATTGGATTACTTTTTTGGATTTTCATCTCCAACCACTAGTACAATCTTGGCGAACTTATGTAAAAAACTCTACTGATTGTTTACTTAAACTTGAAGCAGTAAAACATTTGTTCATGGAGAAAATCTTTTTATGTACCATTGACATGGTGTCTCTGTACACGTCTATTGCTCACGATGAAGGACTCGAAGCAGTAGAATGGAGATTGTTACATTCAGACATAGCTCAAGATAAGAGTATTTTTCTACTAGAATTACTACATTTTGCGCTGTACCACAGCTATTTTAGTTGGAAAGAAGGATTTTCTGTACAATGGACTGGAACATCAATGGGTTTTCCTGGAGCACCGTCATATGCTAACACCTACATGGCACATTATGAAGATCGATTTGTATTAAAACACCCATTATGGCAACAACATGCAGCTATGTTCCTGCGATATATAGATGACATTCTTGTCATCTGGAAGGGGCCTAGGGATGTATTAGCAGAATGCATTGCGGATCCGAATAAACATAATCCTCGAATACAATTCACTCATGAAATTCACACTGAAAAAAATCCACTTTTTGGACATTGAAATCTACAAAACCAATTTGGGTTTATCCACCAGAGTGTACAAAAAACCCACTGATTTAATAATGCACTTAATTTTCCAGAGCGCATCCACTATCTCTGAAGAAACATTTGCCGATTTCACAAATTATGAGGATTAAGAGAATCAAATCCGATGAGTCAACATGTCAGACTTTGAACAAGGAGCAGATAACCAGATATAGGCAGAGGGGATACCCTGATAGCACGTTAGAAGAAGCAGAACGAGTAGTGTTACACAAAAACAGAGATGATCTTTTGAAACAACGAATTAAAGTACCCCAGAGAAGGGAAGTATTTGT
Source organism: Lissotriton vulgaris (assembly GCF_964263255.1). Lineage (NCBI taxonomy): Eukaryota > Metazoa > Chordata > Amphibia > Caudata > Salamandridae > Lissotriton > Lissotriton vulgaris. The sequence continues at coordinate 418,076,434 of NC_141689.1, read as the reverse complement.
ACTCAAATACTCCGTACAAGCACCTATGATTAAGAGCATCATATGACAAAGGTAGGAAATAGTGGAGTATGAACGCGATTTCAAAGAAGTCTTTTATCGTTCAACTCTATTTGCACATACCCGAGCACAAAATTTACAAGAACTTCGAAAACCTCGAAAAAGGATAAGAAGATAAAATACAAAGGGATGAGAAAATGCCACAATTGTGGTCAATGCGGGAATGTCATTACTGGAAAAGAAGTTAGACACCCAAACACGGGAAAAGCCATTGATTTAAAACACACATCTGATTGTACAACAGAAGGGGTCATTTATGCCATCAAATGCCCGTGTGGGCTTGTGTATGTTGGTAGAACCAGCAGAAAAATAAAAACTCGGATAGTGAAACATAAAAGTAGGATCCAAAATAAAAACATGAGTTCCTCACTGACAGCCCATTGGGTGACCACACCACACACTATCCCGCAATTGCGTTTCACTATTCTGGAACGTATTAACACTAATGCAGGCATTGACATGCATACTATGCTTGCACGTAGGGAGACACACTGGATAAAGTTTTTGGGAACCACAACTCCGGGGGGCCTTAATGACCATTATGAATTTTTGTGTTTCCTGAAATGTATTCAAAATGAGATTAATCCACAACTCATCTTAGAGTGTAAGGGATTTGCACTTAAAACTCTAGTTCACTTAGAACTCTTTCCTATTTTTTTCATATATGTTTTCTTTGTCTGCTTCTACTTTTATCTTCTACACATGTCATTACCATGGACACGGGGTCCGCATATTGTAGCATTTAAACATTGGATTCAGTGAAAACTAATGGTATTTTGTGATGTTTATTGTTTCTTCAGAGTCGGGATTACCCATGTGCTATTTCATCTCGTGACTCGTACTTCTACACTGTTTGTCTATCGGGTAAGGCTCTTACCATACGCTTAAGGTACATTGAGAATAAGTCACTCTTCACACCGCCGCAGGCTAAGCTTTTTGTTTTGTATTGCTTTTATTCCAGGGTGCGACCTACTGGCTGAGTAACTACTTAAAAAATTGACGGTATGATGCTTTCATAGGTTAGACAGGATGTCCAGGACATTAATATTACCCCATGGCTATACGTAGTCATAGAGGTTTGACACAAGCACTTGTGGTTTCTTGCAGATATCGTGGTTGCATCTCTAGTTTCGGTTCCCATTCAAGATTAGGGTAAGCCGCACCATGTGTACTAGATGGCTTGCTCTTCACATGTTCTATAATAGCGGCACACGGGGCTCACCTTTTCCATTCTTCTTTTTCTTCTTCTTTTTCATTTTCTTTTTCATTCCTTTTTTTTCATTTTCGTCACACAAATTGGATTCTTCAGTTGGTGGCATTTATACTACTCTGGTGGCATATATTTTCACCACACTTTCGCTGTAGTGCAAATATTGAGTTGTATTTTGATATAGATGTTTTTGACACTTTTGGATACTTACTTGTATAAGTACTGAAATTCCTTACTCATTTAGACATTGTTTTGTGTTGTAGATCAGGACTGATCAAAGAAGAACTCTACTATACCATATAAGATTTATTTGTTGTCTCTAAATATCCCCTGTTGAAGGGTTCAGGGTGAACCCAAAATGCATTGGGAAATGTCTATTAATTTGATTATTTTTTTAATTGCATTCATTCATTGTTTTCAAACACATTACAGTTTACCAAAATTCAATGTAGACTTTGAAATCAGATGTTCATGATTTGAACTGCATTTGGAAGTGTTTGTTTTCACTTAAGTTTGTATCCCTAAATTGAAGTTTATTCTTAACTTTCCTAAAGATTGCAGTGTTTATTTCTTGCATCACAGTGTTATGAACATTGATAAACTGTAATAGGCTTTCTAGCCAAAAGCAGTGCGACATGTAGTCACTGGTGTTCCAGAGACTCACTTTCTATACATGTATTTCCCACAAGGGAGAGGGGTACTTTCCCTTGACACATGTATGCACGCAAAGAATAGTTACAACAGTCAAGTTAGCAAAATTTGAATTTACAATAGGTGTGCAGATCCACCCACGAAATCTTCAGAACTCAGAGTAAGGCATACTCTGAGTTCTGTCCGTCGTTTGTCCGAGTCCATTACCTCCCACCCTAACCCTCACCCGCCCCGCTCCACTGCCCTGCAGCACTCCCTCGGCGAGCCGCCACTGTTCGATATACATTATAAAGTACAGGAGAGTGCAGGATATACCAATAGTTTGAAAGCAAGAAAATGGCCACTTTCTAAAAGTGGCATTTCAAACAAACAATATAAAAACCACCTTCACAGAAAGTTATGTTTTTAAATTCTGAGTTCAGACACCAAATCTCTATCTCTTCCCAATGACTTCAGATCAGGTCATTAATCTATTTCTGTCTACCAAATCTGGATCCCCTTTAGACCCATGTTCCCCTAGGATTTCTCATCTTCTACCAGAAGTAATTGCTTCTCATCTATCTCCCATTTTTAACCAAATGTTTTCCTCAGGCATATTTCCCACAACTGCAAATTAGCCTCAGTCCTATCCATTTTAAAGAAAGCTAATCTAGATGGGGCTGATCCTAACAACTACCGTCCTATCTCTAGATTCCCCTTGCCCGCCAAAATGGTTGAGAAGTCCATGAATGTAACAATATCGGACCATATCGAGAAACATGCTTTTCTGGATGCCATCAAATTCGGCTTTAAAAAGATCTACAGCACAGAACGGGCACTGACCTCAGCATCAGAATAGATCAGGCAGACAGTTGATGCAGGGGGCAATGCAGCACTTGTGCTTCTTGAGATCTCTGCTGCATTCAACACTGTAAGCCATACAAAACTACTGGAATGTCTGGAGAGGATAGGCATAAAAAGTAAAAGCTCTCACATTACTCAGAAAATTTCTGTCTGACAAAGAACGGTTTGTAGCTCTCTCTGAATTTAAGTCAACCAATTTTACAATACTGTGTGGGGTACCCCAGGGCTCATTGTTGAGCCCTACCCTTTTTACCATCTACGTTGCGCTCCTGGCACAGCTGATTAGGTCCATGAGCTGTTAAGCAATTTCCTATTCTGACGATCCCCAAATTGTGGTATCAGTGACAGGCTCACCTTCGGACACAGCGTCACATTTCGTTACGTGCCTCAGATGTTACAAGGCAGCTCCAATGATAACCTATAGGAGAGATATTCCTTGCAATTGTGAAAAACTAAATTGGGAATCTTTCACTATCAGGACACGTAAAAAACACCAGTACTTGTCCTACCTTTCACATACACTGCACCCTGCCCAGGGGGGTACTTTGGGACTACCTTAGGGGTGCGTGACATGTAGCAAAATGGAGCGTTTGGGCCTGGCAAGGGGTTCACTTGCCAGGTCAACATGGCAGTTTAACAGTGTGAATGCAGACACTGCAGTGGCAGGTCTGAGACATGGTTCCAGTGCTATTAATGTGGGTGGTGCAGTCAGACCCATCAGCTGCATTTTGCTTACAGGACCTGGGCACACACAGTGCACTTTACTAGGGACTTACCAGTAAATCAAAGATGCCAATCATGTGGAAGACTCCCAGCTATAAGACGCAGAACACATATCTTTGTATGCAGATGATATTCTGTTGTATGTAATGAACCCGGTGGAGACACTTCCCCGAATCTTACAGGTTGTTGAGGACTATGGGAGTCATGCGGGATATATAATCAACTGTACCAAATCTACTTTATACCCAGAGGGGGAATGATAGAGCCCCAGAGATAAATGCAAAACAAAAGTTGATGGACAGAATGCGGAACAATATCATACATTCACCCCAGTACAGAGATCTGGGTTTAAATCCATTGTTTTTTTGCTCACCACCCCAGTTCAGACATGGCCATATGCAAATCAGCCTTGACCCTGTGCCTCATGGGAAAAGTCCAGCCCGAACTGCCAAGCCATGTCTTCCTTGGACAGTAATCAAGCATCCTAGGACCGTCGGCCGTGTCAGTGATGCCGGCATCCAGGGGCTGGCCTTCGAGTGGGTTCGCTCTTTTTTAAGCGACCGTCACCAGGCTGTCCGTAAATTCCACTTTTCTGCTGATAAAGTTAGGTTGACATGTGGCATCCCTCAGGGCTCTTCCCTTTCCCCCCTCCTTTTTAACCTGTACCTCACCCCCCTTATTCGTTCCTTACGAGGCCGTAATGTCACTGCATTTAATTACGCAGATGATATCCAGTTGGTTTTTGACATTGACTCCTCGGTCCAATCTATCCACAATTTTCAATCCACCCTGTGTTTTATTAGCGACTTGATCGGGGGAAACCATTTGAAGCTCAACCCCAACAAATGTAAATGTAAATGTTGTATACTTGTAAAGCGCACAGCTGCCCGCACCGCGGGCGTCCCAGCGCTGTATACCGCTGGGGAACCCGTCCTGGCTTTCCCTGTGAGATGGTCCCTTCTGGGCACCCCCAAGGTGAGACCAGGCATCCAATGCGTTGAAGGGGCCGTTGTGAAGATTAAGCAAGCTATGACCGAGTTGTTCTTGATCGGGGGTGTCTCCAACCCTTGGAGCTCCAATTTTTGGCCCCCATGCCTGGGCCTTCCTCCCCGCCCTGTTGACTCTGCTAAAAGCCTCGGAGTCACTATCTGCAAAGACCTCTCGATGAAGCCCCACATAAATGCCGTGGTCTCCTCCAGTTTCTTTCATCTACGTAAGGTCCGGAAGATATCTCGCTTCCTGACTACGGAGGCCCTCACCTTGGCACTCCTGGCTCTCGTAATCTCCAGGATAGATTATGCCAATTCCCTCTATGTTGGTATCCCTGCCTACCAGTTGAACCGTCTGCAGCTGGTACAGAACCAGGCTGCAAGACTGATCTTCCATCAGTCTAGGCACCACCATGTCCGTCCCAGGATTAGAACCCTTCACTGGCTCCCGGTAGCCAAGCGCTGTGAATTCAAACTAGGCTGTATCATTTTTAAAGCCCTTGCCGGCCTTGGCCCGGCCTTCATTTCCTCTCTCCTCCATCATTACTCCCCATCACGCAACCTCCGGTCCACCCATCTCGCCTTGCTCACGATACCCATTTTTAAGCGCAAGAAGTATGGAGGGCTTAGATTTTCGTTCCTTGCTCCCTCCTTCTGGAACGCGCTCCCTCTAGAGTTCAGACTTATCACTTCTTACGCCCATTTCAGATCTCTTTTGAAAACCTATCTGTTCCGTAAGGCATATGATTAGATATTCCCTTCCCTCATCTCCTCTCTTCTCTCCTGGTGCCTGCACTTCTCTCTGTTTGTCTCATTTTGCTACTAGCGCCATGAAACCGTTGGGTGTAAGTGCGCTCTACAAGAATTTTAACATAACATTTTTAACATAGCAACATAAGGTCCACCGACAACCACCTTATCTTCAAAAAAGTACTCAAGATTTGGCTCTTCCCCACATAAGCACCATACACAAACAGAAATTTACAGCATATCCCTCTGTATATAACATTTGTTTTCACTATAGATATGTACCCATCTTTGTGTATTACCTTGTATAAACATGTAAAATACTTATGTTGTTGAGAGAAAAAATAATAATAATAATACATTTAAAAAAAATCATATTTGGTCTACATGTACATACTTCCATTGTGCATCTATGTACCTTCCATATACTTGGATCTGTGTGTCTGTTACATCATCTCACACCTCTTCTTTTTACCATACCGATCCCCTAATACAAACCTTTCTAAACTCTTCTCTCTGACTCCTCCCCTCCAAAACTCCTTTTTACTAATCCAAAAGCCTCCTCCTACTGCTAAGACCTAAAAATAAAAAATACAAATAAAAATCCGTCACTCTTTTATCCCTCCACTATCCTTTTCAATCAAAATTAACAGACTAACATTTTCACTTCTCAAATTCTATATTCAACTATACTAATATACTACCCAAATAACTGAATAACATATCCACTACTCAAATTACTTCATATTTATACTATATTAATTTTCAACACTAATCCTTTATTGGTTCCAGAGTGGCGTGCTACTCGCCAGAAAAGCGTTTCAACACCCATCAGGGGTAACAAGTGCTATATGAATGCAAATCTTTCTTCCCCTTTTATCCCTCCGCTATCTTTCTCACTCCAAGTAACTGACTAATATTCACCACTGAAATGACTTCATATTTCACCATATTAATTCACCACTAATCCTTTATAGGCTTCCTGAATAGCGTGCGTCAACAAGGCTATATAAATACAAAGCTTTGTCCTCCTCTATCCTTCTGCTATCATTCCAAATCCAAATAACTGACTAACCTATCCACATGTACTTGCATGTTTCACTATACTAATTCAACATTAATCTTCTATGGGTCCCGGAGTAGCCTGCTACTCGGCGAAAAAGTGCTTCGACGCCTCGTCAGGGGTAGTTAGCGCTATATAAATGCAATTACAATACAATACAATACAATATGCAAATCAGCCTTGATCCTGTGCCTCATGGGAACAGTCCAGCCCGAACTGCCCAGCCATGTCTTCCCTGGACTGGAATCAAGCATCCTAGGACCGGATTCTGGCTATCAGCCGTCTTCAGCCAGGATAGCTTGACTCTGTGGCGTGGAGAGCACAGGACTCACGTCTGAGCATACCCGTCCCACACGGGGTGACAAATGCAAAACAACAGTTGATGGACAGAATGCAGAACAATGTCATACATTCACCCAAGTGCAGAGATCTGGGCTTAAATCCATCGTTTTTTTGCTCACCACACCACCCCAGTTCAGACATGCCCATATGCAAAATAGCCCTGTGCCTCATAGGAACAGTCCAGTCCAAACTGGCAAGCCATGTCTTCCCTGGACCGGAATCAAGCATCCTAGGACCGGTTTCTGGCTATCAGCCGTCATCAGCCAGGATAGCTTGACTCCAGTGGCAGCTCCAGTGGCAGCTCATTTGCATATGGCCATCAGCTGGGGTGGTGTGGTGAGCAAGCAAAAAAACGATGGATTTTGGCACAGATATCAGCACTGGGGTTAATGTAAGACATTGTTCTGCATTCTGTCCATCAACTGTTGTTTTTGCAGAGCCCCAGAGATACCCTGGTTGTTTGCGTTTGTCAACAGAGGGATTTACCTACCTTGGTCTTTATATTACAACGGAAGTGGCCACTAGCGTAGCTCATAATATTAGGCGGGTACTCCTTATTTTTCGGATGTTAAGAGGTGGAGGAGACTCCCCTGACCCTAACGGGGAGAGCCGCCATGTATAAAATGATTACTCTTTCCCAATTGCTCCATGTACTGCAAAATACTTACACCAAGATTCCAGACACAATGTTCAAAGATATTGATAATTAACTGCGTTTACTCATATGGGATGGGGCTCATCCACGTATTGCACTCCAAACTCCACAGAGAAATCCATTTAACAGAGGTTTGGCCCTTCCGGGTATTAGGGCATACTATAAGGATTCCCACCTCATTGCCATCAATGAATGGATTTATGCACCAGGAGACCACCCGGCATGTAGATTGGAAAGGCTACAATTTATAAACTGTACATGTCTCCACTATATTTATGGAGGTAAGGGATGTAGTTTATTACTCCAGGCAACCCAGAGGCATCGAAAGGGGCTGAGAGAGAGATGGCTTGGGATCACACATGTACCAGAGAAACCCCTTTGTGGGTGGGAACATGGCTACTTGAGATAGGGAAACTGAAAGGCTTTAGGCAATGGGATTTAATTGGCATCTCTAAATGAGGAGATGTTCTGGAGCAGGGTGAGTTGGCTTCATTTGGTACACCTCAAGTTAGATACCAGCTTCACGACACAGAGGCATACGCATATCTCCACTTGAAACATGCATGGGCAGCCAAGGGGTTAGATAAGGAAACGCTACCGGAATATGCCCCACTAGAAGGCCGACTCCTCCAAGAAGAGATCCCTACTAAAGCCATTTCGTACACCCATAAAACAATCCTCTATAACATGCCTGATAAATTGGGTCCACTAAGGACGCATTGGGAAAAGACCACTGGTGTAATGGAGGACATAGACTGGGAGGCCGCTCTTATGCACCAACGCGAAGTGGCAATCAAATTATAGCTGGGTCTTATTCAATACAAAGTCCTATACCTAGTTTATTTTGCTAGAGTAAAATTACATACAATAGGAGGAGCTGAAAGCCCAGATTTTCTTAGATGCCGTACAGAATGTGGTACATTCATACATACCGTTTGGGAATGCACTGAGATTCAGATTTATTGGGATAGGATTGTGAGAGAGCTAAATGCCACATTAGAACTCCAAATAGACTTGGAACAAAGGTTTCTCCTTTTGGGAATTCCGACCAATGTGGATATCCCACGACGTAAACTTGCACTTGCCAATTTCGGGCTAGTGGTGGCAAATCGGGATATAGCAAAATACTGGGGGTCCCCTCAAATACCAACATTGAAAGAGTAGAGAACATGTCTTGATTTGTACATGGTGGTGGAGCAAGTGACATACAAGGCTAGGGGCTGTTCTTGGAAGTTCCAGAAGATATGGGCGCCATGGATCAAGTACTATGCACTGGAAGTGGTGGGGGAGGTAGAGGCAGGGGGAATGCAGTCTGGAGAATTGGGAAATGACCCTTTATTTTTATATGCCTGGGTGGCTCGAACCCCTCAGTGGAGTCCACTGAGACAGATATTATGTTTTTACAACTGCCATTGTTGTCATCAATGGTGCATCATGTACTCATGCTCTGTTTGAAGTTTGTTTAATTTTTCAGAAATAAAATAAAAATATTTATTTTAAAAAAAATGCCAATCATGGATAACCAATCATAATCACAATTTATACTGGAAGTACTTGTATTTTAGCACTGATCAGCAGTGGTAAAGTTCCCAGAGTACACAAACCAGCAACAACGAAGTCCAGCATGCAGTCAAAATTACAGACGGTAGTGGCAAAAAGACTGGGGAAACCACATGGAATGCCAGGTCTAGTAATTATGCTCAATGGAGCAGGGAGGAGCTAGCTCATTCTCAGCTCCTGTTTTGATACAAAAGCTGGTGAACAATACTTCTAATTCCGAATATAGGAAGGGGACAGAAGCTTACTGCTAAATTGTCCCTGCTCCGCTGCCCAATGAAACTGCAGTGTTAGCAAGTCAGTTACTATAAAAAAAATTCATGCTGTATATGTACCAAACAATCTCAGGTCTAACCATTGCATATGGAGAAAATAATTTAACTACAATCAAGCTGAGGCATACAATTCAACGTAACTAAAACAAAAGTGTTCAGTTGCCCCAGTGATCACACATGAGAGAAGGGAATATATATACATGTGTGTATACACACAATAAAAATAAGTGACTGTGGTGCAAGATTTTAAGATGGCTTACAAGAATTTGCACAAGTTCACATCTAGCACAAAGAATTAACATCAATGACTAAATTTGAATGTTATATTGTCGATGACCTTTCGATCTCGACATGAATTTATGAAGTCTTATCAGAACACAGATGATTTAACTTAGAAAGCAGGCAAGATGACATTCCTATGAATGGCTAGACCCTAGTACAATTGAATGTACAATGACTGCTTGTGTATAGGTTGATAATCATAGAAATAATTTGAGGGAACTCACCCACACAATATTGCAATAAATGCGTAAATATCATGCCTTGCCCTGCGAAAAAAGATGTGTAATTGTATAGGTGCAAAAAATAGTATAGGTGAGCACCAAAGTAGGGTGTATTTTGAGTAAAATTTTGAGGCAGCGATGTTGCTGGATGGGAGGTGCCTAGCAATGTGTGTCGGGGTTCGAGAGGACAAAGAAAAGAGTGGTACTTTAGTTCTAGATTGGACCATTAGTTCTTGCTTATCACTTTACAGCTATTGCTGTTTTACAGACTGTGGGTTTTAAACCCTTTTATGTGACCGGGAATGACTGGTACTGTATTACAAGGTGCGGAATTGAGTTGGTTGGTGTGTGTGTGCTTATGGGGGAGTCTCAGTTTTGTATAGGGATTCGAACTCTTGGGGTGAACAGCTATGAGGAAAGAAGAAGGTTCACACCAATGGTGCTTGGGTAATCATAAAGGAAATTTATTATGGTTCTAACTCAGCTACAGGTTTCCACTAGATATGGGTAGGTTACCTCACCCACTTCTTGTGGCATGCTTCATCATAGGTGAACCATCCTCACCAGGGAAGTTAGGTACCAACATTTCGAATTCAAATGTTGCCTGGCAGTTCGACTAAAAGTAACTGGATTATTTACAGAGATCCAGCAAAACTACAAATATTTTAGGGTATAATCCTGTGGGAATTGCTCTTGTCTGACATTCTGTTTGCTTGTCTAGCTTCCACTGATCAGTGTTAGGGGTGGATTCCACTTGGATGTGATTGGCAATCAGGGTTTTGGCTTGTGATCAGGCCAGCCTTGTGGTATCCAGTCCCCTCTCTCGGGGGGCCGGTGCGTAGAGCCGCTCGCTTGGGTACCGGAGCGCGGACGGAAGGGGGCCGCCTCCTTCACCCTTAGTGCACCGCATGTTCGTGGGGCACCCGGTGCTAAATCATTCGTAGACGACCTGATTCCCCCAGTGCGGGGGTCAATCCCACTGGTCTGTTCTTGATTGGGGAAGACAATTGCTGGGTTTTTTCAGGAGCTGTGGTGAGCCTGGATGGTTGTAGTCTAGATTCACTGGCATGCATGGATCCTGATAATAGTTTGTGCATAGTCAAGAGTTCAGAAATCGTGGTTTTGAACTTGTGGTTTTTGGTTACATGGTGGAATGTCCCTTTCTCTTCCAATTGATTTTTCCTTTATCTTTTTTTGGGTTGTTTTTGTGACTGTCTTCCTCCTGCCTCTGCGAACTGCTTTCTGTCACTGACTTATCCATAGAAAGTCACCAAGGTCACCAGTGGGTAAAAGTAGTTACTTCCTGGCATCTAATGAGTCCTGTTTATTTTCTATTGCTACACCAGAAATTAAATAGTTTAATTGAACTTCAGACTGCATATATTTAGCAAATTATATGCATTTCGAAATGCTATGCACAAGATAATAACCAAATATTGTGCTCTTGCAGGGGTTTAGCAAACACCTTCCTAGCTGTACCCAAAGTGAGGGATTCTGTTGCTCATGGGTTCATCTGTTGAAGCAAAAGTATAACACACTTTAAAATGAAGCAGGACTTAGCCAGCTCCTCCACTAAGCCAGTGGATCGTCAACCCACTGCTTCAATTGCAAGTGCAATACAAAAAATCGTAATGCTTTATTATCATTTTATTTTTTGTATTGAGCTTGCAGTTGAAGCAGAGTGGGACTCCCCGCGTCACAGGGAGGATTGGTGGCTGCACCTTAAGTGCTCTTGTAGGTTTGGGCGACCCTTTTGCGCCGGCCAAACCTACTTGCGCACTTTGCATGTTCTCCACCCAGACTGCATACCAGGGTGCTTGCTTCCTGGTTCCTGTGTGGAGAAAAGGTGGCGACTGGCGATCAGCATGGCGAGCAGGTAAGTTTCTTTTTTCTTTTCTATTTCCGTGAACCTCCTGATGAGCTGGGCAAGCCTTTTATGTATTGTATCGCTGCATTTATATTGCAATTCATACCTCATTTTAGGTGCCAAAGAACATTAGTGTACAGGTCAAATTCTATACTGCCGGGAATTGTGTATTTGGTAGAATGTTGTACTTGATGTTAGCCTTTGAAGGAAGCGTTGAGATGTATGTGGGTGAAAAGAGATGTGCACTTGTCTTGGTTTAGTTTGCAGCATTTGGCAGTGTGACGTAGGATGAAGTGTGACATCTCTTATTTTGCTGATGCCTTTCTTTGAATTCCCAGTTCACTTTCCATGCTCTTGACAGCTGATTGGGCAATTGCTCTAAAGTCTTGTGGGTCAAGGCGGAGTGGCAGGCAGGGAAACAAAAGGAGAAGACAGAGAAGTGTTGAACCCTTGTGATATATGGGCAACGTTCCTTCGTGTCTAGGGTATTTCAGGGTTGTGTGCAGAAGCAAAGTTTGGTTCACTTTCTCTGCTACTGTTCCCATACAGGGCCACTCTCTCACCTGATGACTAGAGAAAAGGACATTTAGAAAGATAAGTCTTGGAGGGCCTCCTTGAGCTCTGTGAAAATGCAAAAAGGACCAGTAACAACAGTTACCAGCCCCATCCCGAGTACAAAACCTGTGGCGGTGGCTAGTCCAGAGATTTCAAACATCATTTCTGGGGCTCAGAAGCTCTCAAGAAAGGCCAGATCCTCTTTCTAGTAATAATACCTACAGTAGACCCGTATGACCTCACCAACAACTGGGCTGTCACTCACCTACCATTCATCAGCAAGATCATTAAAAAAGCAGGTTGTGTTTAGCTCCAAAACCACATCAGTGCTAACCATCTCCTACACGACAACCAGTCTAACTTCAGATTGTATTGCAGCATGGAGACCACTTCCTTACATATCCTAAATGATGCCCCTTTGATCACAGATGAAGATGAACCCTGTCACCAGACACAACTAACCATCCTACTCTCATATGTGCCCAAAAGTCTCCATTGGGATTTCACCAGCAATGTCCTTTACTGGTCCTCGCCAGGAGATCATAAGAATTTAGTGTGCTCCAGCCAAACATATTCTAGGATCCCTTGCTCAGAACATCACAGAACATTTTATCCATTTTCAGCTTGTTCACACCTTAGGTAACTTTATCTGGATTATGGACAACCCTCTTCCTTGGACAACCTACCTCTGGGCCCAGCCGTGGAGCAAATAGTATTTCTGGCTGACGGGCACCAGAGAAAAATAAATATTAGCAGCCTAAACAAGCCCCCTTATGTGTTGCAGTGGACTTGTGTCTTAACTTTTGGACCTGTGCATGCAGAAGGTGTGTTTTTTTGTTTGCCACACTCCAGTCCCTGCTCTGTAAAATACAGGGACTCCGAGTCAGGTGACACTAGGCTTTGATTGCACCAGCACAGCGGCAGATTTACGTGGGCGGTGCAGTCATGGAGAGACCATATAATACTGCTCTGTGCTGCACATTGAATTGTGGTCTACCTGCCAATAAAGCAGAAATTCTAGTGGCCTGCCCAAGCCTTCTACCCACAATCTACACTGAATTTAGTCTGTCATCCCATCTGGGCATGTTATGCAGATGGGTGCTTTAATTCACTGCGCTGCCTGTACTGTGAGTGACGGGTGTTCAGAGTCAGGAGATAGCAAGCTGTTATCCCACTGCCTGGAAGCAACAGCTCCACAAGGACTTTGGAGTCACAAAGAGACCACATCATGCCTATTGCATGCTACCATACTGCAGCTCCCACCTACCACAGATACTAACCCAGTTTTTAACCTCCTACTGCTGTTTGGTTCTGCCACTTCTCATGTTGCCTGTATATCTCTGGGTGGGAGGCCGAACTGGTTGGATCCGGTGTCTTGCAGAGGTTCTGGCCTTCTTTGTCCTCCTGTGGCCATCTGTCTCAATTTCACTGGTGCCATGTCACTCTGGGTGTTTCATGAAAAACATCTGCCCTAAAGGAGACTCATCCTGAAGCCCGGACTATGCGGGGGAATTTGGAGCGGGGAAAGCATTGCATGAATCTGGAAGTGGACCACGATTAAAGTGGTAAAGAGAATTCTAGAAATTCAAGACAGTAGGGTACACACACACAGAAATGAAATTACCACGTAGATTAAGTCACAAGAGGAGGCTGGAAATCATAGTAAGAAATTGACACACTAAGCATCATCTTGTACCTACATTTTTCCAAGTTCATCGCTATCTATTAGTAACTGACAGGTGCCCTAGTAAAGCGCACACCTAAACAAGTACATGACATTCCCACTACAGACCAGGAACTTCCAGGTATGAAACACCAGTCATGAGCATTCTTGTATATTGTTGCTTCTCACCTGTTTTCTCCCTTCACATGCTAGCATCGTGGAGGCCCTACCTTGCTGCAGGTCTGGTCTCCTAGTGTGGCTGTGAATTTTTCAGCCTAATCAGGCTCAGTCTTATGAAATCTCAAATATAGCCATGCTATTTGGACCCCTAGAAGAGGCAGTCAATGACAGGAGCCAATGAGAAGAGTAGATGCGATCTGGACTGCAAGTCTCAGCACACCTCGGGGCTCAGAGTGAGCCAATTGCTTTCCCCGTGCCAAGTTATAATTGTCACTTTTGACAGCACCTGACCTCCTCACAGTCGCGTATTGTGCATGCGAGATTCGGGCAATATTGAAGCACCCATCTTGCATGCCCAACATGTATCTGTAATCCTGTGTGTTCTTCGCCTGCCTACTAGGCAGTGGAAGAACAGTAGATCAGGCTGTTAATCTCCCCTCTTCCGTCCTCCAAACCTAGTGGAGCACCATATTGATGGCTGCCGCTGGAGATATTAAAACTCTCTGCAGAACCTGACCAGGAAAAAGCTCCAGAATTCTCTGACGCATAGTGTGACTTTGTTGGATACCTATCCCGTCCTTCTCTGATTGTTTGCAGCATCTTGACCTTATGTCCCGCTATCTTCATCCGAGGCCATGAAGCTCCTTTTGGTCTAAGCATGTGGCCCTCAATCACATGTAAGATTCAAGGGGCCTCATTTATGAGGCCTTGCGTCAGTTTTGCGCTGCGGATGCGTCACTTTTTGTGACGCATCTGCGGCGTAAAACATGCGCCTTGTTGCGCCATATTTAAAAAGTGACGCATCTAGGTAGATGCGTCACTTTTTAAACCCCTGCGCCACATTATACCTGCGTCAGGTATAATGTATGCAGAGGGGGCGTTCCCCCGCAAAAAGCCTCGTAATAGTGACGCAGTGAAATCTATGAGATTTCACTGCGTCACTTTTAGGATGCGGTTGCGTCAAAATCTTGCGCCTGCCTCACAGCAGGCGTAAGACTGACGCAAGCCCTTTCACATGGGGCTCTCCCCATGTGAAAGGATGCATTGCTGGAGATGCGTCACTTTTGTGACACACTCCAGCAATGCTTCACTTTTGCGCTTACAGATGCGTCAGAAATACTGACGTATCTGTAAGTCCTTGCGACATGATGCGTCATACATTAAATATGACGCAGCATAGGTGTCGCAAGGAGTGCGCACTGAAAAGTGACGCATCGCTGTTTTCACGCAGCGATGCGTCACTTTTCACAAATGAGGCCCAAGGTCCTTAAATCCCTTAAAAGGAATAGTGTCTCAGTGAAGCCAAATAGGACATCCTTGGATTTTTGTGCACTGCTTGGGGGGCCGAATTGGCCTTTGTCCACCTAAAACATGTATTCGTTGTTGAAGACGCGTCACTGCACCCTCTCATTGAGTCCATTTGACTTGGTGACAACTGTGATGGAACCAGGTTTGAGACAAATGACACAGCAGAAGATTTACCAACATAAAGCTACAATACCCAAGAGTATTGATTGTACCTGGTCTAGCTCCCATTCCAACCTGCTCCTCTTACGTATTTGCCTAACCTTAGCCTCTTTTCAACTTAAAAGTATCATAACAAAAATTAGTTGTGTTTCGGATTATCCTACTGTTTTCCTTAGATTTACATTAATCCCTACTGACTTCTATGTTAAGTCTTCACACTTTCGAATCCAGTTTTCTTTCAAATATTTTTCCATGTGTTTGTGATTTTGACTAATCCATTATTATTATTTTTATTATTACGAGCTTAGTTTGCATCTCATATATTTTTACATGTATTTTTAATTGTTTCTTGCATCCTTAGCACCAAGAGCAATTCTTGCCTTGGACCACGCTACCAAAGGGTTAGACAAGGATATTTTAAAGGGCAAATTGATAAGCCTCTGTTGAACCTTTTTGAAAAGTGTGTAGATTAGTGGACTTGAAACGTTTTAATGCCGCGCTTCCCTGCAGTGAAAAAAAGTAAATCAGGTCCCTCCTTCAGATTTTTCACAATTATTCATTTAACTGCAATGTTTAAATAAGTCTAGACATATTTCAACATTGCCAGTTTAAGTTCTGTTACTGTTTCAAAAATTCAATAAAATACATGATTGCCATCCATACTATTCCAGCCAGGCCTTTCTAACACCTAAAAGCATCCACAGTGTGATTATTAGAAAAAGGGGGTGGGGATTTTGAAGAATATTTGGAATCCCTTCCCTTTTGACACCTTCCCCCAGCCAAGATATAAATGACAAAAGATGTTAGTGATGACCTGTTATAGAGCATCTTACTGCACTATCATCAGCATAATGCTTCTTTTGGCTAGAGCCTAGCGCCTCTCTGGGATTGCTTGAGGTCCCCCAGGGTGGCCCACCCCACAGTGTGAAGACCCCTGGTGTAGATGGAGCTCAATTTAAGCACACATGGAAGATTCCAGCCACTTGCCCACCTTACCTTAAAACAGCAGGAAATGGTTTTACGGCATTGCGAAGATGGCTGGCTCCCATAGTGACAATCTTAACATGGAATTTCTAGGTTCTATTGTATGCCATATTCACATTCCAGTTGCTAAATACATTTTGCATGTAAATCAATTACAAATAAGAATGAGTTGTTTATTCTGCAGTCAAGCATTCCAGGTGCAGGTTGCGAGAGATGGCGCAACGCGGATCTTGGCTCATGGCACGGGCTGCGTGTGTAAGAGTGATGAAGCGGAGCTGACAGATTAAGCGCATCCAACTTCCATCGTGAAATGTATTTCAAAAATCTCTCTTCTGCTAGTGACAAATGTCTCCCATGGGCATCAATCTTGTGCTGTGCTTTCTATTTTTATCCTTGAAGGGCGCGCGCATTCTTTTGCCTCCTCCGGCTTGGGATCTGCTAGTCCTGGTGGTGCGGACCCTCTACCCCAGAGGCAGCAGGCCTCAGCTCCGTGGAATCTGAGCCTCTTTCCAGATCTGCTCCCAGCCGTGTCCCCCGGCGCTCCCTCTTGGCCTCTGCACACTCCAGTGTGTTTGCTGAGGCTGCTGGGGGTCTGCACTTAGATATCCCGCTCAAAAATGAACCAGATGGAATTCCTTGGCTCACTAGGAAATGACTCTGTGGCATGTGGATATTTTTCAAGTGATATACTGCACAAATGACATTCAGCAACTCAAAAATGATTACAAATGTAAAATACCATGTTATTTTTTGTACATCGCTTCATTCCTCAAGTCTGGCACTTCCCAGCTCTGTAACTAATAGGTGCCATACTATACCCCGATGTATTGAAGGTAGATTTAGGAACAGAAGAATTCATACTCATTATCAGAAGTGCACAGCAGATGCCAGTGGCATCATGTAATTCATGTAATCAGTGCTTTAAATGGTCCGGTACTGTCCGGTACTGAGTACCGGCACTTTTATATTTCGCAAGGAAGAGTACCGGCACTTCTGAAGAGAAATGGTATACTTTTAATTGGAGAGTACAAGCACTTCCCATAAACGAGCAGGTACTCTGGTACAGAGTACCTGCACTTCTATTTTCTCATTTCAAGCACTGCATGTGATTACCTTCCTGCTTGTAGGTTATAATGGATTCTCAACAATACCTAACAAGTTGATTACGGGTGTCTGAGGAGTGATCCCAGGGCGTGTAGTATATTTACTTAGAGGAGTATTTGGGTGCATTTAATGTTTGTGGACTTGGAGCGGGACTCAGTACAACGAATCAGTGGTCTGTATAGAGTCAGGAGAGCATCGCTTGTGTGCATCACTGTGGATCAGTCAGACAGGCTTTTAGGGTCATTCTAATAGGTGGGTGTGTCATTACACATGATAAGTAGAATCACAATTACCCGCTCGTTAGCCTTTATAAAACCTAAGCCCTTGAACCCTCAGCTATAAAAAATATATTTACAGCGTCCTTGAACTGTGTGTGCAGATTTTCTAAATAAATTGCGCTTATAGTAAGAGAATATAAAAATGATGGCCGTTGAAATGTATGGTAGTGGGTTAAAGAAGTCAATCAATCAATCAATCAATCAATCATTTAAAGCATTTGTAAAGCGCACTACTTACCTGTGAGGGTCTCTAGGCGCTGGGGGGTGCTGCTACTGCTTGAAGAGCCAGGTCTTGAGGATTCTTCTGAAGGTCAGCAGGTCTTGGGTCTGCCAAAGGTGGATGGGGAGGGTGTTCCAGGTCTTGGCGGCAAGGTGGGAGAACTATTTGCCGCAGGAGGTTGCTCTTCCGATGCGGAGGACTGTCGCGAGGGGGAGGTCGGCGGAGCGGAGCTGCGGGTGGGGGTGTAGACGCTGAGTCGTCTGTTGAGGTACGCTGGTCCGGTGTTGTGGAGTGCCTTGTGTGAGTGGATGAGGAGCTTGAAGGTTATCCTCTTGTTGACGGGGAGTCAGTGAAGGTTTCTCAGGTGGGGTGTGATGTGGCTATGGCGAGGAATGTCAAGAATCAGGTGTGCAGAGGCGTTCTGAATGCGTTGGAGCCGTTTCAGAAGTTTGGCCGAGGCTCCTGCGTAGAGGACGTTTCTGTAGTCGAACCTGCTGCTGACCAGGGTCTGGGTGACCATTCTTCTCGTTTCAGTGGGGATCCATTTGTAGATCGTGCGGAGCATGCGAAGGGTGTTGAAGCAGGAGGACAGGACGGCGTTGACCTGTATAGTCATGGAGAGGGTGGAGTCGAAGATGACCCGTAGGTTGCGTGCGTGGTGTCTGGGTGTTGGAGCTGTTCCCAGTGCTGTCGGCCACCAGGAGTCATTTCAGGCCGAAGGGGTGGAGCCGAGGATGAGGACCTCCGTTTTGTCCAAGGTCAGCTTCAGTCGGCAGTTCCTCATCCATTCAGCAACTGCCTTCATACCTTCGTGGAGGTTAGTTTTGGCGATGTGGGGGTCCTTGGTGATGGAGAGGATCAGCTGGGAGTCGTCTGCATAAGAGATGATGTTGAGGTCGGGCGACATGGGCGAGCGGTGCCATGTAGATGTTAAACAGAGTTGGGCTGAGGGACGAGCCCTGGTTTCACCGCAGACGATCTCGGTGGCTTCGGATCGGAAGGGGGGGAGGTGGACGCTCTGTGTTCTGCTGGAGAGGAAGGAGGTGGTCTGTCCAGGGCCTTTTCTTGGATCACAGCGTCATGGAGCTGTGTTCATAGTGTACGGTGGTAGACCGTGTCGAAGGCGGCTGACAGGTCCAGGAGGATAAGGGCCCCGGTTTCTCCGTTATCTAGCAGGGTCCTGATATAATCGGTGGCGGCAATGAGGGCAGTTTGGTGCTGTGATTGCTGCGGAACCCGGACTGGGACGGGTCTAGGATGCTGTTCTCCTCAAGGTAGCGGGTCAGTTGTTTGTTGATGGTCCTCTCGATGACCTTTGCCGGGAATGGGAGCAGGGAGATGGGCAGGAAGTTCTTGAGGTCCTTGGGGTCCACCTTGGGTTTCTTGAGTAAGGCGTTGATCTCGGCGTGCTTCCAGCTCTCCGGGAAGGTTGCTGTCTTGAAGGACATGTGGATGGCTTTCCGGAGATGGGGTGCGATGGTGGTGCTGGCTTTGTTGAAGATGTGGTGTGGGCATGGGTCTGACAGAGATCCGGAGTGGATGGTGTTCATGATCTTTATGGCGTCATTGATGTTGGTTCCGGAGAGCAGGTGGTTGGTGCGGGTGGTGGTCGTTGGGGCGGAGGTCACGGTGGTTGTCGGGCAGTCTTGGTGTTGAAGCTGTTGTGGATGTCTGCGATCTTGCGGTGGAAGAAGGTGGCCAGGTAGTCGCACAGGTCTTTCGAAGGTGGGATGTCGTTGGTCTTGGAGCTGGGGTTGTAGAGTTCCTTCACGATAATGAAGAGCTCTTTGCTGTTGTGTGAGTTGCTGTCTAGGCGGTCTTTGAAGGAGGCCCTTTTGGCAGATCTGATAAAGTGGGGGTGTCTGCGGGTGGCGTTCTTGTGGGCTGCGTAGCTGTCTGGTGTTCGTTCACAGTGCCAGTTCTTCTCCAGCTTTCGGCAGGTTTGCTTGGAGGCCGGAGGGCTTCAGTGAACCAGCTGGCTTTCTTGTTGGTGTGAGTGTTGGAGGGTTTCTTTAACGGGGCGAGGGTTTTGGCGCAGTTGTCAATCCACTGTCTGAGGTTGTGGGCGGCAGTGTCGGGGTCGGTGGTGTCGGCGAGGTCTCCGGTTGGGCTCTGGACGAAGGTGGTGGTTAGCTGGTCTTCGGTGACTTTGCTCCAGCAGCGGTGAGGCATCTGTTGGGTGCGGTGGTGCATGGTGGGTTTTCGAAAGGTGAAGTGGATGTCGCGATGGTCGGTCCAGTGGAGCTTGGTGGCGTGATTGAGGGAGACGTGGGGGCTCGCGGAGAAGCTGTGGTCAAGCGTGTGGCCGGTAGGGTGGTGGGAGTTGTGACGAGTTGTCTGAGTCCGAGGCTGGCGAGGTTGTCGATCAGGGTGGTGGAGTAGGTGTTGTTGTTGTTCTCTAGGTGGAAGTTCAGGTCCCCGAGGAGGATGTAGTCCATGGAGGCATGGGCGTGTGTGCTGACAAAGTCAGCGATGGAGTCGCTGAACAGTGGTCAGGGTCCGGAGGGGTCTGTAGATGAGGGTTCCTCTGAGGGTGGTGTTGGGGTCGGTGTGGATCTGGAAGTGCAGGTGTTCGGTGATGCTGAGTGTGTTGTCGGTGTTGGTCGAGACTCTGAGAGTGTTCCTGTGGACGATGGCGATTCCTCCTCCTACTCCGTTGGTGCGGTCCCTGCGGGTGATCTTGTAGTCTTCCAGGATTATTATGGCAATGTCGGGTGCCGAGTTAGTGTTCATCCAGGTCTCCATCCGGAAGGCGACGTCTGGTGAGGTTGAGTCGAGTAGGCCCCAGAGTTCGATGGCTTGTTTGCGGGCGGAGCCATAAGAAGGGAAGGTGGGAGGGAGGAGCAGCTGGGAGGGGGAGCGGACGAATGGGCGAGCGGGGGGGGCAGGCCGCAGGGGACGCAACGGCGGGAAAAACAGGAGGGGGGAACGGCAAAGGGGAACAGAAGGCAACAAGGGAAACAGAAGGCAAAAAGGCACAGAGTAATGGGGAGGAAGGAAAAAAACGAACACAGTGCAACACAATACCAAAATACAGTAATAATGACAGAAGCATTTACACATGAACAGCGCAGATGCAGAAATGCAGACTTATGGCCTCAAACTAGGTCAGCAGCAGTGGCAGCTGGGCACAGAGCACCGGTGCAGACAGGTGGAGCTGCGCGGTGTTAGGAGCGACCTGCCTGGAAGCAGGGTCAAGGGTCGCTCTCTGCACCGCGCAGAGGCCGCCATAAGAAGGGGAGGTGGGAGGGAGGAGCAGCTAGGAGGGGGAGCCGACGAAAGAGCAAGTGGGGGGCGGGGCCACAGGGGATGCAGCGGCAGGAAAAACAGGAGGGGGGAACGGCGAAGGGGAACAGAAGGCAACAAGGGAAACAGAAGGCAAAAAGGCACAGGGTAATGGGTGGGAAGGAAAAAAATGAACACAGGGCATACAGTACTAATGACAGAAGCAATTACACATGAACAGCGCAGATGCAGAAATGCAGACTTACGGCCTCGAACTAGGTCAGCAGCAGTGGCAGCTGGGCACAGAGCACGAGTGCAGACAGGTGGAGCTGCGCGGCGTGGGGAGCGACCTGCCTGGAAGCAGCATCAAGGGAAGTAATTGTCTCTTTGAATAATGTAGCAAACGTATTAACATGGTTTTAACTGAAAGTTGCCTCCTGTTGTGGCTTTGGCTCTCGTTTCTAGTGGCCTCTTATATCTGCTGGGGGTGGTGGAAACAGTTACCGCCACAAGTGGGAGATCTGCGGGAACACATTAGGGGGCATATTTACAAGAGAATTGCTGAGCATGGTGCTAAGCCATAATTGCTAACACTGAGCTTCCCCATTCTGAAAACGCTGGGATGTGCCATCTTCACAAGAGTGAGGTGCACCCCTGCATTTTCCCTGGCGCTGGCAATAAATTCAGCTGCCTAGTGCCAATGCAGGCGCCCTTGCACAATAGTGTGCCTGCATTGAGGAAATGATTGTTTATGTGTCGGAAGGTGTCCCTTCCTGCACATAAACAATCACTAATGGTGATTTGTAACTCCTATGTGTGCTGCATTGTGCAGCACACATAGAAGTTGCAAATTGTCAATTTTTTTCTGATTTGTTATGTGCAGGAACGGACACCTTCCTGCACATAAACAATCATTCATGACGATTTGTTGTTTCTATGTGTGCTGCACAATTCAGCACACATAGAACCATTTTAAGCAACATTGCTCCTTTCAAGAGGGAAATGGACAACGGTACACAGAACAACATTAGGACTTTGTCAGTAAATACATATTCAGCCAGTCACACTAGAAAAGGCATCTTAAGCTCCACAGAACTTCAAATGAGCCAATTTGGAGTCAAAATACATAAGTCGACGACGTTTTGATCCCAACTAGAATTGGGGGATCATCATCAGGACACAAGCATTTATGCCTGAGTGACAGAAAAAGAAGGGGGAGGAGGAAGAAGAAGAAAAGGGGTTATAGCTGTTCTGGATGAAAGCGTTTGGTCAGGACACCAATGTGTAGTGCATATCAAACCTGTAAAATAAGAGGAGTATGATAGATCTAGATGCCAATGTACTCCTAGTCCTGCAAGCCCGATAATAATGCAATTATGGTTGCAAAACTAGAGTAGATTCTAATAGGCCATAAGAGAAGAGTGGAAAGGTTGAGCTGACCTGTTGATACTCAATATGCAGTATCATATAAGAAACCACATTGGTGCACATTGTCAGAGTCGCCGTGGCCACACTCCCTTGAGCTGAGATCCTAAAAAGGGCTGGGAGTTGAAAGGCGACCTAAACGATAATAATAACTGATAGAGCTCAGGTCACATTCGTGAAAATTATTGGTAATGTACGCGTGTATAGTGCCAATGTAGAAGTGAGGGAACAACTTACTAAATTAAGTTACTGGTAGTGTCAACACGATGGTGGAGTCCTGTCCGTCTGTTTCCACAGAAGACCCCTTAAGATCTGGTCCCCACACACATAGAAACAGTAAAAACGAGGAGAAATGAATCGTTTCTCCTCGTTTCACCAAGTTAAGGCCAGTTTTGTTTGGCTTTTAATTTTGGTGCTGGCCCATATTTTCGCCACCCTTTTAAATAGGGGACAGCGTAAAAAAGCATTAGGTATTCGGAGGAATGTCCACCCCAACACCCATTGCCCGCCCCTTACACACTAAGTGGCCTTATTCACAAAAGCCGCATTAAATCACATTAAGTGGCATATTTACAAGACCCTACTGCCATTGTGATGGTGACAGGGGCCTCACCCTATTTACAAGGCAGCGTTAACGTGGCTTAACCCTGCCTTGTAAATAAGACACCCTTTCACGCTATACTTAGCATGAAAGGGGAGGGCAATGGGTGTTGCAGTGGGCATTCCACCCCAACACCCATTGATTTTGAAAATGCCCCCTATTTACAAGGGCAGCATAAATAGGAAGCAGTGCCAAAATTAAGACCTGGGAAATCCTGGTCTTAAACGGGCAAAATGAGTAGGCATGCTTTTTTCTCCTAGATTTTTGCTGTTTCATGTGTGCTGCGTTGTGCAGCACACATAGAAACAGCAAATTGCCTATAATTGTTTATGTGCAGGAAGGTCCCCCCCGATAATTGACTTGGCACACATTGACATGTTCTCACATTTCATGGTTCCATTTTTTTTAAGTAGATGCAGCACTTACTCACAGCATTGGAACATATTGCAGTTTATGCATTTAAAGTCTGTTTTCTCATTTCCAACCATGGTCATTGCCACAGACAAACTAACATCTGAGATAGCTTCTATGTGGCATGTTCAAGGAGTAGATGTAAATGAGGATAACAAAGGAGTACTTGTTAGCAATCAGGAGAGTGTCATATTGTGCCATTTCTTGTATTACGGCTTACCAGACTGCATTCCTCCACGTAATCCTTCCAAGCCCTCAGGGTGTAGGATGGCCAAGACCTTCTCCTCCCAGATGTGCGGATCACCATCAGTCCTCTGTGCCTCCCGGTGGTGGATGTTTTACTTTCGAGGCACCTTCTTAAGGAGGTCGTTCCTACCCTTCCTAATGTTGTGCTATGTGCACAGGGTATTTCCCACAGCATTCACACTGTTGACTATCCTCTCCCACATTTCCGCTCTTGTACTGTGAGGAGTATGGTGGACTTGGGTTCTAAAAATTTGGGGTTCTACTTTAAGGATTTCATCCACCATGGCTCCACATTCGCCTTCAGTGAAAGGTGGTTTCTGAGGGGGGAAAAAGTAGAGTAGTCTAATTTAGTTACAATTATGGTGGTGATTAATACATGATAGTTTAAACCAAATAGAATTAGATGTGTAATCAAAGATGTTGTTCTGGTTGTTAAGGTGGCTGTTATGTGTAGAATGGCAAAGGATGTTGATCAAGTTTGGGGTTTGTTTTATAGTTTGATTTGCAGGCATGTCCACTTGTAACAACACTTCTGCTGTGTGTTATTTAGATCCATCCAAAGGTCAGTGTTTTTTTTTGTTTCTCGCACACAGCAATTAACCACCTTTGAGGAACAGCCGTTGGCTGTGCACCGCCGTGAGACCACCAATGTCACTTTGTACTTATAATATACTGGCTGGACGGAACGCTATCCTGGCGGAGTCTGCCGGCTCACCACTGACGAATCACCCCGCCGCGAGTCTGCCGCATAACC
The DNA here is from genome assembly GCF_964263255.1 of Lissotriton vulgaris. Taxonomy (NCBI): domain Eukaryota; kingdom Metazoa; phylum Chordata; class Amphibia; order Caudata; family Salamandridae; genus Lissotriton; species Lissotriton vulgaris. Next base: position 418,051,839 of record NC_141689.1, on the reverse strand, counting down.
GATTACATGCTCTCCATGCTGGTGGTGTGTGTTTCATTCTGTGCATCTCGTAATACGGCAGGCGATTGTACGGCAGCACAGCGGCGGCATGGAGTGGACGGATATGGTTCTCTGGCGGTATGACAGCCAAACTCCTAATCAGGCCCTCAGCATGAAAGGGGCATGCAACCGGTGTTGGAGTGGGCATTCTGCTGCATCACCCATTGCTTTATGACGCTACGCCATATTAACAGGGTATGGGGAATTGCCAAAAATACTGCCAGGGACTACCTGGTCTTAAGCGAGAGATACGAGGACAAATGCTTTATTTCTCCTCTTATTTTGCTCTTTCCACGTGTGCTTCATTCTGGAGCACACGTTGAAAGAGCAAATCACCAATAAAGATTTTTTTTTGTGTGCCAGAAGGTGTCCTTTCCTGAAAATAAACAAATGGTCCTCCAGCGCAGGCACCCTAACAAAATGGCACTAGGGTGCCTGCGCTGGCACTAGGCAGCTTTTTTAGTGCCAGCACTAGGGGTAATGCAGGAGTGCACCGAATTCTTGTGGATATGGCGCATCCCTGCATTACCATTTTTGGCATAACACCGCTCTCCGCCAGTTTCTTGTAAATATGTCCCTTTATATCCTATGGGATTTATATTTTGGTGGATGGGATAGCCGTCACCGTTGTGATGAAGTAACCAGTCCACCAAGATCTAAATCAAGCCCTCAGTTGGAGAAGGTGTAGGACACCAAAGGGGTGACATTTACTATTCCCACTCTAATCTATACCAATTTGGAAAAGGTGTTGGACACAAAGAGGGTTACATTTACTATTGCCATTCCAATCTATACCAATTTAAGGGAGGTGTTGGATACTACAGGGATGGCATTTACCATTCCCACTTGAATCTAAACCAATCTGGGGCAGGTGTTGGACACTTAATGTCTCATGCAGCACTTTTGTGCCGCCGGAATGTGACTTTTTTGATGTTGCGGTGATGCAGGATATTAACAAGGTTACGTAATGCCACTTTTTGTGGCTTTTCATGGCCTTGTAAATATGGGCCCCTTTCACACAGAACACAGCATTCCCACGCAACACTCATAGAATCTGAAGCATTCCCTGATTTACAAAGACATCGTAAACCTGAGAATGCCTCAGAATCTAATGCCACAATAGGGGTGGAATTTGGGAGGCACAATTTTTCCTCTTTCTATGTGTGCCTCAAAATGGTCTGACTTGATTGATTTTGTGCAAGAAGGTATCCCTTTCTGCACAAAATCAATCAGCCCGGCAACACAGGCATCCTTGCACCATGGCTGGCACCCCATTTTGCGCCGGCACAGGAGAAAAGGACAGGAATGTGTGGTGTCTCATAGATACAACATATTCCTGCCCTTTTGTCTTGAAGTAGGGCAGTTCAGCAAGGTTCCTTGCTGCGCTGCCCTGGGCCAAAACCTCATAAAGATACCCTAAAAGGGTAATATCTACTTTTCCCACTCTAAATAAACCAATTTCTAGAAGTTGTTGGACAATAAAAGGATACAATTTACTATTACCACTCCAATCTGTACTAATTTGGAGAAGGTATTGGACACTAAAGAGGTGACATTTACTCTTCCCACTCCAGGGAAAACAATATTGCAGAAAGTGGTGGACACCAAAGGGGTGACATTTACTTTTCTGACTCCAATGGCAAACCTTCTTTACTCCGCCAGCAGAACCACAACCTGTCTTACTCCCAAGTCACTATCCTGACTGCGCCGTTACGCATTCCTTTACTACACAAGTCTTTACAAAAACTTGCTTTAGGGGACACGTTATTGGACTGGTGTTGGATTTTAAGTCCAATACCTTCCCTGCTGATAGACTGACTGGATTTGTAATAGTAATTTATACTATTCCAAAGTCCAGCGCCCCTCAAAGTCAATTTGTTGTAATGACTTGCATAGTAAAAGAACATGGGGGTAATGTCACAGTCGGGATAGTGACTACGGAGTAGAGGCATGCATGGGAAATGCATGCAGGGTTCCGTCATACATCTCACTCCAATATTTGCCAATTTGAGGAAGGTATTAGACAATAAAAGGGTGACAGTTACTCCTCCCACTCAAATCTAAAACAATTTAGGGAAGGTGTTGGACACTAAAGGATTAGCATTTACTATTTGCACTACAATGTAAAACATTTAATGCAAAGCGCTGCACACTAAATATTTAATATACACAATCGATAATCCATACTCACATAATCTTTTAAGTATAAAATACTTTCAAAATTGCAATAACAAAAAATACAAGCTTACATATTCATAATTAAACATTTACATAAAATAGATTATTCCTTTCACTATTAATAAAAAAATTATTTAAAAAGAATTTATTATTATTTCTAAAATGTTAACGGTAAAAGAAATAAGATTATACTCCAGTTAACAATAGGAAAAATTAAAAAAGTATTTTGTTTAGATTTTATCAAATTACATTTAATACATTTTTGAATATATATTTCAACAACTAAACTTATTCAAATATCATTTTTTTTTAAATTAAATAACTCAATGGCATATACATATACATCAAAATATACATTTATACGCCATAATTATTATGTATTAATATTATTTTCAAATTATAATTAAACATCTTAAAAACGTTTCAAATAAATGTCGTTATAAAAATAAAATTTGTCCCCACAAAGTTTTTAAATTTACATTTTTAGTTTTCAACATAGAAAATGTTATATTTTAATTTCGATAACATTTAGCATTTTTTCCCCACCCCACCGATTGCCATGTGCACAAATGTGGACCGACACATCATCCTTGATATTACTCTTCTTTGACCTCTGTGGGCCTCTGCTTAGTGGATCACCACATGCTATGTACCTAGTGCTATGTCTAATTTTGCACTGTGTACTTTGTGCTGTATGATCATTTCATGTGTTAAGTATTATGGGCCTGATTAGAATGTTGGTGGGAACACCACCGACGGCCTTTTGGTGGAGGACCCACCGACATCCAGCTGAGCAGTCCAACCACCGCATTATAATGCGATCGCTCGAACCGCATCAGTCAAAGGGACCGACGGACCATCTGTCAGATTGTAGAATAAGATTGGATACTAGAATAGGGGCGGTTCCTGCTCAGGCACCACCGTAGGGATTATGATGTACCTTTCCCATAACCTTTACATTGCGGTCCGACCACCATAGAGAGGCTGTTGGAAAGGGACTGTGGAGGCCCCTAGCAGGGCCCCTGTCCCCCCTAGCCTTCTGCTATGAGTCCCAAGGGCACTGTGGTGCCCCCCCAATCATCCATGCCCATGTGCCAGGCACCGGTAGTACCTGGCACACGGTGTAGGGATGTTTGTAAACATGCCATTTGCCATTGAGGTATGTGCTGCGTCCCTTTTCCGGGCCGCAGCACAAGCCTCAATGACCAAAGTCATGTTTCCGACCGCCTACACGGTGGTCAAATCATTGGTAGCCAGGACCGCCGACTACCTGTCATCCGGTCCCGTTCTCACAATGATCTACCACCATCGTAATCAGCCACTGTGTTTCCCACCCCACTCCCGTATGCGATGTTTGTTGGCCGAACTTTCAATAAAGAATGGATGAAACACCAAAGTTTTATTGTTTTTTTTTAACTTAAATTAAAAAGTGATTAAAAAAATGGAAATTAGTTCACATTATCAAATACATTTTTGATATAGTTTTATTTTCATAAATGTCTTTTTTTAGTTTTTATTTTAAAAGTTACAATTAAATAATATTGGTTTTAATTTAAAATCATTCATATATTTATTTAAAATTATTGTCAACTATTATTTTTCCACATTATTAATGTAATAAAAGAAATTACAAATATTTACTATACTAATTTGCATATCATTAACATAATGAACATCACATTTAATTGATATGTTCTATATTTTATAATCTTCCCACCCTTATCTCTTATAAACCCAATATCCTGCTGCCAATTTTTTTTATAAATTCATTCATTTTTACAGACATTAAAATAAATGAAAATACTCATTTTAACAATTTCATAATTATAAAACTATCTTCCTAAAAACACAAATAGAAAAAACGTATTAAACATATATTCTCAGCCACACTAAAGTAAATTGCATTCAAAATAACACTTAAAAACATCTGCAGGAGGTCCAGGTAAAAGCGGTGGGATGGGAGGTTGGCTGGGGAAGCCAACAGATGATGACGATGAGGGAAAATGAAATTTAAAAAAAGAAAATCACTTACCTTGCGCTCGCCGCATCGCCAATTCGGAGATGCAGCGAGAGCAAGGTAGGTGGTTTTCTTTTTTTATTTATTTCATTTTCCCTCATCATTGTGTGTTGCCTCAGCCCCACCCCTATTACCTGCCCCGGCCTCAGCTACTGTCAAACATATTACATACAACAATAGTTTTAAATTGATATTTTTACAAAATATGAAAACAACACTTAAAATGATATTCTTACCTACAATATTCCTGTTGATGATAGTTTTGACATCCCGATATTCTTCATGTGATGTTTTTGCATCATGATATTTTAAATTCAATATTATGTTCAAACACCATATAGACCCTAAAAAGAATATTTCCTACTGTAAATTATCCTTTTATTTCCACCCTAGAGAATTTGCAGGGCCAGTGCTGGCAATTTCTAGTGTGCATACCCATTGAATTGTGCGGTATCTAGAACACACATAGATCTTCTCCCAGAGTGTCCATTCTCCCAGCCCAAAATCCATTCAATGAGTTACATGACTTGATAGTCAATAAAGAAGCCGGCAATCGCAGAGCTATCTTTGGGCCAAGACTGTGTCTTATTATAGTTTTAGACAAAAGTACATTGGACAGTGTTGTCAGCTTGGATGATACGATACCAGGAGCAAATTATCCCAATTGGAACATTGTAATTACAACATGATGACACAAACATCTGGCTGCAAAGTTCTCCATAAAGAGCCTGTTCAAACAGGAGTATTGTTTTATCCTTTTTAGACCAGGTAATATTTTAGTAGGTCACTATATAAAACAACTATTGGCATCCACTCCAAAACCTTATAAAACTATCAAAGGAACTGGGGAATCACTGCTACGAGACAGATTGTGACGGTTCAGATGGAAGTTATTCTGGCTCTGTCATACTCTACTGCAGAGTGTTAATCACAGCACTTGGAGTGTTAATTGCAGCACTTCAGCTATTGCACTCATTCAACACTGGATTCTTCATATGGTAGGCCTTCTGAGCTAATTGGAAGTGCACCTCTAAGTCTAAAGCCAGGGCAGCAGTTGATAGCCTGCTTGACTAGTCTCCCAATAGAGGTTAGACTTTAGATGATGTCCCCTCACTTTTGCAAAACTAGCTGTCAGGTAGTCTCCATCTCTGGTTTCACAGCCATCCCCTGAGAATTCTGCAGAGACGGAGCAATCCCTTCCATGGTCAAAGGCAACTGAGAACAAGAACAACAAATGGGTCAATGGCTCCTACTTTTATACAGTGAAAGAAGATAGGTTATGTGGATTCTCTCTCTGCACTTTCAGAAATGGTTTAGGGTGGTTCTCCTTTAAAGAGTCCATTTAAGGCTGCTTTCAAGACTCAAACTTTCCATTGAGTGATGCTCTTCAAAGCATGGTAATCTTCAGCCTAGAGCACCCACAATAGAGGTACAGGCAAGAGTGAGATTTCTGCACATGGTTATAATCAGCCACACTAAGGAATCATCACGAAAAAGAAGAAAGGCTTGTCTCTCCTAATATGATCCCTTTTACCAGGGAAACAACCATTACATCGCAACACCCCTTACATCGCATGCCATTACAACGCAACCATTACATCGCATGACACTACAACGCATACCATTGCATGGTACCCTTACACAATCCAACACTTACCCTACTGTTGCACCCCCTGGAGTTAGAATAGTACATTTTACCCCTACACTATCCAATACTTACCCTACGAGTTAGAATAGTAATTTTTACCCCTACACTATCCAACACTTACCCTACTGTTGCACCCCCTGGAGTTAGAATAGTAATTTTTACCCCTACACTATCCAACACTTACCCTACTGTTGCACCCCATGGAGTTAGAAGAGTAATTTGTACCCCTATACTATCCAATACTTACCATAAATGCAGTGTAATGATATGCGTTGTAATGGTATGTGTTGTAAAGGTAGTATGCGATGTAATGGAATGTGTTGTAAAGGTAGTTTCTTCAAATGCGATGTCGTGTCATGCGATGTAATGGAATGCGTTGTAAAGGATGTTGCAATGTGAAAAAATGCGTTGTAAATGCATGCGTTGTAAAAGTATGTGTTGTAACGCCATACAACCCTTATACCATAACTAAATAGAATGAAGTCTCACCCATCACTCCCATTGTCTACCAAATAGCACTGCTACAGGAAGGCAAATCAGCAGCTCCTCTCAGTAACAGGTCTGACTGACCTTGTCTCCTCTGTTCTCACTTCAGTGTCTAGATCGCCTCCCTCCAGCTTCATAAATGTGAGCAATCTACTCCCACTGTCTGGGAAAACAATATCAGCTCCATCATGAACATAAGAACAGGCCAGGGGCTTCCAAAATGGAACCTACAGTCTCCCATTACTCTGGCTCTCTCGTGCACAAAGCATGTACCACACAAATCACATGCACTTATGCGCATAACATACACCTTTGGATGTTAGCACTAGGATCAGTGTTATCGATTGGAAGTAAAACGCTACACAAATGGGTCAAGAGGTCTTCACGCCAGTGACACAAATCAAAATAGGTCTGATCACGACTATGGATTCACAAATCATGATACGCTGCCACCAGTACTCTGCAGGCTAAACATGGGACACGGACAGCAGCCCACTGTCAGTAAATGAGGGCTCAGCATGGTGCACCATGCAAGGTCACAGGACAGTTCAGGACCTCCCTCACGTCAAAGGAAAATCTAGCCCTCAGTGCACACACTAGATTGGTGTGAACCTATGGACAAAAATGAAAAATCAGGATACCATATACTTGCAGTTGGGCACACCCACACCTAGAGCCATTAGTACCCTTATTTGCATTACATTAAAAGAGCAGCCCTTGTAAGAAGGACATAGTCCACAACTCTGAACAGCCAAAACACTGTCACCATGAAGTTCCAGAGGATAAAACAACAGCATCACCAATATTTCTCCCAACACTACACTTCCCATGGCTAAAAACAAATATTTCTGGAGCTAGACCCCAGGCTAAAGTCCTTTTCGATCTCTCTTGGAGGATCTCAGTTCCACACTCAGCAGACAATCCTCTTCCTCCATGTCACCTATACCTCGATCATGCACCCTAAACACCATGCTAATCTTCTCCATAACCCCCATTTTTTGCTGATTGGCATAACACTGTCTGTCCACCCTAGTGGTGACCCCAGATCCAGGCACACTCGCACACTCCCTGATGGATATGCAATCCTCCTAATGAAGTCACCTGACTAGCCCTCAACCAGTCAGAGCCTACTAGCAGTTGATGAGCCTCACATGTGCCAGAACCAGAAAATGCTGGGAAGAGTTTGAAGAGTGTGTATTCTGGGAGATGTAGTAACATCCGCATATTCTCAAGGACCTATAGCCGAGTTAGCGGTACTTTATCGCAGCCAAAGTGGCAATAAATTCATTGCACTATTCACAAGCTGGTGCTAACAGCTGATATCACCAGTTTTCCAGCGATAGCAGCCGCAAAAAACATCGCCACAGATGACACCGGCAACTAACGCTAATGAGATGCAGAGTAGACGTTCCAGTGCAAAAAGCTGCAAAAACATCACTTTGCAACATTCTCAATGACCAGACAGATTGGCGATAAGTTCACAAAACATGCAATAAGGCGCATTAGCAGCAGGGTTTTAACACCTGCTCTGACCTGGTATTAAGCTGTACGACACCCTGCACCATAAAGGGAGCCCAGCCCAGAGCCACACCTGAAAAACAACATGCAGCTCAGAGCCCCAAGAGGGCTACAACATCCACTGCCAACCCCCCAGGCCCTTCACACCCCGGGACCCCATTGCACCCCCCTTCCGGAGCACCACAGAGGCAGCACAGATAAAGACAGTGGACCTTCAGAAAATGCACCAGCCTCACAGACTTAACACCAGAGGTGTCATTGCCCACTACAGGCTCAAAAGGACAACCATCCTACGCTTCATGGCCATCATTGCCCACAGGCTCACAGTACCAAAACGGCTGATAACCAACATCCCCCCGCAGACAGAGCTGCTGTCTGTGCTGCACCAGTTGGCCTCTGGGACCTTCCAACCAACTGCCAGAGTCGGAGGAATCTCACAGCCAGCCCCATCAAAGTTCCCCACACCTGTTCTGGATTCCATCACCAGCTTAGTACCCCAATACGTCACTTCCCACGCACTGCACAGGAACAGCTGAAAACCAGGCAAGGCATCTATGCCATATCTGCCTTTCCTTTCCATTCAACTTCACACATGTACTCCTCGTGCCCCCTGCCGACAATGCACACAGTTACCACAACAGGAAGCACACGCATTCCATCAATGTGCAGGCAATAGCGGACCACTGTGGACTCTTCACCAATGTCGTCGCAAGCCACCCAGGCAGTGTGCATGATTCCTTCATCTTCTGACAGTCCATCATCAACCAGCGCTTTGAGGCTGGCACCTATGGGAATGCATTGCTCGTTGAAAAGTACCAAATGGACACACCACACACCTCAACTCCAGAATCATGCAACTCACAACTCTGAGAATGCACACGTTACAAACTCACACACAACATGCCAATTAACATGTCCACCTACCAGACACAACAGCACAACTTACTGTGGTGACCTGGGCAAGCCATGTACATGAGCCATCAACGGCATGGCACCTCAGCCACACAATAGCAGAATGTGGGGAGAGGTGGGAACCATGCATGTGCAAAAGAGGCAAGTGACCCATGATTGAGAATGTACACAATGCCAAGTGTGGCATGGATGTGCTGGACAGACTGCAGTATGCAGACCACAGACATGCCCATGTCGACATAAACTAGTGGGGTTTGGAGAGTAGTGAACAGTGGACGCAACCATGTAACCCAGGCAGTGGGGAAGAGCACAGAAAGTAGCACAATATGTCCCTCGCTGTAAGCTGTGAGAGGAGTGGGCTGACCCGGCCTATGCCAGGCCAGTGTAGGGGTGTGAATAAAAATCCCGTAGCTCTGGGAGTGGTTCTCTTCCAGAATGGCCAACGTGTCTGCCAGGGCGGCGCCTCCCAGCACACCACAAGGCTGATGCCATTAGCGGCGGTGCATGCGACCATGTACACCTGCTGCACCCCAGGCAGCAGGTATCCAGACCCGTCTTGGCCGCACCTGCGCAACCAGGCCACACCGATCACCTTCCAACACAGGTGCATGTCAAGGATGGCCCACCATGTGCCTGTGCAAGCTCCAAGCCCGAGGCCCGCGATCTTGGCAGCCTCCTCAGACCATCGCTGTCCTCCCCCAGACAGTCCCGCTGCACTCTTTTCTCGTTGACGTACTCCACCGGCCTACACAGCGGCAAGAAGGTCACACATTTGGAACTGAATCTTGATTATACAATGTCCGAGTACACACTCTATGGCTGAGTTTATATCATTATACTTCCTTGGATGTGGTTCAACCAACTCTGTGCATAGCATTCCAACTACACGTGCTTGTGGGCCCTTGCTGATTACGCCTTCGGCCTACACTGTGTTACAGCACCGCTTGGTCACATGTGTGCTGCCTACTCTGCGGTCCAGCAGGCCTCACACCAATCCAATCCAGTCTGTAGCAGGCAGGACACAGCATTGTTGCAGGCTGCACACCCACTCAGCTCTGGTGCTTTTACCTCCATCAACCACAAGTCATCTCCACATGCCATTTCAATGTCGTGTGTTAGAGTTCCAGTAGGAGCTCGCTGAACAGCAGTTGGGCCAAGCTGACCGCTGCCTCTGGCCTACACTGTGGTCAAGTAGGTCACACATTTGGAACTGAGTCTTGATTATGCAGTGGCAGAGTACACACTTTATGGCAGATTTTATGACACTATACTCTCTTCAATGTGGTGACACCAACTCTGTGCATAGTATCCAAACGGGCCATGTCTGTAGTCCCTTGCTGACTACTGCCTTCGGTCTACACCGTGGTCGAATAGGTCACACACTTCGAAATGAGTCTGGATTTCTGTATGGTAGAGTTCATATCATTGTACAGAAGGAGAGGAGTAATAGGAAGACGTGGTTCAGTCCGGAGGAAAAAGGATCTTTGTTATGGAGGTGATCGAACACTACCAACAACTGTTCTGGTGCCACTAACTCTGTGCGTCACAAGCCAATGACACGTGGCTGTGGGCCCTTGCTAACCGCTGTCTCCGGCCTACACTGCGGTCCAGTAGGTCAAATATTTGGGTCTGAACCTCGATTTGTTTATGGCAGTGTTTGTTCACATGATTGTACAGGCCTTGTCACAGACTGTATCCCCTTTCAGCCCTGGTGCCACTGACTCTGTGCCCCGAAAATAATGGACACTCTCTGGTGGAACTTTGGTGGCATCTGAGTCTATGGCTTGGGGGTTTTCTTCATCATCATGTAGCTGATACTGACTTGGTGATGAAAAGGAGTCTGTAGCATTCTACTCCTCTATTTGCCTGCTTTGGCTTGCTTCTGCCCTCTGCATTATGCCCTGGAAGGACACCTTCCACTGTCCCCCAAAACACTCCGCGACATTCTCCTTGGACATCAATGAGGACCCGTTCAGCTCGCGTGGCCCTACCTCAGTGCACCGCAACTCATCGTCCTGTGGCAGTGTGCCTGTGCCGCCAGCAGGGCATCCCGGGCCACTAACTCTGTACAGCTCAAGTAATGGACCCTGTCTGATTGACTATTGGATGGCCTCTGTGTCATTGGCCTGGGGATTATCAACACTATGCGTCTGTGGCCCTGCGCTGTCCACTGCCTCAGGCCTCGACTGCGGTCTACCACGGCTCACACATCAAATCGAGTCCTGGCCTGCCCGGACGACGCAGCACTGCAGTATGCACACGCCACGACCGCCAGGACCACCTCCAACCAACAACTTCCAGAGTCGTAAGAGTCTCACAGTCAGACTATCCGAGTGGCTCACACATGTCTTGGATGCCATCCTCAGCTTGGTACCCTGCTCAGCTCTTCATGTGCCACCAACTCAGTGTATCACAACTCATGAACCCTTTCCAATCGATCTTTTTTGATGTGGACAGCTCACGCAACAATGTCACCTCAGGCAGTGGGGAAGACCTGGGACGATGATGGGGAAGATGTGGCTGGTGTGCCAGCAGAGGGGTTAAGGCAGGGACAATGGGAGGGCAGGTGGCAACAACCAGAAGGCAGCTATTCAGACTGGAGGTGGTAGTCCAGCTACACACCAGGAGCCATGAATGAGGTACATGCTGTGGACTGGCGCAACTATGTCACCTCATGAGGTGGGGGAGACCTGGGGGGGTGCAACACACACTACTTCAGCTGCAGCAGGGATATCCGGAAGGGACACAATATTGGACTTTTTCATCACATGAGCACGGTCAGCTCTGGTGCCCCTAACTCACTGTGACTCGCCAAGCCTTCTAATTGGATATTGGGTGACCTCTGTACTTGCTCCCGCTACCAAAATGATGCTTCGCAGTTGTTTGTGTTATGTTGGTGTTTTCCATTTCTGCATTAATGGCGAACACTGTTCAAGTAGTAGCCAGCACCAACCACTCCCTGAGGGCTGGCTCACACTCACCCCAAACCCATCCAGCAAAGATGTCACTGTTCAGGTGACCCTCGTAATAAAGAGTGGCCAGGCACACTTGCCCGTAGCCAGTTCAACTGACTATCAAAGTGTGTCTGTGTGCTCATTACCTATGCATGATGGCCCGGGCCCTACCACATTACATTGTACATTGTACAGCGGACGCAACCATGTCAACTAAGGCAGTGGGTAAGACCTTGTACATGTAGCTCTGTTGTCCCCTCCTTCATACGTAAGAGGAGCGGACTGGGCAGGCATGAACAAGTCCAGCGTAGGGGTGTGAAGGAGTGTCCCGTGGCTCTGGGCCTGGTTCAGAACTGGAAATGTGCAATTGTGGGTGGCTATGTCGCAGTGTGTGTGTGTCTGTTGGTGAGTGTAAGTTGTCCCTGATGGGAAATAGGCATCCACGTATGTAATCGAGTTCGGCTGCTATGAGTTTGAATCCCACCTACACCTGTTCACTCACCTCCTTCTGACAGTCTAACACCTGGCTGTGGAATGCAATGTGTGCTTCTGTAAGGAGCTGGGAGTCATCTATGGTGGTGTGTGCTTCCTGCTGTGTTGTCTGTGCAGGGGGTGGGGTCTCCTGGATGAAACTGGGCAGCCCTGCTACTGAAGGTGGGATGCTAAAGATGTCCATGAGCTGTTGTAGGGCGTCAGTGTCAAAGGTGTGAAGGTCCTCTTTTTCATCACTGATAAGTTGTCTGCAGGAGGTGTTGATTGTCCCGCTGCGATGTGAAGGGGAGATGCATTTTGACATTGAGTTGGCATGTATGTTGACGCATTGCTCATGTTTACCTTGGGGCTGCATGACAATGTACATTGTGACTTTTGGGGAGGAGCTCAATATTTGGTGCAGGACAGTGGACATTTGTACTACATCACGGATGTGAGGTTGTACACGTATATTTTTATCTCACAGTTTCCTGCTATGCCAGATGTGATTTGGCAGTTTCCACGCACAGGCGGAACCAGTTGTGTCCAGGGATGGACAGGGAACTGAAAGCAGCCCTGGCAAATTTTGGCAGACCAGCCCCGTCCGGCGCGTAGCGAGCGAGCGAGCCCAACCGCTACTAGGGGAGTTTGGGGGGGTTCTCCTCCCAAGAAATTTTTATAAAAAGACAGACCAAAATGGTGAATTTTACAGCACATTTTTCATTACATATTCAATTGTATCAACTTTCAAAGCACAGTAAATAGTAGACGATGACCTTAAAGAACATTAGGTTACCCACCTAGTTATATGTACCCATAGACATTCTTTCAGAGAGCAACAACAATAGACAAGAACTGAATCAGAGAGAACAAAGTAAAAGTGAGACTAGCCCCCACATGGTGTCCAGTGAGCAAGCGCAGTGAGCAACCACTACTAGGGGAAGTTTGGGGGGTTGCCCCCCCAAGAAAAGTTTGGAGACAGAAACACCAAAACAAAGCATTTTTCAACACATTTCTCTCCTAAACCGCACTGATGACATCATCATGTCTGCAGCGAATGAGGCAATTCCAATAATTAATCACGTCATCCATGTACAACTGAGCCAGTTCATAGGTATATCCATCACAATGCCCTTGAGCCAGAAAATAATTAAAGACGTCATCTTTGTGCCATGGTCTCTCCTGGGCTGGGTGCTTGTGGTTTCTGCAGGGGTGCAGTGCTGCCAGAAGACCATATGCCATGACAATAGTCGCTACTCTTGTTTCCCAGACATTACATTGCATTCTGGGACATGTAGTTTTGTTTTTCCAGTTATGGGTCTGTGTCTAGATTTTCATGCAAAGTGCTGAGGCTAAAAGATCACGATGGGGGAAAGCATCACACACTGGTCAGGAGTCATTTTACAGTCTATTTTTCAATGAATCACAATTTCAACAACCAGTGGTGAGAAAAATTAAAACAATAAATGTTTGACACAGTGTTTTGGCCTCCTCATTAGCTACCACTCACTACACCGAGTCTCTGTATGAATGCCTACATACTTGGGTCTACAGGATACTGCTGACATGATGCCAGTTACCAAGTGGGTTTTCCTGGTGCCACCAACTTTCTTTCCCATCCCCCTCCAGCAGCGGTGTGCCCCTGAACCAGCCGACATCCCATGGTGGTACACACATCAGATTGACCTTGCATGTATGAGCACCCCTTAACATGTGGGTACACCTTTTGCAGCACCCACTCCAAGCATCTTCGGTCACAAGTATTGCTGGCCAGGCACTGTGTGCGCACAAACCCAATGCCACCTTCTCTTCATCGTGGGGCATGTAGCATGCAGGGTGCCTATTATGTTAAACCACTGAGACACACATAACCCCAAGCACCTAATCTGCACAGACTACATACAAGTCAATCATGACCAGCACCCTGTCTGTGCTAAACATACGAAGGTAAACAGCTTTCCACACACAGATGTGGGAGGACACAATATAAGCATCATCTGTGGTTTGAATTCTCATTATAAATGCTTCGCTTTAAAATACCATAACAGAAAACCAGTATAAAAATAAGTACAGGACTGCAAGTACCAGAATGCACTCTGCCTTGCAGAAGTCCTATATACAACAATGCACACTGTACATGCAATTTTGATTTTCATTTTATAAACACAGGAATTCAAGTTCATAAAGCAATATCCCATGAGAAGGTATGATATAAAAAATTCATGTAATTTTGAGTTTCATTCTGATTCTGTAAGTACCAGAGTGAAATCTATCAAGCACAGATATGGTACAAAAATACAAACTGTACATGTTGCTTTGATTTTTATTTTATAAATGCAGGAGTACAAGTACCAGAATGCAATATTCCTCCTACGTGTATTATATAGTACACACCGAGTACATGTTCTGCTGGTTTACATTTTACAAATGAAGGACTACAAGTATCAAAATGCATCCTAGGTCAATTATAGCATAAAACACACTGTACATGTTATTTTCATTTTACAAATGCAGGACTCCAAGTACCAGAATGCAATATTCAATGTACATGCATGATAAAACAATGCACACTGTTATTTTGATTTTCTTTTTACAAATTCAGGACTGCAGCTACCAGAATGCAATATCGAATAGACAAGAAGAACACAAGCTGCTTGTGTAGTTTAGATTTTCCTCCTATGAACGCAGGCTACAAGCATCAGCACACAAACTGTGAAACAGGGCAAGATAAGTTGTTGGAAAAACAACTGAGGTGGTAAATCGCAAATCTCTAGTCACACACTGACCTGCTAAAAAAGGAGAGATGCTATCTCACTCACTCAGCACGCCCTCATACCTCAGGACCTAAGCTCCTTACTAGCCAAGCGCATAGGAGGCATCACATGGTTGTTGGTAGCACTATAGATACTCATCACACATACCTAGCTGCAGATAGTGGAGTGACGCAAACGCCCTTCCCCCAGCAAAATGAGCTGAGGGACCACTGAAACTCTCATACCTCACACACATTCTCAGCATGATGGCTGAAATGGGGGTGCTTAAAGGTGGAACGACACCACCGCAAGGGCCTGCCCTGGGCCCCTGGCTGCAGAGAGACATAAAGGCGTCATGCCAGCCCTATGCAAAAAATCATTAAAATAAATGAAAACGTATACAAAAACTTTTTGGGAATTCATTAATATGTGTGAAATTTTGCAAACATTGAATATATTGATGTATTGTATTGGAGGTTTTGTAGCGCGCTCAATTACTCGTGAGTATCCTGGTGATGCAGCGGAGGCAGAGATATCTAGGAAAAGTTAAAATGGAAGTTTAAACAGGTGAGTTTTAAGTGCTTTTTTCAAAAGGTTAAAATCCTGGATAGTACGAAGAGATAGAGGAAGGCCATGCCAGGCAGTAGCTGCCTTCACAGTGATGGACTGGCCACCAAGACGGGATCGGTTAAAGCGAGGGATCGCCAGCAAATGTTGGGAAGGGGAACGTAAAAGGCATCCCGGCAGATACCACGCAAAATGCAACCTCAGGTACGCAGGACCTTGGTCATGAATGACTCTGTGCACCAGGGTGAGAGATTTAAACACAATCCTTTGTTTGACAGGGAGCCAGTGTAAACTGTGCAAATGCAAACGGACACTAGACTGCCTTGAGATATTGAAGAAGAGCCTGGCCGCTGCATTTTGTATAACCTGGAGGCGTGTGGGGAGGTAGGCGGGAATACCAGAGTAAAGGGCATTAGAATAATCAAGGCGTGAGAGCATAAGGGCCCTTGCCACTGTCTCTTTGGCCGATCTTGGCAGCATGGGAAAGAACCTACAGAGGGATTTAAGAGTGCCAAGCACCCACATGTGAGTTTTTTGATATGCTCCGCAAACTTGAGGTCTTCCCCGAACCAGACTCCTAGGTTCTTGGCTAGTTTGCCGGATGCGCTCGGGAAGGGAACATCCGGTGGCCATAAGGACTCTCTAAAATTGGGGGGGAACTGCCCGTAAAGAAGAATTTCGGACTTATTCTCATTACATTTTAATTGGGCCTGAGCAAGCCAGGAGAAGACTGAAGAGAGGCATTGCTGGACCGCCGAAGTATTCAGATCCCCGCCAGGCCAGGTAAACAGCAACTCCGTGCCGTCAGCATAGGCTATTATTTTTGCCCCAAGTTTCTCGGCCAGGGATACCAACGGGGTCAGATAAATGTTAAACAGCAGAGGGCTTAAAGTGGACCCCTGTGGAAAGCAGTTTGGCTGAAGAAACATAGGGGGGCGTCCACACCTGCTGGGTCCGATTAGTCAGAAACGAGGTCCGCCACTCTAATACAGACCCAACAATGCCAATGGATGCCAGACGTGAGATCAACTGCTGATGGGCACCATGCTGAAGGCAGCAGAGAGGTCCAACATAATCAGAGCGCTCTGCCGCCTCCATCCAGGCACTCCCTTATAGCCTCAGAGATCTCAACCAAAGCAGACTCAGTGCTGTAGGTGGCACGAAACCCAGACTGAGCAGGATGGAGTGCATGGGAGTCTTCAACAAAGGCATCCAATTGGCAAAATGCTATTTTTTCAGAAACTTTGGCCAGAGCTGGGAGCAAAGAGATG
This sequence comes from Lissotriton vulgaris, assembly GCF_964263255.1. Taxonomy (NCBI): domain Eukaryota; kingdom Metazoa; phylum Chordata; class Amphibia; order Caudata; family Salamandridae; genus Lissotriton; species Lissotriton vulgaris. The sequence goes on along the minus strand of NC_141689.1, from coordinate 418,035,025 downwards.
GGACGATAATTGGCCAGAGTATCTGGGTTTAGACCTGATTTTTTAAGGAGTGGCAAGAGTTTAGCCTGCTTCCAGCAGTCAGGGACAGTGGCCATCCTGAATGAGAGGCCAATGATCTCTGTGACCTCGGAGCAAACTACCTCAGCCACGCCACCCAAAATACGGGCCGGACATGGGTCAGTGGGGGAACCGGATTTCATAGATTTGAGTACAGCTAAAGTGGTTACCACGGTAGGTGGGAAAAGGAGTAAAAAGCAGGGGAAGCAGGGGGCAGAGATCAGGGAGACACATATCCTGATTAATCTGATCCGGACAAATTACACGCAAACTGTCCTGAATCCCCACAATTTTATCTATAAAAAAGAGGATAGATCCTCGCACCATTGGGCGGAAGAGGGAATCACAGATTGTTCAGCATGAGGGGAAAGAAAACTTTTTACAATTGCAAAGATCTCCTTTCTGTTATTATTAGCCCTAGAGATCCTGCCTGCATAAAATTGATGTTTTGCTGTTTTTATGGCGTCATAGTAGACCCTCTGAGCAGCACGTAAAGTCTCCTTAGCCGCGGGGCCAACACCTCTCCAGCTTCTTACAATCGAGCTTCATTGCCTTCAGGGCCTGTGAAAACCAGGGCTTAGATGGCGTGGCACGCTTATTAGGGCCAGAGCCCTGTTTAGCTGAGGCCTGCTCCCCTGAGCTAATCCAGGTGTCAAATTGCTGAACAGCAGCTGTAAGCCCGGAGTCAAGCTTGGGACGACTCTGCTGCAGAGCATTGGACAGGGACAACACATTAATCTTCTGGTGGTAAATGAAGGGGAGGGCCGGGGAAGGGGAGTTATTTAAAGGCCATGAAAACCTAATGAGCCTATGGTCTGACCATGAAAGAATTTGGGGGTCAGAAGTAGTCAAAGCAAAATTAGAGCAAATTATTTCCAAAAGATGACCACCCGAGCGAGTGGGTAATTTAACCAACTGAGTCAACTGCGCCAAATTAAGGGTTTCTAACAGACTGAGTGCATCAGGTGACTCCTTCATGTCAGCATGACGCACATACCTTTATAACTGAACACCTCTTTGCCAAGCAGTCCTTTCATTATGCTCTGAAGGTAGGGCCAGGCTGACCTGTTACAAAGCCAGCTTAACAAAGCACGGCAAGCCACAACATTGACACTGTTTGTCTCCACCGGATGCCTGTGCCAGTCTCATCGCCTCCAGCTTGGCTCTGGGCGGCATAAACTCTATATTCTGTATTGCATTTGCATTGCATGCAATTTAAACAGCTGGCGTCCAGTCGTAATTAAATAGACTCACCTGCGGGCCTCTCTTTCCCAGTCCTGTCTCTGGCCTCTGAGATACCTGCCTCAGAGTCATGCGCACTTTTTAATGCGTGAGCCCAAATGCACATGTCATGAGGAGCGTCACCAGGCAGCAGAGACCCCACCCTAAGGTAAAACTAACTGTATAACCCCGGCGCGCAGACGCTGAGGTGGAGACATCTGCGCGCTGTGCGCGTCGTACAACTATACGAACGTCATCATGGTCAGGTCAGGTGGTTTTTAAATCAGTGGTATAAGTGGGGGGGAAAAAGTAGGCGAAATGTGGGCAGAGTCTCCGAGGGCGGGGATAACCCAAGGATCGGAGCAGTGGGCGGAGTCAGAGGTGTGACTAGAATGCGCCAAACATCCCAATTTTTAGTATTTGTTTGGCATTTCACCGACCAGTTACAGCATATTGTGTTATTTAATTCAACCAATAGATACACTTGATTATTTAAAGTTTAATACGAGTTATTGGCATTTAAATACATTCATAAAGTGGGATATATTTCCAATCACACAATGTCCCAAATACGCTTAAAAGTGGAGTCACAAGCCATTTGACTCCAAGCCATTCAGTTTCTCTCATTAGCACTTCTCCTCCCTTCTTCCACAAGAGTAGTTCAAACATGAATGGCAAAATATCCTAGTTTGCAATTGTTTTCTATATAATTATGGCTCTGCCATATTTGCCAAATAATACATAATCCACTGCATAATCTTACAGTTTTAACTAATCATTTTTGTAGCTCAAATGGATAAAAAGTTACAAAACAATGTGACTTGAGTTGCTGCAAAGGGGACGGCCCTTTGCAAAGGTTGACTGATCACCTTTCTCACTGCTGCATGTGTATGTTATACTGATACTAATGAGGCAGAATCTTTGCAGAAACTTAACATGTGTAAAATGTCTAAATAATAAAGTATAAGAAAATATATTGCATTACGCTGCAGCCTTTTTTTTGTTGCATAATTTACTCAACACTGCGGCAACATTTTGTCTCCCATTGCTGCATAATTCCAGTGCCTCCAGAGCAGGTAGCACATGTTAAACGTGGTTGTGCATGAAGCAGAGAGACTGTGAAGTTTTCAAACTTAGTTTGGTGTGCGTGCAAATCCTGCATTGCCGATTCTTGGTGAGTTGCAGCTACTACAAACAAAGCCAATGGAGGTACCAATGGGTGAGGCGGACTGGCCTCGATCGCAGGGCCGGTTTTAGTGCTGGTGGTGCCCTGTGCAACAAAGTTTGTTGGTGCTGCCAATGATCACCTACGCCTCGTCTCCCTCACTAGCACCCTTTAACAGTCCCCCTCAAGTCTCCATAACCAAACTCTCTCAGATGCATTTAATTTGATTTACAGCGCCACTTATACTAGTGTCCGGTGTCAGAGCACTTTACATCACACACACACACTACACAGAGACAATCATTTATTTGTGTGTAAATCATATTATAGGAAATGTTGCATAAGACAAAGGACTACAAGGTGTAGAAGCCACATGACAACCATACTAGTAGGCAGTATAGTTTAATAGCTCACTGTTCTATGTTAGGACTTTAACTGATAAACTGCAAGTAACAAAAGGATCTCTCTGACAAAAGCAGTAGCCTACTAACCCAGTTAACATTATGTGCACTTTGTGATCTGCATGTTCTTTGCAGCAGGCACATTAACCCTCTGTGCTACCTTTCCAGCAGTCAACCCTTCCACTAGACAAAATTCCGATCTCTTTCTAGGAAGAACATTAATCACAGAAGGTATCATGACATTTTTATTGTTGCTGGAGGCAATCAAGGAGGCAACAAGTTTTTTAAAACCATAATATACTTGCAAACACTACGCACCCACCCGAAATAGGTACCCAGTGGTCACACCATTCGTACCGCCCTAACCTGCTTAAAGTTCATGTGATCTCAGTGACAGAATCACAGTGACTAGATCACTGTTGATCTAGGGTGTGCTGCTTCAGAGGCCTGCCCGCAGGACTGGAGATAAACTTCAGTATGGATTGTGGTGGACAGGCCTTCAAGGTTAACCCACAATTGACACCACTAGAATACATCTGCTTGTGCTAAGACATAAGGGCTTCTAAGGTCTAGTGGAGTCTTCTAAGGTCTACCATGGGAATATGCTCCCTCAGACTGGTCATAAAGGCTGAACCAGCTTCCCCAGTTTCAAATTCGACAGCTCTGGCCATAGTGCCACATCCTATCCCCCACTGAACACCATATTGCCCCACTGAGAGAAACTCGTACTGCCTTCGGCTACAACCTAATTGTGCTGCGCTATAAACACTTGGATGTGGCTCAATTCAAAGTATGCACTTGATAATAGTAATATGCTGCCTAAAAAAATTTAAAAAAGTAAAAGCACACATTCATAGGGAATGAAAGATTAAGTAAAGCATGTGAAATGTAAGCAGAATCAAAATGGTTACCTTAACAATCTCTCACTCACTATTCAGTAAGCAGTCTGGTTAAACCCCTTGGCCATGGTGCTAATTCCGCAGCGGCGCTAATTACGCCACGGCGCTGGGGTGGGGGAGGGTGAGCACGGCACCGCCATGCTCATGACGGAACCACGCCATCATGAGTCACGGGCAAGCTGTGCTCATGACGGCGTGGTTCCGTCACAACCCCGCCCACTCACTAATTCACACAGGCGGGAAATCAGTGCCGCGTGGGAGGAGCGGCTGCAGCATGACGGAACCACGCTGTCATGAGCACACTCCGCCCGTGGCTCATGACGGCGTGGTTCCATCATGCGCAGGGAAGAGGTTAAAAAGACCACATCCATAAACACAGAGCCATGGTACACATTTTGTTTTCCAATCCACCAATCAACCAGGTATTGCAATAAGTCAAGGAATGGTGTACTTCCCCACCTGGGGACAACAGCGCTGTTCAAAGAAAGACGAGAAAATAAAAGTAGTGCTTCACTGCAAAGTCTGTAAAGTGAGGCTATTGTGTTTGGATGTGATTAAAACCAATCTGGCCACTTTGCAGCCACTCTGTCTTGCTTTATTTAGTTATGTATTTATTTTTCATATTTAAAACCTTTTATTTCTCTCCATCCCGAGGCTGCACTTTGGAATAGAAAAATGTCAGAAAAAGGGCATTTCCCGCAAGTGTTTTTCTTTTTTGGATCCATTTCACAGGGAAGCAACTAAATGAAAGAAGGAAAGAGAGGTTGTGAACAGTTTCTTCAAGTCACAGTTTTCAGTAAGTGAGGAGCAAGACAGAAAGAGAGGGAATAATAGGAGTGGGGGGCAGCTGCCAGCACGGAAACCAGAACTGGCCCGCTGTCCCAAAACCGGCCCCCACCCCATCCAGCCTACCGGGGGATTGCCCGGTTCCCGGACTTACCAGTCCGACCCTGGTTGCGTACACTGTTCTGCAGTGAAAGTGTTGCACGTTCTACCACATTGTCGTCCAATGTTGATGTGCTGTTGTTGCTTTGTGTGCGTTCTGCATTGTGGGTGAGTAGTCCCTGCAGCTGTGATTTTGCTGCCCCTTATCCCTCTGAGGCGGCGTGCTTTTGACTTCTGTGCTTCTACAGTGATGAGATGTTGCAGACTTGGCTGATTTGGGCTCTTGGGCATGGTCTATCCGCAGATGTGTTGTTGCCGTCAGGGGTTGTGTGTGCACGTGGATGTGTCAGGGTGTGCCCTGCTCCCTTACGGATGTGTTCCACTCTCAGCCACCTCAGTGTTGTGGCGTGCAGCATGCCATGATTATTGGAATGCAGCCATGCTATTCATCATGCAGTGTCACTTGCATTGTCAGTGTGACTCACGGACACGCAGATTTGCTGGTTTGCACACGTGTGCATGGGTTGGTTGTAGGATTGGTGTTGGGGGACACTTTTATGCCCACATTGGACATGGGCCTACTTGTTGTTTGTATGTTTGCTGCAGTGTGCCAAGGGCATCAGGGACATGCTCCAGAGTCATTGTGGATGTGCAGTGTGCTCTACTTAATTGTGCATGTGTCCCATTGTGCCCATCTCCCCCGGTCCCCCAGTCCCTGTTCTGTGCTCCCCCTGGTGCTGTTGTGTCAGGTCATGTCGGGCAGTGCCCAGACCCCCAAGTCCTGCTACCGTCTCCCCACTGATGAGTGTGGACATCATTTCCTCCATCTCATCCAGCTCCTGGTGTTTTGCTGGACTGCCACCTCCGGTCTGCATTGCTTCCTGATGGTTGTCAGCGAGTTTCTTCTTGGTTTTGCGCTTCGCATCATTACAGCACCTCTTGACCTCTCCAATTGTCCTCTTCCTCACTCCGACTGCATCCACCTTGTCCCGGATGGCCTGCCATATTGCATTTTTATTTGCCAATGGCACGTTCAAGGTGACGAACAGTTGTTGGTGGTGTTCTATCACCTCCGTGAAGATGATCCTGTTTTCCTGAGGACTGAACCTCGTCTTCCTCATCTTCTTCTCCTTGCTCTTCCGTGATCCCGAGGTCCCAGGCAGGTCCTCTTGGGGGCTTGTGGGGTTCTGGTCGTCCTCTGTATTTGCTCCGGCTTCCTCCATAGTGCTACTCAGTTTGTGTTATTTTGTTTGTGTTTTTCGGTGTTGTTACAGTGCATTTTCTGGTATGATGCATGGGAATTGCAGGCCTGTGGCTGGTTATCCCTGGGTTTTGTAACGCGATTAGCCACATCGCAACTTTTTCGTGTTATCACACGTTCTTGAGAATAGCCACCTAAATGTAATATATATATAATAAGAAGATGGGGCTTGTCATTGCTCTTCAGTGCTATTGGATTGCTAATATTTCCAATGCGTAGCCATCCCACTTTTGCATATGTAAATGAATTATGCCATGAACATTCAGTGCTATTCTAATAGCTCCGCAGAGTATCACAAATATGTACTGTATCGCCCCCTGTTGCCATCAGTGGGAGTAGCACACAGACATCAGTACACCTAGGGGCATATTACCAAGCAATAGCGATAATTATCGCTATTGCTTGGTTAGAGACAAAAATTTACCGCTGAGCTGCGGCGATTTTTATCGCAGATAAGCCTCGGTATTACCAAGGTTTATCGCAAATGCGATAAAAATCGTCCGCAATGCATGAATATCGCTGAAAAGTCCGCGATATTCATGCATTACCGAGCTAATGCTCTTAGCCATGTTATCCACCTCCCATTGGATAACATGGCTAAGAACTGCTCAGGGCAGGTGTTAGCTTTTGGAGATATTCGCGCTTAGCACGAATATCTCCAAAAGTTGGTAATAGGAGATAGCGATGTTAGGGACTGTTTCCAGTCGCTAACATCTTGGCACGCCCACTTTGCATGTCATTAGTGATAAATATCACTGACATGCAAAGCGGGGTCCAAGATGGTCGCTATCTCCTATTAGCTGTCACTAACTGGTGTTAGCAACAGCTAGGTAATAGGGAGATAATTTTATCTCCGCTTTCTTGGCTTTTAAAGCCAAAAAAGCGGAGATAAACCCCCTTGATAATATGCCCCGATGTTTTTATTTTATATTGTTTATTTCTTCATTGTTCGCTGTTTTGTATAGGAAAACTGTGGTTCGAGAGCATTAGAGCACTTCACAATAGCACCAGGAGTCCATCTTTGGTAACAGTACTGTTACAACAGATGGGTAGCAAAAAAATAAAATGTTTCAGTCAAAACAGACAGGTCGAATCAATGACGGCACTATTGCTTTATCCGAAGTCTCTCTAGAATGAGAGGAGCCTGAGCTGCTCTTTGCAGTCAGCATGGTTTGATGTTGTACATAGACCTGATAGGCTGGAGTAACAAATCCTCGCGAGATTGCCAGAGATGGCCTTTTTCATGTAGCTTTCCTGCTTGAATCTAAGAGCCTCCAGAAGAAAGGAGTCGGCGTTCTACAAACTCTGTTCAATGCCAGTGACTTCGAGTAATGCAACGAGACAGGAAGGTGTATAATTATGCAGTGTTTTACGAGTGATGCATGCAGTCTTAAATTGAGCTCGTTCTTCGATGGGAAGCCATTGCATAGTGCAAAGTATAGGGGTGATGTGCTCACATTTGTTGTGCTCTGGACGAGGTGAGCGGCTGTGTGAAGCACTGCTCAGGGTGTTTAGTGAACTTTGACTGAACAACAGTTTTTGTCCTGCTCTGGGATGAACTGCCCAATGCCCCAAAGTAGTCTGAGCTGGTGACGGGGTCTCGTGGCCATTGCAGAGATTTGTTTCTGGAGGTGCTGTTCAAGGTTGAATCCTATAGATTTGGCATGCTCCACCACGGCTGTCGGTTTGCAGGTCAGTGGAGAAAATTATTCCAATCATCCCTGGATGGGAAGGCTGAATGTTTTTTGATGAAATTAGTAGAAATACTGATTCGTTTGATGAGTTTTAAATCGTGGTTAGTCATTCACTTTTGGATTCTGCCCAGGGTGATGGAGAGTAGGATGATGTCATTAGGATACATCTGGGTATCATCTGCACACTGAGGATAAAGAACGCCAAAGTTTCTCAGAATCTGTGCAATAGGCTCAGGGAATGGATTAAACAAGTTTTGTTAAAGAATCAAGCCCAGTGGAACTCCTGGTTTTAGGTTGGTTGAGCTAGGGGCAGAGTTACCTATGTCCACTACTCTTAATTGGTTTGATAAATAGGAAATGAACCAGTTTAAGACTGCACCATTGTTCCCTCGGGATATAAATCTGTTTCACTGTATCAAAGGCAGCCCATGGGGGTGTACAAATGAACAAGAAGGCAGGGATTACCCTGCTTCGAGGGAGAGGTGGAGTCAGCAATAATTTAAAGAAAGGCAGTTTCGTGCTGCAGTGCTGTCTGATTCAGATTCCAGACTAGACCATAGCAAGAAGGTTATTTGTTTGGCTATGAAGTGATGATTGTGAAGCAACACAACTTTCCAACACCTTCCCTAAGAAGAGACAAGGTAGGTGCTGTTCAGGTCACCTACGTCGACTGCCCTGTTTTTTTTTAGGAGCGGAGAGACATGGCCTGATGTTAAAACCATCGAGGAAAACACCATGTAGGGCCATTCCCTGCTAATGGAACCAGGCGTTGAATTGAAGAGGTGATTAGATGGTTCAACGTTGAGTACAGCATCAATTAATTCTGACTCGCAGACTGAATCACAGCGTGGTCAGGCTTTATGGATCAACTTGCAGTCACCTGTGTTGTCAGGTCTTGGGGGAAGAAATATTCAAGAGACTGTACAAAGTTTCTCTGCAAAGACGTTTGCACATCCCTCTCATTTGATTTCTATTGTATGGGCTGTGCAATTCACAGAATGGGAGTTTGCCTGTTTTATAATATTGCACAGATGTTTTTGCATAATTACAGAAGCATCTTGAAGATATTTACTGTGGGAGGATTTAGCTCTGATGATTTTCACTTTGCAACTTCGTCTGGCACCCCTGAATCTAGTAAAATTGGACGGAAAGCATGATTGTATCTTGCTTTTATCAAGATGTTTTTTTAATTTTATTTTTTTTGTGTCCTCATACATGCCATCGGTAAACACGCAAGATGGAATATCTCCACTTCCTTCATACAAGCCCTTATTGGAAGGAGAGAGAGAGTCTTTCCAGAGGTAAGGCTCCTAGTCCCATTCCCGTTCACACCATCTAAGGGCCCGCCTGTTTCTAGGGAGGACAGGACCGACAGACCTTCGACATAATCATAGGACTGGTCTTACTTCTCTCTCCACGTCTCTAGAACTGCCCAGATCTTATTGTCGCTAGAGGTATCACAAGCCATGTCCGATTGACTTATCATAATAATATTCTTTAGACAGTCCACAAAGGAAGGAGGAGCCTCAAACTTCTAATCTCTACAAATTTCCCTCCTTGCTATGATTACTACATACAGTGCAAACCTTGAGGCTGGAGCATTCAGATCATAGCCCGAGAAAAGACCAAAAAAGATTAGCATTGCACTTACTTCAATCTGCAGGCCCAATACGTCCTCCAGGAAACCACATAACTCCAACCAAAAGTGGCCGATCTTCGGGCTGTCCATAAACATATGCAGATCGTCGGCAGCAGGATATTTGCATCTGGGGCAGTTATAGATTGTTGTGGACATTTTGGACAATTTACCTGGCGTCCAATACACCCTATAAGTGGTGTATAAGTGGTTTCTCCTGAGATTAGCTGGTTTAACCACTGCCTGCAACATAGAGAAGGAGTCACACCAAAGTTTCCACAAATCGGCCCCATTTTCGGAAAATACAATGCCCCAGCGACTCACCAACTCTACGTCTAAACAGTCCCCAGTTTATATAAATGCTCCATACCAGAATGATACCTCATGTTTCATGGTCCAATTCTAGAAATAGAGTCCACAACTGTACTTGAATCTTTATTGCTCCACGACTGTGAATACCACCATGCCGACAATTTATAGAACTTAAAGATGTTTTTGCAGGACCACTGAAATTATGTGGCAGGGAAGGATAACATTATGTGGCAAGATTGCCTACATTATAATGCAAAAGAGGAAAACTATGTGGCCTAATGCGGTACAATTTGTGATAGTATTACTTCATTATTTTGTTATTTTTACTCATATTGACATGGCCTGGCCAAAGGTTTCTCCTGATTAGTAACAGATTAGAACCCAAATACAGCAATAAGCAACTGAAAGGCATCCAGTCAACCTTTGTAGAGGGGCTTCGGCTGTGCGGCGACACATGTAGCCTTATTTTTAATAACTTTTTACCCATTGAGCTAGGAGCAATTCTTTTGTTAAAATCTGCAAATTATGCAGCAGATGAAGGATTATGTGGCAAATGCAGCAAATCTATAATTATGTGGACACCTCAACAGCATTATCACAAAATTCCAGTGGCCCTGGTCTTGGATGTTTTCTTTTAGTCAATAGATCCTTCCAGAACCAGGGACAAGAAGGTTTTGGACTTTTCCTCTTGCTTTTCAGCACAGCTAATTCATTGATTAGGCTTGCCATGCAGTTATTGTATTCATCTGTCTTCATTAATGATTTGTTGGGAGCCAGGGGTAAAAACGTTATCACAAGCCTTGTTAGCAAGATTGTTGATGTCAATATTTTTAGTGCTTCCTGAACCATCTCTCTTTTGAAACGACCTGCAATTTTATGTTGGGCAAATGATAACATAAAGGGAATATAAAGGTGGTCTGGCCAGACTTCTAGAATGAAATAATCAGCCGCTAGATGCATAATCCTTGAAATTATCAATCCAGAACGAACCTTTTACTTTGGGTAGCTTTTTGGCAGAGGTGGGAGAGATTGTTCTAGCAGAGAAAAGAAGAAAATTGATTCACAGCATTGTTGTTTTACTCTCCCCCGTAATGACTGAAATCACAATATCAATTCCATACATTTAATGCATTCTTCACTTAAAAGGAAGATGTAAGAAAGTGCCTCTTTTGGACATGGTTAGCACCCTCTTTTTCCTAGAAAATGATGTAGTTTCGATTAGAAGTGCACAGGGTCCCTGCCAACTAGGGGGCATATTACCAACAACTAGCGATAATTATCGTTATGTTGGCTTAGCGGAAACATTCCTATCGCCGCCCTTCACTTGTTTTTATCGCTGAGATACCTTGCTATTATCAAGGTTTATCTCAGAAGCGATAAAAAATGCGCGAAATGCGTGAATATCGCTGTCAATACAGCGATATTCAGGCATTACCGTGACAATGCTCTTAGCCATGTTATCCACCTCTCATTGGATAACATGGCTAAGAACTGGTCAGGGCAGGCGTTAGCTTTTGGAGATATTCGTGCTTAGCTATGCCTGTGTTGATCGTAGGCGATAGCGATTGCAGCGACTGTTTTCAGTCGCTGACATTTTGGCACGCCCACTTTGCATGTCATTAGCGATAATTATCGCTGACATGCAAAGCGGCCCCAAAATGCCTGCTATCGCCTACAAGCTGTCGCTAACTGGTGTTAGCGACAGCTTGGTAATAGGGCGATAAAATTATTGCCGCTTTAGCGGGAAAAAGTCCAGCTAAAGCCGGGATAATGGCCCTTGGTAATATGCCCCTAGGTCTCCTGTGCCAGATCTCCTTTCCTATACTATACATGTTGTTTCCACTATTGGCACTCCTTTAGCTCGCAAGTAAGCCCCTAATAACAGGTACCCATGGTACCAAGGGCCTTGTGGTAAAGAGGGTTTATAAGGGCTGCAGCACGAACTGTGCCACCCTATGGCACCCCTCTCGAAGCACATGCACACTGCCACTGAAGCCCATGTGTCTTGGTGCAGACAAAACTAAAGAGTCAACATAGCACACATCCCTGAGTGGCATGCCCTAAGACGCTGCATGAGATATAGGTAAGACACACATAAAGCAGGCATTAGTCCTAAGGCTGGGTGCACTATATATCATGTGAGGGCATATCTAAAGAAGCAGCTATGCCCCTGCAATATCCTTGCTGATTCCTAGATATTGTAAGTGACCAGGGAAACCATAGTTAGTACACGGGCTGGACACTAGTCTTTATGAGTTCCTCAGTTCCATTATGGCTTCACTGAAATAAGGGATGTTTGGTACCAAACATCTCAACATAATAAACCTGCACTGATTCCATTGTCAGATTTATTAAAAATTGTATCCAGAGGACCCCTTAGAAGGGCCCCCTAAAACCTACCAATCCTTAGTGTGGTAACCGACTGGCCTGAGCCATCCTACTGCCACCAGACAGTGTTCTGGCCTCATTGGTATAGTGCCTGCATGCTCTGAGGTCAAGAACAATGCCTTCCTGGCTGGAAGTGTTTGCACCTCCCCCTGGTCAGGAAAAGCCATCAGTGGGTGGGGGGGCTTTTAAGGCCTTGCTCCCTTTCTAATGTGATCCCAGCCTCTCCTGTTCGAGGGAGCAGGCCCCCTTTCAGTACTCACCCCCTTTTCGGTGGGAGGACAGTGGGAAAACATAGAAACAATAGGAGGTGTGCCTCCCTCTGCTAACTCCACCCCTCAGGTGCCGGAGACGAGTAGAATAGAATTTTCAGTGCCCACAATCTTGAAGATGGTGGGACTTCTCCAATCAGGGCTAGGACTATGCTCAGAAGGTGGGTATAATAGAGGGTGTAAACACCCCAGGTGAGGGGCCCATTCGCCACTACCTTTCACTCCCTTGTACCGCCCCTTAATCTAGTATTTAGGTGGCATCCCCAGACCGTGAACTTCAGTTCCTGATGACTCAAGAAGAGCTGGACATCACAGAGTTGCACCAGCAGAGACAACTGCAGAGAACTACTGACTTGGCCCCAGCCTTATCGGCATGTCTGCAGACCTCAATTACCCTGCACCAAAAGGTGGCTTATCCTGCAGCCCAGTGACCTACAGAACCTTGGGAGGTTTGCCTGCCTTAAATAAAGACCAAGATCTCCTGAGAACAGCAGACCCGTTCACAAAGCAACCATCTTCGTTAAAGACTCTGCAACCTGAAGAACCACAAAGCCTGCCCCTGGTTCCACCTCTCACATGACGCCTCTAGCCCGTGTCCAAGTGGCCCACCAGTTCCAGTGAGGTTCCTCAGCGCATCAGAGCCAAAGTCCACCATGAGCCGACCTCTCCGGGAAGCCTCGATGTCACCTGCAGCCTCTGCACGGAGACCCCCCTCACGGCAAACTGCTCCAGGAAGCTATTTTTGACACCAAAAGGCACCCCAGCACCTGTCCATCCTGGGCCTTGGTGAAGAGGACAAAGTGTGTCCCCACATCCCTGAGCATTGCAACTTACCTCTGCAGCTGTTGGTTTCATTTGACTGTCCTCCTGGCCAGAGTCTGATTTGGTCTATCTCCATTACTTTTCATTCGGCACCTGATGCTGTGTTGGCACCCTACACCTGGCCACCTCTGTGCCACTGATGGTGTAGTGTTGGAGCTGCCTTGGGCCTTGTCCAGTTTTGGTCTCAAACACCAGAGACTGATCCACCAAGCAGCTGCTACTTACTTGTAAGCAGCCCCTGTCCGATTGCCACAGTTCCCATTGATTTATATTGGTGGCCTGACCACGAACTTGCACCCTGCACCCAGCCGCCGCTGGGCCGCTGGTGGTGTACTGTTGGTGCTGAACTGAACCTTACCCAATACAGACTTTAACTTCTGAAGACTGCTCTTGTAAGTTGATGTTGCCTATATGTATGTTGAATGTCTTCTTCCTCCGATAGGTTAACATTGCAAAGTCAGAAAATTGTATTGTGTCCACTTTTTACATTGAAAGGTATTTCTATTGAAAATTGTATTCAGCTGAGAAGAAGTTCTGTGGTTCTACAAAATAAATATAACCAAGTATTATTTCTATAAATTGGTCTCAGATTTATTTATTAAGGGTATGTCTCATTTATTACAACTGTGTGTACAATAAATGCTCAACACTACCTTTTGATAAGCCTAACTGCACACCCACACTACCACAAAAGAGAGCATTAGTATTATCCACTTTAGCCTCTGTAAAGCCTCTGGGGATCCACTGGACTCATTCCACACTATACTTCTTTTTGGTGTAGTAGATAGACAGCTTACTACAGATGGCATATGTGATATTCATTCTGAGAGTAGAGGCTTTGGAAGCAGAAATTTCCTGAGAAAGATATTTTACTAAATGAAAGCGATCAGTGGCAAGAGAGCTGCAGTTTAGCATGTTCTTGTGAATCACTGCAACTCCACAGCCATGTCTGTTTTCATTATCAGAGATTGGAGTGATGTGGTATAGAAAACGCTTGAGGATATTGTTTGAGATGTCATTGAAACACGTTTCAGTCAAAACCAAGATATCTAAGTTGAGGTTTGCAATAGTGTCTAAGGGCCATATGTATGAAACTTAGGATTTGCGATTCTCAAATAGCGATTTTTAGAGAATCGCTATTTGAGAATCACAATATGCTACGTATGTAGGATTTGCAAATAATTTTTCGAATCCTACATATTCCTTAATTGTGACTAGCAAATTGTAATTCGCAATTAAGGAATACCTCCCATTCATTCCTATGGGCCTAGAGGCCCATAGGAATGAATGGGAAGACATTCTCAATTTGCGATTCTCAATCGCACATTGAGAATGCAATTTCAAGGGTGCCAGGGTGTCAAAAGGGCACCCTCTTGGACACCTGAAATGTGCATGTGTGCACATGTGGCACACATACATGCCCTAAGGGCATGTATGTGAACCACATGGCACTTTGAAAAATGCAAAAAAGTGAATTTTTCAAATAAATCGCAAATTACCACCAACTTGAAGTTGGTGGTAATTTGCGATTCATTAAGGCCAAATTGCACCTTTTCTGTGCTTCTTACATTGCATGTAAGGAATAGCAATTTGCGATTCGTTAAATGCAATCGCAAAATAAGGAATCGCAAATCTTGCGATTCCTTATTTTGCAAGGCAGTTTTGCTTTCATACATACCATTAAGTCTTATTGCGATCGCAAACGCCGATGCAATCGCAATTTGGAATGATACATATGACCCTAAGTGCTGTAAGCAGTGTTTAACAGCCGAAAGGTAATTATGTGACATAAACTGCAATGATGGATCTGGACATAGAGGGCCTCATTTATGAGGCTATTCGTCACTTTTACGCCGCCGGTGCGTCACTTTTTGTGACGCACCAGTGGCGTAAAAAATGCACCTTGTTGCACCATATTAACAACTTGACGCATCTAGGTAGATGCGTCACTTTGTAAACCCCTGCGCCACATTATACCTGCGCCATGTATAATGTATGCAAGGGGGGCGTATTGACGCAAGGAAGGGTCTTAGAAGTGACGCAGTGAAATCTATGAGATTTCCCTGTGTCACTTTTAGGATGCCGTTGCGTCAAAATCTTGCGCCTGCCTCACAGCAGGCGTAAGACTGATGCAGGCCCTTTCACATGGGGCTTGCCCCATGTGAAAGGACGCATTGCTGGAGTTGCGTCACTTTTGTGACACACTCTAGCAATGCGTCACTTTTGCGCTTACAGATACGTCAGAAATACTGACGTATCTCTAACTCCTTGCGACATGATGCGTCATACTGTAAATATGACGCATAAGGAATGTCGCAAGGAGGGAGAATTGAGAAGTGACGCATCACTGCTTTCACGCAGCGATGCGTCATTTCTCATAAATGAGGGTGTTCAATGTGTACCTGAGTGAGACTGGAACGTGCCTTCTTCTTGGGTTGTGGGCATGAACAAAGAAGCCTATGGTTCCAGATCGTGCAGATGTGGAAGTTGCCTTCAGCTTGGCTACAGGCAGGTTTAATTACTATGTTTACTGTGTAATGAATTCTCCAAGATCAACATCATCATTAAGGGTAGAAGGCTCGGGGTGGATCCAATTGAAGTAAGATTTACATACTTATGGTGAAAAGAATGTGATTAGAGGGTGTGGAAGGCAGGTGGATGTGTTATGTCTGTGTGACAAAAGAATGGCGCAAGAGAGCTATTTATGTTTGTAAGAAATTAGGATATTAGTGGAGAGGGTGCAAGCTCCTGTTGGATCTGGTCCTTTTAGCAGGGGTATCCCCAAACCTTTTGCCTCTTACTCTTATTTTGTCTGACCTGCTTTTGTTTGCTCTAGGACTTTGGGCATTTTACCACTGCTAATCAGTGCTAAAGTGCATATGCTCTCTGGTGTAAAGAAATTGTGATTGTCTATCCATAATTGGCATATTTGATTTACCGGTAAAGTGTACTGTGTGTGCCCTGGACCTGTATATCAAATGCTACTAGTGGGCCTACAGCACTGATTGCGCCACCCACATGAGTAGCCCTGAAAACATGTCTCAGGCCCGGCACTGTGTTTTAAATTCCCATGTTGAGCAGGCAAGTGTGCCCACTTGCCAAGCCCAAACCTTCCCTTTTACTTCATGTAAGGCACCCCTAAGTTAGGCCCAAGGTAGTCCCATGGGCAGGGTGAACTGTATCTGAAAGGTAGGACTTGTACTGGTGTGTTGTATATGTCCTGATAGGGACAGACTGCTAATTTTGTTTTTCACTATTGAAAGGACTATCTCTCCCATAAATTATAATTGGAGCTGCATTGTAATTCCTTTACAAGTGTAACTTTCAGTTGTGAAGAGATGGAGATTTGGAGTTTGGGCTCCCTGGCTCCCTGAACTAAGAATTAAAAAACACATATTTTAGTGAAGGTGGTTTTTAAATTGTGTTTTTGAAAATGCCACTTTTAGAAAGTGTACAAACTATACTGGTTGGGACCATAATCAGTAAGGCTGGGCCACTCTAATCTCTAAGAGCACCAGAATTACCAGCACTTACACGCATTCACAAACTCACTTCTATTTATGATCACACAACTGAATCACTGCAATCACCATTTATTTGAAAGCATTTCAAAAACCTTTTTTTTGGAATCCATTTGACATAATTCAGAACACTTTCACACTTTTTTTCCTATACTAAATATATCAGGCTCCTGAAAGGGCAATGAACCAAAAAGGCAGAACCTGGGCACAACATTTCTTTGAGTGTCTAATTGTGTTGTTTTGTACGCATTTGTTCATATATTGGTTTTACGTGGATCGTATTGATTATGCACTTTAATTATTGTTTTTGTCTATGTGCTGCATATGAAAAAAACTTGCAAAATTGTTCTGAATTGTGTCAAATTGATTTTTTAAATGATTCAAATAAATGGTAACAGCAGTGATTCAGTTGTGTGATCACAAATTGAAGTGATTTTGTGAATGAGTGTTACTAGTGGCAATTCTGGTGTTATTAGACTTTAAGAAAGTGGGCATTTTCTCGCTTTACCGTCCTGTGCCTCTGCCTGCCTGTAAAATCAGTTTGTTGTTTGTGAATTCCCTCTAGACAGTCATACAATGGGAGCTGAGGTGTGCTATGAATATCCTGATTGCCCATCACTAGGCTGATGAGCCTTCTTGAGTTAGAGTGGTGGGAGAGGTTGTCACTGACACCTGAATAGGGCTCTGCCTGTCCTCACACAATGCTGTCTCTACCCTCCTGCAGTGTGTCTGGAGCCAGGTCAGGGAAAGGCAGGATCTGTACACTACAAAGACTATCCTTTGAAATATGCCCACTTCAAAAGCAGAAAGGGGTATAAATATTGAATCTGTAACCCCACATTTTTGGAACACTTCTGGATCAAGAGGAGACCCTGCCACAAGGAAGAGCTGGAGAGCTGTCAGGAGGAGTACTGCACTTTTGCTTTGTCGCTTTACTAGCTTGGCCTGCAGTTGTTGCTTCTGTCTTGAAGAAGATGCGCACTGGACTTTGCTTTGGTATCCTGCTTAATAAGATTCTCCAAGGGCTTGTGTGTGCTTGCCTCCTATTAGAGGTCTCAGGGCCATCAAAGATTTCCCCTTTAGTCCCTGGGCACCTCTACTGGGAATTCTGACCTGCCACGTGGTGCCAATTCCAGTTAGGAACCCTTGGAGGTGGCTTTACTGCAGAAAGAAAACATCCACGTGGTGACCCTCGGCACCTGTTTTTCCCACCGCAAGCTTGCTGTGCGGTTGAAAAACCAATGTATCACCACGCTGCAGCTGAAGGATCGACGCAGCGCCTGCTCACAGCTGGGGGAATTGGTGCTGCGCCAGTTCACTTGGGTCCCTATCCAACCACAATCCTTGTCAAGGTGAACCACAACAGTCACTAAATTAACCTGTGCTTAACCCTCTGGTAGCTTGAGACAAAGTAGTATTATCTTTCTGCAGCACCCAAACAGTACTAAAGGGAAAACACAGTACAAGAAAAATCGTAAACCAATTAAAACAAAATAGAGTACATTTTAATAAATAAAATTATACGAGAATGACAATAATCTCATCAGTAGAACCATAGATATTGATTTTCAAAGTTTTCGAAGAAAAGAGAGCTAAGACACATAAAACAGCACTCGTGGCTATCTGGTTAAGCAAAACCAGGGGAAAGTCACAAGTTCAGGCCAACTGTTAGGGAGCAGGGGTCAGAAACAGGGACTAGTTTAGTCTTGTTGAAGAGTCAAATACTCTATTGCAGCGCATGCGCATTGAAGGAGACTGCGAGAAGGAAACTTTTGGCATGATGCGTTGGCTGAGCATTGTGGAGATTAGTTCTTGTAAAGCTGGAGCTTCACGCTGGTTGATAGTCGCGGATGGCTGCTGTTGGAGCGAAGTGCAGGTCTTGCATTGCCGGTTGGTGAGGACGATTGCTGAATGCACGAAGAGCAGGTTCCACCGGAGCTTCATGTTCACGATTGTCACAGGAGGCAGAGTTTTAGCATGAGTGGGCCCGTTTGCAGTCATAACATACCTAAACTTCAGGATTTTCATCTTTTACTTTCACCGGTGCCAGCCAAAGGTCCAGGACCTTGGGGGCATCTCTTGGGTATCAGAGTCAGCACTCACTCCAGCAGAGGCCAGCTACAGGACTCAGGCACGTGCAGGCACTTCCAGTTGGTGCTGGTCATATGGAAGGTTACTGGGAAACATTTGGTAGCTTGTTGTGTACCTGTAGCTCATGCAGGAGGTCAGCCAACCGATCCTAGGAGTCACTCTGGGTAGCCTGGTATAAAGGCAAGCAGTTATAAATTTCCTTCATAAGGCAGCAAAGCAGTTGCAGCAGCAGCAGGGCAGTCCTTCTTCTGAATCTTCCACAGGTCCAGGAGTATTCTGATGAGAGGTTCCGAATGCCCTATTTGTTTACCTTGTTCCAGCCTTTGTGTGGGGGAATTCTGTGACCTCCCCCTAAAACTTGCTCTGGTCAGTTCAACCCCTTCCCCTGGGTTTGGCTCCAAGCTGTCTAGAGTGACAAAAGGTAGGACAGAGTGGTGTCGGGGTCCTTTGTGTGTGCTGCAGGTAGGATCCTTTGAAATATCATTAGGGCAGGGTACAGGGCAGGACAGGGTACAGCTCCTCCCCAGCCAAACTGTCAGGATGACCCACTCCCCTCAATCCTAGGCCTTCTTAATTCCCTTGTCTGGAAGCAATACACAAAACCCCACAGTCACATGGCCCTCGACACAGGAAGAAAGGCACATTTGGTTTAGTCAGGAAAATGTCTACTGTCTAAAAATAGCACTTTTAGAATACTAACTTAAAATATGCCTTTATCACAGAAGTTAGCCCTTATTATGTGTAGTATGATAAACCTGTGCTAGTCTATGGGTGAGATAGCCTGACAGCATTGAAAAATGACTTCAGAATTTTTTTTACTGGCAGGACATCTAAAACTTAAACACACATGTCCTATTTTTTAACTAACTTGTACCCTAGCCTAGAATTTTTAGGACCTACCTTAGAGGTGACGTATCAGTATTAAAAAGGAAGATTTAGTCCTGGCACAATGTTTATTTTGCCTGGTTGAAATGGCGGTTGTAAACTGTCCCACAGAGGCTGCAGTGGTAGTGGTACTAGGGACTCACAAGTAAACTAAATGTGGCAATTCGGTGTAACCCTATTTCACCATGTTTTAAGGAGACAGAACAAGCACTTTATCACTGGTCAGTAGGAGTAAGTCACAGAGTCCTAATACCAACAAAAATGGGTTTAGCAAAGTAAGGCCAAAATCTGGGATGCCCCGCAGAAAGGGCCAGGCTCAACAACAATTGGGGTGGGTAGATAGAGGATAATTAGGAGCAGTATGTGAGGGGTTGAGGACTTTGAGGTCATCTACAGAAGGGCTTTTATGGAAAATGATGACGGAAGTGGCATGGTGAGTGAGTGAGTGTCAGCTAGAGTTGTTATGTTGAGCTGAGTAGAAGATAAAATGGGACACCACGGTGGGAGCAAGGAGACTGCGACTGAATGGGCAGAGTACAGACGGTACTGATGTAAGTGGGTTGATCAGGAGACTAATAGAAGGGGTGTATAATGAGCCAGTTCTAAAGGGGTGTGAGTGAGAAGCTGAGTGTGCAAACACTGAGGCTGTTGAGAGTAAGCCATTGCTTAATTAACTAGATTACTGATAGTATGGTCCAGGTGGGTAGGTGATGGCCTGGAGGCGGGGGGGGGGGGGGTGGGAGGGAGGTTAAATGCCGCCATGGTATTGCTAGCATTGTAGAAATAAGGAATTAGGTAAGTACAAATACAAACAAAAAAAGACACTAGTGAAATAAACGTTAATACCGTCTGTAGATCATACAAACTGCTTGTGGAAGGTTTATAAATGTGCACCCAGAATCAATCAATCAATCTATCTATCTATCTATCTATCTATCTATCTATCTATCTATCTATCTATCTATCTATCTATCTATCTATCTATCTATCTATCTATCTATCTATCTATCTATCTATCTATCTATCTATCTATCTATCTATCTATCTATCCCACAAATCAGCAGAATATTTCTCGAGGACATGGCATGGTTTATGAGTGCGCAGACATTCCTCAGGATGGAGCCCAGCATATAAAAACTGTTTTATGGCTACGCATCAATCCCCCCCAAGAGACGGCCAAACATCCTGACGCCTCCAATAATTCATTCTTATTATTCGCGTTGCTGGTTCCAGGGGGGCCGAAGGAAGCCTTTCCTTGGCAGCGCTCCCCTCAGCCCTGTCCAACATGTACAAGGGGTCCTTGGGTCAGACAGGCACACTTCCACCGATGAGAGCTGCGAAGGTAGTTCCACTTTACAGAAGTTCATTTGTATGAAGCAGGAAGCGGAAGAGGACGAGTGGGGTCAGGGGGCACTCAAAGGGATAGCCATTGTTTCCTATTGCACTTAATATGGATGTTGACTCCGGTAATAGAGCTCTCCTATAGTAACATAGCGTGAGGTAATTAACTGCATCAGACTAGTGATGGCGGTACGAGACCGTCAGCGGGGCAATAGCTTGTCTCTGGAAAAGCCGCTCTTTCCGCACAGATCATGATTCAATCTTCACTTGGCAAGAGGGGCAGACAGAAAAAACAAAGGCGAGCGGAGGTACATTTTTTAAAAGAGAAAGAGTTTCATGGAAAAACAAGACTTGTTTACGCCTAGAGGAGCACACGCAATAAATATTATCACAGGTTAAGGTGTGACTTATGGACATATCACATGTTCGGGGGCCAGTTCCTGGGCTAAAGTAGCACCGCTCTCAGCATTTATCACCAGCAATACATATGTGATCAGTAAACGGTTAACTGTACTATGTAACCCCCACAATTAGGCTGCCAGATGATTCTACCTGTTTTCATTTCATATCATATGGATGTTTTTAAAGTGTACATCCACCACAAGGGTGTCTCGGTGGTATATCCAGATACCGGATGAATATTGTGACCCAAAGTAATGTTACTCATTTTATCGACCTCATAAGGACGAAAGGCTGAGCAGACCTATCAGGATTCGAACTAGTTACCAAGATTTCAAACAGCCCTGGCGTGATCCCTTAGTACACTAGCTTTGTTTAGCATTCACCTGGCCAACTCTGGCGCCAGAGTGATGTTTATTTTAACAATCTTTCTGCAATTAAAAATAGGATTGCATTCAGGCAAGTAAGTCTTAGAGCCAGAAGGATGAGACAGACACATAGAAGGCAGGGCTTGTGCTCCCAACGAAGTGTATAATCTAGTTCAGACTTTCAGGACAGCTACATTGAATATGTTTCAGTCTAATTTGCATACTGTTTATTTCAGCTTTGATTATTTGCACGTATTTTGGTCATTCTGGAAGCCTAAAGAGAGCTTGTTGTTTAGTAGGTGTAGGAAGCTGGTTTTTTAATAAGAAATACTTTTCACTTTGAAAAAGCGACACAGAAACTTTTCAGCACAGCTCAATGCCATCCTATGGGGAAAACAATATTGTGGTTAAACAGGTAAGTAGTGCACTTGCAATTCCAATCTTTGGGACCAAAAGTCAGCAAGGGTCAGGTGAGTACCAAAACTGCACCACCGGCAGCACAGGGGGCGGCCAGTGAAGAGGTCAAAGACGGAGTTCTGCCAAATGCTTGCTAATGGAGACAGGCGATGCCTGTAACCACATTGCTTGCAGGTAGGTAAATTAGTTGCAGGAGCCAAGCTTAGGGGGTTAGAACCAGCACAGGAGAGACCACAAAGCAGCACCAAACATACAACACAAGCGGCACATAGGCAGCTGGGTCCAGGGTGCAATTTCGATGTCCGGTGTCCAATGCTTTTCAATGGGGATTCTTCTTTAGATAAATCGGCTACAGCTGTGGCACCGGATATTGCAGGAGGGACACCAACAACAGCAGAGGTAAGTAGACATGCAGAAGGTCGTAGGGGCACTGTTGGGTCTGCTTGCAAAGGCCCAGGGGCTTCAGGTGCAGGGGAGTCTTTTGACGTCAGAGTCTTCTACCCGGAGACAGTTGCGGTCAGGAGGAGTCTCTGGATTCACACTGCCGGCGCGCGGTGGAGATCAGGAGAGGTCAGCCAACGTTAGACACAAGATAAGGATCACTGGGTAGACTTCACTGCACAAGTGAGCCACTTAGAATCGGACCTTGGGCGTCGGGTGCAGAGTGGGCAGGAATTGTGGTTCCAGCTGGTCCCGGAGCCCTTGGAATCGGTTTCTTCTGGACAGGTCCGCTGTCCAAGGGGGACTAGAGTCTTTTTCGTAGGCAGCAGTCCTCTTAGGGTTTTCAGAGGTTGCAGACTGCAGGACAGGTCGCAGGTTCACAGAAGCTGGAGACAGGCCGGTAGGGTTGGGACAAAGGCAGTTGCTGTCTTCAGTGTTCTCTGCAGTGTCATCTTTTTGCTTCTTAGGTCTGGAGGGGGGCCATGTAAAAAAAAGCAAATTTTTTATACGGCCACTACCAAAGTTTTGGACTGAAGCTGCTGGCTTTTCGAATCTGAGAGTGCACTGAGGCCTGCTAACCAGACCTCAGTGGCTGTGCTCTGACCTTCAAATGTATATGTTCAGCTGGATTATACCCAATTGGCATAAGCTAACTCAGTTGTAAGACTCAATATGGTACCTAGGGTACCCAAACCGTGTAAGTTTATTGGGTCACCCGATGGACTGCAACACTGATTGTGCATTCTGGGAGTGACAAAGGTAAAACATGACTCCCAGTCTGCCACTGCAGACTGGAAGGGCAGTTTCAATCTGCTAACTCAACTTTGCCATTTAAAGAAAAGGCAAAGCGTAATCCTCCCTTTTAAATATATGTTTGTCACCCCTAACAGATACCTATTGAGCCCCAAGGCCAGGTGTTGTATATTAGAAAGTGGAACATGTACTTTTCCATGTTCCAACCGTAAAAATCCGCAATTGTTTTTTCTTACTGTCGAAAAGACTGGCAGCCCAATTAATGAGGGTAGAGTTACGAGCTGACACCTTAGTCTTGCTAACTTCTGAATGGGACTACTAAATGTCATACAGAAAGGTAGCAAACATCTCATTACATTAAGCCCAACTTGGTGTCCAAGTAAAATGTATTGTAACTGGTTGCTTTGTGTGACGTTTATGAAGTTGCTACTTTGTTGCGCTAAGTCTCCTAGGTCGGCTCACAGTTGCACATGATGTATCTCCTTGAGACAGCATTCTGCCTTCCCGGGGAGACAGGTAAATGACTCCCAGAAAATGACACAATAGAAGTTTGAGCGAGGGAGAGAGAAAGCCACATAGGTGTTGGCCCAAAAGTTGAGCTTCAAAGGGGAAGCCGCTTTTGAAAGCAAATAGTGAGCATTCGGGAGAGGGGCTGCTCTATTGTGTAGGTAGATAGACTGGCCCTCCGGAAGGAGAGGGGAAACCAGTTGCCAAAAAGTTTTTGGAGGGGTGTGCAGCCCACTTGGAAGCCACACCTCTGGGTTGGGTCAGGGAGCTCTTCAGGCTGAGAAAGGGGATCTGCCATCTTGAGAGCGGGCAGAATAGAGATTCCTGGAATAGCTAGATGCAACGTTTCACAGGACATAGTCGTCAGGAGGGAAAGAACCTGGTAGCCCATTTCCTAGTGATCGCGACCTTCCCTGAGTGAATTTTCTGGGCACCCAGAACTCATATCTCGTTGGGCTGGGGTAGAGGACTGGAGAAGGACTCCCCTGCTGCACCAAGGATCCAGCGAAAAGAGACTGCACCCATGTGGACTGTACCTGTTGAACCTGGTGGCGAGCAAAGGAAGTGAGACTGTGCTTGCTGTGTCCTGCTCGTGAAGAAGTTGATTCCTGAGCCCAACGGAAGCAAGAGACTCCAAGGGTCATTTGGCTGACCTACTTACAGGATAGAATCACAACAGCTGAAGAACCCTGCTGGGGAGAGTTGGGAGCCTAGATGTCAACTGATTGCCACACTTCCCAGAATGACACCCTTTGCTGCTGTGCAGCTAAATGGACCAATGCTGAAAAGGTTCCCTAGAGTCAGCTGAACCTGGGAGAGTCATCAACATGCAACTAGGTTTCCTAGAACATAAGTTACCGGCAAAAGAAAAAAACACTCAAATAAGAGTACAGGGGATTACTGGTAGCCCTAGCAACTGGACTTATGCCAAGCTCGAGAGGACTTCGAGGTACAACGACTCTTGTGGCCTGGATCACCTCATCAAGCCTGTGGACTGAGAAATAGCACAAGGAAGACCCCAGTGGACTGCACAGCATCTTCAACATCCTTGAGAATCTTCAGCATCCTACATCCCTTGTATCAGGGCCACTCCTTAGATGTCAATGGCATGCAGCCATTGAAGCTAGAAATTACCTGAAGACTGCTTTTCCTGGAGACGTAACTTCTACTGTAGACCTTGTGGGCCAACCTGACTGGCTCCCTGCCAGAATTGGTCACCTAAAGTCACTCTAAGTAACCACATTGATACTTACCAAAGTTTTTCCTGAATAGCTTTGTGTCGAATTTGTTGACTTAGCCAATGTTTGTTTGAAGTCAAGTAAAAAGTGTTGATTTACTACACCTTGTAAATTCTGTATCTCCAGAATCCTCTGGTGGCTTGTTTTTGTTTTGGTTTAAAAGAAATACACAATATTCGAATTTAATTTTATAAACTGCTGTCAGATTTCTTGAATGTCTTGTGAATTTCTTCACTTGTTTCGGTGCTGTCTAAATGCTTTGCACTTTTTGGTAGTGTATCACATGGTGAGGTCACACAATCACACTATATAAAACACCCCATTCTCTCAGAAGAGGAACCCTTTAGAGGCTAGGGATTTTCCTCTTGCCTATTTCTGGCCCTTTTTTAGGTCTCGCCTGAGCCAATGCGCTTGCGCATTGCTCCAGCGAGATTATAGTAAGCGGAAAAGAAAAGTCTACCAAAACAACAGCGGATCGCATACAGTTCATGTGATCTATGCGCGTGCACACCATCGCCAGCCAAATAACACACCACCATTTGTTTGTGCCTCAGCATCAGACTTCAAAGGCTGCCGCTCCCCCACCCCCCGCCACAGCAATGAGGAGAGCTTGTTTTTTTTATCTCTGTCCTTCTCAAACTCACCAGTCTCCCCTTCCCAATCTCTTTACACCCGCTCTTTTTACCCCCGCCTTTCCCTGTATGTTCCGATTTCGTCCTACTTTCCTCCCCTCCCACTTCTGAACTTTCCCCATCTCTCACAATCTCATATAGTTTGACCGGCTCTTCTCTCCTCCACTTCTCCCACTTCAATCTCTTGATTCCTCCCCCATTTCTTCCACCCTGCTTTGTCAATCTCTCACACTCTCCTTTTCTCCCCTTCCATGTATTCCAGTCACTTCTTCCAGTACAATTATTCTCTTTCTTTCACGTTTAACTACGTCTTTCTCTCTGATCTTTTTCTTTATCGAACCCTCACCCCGGTCCATTGCATCTGCTTTTATTTATTATCAAAATAATTATGGGTCTTGGGGGTTCTCAGGAGCCATGGGCAGCACACACATTCCAGCAATCCAGCGAGGTGATGGAGCACGAGACTACAAGTCACCAAGTACTCTTTCTCTCTTCAATGCTGAATTTTCATTAGGAACGTAAAGCATTCTCGGAAGTGTAGTACTAGTCCACTTCAGTTGCTCTATCCTGAAAATGATGATTGGTAAAAGAAAAGGCCACCAACTGCTGGAGCACTGCTACTTGTTTAGTTTGCAAAGCTCATCACTTAATAGAGTGTTCCTCTATAAACGCTTTCAAAGAGAGTGGCGAGCCCATTTGACTGCACGTCTATGGCACGATTACACAACAATCAATTGGCACAACATTAATTTGGCTTTTAGTGGGGATAGCGGTTCTTTCTTGCACAACTGTGTGTTTGCGGGGATGGTGGCCTCTGGCTGCAGCCTTCCGCCCCTCCCTTTGCCCAACAAGGATGGCCGTGAAGGGGAGCCATTGACAAGGCCACATTCCCCTCCCAAGAATCAACGCTTGCGACCCTTGGCGCCAGATGGAAGCTACGTCTGTTGCAATGTTGACACAACTGGCCATTAATTAAAGAGTCTGGCCAAACCACAGGACGATACGAGAGGAACATTTCCCACTTCCCGCGCTCGTTATTAAACACTAATATACACTGGGAACCGAAAGGCACTTTCAATGTTTCTTCGGATTGATTTTTATTATTCCATCATATTCCTGGAGGATTCTAAGCTCATGAGCTACTAAGGCAACATCCAATCCTTCGGCGCTGCTGGCATCCATGTTGAAAGACGTTATGGGAACTTCAAAGTGGCGCCCTGGTTCTGCTTTCACCCACCACTCTCCCTCCCCCTTCCATTTCAATCAATCACGGGCTCCAGCTACACACCTACTCACAAACACACTCACTCGCAAAGACACGCACTCACAAAGACATGCACTCACAAAGACACGCACTCACAAACAGGGTAGCACTTTGATGTCCCACTTGTTAGACAGCTTCTTTGGAAGAGACTGATGATTATGCATGGCGAAGATGTGGTGTCATGGCAGAGCTAAATATACAAACAATATCCGGGCAACTTCCTCATTAGCAGTAAATCAACAAAGCTTCCCCCATTTAACATCGGAGCACTACATTCTCACAGAAAGAGCTGGTCTTGTGGTCTTTCTGAAACTCTAAAGGTGGTTGTAAACCCGCAGGCTTTGCTTGAACTCACGTGCACACATTTCCACATTTATTGCAGAGCTTATAGGATAAAGGCTGCAGGTTGGGTTGCTCCTTTCAGCAAGGCTTTAAGTGGGATGAACTGGGGGGGGGGGGTCTCTCAAAGTGGCGTGGTCAATATAATTAAGGGCGTGGCTTAAATAAAATACGGCCTTACACATATCTCCCTCACTCTATCTATCGCCCTCACTCTATCGCCCTCACTCTATCTATCGCCCTAAATCTATCGCCCTCACTCTATCTATTGCCCTCTATCTATCGCCCTCACTCTATCTATCTCCCTCACTCTATCTATCACCCTCATTCTATCACCCTCACTCCATATATCGCCCTCACTCTAGCTATCACCTTGACTCTATCTATCTATCACTATATCTATCACCCTCCCTCTATCTATCTATCTATCTATATATCTATCTATCTATCTATCTATCTATCTATCTATCTATCTATCTATCTATCTATCTATCTATCTATCACCCTCACTCTATCTATCGCCCTCACTATATCTATTATCTATCGCCCTCACTCTATCTATCTATCGCCCTCACTCTATCAATCTATCTATCTATTGCCCTCACTCTATCTATTGCCCTCACTCTATCTATCGCCCTCACTCTATCTATCGCCCTCACTCTATCTATCGCCATCACTCTATCTATCTGTCACCCTCACTCTATCTGTCACCCTTACTCTATCTATCTATCAGTCGCCCTCACTCTATCTATCTATCTGCCGCCCTCACTCTATGTATCTGTCGCTCTCACTCTATCTATCTGTCGCCCTCACTCTATCTCTCATCCTCACTCTATCTATCGCCCTCACTCTCTCTCACTCTATCTATCTATCTATCTATCACCCTCACACTATCGCCATCACTGTTCTTTTCTGCCGCGCTGATCTGCTGCTCTATTCCACTCCACCTCTTTCTTTAACTCCCTGTTCTCTTCTGCTGTGCTGATCTGCTGCGCTCTTCCACCCACCTCCTTCTCTAACTCCCTGTTCTCTTCTTTTCTCCCTCTGCTAATCTGCTGCTCTCTCCCACCCCGCCTCCTTCTTTAACTACCTGTTCTCTTCTGCTGATCTGCTGCTCTCTTCCACCTCGCCTCCTTCTCTAATTCCCTGTTTTCTTCTCCTGTGCTGATATACTGCTCTCTTCAACCCCACCTCCTTCTTTCACTTCCTGTTCTCTTCTCCTGTGCTGATCTGCTGCTCTCTTCCACCCCGCCTCCTTCTTTAACTCCCTGTTCTTTTCTCCTGTGCTGATCTTCTGTTCTCTTCCACCCGCTTCCTTCTTTAACTCCCTGTTCTCTTCTCCTGTGCTGATTGCTGCTCTCTTCCACCCCACCTCCTTCTTTAACTCCCTGTTCTCTTCTCATCTCCTGTGCTGATCTGTTGCTCTCTTCCACCTGCCTCCTTCTTTAACGCCCTGTTCTGTTCTCCCATGCTGATCTGCTGCTCTCTTCCACCCAGCCCCCTTCTCCAACTCCCTGTTCTCTTCTCCCGTGCTGATCTGCTGTTCCCTGCCACCGTCTCCTTCTCTAACTCCCTGTTTTCTTCTCCGGTGCTGATCTGTTGTTCTCTTCCACCCACCTCTTTCTCTAACTCCCTGTTCTCTTCCCCTGTGCCTGATCTGCAGCTCTCTTCCACCGCCTCTTTCTTTAACTCCCTGTTCTCTTCTGCTATGCTGATCTGCTGCTCTCTTCCACATAGATCCTTCTCTAACCGCACACACACATACAACCACGCACACACACACAACCACACACACAACCACACACACACAACCATGCACACACAACCACACATACAACCACACCCACACACACAACCACACACACAACCACACACACAACCACACCCACACCCACATACACAACCACACTCACGCACCCACACACACACCCACACACACAACCACAAACACAACACACACACAACCACAAACAGCCACACACAACCACACACAACCCCACACACCAACACACAACCACCACCCCACACACATCCACACACAACCACGCACACACACAACCACACACACAACCACACACACGCACACAACCACACACACACACAACCACACACACACAACCACACACATCTATCTATTGCCCTCACTCTATCTATCTATCTATTGCCCTCACTCTATCTATCTGTCGCCCTCACTCTATCTATCTATCTATCTATCTATCTATCTATCTATCTATCTATCTATCTATCTATCTATCTATCTATTGCCCTCACTCTATCACCCTCACTACATCTATCTATCACCCTTACTCTATCTATCTATCTATCTATCTATCTATCTATCTATCTATCTATCTATCTATCTATCTATCTATCTATCTATCTATCTATCTATCTATCTATCTATCTATCTATCTATCTATCTATCTATCTATCTATCTATCTATCTATCTATCTATCTATCTATCTATCTATCTATCTATCTCTCTCTCTCTCTCTCTATCTATCTATCTATCTATCTATCTATCTATCTATCTATCTATCTATCTATCTATCTATCTATCGCCCTCACTCTATCTATCACCCTTACCCTATCTATCTATCTATCTATCTATCTATCTATCTATCTATCTATCTATCTATCTATCTATCTATCTATCTATCTATCTATCTATCTATCTATCTATCTATCTATCTATCTATCTATCTATCTATCTATCTATCTATCTCTCTCTCTCTCTATCTATCTATCTATCTATCTATCTATCTATCTATCTATCTATCTATCTATCTATCTATCTATCTATCTATCTATCTATCTATCTATCTCTCTCTCTCTCTCTCTCTCTCTCTCTGTCTCTCTATCTATCTATCTATCTATCTATCTATCTATCTATCTATCTATCTATCTATCTATCTATCTATCTATCTATCTATCTATCAATCTATCGCCCTCTATCTATCTATCTATCTATCTATCTATCTATCTATCTATCTATCTATCTATCTATCTATCTATCTATCGCCCTTACTCTATCTATCTATCTATCTATCTATCTATCTATCTATCTATCTATCTATCTATCTATCTATCTATCTATCTATCTATCTATCTATCTATCTATCTATCTATCTATCTATCTATCTATCTATCTATCACCCTCACTTTATCTATCTATCACCCCCTATCTATCTATCGCCCTCTAGCTATCTATCTACCGCTCTCACTCACTATATCTATCTATCTATCTATCTATCTATCTATCTATCTATCTATCTATCTATCTATCTATCTATCTATCTATCTATCTATCTATCTATCTATCTATCTATCTATCTATCTATCTATCTGTCTGTCTGTCTGTCTGTCTGTCTGTCTGTCTATCGCCCTCACTCTATCTATCTGTCTATCTATCGCCCTCACTCTATTTATCTATCTATCTATCGCCCTCACTCTATTTATCTATCTATCTATCGCCCTCACTCTATCTATCGCCCTCCCTCTACCTATCTATCACCCTCCCTCTACCTATCTATCGCCCTCCCTCTATCTGTCTATCGCACCACCACAGCATCACTCAGGGGCACCACAGCATCACTCAGGGGCACCACAACATCACTATGCGCTACCACAGCATCACTGAACGCCACAGCATCACTCGTCGCCACTCCAACATCACTCAGCGCCACCACAGCATCAATCTGTGCAACCATTCAACAACAACTGGTTCAAATATGTTCTTCCAATGTTTCAAGCTTTATTAGAAATGTCACAAAAAGATGTTAATATTTCACTTCTGTTCTTGGATTTTCGTCACAATAAAATACACTGAACATAATCTTCACAAAAGTTATTTACAAAATGTAAGCTATTGCCATTATAAATTACAATAACTTTTATTTAAGTATTAATTATTTAAAAAAATTAAAAGCCATTGTTAGTTGTAATATTAATACATTTAAGTCACGTAAATACAAAACATGTTGCATTACAAATGCCATAGGTGTCACATTTACAAAAGTTAAAAGTAGTGGCATTGTAAATGACAAAGCTATTAATTTCGCTATTTTCAAAACCAACACATAAATGAAAAAATTGTCATTTACAATACCAATAGCTCAAACTTTCCTAATGCGAGACCTATTGCATTGCAAATGCTTGTTATCTTAAAGGGTTGTCCCCAAAAGGTAGCTAAATGGACAACCTGCAAATATTTAGTGCCCTTGTTTCGTGTTTCTTCTGGCAAGAGTCTCTCAGCACCACCCCCACCTAGCTCCTCATCCTCCGGGAAAAAACCTTGGGGCATATTATCAACAAAGGCGTTACATTATCGCCGCTTTTATCGGCAGGAAACTGCCGATAAAACGGCGATAATGGGCTTGATAATATGCTCTATGAATTCCAATCGAAGCCCATGTTAGATGTTAAGACATGTAACATGGGCTTCGATTGGAATTCAATAGAGCATATTATCAAGCCCATTATCGCCGCTTTATCGGCAGTTTCCTGCCGATAAAAGCGGCGATAATGTAACGCCCTTTGTTGATAATATGCCCCTTGACTATTCCAGTCTGCTTTGAAATGATAAAAGTGCAGACTGCGTAGAACCAGTCACTGACATGAACTGCTATTATAATTCATATGTCTGAACCATGGGCCTCATTTATGAGGCCCCTTGCGCCATCGGAACTTCACTTTTCATGAAGTTCCGTGGCGCAGAAGCCTGCGTGGTATTTATCAGGCAGCAGTACGCCAGTTTTTGTGGCGTACTGCTGCCTGATAAATATCAGTCCCTTTAACGCAGTGTACTGCGTTAAAGGGGCGTGCAATGGGTGTTGCTGGGGGCGTTCCCAGCAACATCCATGGCCTTTTGACACTGCCCCAGATTTACGAGAAATCGTAACTCTGAAGCAGTGCCAAAGGCTTACGCCTTCCCAGGGGAGGCGTAAGGGAGGCGCAACGGGGAGAAATGTCTTTATTTCTCCTCGTATTTCCTTTTTCTATGTGTGCTGCATTCTGCAGCACACATAGAAAGAGGAAAAGCCTCTTGTGATTATTTTTGTACAGAGAGGTTTCCCTTCCTGTACAAAAATAATCTTCCCCGCAACGCAGGCACCCTTGCACCATTGTGCAAAGGTGCCTGCGTTGGCGCAATGCAGCCCATTGTGCGCCAGCGCAGGGGAAAAGGACAGGAATGCGCCGTATCTTATAGATACGGCGCATTTCTGCCCTTTTCTTTTGCCGTAGGGAAGCGCAGCAGGAAGGCCTCCTGCGCTTCCCTAAGGCAACAAGTCATAAATGAGGCCCCATGAGTATAAAGATTGGGCAGAGGCTTCCAGTCAGGATGTCAAGACTTATTTTCTGGACCACTGTTGCCATATCAGGGGGATCAAAAAACTCTTTGAGTTCCGGGTTTAGGTATCCACTGCCAACTGCCCACACCAGGTCCTGGACCAGAAACCTGAGGAACTCCATTCCGAACAGCTATTTAGAGGTGGCTGAACATTATTAAGTAGAATTGCTGAGAGAGATTCTACTACAGGAAAAGCAGGAGATGAAGGAGCTGAGGTTGGACAAACCAGAGAAGTCTGCTGTGTGCCAGGGGAAGATTTAGCTCACTCTGTGAGGGCAGTGTCCGGGAGTCCATGAAGGGCCCTGACAGTGTGAGTGAACTGTATACCCCCAAGTTCAAAGGGTATGAAGGAACAAAAGTCTATGTAGTTTCCCCCTTCCCAGTACTGCACAGCTGTGGGTTACCACAAGAGAGAGGCAATGACATACCAAAAGAGCTGAACTGCCGTACATAATCGATATCACCAAAAAGCAAATTTACTGCGACTGAGAGATCAGCAACTTATCTGGAGTGGGTACCTAGCTGGGCCCGAGTAAGAACTTCCAAGTGTTGAATCCAACAAAACAGAATCACAGTGACCCCCGCATCACCTTCCCGGCTGGTGCTGACACTCCCTCCGCTCACACTTGATCTGTACAGCAGATGCTGCTTCATTCTAGCTGGTCTGGTTGGTGAAAGGACTGTTGCAGTGCACACCTATTGAGCAGTGTGGAAAACATCACATGGAAAGGTCCACAACCTGTGTTGGAATTACAGACAACACTGAAAGTACTGTAAACTATAAGGAAAACCTCAGTGGGGGCAAAATGATGTGAGGCCAGATGCTCTGGGTACCGGAGAACTGGAGTGTGAGTCCAAATATACCAGAATGGCTTCCTCTGCTTCCTCCCTTAACTGAGGAGATTCCCAGAGACTGTGGGGCATATTACCAAGCAATAGCGATAATTATCGCTATTGCTTGGTTAGAGACAAAAATTTACCGCTGAGCTGCGGCGATTTTTACCGCAAATAAACCTTGGTATTACCAAGGTTTATCGCAAATGCGATAAAAATCGCCGCAATGCATGAATATCGCTGAAAAGTCAGCGATATTCATGCATTACCGAGCTAATGCTCTTAGCCATGTTATCCACCTCCCATTGGATAACATGGCTAAGAACTGCTCAGGGGCAGGTGTTAGCTTTTGGAGATATTCGCGCTTAGCGCGAATATCTCCAAAAGTTGGTAATAGGAGATAGCGATGTTAGCGACTGTTTTCAGTCGCTAACATCTTGGCACGCCCACTTTGCATATCATTAGTGATAAATATCACTGACATGCAAAGTGGGTCCCAAGATGGTCGCTATCTCCTACTAGCTGTCGCTAACTGGTGTTAGTGACAGCTAGGTAATAGGGAGATAATTTTATCTCCGCTTTCTTGGCTTTTAAAGCCAAAAAAGAGGAGATAAACCCTCTTGATAATATGCCCCTGTATTTCAAGAGCACCTTGTTTTCCATGTGGTGGAAGGTAGCACTCTCGCCATGACCTGCTTCATTTCAGGGTAATTATGTTGTTTGTGAAATCATATGTTTAGTATTACATTTTGTGTGATGTGTGAAGTGCAGGGGCTTACAACGGGTCGCATCTGCCTAGATGCATAACTTTGTAAATATGCTGCAGTATGGCGCATTTTTAATGCTGCTGCAGTGTTTCAAAATGTGACGCAACTGTGGCATAAGGGTCTATGTATGCATACCTACATCATTACAGAAAAGTTAAATGACCTGATCGGCTCATTTACTTTCACTTCTATCAGAGCTCCGGGACATATCTTCGCCCTCAGCACCTCTTTGGATGGGGAGGTATCATTGGAAAGGAGAGAATTTCACCTTTCCATTAGTACCTTTGCCTAGTATCTTCCTGTTTGGAGATCACCTCAGGAGGGTGATTCCCTGTATTGCAGGGAATGATTGTTTAATTGCAGGAAGGTGTCCCTACCTGAACAGAGACAATCCATAATGGCTATGTGTTACTTCTATGTGTGCTTCATTCTGCAGAACACATAGACGTATCAAATCACCATTATTTAATGATTGAAGGGACACCTTCCTGCACATAAACAGTCACTATTGGCCTTTTGCTCTTTCTGCACCACACATAGAAAAAGCAAAAACGTGGAGAAATAAAAGCATTTCTCCTTGTGCTCCATTCTAACGCCTGCTCTTGCATGGCATTCGTTTTTGGCGCTGTCGCAGATTTACACCTTCTTGTAAATCTGGGGCAGTGTCAAAAAGCAATGGGTGTTGCGGTGGAAAGCCCACAGTAAAACCCATTGCATGCCCCTTTGCGGCAGAGGGCTGCGGCGGAAAGGAGCATGTTTATAAGGTGGCATTAAGCCACGCTAAGTGGCTTAGCGCCACCTTGTAAATATTGACAATGGAGCTACACCACCGGAGCATCAAAAAAGTCATGCTCTGGTGGCAATAGGGGCTTGTAAATAGGCCCCAATGTGAAAGAATCTCAGCACAAGTGCTATTTGAAAACTGGACGCTAGCACAGAACTGTTTCTGCTGTCGTCTATCCTGCAAACAAGTGTGTGCCAGGAAGCCCTTACTGCAAGAAGACAGAAACATCATCACTCTTTGAAGCCATCAAGTGTGCTCTCTTCTAGACACTGGCGTAACAAAACTTTAGTGGGACCCCTGCAAGGTACTGTCAGGGGCCCCCTCCGGACTAAATCGGGAGCTCTCTGGCCAGAGTTCTATGCTGAGGGGGCCCCCATAGTGCAGCGAGGGATGGGTGGGGGGGCCTGTGTTACGACACTACTTCTAGATCAACTGCACACAGTCGTAATGTGTGCATTCTGTTCTACCTCAAATGTTCCTCAAATGCATGACATTAAGTCGTAAACTTAGTAAATAAAATGGCTAGCTAGGAAGCGATTTGCAGAGTATGGCTGGCCCCAACCTCATCTTCAGGCCCTGAAAGGCATCTGTACTGGGGAGAGGATGTG
Source organism: Lissotriton vulgaris (assembly GCF_964263255.1). Taxonomy (NCBI): domain Eukaryota; kingdom Metazoa; phylum Chordata; class Amphibia; order Caudata; family Salamandridae; genus Lissotriton; species Lissotriton vulgaris. The sequence goes on along the minus strand of NC_141689.1, from coordinate 417,999,475 downwards.
GTCCAATGGTTAAAGTGGTGGACCTCAAACGGGGGAACTGGGTTTGAGTCTTTGTTGGGACGCTCAACAACCCGTGATTCTGGGAAACTCGCTTATTCTCTCCGTGCCTAACAAAATGAATGTGTCCGTCTACAATGCAACTGGTGCTCATATGAAGCGCTCTGATACCTTTGGGTTGAATTTGCGCTATATAAAACTCCTCTGCCCAAAAAAAGATGCACAGTTATATTGCGGTTGAAGACGCATGGTTTTGCAGGGGAGGATACTTGCTTTTATTTGAACGCATGTTATTTGACTATGAAGCACAGGCACACTGTGTTCTGCTCAATTCCACTAACAGTACCCCATCCGTTTACTATAGTCTAATTTCCAGTTCCTGCACTCACACTAAATCTGTACCTGTGCCTGTCCCAGGCGTGTTTATAGGACGCTTCTGATGCCTGCGTCTCTACTCTTAGTGGGAGGATGGCATATGGGTGTGGGGCTTTCCTGGGTAGTATTTACTACTACCACTCCCTCAGAACCCATGTGGCTCCATGTTACAATGGAGGCCATGTTCCAGCCTTGGCCTTTCTTCTGTATCTTTTATTTATTTATTTTATTTATTTATTTATTTTGTATAGCGCAAACAGCTACCCAACAAAGGGTTTCCCGGCGCTTGTGATTCAGTGAAGAGTAATTGGACAGCTGACTTAGACGTTGAACAGCCAGGTTTTTATGGCTTTTCTAAATCTGATGTAATTAACCTCTGAGCGCAGAGCTTGTGGCATGGAGTTCCACAGGGAGGGACCAAGGTATGCGAAGGATCTGCCTCCCATGCGTGATAGTCTTATTTTGGGCACAACAAATTTATTCGCTGTTGCAGATCTCAGCGTCCTAGATGGAATGTAACAATGTACCAGACTTCGTAGGTATGCGTGGGAGCTTTATTTGTTGAGATTTTATGCATGAAGCATAATGATTTAAATTTGATTCTGTTCTCAATTTATAACCAGTGCAATTCACGTATGAGCTTGGTAGTGGGCGCATGGATAGGAATTTTACCTAACAATCTTGCAGCTGCATTCTGCACAGTTTGTAGTTTGCGGATTGTGGCCTTGTTGGACCATAAGTATAGCACATTGGCATAGTCCAATCTTGATGTTATTAGGGCGTTAATGACAATTCTTTTGGTATGATCCGGTAACATCCAGCAGATTTTCTTTAGCCACTTTAAGATGACGAAGCAAGTGGCTGATGTTTTATTGGCCTGCTGGTGCATACTGATTGTGTCATCAACAACAAAGCCTAGGTTCCGGGCCTGGTTAGTTGGAATTGGAGGAGAGCCCATTTCCGGGTGCCAGTGTTGGGGTCCCCAGAGTTCTTTATTTCTTCCCAGGATTATAAGTTCGTTTTTTTCACCGTTCAACTTCAAGAAGTTTTTTTTCATCCATCCAGCGATTTTTGTAAGTCCTACTCTTAAAGTAGACGGATCATTATTGCCTGTTGGTGGAAGGGAAAAGAGAAGCTGAGAATCATCAGCATAGGAGAACATTATCAGTCCAGTTTCCTTAGCTATTGTTGCAAGAGGGCTCATATATAAATTAAAAAGTAGTGGACTTAAAATTGAGCCTTGTGGGACTCCATGTTTGAAGGTATGGATATCAGAACACGCAGAATTAGAGAAGATTTGAAATGTTCTGTTTTCGAGTAAAGATGTGATCCAATTTAAAGCAGGGCCACAGATGCCTATTGAGCAAAGAGTTTTTATTAGTACCGCATGTGAAACAGTGTCAAATGCGGCACTGAGGTCTAAAAGCACCAGTGCCACTGTTTCACCCTTGTCTATCATTGAACGTATGTTTTCTGTTACACCTAGGAGGGTGGTTTCTGTTGAAAAACCTGCTCGGAAGCCAGATTGATGGGAAGGTAACAGATCATGTGTCGTTATATAATTTGAAAAGACAACGGTGGACATGCTTTTCTAGAATTTTGGCAAAAATCGGAAGGAGAGATATTGGTCGGATGTTTGCGGGTATCTTCGGGTCAGCATCAGCTTTTTTTAGAAGGGGATGGATCATAGCATGTTTCCACTCCTGAGGAACACATTCTTCTTGCAAGGAGCTATTTAGAAGATCTGTAATGGTGGATAAAGCTTTTTTACTAAGTAACTTTAAGATGGGGCAGGGTAGACGGTCATTTGGTGAGCCTGATTTTATCGTGCTTAGAAGTTCGGTGACAATGTCAACGTTGAGTGTTGGCCAGGCACTCAGTGAGGGGGTGGAAATTTTATCAGAAGGGGTAGCAAAAGTAGTCTCTTGAGTGCATAGTCTGTTAGGATCATTACCGTCACAATGATCTTCCTCATGATTGTTCTGGTTAAGTTGAATGGCCTGATAAATGTTATCAACTTTGTCGACAAAGAATGCGGCAAGTTGATTGCATTGAGTTTTATTTAAATCAGGTGGAGTTGGTGAGGTATTTGAGCCGGCTAGCTCTTTAACTGTTTTAAAAAGCGTTTTAGCTTGATTTAAGGCTGCAGTAATTTTAGTGCAGACAAAATTAGCTTTTGCTCTACTGCACAGCTTTTGGTATTGAGTTAATTGATTTTTGTAATCATTTTTAGCTTCAGTGGAGTAGGACTTTCTCCATTGGCGCTTAGCGTACATACATTTGTTTTTTTCATGCTTTAGAGAATCATTGAACCACCGAGCGGGTGGACGTTGGTTTATGCCTTTTAGCTTGGTCTTAGGGAGGCAAGAGTCAATGGCTGTTAGGAGCCATGATTGGACAGAAACTGATAGATTTTGTACTCCTGAATTGGTGCCTGGAATCGTGTCTTCTAGCAGGGTATTGAGAATATTAATGTCGAGTTTTTTCCATTTTCTTACCGTGGAGGGTTGAGCCGTAAGAGAGTTATTGGAAGTTGGCATTTGAAAGGAGAATTTGATGGGAAAATGGTCTGACCAGGGAATAGGTAGAGCTGGAAATGTGTTTAAATTATGAATATTTGAGAAGATTGGGTCCAGTAAATGACCTGCGGTATGGGTAGGGCCAGAGTTTTTGAGACTTAGATTGAGGGACATAAAGTCATCAATAAGTTCAGTAGCCTTAGTACAGTGCTCGTTATCCAGATGAAGATTCAGATCACCAATGACTGTAAAATTGGTAGTATTCATAATAAAAGGGCCTAGAAGTTCCGAAATGTTATTTAGCCAATTTGATGCGGCACCAGGTGGACGGTAAATATGTGCACCGGAAAAGGTAAAATTGGGTGAGAGTATAATTTTGAAGGTGGCGCCTTCACACCCTGGACATGGGAAGTTTATAAACTCACAGGTATAGATTTTCTTAAAAATAACTGCTATGCCTCCTCCGGTTTTGTTTATCCTGTCAAGGCGTATAATCGCATATGAGTCTGGGAGAGCCGTGGCTACATCCGGTCCAGAACTAGCATGAAGCCATGTTTCATAAACATTGCGTCAGGGGCTTCATCCATCAAGAAATTAAAAATTTCAGTTTTGTGTCTGGGCAAAGAACGACAGTTCAAACTGAAAAAGATAAATAATTTAGGGTTAGAATTAACGCATGCAGCATTCGTTTGGGTCTCAAGCTGTTTAATTCTAACAGCATTCGTTATTAGTGAACAGCCGTGACAGATGTTATATTTTCTGTTTAAGTCTAAAAGACAACAGCCTGGTTGTCTGAATGGTCTTAAAGCTAAAAGCTGGTCTGCACTATATTGTATATAGGGTGAAGCAATAGTGTCGCTAATTGTCTGGTTGCTGACACATACCGGTGAATTTAGCTGGGGAGTAGAAGTCATGGCTGCTGGGCGCGTCCTAGTCGCGGACGGGCGCAGACGGGCTGACTCAGGCGTGACTCCGGCGCTGATGCAGGCGCGTCCACTATTTGCGTCCGCTATCGCGGAGAGTTTCCGTTTCCTTAAGTAGTGGTGGCTAGAGCGCTGTTAGGCTCACGCCCCTACCCAAGATGTCCGCCGTTTTCTGAGACCTTGCAGGCTAGTAGATCGGTATTCAGCCCAAAAATCGGCTGTCACCGACTATGTGCAGGCTCACGTTATGTCCAAAGCAATAATTATGCTAGTGCAAACAAAGTAGGTAATTTAAAACTCGCCGTTTAAAAAGTTTTCAGTTTAAGTGAATTCATCGAACAGCACTACCTCCAACTTCCGAAAAAGCATTCGATGGTAAACTAGACCCCAGGAATGAATACTGCTTCTTTCTTGTTGACATGGAGTCTCCAGGTACTTTACCCCCTTGGGCCTCTGTCTGCCTTGCACCACATGTTATGTCATAACCACATGTTGTAGAATGCATCCCAATGGATTCAGCTGTCCCCCTCTCTACTTTATTTAAACAAGTTCTATTCATGAGTCTGGCCGTACCCTAGCAGCTCCTGTGTGCTATGTTCAAAACTATTTGCTTTCTTGTCTTGGATCAACCTTGCTGTGGTGTTAGTTTTTCATATTACTCTGATATTGCAGGTTCATGCGCCTACCTCCCCTTATAGTGTCATAAATGTTGTACTTCAATTACTGTATCTTGATTTCCAGCGGTCACTAGGAAACAGCACTATCCTTTGATCTACACATGTGCATAGCTTCAAGACGCTGTAAACTGGTAGGTGCAATGGCCACAGGAGTGGCACTTATTTGATTTGGGGTGTCTGAGCTTAGGGCTCTGCATGAGTTAGCTGGTACGAGGAGCATGTCCTCATGCCAGCTCCCCTTGCGACAGTTCTCTTGTCCACCTTGCCCGCAGTCCTCTACCCTCTACCCTCTGCTGCCTTGGGTTTTTGGCTCCTCTGCTCGTTTTCTGCTCATTTCTGACTTCTTTTCTGCTTATTTTTCTTCCTTTTTCTGCCCACTTCACTCTATTTTTGCCTCTCTCTGCAAGTTTCTTTTTTCTTTTAAACAAATGTTATTGTGTCAACAGCTGTACATATTCTGGTATGACATTGTTTCTTGGTAGAAACAGTATAGTACAGTAATACATCTATGATGTTGATATCTATTTCATCTAATCAAACCAGAAAAGGAAAGAAATTAGAGAAAAGCTCAACATTCAAAGATTCAACATGTTGTGCCATGTCCATATTACAGTCTCTAGTGTAGGCCTCCCCTGGCCATCATGACAAATTTGTCATTGAATCACACAATAATAAGATCTCCCGCAGTCCTTCCACCTTTTTATTCCTGTATCAGTTATTATGGGAGAAGGGTCTTCAGAAAAAGACCTTAGTAGTCTGCCCATCTCTTTCATATTTTGGGGCGCTTCTGTGCGCATCCCCTTGCTTTTGAAATAGGTAGCTCCAAACCCATACAGAAATCCAACCCTTTTTTTCATACCTCTAAAAAGGGAGGGGTTGCTGCCTTTTATGCCCTAGCTATGTACCACTTTGCCAATGTGAGACCCAGGAACAGTAAATGGCACTTGTAGCCATTGCCCCCGATCCCTTCCATAATGTGTAGGAGGGCCAGTCTCAGTGACATGGGAATATCCCACCCCAACACCTCAGAAAGGCATGTTGTCACTTCTTGCCAGAACCTAAGGAGTGCCATCGGTGTTGCCACAGCTCAAGCATAGAGGGGAAGCCACTATGCCCGCCCTTCACAACTTATGCCTGGTAAAATATAAATGATGAAGTCATTTAAATTGTATAAGCCGCAAGCGCAATGCGATGACTGCCCCAGCAGGGATGCCAGCGCCTCGGCCCAGGCATCATTGTCCAACGGGCCTATGTCTGCCTGCCAGGTCTCTCGAAGTGTTTCTTGTGTAGCGGAGCTGTTGGTAATGAGTGATTGGTAAATCTGGGTAATTTTGTGGTCCTTAAGTCTCCCTTTGCCTCTATAGGGTTACATTCCGGCAGAGTCTCTAGCTGTGCAATGCACGGGGATAGCGCATGCCAAAATTGAAGATGTTTGTAGAACTGTGTGTGGCGCATGTCATATTCTCACTGGAGCTTTTGGAAAGATTCTAATGTCCGACATGTAAAACCACCCCCAACGTGGATATACCAATGTCATCCCAGCCCCTCAATCCGGTCAGTGTGGACAGTTGGGGCAAAAGACCATCGTGCCATAGGGGAGTCTCCCCGACCAATCGGCCCCACCACCCCATCTGTCGCAGGGACCACCTCCTTACCCCGAACACCACCCTCGGCACTGGTGGCAATGCCCGTAGCGCCAGCACCGCATAGAGGTATGAGTGTAGAGTAATGTCACCCATCAACCAGCGCTACACCTCGTGCAAGAGGTCACATCCATTGACATAGCATCATTCAATTAGTACTAAAAGATGGGAAGCTGCGTGGTATGCATGGATCTCTGAGTTAGCCATTCCCCCACAGCAGGTTCTCAAGGCCACCCGGGTGGAGCCACCTCCCCAGAGAAATTGGCCCAGGATCGTGTTTATTTGACAAAACCATGTGGTCAATATAGGAAAGGGGTGATACTGCAACTGGTAGAGAAGGCGGGGGAGGGAAACATTCTTAAAGAAAGCTGATCTTCCGAACAGGGAGAATGATAGATGGGACCAAGACCATGTCTCGTCTTTTACTTGCTTCCACAATGGAGCCAGATTCTGGTGCCATGATGTAGGCTGGGAGGCCGGCATAAACACCCCCAAGTATTTAAATCCCTCCGTAACCAAGGTCACATCTTTGAACCATACACCCAGTTCACTCCCTCCCCGCAGTGGCCATAGGATCGACTTACGAGCATTCATGTATGGACCAGAAGTCTTCCAGAAATATGCATTATTTGAACCAGTCTCTGGCCATCCTGTTTGGATCTGTGAAGAAAAACAGAGCATTGTCCGCATATAATGCAATGCAATCTGAGATCTCCATGGACCATTTGAAGCCTTGGATTTGAGTGTCGACCCTGACCCAAGCCACCAGTGGCTCCATCGCTAACGCGAACAAATATGGGGATAGAGGACTGCCTTTGCAGGTGCCTCGTCCAAAGAGGCAGGTATGGGAAACCAAGCTCACCACCCATATTGAAGCTGTGAGGTCAGAATACAACAGTTGTATATAGGACAGGAGCCTGGGGCCAATATTCAAGCATCGTAGGAGTGCAAAATGATATGTCCAGCTTAGCGAGTCAAAAGCTTTGTTTATATCTGCCAGCAATAGACCTGCAGGGCAGTCTAGATAGTCTATTGCCGCTATGGTGTTGTGGACACAACCAATATTATGACGCGTGGCGTGGAAAGGTATAAAGCCTGCCTGTACTGAGTGCACCAGACCAGTTATATATGGCAAGATGTGGTTTGCGAGGGTGTTAGCGAGTAATTTGGCTTCCACGTTCAAAAGGGAGATTGGGCGGTATGATGCATGGTGCTCAGGGGTTCTGCCAGGCTTGAGAAATACTACTACTTCAGTGTGCATCCAGTTTGGCGGAGACGGCCTGTTGCAAGGGCGGTGTTAATCACTGCAAGGTAATTGGCACCGAGGTGGGATTAGTATATTTTTTAAAACTTGCATGGGAAACCATTGGGGTTGAGGCTTTGCCGGAGCGCAAGTCTGCCAAAGCGGCAGCCAACTCATCAATTGTGAGTGGAGCGTCCAATTCCATTCTTGCTGATTCAGGTAGTGCTCTCAGGGGCAAGTCATCTAAAAATCGCTGTATGGTAGTTTACAGGAAGATTTCACTTGGGGCGTACAAATCTACATAGTAATCTGCAAAACTAGCAGCAATCTGAGATGGGTCGGAGACTACCTTACCGTCTGGATCGTGGATACTGGGGATCGTAGGCAGGTGCAGTGCCTGTTGACAGATGCGATGTAACAAAGTGCTCCAGTTGTCTCCCCAATGGTATATCCTGCTATGTGAGGCCAGCCACACCACTCTGGTGTTATCTTATAGTTCCCCAGCATATAGTTGGTGCGTGTAAAGCAATTGGCGGTGCACCTTAGTCCCATTCTTCCCCACTGCCATGCTGCTCTAGGTCAATAAGCTGAGCCTCAATCTAAATTAGTTTCTCACAACGTTGTCTATGTTGCGCTGTACAAACGGAGATATCTACAACCCGTAGGGCTGGCTTCATAGCCTCACAAAGTTTCTCTGCGGATTCCACCATCCCAGTATAATGTGTGAGATAATCGGCGATTGCTTGTTGCATGTATGATCTATATTATTGATCATGTAGATGCCATGCCGAAAGTTACCATCTGAAAATACGGCGGTCAGGGCCTATCCGTAGCCTAAGTTCCATGGGGGAGTGGTTGGAGAGACCCCTGAAATATATCTCTCCAATCATTATTCTTTGGAAGCTGCTGGAGGTCACAAATATGTGGTCCAGGCAGGAGACTGAGTCATGTACGCCTGAATAGTACGTGTATCCTTGGTCAGTCAGGTGGAGTCACCTCCATGTGTCTACCCATCCCATCCCATCCCGTCCACCAAGAATTGCAACCGTGATTCAAATGTCACTATCGATTTCCCGGCCACGCGCCACCTGTCCTAAGTGGTGCATAGTACATCATTCCAATCCCCACTACTACTGTCAGTATGTCAGGTAGTTCTGCCCATATAGTCATCAGGGATTACACAAAGCTCCAGGTAAGGAGTGGAGGGCCGTAAACACTACCTAGGGCAATTTGTTTCCAGTATAGTGTACCTGACACAATGGCGTATCTCCCTTGGGGATCAAGCCATGACTTGACGTGAACAAATGAGACGCTGCGATGAATCAGAATCGCCGTCCCTTGAGATCCCTTGTGAACCCTGAATGAAAGATTGGGACAAAACCAAAGCAGAAATAACATGGTGTTTTGGTACCCTTAAGGTGAGTTTCCTGCAGCAATAGGATATCAGCTTTGTATCATTTGGCCTGATGGAATATAGCACCCCTTTTTTTGTTGTCCAGGATGTAACATACATTCCAGCTAACTACTCGGAGCCCACTCCCTGAGACATATGTCACATTAGGAGACATGTGATCTGGTGAGTCGACTGCATGTGAGTAGACCTATGTGTGGCTTCATGATGAAAATACATAGCACAATCAACAAAAAGGAAGTGCCCCTTAACCCCTCCTGCCTACCTGCCCCTATACCTCAGAATTGTTGAAGTATCTGTCACTGCTGAGGTGTAGACCCGACCCCAACGGGAGCCGGATACTAATCCCCACCAATGGATCCCCGGTAAACTTCCCCTAGTCATACGTTTATCTCTTAAATTGAGAGATGTCCCAATGGAGGGAGTAGCCCTGGTGTTACTGCTGCTATCAGCAATGTCTCTGTTTTTATCTATGGCCCTTGAGTATTTTACTATGATGTTGTCAGCTCACGTCGATTTTCAGTTGATGGTGCCCGGTATTCACTGCAGGGCCTGGATTGATGTATTGACTGTGATCTATGGTTCAGTTTACCTTTGGATTTAGACAATTTGCGGGCTACATCCCCTGATGATGTGTCCGAGTCCTGCCATGGGGTTTTACCTTCACTGATTCATCTGTCCATGCGAATACTTCCTCTGGGGTTTCGAAGAAATCGGACTGCAACTAAATATGTCACTCTCAGGCGGGCCAGGAATAACAGGGCATACAGGATTTTGAGGTCTTGCAAGTGGGTCTTTGCCTCCATGAATGATTGTCGACACTGCTGGTCCAGCTTAGCATAGACTGGAAACATCAGTATGCGTCGAGAGGCATATAGTAGCGAGCCTTTTAGTCTAACCCTTTTCAGGATAGTATCCCTATCATGAAAGTTCAGGGACTTGCCGATGATGGGTCTCGGCTTCGCACCTGGAGGAGGTTTTTAGAGTAGGGCCCTGTGAGCGCGCTCAATGATGAAGCATTACAACATGGAGTTGGGTGGAAGCCAGTCCGTGAGCCATTTAGTGAGGAATTGCTTCATGTTGCTCCCTTCGCAGCCCTCGGGGAAGCCCACAAAGAGGAGGTTATTCCTGCGAACCCTTCCTTCTGCGTCTTCCACCAACACTGCAAGGCCTCTGGTGATGGACTCAAAGGAGGACAACTTTTTCTGAAGGGAGGTGACTGTCTTCCACCCTTGAAATCAGCGTTTCAGTTTCAGTGATTCTGTCCACTGCGTTGCTTAAGTCCTGATGATTGATCATAACATCGGAGCTCACTGCTCCAATCTTGGCATCAGGCATTTTCCTTGATTGTGTGATAGCTGCCATTAAGGCTGCATTATCTGGCATAATGTTGGTCTGATCTCCTGAGGCCTCCGCCTTGGCTCCAGATCCTGTAAATCTGTCTATTGTACTCTGTTTGGTACTAGCGCATGGTATTTTGTCCCGCTTCATTGTTTGTTGGTGGGGGATCAGACAAGGCAAGCACCAGGCAATCATGGTACGAGACTCCCTGGGCAAGGCAAGTAGCCACTGCCAACAGGGAAGAATTGGAGTAGCCGTGCTGGGGAGAGGGTCTCCTTAAGATTCGGCCCGAGTCTGGATGGCAAGTGATGGCCGGGGGAGCACCACACCTGCAAGCTATACAGAGACCTAGCCTGACCGCCACCGCAAACGAGTGCGCCCTCCACCCCCTAATGGGCACCCCAAGCCACCACATACTAAGGCCCGTCATCCAGTAGTTGCTGCTCCCTTAAGCTATCTCAGGCCCTGCCAGCTGCTGCCTCTTAGGACTTTTCAGCCTGGCCCTCCACCACCGTCCCGGTGCCACACCGCTCACCTTGTGCATCGTGGTTGGGCCGCAGGCCGCCCGGCCATGGATTAGCGGTACAACATCAAGTTGGGATCTGCAGCGATATCTTTCTCAGCCCCACAGCAACATGCGCTTCAGTGTAGTGGCGGAAGGGTCCCCGGATCATGCCACATTAATCAATCTCTGATCCGGACAGGTATCCCATGATATCGCTCCGATCTCAGCAGGTCTCCTCCAGAAAGCGACTCCCCACTTTTACATGGATGGCGCACAGCAACACCGCAGCTCAACACAGCTGCTGAAGTCGATGACCTGGATTGAAGATGGTATCCCACCTGTGGCCTTAATTCCATAAAGTTGCTTTCCAGGGCTTAGCTCCTCCCCCGTGACCTCTGATATGCAGCCTCGCAGCCAGGTTAGCAATCGGCTGGCTCCTCTTACCAGCTGCTTCGCTCTTTGGCACTCCTGGATGGCCAGGGCGCCGTCTGAGCCCCAAAGCAGACTCTTGTCAATCTCCGTGTAGAGGATTGGGGTCATCCCCGGCTTCACAGCACTCAGACCCAGATTCTGCCGGCTGCCAGGCCGCTCCTCTCCCTGTAGGTGCAAAGGTAGCGCTCATTGGTCGGCCAGCAATGTTGCGTTTCCTTCTGTGGGTAGAGGCTGGTCCAGTGGCTCCTCGTTGGGGCATAAAAGTGTACATGTGAGCCCATTTGGCAGGATATTCAGCGGATTCAGTAGCTGGCTAAGTTAGCTTGCCTAGAGAGTATCCGCAATGTTGGACCGCTAGGCCATGCCCCCATCTCTCTGCTAGTTTCCGCCTGTTATATTGTCCCTCTCTGCTCATTCCTGACCTTCATTTAGCCCCATTCTGCTCAATTCTTCGCTCATCTGGCTGTTTCCCTTCTCCTGCCGTTTTCCTTCTCCTGCGGTTTCCTGTCTCCCACCCCCCAGCACCCTTCCCTTCCCCAGGACCTACTTGATGGAGGCTGCAGTGCTACCCCATTGGGCAGGTCCTCATGCCAGATCCCCCTACGCCAGTTTTCCTGTCCAGCTTGCCCGCAGTCCACTACCCTCTGTTGCTTTCGGGTTATGTCTCCTCTGCTCATTTTCTGCCCACTTCTTCCCTCAATGTTTGCCTCTCTCTGCTCGTTTCTGCCTGTTATTTTTCATCTTTCTTCTCGTTTCTGACCTTTACTTTTCATTTGACCTTTATCTTTCCTCTTTCTGCAAGTTTCTGATCTTTATTTTTCATCTTTCTGCTGGTTTCTGCCTGTTATTTTTCCTCTTTCTGCTTGTTTCTGACCTTTATTTTTACTCTGTCTGCTAGTTTCTGACCCTTATTTTTCCCTTTCTGCTCGTTTCTGACCTTTATTTTTCCTCTTTCGGCTTGTTTCTGATGTTTATTTTTCCTCTTTCAGGTCGTTTCTGACCTTTATTCTTCGTGTTCCCGCTCGTTTCTGACCTGGCTCTTACAAGGAGGTGTCACATCCACAGCACCCAGATACCTCTAGAGTTGACAGTTCTGTGCTATACAAATGCTGAATAATTGATTGAGAGCAGTGTGTCTACCTTGACCGAGTAGGAGGCATTTTAGAGAAGTATATATGCCGCAGGGTTCTCATCAGCAAGGTGGCAAGTTAGAGAGCAGTAAAGGAGCACAGGTAAATGAGTTTCAGCCCAGTCCGCCGGCATCTTGGAATCATCACTTTCATTACTTAAGGAAGAGTCCTCCTTCAATGTCCATGACCTGGTTTCCCTTCGGCTGCTTCTGACACATGCGGCAGAGTTGAAGCTGAACTTTGCGGCCGATGGTTCTGTATGTATATCAACTTTCAGCCTCTGGCCCCCCTTCTTCCCATCACCCCATGGGAGACTCTGCCCCCACTCCAACACCTTCACTGGTGCTCCAACCCCGCTCAAATGTTAAATTTATTTAGTTATACACTCCTTAAGAGTGCATATTTTTGCAGAATTTCCCTCCTCCCTCTGCGCGTTGCTGTTGCCCCGTTGTTGTTTCCCCGTGTTTGCATCCCCATCGTTGCTTCCCCTGTTGTTGTTGTCCCATCGTTGGTTGCCCTGTTAATGTTTGTCTCTCTCCTGTGGTTTGTTTGCCCCCCACCTACCTTGCATCCCTGTCCCACATTCTTGCTTGCACTTTTTCAGATGTCTCACCGAGACGGAAGCCTGTTAGTGAACCTTGCAGGCACAATTCTCCCATAATTGGTTCTAAAGAAAGGCTGACAAGCACTGACTGATGGAGCAGGAGAGAGACAAAAATGTTTGTGTACCCCTTGTAAAGTCATTCTCTCATAACTGTTACATTTATTAATTGTATGAAGCATGAAAACTAATCAACAAAGTGCACATAGAATAGACACCACACCTGGGAAAACTAATTGCTGGCATGCTAAAATTAATTTGTTAATAAATCGAAGAGTCATATTATTATAGAACTGTGGTATTGTATATATAATCAAATAAAATGTGTGTATTTATGATTATGTTAGTTGTTTTGTGGCAAAAAGAATGAAAATGGTAAGTAACTGACGCATATTCGTGTGCTTTTGCTAGGTAACCACTAATAGGGAAAATTAGAATGGCGGGAGGTAAACAGAATGGCTACAATTCTATATCTAACGTCTGTTGTGTTGTTTTCATATTAGTTCCCATTGAGGCCCATGCTGCCTAGTTTTAAAATGGCTGTTTAAACGAAACAATGATATCCACTCCGGGAAAGATGGCCCGCACACATGCGCTGGAATAGGTCAGTGTGATTGTGACGTGTACTGTTCTGGGATCACTGACAGAATTTCGACCTCATAAATATCGTCCTACAAGAATATCGAGTCAACAATATCGAGGGCAAAAATATCGACATCCTATCTACAACATGGTAAGTACAAAAATATGGAAAAAATAATATAGATGTAACAAATATCGATGTTAAAAATATCGATTTTTTTTCTTTTAATATATAAATGTAAAATTAAGTATATAACACTAATAAATAAAATATACATATTTAAAAGTATCTAATAATGTTTAAAATTAATAATTAATACATATATATTAATAATACATTAATTAAATATATACACTAAATATATAGTATATATGTACTGAACAATAAGTATTAATAATTATTTTACTAATTTATAAATTAATAAAATATATTCTAATTTACTAATACATTTACAAACATAAAACAATAACATAAATAAAATGTAAGTAATATAAAAAATAAAATAAACATTTAATTTTTTTACAATTAATTATATAAAACGTTGGATAGCGTAAGGGTAAAAATTACTATTCCTACTCCAGAGAGTGCAACAGTAGGGAAAGCTTTTGATAGCGTAGGGTTAAAATTACTATTCCCACTCCAGAGAGTGCAACAGTAGGGAAAGCGTTGGATTGCGTAGGGGTACAAATTACTATTCCCACTCCAAAGAGTGCAACAGTACGGAAAGCATTGGATAGCGTACGGGTAAAAATTACTATTCCCACTCCAGAGAGTGCAACAGTAGGGAAAGCGTTGGATAGCCACATCTCCGGACATCTGAGAGACCTGCATTGGCTCCCCGTCAACAAAAGAATCACCTTCCGTCTCCTCACCCACGCACACAAAGCCCTACACGATCAAGGCCCGAGCTACCTCAACAACCGCATCAACTTCTACGCTCCCAAATGCCATCTCCGATCAGCCAGTCACGCCCTCGCTGCCGTCCCCCGCATCCGAAGAACGACAACAGGAGGAAGGTCCTTCTCCTACCTGGCCGCCAAGACCTGGAACTCCCTCCCGACCGACCTGCGCCTGACCCAAGACCACCTCTCCTTCAGGAAGAAGCTCAAGACCGGGCTGTTCGAGCAGTAGCAGCACCCCCTCCCCCCCCAAGCGCCTTGAGACCCTCCGGGTAAGTAGCGCGCTCTATAAATGTCTTTGATTGATTGATTGATTGATTGATAGCGTAGGGGTAAAAATTACTATTCCCACTCCAGAGAGTGCAACAGTAGGGAAAGCGTTGGATAGCGTAGGGGTAAAAATTACTATTCCCACTCCAGAGAGTGCAACAGTAGGGAAAGCGTTGGATAGCGTAGGAGTAAAAATTACTATTCCCACTCCAGAGAGTGCAACAGTAGGGAAAGTGTTGGATAGCGTAGGGGTAAAAATTACTATTCCCACTCCAGAGAGTGCAACAGTAGGGAAAGCGTTGGATAGCGTAGGGGTTAAAATTACTATTCCCACTCCAGAGAGTGCAACAGTAGGGAAAGCATTGGATAGCGTAGAGGAAAAAATTACTATTCCCACTCCAGAGAGTGCAACAGTAGGGAAAACGTTGGATAGCGTAGGGGTAAAAATTACTATTCCCACTCCAGAGAGTGCAACAGTAGGGAAGGCGTTGGATAGTATAAGGGTTAAAATACCATACTTATAAATAAACGACTTTTGTAATTATAAATAAATAAACTATTACATAAATATAAAACATATACAATACCTATACTTAATTATAAAACAAATGCTTAGCAAAATATATTTTACCTCAAAATAATGTAAAAAAATACCATTTAATAATATTTAATTACCAATTACTAATTAATTAACAATTATATTATTAACAATACAATTAGTTTTAATACATTATTAATTAATTAAATTTACTTTACTTCCCACCATATTTCCCTATAAAACCACTACCCAAAATATAACACATTTATCCAATAATGAATTAATGAAAAATATTTAGCAAATATTTTAAATTAATTAACTATTAATTAAAATGAATTATATTTATTTTATAATTCCTACTAATTATTAAATAAATAACCTTAATTAAATTACTCCCCACCCTATTCCCCTATAAACCCACATCCCGCTAAAGAAAATATATATCAATTAATCAATTAATTTATTTTATTTTCCAAATAATTATTAATAATTAGCAATTAATTATAATTAATTATTTAATCCTACTAATTATTAATCAACTTACCATAATTAAATTACTTCCCACCCTATTCCCCTATAAACCCACAACCCGCTACAGAACATATATATCAATTAATAAATTAAATAAAATTATTTTCCTATTATTTTCTATTAAATACCAATTAATTATAATTTATTAATAAATCCTACTAATTAATAATCAATTTACCATAATTAAATTACTACCCACCCTATTCCCCTATAAACCCACAACCCGCTCCAGTACTAAAACATACAATTTTCTTATAAATTAATTTATTATTATATAAAATTAATACACATATAATAGTAATTATTTTAAATAATTAAAGTAAACATATAACACATACATAATAAAAAACTATAAAATAATACAAATATCGATATTAGTGTCATCGAAATTAGTAACATCGATATATATGCTATCGATATTACTAACTTCGATATTACTAACATCGATATTAAGTATTTCGATATTACTTACCTTGGGTCGATATTCTGTCCTACGATATTCTTGACTTCGATATTATGCTCCTTCGATATTTCAGACTCGATATTATGGTAGGTCGATATTTCCAACTCGATATTTTGACTGTGTACCACTGTTCTGATTGGTGCGTTTGTGTGAATCGCGCTGGGATAGGACAGAATATCGGAACAGGCTGAAAAGGAGCGTACAATTGTTTTGAAAGGAAATCCTGCGAAAAATGGATTATTACTATGAGCGAGACAGGGAGAAACCTTCATGGTTCAAGAAAATTACAAATCTATTTAAAAGAGACAAGGAAATAGTTATCAGAGAGGGAAAAGTACTTCCTCCACCGAAAACGTCAGCATCATACATGATGACGAAATATGGCTATCATATTTGCATTTGGCTAGAAAATTGGGCGAAGTATACTAAAAACAATGGAGTATTAGCATTTCCAGAAACAGGTACCTTTAGCGTAGCAGTGTTATGAAATTTGAGAGAAAAGATGGTAAGACTTGAACCGAGACCTAGGCCAACACAATTTGAAGCATTGATGGAATGGGAAGATGAGATGCATGAAAGAGAAAGAGAGAGATTCAGAGAAGTAAAAGGTAGCCTATGTAATATGAGGATTATGGGGAACAACTCAGGAGAGTAGAATGAGAAGATGGAGAAATGCTGCTATGTGGGATGGAATGTATCCAACGCGAACAGTTAATGAGACTGTAGGGAGAGAATGTACAGAGAAGAGAAAAAAATGTGCTGCCAGAAAAGGATTGTTGTGGAATTAGTGACACTGAGGACGAGTTGCTAGAGAATATTTTAAATAGAAGACCCCATCCATACCAACCAACTTCTGCAGTTGTGACACCAAATGCACCGCCAATGGAGATTGGATTGACAGAAACCCCAATACGATATACTGAAGTAAGAAGTACCCCGGAAAAACAAAAGATAATACACATTGAAAACACTAGTACTTCTGAATTAGCAAGATCAGCATATTAATTAGCCAAGAAAATCCAAGAATCAACAAGAAATATGGAATCTGTAACTGTACCAGTAACAATAGGTCCTGTAATACCAGTTTTTGAAAATCAGAGAATAAATGAACCATTCCTTTAAATCCAAGTTTGCAGAAAGTAAAAGAATAGATTTATCCTGACTTAAATGAAACAAAGAATATGGTTAGAACAACACCACCTGATTTAACTATGAATCAAAGTCCAATATATGGATTTCCTTATGTAGCAGAATCAGTAACTGAAACTCCAGAGAAAAGTATGGACAGAATAGATTTGACAAAAACTCTGATAGGTCCAACAGCAGAAGAATTAAATGATTGGGTTAAAACCTTACAAAAGAAAGATTTGGAACCTAAACTTTTAGATGTGGTTTGATTAAACATAGATATGAAAGAACTGATTATTGGAACTATTGGAACTGAAAGACTAAAAACATATCAGGATGATGAACTGATGTTCATGTGTAAAAGTATAACTTGGAGAGCTAAAAATCTACATGATCAACTAGAAGAAACAGCGAATGAATTAGAAGTAGAGTTTGCAAAAATAAAATTATTACATAAACCCTATAGAGTAGATTTTACTGAAAAAGTTATAGATAATTTGAAAACAACAGGGAGATTGACCCAGATAAAAGAATTGATTGTATTACTGAGAAAATGGGGAGATGTAGTCCGATGGAGGAGCAGGTGGTTAAAGAAAAGGAAGAGGACAATGATAAAACATATTTAGCTTTCCCTCTTAAAGAAAAGGAACCAGTAGTAGCCGAATATTCCATGAGAGAGATACCGGGAGGAGGTTATGTACATGTACCATGGACTAGACATGATATATTGTCATTTACAAATGATTTCCCAAGATAACGAGAAAAAACTGTAGAATGGTATAGACAAGTAGATAGGTTTGTAAAAGTTTCAAAGGTGTTGTGGGAAGATTTAGATGGATTGTTTGATATAGTCGTACCTGCAGATTTATGGACAGAATATAAAATTACAATTGACCAGCAAAAAGATGAATATCCAAGAGATGCTAAAGCAGGTGCTCCAGGTCCGGAGGGAATGAGGAAAAACTATCAAGTTATAACATTTTTGAAAAATAAAATTCCTCCTAAATAAACAGATTGGGTGAATATTCATAGAACTCTTCAAGAACCTAAATAATCTGTACATGCCTATTATGAACGATTGCTTCTAGTTTTTAAACAATACAGTGGATATGAAACTTTGAGTGAGAAGGATATGCTTCATTTAGTATATAGGTTTGTATTTGGTTTGAGACCTGAAATAGGTGATATGATAAAGCATCACATGATGTGTTGGCAGTCCAGTTCAGTGGACGATGCGTTGAGACATGCAAAGTATTGTAGTGATGAAATCGATGCCAAACAGATAAAGCTTAAAGAAAAGGCTATGTGGGGACAAGTGAAAGTTGCAGAACAGGAAGCGCAAATAAATAATCAAAATAATAAAGTGAATCAAGTGAAAAGGAAGGATAATATGAATAAAGGGAAAGGACAAATGAATATAGATGAGGCTAAAAGAAATGGCCATGTCACAATTGCAGCAAGATAGGGCATTGGAGGAACAAGTGTATGTTAACCCCAAAGGTTAACCCTGAAAATAAATCATTTAATCCATTAGTGAACCTTGCAGGCACACTTCTTCCATAATTGGCTCCAAAGGTAAGGCTGACAACACTAACTCGTTATAATGCCTCAGGGTGCACACTTTTATTTGTTTTGTATATTATTGTTAAGGAGAAACCCAGCCAGTGCTCTAAGTAAAGCACCATTCATGTCAAGGACATTCTATAATTGGATGCAGCAATCTGCTGTGGTATTTAAATGTATGTGTTATCTATTAATGCATTCACAGGGGTATCCATTTCAGCTGTAGGTTTTTGTCACCAAGTCAGGTTTTCTGCATACTTGCCCATAAACAAATCTCTGTGTGTGAGAGTACGATGTGTGTAGGCAGACGGCATCAAACTATTGCACAGGCTATTGTATTTATGGGGGATACATGCTACACTAGAGATGTGTTGCCAAACGTGTTAAATTACTATATGTGCATGCCTTTGGGTTCGCTTTTTGTTAGAACTGGCTATTTCTGGTAGGCTAAGGCTGACGCCAAAGCCAAGCAGAAACCACCATTCTAGTCAGGGCAATGGAGTCACACGCCAAGAGAACCCCAGCTCACCCCCTTGGTAGCTTGGCACGGGCAGTAAGGCTAAACTCGGAGGCAATGTGTAAAGCATTTGCGCCAGCACACAACAGCAACAACATACTAGGCACATCACAAAAGGAACGCCACACAAGGTTATTATAAAATAACTTTTGTATTGTAAAAACACATCAGATAGTATCACACAAAATACATGGTGCCAAGTGGCACGGGCAACATTCACAAGGGATTATTTACAGGAGACAGGGCCACGTGGGCCACTGTCAGAATCAGAAATAGCACTTCTAGAATAAAGAATAATAAAGAATAAAAATCATAGTAGCACAAATCAGCAACTATGGCACACAACCAGTAACCACTGGTAACAGGAACCAGGACCTCACTAGGACCACCTGTACTGGAAAGAACAACCACCTAAGAATAAAATACATTTAGGGGTATAAGCAAGAACACATTACCCATGATGCATGAAACACATTCAGAGGAGTAGTAAAGGAAAACACATGATGCCTAAAAACATTCAGAGGTGTACGGACAACCACCTAAGTATCACACAGCGTTTAGGGGTCTAGGAAAGAACACATTACCCATGATGCATAAATATACATTCAGAGGAGTAGTAAAGGGAAACACATGATGCATAAACCTACACATTCAGCGGTGTTAAGAACATGGCACATGATGCATCACAAACACATTCAGAGGTGCAGCGCTAGGAGACACATGACGCCTAAAACATTCAGAGGTGCAGCGCAGGGAAAGAAAGACACATGATGCATAAAAACATTCAGAGGTATCCCAACACAACTCAATAGCACAAAAACACACAGTAGGCAATTACCATCACAAACATAGCAGGTAACCACATTGCGCAAAACTTACATAAGCCACCACCCGTGGCAGTCCCTAGGCCAACTGGCCTTGTTGGGGCTAAGACGCCCTGTGTCCAAATGTCAGGGCGCGCTGCCAAGCAGCGCCAGTCAGGGTGCGCCACTGGCGCAAAACCTAAACGTTGCAGGTGCCCACTACTTGCTGGGCACCTGGGAACCACACAAGGGCCTAAACGCTGAACCTGGCACTAAGTGCTGCGCAGCTGTGACTGGCCGGGCACCTCTATGCCATCTCTGTCCCTCTCAGGGACTCACTCTCCATCTTGCGCCTAAACGGTGCAGCTGCCCACTAATTGCTGGGCAGCTGGAGACAAATCTGCGACAGGGCTCTCACTAGCCCTCATGGACCCAAAACTGCGCCAGACTGAGCCATCTGGCTCTGTAAATAATTGTAGTGCACAGGGGAGCCTTCTAGGCTCTCAAAACACAAGGGCTGCGCAAAACTGAGCCCTCTGGCTCTAGAAACACAAGGCAAAACATGGGGACAAGAACCTGGGCCCTTCAGAGAAATATAGCCCGCGTTGGAGCCATGTGGCTCAACCAGATGGGCACCCGGAGCCTCGCGGGGCTCTAAAACAGTTATGCACCTCCTAGAATCTCCGTGGCTCTCAACACAAAAATGTGCCCCACTGACAAAATGTCCCTAATGGTAGGAGCGGCCCACTCAGCACATGGGGCCGCTCTTGGCTTGGTGCCCTCACTGGCACCACATCCGTCGCCTCACCCCGGAGCCCTACTCACCGGCTCTGGCCGGGGAGGCTCTTCTTCCGCAGCGGCGTCAGCGATTCTCCCGGGGGTGAAGGCAGGGCTCTCTCGGACACATGGGAGCCTCGCTGCTCTCGCGCCAGACTTCTCTCTCTCCCCGGGGCTCTCCCTTCACTCAGGAGCCCCGGGGAACCCGGCAGCCAGCTTCCTTTCCTCCTGTCTTTGACGTGCGGTGGGGGCGGGCACCAGCAATGTGCCCCGCGCCCCCTCCGCTACTCCTCAGCTCGTCCGGGGCTCCCTCAGTACAGGGGAGCCCCGCGACAGGCCGCAACACCCCGGGCATATATCAGGTCTCCCTCCATTGCATGGGAGACCGGCCACGAGAAAACGAAAAAGATTCCCCGGGCAGGGGGAAGCGGAAGTTGCCTCCATAAGGCCCCGCCTACGTCTTCCCTGAACTTGCCTGTCTTCCTGTGACTGGGGGCCACCAATGGCAGCGCGTCCCTCGGTCGGGGGGCGGGCCCGGCGCCCCCGAGGCAAATCCGGGCTGGCGGCAGTGAATTCAACACGGGGCAATGCCGGGTGGGCACCGGCTTCAAATAACTACATAGAAACGGGCAAATAAGCGGCAAGGTCCGCGGCAGCACCAAATGCAGGGTGGGCACCTGCCTGGATCATAAAAGCGCTCCCAAGCGCTATAACAGCAGAAAGCACTCCCAGGTGCTTAGGACAGGAAAAACAACGCTCCCAAGCGCTAGAAGGTAAATCAAGCGCTCTCTGCAGGAAAATGCAGCTTCTCCATGCTGCTAAAGGTCCCAGAGATTCCAAGGGGCAAAGTAAAGTCCCCCCCAATCAGTCCAAGCAAGGCAGAGGGGTCCCCCAGAAGTCCTCCAGGCATCCAGGAAAGTCCATCAGGTGTCCAGGGGCTGGGCAGGGCCCAGGGATTCCCGTGGGCCCAAGCAGCAGCACGCCCCTGGCAGATTCAAGTGGCTCAATGGTTAGAGCGGCAGACCCTGATGCAGAGGTCTAGCCCGGGACCAGGGTTCAATTCCTCGCCACGGCGGGACTTGGGCTCAAAATTCCACAGACCTGATAATTGTCGCCTCGGTGCCTCTTCCAATCAAGGAGTCCCACTCTGCAACTCTGGGCAATAGCTTTCTTAATCTCCACAACGGCCCCCACAACGCTAAGGATGCCTGGCCTCCAGCTTGGGGGTGCCCAGGAGTGGACGCCTCACAGGGAAAGCCAGGATGGGTTCCACAGCGGTATTCGTACAAGCACCTTGAGACCCTTGCAGTGAGTAGTGCGCTATACAAGTATCAATTTACATTTTACAAGTCCAAAAACAAGAACATTTTTAGAGTGTCACAGCACCCTTTTTATACAGTAAAATCCTTTGTCTAAAGGGTGCAGGCAGTGTGAGAACCAGCTAGAACTGGTTATAGGGAACTCCTTTCAGGGTGAGGGGCAAAGGCAACAGTCGCCCAGCAGGAGGTGGAGCCAGCATTGTGGCAGGCAGGCACAGCCCCCTTCACTCCCAGGTGCCATCTCCTCCCACTTCCCTGGCAGCAGATGCAGCCTTTCATCCACAGGCTGACTCAGAAAACCTCCTGCGGCTCCCCAGCCCCTGTCACCCTCAAACCAGATAGTCAATCCACAAGCAGGCCCAGGCACTCCTGGACCAGGCTCACCAGCCAATCACACGCCAGACACAAATTACACAAATATGCCAACTTCTAAAAGTGGCACTTCTACACTCGACACAGTCATGCCGCATATATCATTACGCAGCATTCAATCTCACGAGTTCGTACATATCAAACTCGACCCTGCACTCCCCACACATCAGGAACTACCATGGGCATACATATTCCCCATTCATTCCTATAGGAGGGTAGGTCACTCACCACACATACACAGAGAGCTCACGCACTTTACACTGTACCACAGTGAAAAAGTGCGCAGAGGCCTAAAATCACCAACACCAGGTCACAGAAACAGGCTAGGAAAAAGCAAAACGTTTCGGGATGAACCTGCCAAAAGGGCCAGGTCCAACACTTTTGTTTATGGCTGCAGTTAAAAAAACGAAAAAGAATTTGTGATGTTAGCATTATTGTATTATCTTGTCTTTAGCATTTATATAGCACTTTAGTATCCCTTGTCATTGGCAGTTCAGATCTGAAGGAGAAGTATCTGTCTCACAGCAGTGTTTTGCATTCTCTGTAACTCCAAATATTATGGAGTAATGGTTTATGATAAAGGCCACTGACAGAGCCTAGATGAGAGTCCTTATAACCTGTGAGGGAAACCTAAAAAAGGAAAATTCTGCATAGGCATCTCATTCTGTCAACAGCTGTTATTGTAAATGGATTCACTTGTGGAATCAGGGAGAGATTGTCATCCATAATCATGCCTAGATTCCTCACTTGGTGTGATGGGTAAAGATGTGGGTCCAGCTCTATTGTCCAGATGGAAAATTAGTGGAATATAGCCCATTACCACAGTCTCACATCTCAATTTTCATGTGGATTGGTCAAATAGATGCATTAGGATCCAATGGTCAACAACTATGAAGCATTAGCCGATGCCACAGTAGTCAAGATCAGATGATATCTTAAGCGTAGAAATATTTTGTGTCATCGGTGTACTTGTAGAATTTAGAGATCGAAGGAGAAGGATGGTGATTGTGGATCCGTGTGGAGCTCCGGTCAGGAAGAGAACAGACATGGAGCAATAAGGGTTGTAGAGATAGTGTGAGGGATCTCTAAGTGAGGAAGAAGGTAATCCAATTTAGGATGATGCTCATTTGCAACATTCAAGATTGCAGAACAATGTATGATGGTGGACCACATCAAAAGCGACAAAAAAGTCCAATAACGGCGTGCTGCTACTACATTTGAGTCTCCTGGAGACACATTTAGTATTGATTCCTGGCCACAATAAGTGCATGTTTGAATGTCAGAGAGAGCAGAGTATTTAGGTATCTTTGTCTATCAACTTTCCTAGAACACCACATCACATTGCGTGATGATTAGAAGGAAAACTAGGGTTGTTGCAAGGACATTTTTAGAATGGGTTTGATGTAAACTGTTTTTCCATCAACCTAGAATAGACCAGATTTCAGAGAGTGGATGGCAGCTAAGTTATTACTGAGGGTGTCCTTCATAAGTGTGCTTGATATGTGCCAGCATGTGTTACATATTTTTGAATGCTAAAATCACCAATAGTGACAGGGTTGAAGGAGTGTAATTTCTGTTGAGTAATGTGTTGAATGGCCAAAGAAGTCTTTATTAAAGAGGACAAGGGGGAACCCATTTAATCACTCGGGACCATGGGTAGCAAGTATTTATCAAAACAACAAAGGTCCTGAGCAAGGGAGAATAAAGAAAACTTGATATATATAGATCACAGTGGAACTCTATATACTCTTAAAATTCCATGACCAGCCGGCCAAGGAATATTTATTGATTCAATTATTTTATGATGTCAAAGTTACAGCAATTAACCCAAACAGTATGGGTTAAATTGGGGCACAGTCCTGTGCCATCCAAGAAGGGGAGAGCAAGAGGGTAAAGGTAAGTGGGGAAAGTTATCAGGCAAACAAAGTGAGCTGACAGGTCACTGGCATTTAGTATACATTTAACAGTGTATCCTGAAGTCATTCATACACACAATAGTATTATGTAGGTACATGTATGAATTACTTTAAGGTCGACGTTTCGATCCCTAGCTCAGATATAACGGGATCATCATCAGGACAAGAAATTGATATTGCCTGAACATAATTAATAATAACACCGAGTTGGGGACCCGGGAGGGTGTAGGCTTCAGTTCAGAGGGACCTCTTGGCGGGGTTGCGCGAGCCAACAAGATTCTTAGTGGGTTCACTGTACTTCAATCAAGGGTTGTGTTGAAGTTCTGTCGAAACGCTGATCAATGTTTACAGACAAGCCCCAATCTTCAGGGTTTGTTAATGAGGTTCCAAGTCTTGGGAATCCTCAATTTAAGAACTTCTATGCCTCTTCAGTTGGATGCATGGTTTCGAGTGCCAAAACTTAGATGTGGAGTGAGTTCTAGGGGTGAATAAAGTTGCTGATTATGCCTCTCAATCGAGCCTGACAATATGGCCAATCGGATGTTTATAACGCGGGTGCGCTGTCCTCGCGTTTCCTCAATCAAGAACAGGCGACGTAGTGCGGCCAGGCGGTTAACTGGTCCGCTGTGGGAGACAAACGTTCTCCTGGAGTGCCGATCAATGGGGCTGCTCGCGAAGGAACCCTTCGCGAGCAGCCCCATTGATCGGCACTCCAGGAGAACGTTTGTCTCCCACAGCGGACCAGTTAACCGCCTGGCCGCACTACGTCGCCTGTTCTTGATTGAGGAAACGCGAGGACAGCGCACCCGCGTTATAAACATCCGATTGGCCATATTGTCAGGCTCGATTGAGAGGCATAATCAGCAACTTTATTCACCCCTAGAACTCACTCCACATCTAAGTTTTGGCACTCGAAACCATGCATCCAACTGAAGAGGCATAGAAGTTCTTAAATTGAGGATTCCCAAGACTTGGAACCTCATTAACAAACCCTGAAGATTGGGGCTTGTCTGTAAACATTGATCAGCGTTTCGACAGAACTTCAACACAACCCTTGATTGAAGTACAGTGAACCCACTAAGAATCTTGTTGGCTCGCGCAACCCCGCCAAGAGGTCCCTCTGAACTGAAGCCTACACCCTCCCGGGTCCCCAACTCGGTGTTATTATTAATTATGTTCAGGCAATATCAATTTCTTGTCCTGATGATGATCCCGTTATATCTGAGCTAGGGATCGAAACGTCGACCTTAAAGTAATTCATACATGTACCTACATAATACTATTGTGTGTATGAATGACTTCAGGATACACTGTTAAATGTATACTAAATGCCAGTGACCTGTCAGCTCACTTTGTTTGCCTGATAACTTTCCCCACTTACCTTTACCCTCTTGCTCTCCCCTTCTTGGATGGCACAGGACTGTGCCCCAATTTAACCCATACTGTTTGGGTTAATTGCTGTAACTTTGACATCATAAAATAATTGAATCAATAAATATTCCTTGGCCGGCTGGTCATGGAATTTTAAGAGTATATAGAGTTCCACTGTGATCTATATATATCAAGTTTTCTTTATTCTCCCTTGCTCAGGACCTTTGTTGTTTTGATAAATACAAAGAAGTCTTTAAGCAGAGCTGCAAGTCTTAATTGGTGCCTGCCCCAAAATCTGATTTTGCAGATAAAATGATATGAAGAGACCCGTATTTTAATTGAGTTTGTTAAATGTAGTTTATTTATTTATATAGCACATACGAGTCAGGAATCTAGCATCAGAATGCATGTTCTCTCAGAATAATTATGATGCTGTGCTTGCAAACAAGAGAGTTTATAGCTGGGTAAGAAGGGATATGAGCATGGTGACAAAGCAAGATATAAGCAAGGAAGTAGGAGGAGGAAAAGTGGTAGAAGATGGGAGGATGGCAGAGGATTAGGATTATCAGAGAGCGATGAGGGTATATGAGCTGAAGGAAACAGGTGAACTGAAGGAGGTAGAAATATGTTTCTCATTGGGGTGGCACAGAAGACAAGAACGTTGTGATTTTTTTGTTGCATATTTTTATTAAGAACGTAGCGTTATAGGAGTTATACCTCTGCGGCAAAGAGTTGTTGTTGCTTTTACTTGCATCTGAGAGGAACAGGTTGACACATTGCTGAGATTAATTGCACTGTGTGCATGAAGAACATAACCCTCTAAACCATAGGAGAGTATAGTAATGCTTGTAGCCTGGAAATTAGGCACAGAAAAACGTTGAACACAGATCTACATCCCAAACTAGCTGTACTTGGATAGTTTTCTGAATTTCGCAGCGCAGAAGAATTGCTCCCTGTCCTTGGGAGCAAACAGTGATATGTGTGAGAAAATGGCCCTAAACATATTCGGTAAACTTGCTATTGTGTAAAATGATACTTCACGCTATTCACTGTCTGCATGCCTGTGGAGAATATAAGGTGCTGGTTCACTAAACTGAGGGGCATATTCTCATGGACTTATCACTGATTTATCGGCACTTTAGCGTCGCAAAAGTGGCAATAGATTTATTGCCTATTCTCAAGCTGGCACAAACTGTCGATATCGGCAGTTTTTCAGCAATAGCTGGAGCAAAAAACAGCGCCATAGATGAGAGCAACAACTAACGCTAATGATATGCAGAGTAGGCGTTCCTCTGCAAAAACACACGAAAACACCACTTTGCGATATTCTCAACCACCAGCCAGATCTGCGATGCAATTTAAAGACAGACGATTAGGCGCGTTAGCAGCAGGGATTTAACACCTGCCTTTTACTGGTGTTAACAAAGCGATACCAAAGGGGATGATGGACAGAGCATTTGAGCAAATCAAACACTCATCCCCAGTCAACTGATCTGGGTTTATCCATCCTCATTCTTTAGCTCAATCCACCACCCAGGTCAGACATGGCCATATGAAAATCAGTCTGACCCTGTGCCTCATGGGTACAGCCCAGCCCGAACTGCCAAACCATGTCTTCCCTGGATCGGAAACATGCATCCTGGGACCGGTTTTGGGTTCATAACCCTCATCATCCAGGCTATCTTGCCTAAGTTGGCAGGGTATGCCCAGACATGGGTCCCTTGCTCACTTTACCACTGGATTCAAGATAGCCTGGCTTAGAAACATATAACTCATTCATGCCTTTACCATGTCGTTATGTGGTAAAGGCATGCGTGGTAAAGGAATGCATAGTTAAGACGCATTCATGGTTTATGCTGCATGGTAGAGGCTGCCTCTATCAACCAACCATTGTAAAGACACTAATTAAATCAGTGCAGACATATTTTCAGCCACTAGATGGACTATAATGACTTACCAACAGTATTAGACAATGAAATGTCACTTTGCAGGTCCTGACCAGCTAGGAATCCCCTATGTTACATTGTATGGGTGAGGGCTTAGCATCTGTGCTTATGTTATCTCCATGCTTTCACATGACTAGAAGGAATAAAGAAGATTCGGGGATCCACAAAAGATTTTTGCACTTTTCCAGTAGTAATATGGTCTCCACTTTCTTGATTTTCTTAGAGCAGTACAGAATGACACAATGATGTAAGCAGAGGTCTCTTTCCAGTACAAAACCTATAGTAGACTCAGGCACGCACATTAGCAGTATGGCACTAAGGTGTGTGCCTGGTGCAAGGCAGCTGAACTCAGCGCCAGCACATGGGAGGGGGAAAGAGAGAGTCATATCTCTATAGATATGGAACACTCCCTTCTTTGTCCCTGTTACGCAACGTAGTGCAGCATTTTTAACTGCTGGGCTGTGTTCTGTGACGGTTATGTAAGTAGGTGCCCTTAGGGTCTATTTACAAAGATTAAACCCTTTGTTTGCGTTATTAAAGTGATGCAAAATGACGCAAAATCTTTTTTAACTAATTTACTTTCCAGTGCTAAAGTAGCACTAGAAAACACTCGAATGTAGAGCAAAGCAGTGCATAGCGCTGCTTTGCATTACTTGGTGCCATTGGGGCATACCATGGGTGGTGGATGAGCGCTCCATGGCAAGCACCCATGGTTTCTGATGCTAGACCCGATTCACTTAAAAAAGTAGACAGGGTTTAGTGTGAAAAAATAGAGCCCATTTTAAATTGGTGCTATTAAAGATAAATGCTTTCATTTCGCCTTCCATTTGCAACTTTGTATGTGCGCTGCACTGTACAACACACATACAAAGGGGAAAAGGTTTAAAGTTAGTCTGAGCATAGTATTTTGTACTGGATTTTGTACAGTACAAAACCTATGCTGGACTCATTCAGACACCCTTGCACTATGGTGCAAAGGAGTGTGCGTGGCACAGAGCAGCTAATTTCAGCGACAGTGCTAGGGAGAGGGGAGGAGAGTGACATTTTTCTGTAAATATGACACCCTACTGCTTCTCGTGCAACACAGCACAGCTTTTTTGCCTGCAGCATTGTAGGAGATTTTCCCTCCATTAGAGTGGAGAAGCGCGTCCCCCATGCCACGACCAGAAAATAAAACTGGTTTTAAACCCCTTTTATTATCATTTTATTTTAATCCCCTAAACCCTTGCCAGGACTCTGACGAGTCTTGGGGGCGGGTCCAGGGCATTAAACTGCTGGTGGGGGAGTGGTGGGCACTCTCTTCACTGTGCATGAGGTGTTTGGCCAGTCGTCTCAGGCTGGCCAAACTCCTCATGCTTAGTGAGCCTCAGCTCCTTTGCTGGGACTGGAGAGAGCAGGCACAGGCTCCCAGTCGGTCTGAGAGGGCAAGTTACTGGCACTCAGGCCAATTTTGAAGCTGCTCCCATGTGAGAGCCGCTTGAGGACTGGGCGCAGGACAGGCTGGGAGCCTGGGTCCAGGGATAGAAGCTGTTGGAGAGAGATGCTGTGGGAGATGACGGAGTTAGGGTAAGTTTATTTTATTTATATTTTGTTCCCGAACCATCCCCCCTCCCTCTTCCCAACTGCTCTTCTCCCTCTTCTGGCCCGGCCCCTTGCCCCCCACTTTGGCAGGGGACAGGCTGCTACTAGATTACAGTAAATCTGCACCCCAATGTGTTTTTTCACTTTACATTTGTCACAGAATAAAAATGAATGCCTTTTTCCAATGCTTCCTATTGTCTTTGTTGTCTTTAATGCTGTTCATCCCAATATCAAATTTTCTTCAATTATCTGAGATTTTTCTCAATAAATATTTTCCTTTGAACTAATTTGGGAGGACCAAATTATTATTATAATTTTTACTAATAATCAATATAATAATGTTGTTCTATATCTTTTGGTCCCTAAAAAAACCTGAAACAGGTTCCTTTAATTGTTGTTGCATTTTAGTTATTCTTATCCTCTTAATTAACTTTGGGGCATATCAGCAAGGAACGTAGATGAATAACACAAAGCGTGCTTTGCGCTTTGTTATTCATCGCCGTCTATCTCTGGAATTTATCGCCCTGGTAGCTCGTTATCAACAACACGTTGCTCCAGAGCGATAACAATTCCAGAGATAGTGGGGGAAATCAACTTTTTGCAGGGAACATCGCTGGTTTTCCATCAATGTTCCCTGCAAAACGTCAATAACCTGTCTGATACGACCCTGTGGTCGTGGCAGCATAATCCACCCCCTATGTTAGGGATGGGTAAGTCAGGATTTTAGCAGACGTTAGTTTTTGGAGAAAACAGCAGTTTTCTTCCAAAACTAACATCTGCTAAAATGCTGGGGCAGCTTTGTAAATATTGCGATGTGCACATCAGCGATATTTGCAAGGCTGTTCTGCTCAGTGACGCCCACTTTGCATCTCATTAAAGATGCAAAGGGAGGCGTCTGGGAAAAAGGGTGCTAACATGCGATTATGCATGTTAGCACCCTCTTGTAAATAGGGCGATAGTTTTATCTCTGCTTTTTTTGCTTTTAAAGCCCAAAAAGCGGAGATAAAGCCCTTGTTAATATGCCCCTAAGTTTGGGCCTTTTACTTTTTAGGTCTCGGCTAGGCAGCGCATGCGCTGTCTCGCAGAGAGATATTGTATACAGTATAGTAGGGGAAGCTCCGCCCACTTTCCGGCCATATTTTTGATTTGCTTCAGTCTTAAATTCTGCAATATGATTGGTGTTTACCTTGCTACTCCCGCCTCCTCACTGCCATGTTGTCATTTATATCTTTCCCAAGCTATTGGCCCCATTACTCCAAAACTAATTTTGGCCCTGTGTCCCCCACCCGCCCACTCCCGCAGTCCGTGATTTTTCACCCCCCCAACTCCTGTTCGTGCTTTCCTGGAACCCCACCCTCCCGTTACCAATGCAATAGGACTCGTATAATTACGAGTCCTATTGCATTAAGAAATGCTAGTTTGTACTGGGATTGGCTGGGTTAACGCACTCTTTTTTGGTCTTGTGTGCTGCTGACTCCACCCTCGAAATGACAGCGGTCTTGTTTGCCTTACGCTCTGGTAATCGTAGGCTTTTTAATTAAGGCAAAACTAAATCTACGAATACCACAACGAAAACTAAAACAAGGCCTTCATTAGCTACTCATTCATACAATTATGAAACATTAAATTTGTTAGCGGCTGTCGGTTGCAACTACCGGATCTATATTTAATATTTACCTAAATGCTAATACAGTTTGTTGGAACAAAATGTTGTACACTGATCTGTGTTATGGTGTCTCAATAACAACTCCCGAGCCGGAAGGGACATTGACATTAAAATAGCTTTACGAGCGTTCTAATACTGAGGGCCAGCTACATTGGTGTTTTCTCAGCTGCCGGAAGTGACGCCCCCCCCCCGAGCAGGAGAAGTGACGAGAGTAGTAGGTTGGGATACCATCACTTCAAACTCTGGCCACAAAAGTGACAGGTCTGGCCGCAAACTGCTGGTCCCAAAAGTGACAGGTCTGGTCTTAAAAATGACAGGTCTGGCCGCAAACTGCTGGCAGCAATTGTGACATGTGGGGCTAGTCCCAAAAGTGACAGGTCTGGCCGCAAACTGAAAGCAGCAATCACTCTGGTCTTAAAAAGGGTGACGCGTAGGGCTAGTCCTAAAAGTGACAGGGCTGGCGGCAAAACAGGGGTATGTGTGTATGTATGTGTTTAAAAGTGTGTAGAAAAGTGCGTGCCTGTAGGAGGAACATGTCTGGGCTTGTTTAAAACTGGGGGTTGCAGACAGCTGTTGGTTGAACATCTGCGGAGCAGTCCTGAGTCCACAGCCCAGGGCCTGGGAGGTGTTTTTATTTATGAAAAAAAAGTGTCTTTCTTCAGAAGCAGCTGATCATAAAAGGGGAGCTTTAAAATGTAGAGGTGGAAGCCCTTAGCATGCTTTAAAAGGACAACCGGGGCCAGTTTCCCAGGAAGGCAATGGCACGGAGGTGTCAAAGTGGTAAAGGGTAACAGGCATGAGCTGAGGGAGGAGAAGTGAAAAAAAAACCAGCCCAGGGCCCTCACAAACCTTCCTGTGGCAATTCTAAAAAATATGCTAATACAAGCTCATTATAAAATATTAAACCACAGCCACCCAGGAGCTGTGAGATGCGGAAAAAAAAGACAGGTGCCATGTAGAGCCAAAGCTGCCCATGACAACCTGAAACAGGGTGACAACTGGTAGGATGTAATTCACACACCCCAAAACCCATGGCCACAAAAGTGACATGCCTGGCTGCAAATCTGACAGGCTGGTCCCAAAAGTGACAGGTCTGGCAGGAAAAAACTCTGGCCTTAAAAAAAAAAGACAGGTGGTGAGGTTTAGGATTGGAGATAGAGCCTGGTCCATGGATCCCTCCTTCCCAGGAGTAGGGCCAAACAGCTTTAACACCTGAGGCCCATTATAAAAGTGTCAAGAAGGTGTAGAGAGTTTTGCGATGGCCACCCAAGCACCAGTGTCTAACTCTACTCTTCCCGGGATAGGCCATGAGTTTGAGTAACAGATGTCAAAATATTAAAAGTGTTGTACTGTTTATACTGTACAAGGATAGAAAAGGTTCCCACCCAAAGACCACCATGACATTGTTCTAAACCTACCTCAAGCCATAAAGGGTTGGGGGGTCTTCTAATTAGCATGCAGGGACAAGTATAAAAAGGCCCCTTAAGGATTCCTGCCCAAACACCCATTCAAAAACCCCTTGGGGAGCGACCCGCCTGTATTGTATTGCTGTACCTTAAGGATTCCTGCCCAAACACCCATTCAAAAAACCCTTGGGGAGCGACTTGCCTGGATTGTTCTGCTGCAGAGAACCACCCCAGGAACTTGAGGCAAGAGCGCCTTGCATGGATTGTTTTGCTGCACAGAGCCAACCCATGGAACTTAAGGCAAGAATGGAGCAGATCAACTTCTCCCAGATTGATGCAGCTTGCTACACTGTAATGGAGGTAAATAAGGGATGGCGCAATGCTGGATGATTATGGGTTATTTAAAGTATTAGGGTGTACATTCAGGTTTAACAAAGCTGTAGTTTTAAAAGATGCTAAATAGTACTATGTAGGCTGGTTTGTAAACTGTTCTAATTAATCTTTAAGGCGTTGTGATATGTTTAATGTGAATAATGGCGGCAATGAAGTTTTTTTAAAAGGCGCAAATTGTAATGTAGCTGTATTTAAAGTGTATAAAGTGGGTTTTGGGGTGTGCCGCCGGGGTGTAGCCTTAAGATTATACATTTTTATAGAAACATTTTACCATGCTGTTGTACATTTAATGTCAATAATTTTAGAGGCTTTGGAGGCGTTTGTACTGCCAGGTTACCAGAGGGACTTTAAATAATATACAAGGCATACATGTCAAAATAAATAATGCATTGTTGTACTCACTAAGCCGTTGTTATTTGAGGGTCAGAAGAAGTGGTATGTATCCTTGGAGGAGATCCTGCAGGGGGGTTCCTTCAGTATGCTTGGCCAGGATTGTGTGTGTCCTCGGTGGTTTCAATGTTGTTGGGGGGCATGAGTCCCCTTTTAAAAAAAATAAGTCCCCCAGAGCCCGCATGCGGTTGGCGCTGCTCGGGGGTTCCATGGGGAGGGCTCCGTGGTTGTGCTGTGGGGGCATGAGACTCCGTTTAAAAAAAAAAAAGCCCCCGAGCCCACTTGCAGCTGGCGCTGCTCGGGGGTTCTGTGGCTGACTCCGTGGGTCGTTGGGCGCTTGGGCCATGAGTGTCCCGTTTAAAAAAAATAATAAATTGCCCCCGAGCCCACTTGTGGCTGGAGCTGCTCGGGGGTTCAGGGGCTGGCTCCGTGGTCCAATGTGCGCTGGGGCTGAGGGCTCCGTTTTTTAAAAAAGTAAACCCACTGAGCCCGCTTGTGGCTAGCGCTGCTCGGGGGTTCAGTGTGCGCTGGAGCTGAGGCTCCATTTATTTAAAAAAAAAAACCCTATCCCGCTTGTGGCTGGCGCTGCTCAGGGATTCTGGGGGGAGGGCTCCGTGGTCCGGTGTGCGCTGGGGCTGAGGCTCCATTTTTAAAAAAAGTAAACCCCCCGAGACAGCTTGTGGCTGGCGCTGCTCGGGGGTTCAGGGGGGGGGCTCCGTGGTCCGGTGTGCGCTGGGGTTGAGGCTCAGTTTTTTAAAAAGTAAACCCCCTGAGCCCACTTGTGGCTGGCGCTGCTCGGGGGTTCACGGGCTGGCTTTGTGGTCCGGTGTGCACTGGGGCTGAGGCTCTGTTTTTTTAAAAAGTAAACCCCGAGCCTGCTTGTGGCTGGCACTGCTCGGTGGGTTCTGGGGGGGGAGAGCTCTCTGGTACGTTGTGCGCTGCGGCTCCATTTTTAAAAAAAGTAAACCCCCGAGACAGCTTGTGGCTGGCGCTGCTCGGGGGTTCGGGGGGGGGCTCCGTGTGCGCTGGGGTTGAGGCTCAGTTTTTTAAAAAGAAAACCCCCTGAGCCCACTTGTGGCTGGAGCTGCTCGGGGGTTCAGGGGCTGGCTCCATGGTCCGGTGTGTGCTGGGGCTGAGCCTCCATTTAAAAAAAAAAGTAAACCCCCCAAGCCTGCTTGTGGCTGGCGCTGCTCGGGGGTTCAGGGGGGAGGGCTCCGTGGTCGTGCTGCTTCGCTGCAGCGTCCTTAGGGCATTTCCCACGAGCCCACGTGGATCCCTAGGGCAGCGGCGGCATGGCAGCTGGGAGCTTCTGCACCGGGGCTGCGGTACAAGGCCCACCCCTTCAGTGATGTGTGTGTGTGTGTGTGTAGGAGAAAATTACAAGTGAACAAATTACAAAAGCAAAAGTTAAGTTACAGGAGGCAAAAGTGACAATTGTGAGGAAACAAAATATATGAGGTAGCAAACGGTACATTACAGGTGGAAAAAGTGACATGTGTGCAGGTTACAAGAGAAAACAAAGTACAATTAGAGGTATAATACTGCAATATATGGCAGACACTCAAGCACAAGAACAAACGTTATGTAGGCATTGGCGGCACTTGTGCAGGTATCGAAAGCTCTCAAAATGTAAGAGGTAGCAGACATTGTATTGAAGAGAGAAGTGACATGTACCTGTTACAAAAGAGTACCAAACACATATGTGCAGTGGTTACAGGCCAGGAGGGCATGGGTACCTTAAGTGATTTACCCAATCATAGGATATGGCAAAACGTGTTTCTATTTATTTTAAAATGTATGCTAAGGCTAGCCCCAATGACCTAGCTATTAAAGTACAGGCTTCTGCGCTGCACAGGCATCCATTTTTGAATATATGTTTAGGCGCACCACATGCAAAGCTTTTTAAAATGTGGGTTGTTGCACCCTCCTAACAGCCTTTTTAAATGCCTACCTGAATTGTTTGAAATTGTAATACATTGTTTAAGAAAGGCGTTTTTAAAACAGTTTTTAAAAATTATTTAATACCAATGCAAGACCCTGCAAAAACAGACGTTATCTACGTACCCCAGGCGCTGGACACCCCTGAAATAACTAGCAACACCGGAGAATTGACAGACCCGCAGACAGGTATATATTTATATATATATATATATATATATATATATATATATATATATATATATATATATATATATATATATATATATATATATATATATATATATATATATATATATATATATATATATATATATATATATATATATATATATATATCCAACCAAGAACCCTCTCCAGTAAGGAAAAAGAAATCCGGGCCACTTGAAAGTGCAAAGCGTGTTTTAATCAATGGCTTTCTCGACGCGTTTCGCAGTTAGTTCTGCTTTTTCACTTTTACAGCTCGTGAAAAAGCAGAACTTACTGCGAAACGCGTCGAGAAAGCCATTGATTAAAACATGCTTTGCACTTTCAAGTGGACCGGATTTCTTTTTCTTTACTGGAGAGGGTTCTTGGTTGGATGTTATTGGGATTCGCTATCCCATTCGAGGCCCGCCTTTGGCAAGTGGCAAGGTTCTACAGCGACTCGTTTGGTTGGATATATATATATATATATATATACATATATATATATATATATATATATATATATATATATATATATATATATATATATATATATATATATATATATATATATATATATATATATATATATATATATATATATATATATATATATATATATATATATAACCTACTGGTGGTCGCCAGTGGGTAGTTACAGTTAGGACCTAGTTTCCATAGGAAATCCGCAACATTCTATTGGGAATAACTTTGGCGCCGATTGATAAATCTTCACGAATTTCTCAAAGAAGATGGCCCGCTCTGCTCCGCTCCTTCCCTGAGAGTTTTGGGGGGATTTGTCAAGTGGGGGCTGAGAAAAAAGGGGGGTCCCAAAACGTGTTTTCCCCATGTTATTTTCCATAGGACGATTAGACAGGGCTACAGCCTAACTGCTGAAAGGAATTACAAGAAATTTGGCAAAATGGTAGAGTCTGATTCGCAGATCACGCTTTTTCTTAAATGGTGTAAATTCCTCCAGTAGTACCTGAGAAAATCAAAAGAAAGAAAATATATATATCTAGGAGCGCGCACCGTGCGCGCACCCTGCAGGCACCATGCGAGCACCGTGCGTGTACGGTGCGCGTATCGAGTGTGCAATAGTGGAATTCTGATTTGCTGTTAGACGTCTGTCAACATTCCAATTGGTCAAAACCAGGAAGTGTTGGCCGCCATTTTGTGTCTTCGAGGTAGAAGAGAGCCAAAAACAAAAGTGGAGAATGTGAAAAGGGGGTAGGGTAGAGACTCCCTGACCCCCTAGGCCTTCTCAGGGGGTCCCTGAAGGATCCTAAAGGTCAAAGAAAACATATTTTTTTTTATATCGCGGGGTACGCGCACGGTGCACGCACCCGTACGCGCACAGTGCGCGTACGTCGGCAAAAAAATACAGTTAAATAACAAGTTTGAGTGTTTAGATGTTGGTTGGCTAAAAAGAGCCGTTGTGTTCATTGAGTGTTTTTTGTACCTACAAGTAAGTACCGGTGCAGAGTCTAAAGTTCAAGAGGAAGACTGTGTTCCCCTCATCTGTGAAATGTACACCGTCTCCTCTATAAATGCCTTCCATGTTGAAACGCAAGTTGTTGTGGTATATAGAACCCATACCATAGTCTCTGAGGAATGCAGAAACAGACTTATTCACATGTTTCCTTGCTTTCTCAATCTGAGGACAATCAGCCATATTCATGAAGTGAAATTGCACCCGCAATCGCTGCGAGAAAGCAATTGCGGGAGCAATTGACGTAATCGGCATTCAACATCAAAATAGCGAATTCGCTAACACATAATAGCGAATTCGCAAACAAATTCGCAGAATCCCGGTAGCCGATCATTAGCGAATTGGAAAATGCGACAAACCACGGAATCTGCAAAATAAATTGCGAATTCGCTAAATAATCACTATCGGCATTCATAAAAAATCGCTAATAGCGAAAAACCCAAAAATCGCTGTTTGCGCGGCGCAAATTAAGGAGAACTCAAACCAGGTGGTAACCATAAAAGCCATGAAAAAATTACATTTGAAAAACCGTTGGCCAATCAGCAACAGGTTCAGGCCTGACCAATCACACATAAGGACATTCAGCAACAGCATTTGGAGTGCCACAATGCCAGGAATGTACATGGTGGTGAGGCGTCGAAGGCTACAGCGAGCAGCACAGAGGAGACGCAGGATCCAGGACAGAATTTTCCTCCAGCGGGTCACCTTGCTGGGCCAAACCAGAGAGCAGATATATGCAAAATATAGGCTGAATGGGGAAATGATAATGCAGCTAATACAGGACCTTGACCCCCTGATGCAGCACCCAACAAGCCGTACCAATGCGGTGCCTACACATGTGCAGGTATTGTGTAGCCTGCACCTCCTGGCCTCCGGGAGTTTCCAGGGGATAGTAGCGGCTGCTGGGGGGATATCCCAGCCCACCATGTCACGCTGCCTCCACACTTTCGTTGACGCCATGCTCACCCAGCTACAGCGTCACATCAAATTTCCCACGAGCCAACAGGAATTGGACTTGACCAAGCTACAATTCTACAATGTTGCCCATTTTCCCCATGTACTTGGATGTATAGATTGTACCCACGTCGCCATCTGCCCACCAGCTGCCACAGAGTATATGTTCCGCAATAGAAAGTCTTACCACTCCCTGAACATACAGATGGTGTGCAATGCTAAGTCATACATCACTGACATTGTGGCCCAGTACCCAGGGAGTACCCATGACTCCTTCATATTCCGGCACAGCGGCCTCCACTCATGACTGGTCAGGGGAGAGTTCGGTGAAGGACACCTACTTGGTAAGTGCACTTTGTCAACAATGTCACATTGCTATGAAGTAACTGCGCTGCACAGCCAATCACCATCTGCTCCTCTCATTCAGGTGACAGTGGCTACGCCCTCCGTGAATACCTCCTGACCCCTTATTTCAACCCTGCCACACCCCAGCAACGGCGTTACAACGCTGCACACATACGGACAAGGAATTGCATAGAAAGGACATTTGGCCTGCTCAAGAGCAGGTTCCGCATACTGCACAAGACAGGTGGGGCCATGTATTACAGTCCAGCAGTGTGCTGCCGCATTGTGGCTGTCTGCGCAATACTACATAACATGGCAACCAAGCGCCGGATACCTGTCGACATCTCTGGCAGTGAATCTGAAGGGGACGACCATCCACCTCCACATGTACGTCATGCCCGCGGAGAAGATCCTGCGGAAGGACACAGGCGCCGCAACCACATCACTACAAACTGTTTCTAGTGCACACATACCACTATCACAACACTGCACCCATGCATGACGGATGAAATAATGGCATGAGTGTGTATGAAGTATGACCTTTCATCTTTAATGTTACATTACAATAAATTGGCCTTCAAAAAAAATAATTGTCTGATGGGGAGTGTATTACTCCATACCTCCCCATGCTGGGGTAGGGGGTTTGCAGGACTGGACTGCATGGCCTCCCTCATGTTTTTTCAGTCCTCAACGATGTTGACGACGAGTGCATTGTCAGGGACGTTGTTGGCCCTACTCCCTGATGTTGGCCGGCTGCTGCGGCGAGGTGGAGGCAACGGTGGTAAGGAGGCACTGCTATTGGTCGACGCAGCCTCACTTGCGTCGTCACCACCCTCTGCTTCATCCCGGCCAGTGGCCTGTCTGCCAAGCACAGCTACAGTGAGTAGGTCGAGTGACCTGGCCACATCCTGGCAACACTGCACCATTTGTGCCTGCATAGCGAGTGACCGACGTGCCAGCTGAGATGTGGCGTGGCCAACAACATGGTTAGACCTAGTGTAGGCCGATAGGTGGGCCAGTAGTTGTCGGTGGTCATGTCCTGCTGTGAGACAAGCAGCTGGTTGTTCTGTCTCACAGCTGCTGTCATCTGGGCAATATGTTGCCCATTTGCCTGCATCTGTGCAAGCATTGCTGCCATGTGGCCTGCCTGCGTGCGATGCACCGCCAGCACGCGGCGTTCAATGACCAGGCCTGGGTCTGGTGTTTCTAGTGCCCTGCCGGTGCCTGCTGGGCCCTGGCGCTGCTGGCGCCTCTGTGCGATGGTCTGTGCCCTGCCAGCTGGTGTGTGCCTCGTCTGCCTCCCAGGCGCTGGTGGTGGAGGCTGTACCACTGCTGTGGCGGCACGGGGTGTTGGTGCTGTCGCTGGTGCTGGCTGCACTGCAGTGGATGCAGAGGTGGCCCTGTCGGCACGGGGTGTTGGTGCTGTTGCTGGTGCTGGCTGCACTGCAGTGGATGCAGGGGTGGCCCTGTCGGCACGGGGTGTTGGTGCTATGAGTGGTGCTGGCTGCAATGCTGCTTGATGTGATGTGCCAGGCTGTTGGGAGGACTGTCCCTCACCCTCAGTGTCCTCCGGGCTCTCACCAATGTGTAGCGCATCACTATCGGTGCTGGCTTGATCCCCTGCACCTGTAATGTGAAAGGGTGGATGATTAATGTTATGTTTATTGCACAGGAAAATTTGACACATGCACGCAGCCTTGCTTTCCCTGACTGGGTTTTGTTTAGACTTAGCAATGAGTGCTCTGGCACTGTTGGGCTGACTGCGGGCTCATGATTACACTACAAGTACCACAATGCAATTGGGCCTTTTTGGTGTGCTTGGTCTGCATATTTGGGGATGTCATGGTGCTAGTTCAGGACGTATGGGCATTGTTAGGGGACTGGGTCGCAGTCGCATGGCACTTACCTTGACTTTGTTGTTGGCCGGGTCGAGAGGAGTCCAGCTGAATGACCCCCACGCAGGCTGCTGGCGCTATGGTCTCCTCAATCATGTTCTCCAAGGGGGTGTTAGGTGTGGCTAATGCATCCCCTCCACCGGTGCCCAGTTGGTCCCCAAGCCGCAAAGCAATCCGCTCCTTCAAACGTCCTCGCAGGTCATACCAGCGCTTCTTTATGTCGTCGATGGAGCGCTGGGTGACACCGACGGAATTGACCTGGGCGCGGATGCGCTGCCAAATCCTGTGCTTCTCGGGCTCTGGCACCCTCCGAGAGTCTTTGCCAAACAGCTTCCCATAGTCATTGCACACCCCCTCAATGACATATTCCAATTCAGCCTCGGAAAATTTCATTTTTCTTTTCCTCTCCTGCCCACTGCTCCCTGCTGCGGCATCCTGGGACATCTTTCTGCACTTTCCTTCAGGCTGGGGTGCTGCAGGGTCTTGCTTTAGGAGCTCCAAACTTTACTGCTGCCACTCCCTGGCTCTGTGTTCGGTTTGTGGGTGTGGTGAGCCTACTTCCTGGTCGTGATGTCATCAGTGGGCTCGAAATGCGCCTTCCCGTTTTTATGATCTCGCTGTTAGCGAGATCGCTAATTGCGATATCGCTATTTGCGATATCGCTATTTCGGCATGGGAAATTGCCGAAACTGCGATTATTTAGCGATTGCGGCTAGATCGCAATCGCCAATTGCGATCGAATGCGAATCGCAATTTTTTAGCGCTTTCTATCATGAATGCCATTTTGCGATTCTCAAATAGCGATACGCAATTTTTAGCTATTTGCTAATCGCAAAATGGTAGCTTCATGAATCTGGCAGAATCTTGGTTGGATCAGATCCCGTTTTGCCTTTGGCATATATTAGAATATACAAATGCAGTTTGTGGAAAAAGTGACATCAATTGCCCAAAGGTGTCCTTTAAAAGCATTTCCAGACCTGCCCCAGTCAAAGTGCCTAGGTCATTGCCACCACAGTGCACAATTATGAGGTCAGGGTGTGGGGGATGCAAAAAGGATTTTACAAATGGCATCAATTGGTGACATCTCAATCCTCTCTGGCCAATCCACATAATATCCACATTTGGTAAATCAAGGTTGAGAAAACATCTATTTGCTGCATACCTTTCACTCCAGAAAATATAGCTGTGTCCCACAATCCACACTCTAGGCATCTTGAAGAGAGATCTGGTTGTACTCAGATGGGCTCTGGAAATGAAATGGCAGTTTGAAAAGTAGGAGTTTAGAAAAAAATGTGAATGAGATTCAGTGCACTTGAAAAAAGAAATGATTGGTGGTTTCTGAAAATTTAACATTGAAAACTAGGGTGCATGCTACTGTTTTTTAAAAGGAGTAATGCTAATGGTTGAGAAAAAGTCATTGAAAGAAACATTGCTGGTATATTGAGAAGTCAAACACCCTTGCTGGTTTGGTTTGCAACATTGTGTGATGAACTTTTCACCTGTGTGTTCAGTTAGGTGTTCTATGGAGTGTTTAACATGGAAACAGGCAGAGAGAGCAGTGAGGGAAGGTTGAATATTATGTGAGTTTGAAAGTGTTGAAATGTAGAACCAATTAAAATGTTAGTTTGGTTTTGAATTTGTGTGGGAAGAAATTTCATTGGTGATCTACATGAATATGTGTGGAAAATGAGAGGGAAGCAATGCCATTCTATGGTTCCAGTGACTGGTGCACAATTCAAAGATTCTGATTAAGAAAATCTGGTGTGTGATTGACACTGTTCTAAATCTACAAAAGCATTTTTGAAGGTGAGTTGTTAATTTGAAAAGGGATCTATGTTGTGCACTTTAAGTTAATAAGAAAAATGTGTTCTAATGTGGAAGCAGGAGTTTATTTGTATAGAGTCTGAATCTTAATTTGTCTGCCATGGGAAAAACATTGTTATAGGAGCATTGGGTATGTTAATGTGTTTGAGGAGATATTTTTTTGCAGTACAGTGCTGTTGTTAAAAATACAGAGTGTGTACATAAAGTGGTCTAACCACTTACACACTTGTATATCAGCGTTAGAATTCTCAGATAGTCTCCTTGCAGTCTAGTAAACATTCTGGGTGTGCTGCACAAATGCCATAGAAAATCGTTCAGTAGCAGATAGTAATCATTTCAGTGAATGGCAAGGGATATTTTGATTTGTCTAGAATCACAATGTAAGTCAGTATTTATTTCAGAAAATTGTAGCAGAATAATTTGCTTAGTTGATGTGTTTAAAATTATGGGAATACATGTACTCATGAAGTGAGTCAGGCTTTAGGACATGTAGTGCTAGAAAGTCCTATGCAGTATGTGTGTCAAGCCTCTTAATTCCCAAATAGTCTCCATGCTGTGTAATAAAGATTATGGGTGTGCTGTAGAAATACCATAGCAACTCTCTCTGTAGCATGTAGTAATCATTTCAGTGAATTGCAAGGGATGTTTTTATTTGACTAGAATCACAATGTGAGTCGGTGTGTTTTGGGGAATATGTGTCAGAATCACTTGCTCGGTGCATGTGTTTGCAGACATGGGAATACATGTACTCATGGAGTGAGTTAGGCTTTAGGACATGCAGTGCTTTATACTCCTAGCCCTTGCATGATACCATACACTGCCCAAACACAACTGTATTGCTCTAAACTCAGAAATATCAATCCCACCATGACTCCCTACACTGCCTGAACACCACTGCACTGTCCTAAACCCTGAAACACCATCCCCTAGCAAAACCTGCTTAACTCTTTCAACACGACTGCACTGCTCTAAACCCTAAAACACAATTCTCCCCTTTCCTCACTCATTCACTCAGTCCCTTCCTCTTACCTTCCCTCACTCATTTCAGTCATTTATTAATACATTACACATTAATTCAAATAAAGTATGACACAGTATATAAGAAATATAGCTCTTCTTGGAGAAGTGAAGTTAGGGGCATATTACCAACAACTAGCGATAATTTTTGTCTCTAACTTGTTTAGAGACAAAAATTATCGCCGCACATCGGCGATTTTTATCGCAGATAAACCTTGCTATCCCTGGCCTGCCTGCGTGCGATGCACCGCCAGCACGCGGCGTTCAATGACCAGGCCTGGGTCTGGTGTTTCTAGTGCCCTGCCGGTGCCTGCTGGGCCCTGGCGCTGCTGGCGCCTCTGTGCAATGGTCTGTGCCCTGCCAGCTGGTGAGTGCCTCGTCTGCCTCCCAGGTGCTGGTGGTGGAGGCTGTACCACTGCTGTGGCGGCACGGGGTGTTGGTGCTGTCGCTGGTGCTGGCTGCACTGCAGTGGATGCAGGGGTGGCCCTGTCGGCACGGGGTGTTGGTGCTGTTGCTGGTGCTGGCTGCACTGCAGTGGATGCAGGGGTGGCCCTGTCGGCACGGGGTGTTGGTGCTGTGAGTGGTGCTGGCTGCAATGCTGCTTGATGTGATGTGCCAGGTTGTTGGGAGGACTGTCCCTCACCCTCAGTGTCCTCCGGGCTCTCACCAATGTGTAGCGCATCACTATCGGTGCTGGCTTGATCCCCTGCACCTGTAATGTGAAAGGGTGGATGATTAATGTTATGTTTATTGCACAGGAAAATTTGACACATGCACGCAGCCTTGCTTTCCCTGAC
The DNA here is from genome assembly GCF_964263255.1 of Lissotriton vulgaris. NCBI lineage: Eukaryota > Metazoa > Chordata > Amphibia > Caudata > Salamandridae > Lissotriton > Lissotriton vulgaris. The sequence continues at coordinate 417,955,798 of NC_141689.1, read as the reverse complement.
TGGGTTTTGTTTAGACTTAGCAATGAGTGCTCTGGCACTGTTGGGCTGACTGCGGGCTCATGATTACACTACAAGTACCACAATGCAATGGGGCCTTTTTGGTGTGCTTGGTCTGCATATTTGGGGATGTCATGGTGCTAGTTCAGGACGTATGGGCATTGTTAGGGGACTGGGTCGCAGTCGCATGGCACTTACCTTGACTTTGTTGTTGGCCGGGTCGAGAGGAGTCCAGCTGAATGACCCCCACGCAGGCTGCTGGCGCTATGGTCTCCTCAATCATGTTCTCCAAGGGGGTGTTAGGTGTGGCTAATGCATCCCCTCCACCGGTGCCCAGTTGGTCCCCAAGCCGCAAAGCAATCCGCTCCTTCAAACGTCCTCGCAGGTCATACCAGCGCTTCTTTATGTCGTCGAGGGAGCGCTGGGTGACACCGACGGAATTGACCTGGGCGCGGATGCGCTGCCAAATCCTGTGCTTCTCGGGCTCTGGCACCCTCCGAGAGTCTTTGCCAAACAGCTTCCCATAGTCATTGCACACCCCCTCAATGACATATTCCAATTCACCCTCGGAAAATTTCATTTTTCTTTTCCTCTCCTGCCCACTGCTCCCTGCTGCTGCATCCTGGGACATCTTTCTGCACTTTCCTTCAGGCTGGGGTGCTGCAGGGTCTTGCTTTAGGAGCTCCAAACTTTACTGCTGCCACTCCCTGGCTCTGTGTTTGGTTTGTGGGTGTGGTGAGCCTACTTCCTGGTTGTGATGTCATCAGTGGGCTCGAAATGCGCCTTCCCGTTTTTATGATCTCGCTGTTAGCGAGATCGCTAATTGCGATATCGCTATTTGCGATATCGCTATTTCGGCAGGGAAATTGCCGAAACTGCGATTATTTAGCGATTGCGGCTAGATCGCAATCGCCAATTGCGATCGAATGCGAATCGCAATTTTTTAGCGCTTTCTATCATGAATGCCATTTTGCGATTCTCAAATAGCGATACGCAATTTTTCGCTATTTGCTAATCGCAAAATGGTAGCTTCATGAATCTGGCAGAATCTTGGTTGGATCAGATCCCGTTTTGCCTTTGGCATATATTAGAATATACAAATGCAGTTTGTGGAAAAAGTGACATCAATTGCCCAAAGGTGTCCTTTAAAAGCATTTCCAGACCTACCCCAGTCAAAGTGCCTAGGTCATTGCCACCACAGTGCACAATTATGAGGTCAGGGTGTGGGGGATGCAAAAAGGATTTTACAAATGGCATCAATTGGTGACATCTCAATCCTCTCTGGCCAATCCACATAATATCCACATTTGGTAAATCAAGGTTGAGAAAACATCTATTTGCTGCATACCTTTCACTCCAGAAAATATAGCTGTGTCCCACAATCCACACTCTAAACATCTTGAAGAGAGATCTGGTTGTACTCAGATGGGCTCTGGAAATGAAATGGCAGTTTGAAAAGTAGGAGTTTAGAAAAAAATGTGAATGAGATTCAGTGCACTTGAAAAAAGAAATGATTGGTGGTTTCTGAAAATTTAACATTGAAAACTAGGGTGCATGCTACTGTTTTTTAAAAGGAGTAATGCTAATGGTTGAGAAAAAGTCATTGAAAGAAACATTGCTGGTATATTGAGAAGTCAAACACCCTTGCTGGTTTGGTTTGCAACATTGTGTGATGAACTTTTCACCTGTGTGTTCAGTTAGGTGTTCTATGGAGTGTTTAACGTGGAAACAGGCAGAGAGAGCAGTGAGGGAAGGTTGAATATTATGTGAGTTTGAAAGTGTTGAAATGTAGAACCAATTAAAATGTTAGTTTGGTTTTGAATTTGTGTGGGAAGAAATTTCATTGGTGATCTACATGAATATGTGTGGAAAATGAGAGGGAAGCAATGCCATTCTATGGTTCCAGTGACTGGTGCACAATTCAAAGATTCTGATTAAGAAAATCTGGTGTGTGATTGACACTGTTCTAAATCTACAAAAGCATTTTTGAAGGTGAGTTGCTAATTTGAAAAGGGATCTATGTTGTGCACTTTAAGTTAATAAGAAAAATGTGTTCTAATGTGGAAGCAGGAGTTTATTTGTATAGAGTCTGAATCTTAATTTGTCTGCCATGGGAAAAACATTGTTATAGGAGCATTGGGTATGTTAATGTGTTTGAGGAGATATTTTTTTGCAGTACAGTGCTGTTGTTAAAAATACAGAGTGTGTACATGAAGTGGTCTAACCACTTACACACTTGTATATCAGCGTTAGAATTCTCAGATAGTCTCCTTGCAGTCTAGTAAACATTCTGGGTGTGCTGCACAAAAGCCATAGAAAATCGTTCAGTAGCAGATAGTAATAATTTCAGTGAATGGCAAGGGATATTTTGATTTGTCTAGAATCACAATGTAAGTCAGAATTTATTTCAGAAAATTGTAGCAGAATAATTTGCTTAGTTGATGTGTTTAAAATTATGGGAATACATGTACTCATGAAGTGAGTCAGGCTTTAGGACATGTAGTGCTAGAAAGTCCTATGCAGTATGTGTGTCAAGCCTCTTAATTCCCAAATAGTCTCCATGCTGTGTAATAAAGATTATGGGTGTGCTGTAGAAATACCATAGCAACTCTCTCTGTAGCATGTAGTAATCATTTCAGTGAATTGCAAGGGATGTTTTTATTTGACTAGAATCACAATGTGAGTCAGTGTGTTTTGGGGAATATTGTGTCAGAATCACTTGCTCGGTGCATGTGTTTGCAGACATGGGAATACATGTACTCATGGAGTGAGTTAGGCTTTAGGACATGCAGTGCTTTATACTCCTAGCCCTTGCATGATACCATACACTGCCCAAACACAACTGTATTGCTCTAAACTCAGAAATATCAATCCCACCATGACTCCCTACACTGCCTGAACACCACTGCACTGTCCTAAACCCTGAAACACCATCCCCTAGCAAAACCTGCTTAACTCTTTCAACACGACTGCACTGCTCTAAACCCTGAAACACAATTCTCCCCTTTCCTCACTCATTCACTCAGTCCCTTCCTCTTACCTTCCCTCACTCATTTCAGTCATTTATTTATACATTACACATTAATTCAAATAAAGTATGACACAGTATATAAGAAATATAGCTCTTCTTGGAGAAGTGAAGTTAGGGGCATATTACCAACAACTAGCGATAATTTTTGTCTCTAACTTGTTTAGAGACAAAAATTATCGCCGCACATCGGCGATTTTTATCGCAGATAAACCTTGCTATTAGCAAGGTTTATCGCAAATGCGATACAAAACGGCCGCAATGCATGAATATCGCGGAAAAGTCAGCGATATTCATGCATTATCGAGCAAATGCTCTTAGCCATGTTATCCACCTCCCATTGGATAACATGGCTAAGAACTGCTCAGGGCAGGTGTTAGCTTTTGGAGATATTCGCGCTTAGCAATATTTACAATGTATCTTCAGGTCTCCAAATTCTGGCCGGATGTCTGGGCCAGCTGATGATGGTGTTGCGCCTGGTCCAGATGAAGAGGTGCTGGGGACAGCAGCTGCAGGGTTGTCCCTCATATGTTGGGTAGATGCTTGTGCATAATTATTAGGATGAATTTTTGCACGTGGCGAGTCATGCTCGCTATTCCAAAGGAATAATGTTTGCTTGCATTACCTCTAGAAAGGGTGGTATCACATATTTTGCAAGTTATCTTAGAGGCATTAACCTTCTTCTGCCCCTCTGGATATGTGAAAAACTCCCAAATGAAAGATCCCTTGGTTTTCTTTGGAGGTGGCTGTTCAGGAACAAACTCCACATCTGAATCAGAGGAAGAGTGCTGTGGCTGCTGCTGTTCTGCCTTTTTCAGAAGGTGAAAAGCACAAACAATTCCTTGTAGATGTTTCTCCCTGGAAAGTAATACTTGAGGGAAGTTGGTGGGGTGTTTGAAGATTTGGAAAAGAAACTGCTATGAACCAATCAAAAGTGTTGTTTTCAAGTCACATGACTTTACACACGCATGGAGCGAAGACGGAGCTCGCACGCAGCGCGACCGGGGCGCGCACGAGTCGAGTATGAATGACGTTTTACCCGATTTTCGTAAATGCTTTTAAAGCTAATATACGGTTCTTAAAAGTCAAAAATACTATTTTTATAGTTATGTCACAGAATGTCTTGGGTTATTATGTACATTACATTTACAGAAATGACTTTTTGGAATGAACAAATTTTCGCGGCGTGCGTGTAGCGTGCGTGCATGCGTGCAAACACCATGCGCGCATGCATGCGAGCACCGTGTGCGCACCTTCAAATAACACAAAAAAGTCCAGAATTATTTAAAAAATCAAAAATTAGTAAATATTAATACATAAATCAAATTTAAAATTTAAATATTGTAAAAAATATAGAACATTTGTATAATAACAAATAAATATAAAAATTGATACATTTTAAAATTAGCATTTAAAAAACCTTAGAAATTCACTGAAAAAACTAGAAGTTTCACACACGTTATAGTTAGGAATTAGCATTTAAAAAACCTTTGAAATTCACTGAAAAAACCATAGTTTTCACACCAGTTATAGCTAGCTGGACATTTTACTCATACAAAACCATTGAAATTCCCCCGTTATAGTCAGTTGAACTCACTATAACTCCCACGCCCGCAATCCACTGCTGATGATGTCACATATTACATCATTCATGACATGGTCAGTGACATCACTGATGACAAAAAGTACCAAATTAGAGCTTCTTTCCTCTTCTTTGGAGGTTCTTCAGGAATACAACCTCCCTCTGAAGAACTGCTGGAAGATGAGTCCATTGCTCTTATAATGATCTTGCTTCTATTTGAAAAAATTGTCAGAAGAAATGATTCTTCTTAGAAAGTCAAAGTCGAATGATTATAATGGGACGGAACTTTCAACAGTTACAATAGGAAAACGTATGAACCAATCAAATCTCTCCTTTTAAAGTCACATGACTTTTCGTACGCTTATGATGCGCTTATGCAGCTGTTTCGATACCAGTGCACATGATGTTCTACCGCAATTTGTGTAATTGTTTTTAAAAGCAATATATGATTGCTAAAACTGTAAAAAAAATGTTCATAGTTATCCCAAATAATATCTTCCCTTAGTATGTACATTAAATATATAAATATATGTTTTTAACCATGTAGAAACATTGGCGCCTTTCGCGTACAGGGCGCTGTTCATGATGTCACACTTAACCTTTGATGCGACGCGTAACGTCAAACCATATTCGTACTGTATGCGTGGGTACACGCTGACTATCATTAGCAGTTCTTGTATGGTGTGATCACCCTCTCAGTGACAAATCAGAGCACAGGACGCGCTAACGAGAATGATTAGAAGTAGTCACTCATTGGAGATCCGATTCTGGGCCTGCCTCTACGCACATGATAACACCGCCCCATCTCTCTCTGTTGTTAATTGTTGGTGATGCAAAAAAGGGGGATTGCTGCACTGTTCCTGTAGAGAGATAAGGAAGTAGGGGAAGTTTTACCTGGCGTGACCAAGGGTGTTCCAATGATACCCTGGGGCATCCATTATGTTGGATGTAGTTGCCTCACACACCCAGAAGGGTGTCATGCTTCATCATTGGCGGTTGCTCCTCGTCGGGGAGGCGGTGCAACCCCCGACGGGCTCACCTCAAAGAGGGGCTCTTTGGCGGAGATCTTTTTTCCAACAGCCTTATGGTGAGGTGGGGGTATGTGGGCAGGATGGTGTACTCCTCTGGTAAGATAATTAAAATGTAGCAAGGGGTACCGGAATTAACTTTATTCTGGGGGTCCCCTGGCTGCAATTAAAAGGTGGGGCTAGCTTGCTAGGTGTCAACTAGTTTAGGTTATGTGACCCTAGAAGAGGCTAGAAGTGAATGTGGTCGACATGTTTCTCGCTAAGGGTTAATCACCCGCGATTCTTCAGGACCTTAAAAAAGTGAAAAGAAATAAGGACACAAACATGCTAGTATCATATGTGTTGTGTTTGTTACCTCTGTGGATAATCCTATGCCTAAACATAGAGAAGAGACAAGGAAACAAAGGTTATTGTATTCAGTACAATTATGCAAGTCACAACATTGCCAGGGAAAGTGAAAATACTGACATGCAGGTGGTAATGGGAATAATTTAGCACAACCACCGCGTGCCATGAGTATTGGGCGTGCAATCTGCATGGTGAAGAGCACACGCAATAACAGCATCTGTGACAGAGACTGTGATTTAGTGAAGGTGATGGCTAAAAGCATTGGTTTAAAAATAGGTTTAAAATGCAGCAGTCTAAGAGTGGTCTCCTGCCCATAGTGTGTCTAGTAATCGGCAGGTCTCATATGCAGGCACCAGATGTAACAATTGCTGAATGCAAAATCAATCTCACACTGTGACTTATATTACGTTTAGATTTACACTCCCCTACTCACCTATTGGTCATACATTATTGGCCACATGAGGGATCGGCGGGACAGTTCATCAGGGATGAGCCCATGGGGTGTGGCTAAAGTGGGGGTAAACAAAGCGCGCCCCTGAATTATTAGAAGCAGGCAGAACCAACCGATAGGTATGGAATGAGGGTCTAGAAATCGACCTGCTGAAGAAACGCTCTCACACTCACCTACAATCTCCTGTGACCGCACGTAGTGACCTACCCGTTACCGCCGAGCTCGAGTAGATGTGTGAGCTCGGCGGCAGGGGTTATTTAAACAACACACCGGCCCGGCGCGCCCAGACCTGTCACCGCCCATTGCGTCAGGTCACGTGTTAGGGGCTGGTTTTGTGGCGGCCATCTATAGGTGGTGTAGAGTAGCGTAGTCGCTAGTGTATCAGTGTAAACGCGGCTGGTTTTGCTAGGCGGAGCCCCACTTGAAGGGATCTTAAAAGTGCAAAAACCTGGCGGGAAGGGAGGGGAACAAGGGAAATCCGTGTTTGTTGGATTTAGCTCTTCAAGTGTCTAAGCGCCCATCGCAGGTGCCGCCCGGCCAATTGTGTGTTGAAATATGGCGGCCATGATGTAAGGGGCAAAAAGACTACTTTGTCTATACAAAAACCTCAGGTGACTGGGTTAGGTCCCTGTATAAGATTGGACCATAGTGCACATGTGATAGGGAACTGATAGCAGTGCATAGGTCATGGTAAACAAGGGTAATGGCATTGACGAGGGAGAGAGTTACATATAGTTGTATATGTCTGTAGTGAGAACCTATGTCAGATGTTAGATGTACAGACCCGGGAACGTGGGTAGCCACGGTAACAGACGGAGGAACTCTAAAGTTTATAGTGAGTGCCAGGGAATGTCTTCATTGAGACCCTGTTTATCAGAAGACAATCGATGCACCCATCTCTGTTCTTTGTTAAAGAGGGCTTTTTTCGGGCGTTAATTGTTGGTGCACACACTCACACTTGCACAGGTGCGGTCCACGTCCATCATATGGCTCTCCTACCCCTAAATGGTTTAAAATTGTATGCACATAGTGTATAAGTTTCTATCTGCGTCACGAGGTCCTATACACCTCTAATTTTATAAATTATGCGTCCATAAATTTCTGTGTCGTATTTCTGTACTACCCCACGTGCTTAGGCCTCTATCGTTGTTAATTGTGCGTCCATCATGATATATTTTTTTTCTGCGTCACTAAGCCGTCCGAGGCAGGCCCGTACTGGCCGTTGCGGGCACAGGCAATCCCCGATATGCCGCAAGAGTGGGGGGCAGTTTTGGGCCCCTGGGGGCAGTTTTTGTTACAGGGCCATTTTTGCAGCATACTGGTCCCACCAAAGAGATCGGTCGCACCCCCAACTCCCCACCTCCCGGGGGAGGGGGTAGGGGGGGCCGCATACTTTGCTCCTATTGATCTTCCTTTGTTGATCCTAAAATTTCCTTCTGTCCTACGGAGCACTCCTACGCCTTTTTTTTATAAATTGAGCTTCCATGAATTTCTGTATCCTATTTTTGAAGTGTGTCACGTGCTTTACAATGTGTTCTTTTTATTGTATGTTGTTGATGGTATTCTTTTCTGCATCACGTGCCCCTCCTACCCCTCAATGATTTTCTATGTACATAGTATAAGGGAGGACCCATGGGAGCCGTGCGCGAGCCGCTCTTTCCCCTGGGTTGGTTCGCGTAAGGGAACTGGCCACAGGTGCAAGGGGCGGTGATTAGCTAGTTGGAGCGGAAGGGAGAAGGGATAAATAGGGGTAGAAAGGGCGGGAAAAGGGGGTTGTTTTTGCCCCACCCACCCTCTTGCTCTTTCAGGTCCTATTTGTTTGTTGTTTTATTGTGCTTTGGGTACTGCCGAAACTGTTTATTCCTGGTTGCCACGCTAAGACAGGTCTAGGTGCAATTTTAGTTAGTAGGCGCTTTTTCTGGGGGGGTGGGCAGCCTGCAGCGGGTTGGTCCATTCTCAAAGGGCAGTTAAAGGAAAGGAGGGGGGTATCAACAAGAGTCAGATGCTCCTGAGTTTGTTTGGGTTAACTTGGTGGGGGTTTCATCTTTCATAAGGATGCTAAGATAAGTTGAAGGAATTTTTGGTTTATTAAATAATGAATTGCAAGATGTTTGATTCGAAGTTAATTTGCACCTGTCTTAATAAAGTGGTCTCTCTTGCTAACTAAGAAGTTGTGAGCAGAGTTATTGCGCGAATGTTTCTTTCTATCCATCACTTGGCCCTCCCAGCGCTGCTTTGCTTTATTTTTCTGGAATACATGCTTTCTGGTTCACCGTATTTGCTTATTCCTAATTCTCCGATTAGTTTTAATATTTATTACTGCGTCATGTGACACTCCCAAGCCTGTATTCATTTTCGAATACTTGTAAGTCTAAACGAATGTAATTGGCAGCCAAGGCTCATGCAGGACGGTACGCCAGGCGGTGACGTCAGCAGCCATGGCTCGTGCAGGGCGTTATGCCGGGCGGTGACGTCAGGCATAGGAGGGGCAGGGTGGGGGGTTGTAAAATGCGGGATATGGACGATGTCAGGTAAGTACCGAAGAAAATAAATAAAACAAATTTCGTTGCCCGCGCTGCATCCCATTTGGCGATGCAGCGCGAGTAATGAAATTTGTTTTATGTATTTTTTCGGTACTTACCTGACATCATCCATATCCCCTATTTTACAACCCCCACCCTGCATCTCCTCTGCCTGACGTCACCGCCCGGCGTAACGCCCTGCACGAACCGTGGCTGCTTAAATGCAATCGCAATTTAAGGAATCTCAATTTAGAGATTCCTTAATTGCGATTTTTTACATTTGGGATCATGCATCCAAAATGCAAAAATACAGTTCACAAATATGAAGATTCAGAGAATCTGCCCGTTTGCCACGTTTTTTTTGCTTGATGCAACTTCTTTAAAATACATATAAATACCAAAGAGGGTTTCAAGGACAACATTGATTTTTGCAAACTACCTTTTCAATGGTTAGCATTGCTATTATGATTCCCTAATATACATCTTTTTTACATTTACAGTCTATTGAAAAGTATTGTGGTGTCTGCAACCAAAAAGCTTCAGCAACTTATACAGAAAACTTTATGGTAAGAATCTTTTCTGAGTTGCGTACACTTTATTTAAAATTTGACTATGCACCGTCAAGGATGTGTAATTCCTATAGCCCAACGCACAGCACATATTGTTGGAGGTCAAGGGCAACAAGTTTTCATGTGTATTGTGGCCTTGGCACAAGTAGACCCAACTTCCAGCAGCACAAACCCTATGGCTGACAGTTAGCACTACCACATAATGGGTCAGAGAACGGCACTGTCTGTAGTTAATGTAATATGTTTGCCCATATGTTAATACTGTTCAACACTGTATTTATGGTTCATTAAATGAATGCATTTATTACTCGGGCGCGCACTCTAAGTAAATGATAGAACCTCTGAGTGCACAACTGTCAGTGGCTCTAGTATAAAAAAGCGTGCAGCTCTGAAACACGCATGACCAACGTATGCTTATCAGAAATGTCTACTGCTGAGTTAATATTTGTGTCCATATGTTAAAGACTTTCAATCTTCTACAACATTGATGCAGTCATTATTATTAGTTAGAGTGACTCTTCCAAATAAATGTTGTAAACTCAGACTGCACTACTTACAGTTTCTGTAGTAAAAAAAGTGTACACACACTTCCAAAGTTTAGCACTATGAGGCTATGTATACTGCTCCCACAATGCTCTGCGATTTGATGCAAATAATTGCAGAAGCTTAAAAGCAAGCTTGATAATACTTTGCTTTCAAAATAAAATGTTCATAAAAAAGAGAAAGAAAAAAAATATTTTGCTAAACTACTATAACATTTCTGTTACCATTTTTTTGCAGCATCATTTAATAATGTGTTCATCCATGCTAGTATTTCCAAAAAATATTCATTATGGAAAATCTCTGTAACTACTTTCAATAAGGTTATGGGAAACAAATTCAACAACCATTGGCAAACACAGTGGGTCTGAAATCGATAGTCACCTTTTTACTTTTGTCATTGTGTGACTCGTTTTGGCATCGTGTCTCTAAAACTTAATTGCCATGTAAGCTGCTGCCCCCTCACTATTATAACAAACTTTGGCAAAAGCAAAAAATATTTTTGGTTTTAAAAAGCACAAACTTCCACAGTAGTTACTGGCACTGAACAAAACTACTTTGTGTACTGATATACTCCTCGTGAAACAGCATAATGCTGTGACTCACAGTGAAGCCATCCGATACAAAGACAGAGAGAGAGAGAGAGAGACAGGAGAGAGAGCAGAGTGGATGAGAGTGGAGGGAACAGAGAGAGAGAGAGATAGAGAGAGAGAGAGAGAGAGATGTAATAAAAGCAAAAGGTCACGGTTAATGACATACCAAATTAGGGGCCCAAATATTTAAGAAAGTCTCAAAAGTGCACCCATGGAATATGTCCTAGCATTAGGTGCAGCTATACAGTTTTTGTGAATTCCCAAAAATGTACACAAGTAGGACAAGAAATAGTACTCCTAGAAAATATTTGTGAACTACATTTTAGCATGAGCAAATTTGCACGTGTAGATTTGCTCATGCAAAAATCTGAAAGTTTACAAATTCACTTTTCCTCCAACACCTTTTTTCCCAACTCAGAAAGAAGGTTGATGTTTGCCATTGTCGGGAAGAAATTTCCAACATTCTTCACTATAACAAAAAAATCGAGAAGAGTTCTTAAAAACACATAAAACATAGAAGTTAGTGGGTTTGCACAGACTTAAAAGGCCATTCTGACCCTGGAACTATGTTTACCATGTAAATACATATAAAGTTTTTATTTCAAAAAGCTATTCACCTTTAAACAAAGCAGTATTAATTACAACATACTTTTCACTTTCTTCTCAACAGGCCCAATGTTTCGAATGCAGCAGATGACCACCTTCAATTAACAAAATCAAATGTAAATCACACTTGTCTTTTTCTGGCTGTATACTTAAAAAATGTATTAATTGAGTTGACTCTAAACACACATTTTGCATTAGGACTATGGAATAGTGGTATAAAAATATAATTCATTCTATTGTCAGATATCTACCTTGGTGATGGTGGAATTAACACTACTTTTTAGACAACAATATTATGTAGAGGAGCGGTGTTGCTTTTTCACCTTCAAAGAGGAAGATTTAAATTTATATTTCAACATATAAACAAAAGAATTACTCTATTTCAAAAAGAAAATTAAGTAGGAATGTTAGACGAAGTCTGCTCCAACTCTAAAAGCAGTGTGGAAATCGTAACAGGTGAAATAAAAGTGTGTCTCAACATTACTTTTTAAGATAATTTGGACACAAGACTAGAATGCAGGAGTGTCCAAATATTTATGCAATTTTTTTATGCTGGACAGTATTGCTTCTAAACACCGTTTCACTGCTTTCTTCCAAACGTTCAAAAAATATTTCATGAATTTGCATGCATAGTCTTTCAGGTCTGTATATCTCTAATGTAAAACAATCATACTTGTTTTCTCTTTTGTAAACTGACATATGTAAACTCATCAGTCACTCCTATGGTAAGCCTTTACAATCCTGAATGCTGAGTGCTGACTTTTGTGTGAGAGCATGCCCATACATAACCAAGCTAACTTTTCTTTAGCTACATAGAAACATGTAGTGTAACCTGTCAAACACTTTGAAATACTACCCTCCCACTAGCCCTAGAGGTGGATGTAGAATTCGACCCTTAAATATTCAAGCGAATTCCAAACACATACTAACTGAAACACACCAACCAAAACTAACCTATAAAATTTGCCAAGCAAATCTTTGAAGGTGTGATCAATCCAAACAATACTCCTTTGGCACATCAAATATAGTACAAAACATATAAACTACTTGTACCCCAGCAACTTTGCTTGAGCTGCAACACAGAGATTGCAGGACAACCACTTGCTACTACACCAAGCACATCAACAGCTGCAACACCATTTTTAGCAAACAGTCCATAGTTGCACATTGATTCTGTGTCCTCAGGTTATGCAAACAGTGACAAAATACCTTTCATCGATCTTTGTGTCAACAACTGCCTTCAATCTACACTGCAGACAGCTGGGTTCACATCTTGAATTCAGCTTTCCTTATACATTAATGACACCATTGTATTGAGCTTTATTTTCCTTAAGACATACACAATTATACTGCGTCCACAGATACTGTAAACTTGTAAAACTTGCCTTGATAGATATTTCTGTCAACAACTACCTTCATTCTACACTGCGGACAGCTGGGTTCACAACTTGAATTCAGCTTTCCTTCTACATTGAGGACAGCATTGTATTCTTCCTTACTTTCCTTTAGGCAGAGACAATTATACTGTGTCCTTAGATTCTGTTATCTGTGACTAAATAGCATTCTTCGATCTTTGTCTCAATAACTGCCTTCAATCTACACTGCTGATAGCCAGGTTCACAATTACAATTCAGCTTTCCTTCTACATTAAAGACACCATTGTATTGAGCTTTACTTTCCTTAAGACAGACACATTTATACTGCGTCCACAACTTGGACAACTTGCATTGACAGATCTTTTTGTCAACAACTACCTTCAATCTACACTCCAGACAGCTGGGTTCAAAACTTCAAATCAGCTTTCCTTTTACATAAAAGACAACATTGCATTTGGCCTTCCTTTCCTTAAGGCAGAGACAATTATACTGTGTCCTCACATTCTGTTAACTGTACAAAATACCATTCATCAATCTTTGTGTCAACAACTGCCTTCAATCTACACTGCGGACAACTGCATTCAGACCTTCAATGTAGCTTTCCTTCTACATTAAGAACAGCATTACATTCAACATTGTTTTCCTTTACGCAGCTACAATTCTACTCTGTACAAAGATTCTGTTAACTGTACAAAATACCATTCATCAATGTTTCTATCAATTAGTACCTTCGATCTACATTACAGACAGCAGGGTTCACAACTTCAATTCACTTTTCCATGTAAATTTCTCTTCACTATGTGTCCTGAGAACTGCCTTTAATCAATTCTGTGCTCAGTAGAGTTCACAACCAGATACCAAGTGCACTAGCACTACAGAAAACATTCAATGCAATCTTGATTTACTTAAAACACAGACCATTGCACAATATCCTCACATTTTCATAAACTTTGAACACTAGGAAATTCAACCGTCATTCATTTAATGTAGACAAAATTCTACTATATGTGTTCCACATTTTGTTTAAATAAGTGACAAAAAACATTCATCTATGTCTGTTAACAACTGCCTTCAATCCACACTGCACAGGGAACATACAAGCTCACCACCAAAGATACTACTTACTCAGTGCACCATAAATAATCACAAACAAGAGTGAACACTTTTATGTCACAGTGAGACACACTGTCCCTTTTAAATAGAATTGATGCAGAATTCAATCAACAAAAGACATTACTTCAATTACTGTACCTCACCCCGACCACACATCATCACAGGGTACATTCAAGCTCAGCGCCAAAGGTATTACTAACTCAGTGCACCACAAATCATTACCATGTCACCATATTGAATGAGATGACTTATTTAGAAAAAAATACATCATACTTTTTGAAAACATACTTCAACTTACTTCTGTGAATAGACAACTAATATTTATTAGAAAACTGGATTTTAAAGATTTCCCTACCAATCCGTGCTGCTTGTACAACACATCATCACACACTCCACAGAACTTTGTTGCTTAAGATGCACACTTGCTTCCTTTCTTTGCTGGGATTATCAATTATTCCTCAATTTCATATTCTGATTCAAAGTCAAGTCCCTTCATTAAACCTTTATGGTTGTAGAAGTTTCCACATTTGCAGCCTTTCTACAATAGAGTTATCAATTATTCTTCTTGAAATTGAAATTCAAACTACAGACCTGGGTAATTTGCACACTTGCATCCTTTCTTGCGTCCTTTCTACCGCACAGTGTGTGTACTTTCTGCACTAGCTTGCCTCCTTATATATGGTACCCATTTCTCAGGCTCCCACAGCAGAGTCCAACACCCCGTCTGTGTAATGGACTGGAAAACTAAAACACCCACTTCCCTTACAAGGAAATGGAAAGCTTGCACATCTTCAGCAATTCTTACTTTTCACCTTATATATCTTCCACTCAATCAACATATCATCCACACTTACACAAACCTACTTCATGCCTTTCTTCACTGTGGTTATCAACTATTCTTCAATTTCATATTCTGATTCAAACTCGTGGGCCCTTTATCGAACCTTTTTGATGTAACTACTACCCCACCCAAACACAGTTAAAAATGTGCACACTTGCTACCTTACTTGGCTAAGGTTATCAATTATTCTTGCATTTCATGAACTTGATTTATATCTAATTCCCTAAGAGCTTTATAGGTCCTGACCGTACGACCTTTATAACTCCATGTGGCCCTAATGTTACAATCAGATTCAATATGCACGTTTAGATCGCCATAGAAAATTATAGGTTGACACCAAGCAGCAAGTTCTAAATTAACCGAATTCATTACCTCGCTATCATCTACATTTGGACCATATAAAGAACAAATAGTAAACTTATTGCCATCAATAGCAATTTCTACTAATCCCCACCTCCCCCATTTGTCTGCTAACGTTCTAAGACATTTTCCTACCCCTTGTTTCATAAGAATAGCAATTCTTCCGTTAACCCCCGTCTGCTTTGAACAAACTAGAAGTTCAAGACACAAATTTTTCAACGAATTACGTTTATCCCAGGAAATATGTGTCTCTTGTAGACAAAGTATGTCGATTTGTGATAACTGAATTATTTTACGTAAAATTCCTATCTTCTTTGAATCATTAAGGCCATTAATATCCAGCGTACATAGTTACATTTTTTTACCCATTATTTAAACATGACATATTTGCCACTTCCCTGTTTAAACTCCTACCACCTAATCATAATAAACATAATAAAATGATCAGCTTTGCTGTATTTTCAATAGTAACTGCCGCTGTCTTACACCTCCACCACCACCCATTCCCCCAGACCCCCTAAACCTACAGCCACCCCCCCCCCCTCCCCACCATATGAGGCTCAGGAACTTCCAGTTCCTGTAAAGTATGGAGTGCCGTGCCCCTCCAACTCCGAGAACCATGAGAGAAAAATATATTAAAACAAAAAAGAACAAATAAAAGAATAGTATCAGCCCGACCCTGTTCTAACAACGGGAAAGAGCTTCAAAGTACTATACTTATACAGCAGATTTCTTACTATAAGGGGCTCATAAAGATTCCAAATATTCTATGGCTTTAACTTCTGATAAGAAGAATTTAGGGGCATATTACCAAGGGCATTATCGCCGCATTAGCAGGACTTTTTCCCGCTAATGCGGCGATAATTTTATCGCCCTATTACCAAGCTGTCGCTAACACCAGTTAGCGACAGCTGGTAGGCGATAGCGGGCATTTAGGGGCCCACTTTGCATGTCAGCGATAATTATCGCTAATGACATGCAAAGTGGGCGAGCCAAGATGTTAGCGACTGAAAACAGTCGCTAACATCTCTAACTCCTATTAACAACTTTTGGAAATATTCGCGCTAAGCGCGAATATCTCCAAAAGCTAACGCCTGCTAAAAGCAGTTCTTAGCCATGTTATCCAATGGAAGGTGGATAACATGGCTAAGAGCATTGTCACCATAATGCATGAATATCGCTGATTTTTTCAGCGATATTCATGCATTTCGCAGGATTTTTACCGCTTTTGAGATAAACCTTGATAATATCAAGGAATCTCAGCGGTAAAAATCCTCGGTGCTCGGCGATATATTTTTTCCCCGCTAACCAAGCAATAGCGATAATTTTCGCTATTGCTTGCTAATATGCCCCTTAGTCTGCCCTTTCATAACTATTTTCAGCTTTGCCGGATTCTGCAGAAATACATCTGCCCCTTTTTTCTGAAAATCGGGTATCAACTGCCGGAAATGCCAGCGCTTGGACACTGTAGCCTGACAAAAATCTGGCCTTACAAAAAACGCACATTGTTTAGCAACTACTTTTTTGTCTGGCCTGGCTAACACATAAATTTCTTCTCTGGCAAGAAAATTGTTAAAACAAACTAAAATTGCCCTAGGGTATTCCCCCTCCCCCTGACGAGATCTCCTAACAGAAAATGGAAATTGATGTGCTCTTTGCACTTCTCTACACCAATCCCATGATATCAACTCAGGAAAGGCTTCTGTTAATAATTCAATAATAAAACTCCTGGCATCAGCCCCCTCTTTTTTGTCAGGTATCCCTAAAAAACATAAATTATTTCTACGGGCCTGATTCTCCAAGCCAGATAATTTATAAGAGAGGTCGTCCCTTTGAGCTTTAATGTTCTCAAGTTCTTGCTTTTGTGACCCTGTCTCTTCTTCCAAAGGGATTCTTGCCTCCGCTTCAGTGACTCTATCGGCTGTATCGGTACAAAGTTTACTTGCTCGTCGAACAGAGTTCTTCACCTTTGAACAGGTTGCCTGGGTGCACAAATTTTCAGATTTACTTTCAGCACGGTGACTCATCATTGTATTGTAGATGGTAGTTAAAGTAATTTCTGTAGTGTTTTCTGAGCCATTTTCACTATCTCCGACTTCAGTTCCAGTTCCAATTACAGGTCCCCCTTCCTCCAGAGGCTTCACTGTAGCTGCTTCATTCAATTTTGGATCCTCTATGCATGATTCTGTATTTTTTAGAGAGGCACGCCGTGAGCCTTTTTTCTTTCGTCTTCTAACTGTAGAAACACTAATGTTCGGCGAGATTGGGTTAGATCTTAACTCCTCCTCTTTGATGAAGCTGCTTCCTTCACTAGAGTCGGCCCAATCTTCACTAATATTAGTGCTTTCATCCGAAGAGGGGTCGGATAGAGATTAGAAATTCTCCTCAGCTTCCTGTAGCACTGGTGGTTCTAATACCGAAGTGGCACCAATTATAATTGGCACACTTAATTCCTGAAGCAACTTATCAGAATTGTTACTCATGGCTAAATTATGTACTCCATCTCCCATAATGCCACGGTTTTCATTCAAGGGCCCTTGTAAGACTGGATTCACAGTTCCTGCAATGTTTGCAGTATCATCATGCTCATTCTCTTCGATTATTTCATTGGTACTATCTCGCAACATTGTTTCCCCAGCATGAGTCTTTTCTTTATAGACGCTTTTTCAAATAGTGCCGGGAGAGTAAGAACTCCTTGCTTCATGGCGGTTTTAACTGAAGATTCGCCCCCCTTTCTGGTACTATTAACATCAGTACTTACTGAGAAGCTCCCGCCCTCTATATTTTCAGCACTTCGGGGGATGTTTGGAATAAACTATGACCCACTGACCCTTTTTTTTTCGGCTCCACATCGAAAGTTTGTTCGCTTAGAATTTTTTTTTAGCTCGCCAGTTTTTGGGGAGGGCACAAATATTGATATTATGCCACAATTGGTCTCAGACCATAACCCTGTTGTATTAGAATTGTTACTATCTTCCCAGAGCCCTAATCCGAATACTCAATGGTCGTTTCAAAGGAGCTTGCTGTTGGATGAGCACGATCTTTTACATATGGCTAAAATTATCAAAGAGTTTTTTGCATGTAACAATGGGACAGCCACGATCCAAACAGTCTGGGATACTTTTAAATTAATAATAAGGGGGAAACTATTAGCTATTCTAATTTTCAGCGAAGGAAAAAACAGGAAGAATTTAAGAATAATGATGAAGGCAGAGTTAAAATTGGCTACTATTATTAAAAATGGTCAGGGTATTGAGGAAGCTCAACGTGCCTTAACTGTTGAACGTGCTTTATCGTATTCTTATTTAGCTGACCAGGTAGCAGTCAAATATAAACAATATAAATCTGAAAGCTACGAATTAAATGAACAAACGGGTAGAATTTTAGCGCAAAGACTTAGACAAAAGGCTGCTTTGAATGACATCAGAAAAATTATTGACCAAGAAGGAGTAACTCAGGAGTCCAGAGCCGGGATTTTAAAGGCATTCCGTGACTTTTATAAATCGTTATATAATAAGTCAAATAACGAACTGAGTGCAGTTAATGATCCATTTGATTATCTGAGAAATCTTGATAATTCTCCTCTTACAGAAGCAGATAACATATTATTAGCTGCTCCTATTACTTGGGAAGAGGTTGAAGAAGCTATCTTAGGCTTAGCTCCAGGTAAAGCAATGAGGACAGATAAAATCCCTTTGGAATTTTATCGTGCCTTTCGTAATATGCTCAAATCGGAACTACTTAAGATTTTTCAACAGGCTTTTCAAGGTTATCCGCCTACTTCTTGGTCCTTGGCTACCATAGTAGTTTATCAAGAAGAAAGGAAAAGATGGTACTGAATTAGGGTCATACAGGCCGATATCTCTTTTAAAGTCGGATAGTAAAATCTTTTCTAAGATCCTGGCCAATAGATTAAATGATATAATGCCTAGTCTGGTTTCTAAGATCCAGCATGGCTTTATTAAGAAAAGGGACACAACTGACCATATTAGACGGATTATCACTCTATTGGATTGGGCGCAGGCCACGGGATCCCCAGTCGGGGTTGCCCTGCTGGATGTAGAAAAAGCATTCGACAGGGTCGACTGGGGGTTCCTGTGGTCTGTGTCGGTATGGAACGGGTTCCCTATAGAATATAATCATGCTATTCAGGCGCTATATATTAATCCTAAAGCTGCAATTCGGTTGGACACTGAGACGTCCGAACCTCTATTGATCACAAGGGGGACAAGGCAAGGGTGCCCCTGTTCGCCCCTGTTGTTTGCGCTATATATTGAGCCCTACCTGAACAGTTTAATAAAAGAAACTGGCATTCCTCCTGTTAAAATTCATCAAGTAGAGCATAAAGTCTTCGCATATGCGGACGATGTAGCAATCGTCACTTCTGATAATAATTCCTCTTTACCCATAATCATAGAACTTGCTCAAGAGTTTGGTGAGCTCTCGGGATACAAATTAAATATTTAAAAAACTCAGTTAATTCATTCTGTTGAAGGCAGACCAGAAGGTGTTGCGTTTCCAAATACAGCTTTGTACTGGAATAACAATTTCGGCCAAAGTGGAGGATATTGTAGGGCTCAATTCAGACCCTTTACTAACCTCTGTAAATAGAACGCTCGAAAGACTGAATAACCTACATTTATCCTTATATGGCCGCACTAATGTAGTTAAAATGATTATACTTCCTAAATTTCTTTACTTATTCCGTACTATACCGCTATTGTTCCCCTCGTTTTTTTTAATAAGTTAGATAGAATTATCTCATTTTGTGGAGCTATCGGAGAGCAAGAAGATCTTTTAAATGGTGTACTTTACCCAAGATAAGCGGAGGCTGGGGGATCCCGAATTTCTGATTATATATATATATATATATATATATATATATATATATATATATATATATATATATATATATATATATATATATATATATATATATATATATATATATATATATATATATTACCTACTGGCGGTCGCCAGTAGGTATATATAGTTAGGATTTTTTCCCTATGGGATTTTTGAAAATTCTATGTCTAATAACTTTGGCGTTTGTGGACGGAATTGGCTGAAATTTTCAGGAAAATTGAACATTTTGTTTTTGAGCAGCCCCTGACAATTGGGGGGGGGTTTCATCAAGGGGGGGCCGAGAAAAAAGGGGGGTCCCAAAATGCGTTTTTCCCATGTTAATTTCCATAGGGCGGTTGGCCTCACTTTTAGCTCGAACGGCTGAATGGATTTGCACGAAACTTGGCAAAATTGTAGGGACTGTTAGCCCGATGTGCCTTTGCTAGGTCTCAATATATGTGCTCCAGTGGATTTTGAGTAATTTAGGTTCAAAAAAAGATATATATCTGGGCGGAGCCTAACCACACATCTGATCTGATTGGCTGTCAGCACTTCATCCAAGAAGTGTTGGCAGCCATCTTGGGACCAATATACATGATAGCACCTCATTAAAAAGCATTGTAGTTAATAGAGGGTTTTAGGACTTTAGTTACATTATAAATCATTTGTTGATGGTACCATACTCGTTTTAGGAATTGTTGTGGGTTCTAAGGTGATTTTACCATGTGAAAAAACCTTCTGCTGTGATATCATGAATATTGTTTGAAAGAAAACTATTATCTCATGATTTTTCCACAGTGGTTTGGAAGGGGATCTATAAGCTAATCTGAAAGCATATTTTCTGTAAATTCACATTATCTTTCTCAGTCATGTGAAAATGAAGTCTGACATTCTCAGTAAAACATGTACATCCAACAAGGACAGAGACTGTCAGTTGATTCCTTTGTGTTCTACTGCAGCCTCCTAGAGTGTTCTAAAGAACAACTAGAGCGCTAACAGTCCTACTTATTACAAAGGTATGGCACACCTGAAGCCATCTTGATTGGAATAAAGTGGTAACTCTTAAAACATTTAATTTAAAAAGAAACAACATGAGGGGGTATATTTTGCCATAGAAAGTATGATTAGTGCTGCAGAATGAAAAATTAGGGCACATTTTGAGTGACTTCTCAAATCCTTTTCTATTTCATTAAAACATTCTGACATGCAGTCTCCCAAAATGGCCACCAGAG
Organism: Lissotriton vulgaris; assembly: GCF_964263255.1. NCBI lineage: Eukaryota > Metazoa > Chordata > Amphibia > Caudata > Salamandridae > Lissotriton > Lissotriton vulgaris. The sequence goes on along the minus strand of NC_141689.1, from coordinate 417,934,764 downwards.
ACAAAAGAGCCCAAATGTAGCCCAAATATCACCCAGATGTAGCCCAAGTATAGCCCAATGACAGAATGTCCCAGAGTGTTCTAAAGAACAACTAGAGCGCTAACAGTCCTACTTATTACAAAGGTATAGCACACCTGGAGCCATCGTGATGGGAATAAAGTGGTAACTCTTAAAACATTTAATTTAAAAAGGAACAAAATGAGGGGGTATATTATGCAATAGAAGGTATTATTAGTGCTGCAGAAAGAAAAATTAGGGCACATTTTGAGTGACTTTTCAAATCTTCTTCTATTTCATTAAAAAATTCTGACATGCAGTCTCCCAAAATGGCCACCAGAGACAAAAGAGCCCAAATGTATCCCAAATATCACCCAGATGTAGCCCAAGTATAGCCCAATGACAGAATGTCCCAGAGTGTTCTAAAGAACAACTAGAGCGCTAACAGTCCTACTTATTACAAAGGTATGGCACACCTGAAGCCATCTTGATTGGAATAAAGTGGTAACTCTTAAAACATTTAATTTAAAAAGGAACAAAATGAGGGGGTATATTTTGCCATATGAATTATGATTAGTGCTGCAGAAAGAAAAATTAGGGCACATTTTGAGTGACTTCTCAAACCCTCTTCAATTTCATTAAAAAATTCTGACATACAGTCTCCCAAGATGGCCACCAGAGACAAAAGAGCCTAAATGTAGCCCAAATATCACCCAGATGTACCCCAAGTATAGCCCAATGACAGAATGTCCCAGAGTGTTCTAAAGAACAACTAGAGCGCTAACAGTCTTACTTATGACAAAAGTATGGCACACCAGAAGCCATCTTGATCGGAATGAAGTGGTAAGTCTGAAAACACTCAATTTAAAAAGGAACAACATGAGGGGGTTAATTTTGCCATAGAAAGTATGATTAGTGCTTCAGAAAGAAAAATTAGGGATCATTTTGAGTGACTTCTCAAATCCTCTTCTATTTCATTAAAAAAATTCTGACATGCAGACTGAAACATGCACTTTGAATACCAGCAGCAGACGTCCCTGGTGAGCAATAGCTTTACTACAGTGATCTAATGTGCAACTAGAGGGCTAACATTCAGAGTTTATGGCAAATGAGTGACACATCTGAATGCCTTCTTGATGGAACCAAAGTAAACAAGCTTTGAAAATGCAATAGATCTCGCCCTCGTTTGAGTTAAAGCCATTCTGTTTGTAATGAGGTGGCTTTTTATTAGTGTTTTTTCAACTTTCATGTAAATAACATGCATCTGTATGCATATAAGTATATGTATGCATGCATTTATGTTTGTATTTATATAGATATACAGATGATATATGTTTATATATGTATGTATATATATATATTCACTGAAAAAACCGTAGGCTATAGACCATATATAGTTAGGAATTAGCATTTACAAAACCTTGAAAATTCACTGAAAAAACCATAGGTTATAGACCATATATAGTTAGGAATTAGCATTTACAAAACCTTGAAAATTCACTGAAAAAAACCATAGGTTATAGACCATATATAGTTAGGAATTCGCATTTACAAAACCTTATTTTACTCACACAAAACCATTGAAATTCCATATATAGTTAGTTGCACTAACTATATATCGCGCACCCGCAATCCACTGCTGATGATGTCACATATTACATCATTCATGACATGGTCAGTGACATCACTGATGACATCACTGATGACATCTCAAATGACATCACTGATGACATCACTGATGACAACATCCAGTGACTGTATGTTTCTGTAAAGTTAAAATATGTCTTACATATTGAAGAATGAGTGGATGTATAAGTGTCTGGATGAAGGATTTAGTAGGTGCATGACTGACTGTATGAGTGAGTGATTAAATGTGTCTCACTGAGTGCATGGGTTAGTGACTAAACTGTCTTAATTTGTGCATCATTATGTCTGTTGTTCTGTAAACTGTTGCATGTGTTGATAAGTAGCTATATGAGTAACTATATGGGTTATTGATTGGTTGCCCAAGTATTTGTATGGGAGACTGAGTGTGTGTGTGGGTGGCTGGGAGGTGTATGACTCTGTGCATAGATGTGTGAGCAGTTGATTCACTAGATGTATGGTTTCAAAAGTGCATGTGGAAACAGCTGTATGGGCGGTTGACTGTGTGCATGAGTGTATTGGTGAGTGAATGGATATCTCAGTGCTACATGTCAAAGTAAGTACATATGTAAAACACAGTACATGTGAGAGTTGACATATATAAATAACTGTGCATAAGAGCCAGTGAATGTGTGAGTGGCTGTATGGATCATTGTGAACTTGTATCAGGGATTGTATAAGAGAGTAAATATGTGTTAGTATATGTTTGAATAAGTAAAGTTTGTATAACTGTATAGTTGAGGAAATGGAGGTGTGATTGATTCTTTGCATGACTGACTAGGTGTGTGAGTAACTCCATGGATGAGTGACAGTCTGTGAGTGTCTGTTTACACTGATTGTATCTAAGGTTATATTAGAGTCTGAAGAGGTTCATCGTATTATCACATGAATGATATCATCAGTGATGTGATCAGTAATGTCAAATGAGATGTCATCAGTGATGTCATCAGAGATGTCATTTGAGATGTCATCAGTGATGTCATTTGAGATGTCATCAGTGATGTCATCAGTGATGTCACTGACCATGTCATGAATGATGTAATATGTGACATCATCAGCAGTGGATTGCGGGTGCGCGATACATAGTTAGTGCAACTAACTATATATGGAATTTCAATGGTTTTGTGTGAGTAAAATAAGGTTTTGTAAATGCGAATTCCTAACTATATATGGTCTATAACCTATGTTTTTTTCAGTGAATATATATATATATATATATATGTATATATATATTACCTACTGGCGGTCGCCAGTAGGTAGTTATAGTTAGGATTTTTTTCAATGTTAAATCTCAAAATTCTATTTGGAATAACTTTGGCACCGGTTGACGAATCTGCCTGAAAATTTCCTGAAAATGGCCTCGTCGAGCTCCGGTCCTTCCCTGGAAGTTTGGGGGGGATACGTCAAGCGGGGGCCGAGATAAAAGGGGGGTCCCAAAACGCATTTTCCCCATGTTAATTTCCATAGGGCGGTCAATTTCACTTTTAGCCCGAACGGCTGAATGGATTTACACCAAACTTGGCAAAATTGTAGGGATTTGTAGCCCGATGTGCCTTTGCTATGTCTCAAGATATGTGCTGCAGTGGATTTTGAGTAATTTAGGTTCAAAAAAATATATATATCTATAGGCGCTCTCCGGTGCGCGCACTTGAGTGCGCTCCTGGCGCGACACGCGACTTGCGCGCAGAAAGCTGATTGGCTCTTGGGTGTCTGTAAACATTCTAAACAGTCTGGAGCGGCCGCCATCTTGTGTCTCGGTAAAATCGAGACACAAGGGGTTTGAAAAAAAAAGGGGCAAATGACCATAAGGGGGAAGAGTAGACCCCCTCTGACCCCCTAGGTTTGATGTAGGGACTAAAATAGGGTCCTGCAGGGCATTAAAAAAATGTTTTCGTTTTGCGCGGGGGAAGCGCATGGTACGCGCACCGGCGAAGCACGGGGAAAATCCAGGACCATATTTATGAAGGCCTTGCGCTGTTAGTTTTGCGCCTCCTGTGCGTCAATTTTTGTGACGCACCAGCGGTGTAAAAAAATGCGCATTGTTATGCAATATTTAAAAAGTGACGCATCGATCTAGATGCGTCACTTTTTAAATATAGTGCAACGAGGCACATTTTATTACACTGCTGGTGTTATGCGTCACTTTTCTGTGCACACTCCTTATGACATTCCAGATGTGTCATATTTAATGTATGACGAATCATGTTGCAAGGAGTTACAGATACGTCAGTATTTCTGACATATCTGTAAACATAAAAGTGATGCGAGGCAGGTGCAAGATTTTGACGCAACAGCATCCTAAAAGTGACGCAGAGAAATCTTATAGATTTCAGTACGTCGTTATTACCAAGCTTTTTGCGGGGGAATGCCCCCTTTGCATACATTATACCTGACGCAGATATAATGTGGCGCAGAGTTTTAAAAAGTGACCCATGTACCTAGATGCGTCACTTTTTAAAAATGGCGTCAGGTATAATGCATGCAGAGGGGGTGTTCTCCCGCAAAAAGCTTTGTAATAGCGACGCAGTGAAATCTTTGAGATTTCACTGCGTCAGTTTTAGGATGCTGTTGCGTCAAAATCTTGTGCCTGCTTTACAGCAGGTGTTAGACTGAGGCAAGACCTTTCACATGCTGCTTTCCCCATTTGAAAGGACACATTACTGGAGTTGCGTCACTTTTGTGACGCACTCCAGCAATGCGTTACTTGGAATGTCATAAGGAGTGCGCACAGAAAAGTGACGCATCGCACCAGTGGTGTAAAAAAATGTGCCTCGTTGCGTTATATTTAAAAAGTGACGTATCTAGGTAGATGGGTCACTTTTTAAAATCAAGCGCCACATTATATCTGCGTGAGGTATAATGCATGCAGAGGGGGTGTTCCCCGACAAAAAGCTTTGTAATAGCGACGCAGTGAAATGTTTGAGATTTCACTGCGTCACTTTTAGGATGCTGTTGCATCCTTTAAATATAGTGCAACGAGGCACATTTTATTACACTGCTGGTGTGATGCGTCACTTTTCTGTCCACAGTCCTTATGACATTCCAGATGTGTCATATTTAATGTATGACGAATCATGTTGCAAGGAGTTACAGATACGTCAGTATTTCTCACATATCTGTAAACATGAAAGTGACGCGAGGCAGGCGCAAGATTTTGACGCAACAGCATCCTAAAAGTGACGCAGAGAAATCTCATAGATTTCAGTACGTCGTTATTACCAAACTTTTTGCGAGGGATTGCCCCCTCTGCATACATTATACCTGATGCAGATACAATGTGGCGCAGAGTTTTAAAAAGTGACCCATGTACCTAGATGCGTCACTTTTTAAAAAATAGTGTCAGGTATAATGCATGCAGAGGGGGTGTTCCTTGCAAAAAGCTTGGTAATAATGACGCAGTGCGTCACTTTTAGGATGCTGTTGCGCCAAAATCTTGCGCCTGCTTCACAGCAAACCTTTCACATGGTGCTTTTTCCATGTGAAAGGACACATTACTGGAGTTGCGTCACTTTTGTGACGCACTCCTGCAATGCGTTACTTTTGTGTTTACAGATATGTCAGAAATACTGACATATCTGTAACTCCTTGCGAATTGATTAGTCATATATTAAATATGACATATCTGGAATGTCATAAGGAGTGCGTCCAGAAAAGTGACGCATCGCTGTTTTCACGTAGCGATGCGTCACTTTTCAGAAATGAGGCCTCCAGTTTATTCACTGTGTCATAACTTTCTTTTCTAACACTCACCTTCTTTCATTCCTCCTACTTCACTTCCTTTCACCTCTCATACCTTTCTGTTCTTTCTTACTCATTCTCCTTTCAATTATCAATGCACTATATTTCACTTACTCTTCATTTTTTAAGAATATAGCTCTTTGATGAGAATTGGAGGTAGTTCTGAAAAGAACTTTTGGTTTTCTTCTTTTAACTGAACAGGAACAAAAACAGGGAATAGAAACTGCTCAACAGGAGCAAAAAGAAAAGAAAAAAATTAGGGGTGGGAAGGGCAGCGATGGTTCTCCAATGCCCGAACCATGAGCAGGACACTTTGCTCCCCATAGGTGAGGAGTTGATTGCAGTATCTGCATCTGACGACCCCATGGTTAAATGCAGGTTGAATGTTTGCTACCTGCTCCTGTGATTGTTCTCTTCCAGAAGAAGTTGCTCCTCCTGTTGATGTAGAGGCCCCATCTCTGGGAACCTCTTGTGCCAGAGCCCTGACACTTTCCCGGGCAAAATTCTGGGGGTGCCTCCTCTCCACATGGCGAATCATGGTGAAGTTGCCAAAAGAGTATTTTTTTGGGGGGTTACCCCGTGACAGGACCTGTTTGCAGATCCTGCACTCTACTTTTGGTGCATTCACCTTCTTCTGGTCTGCTGGAAACTTAAAAAATTTCCAGATGAAATGTTCTTTGACCTTCGGCTGAGGAGGCTCTTCATCAATGAAATCATTGGAGTCATCTTCACTGCTGGATGGTCTGGCAGCCATGATTAATCCAGGAATATGGAGCAGCAAAAAAGGCAGGTCTTTCAGTCACAAAAGTGAAAGAAGAAGTGAAGGAAATGGGTGGGGATTTCATTCATTGTAAAAAAAAACTGTTAGCAACCAATGAAAAGTGTTATTTTAGGGTCACATGACCCGACGCGTTTACGCTGCGCGCTCCGGAGCACTTCCGGTGCGTTTACGCAGCGCGATCGTAGGCGCTTCCGGGGCGCAAACGTGGCGCGATCGTAGGCGCTTTTGCGTGCGTTTATGCGCCGCGAACGTAGGCGCTTCCGAGGGCACTTACGTTGCGCGCCGAAGTGACGTCATCAATCTTTTATAGAAATGCATAATCATTTTCCTTATTAAAAAAAACTAATTTTATTTGTATGGTACGAAATGTTTTGCATTATTATTAACTTTTCATTCATATTTTTTTTCACGAACGACAGTTGCGCTCTGGGTGCGCTTTCAGATGAGCTCTCGGAAAAGCTTACCGGAGAGCTTAGCTGAAAGCTTCCCGGAGCGCGCACCCAGAGCGCAAAAGAAAAAAATTATATTAAAAAAATGAATACTTAAAAAAAAACAGCAAATTGTAAAAAAAAAAAAGGTTAGAAACTCGATATACAAAGGAATTAGCATTTAAAAAACCTATGAAATTCACTGAAAAAACCATAGGTTTCACACCAGTTATAGTTAGGAATTAGCATTTAAAAAACCTATTAAATTCACTGAAAAAACCATAGGTTTCACACCAGTTATAGTTAGCTGGAAATTTTACTGATATAAAACCATTGAAATTCCCACGTTATAGTTAGATGGACTCACTATAACTTGCGCGTGCAATGCACTGCTGATGATGTCTTATTAAGCCAGTTAACCAATCAATTTTTAAAAACCATCCATTTAGACACTTATTTAAACATTTATTCTTCCATCAACTTTTACATATACATATATAAAATATATTTATTTTTCAGAAAGACACACATTCACTGGATGGTGTCATCAGTGATGTCATGAGTGATGTCACTGACCATGTCATGAGTGATGTAATATGTGACGTCATCAGCAGTGCATTGCACGCGCAAGTTATAGTGAGTCCATCTAACTATAACGTGGGAATTTCAATGGTTTTATATCAGTAAAATTTCCAGCTAACTATAACTGGTGTGAAACCTATGGTTTTTTCAGTGAATTTAATAGGTTTTTTAAATGCTAATTCCTAACTATAACTGGTGTGAAACCTATGGTTTTTTCAGTGAATATATATATATATATATATTTTTTTTTTAAAGACCTTTATTGTACATTTTCAATATAGCACAATGTAGGGCCTACAACCTCCTGGGCCGGCCGTGATAGCAATTTAGGCATTAGCAATATTATCAGGATTACACAGCCGCTTAGCCGACAACCCGGGGGTCCGGCGGCAAGTGTGAGCATGCTGTACCATAATGCAGACGATACAAATTTACGATATGGCTTAGGTCTACTTCTTCGTTTATATTATTGAGCAATTTCATTAAAACCTATGGGCACTTTTCAGATTATGATATTGACGAATCAATCACGCCCTCAATCTACGAAATGGTTCTTGGAGTAGAAGCCCGACAATGTTTGGTGAGACTAATAGAACCAAGCTATTATAAAAAAAACAACATTTAAAATCATGGTATCAGTGGTGCAAGTCTAGAAGCAGTTTAAAAAGAGATTTTGTTGTTGTATAGATCTGAACTACGATACGTCTCTTTGGAATAATCATGTGCTCCCCCGATATCTTCAGAGATACGGTTATGCAGAGATGGTATGATTTTAAGATCTGTTCACTAGGAGATTTATATCAGGATGCGCAGTTTGACTCATATTCCTATCTGCAACAAAAATATAACCTCACTAGAAGAGATGTTTTTAAGTATCTTCAAATCCGGAGTTTTTTGGAGGCAAGACATTTACTAAATACCAGTACAATGGGTAAAGTTGATGTGTTAGAAAGCTGTAGAAAAAAAAAGTAGAATTGGTGTGATATACCAATTTATGCTAAACAGAATAAAAGACAATGTAGATGTATATACAGATAAGTGGCAAAGAAGCTTTGGAATTGAGAATGTCGATATATCTAGGTCTCTAGAAATGGCTAGTAAGGTTTTATATAATGGCACATTTAAAAGCCAGCACTTCATGTCTATTTTTGATTTGTATAATACGCCAGCCAAACTGATGAAATGGAAAGCTAAAAAGGGTATTAAATGTAGCCGCTGTGGATATCTGGCTGCGGATTCAATCCATATGTTTTTTTGTTGTCCTAAATTAACCCAATTTATTATGGAAGTACAAGGTTTTTTAAATAATATTCTAGAGAAATCAATTGTTCTATCTGCTGAATTGGTAATACTTGGAATTCAAACTGATCAAATTGGCATCCAAACGGTTGAAGAAGAAGGCTTTTCTATTTAAATCTATGTCAGTACTTAGATATTGTATAACTTCCCGTTGGTTAGATGTCGACCCTCTGGTTTTCACCACTGGCAATCGAAATTATTAAGTAATTATCAACTTGAAAATGAGGTTTATAAATTAAAGGGGCGGAAAAGAAAGATATTTGGTCAAAAACTTTGGTTTCCTATTAGTAATTGGATTTAATTAGTTCCCTGTATTATAATTTCATAACTTCTCTGTTTCTTGAATACATTGTAATCCTCTTAATTTTTTTTTTGAAATGCTGCTTTGCTGGATGTGTACTTTTCTTTTTTATATTTAAAACTGGATGATATTATATGTAAATTCCTGCTGTCATAAAATCAATAAAAAAAAAGATTTATATCAGTTGTAGGTTTAGTACAATAACAAAATTCATCCTACAAGTCCAAAAGAACACTGAATGACAGTCTACACTACAAACAACACAGGTCACAATTTGAACTATTATGTCCCTGAAACATACATATTTTTACACTGTATTCCATGCATGTTCTATCTTTCATTTCAATCATGATTACAGATGATACAGTCCACCATTAAATGTACACTGCAGACAGACGGATTCACAACTTCAATTCAGCTTTCCTTGTACATTAAGTACAGCATTACACCTACCCTCGCTTTCTTAACATAGGGACAATTGTTCTCTGTCCTCAGATTCTGTTAACTGTATAAAATAGCATTCATTAATATTTGTATCAATTAGTACCTTCGATCTACATTACACACAGCAGAGTTCACAACTTTAATTCAGCTTTCAATGTAAATTTCTCTTCACTATGTGTGCTTAGAAGTGCCTTCAATCAGTTCTCCGCTCAGTACAGTTCACAACTAGACACCAAGAGCGCTAACACTACAGAAAACACTCAATACAATCTTGATTTACTTAGAACACAGACAATTGGTGTAGAAAATGTACAGTGTGAACATTTAGTTATTCTTGTCAATGGCGTTCCTACTAAGAGTAAGAAAAGCGGGCAAACATTATCAGATATTAGAAAAGTGTAATAGGCAATGTTCTGTTCTATCTGCTATAAAAAAAATGTATATCACAAAAATGTGTATGAGGGAAAAAAAAAATAACAGTAGAAGATACTGACTTCCCATCTGGGCAAATTGAACAACTGCATGTTTCCATTACTGAAGAAATCTATGAACATTACAGTATTCATCCACTTCATTCTAAAGAAGTAATGGGGAATACTATAGAGTTATTCCAAATGAAAGAAGCAAAGGGAAGTCCCATTACTGTATGCGAAAAAAGCTTGGAAGTTCGTTCTTTCCCTCAGTTCCTTCCCACACGAAAAAGAGGACGATATGATGACCGACCTGTGCAGATTCCTGCATCTGAATACCAGGCATAAATGTTATATGCATAAAATACAAGATTTCAACAATGTATTTCATATTTGTTCCATCTTTAGTTTGAGAGTGATTTGTCTGGACTTCTTATGTACAAAACAATGTATGCTAAGGAACTTAGAAACTCCTACATAGTTCCTTACGCTAAGCTCTGCTGACTATGCTCGATCTCATCTCATACTTCCACAAAATCAGCATCTAAAGTTTAGTTTAGAAAATCACACCTGATATCTACAGCATTTATATCTTCCTCTTCATTCTCCCTACTTTTAAAAATTATGTTTACCTCTTCTATGACACTGTTACTAAGGTCGAAACCGTCTTTCAAATTTTGTTGATTTTCAATACTGAATTTCTTATGTTGTAGGTCCTTGTACAAAAACATAAACACTTAATTTTATCTTCACTGTAATATCAGCATATTTGATGATTTATATGAAATATCTTACAATTAAACCAATATTTTGTACATGAGTGTATATTATTTTCAAAATATTCTCAAATTAAATACAATAAATACAGTGTCACTATGCATTGTGTCAAGTGCTTTATTTAATTATTTATACTACCTTTGCAAACTTAACGACTGCACTGCCTTAGTTTGACTCACCCCATTACGCTGTCAATTATGGTGGAGGGAGGCAAACAAAAGGAGTAAAGTACATGTTTACAGATGTACTGCTATATTCAGAACACTGGATGAATCCCTGAATAAACAAAGTCGGATTAAAAAAAACATACACAAAAGAAGGCTGCACAAAAGATACACAAAGGAAAGCTACACAAATAAGACACCGAATTTTGAACACAAACTGGTAAGTAGGCAAAAGAACAAAAAAGCTAACAACACTGCAATGGAGGCTATGCTGTGGAACTCATTCTGAAGAGAGGTAGAAACATACTGTAAATAAAGCAGAACTCAAATAAATAAAAAGTAAAAAAGATACATGGATGACAAAGTCACTGGAGTAATACTCTGTTCCTCAGCACAAAAAAAGATTTTGGAAAAGTTATATCAACAAATGTTTAAGGAGCTGCAAAGGGACCCCATCCCCCGGGACTCAAAAAATAAAATTGGGGACTGTGGAGAGAACGACAATGCCCCCACGGTCGCAGCTGGCTCCCCGCTTCCTTCGAGAGCCGGCATTGCTTTCTCAGAGAGAACAGCTTACATGCTGCTCTCTCTAACGAAAAGCAATCTGCTTTCCTACTTGAAAGACATAGCAGATTACCTTGCTCTCTCTTTCAAATAGGAAACCGGTTTGCTTTACTAAAGTTGGAGCCGCGGCGCTCCGGCCCTACCATAGCAAACAGCAGTGTCCCGGGGACAGGCATCCCGAGACACTGCAATAGCCGACCCTGGGAAATGATGGTCCCCAGGGCCATCAAGGGTTCCAGTAAGGAGGCCGCGACCCCCTCCCAACATTTAAAAGTCCTGAGAAATGGAAGTCTTCGGAGCTGGAAAATCCGTGCCATCACAGACCCCCTATTTTAAATATTACTGCCCCAGGAAGGTGACGGTCCCTGAAGAATGTAGGAGATCCGTGACCCCCGTATACTTCAAAATAAGCAATGCTGCCAACACTTCCTAGTTTAGACTGCTGACAGACAGTTGACAGCCAATCAGCATGCAGATCGTGCTCGTAATTCCACAGATTTCCGTACGCGTACGCCACGATTTTTCTTTAAAAAAAATAAAAGAGCCTAAACATCCATGTACGACCCCTGAGCAAGCCTGGAGGGTCAGAATGGTGCTAGCCTGCCCCCTTCCCTTACTTCGCAACTTTGTTTTACTGTTTTCTTGTGACTCGCTTCTAGCGATGAACAAGTTGGCTGCCAACACTTCCTGGTATCGAGTGTTCACAGACACTTCACAACCAATCAGCATGCAGCTCCTACTTGTAATTCTACGTATTTCCGTACGCGTACTCCGTGATTTTTCTTTTTTTTAAAAAAAGAAAAAAGAGCCTAAACATCCATGTACAACCCCCTGAGCAAGCGTAAAGGATCAAAATATTTGTAGCCTACCCCCTTCCCTTATTTCTCAACTTTCTTTACTGTTTTCTTGTTACTCTGTTCTACCGAGGCACAAGATGGCCACCAATACTTCCTGGTTTCGAGCGTTGACAGCCAGTTAACAGCCAATCAGCATGCAGCTCGCGCTCGTAATTGAACGAATTTCCGTACGCATGGTGCACCCGGTTTCTAGATATTGCTATGATTTTACTTGCAATTTTCTCAGAAACTACTGAACGGATTTACACCATTTAACAAAAAGCACAATCTGCTAACCGAACTCTACCTCTCTGCCAAATTTCATGTAATTCCGTTCAGCCGTTCGGGCTGTAGCCCTGGGTAAAGGTCCCTATGGAAAATTGCATGGGGAAAACACGTTTTGGGACCCCCCTTTTTTCTTGGCCCCCGCTTGACGGATAACCCCCAAACTTTCATGGAAGGAGCGGAACCAAGCAGGTCATTTTCTTGGAGAAATTCACTAAGATTCGTCCACCGGCGCCAAAGTTATTCCAAATAGAATGTTGTGGATTTCCTATGGAAACTAGGTCCTAACTATAACTACCTACAGGCAACCGCCAGTAGGTAATATATATATAAATACTGTACTAGGACCCCTGCTACCGCAGAGGGCGTCCATTACATACAGCAGAGCTCCCTCAATGAGAGACTGCTTGGTGGTATCTGATCCTGAAATTATAAATAAACCAGTTTGGTAGCAAAATTTTAAAGGCTTCAGAAAATGCACAACATGTAAAGCCTGTACACATGGGGCCAATACTAAAACATACCTCAGTCCTTTCAAGACAAAACCATATACAATAAATAAACTGTTGAACTGTAAAACCGAATATTCAGTATATGTGCTAACATGCCCATGTGGATTAATCTACGTAGGCAGTACCAAGTTACAAGCACATGTTAGAATACTCCAGCATCTCCGGGCCATAACTAATACAGACAACACCAATCCGGTGGCCCGACATTTTAAGGCATGCCACGGATCTAACAACAAAGGGTTGTCGTATTATCTTATAGACGCAATCCCTCCCAATAGACGAGGAGGAGATAGGGAGAATAAACTAAGAAAGTTGGAGACCAGATACATTTTATTGTTAGATTCGAAACATTCGAATGGATTGAATCTAACGGAAGATCGTTATACTTGTCTAGAACAATGATTACTGAGGAAATTGGCCCTTGCCCATAAACAAGATAACCAGTATATAATCAGATAAACATGCACAACTCAGCACTTTTCGCAAAACATATATGAAATAGATAGATGAATTTTAAAATGTATTTATTCAGGAAAACAACTTTTTATACTAAGATTTTTTGTACTGATGATTTTAAATATTTGTAAATAACTTAGGATGTTTTTAAATATTTTTTATATATGCAAATCAAATTAAGTATAATGTTTTCTGTAAAAGTGATTACAAACTGATGATATGAACTGCCATTTGGTATTCACGTGCATACTATGAAAAGGATTGAAATACCGGTACCGTTGAATTTTTTTTTCTGAAAATTTATTTATTGATATATGTAGATGGTAGATGGTAGATTTTACGATGTTGATATTGATTGCTGCTACAAGTAAATTAAGAAAGAAAAAAAGAAAAAAATACGAAATGATTAATAGTAATGAACAGTGGAAATACAAGTTCAATTATACATGCATAATGACAACAGTAGCGAGCAGAGATTCATTTGGTCTATGAGTTAATCATGAAATGTACAATTAGATCTATTGAGATGATTTTAATCCACTTGCACATATGAGCACAATTTACGAATATTCACTAGAAAAATGAAAGAACTTCTAGATTATTATACATGCAATTGTTAATGGGCTAACGTATTTTACACAGATTTTTTTACAATGAGAAAAGTACTTCCAAAGAGGGACCGGCGTCAAAGAAAGGATCTGCAAAAAGACCTCTATCAGGTGTGTTTTTTACAAAAGGGTGTGAGAAGTAGTAGAGGTGTTACAGACGCTCAAGCAGAAGGGTCCAACGGCTTGTAGTAATGCCTATATAAATAGGTGGCTGTGTAGAAATTAGGATGGTGGTGATTGTACATGTTGTTTTATGCTTTCTCTAATATATATATTTTTCTCTTTATATTCTAGAAGCGTCTCAGAAACATGTTGAAGAGAGGTCTGCGCAGCCATTAAGGGACATAACAACAACTGCCCAGAACAACAGAAACGGCGCAAAATGCTTGAGTAGGCGTGTACGCCAGGAGAAACTCTCGACGTACTACACCCCATCCAACATGCTGAACATTACTATAGAACAATCTATTCTGCACAGGGGTGGGGTCAGTACTGGAGGCACGTGTACAAACCCAGATAACACAGGGCAAAGTATGTGTAAAAACGGTACATCGGGTCTAAGCCCTCTCCGGGTATCAAAAGGGAAATGTGTCTCAAGCATGGCATTGCTTAAGAAGAAACATAGGGACTCAGAGAACCTTCCCCACCCTTTAAAACGTGAGAAGCCCAACAAGGTATTCACAGAGCCCCAAACCGAACCCTTAAACCTCAAGAAGAAGGAGCAGGTGCTACCAGAGGTCCAGGCAAGGCCCTTAAGCCCTGAGAAGAGGAACCCTGAGCCCCAATCTAACTCCTTAGACCTATCCGTGAAAAGGGATGCTAAACCCTTGAATGAGGCCTATACACCCTGATCTCCAAGGAGGCGGTAGTTGTACCGCAGGGTGTAGAAGAGATGGTGCAGCCACAACCCCCTAAAACAACGCGTCTCTCGAGAAAATATCTTAAGATGAAGCCGGGGGTCCCGGAGCTACAGATAGCAGCGCCCCTGAACAACCCTACTACACCACAGAATCCAGCCTCTGTCCTGAAACCCCAGACAGTTCCAAATAAACTAACGGTTCGTGTAGAGGTGCACGCCCCGGCTCAGACCACAAAGCAGACTATAAGCGCTCAGGACCTGCCTAGGGTCTCAAAATGTGACAATACTCAACACTTAGGAGCTCTTTATATCAGGAGCAGCGACATTTTCAATGCGTTGGGGGGCATGGTAGACAGCGTAGGTAGAACCACAGAAGAGGTGCACAAGGGGACTTCGAACACAGGGGGGTTACAGAGCCCTGGTAACCAGTCACCACACCATAACACAGACATTTCTGCTAGAACCCCTGATTACCACGACGACAGCCCCTCACAATCCTCATACCCTGTGTCCCCTATTACCCCACCGGGAGCATATGACCCTACCAGCCCCACGTCCAGGCAAAGCCCCACATCGCCCCCAGCAATATGTGGGGATAACAATACCACCTTGGACCACTGGGCATTGCCGTTTATTGCACACTACTTTGGCACTGATCCGCTCCTGGACACACCATGGCGTTCGCAATGGGTCCCTATTTCTAAAACACTACAGGCACAGACTTTACAGAAAGGGGTTAAGGCTGTTAGCAGGAAATAGGGTCCTGAGGAGTTACAGCCATTTATAAGGCCACGCAACGTGGTCCCCCGTAATCAGGCGCAAGACGCTTCTGTAAATACACAAGCGGTATTGGGGGCTCATGTAAAAGAGATGCAGATGGCAGTCAGAAAACTAAAACACCAGGCGAATACAGCAAACTTAAAATTGGGGCTGGGGGTTACCAGTAACATATTCAAGAGGGCGGCACAACAGAAGGTAGTGCAAAGGGTTGATATGTATAAAAAAGTAATTATCCAGATGTGTCAGGCAGCTGTGGCAGACATCTGTGGTATACAGGCGTGACTATGGCAGTGTCAACCCCTAAAGAGCCCTAGAGCCCGTGGTGCTCATAAGAGGCCCCTAAAATAAAAATATAGCCGCAAGGTCCAAAGGCTGCTGACAAAGTCCTCAGGCTTCTTACAACTGTTCAGGCATCGTCCACCTGTTCCCCAGAACCCCTCAAACAAGACAACCCTGTTTTCCTAAAACCCCTCAAACAAGGTACCCTAGTTTCAAGACCAACGCCTGAAACATAAAAATCAACACCACACACCTGCCAATACATAGGTGCGGGAGCTAACATACCAAGGGTCGGCCCTTTGAAGGGGTCAGGGGATAGAGCGTTAAAACTCCAACACGCAGAACATTCAGAAGGACCTAGGGGTGGATCTGTAGCGGAGCCCTCCACGAACAAGACGTACACAGACACAAACCCCCCGGTTCAGAAAGGTTGGGCTTGCTGCCTAGAAAAGCCTAGGTCCGTATAAAAACCAAAAGAGGGTTAATAGTGCAAAGCAATGTCGGCTTTTAATACGCAAGCTGAAGAAGGCTAGAATATGCGCTACCCGCAGGTTTACAAGGACCCCAGAGACTGGTCCTGACCCGAACCCACAAAATGACACATCAAAGAACACCGTAGCAAGTCACGCTCCTGCTAATGAGGGTTCAGAGCCCTTGTTTTTAGAGAGTGTTAGAAGTTACAGTCGCAATATAGAGAGGTTTAGTGCTGTAGAACACTATGAGGAGTTTATATTTGTTAACCTACACCAAATAACATCATTAGATCATGGGGTTCTAGCTATACATCAGGCAGTGCAGGAGCTCATAGAAAGGTTGTTACGCGATGCGGGTCCTAATGACTTTTTCCAACTCCGCTTCCAGGGGCAGGGTTTTGACAGTCCGTTGTTCACCAGGCGGAAGGCCCGCGATGTGCTCGACGCTGTGCAATTTTTAGAAAAACCTCTCCAAGCTTTTACAAAGGCTGAACTAGTCACCTATGGCACTTTTAGAGTCATAGCCGTCATTGTACGGGGGCACGAGGGGGGTGTTTCCAGACCTTTAAAGAGCATACTATACAGTCAGATAATTGGTAAGAAACACCGGTGGCTGCTCAACTTTAACAGCGAGGCAGCCAATACATGTCTGACGGCCAGCATCGTGGGGCTGTTGATGGATCACAAGACCCCTAACACTGTCATCATGTCTAGAGCGGCTGAAGCCCACGAGGTTCTTGAAATACCTCCTGACCGCATGGTCGGCTTTGGTGACATAGGTCTTTTTGAGAACTATTTTGCAGTGACCGTGAAAGTTCTTAATCACAATGGCTCCTGGCAGTACTTTACAACCGGGGAACGTGTGAGAAACAAGACCGTATTTGTCCTTCACAACAAAAATCATTTTTACTGAATCTTGAACCTTAACGGTTTTCTGGGGGTCAAGTATGTGTGCGCCCTCTGCGACCACATATACATCAATAGAACATATCACCAGTGTGAAATGCATTGGAAGATGTGTCAGAGGGACAGGTGCATAGAAGACGCTACACTGAAGGTGAGGTGCGGCACCTGTAGGCTGTTTTGTCGCTCGCAAGACTGCTTGAGCATACACAAGAAATCTTTTAACTGCATCCCTAAAACGGATTGCCGCGAGTGTGGGCGGTATGTGGCAACGGATCACAAGTGCAAAGGCATGATATGCCCCCGTTGCCATGAGTCTTTCACGGCCAGCACCAACCATCAGTGTTATATGGTTAAAGGTCGCCCCAGACCAAGACCGAAGACTATATAGTGTTTGATATAGAGTGCACACAAAAGACGGGGGTACACCAGCCTAACTATATTTACGCACACCATCTAACTTCCGACGATAGCTGGGAGTTTGAAGGGCGAACGTGCGTTGGTGATTTCCTCAGCACTTTCATTCAAACCAAATTCCAAGGGAATACCATGCTCGCCCACAACTCAAAAGCCTGCGGCTCCTTCTTTATTCTGCAAAACATGATTTGTGAAAAGATACAAGTGATACAAGTGGAACTCATAACCCAGGGTTCTAAACTGATGCTGTTGACGGTATGCCCTTTACAAATACGGTTCATAGACACCCTAAATTTCCTACCCATGAAATTGAGCAAGCTGCCAAAGGCCTTTGGGTTCCCAGGTGTAAAGGGTATTTTCCACACGTTTTTAACACCTGGGCTAACCAGAATTATGTGGGGCCCATGCCGCCTCCTGACAGCTCTGGGGTTGAATGCATGATGCCTGATGAGTAAGTGAGCTTTCTACAATGATACTCTGAAAACTGTGAAAAGGAGTTTCATTTTCAAACAGAGTTGAAAGCTTATTGTCAGGCTGATGTAATGATCCTGCGGCAAGCTTGTAACCTCTTCATAGATGTTGTGGTGTCTATGACTAAAAAAGTCAAAGTCTTGAAACCTAAGACACTGACTAAGAAAGTCAAGGCCTTGAAATCCAAGACACTTACTAAAAAGGGCCTGGCCTTGAAATCCAAAACCCCGGAAATGCTAGAAGCGGTCGAATACATACACCCGTTTGAAAACGTCACGCTGGCCTCCATGTGTATGTCCATCTACAAGCACATGTGTTTGAGGTCAGAAACTATCGCTCTAGTACTGCCAGACCTCTATAACGGAAAACAGAATCGTTATTCAACCCCCTCAATCCAATGGCTCATGCACGTCACTGAGAAGGAAGACATACAAATTCAGCATGCCTTACAGGGTGGTGAATACCACCTGGTCCCCCCTATTATCTGGACGGGTACTCTGTAATTAAGGGCGTGCCGACGGCCTTTGATTTCAACTGCTGTTTTTACCACGGCTGCCCCAAGTGTTACAAACCCCACGAGTATAACAAACTGTTGGGCGCCACATTTGATCATTTATACAGACGTACTCGGACAAAGGCCCAGTATGTTGAAAAGTGGGGCTTTGCTATGAGAGTTCTTTGGGAGACTCGTGATTTACCCAAACCTCTGGAGACCCGCGATGCCTTATTCGGGGGTCGTACAAATGCCATACAACTGTACAAGGCAGATGGTGAGGGTGAGAAAAAACACTACTGTCAGGTAGATTCATCAAGCCGAAATCGGCTCGCAAAGGGCCAGAATCTGAGAATCTGGCCCTTTGCGAGCGCTATTTTTGCATTTGGGATTTATCATCCCAAATGCAAAAATTGCAATTCTAGAAATCGCAAAATTGCGATGAATTGCATTTAAGGAATCTCAATTTGAGATTCCTTAAATGCAATTCATGAACCATTTTAAAATTGCGAATTCGCAATCTGGGGCCGCTATTTACCGCAAAGTCTAACTACGTGGTAAATAGCAAAAACAAGGAAGGAAACAAGTCTTGTTGTGATTTAAATCCAAAGTTCATTCAGGTGGATTCTTTTTATTCTGTTTCAACAGTAAGGGTATGTGGAACAGGCCAGCCGACACGTGTTTCGTCGCATGATGGATTAATGCAAATGTAAAAGTAATTGTATTACCCCGGAAACCAGTGTATCCTGGCGCTGTACTCATACCACTAGGGAACCCATCCTGGCTTTTCCCTGTGAAATGTCCACTCCTGGGCCTCCCCGGGGTGCAACCAGGCATCCCCAGCGCTGTTGGGGGCCGTTGTGGAGACTAAGCAAACTATTGCCCAGAGTTGCAGCGTGGGACTCATGTTCAGAGTAGGCACCGAGGCAAGAAATCAGGTCCGAGGAATTATGAGCCCAAGAACCACCGAGATCAGCTGAGGCAGGAATTGAACCCTGGTCCCGGGCTAGACCTCTGCACCAGGGACAGCCGCTCTAACCAGTGAGCCGCACTTCTCCACGACCTCTTCAGGGGTGGGGATGAATATAATAAAAGTACATTAAAGATTGTATTGAAATGAGGGCTTTACAACATGTGCCCTGTGTGTCATTTGTTAAGGTGATTGGTGCGATTGTGGAAACCCAAAGCACAAAGAGAGGAGCTTATATCGGAAGCCATTGAGAAAACCTAACCTCTGTGAATGAATGAGGTGAATTTCTCCACAAGAGACAAATGGTTGCAGGGTCGCACATGTACGATCTAGTCAAAGGTCTCACACACCCTAAAATCCTAACGCCTCAAAATGCACCGCGAAGTTGGGATCAGTTTCTGCGTGCCGCTGCTGAACTCAATATACCCTCAACGATCGTTGGTAATAATGAACACCGTCGACTGCTAGAAAATTTGAAGGTCCCCCTACTACCATCGCCTACAGGTTCAGATGTTCAAAGGCTATCCCCTAAATGGTCTACCCCTGCATCGGAGGTGCCAGCTCTCAAAAAGACATCGCCCAAACCACCCCTCACGTCGATTATCCCATGATGTTTCTACAGACCTTTTGAATAATTGTGTGTATTATGTGTATAAATGTGTCTGTTTTTTTTATTGATAGGTTTTTTCAAATAAGTTTGTCAAACTATGACCAACATACATACCTGTTTATAATAAACATACGTTATAACTTTTCAATCCGTCTCAGTCGTCTTTTAAAACATTTATGGTGCATGTATATTGAAATACAGATTCTGAATGCATGCTTTTTAAAATATAATGTCTTTATTTTACATGTTCAACATTAAGCATACATCTGGTATAAACCCTTACAGTTTTGAAAAGCTGCATATTCTGTTTTCACAGGTCTGACCGATACCCTTGTCTTTTCTTTTACATATTTCGCAACTATACTGTCATTGTTAACAAGATCCCTCGAATATAGATTTAAGAAACACCCTGTGACATTTTACTGATAAAATAAATACAGTATTCCCTGCATGTGATGGCCATGGAATCCTGGACCCTTAGCTTGTTATACTCCACCACAGCTGCAGCTTTTTTCACAAACTTGAATATAGGCTGTGTATAGATACTGTGCTCAGGGAACTCTGCTGTACTGTTAAACACTGTAACCTTGTCACTAGCTATAAACACAGCAGCCCTATGGGTCCCACCCTTGTCATGAGGGTCTGTGTTAAAGACTAGGGTGCAAGGTCCTTCTGTCCCTATTTCGGTTGGTAACCCATCGCTTGAAAAAAAACCTAAAAAGTATCTCCTAGCGTATTTATGTATGCCTAAGAAGTCACGTATCTGCACAGTATCCATTTCACAAATGTTTTTGAAGGTAGTCAAACAAAATCTGTCTTGTGTGGTTGATCTTAATGATGCTGTCGAATACCGAGAATACGACCATGTTCACATTCGCCCTCAGAATCGAATTTCAGCTTTTAGATTCCCGTTTTTGACCAGGTTGTAGTGATCGCCATCTTCCATGTCTGGTGTTAGGTCGAATGCGAACAGCGTGTATCCGCTCCCATAGCCTTCTCTTGACACTGCGATACAAAAGGGAATGATGGATGGAGCGTTTGAGCAAATCAAACACTCACCCCAGTCAACTGATCTGGTTTTAATCCATCACCATTCTTTAGCTCACTCAACCACCCCAGTTCACACATGGCGATATGCAAATCAGTCTGACCCTGTGCCTCATGGGAACAGTCCAGCCCGAACTGCCAAGCCAAGTCTTCCCTGGACCGGAAAGAAGCATCCTGGGACCGGTTTCGGATTCATAATCCTCAACAGCCAAGCTATCTTGAATCCAATGGCTAAGTGAACAAGGGACTCACTTCTGAGCATACCCTGCCAACCTAGGGCGAACAAAGCGATACAAAAGGGGATAATGGATGGAGCGCTTGAGCAAATCAAACACTCACCCCCAGTCAACTGATCTGGGTTCAATCCATCACCATTCTTTAGCTCACTCAGCCACCCCAGTTCACACATGACCATATGCAAATCAGTCCAACGCTGTGCCTCATGGGAACAGTCCAGCCCGAACTGCCAAGCCATGTCTTCCCTGGACCAGAAACAAGCATCATGGGACCGGTTTCGAATTCATAATTATCATCAGCCAGGCTATCTTGAATCCAGTGGCTAAGTGAACAAGGGACTCACTTCTGAGCATACCCTGCCAACTTAGGGCGAACAAAGCTATACAAAAGGGGATGATGGACGGAGCATTTGAGCAAATAAAACACTCACCCCTCCCTAGTCAACTGATCTGGGTTTAATCCATCACCATTCTTTAGCTCACTCAGCCATCCCAGTTCACACATGGCCATATGCAAATCAGTCTGACCCTGTGCCTCATGGGAACAGTCCAGCCCGAACTGCCAAGCCATGTCTTTCCTGGACCGGAAACAAGCATCCAGGGACCGGTTTCGGATTCATAATCCTCATCAGCGAGGGTATCTTGAATCCAGTGGCTAAGTGAACAAAGGGACTCACGTCTGAGCATACCCTGCCAACTTAGGGCAAACAAAGCGATACAAAAGGAGATGATGGATGGAGTAATTGAGCAAATCAAACACTCACCCCCAGTCAACTGATCTGGGTTTTATCCATCACCATTCTTTAGCTCACTCAGCCAGCCCAGTTCACACATGGCCATATGCAAATCAGTCTGACCCTGTGCCTCATGGGAACAGTCCAGCGCCGAACTGCCAAGCCATGTCTTCCCTGAACCGCTTTAAATACGCCTCTGCGTAGGCGTATTTGGACAACATATCTATTACTGTTAATATATAACAAGTGTGTCGTTATGTTTTGCTGTATCTTGAAGGCTGATTATGTTCGCTCGCCATTAATAATCTATACGCGCATTAACGATTGTAGGACACCTCTTTAAACGTCTTCTGGCACTTTTATGTAGTGAATACGCCTCCTCTCCTGATAACCACGTCTTCATGGCTTCTCTGCTTACCGACTCCTTTGCAACCACAGCCCTTCTATATAGAGCGGCAACGCTTCCAAAGCTGCCAACCCCTTTTGTATGATAATAAAGTTTTCTTAACAGGCACCCAACATGTTAGCAGTCGTTACAGTACAGTAAATGAAAGCCGCTTGTTTTGTGTAAGAACATTTTATTAAAAATAATTAATATTACCAAATCACAGACAAAGAGGTTTCATATCTTTTCACAGTATGCATAGTAAGTACGGTTTAACACATATACAGCTTTTGGGTGTAACATTCTACCACTTTACTTTAAATACACGCTAGAATGTAACAATACATCAGGACTTATTTATTATAAAATAACCTTTGTGGTGCCAAGGACACTATTTTTCGTTTTTTTAGATACACGTTACACATACGCCTTTCTATGAGTCTTTCTATCATTTTTCTGTCACAGCATGCACAGGCGCTTGGCATACTTCTTAGTTTTGCGCAGGGGTCGTTGGCATAGCGTATCTCCTTGAGTGTCGCCACCAAGATCTTCAGCATGTTAGGGTGGACAAAATTATTTTCAGTGCTCAGTCCGTGCACCACCCTTAGCAGCTTATACAGCTTGTAAAGGTCTAACAAACTACATATGTACCGGATTATTCGTTCTTTGTATGAGTTGCTCAGGCACTCATGCACCCCCTGTTGAGGGTCCCTAATAAGGTGCCCGAAACACGCGCTGTAACAGTCCTGTTTGACACATGTGCGTCCAACCACAGCTGTGAAACCTTTAACATCCAATATGACGTCTCTGGGGAACCATGGTGTTTCCTTTTCAAAGTCGTCGCTCTTAGAGACCTCTTCACAATCCATAGGAACATCTGCACTCTGCTTTGTGGAACTTCCAGTCTGGTTTGCACAGCATATACAAGACAGATTCAAGCTGCGCCCTTTTGCAGTTTGCCCCTGGGCATCGTTTTTTTCCGGTGTTGCACCCTAGGTTCAAAGGAGAAATATTGACAGCCCGTTAGCGGTAGAATCAAAACAACTTTCATGTAAAGGGACTACTCCTAACATTTTTACTAACCAACACATTTTCGCAGCCCTCTGCGGCTGCTCTGAAATCTTGAAAGTCGGGGATATCCATTGTTGCCCCATCATCTTCGACGCTTGTATAAGGCTGTTGCACAACCACCTTCGTAGGACTCATATCCGTGTGAACATCCATGTCTTCATAGACGTGCGTGTTAGGAGTTGGTACATTTTCTTTGTCGTAGGGCATTATGAAGTAAGTGCATCCCGCCGGGGTTGCTCTCTAGAGGGGCCAAAAAAGAAGAAATATTAATGTTCGCTAGTTGAAGAAATAAAGTACATCCTTATGTAAATGGCTGCTAGTAACATTTTTTACTAACCTGCACATCTTCACAGCCCTCGGCGGCGGCTCTGACATCTTGAGAGTTGTTAATATCCTGCGATGTCCCAGCATCTTCGACGCTTGGATCAGGCATTTGCACCGGGACCTTCTCAGGAACAACAACCACGTGAAAACCCAAGTCTTCATAGACAGGTGTATTAGGCGGAACTATGGTTTCTTCATCATCCTCCAACTCCAAGAGCATGCTTTGCACATACGACCCGCCGTCACTCGATCCCTCACTAGAGCTGCTGTCACGCTTAATCAGGGACACACAGCGAGACCAATCCTTGAGACTGATGGCGTCCATGCGCTTACAAAGCCCACCGGCAAAAGCAGTGACGTCGCAGCCCATATCCTTAGGTTCTTCTGGTTGAGCATTCTCGTCCATTACCAATGGGCTGACGGTTCTTTAATAGCCACTGGTGGGGGGCTGTGAGCCATCAAACCATGGTTTTCTCGTGAATTGGTTGTATCTCTTCGTTTCTGCTATGGTGGTCCTTCACATAATACAGCGTCTGCTTGCTGCATCAGTCTCTTGACACCGGCTTATATGTATTCTAAGAAACCACAGCCCCTAAAAGAGGCGTATACCTCTACACCACAACAGGGACACATGGCCTCAGGGCGGTTCCGCCACGACTCTGTCTCCAAAACAACCCTCCCACCTGTGACTCATCCGCCCCTTCTGAGACAGCTGCTTTTGAGCACCCGTGGCAGCACAAGTGCCGTGTGTCACTTTTGGGAAACCAGGGGCAGCAAAAGTGACACATGCCACTTTTGAGGCCAGAGTGATTGTGGTCAGTAGTTTGCAGCCAGCCCTGTCACTTTTGGGACTCGCCCTACATGTCACCCTTTTTAAGACCAGAGTGATTGCTGCCACCAGTTTGCGGCCAGACCTGTCACTTTTGGGACTAGCCCCCACATGTCACAATTGCTGCCAGCAGTTTACGGCCAGACCTGTCATTTTTAAGACCAGACCTGTCACTTTTGGGACCAGCAGTTTGCGGCCAGATCTGTCACTTTTGTGGCCAGAGTTTGAAGTGATGGTATCCCAACCTACTACTGACAAGGAAGGCGAGGTAGAAAGACTGGTGGAGGGACAATGGCAGGAAGAAATGTTTAACTCGAAACTGTAAGTCGTGTGGGGTTGAGAGGCAGTGGGACTGAGGGGCCTCAACAAGAAGTAGTGGATAGTTCTGTAAAAATAGGAGAGTTTGTCATTAGTGATCCGTGAAAATCTGTTCAGAATCGAGGAGGCGCTGAAGGGGAGATTGGCAGACAGAGGTTGAGAGAGATCTCTGGTCGGGTAAGGGTGTCATGGTCTCTTTCATCATTCGCGAAGCCTGTGACTGACCTTGCTTTTGAATTATGCCTGATTGCTCCTTCCTCAAGGATACATTTCACATGTCAGCCGTTCAGGAGAAAATGCTTGGGAAAAGAAGATTGTTCTCACATGCTCACTGCTATGTAATTCACGAGGGCCAAGGCCCACATAGCAATAGGGAACATTGTATAACAGCAGTCTGTTATTATTTTGTATCTCCCGAGTTACTCGCTGTATGCGCCATTGGCTGCTCCGTTTATGCTTTACGGTTATCATATAGCTGACAGTGTGGACAAAAAAACTTGCAAATGTGGTACTGTGTAATGAAGTGATTTCCTTTAGAAACCCCCCGAATCGACATGGTGGTTTTACCAATGATCGTTTTTTTGTGTTGAATTTGTCAGGAACTAATAATATGACGTTTCCATGCAATAAAGGGGCATATTACCAAGGGCCATTATCGCCGCTTTAGCTGGACTTTTTCCCGCTAAAGCGGCGATAATTTGATCGCCCAATTACCAAGTTGTCGCTAACACCAGTTAGCGACAGATAGTAGGAGATAGCGATCATCTTGGGGCCCGATTTGCATGTCAGCGATAATTATTGCTAATGAGATGCAAAGTGGGCGTGCCAAGATGTTAGTGACTGGAAACAGTCGCTAATATCGCTATCTCCTATTGCCAACAATGGCTTAGTTTTGGAAATATATTATGTTTAGCTTTGAATTAAAATTAATGATAAATTAAAGTGGCCGCCTAACCTTGCACAACATTGTTTTATTATTGTCATTGGGGTCATTTTTTCTTTCCGTTAGCTGGAGGAGCTTTAGTCAAACAATTGATGATTGTAAATGTAAATGTATTTGAGCTTATATAGCGCACAGCTACCCGCAGTGGGTTTCCCGGCGCTTGCTTAGGGAACCCGTCCTGGTATTCCCCTGTGAGATAACCCCGGCAGGGTATCCACAAGGTGAAAGCCAGGCATCCCGCCACGAGGGGCCGTTGTGGAGATTAAGCAAGCTATTGCCCAGAGTCGCAGAGTGTGAACCCGTGAGTCGAGAAGGCACCGGAGCGAGAATTATCAAGTCCGTGGAATTTTTAGCCCAAGACCCGCCGAGGCGGGGAATTGAACCCTGGTCCAGGGCCGATCTCAGCTTCCGGGTCTGCCGCCTCTAACCACTGAGCCACACTTCTCCACTGTGATTATGCACAGGAAAAGATGTTCCAGGTTTGTGAAGTGTTGTTGGGGGGTAGGGAGGGTCAGTGGGGCATATTACCAACAACTAGCGATAATTATCGCTATGTTGGTTTAGCGGGGATATTATTATCGCCGAGCTGCGGCGATTTTTATCGCTTACGAACCTTGCTATTATCAAGGTTTATCTCCTAAGTGATAAAAATCTGCCAAAATGCATTAATATCGCTTAAAAGTCAGCGATATTCATGCATTACCGAGCTAATGCTCTTAGCCATGTTATCCACCTACCATTGGATAACATGGCTAAGAACTGCTCAGGGGCAGGTGTTAGCTTTTGGAGATATTCGCGCTTAGCGCGAATATCTTCAAAAGTTGGTAATAGGAGACGCCCACAAGTGGCGCAGGGCTTTACAACGTGACGCATCTGCCTAGATGCGTCACATTGTAAATGGGTCGTAGGGATGCGCCACGTTTACGCCGCAGTTGCGTGACGCAAACGTGGCGCATTCCCAACATAAATCTGCCCCAAAGTGTTTATAAGCATGTTCATTGGCTACTACAGTTAAAGCATATGAATCATATGGCGTTCCTGAAATGTACTATTATTTACAATAGTTGCTCTTGTCAACTAAACATCGGATGTATTTTTGGAAGAATATCGGAAATGTATCAACTGCCCAAATCATAGTCTAATTAAAGGAAGTAGGGACTAAAGCAAATCCATACATAAACTACACTTTTGATTCAGTTATAACAACCAATATTTTGACAGTAGGCTCAACCCCAGTGCAAAGCAGTAATTTTTGCTGTTTTGCTCGATATGTTACCACTAAGGTAGATTGAAAGTTAATGGAGCTGCATTCCTATTGGGGATAGACAGTGTAGCTTGTGTGAAACTCCATTAGGCCCCCTAGCTCCCCGATTATGTACTCTTTATTATCCTGGATTTACGTAATCTTAAAAAAACAATGTCTGCCCTTTATTTAAAAAAAACTTGCAACACAACTATTTGTTACTGCAGTCAAAGAATGTTTAAGGGACCGCTTGAATGTTGCGGTTTATTTTCATGAACTATATGCTGCTTGTATTAAAAGTGATGAAATAAGATAATGTGTTATTCACAAGCATAGTTGATGTTTTGGTCTGTGAATTATGGACTTTACGTTTTATTTTCTTGATTTGGTTTGTAAAATGCTTTTGACATTTTACCACTTAGTCGCTCTAGGTCTTCCAGACTCAAGTGGGTTTGTCATGTGAAATCCGCTGCTAATTTGAGGTTGTAAGCTCCAGAGATTGAGCACCGTTTATTATGTGGGGTCTTAGCAGAGTGGACGGGACAGAAAGCTCACTACTGCTGCCGGTAGATGGGAAGGTTTAAGGGTTAGAGGTTGTGATGTAGTCCTGGCAGGGTCATAGTTGGAGTGACAACACAGGCCATATGTTCCTATGAGTGGGGTCCCAAAGTGAGCGGACAGTCAAGTCTGAGCATCATGTCTGGATAATGTGCCGAGTGTAGGAAGGCCTCCATCAGTTTGGGATCGAAGGCTCTGATTGGATGAGGGAGTGTAGGCTTCGAGAGTCTTACACTGTGGAAAAAGGTAGAGCCGATGACCTTTTTCAGAGTTGCCTGGCGTTAACCGCCTTTATACCCACTCAAGTTACCAAACAAAGAGGCAGGCGCTGGAGACTGGAAGGCAGGAAACAGAAGTTTTATTCCGACGGAGCAGAACACATCAAATCAGACAACAGGGTATCTTCTCGAGGTGCTCTAACTGCATCTCTGAGGCCTGGCCTCTTATACACGAGTTTATTGCTTTATTGTATGAAACACATCTCTGTCAACCCTTTGATGTACGGAAAGACATCCTCGGAATCCCCCCTTCAGGCCCGTTCCCACACACATTTACAGTTGAAGTCCCCACCCCGGTCACAATAGGTGATGATTATCGCGCAGCTGGATATTCCGCCGATTCACGGAATGTGTGGGGTTGATCGGATCTCATAGGGTGGGGGCTTTGATCAACTCGAGGGTCCTTTGATGGGGGAAGCTTCCTACTGTACAGGGGGGCAATAAACAGTATCCGCAGGGCCAGGTGGTGGCCTGGGAACGAGAAAGACAAAAGGGCACACAGGAAAAGGGGGTTGTATCAAAGGACCCGGGACCATGAAAGGAATGAAGGGAGGTGTCGCGCTGGGAACAGGTTGGGGTTCCGAGGCAGAGCTGCGCTGAAGAGGGGTTTATGACCCAAGGCATGTGAGAGCGGGGGTTGTCAGCTTGCGGGGGATGCTTGCGAGGTTAGGAGGGAGAGAGAGAGATGCGCTGGCTATCCGCGAGGGGCAGAGAGGCCATGGTACTCAATATGGCTGCCGCTTACGCGCACGAATGGGCTCAAAAAGGGGCAAGATGGCGCCGATAATGTTGACGTTTGTGGCCTAAGTTTTAACAGTCCTCCCTTTTCAACGTATCTAGCCAACTTGCCTACTCAATGTCAATCTTCATCAAATTCCTAACCTCGGCATCATATAATGCTCCCATGCGTTCATTTTCAAAGTCCACAGTCTTAGGGCAAATACAATTCATACATAAGGAACACAGAGGCGGTAGGCATTGGATTCCTAAGCACAACCCACATATAACAACTACAGGAATCAGGATAATCGTAAACAGTCTCCAGCCCCAGTTCTTAACGGTGTTCCACAACCAACCACCAAGCGACCATTCTTCCTGTTCCTGGTGGACTTCTGAAGAGAGTCTGTGGAGGTGTTCGATGGCCTTGTATACTGATGGTGAATTGTCCGGTATATATGTACAACAGCAGGACCCAATGATGCGGCATGCTCCACCACGGTCCGCAAGAACCACATCTAGAACCAGGCGGTTCTGGAGAGCCACCAGGTGGACCGCTTGAAGTTCGGCTGTGTTATTAGCAAGAATACCAGCTGTGATGTTCATTGTTGTCTCGACTGCCTGAGTCAGATGTCGGATGGCACGGCTGTTTGCCATCGGGCCCCAGAGTGGAACAAGTCCCTTCATAGCATCGAGGAACTGTGCTCCTGTTGAGTCGGCTTGTTCAATATCCTTGGCTCGCTTTTGTCTATGGTGATTTGCTGGGGCCACATAGGTCGGAGGAAGAATGAAGGAGATGAAACAAGTGCCCCCCCAGCCTTTGGGGAGCCAGGTGTAAGCCTTTGTGCCACAAACGAAATACATATTTGGAGAGGATACAAAGGAAGGTGGATCGGTGGAGTCCAAAGTTCTGGTGAAACGGCAGGCGCTGCGGCCTACCAGCTGTGTCCCAAGCCCTTCTATGCACATGTGGCCTGTGACGTTGATGACTGACAGGGCCACGGTCAGTGTGGCAGCCGTTCGTTTCCGCAGGTAGGAGAAGGTGGGTCTGGTTGGATTGTTGAACACCTGCATTTCAATTCGTTCTTAAGTAGGGATGTCCATGTGGATTGAGTCGTTGGAAGTCTGCGGGCAGAAGTGTGTCTTTGTTTTGTTTCGCCAGACCTCATGAAAGAAGTGCGTCATGGTTTTGCTGGTGGTGGCATTGTCTTTATAGCTTTCTTGCAGGAGGATCAGCCAAGCAAGGCAGGAGCTGTGCATTGAGAAGGGTGAAGGGATGAAAGGTATCGAGTGTCCAGTGGCGTGGGGTAGCAACCCACAGATCCAGCAGTTGGTGGCATTGGTGGCGAGATTGTGCTGGTGGAGTAGCTGCACAAAAGAGTTGTTCCAGAACTCCTTTCGCCTTTCTCTGAGTTGAGGAGATAGTGAGATCAAATAATGTTCTTTTATGGTGGTAGGCTGTGCAGTTGTTAACAATATCTGATGAGCAGGCGTGCTCTCTTCCAGGATCCAGAAGGAAGTCATAAGGAGGAGGCAAAAGAGGAAGACAATGAAGAAGGCGATTGTCTTTGATTTGTGCATATTGTCAGTCTTTGGGTTCCTGTAATGGGTATTTCCTGTTGCTTCCATCATCTTCTTATCTGGCGCTTCCATCATCTTCTTATCTGGCGCTTCCATCATCTTCAAGGTGCTCGGTAGCGGGCAGAACCGCAGACTTTGTTTAGCTTCTCTCCGGGTAACCCTTGGTAGTGTTTAGGTCACCGTTCTGAGATTTAACTCAGTCCGTGGTCTACTTAGCCGAAGCTCCCTCCTTTCGACGCAGGAAATACCCTTCTCTGGTTGGCACAGTGGGATCAGAGAATTTGGCAAGTTCAAGTGCCTCGGTGTCAGGATAGCAGTTCAGTGATGGTCGATCCTTGTTCAGGAGCTCTTCTTGGTTGTCGATGTTTTCTGTCGTGGCCAGGGTCGAGGAGACCTTCTTACAGTGGTGTGCGTGCAGCCAATGCCGTTTCCCCTCCACTCGAAGCGCCGTCCGGGTGGTGATCAGCACTTGCCAGGGGCCCGTCCACCGGGGTTCCAAACTCTTCGCCCGCTGAAAATTCCGGACTAATATATAGTCCCCCGGTTGGATGTCGTGGCCCGGACCCCTGGAAGCATCGGGGATGGCCTGCTGCACCTGCTGATGAATGACAGACAGAGTTTCAGTTAACTTGTACAAATAATCAGACATTAGGACGTCCGGGACGTCATGAATGGAGGTGGGTTTAGGTGCAGACCAGACGCTCATGGGCCGGCCGAAAACGACCTTGTATGGTGTCAGGTGGTGTTTGGTGGGGGTGGAACGCATTGATAGCAATGCCAGTGGGAGAGCGTCTGGCCATTTCAGTCCTGTGGTAGCCACTAGCTTGGCTAATTTTAATTTCAGTGTGGCATTGTGTCGCTCGACTAGTCCAGCAGACTGGGGGTGGAAGACTGCGTGGAACTTTTGTGTGATACCCAGCCCCTTTAAGATGAGCTGGATGACTTTGGCTATGAAGTGGGGGCCATTGTCGCTCCATAAAATTCGACAAAGGCCGTAGCGAGGGAAGAATTCTTTTAGCAGTACTTTTGCAGTGGCCATAGCAGTGTTATCACGGGTTGGGTATGCCTCCACCCACTTGCTAAATGCACACACTACTACAAGCACATATTTCAGGCCTTGGCATCTGTCTAGCTGGATGTAGTCCATCTGCAGGACTTCGAATGGGTGATTGGGAACCACAAACCCTCCCCGGGGGACCACAGTTCCTTTCCCAGGGTTATGTTGCAGGCATATCAGGCATTGTTGGACCAGACGTTTGGCGGAGTCCGTGATTTTATCGTTGTGCCAAACTCTGGAGACAAGTTCAATCATGGGGGCTGATCCTATGTGGGCAGGGGAGTGTGCCATAGTCAGTATGGGAATCAGATATGAGTCAGGTAACAACCATTGGTTTGCGTCTTTTGTCCGCCAGCAGCCTTCATCGTCCTTTAGTCCCACCCGTGCCCATTCAGTCAGTTCGCGTTGTGTGCTAGCCATTTGAATATCCCTAACAGTGTCCCTAGCGTCGGTCCATTTTTCTGCTTGTGACCTGGTCACGTACATGCGTGTTGTCATCCTATTTTCAGCTGTCG
This sequence comes from Lissotriton vulgaris, assembly GCF_964263255.1. Classification (NCBI taxonomy): domain Eukaryota; kingdom Metazoa; phylum Chordata; class Amphibia; order Caudata; family Salamandridae; genus Lissotriton; species Lissotriton vulgaris. The sequence goes on along the minus strand of NC_141689.1, from coordinate 417,902,847 downwards.
TTCGAGCAGTGAGGTCCGCTAGTGCATTTCCCTGTCCAATAATGTCTGTCACTTTCTTGTGTGCCTGGCATTTGATGACCGCAAGTCTTTTGGGGAGGAGGACAGCTTCGATCAAAGCGGAGACTAAATCTCCATGCAAGATAGGGGTGCCGTGTGAGGTCAAGAATCCCCTTTCCTTCCAAAGGAGCCCAAAATGGTGAACCACCCGAAGGCATACTGGCTGTCGGTGTAAATGTTCGCTGTGGTACCTGCTGCTAGGATGCATGCTCGTGTCAGGGCAATCAGTTCCGCTGCCTGGGCAGATCGTTGTGTGATGCGGGCTGTCTCTACTACAGTTCGGGCCGTGGTGACTGCATAGGCAGCTGAAGTGGTGCCATCGGGGAGTTTGATGCAAGAACCGTCCACCCACAGCTCTCCGTCAGGGTCAGGAAAAGCCGTGTCTCTGAGGTCAACCCTACTTCTAGTCTGTTCGTCCGTGAGAGTCACACAGTCGTGTACAGGGGGCACATTGGGATCGTTCTCTGGTAGGGGTAGCAAAGTTGCCGGGTTCAGTGTGGTGCATCTTTTCAGGGTGATATGGGGTACAAGCAAAGTCAGCTCGTATCCAGTCAGTCGTGCACTCGTCAGGTGTTGCGTCTTGGTTTGGTTCAGGAGGGTGTCAACTGCATGGGGTACTAGTACCGTGAGGGAATTCGAGAGCAAGATCCCCTCACTCTGTCGGATAGAGATAGCAGCGGCAGCTACAGCTCGAAGGCAGGCAGGTAAGGCTCTGGCTACAGGGTCAAGAGTGGCAGAGAAGTAAGCGCACGGTCGTTGCTTTGGGCCAATGGACTGGGTTAGGACAGATAAAGCGCACCCCTCCCTTTCGTGAGTGTAGAGGGAGAAGGGCTTTGTGTAATCGGGGGTACCTAGGACAGGGGCCGAACAAAGGGCATCTCGTAGTTCCGTGAGGGAGGTTTGGCACTCAGGGGTCCAAGGGAGTGGGAAGGGGACATCTTTAGCTAGCAGAGAAAGCAGCGGTTTCACAATGAGGCTAAAGTTTGGTAACCACTGTCGGCAGAAGGAGGTGAGGCCTAGTAGGGAGCGAACCTGTTTCTGAGTCTTGGGGACGGGGGTTTCGAGAATGGTTTGGATCCGGTCGGGAGTACGTTTCCTTCCGTCTTTGGACAGGAGGTGGCCTAAGTAAGTGACCTGGGGTTGGCAGAATTGCAACTTCTTTTTGGAGACCTTGTGGCCATTTTCCGCAAGGAAGTGCAGGAGTTGAATGGTGGCTGTGACTGCCAGTGGAGTGGTGTCGGCCGCCAAAAGAATGTCATCGATGTATTGTACTAACACCACTCCATCGGGTAGCTGGACCTGATCCAGTTGTCTCTTGAGGGCCTGACTGTAGATACTGGGGCTTTCAGTGTAGCCTTGGGGTGCTCGGCAGAACCGATATGAGCGGGCTTTCAGGGTGAAGCCGAAGAGATATCGGCTGTCTGGGTGGATGGGGATAGAGAAAAATGCATTTTTGAGGTCAATGACAGTGAAGGTGGTGGCAGTAGAAGGAATCAAGGTCAGGATAGTGGTGATGTCTGAGACCACGGGGTACTGGGGTACAACCACTGTGTTGATCTCTCGAAGGTCGATGATGAAGCGGTATGCTTTCTCATCCCCCTCTCCCTGTTTCTTGATGATGGGCAAGATAGGACTGTTGCAAACGTTGCTAACCACTTCCTTTACCACTCCTGCGTCTATCAGTGACTGAATAATCTTTACCAATGCCTTCTCGCCCTCGGGCGATATCCGATATTGTGGAAGTTTTGGGAGTGTTGTGTCTGGTCGGACAGTAATGTGCACTGGGTCAATCATCATGCGCCCTACGTCCGAATCCGTCTTGGCCCACAGATACAGAGGCAGAGTGTCAAGCAGGGATGTGTCAGCGTCATTGATAGAAAACATGCGTCGGGAAGGGCAATGTCTAAGCAGAATGGGGTTGTCGTACAGGAAAACTCGAACTCCGTCTTGGGAACATCTAATGGTCGCTCGGAAGTGTTTCAGTAAGTCAAGTCCCATAATGGCGTCAGGAGTATTGGAGGAAAGCAAAAACGTCGTGTCAGTGGTATTGTTTTCTAAGTCGAAGGGGATGGGAGCGGACAAAGGGTTAGTGGAGGGCGTTCCATCGAAACCTATCGATGTCACAAGTGAGCCAGACAAGGGTGCCCTTGGAATCAGTCGTTTAGATAACGCACTACGTGTTGCGCCAGTGTCTACCAGAAATGGAGACTTTGTACCCAGGACCTTAGCAGTGACATAAGGACCTTGCTGGTCAACATAGAGCTCAACTGGATCCCTCCCTTGCCCTTGGCAGTCCTATGCAAAGTCGTGGGCATCGTCGCAGTCAGACTGTTGGTACTGATTCTGTCTGGGTCGGTCAAATGTATTCGGTCTGTTTGATCTATCGTTAGTCATGTCATTTGTGAGCCCCCGCTGCTGTCCTCTATTTCTTGGTCCACCTGCTACGTCCTTGGGGTCCCTATTTCTGTTCATCTCTGAAAGAACCGGGCACTGGGATTTCCAATAGCCATTTACAGAAGGCACACTGGTCCTCTCTAATGTCTGTACGTCCAATGTGGGGTGTCGAGGTGCGGTCTTTAGGAGGTGCGTTCTTAGGGACATTCGTCTGATAGCTTCCTTTGTATTGCTCTCGTCCTATAGTCACCCCTTGCAATTGCGCAATCATCACCCTCTCTTTTAAGTCTTTCTTCTTTTTCTCTGTCGCTCTATCGTTTTCGTTTTCCTGGTGTTCGTAATATTGGGCCATCTGGAGGATAGCCGCAGGTTTGGAGGCAGCCCAACTACTCTCGCTGGCCTGCAGTTTCTGGGAGACCTCCGGTGACAAACCTTTAACGTAATTTTGGACAAACAGATGGTGTCCGGTTGCAGTGGTCATGTCCTGGCCGCTGTAATCGGAGAACACTGTTTCAAACCGGGAGAAGTATTCCGATACATCCTCCTGGGGTTTCTGACGACAAGCCGTTACTATCGACCAGTCCACTTTCTTTTCTGGAATCAGGGTTTTCAATTTCTGTACGATCTTATCTGGGAGGTCTAAAATGGATTTCAAGGGTTTCTGTCCAGGCTCTCGTTGCTTATCTATGTCATCGAGTTGTGACCAGGTATGTCCGAACAGCTCAAGGTGGTCGACTTTCCGGATTAGCTTCCACACATCAGCTAGGAGACATAGCCCGAAAAACAAATCGATATCAGCCAGGGTCATGATCGTTGAACCTAGGCCTGTACCTAATTCAGTATAGAAGGCAGTGGGGTTTTTACGTAAATCAGGCAGAGATTTTCGGAACGTCAGAATATCCTGCCGATCCCATGGCTGGTAGACCCAATTATACACTACCCTCCCTCTTGCATCTTTGTGGTTAACGTCATCGTGAGTTCCTAGCCCTCGTGGAGGAACCCAGTAGGGAGCAGCCTCTCTAATCGGCATCATGGTGCTAGCTCGCTCAGTTTGGGGTTCGGTTGCTACGGGTGTCGGGGTTTAGCTTCCGATTCTTGTTCAGTGAGGTGGCGGAAAACCTCAAGCGTACACGTAAGGAGGTCCGTCACATCACACTCACTCTCATCCCCGATATCGACCTTTCTCTATAGAGTCGTAAGGCTCTCGGGACCCTTTTCTCGATATCGGTCCTCGTACGCATTCAAGATATGGTAACACAGTCGTACGGTAAAATGTCGTCTGTGGCTCCCTGTATATGTGTTGAACATGTCCGTGACGTGCTCTTCACTTTCCTTTCTTTCTACCAATGTCCTCACTACCTTGTCAATCTCTGCTCGCTCATCCTTGCTTAATCTGTTCGTTCTTGCAGAATCAGCCTTCCGGGTCTCTGGGTCATTTAACACTGCCACTTGTGTTGTACCTAATACAAGGGGTTTGGCCGGCACAGAGGCCGCGGGGGCCGAAGCTCTGATGCTACTCTCGCCTGTGTTTGGGGGTGGTGGGTGCTGTGCTAAGGGTTGGGAAGGGGCATAAGGAGGGGGCATGTAGATGATCGGAGGACCTAACAGCAGATCATCGTTGGCTCGCTGTTTCAAGGGTAATTCAGGATAGAGCGTGGAAGGTGTTCTAACCGGACACTGGCTTGATGTTTCCATCTCTAGTTTCTGTTTGGCTTCCTCTCTTTCCTTAATCTCTTCTTCTAGTTTCTGAGCAGCTAGGTGGGCTGCTTTTCGCAGCTCTTTTCCCAACCTACTCTCAGTTCTCTTTTTACGTTGTTCGGTTTCTTTGCGCCACATGCCGAGACTATCAAGCATAGTGGGCGTTGTCTTGTGTTTACCAAGGGCTGTTTCTAGCGCGCTTATTTTATCCTCATCGAAGGATCCTATCAGTGGCCACTGACTTTCTCGATCCTTTTTCGTATATTTATGCCACAGCTTGCTATAAGCTATAGCGATCAGTCCATGCTTCATGAACATGTCCTTATTAGGGGTGCCTTCCAGTGGAGCCGGATGGTTCATCTCTAATAAGCGGTCCGGGCTAAACAGGCTACCAATCAGTGGGGAGAAGACAGGCATGATGGATTACACCGGGGACAAAAGTCAGCACTACCTATCTTATCACTGCATGCAAAGACTAGACAGAATCTTTCTATTCTACGTTGTTTGCAGGCGGTGAATACCTCAAAAAGAACCAATATCGAACAGTCAATGTTCGGTCAATCAAACAATCAATGGGGAGAATAAGTAGGCACGACTGGTTACAACGGGGACAAAAGTCTGTGTTACCTACCCTTTCACTACCTGCAAAGAGAGAACCTGTTCTTCCCTGTTTGCAGACAGAGAATCTCCAGAGAACAATCCACGAACAGTAGTTCGGGCAAAACAATCAATCAGTGGGGGAGAAAGATAGGCACGACGGATTACAATGGGGACAAAAGTCTGCGTTACCTATCCTTCACTGCTTGCAAAGAGAGAGCCTGTTGTTTCTCCGTTTGCAGACAGCGAATCTCCAAACAAATCAACCAAAGAGTAATACTAGTATTTTCCAAACAATCAAACAATCATTTCGCAATTTGTCGTGTTTACACGACCTTACCCGGACCGCATGGACAGTTTCTTGTCTTCCGAATCCAGCGCCCGATCGTCCTCTATTCTTCGTGATCCTCGCGGCACTCCTGATGGTTCCCAGTCAGGACCGTAGATCACTCGAGAGAGGTCTGTTCGGAACCAGTGAAGTTCGGATGATCGGCTGTCAGACGAGGGTCTATCGGACAGGTGCACTCCCGATCCTTGCAGTCGTTAACTCTGTCGTCAGGACCTCTCCCACTGGATCCACGAGTCGCTGATGGGCCCCACGTTTGGGACGCCAATTGTGGAAAAAGGTAGAGCCGATGACCTTTTTCAGAGTTGCCCGGCGTTAACCGCCTTTATACCCACTCAAGTTACCAAACAAAGAGGCAGGCGCTGGAGACTGGAAGGCAGGAAACAGAAGTTTTATTCCGACGGAGCAGAACACATCAAATCAGACAACAGGGTATCTTCTCGAGGTGCTCTAACCGCATCTCTGAGGCCTGGCCTCTTATACACGAGTTTATTGCTTTATTGTATGAAACACATCTCTGTCAACCCTTTGATGTACGGAAAGACATCCTCGGAATCCCCCCTTCAGGCCCGTTCCCACACACATTTACAGTTGAAGTCCCACCCCGGTCACAATAGGTGATGATTATCGCGCAGCTGGATATTCCGCCGATTCACGGAATGTGTGGGGTTGATCGGATCTCATAGGGTGGGGGCTTTGATCAACTCGAGGGTCCTTTGATGGGGGAAGCTTCCTACTGTACAGGCGGGCAATAAACAGTATCCGCAGGGCCAGGTGGCGGCCTAGGAACGAGGAAGACAAACGGGCACACAGGAAAAGGGGGTTGTATCAAAGGACCCGGGACCATGAAAGGAATTAAGGGAGGTGTCGCGCTGGGAACAGGTTGGGGTTCCGAGGCAGAGCTGCGCTGAAGAGGGGTTTATGACCCAAGGCATGTGAGAGCGGGGGTTGTCAGCGTGCGGGGGATGCTTGCGAGGTTAGGAGGGAGAGAGAGAGACGCGCTGGCTATCAGCGAGGGGCAGAGAGGCCATGGTACTCAATATGGCTGCCGCTTACGCGCACGAATGGGCTCGAAAAGGGGCAAGATGGCGCCGATAATGTTGACGTTTGCGGCTTAAGTTTTAACAACACTGGGGTCGGTAGGGAGGGGCAGGCCATTCTTCTTTTCTGTGGAGGAGACCTGCATCTCCCAGAATCTGATAAGTGCAACTACCTTGCCTTTCCGATGAGGGTGACCGATCACGAAGGAGTTAGTAGAGAGGTGATTAGAGGCTAAAGATTGCAGGGGAGAAACGTCTGTGTTCAGTGTTTCAGAGTTGTCCACGGAGCCCTCTTTCCATCACATTTTTATGTTTTCAGTTTTATATCACGGGAACTCGACCTGGAGGGATTGGAGCGCTTTACACAAGCACCAGATAGTTTAATTACAGAAGGACACATTTTTTTTTCTAGGCATGGGGTGATTAAGCAATTTACCCAGAATCACAGAGTGTTGAGCCTACCGGAGACTCGAACCTAAGGGCATATTACCAAGCAATAGCAATAATGATCGCTATTGCTTGGTTAGAGACAAAAATGTATCACCAACCTGCGGCCATTTTTATCGCAGATAAACCTTGGTATTACCAAGGTTTATCGCAAATGCGACAAAAATCGGCCGCAATGCATGAATATCGCTGAAAAGTCAGCGATATTCATGCATTACCGAGCTCTTAGCCATGTTATCCACCTACCGTTGGATAACATGGCTAAGAACTGCTCAGGGGCAGGTGTTAGCTTTTGGAGATATTCGCGCTTAGCGCAAATATCTCCAAAAGTTGGTAATAGGAGATAGCGATGTTAGCGACTGTTTCCAGTCGCTAACATCTTGGCACGCCCACTTTGCATGTCATTAGTAATACATATCACTGACAATCAAAGCGGGGCCCAAGATGGTTCCTATCTCCTACTAGCTGTCGCTAACTGGTGTTAGCGACAGCTAGGGAGTAGGGAGATAATTTTATCTCCGCTTTCTTGTTTTTTAAAGCCAAAAAAGCGGAGATATACCCCCTTGATAATATGCCCCACTGTGTTAAATAGATGTGGACTACAGAGCTAAGGCATGCATGCTCTCAGTGAGGCTTTCAATATTTATTGTTAAGTATCTTGTTTCAGTTAAAAAACAATTTGCAGTGTAGCTTTGAGGCTAATAGGGGCGTTCAGTTTCAAAGCTGTGTGTGGATTTCCCAATTTAATTGCCTTTACCTTTTTGGAGATTCGTTGCCTAGTCACATCACGAAGTTTATTGCATTCATTAGTGTTGATGAATGTGTCAATAGTTTCACTATCCAGTTATTTTTGCCCGTTACATCCAAAACGAAAGATAGACAGCAATTCCTACTGTAGTTAGCTATAGATGACTGTGTTTCAGTTTGTGAGCCTTTATTAGCTGACCCATGTCACGAATAAAAATAAACGCCAGGAAAGAAATACCGTTAACAATAACCCTCCCCCAAGTAATTTTTTTTCGGAGTGGGTCAGTGTTCCATTGCAGTATAATAGACCCACAGTAAGATGAAGGAATGGAGAGTTTACTGAAGGCTGCAGTACAAAAGCAGAAGAGATTAAATGGATTCAATATTACTTTGCGACATTTCAGTAGCATGCTACCCGAAATTGTGAAAAAAAAGATTTTACATTGAATTGTTTTTAAATTGTGACCACTTTTATTTGGCTGGATAAACCGCGGTGGATGGTAGCACATTTCCTCCCTGCACCCTTTCTTTTCCTTTGCATTCAGAGGTAGTAAGTCCTTAGTGCTGTTTGCACTTAACAGTTAAGTGTTTGTCATCCAGAGTTAGCTCAGTAAAAAACAGTTATCTTTCCACTCATCTTTCATGCGGTTCGTCGGTCATTGGCAAGGAGCAATCCTGTATTTTGGAAGTGCTTGGCAAACCACTATAATTTTTTTCAAACTGTTTACCCATCCAAGCACCTAAGTGTTAGCGTGTCCTGCTAATTTCATTGTCACTGCTGTCCTGCTAACACTGATGTTCTGCTCTCACGTCTCTCCTACTGTCACCAATGCTGTCCTCCTCCTACTGCAGTCAGTATTTTATTAATACTGCTCACATTATTGTCCCACTGCCATTGCTGTAGTTACACCCCTATTATTGCTTTCCTGCTACTGTTTGTTTTCCTCACACTGCTGTTACTACTAGTCTGCTAATTTTGCTGTTAGTGTGTCCTGCTAATTTAAGTGTCACTAAAGTCCTGCTCTCACTGCTCACATTACTGTCATGATAAATCTCTTGTCACTGCTGTACTGCTCACTCTGTTATCCTACAGACTCTAATGTAGCAGTTATTCTGTATATATTGTTATTACTGCTGTCCTGGTAACTATGCTGTAACTGGCACACCACTAAACTCAGTAATATGCAGAGACCAATTGGCATTGCCAATGCTTGTTTTCTTACATGTATTGCTGTTTGACATCTCCATGCAATGCCGTGCGTTTTCTGCCAGAGGCGACCCTTACAGAAACCAATTTACCCTTGTGGGTCAGGTTGTGTGGACCCAGGCACAGCTCAAATCAAGAATCAACCTCCGATTCCTCTCAACCTAACTCTGCAGTTTAGCATCACTCGTGAGCCTGGGGTTGAGTAGTCCTTGATCGACAGAGCTCTGATAGGTTAATGCTCAGGGCATCGCATGCAGCCTCATTTCTTGCAGATAGCACTGATCCCTGGACATATGTATTGTTTACGCAGACAAGTAACCGACTGCAAATTTTGCTGTGGAAGCTTCTCGAAATCACAGCCTTGCTTAAAACAAATAAAGCAGTCAGTCCCCCACAAGGTGAGCCCCCCTCGGTGAGCCATGCTCCCAACCGGGGAGCGGGAAATGACCTTGACAGCTACTCTTTGTTTTGGACAGTGCTGGAATTGACCTCTTTTTCTGTTGTGATCTTTCACAGTTGAGTGAATTTTTCTTGTAAATGGATGCAGTGATGTAAAAGAAAACAACCAGATCATAAATAACAGGAAATAGGAAATAGCATCACTTTATCTGTATTTCTAATGGTGTTCTTTGAGACAAAATGCATGTCAAACTGACAGCATCACTGTATTTTCCTCTGACATTTCACAATAATTTTCCTGTTATTCCATAAACGTGAATATAGCACACTCCCCGTTCATGTCAACTGTCTGCATAAAATACGTAATTACATTTTTCAATAACCGATGTCTACATCTCTATCATTATTTTAAATGGGAATATAGAATTGCTGGTACTTACCATTTTAGAATAACTGTTTGCTAAAGAGAAAGTGTTTCACTCTTCCATTAAAAGTATTGCAGAAGTGCAAAAAAGTTCTGGCACTGTGAAGTTGAAACATGCCAGCATTGAGTTAGCTATACTAGTCTCTAGAGCAGACAATGTTGGTCTTAGAACACCTGGGGGCATATTACCAAGCAATAGCGATAATTATCACTATTGCTTGGTTAGAGACAAAAATTTACCGCTGAGCTGCGGCGATTTTTACCGCAAATAAAGCTTGGTATTACAAAGGTTTATCGCAAATGCAATAAAAATCGCCGCAATGCATGAATATCGCTGAAAAGTCAGCGATATTCATGCATTACCGAGCTAATGCTCCTAGCCATGTTATCCACTTCCCATTGGATAACATGGATAAGAACTGCTCAGGGCAGGTGTTAGCTTTTGGAGATATTCGCGCTTAGCGCGAATATCTCCAAAAGTTGGTAATAGGAGATAGCGATGTTAGCGACTGTTTTCAGTCGCTAACATCTTGGCACGCCCACTTTGCATGTCATTAGTGATAAATATCACTGACATGCAAAGTGGGGCCCAAGATGGACGCTATCTCCTACTAGCTGTCGCTAACTGGTGTTAGCGATAGCTAGGTAATAGGGAGATAATTTTATCTCCTCTTTCTTGGCTTTTAAAGCCAAAAAAGCGGAGATAAACCCCCTTGATAATATGCCCCCTGGTTGTTCTAGATTATACTAAAAATATTGTATAATGCATTTTGCCTTCATATAGTACTTCTTAGGCCAATGTGAACTTCTAAGGCGCATTATTGGAGAGGATTATTATTACAAATGAAGCCTGTGTGGGAAGCATGTTGGTGCTGTGAGTGAGTGACCAGAGTTGTGCTATTATCCTCTCTTGGACTGAAGTGCTTCTTTGTGTGATGGAAGACAGGTGAGTGAGAGGCAGAGCATGAGCAGTTTACATCAGAGAGCTGCTATGAGCTACTCTGCAGGTCCCACATGGAGATTCTGGTGGTTACTGAGCCTTCAACCTACATCCTGTGCGCGATGTATCCTGTGCACGATGTAGTAGTGTAAATAGTCACTAGCTATTGTAGGGTTGTGTGGAGAGAAGAACTGCAATTCCCCCAGATCCCCCAGGTCCCTCTAGATACTGTTGAGGAGAAGAGCAGAGCGCCAGGGATGCCCGGTATATTGTATAAAAGTCAGCAGATGTGACAGCCATTGTGTGGCCAATCTCATTGTGCGCACAGTGTTTGTCTTCTTTGATACTTAATGGGTTGGTTTAGGTGTGTTGATAGGCGTTGCCTGAAAGTTTTGGTGGGTCCTTTAGGGTTTTTTTTAATGTTTTTTGTCCTGGCATGATTGTTCTACAAGTCTCAAACCCTGGGTTACAGATGGATGCTCTGGTCAGCAATGGTTACACCCAGCCAGGGTGGAATGAGTTATAAGGACTTTCAGAAGAGGTGTTGGTATGGCCCAGTGTGTGCACTGGTTAATGATGACCAAGCTCACCTGCAGTGGTGGTCGTTCCCAAAACGTTGGAGTACTCTTGGACATAGTGGTGTTCTGTTCTGACCTTGAATGTTTTAAGGCAAAGTGCTAGGATAGTCGGTCGGAGGCAGGAGTGATCAACACTGCATAGCGGGTCTCAGGACAATATCATCTTATACTACCACATTGGAAGTTCATGTATATAAGCACATGCTACTGGTGACATTCCTCTCAGTTTTGAAGAATATTGATATATCTACCAGGCCTCCGACCAATAGAAATAAGCAGGATACAAAGTCAGTGGCCAGATAAGGGACATGATATGAGAGAAGATGCAGAACAAGCCCTTTGTGTTTATCCCTACGGCTCAAGAATTATTTAGAGACTTGTACAGACACTTACATTGATGAAGTGTTATACATTGCTGTCTATCATAATCCCCAACTTCAAATCATGAGGGTTGGTTTCTGTCGATAACATCCATGTATTCAGCGGAGTAAGAACTGGTATGAAAATCCTGAAGAAGGCTTTGCCGAAACGCGTTGGTGTTCAACAAATATTACCAGTGTTTTCATATTTGGCCTTGATCATATGTTACCTTGTATCATGACAAAACAAACTATGATGAAAGCAATACACTGTTATACTAGTTATCATATATAAATTAGTGTATTTCATTTGTGTTGCAGATACATTCTTTTCAGGCTGTACCGTAATTTACATCTATATGTGGTTCTAACTTGCACAACATCATCAGGAATGTGTATCTATTCATGCACTGAAGTTAATTATGTATGAAATGTATTTATATATATATTTTTTCTACCTTACAAAAAACAAAAAGAAGAATGATAAAAAAAAATATTTTTCTATGTTATAGTTGGCATGATTTGTATCATGTTTTTGTGTTTCTAGAGTTTATATGCCCTTCAAGAGTAAATCAGAACTGTACCCGGTGCCTAAGTTTTTCAAAACAACTGGTCAGCAACGATTACACTCAGCCAGGGTGGAATGAGTTATAAGGACTTTCAGAAGAGGTGTTGGTATGGCCCAGTGTGTGCACTGGTTAATGACAACCAAGCTCACCTGCAGTGGTGGTCGTTCCCAAAATGTTGGAGTACTCTTGGAGGTAGTGAGTGGTGTTCTGTTCAGACCTTGAATGTTTTAAGGCAAAGTGCTAGCCTTGAGCAAAATCTCTTGTTCTTGAAGTAGACCAAGTGCCAGCTTTGAGCAAAGTCTTCTGTGAGTATTTTTGGAATTTAGCCTATAGCATCTGTGACTCTTTTCCTTGCATAGCTCAGTGGAGGATGACTTTGAAGTACTCCTGGGTATAGTGTTGATTCTTGGGTTTTAGTTGCTTGATTTGGGGGTGCCAGGTCTCTGGATTGATTCTCCATTCTTATCTCGAGAAGAAAAAGGTCTTTACTTCTGTGCTGAACCTCCTCCGTGAACTGCGGCACCCGTTACGCAGGTGCTCTTGTATATGTGGTACCTTGGGGGGCAATTTTTGATTGGTATTTTTCTTAATAAGGTTCTAGCCTAAAGATAAATCTCCTGTTCTTGGGTGATGCAAAGTGATTTGAAGGGGAAACATCTTTTTCCATGCAATCTTTTCCATCCGTGACTTCACCATACAGATTCCTTTAGCACGCAGTTCTTTACCCCAAATGGTAAGTATGTATAAGGTAAGTGTGTATATTTGTAGGGGAGGTAAGTTTAGAGTTCTAGGGTGGGTAGTGGTAAAGGGAGGTATAAATAATTTTTAGGATTTAGAGTTAGGTAGTGGTAAAGGGAGTTAAGGGTAGTTGTTAGAGATTAGGGATGAGTAGTGGTAAAGGGAGGTAAGAGTAGTGGGTAAGGGTAGAGGTAAAGGGAGGTAAGGTTGAATTTAGGGTTTAGGGTTGGGTAGTGATTAAGGGATTTAAGGGGATTTTTTTATTGTTAACAAGTGGGTAGTGGAATAGGGAGGTATAAGTCATTTTTAGGATTTAGGGGTGAGTAGTTGTAAAGGGAGGTAACGTTGATTTTACTACTTTTGGATATTTTAAAAAACCAAGTGTACGTTACTTCTAAAACATTTTTTAAAAACCGTACACAGGGGCTGATTAGGATGGCGGGCAGACTTATGTCCGCCCGCCACCCAATCAGAAAACGGGATCACCCGACAGAGGCATTAGGATGCGACCACCACCACAGCAGTCGCAATGTCTATCCTTCGCATTTCGGCAGGTGCTGCTGGTTGCAGCACCCGCTACAACGCAAAAATTGGATACCTGACATATCCCTGTACTATGTGGCAGGTACCATGCAGTTCCTGCCACATGGTGCAGAGATAAGTAAGGGGGCACCATAGGCACCCCCCAAAACCCATTGCATTGGGCCAGGAGGCCCGCTACATGCCCCCAAAATCCCTTTCTGCCTGCCTTTTCATGTCAGGTTAACTGCCATGAAAAGGCGGGCTGAAAGGGACACCATAATCCATATGGCGGTGCCTGGTAGGCACCACAACTGTTGTAGGGATATGATTCTCCTCTGATGCACCGGCAGGCTCAAGGAGCCTGTCAGATGTGTGGCGGTCGATGTTTCCGATTGCCACCTATCCACCCGCCAAGGTAATATGGCGGATGGATATCATGGTTCCAATGGTGGGACCGCAACCGACCGGCTGTCAGTGGCGGTCCCAGCATCATCATAATCGGCACCTAAGTCCAGAACCACACATGGCCAACCACTGGTACTGCTACACCATCCCATTGAAAATAATGGAGGTGGTAAATTAATTAACCTTGGGCGTCGTACTCCGCTCCGACAGCAGAATTTGCGGAGATTTACCAACTCCGCGCTACACTGGGATTGCAAAGTTGGGCAAATCTCCAACTCGGTGTCGGAGCGGAGTACAAGGCTAGTCTCCCTTCTTTCTGCATCCTGCTCCACGCCGCCCTGTTGGTATTACTACATGCATGTCACGGAAGACGTAATACCTATAGGGACATGAGGAGGAGGACACAGGAAGAAGGGAGACACCGCGGCGTGGAGCAGGGAAGGCAGAAGACAAGGTAAGTGTTTTTTTAATTATATTGCTGAAGATATTTCTCTGTGTTGATTGTTGAAAAGTAAGAACATATTAAATGAATTGTAAAAAAATGGTGCTCGCTGTCGTGAACAAGGCTGTGACTGGCAGCTGAAACGCGTTGATGATTATCTCATTCCCAAAATAAACTTGAGTGAAATCCACAGGAGTGTCAACATCATTTCTTGTAGGAGAAGGTATTTTTAAGGATATATATATATACATATATATATATATACACATCAAGTGCAAACTGTAACTCCGGTCCCCCAGAAACAGATAGCAGCACGAATCCCAAAGTTAAGGCAAGTTGTTATTTTATTAGGTAGATGGCTGGTTGTTGAAAATATGGGAAATTGGTGTCTTTGTGTTTTTTTTGCACAGGAATGCCTAGTTTGTATATCATTAGCGTTAGTTATGGCTCTGGGTTGTGGCGATTTTGTTGGCGGAAGGTATCGATGGAAGAGTTGTGATATTTGCAGTTTTTACCAGGTTGAGAATGGGATGATAATGAAAAAAGACAGAAAAAAAAGATATGCTTAATGAACATTATAATTAGAAATTAACATTTAAAAAACCTTTGAAATTCACTGAAAAAGCCATAGATTTTACAGACGTTATAGTTAGGAATTAGCATTTAAAAAACCTTAGAAATTCACTAATAAAAAACATAGGTTTTAGGGACGTTATAGTTAGTTGGACATTTGACTCATATGAAACCAGAGAAATTTGCTTGTTATAGTTAGTTGAACTAACTATAACTTGCGCGCCTGCAATGCACTGGTGATGATGTCCCATATTACATCACTCATGACATGGTCAGTTACATCACTGATGACATCACTGATGATATCTCAAATGGCATTGCTCAGGACATCACTCATGACATCATCCACATGATAATCTGATGCACATACTGATGCTCTTATAAAAACTTTGATACACCCATTCTAAAATGCAGACAACTATTTTTGAAACCATACAGACAAGAATGCCATATATTACATACCACTCATTATTTCCTAGGTGTACACACACATCCAGTCACTTATACTTGTAGTTACTCATCAATACAGGACTATAATATACACTCATACATCTACACATGCAGTCACACTGTACCACTCATCCATTGAGTTACTCACACACCTAGGGCTAGATGTAGGTAATTTTATTTTACCACTTCTTAAATACCGAATTTTACCGATTCGGTATTTAAGAAGTGGTAAAATAGAGGGGGGGGGGGCATGTAGGTATTACAGAATCGGTAAATACCGAATTGTTAGGATTTGGTATTTACCGATTCTGTAAATACCGATTCGGTAATGCCCATTGATCCCATGGGCATTACCGAATCGGTATTTAAAGAATCGATAAATACCGATTCCAGCAAGGGTGCAGGGGGTGTCACTTTGACACCCTCTAGCACCCCAAATACAGGCATGTGTGCCATGTGGCACACAGACATGCCCTAAGGGCATGTCTGTCTGTCACATGGCATAGGTGTGCATGCACACATGTGCATGCACACCTGGATTCGGTATTTTACCACCCAATTGGTGTAATCCGTCATGCCTGTCTTCTCCCCACTGAAAAATTTACCGCTGAGCTGCGGCGATTTTTACCGCAAATAAAGCTTGGTATTACAAAGGTTTATCGCAAATGCAATAAAAATCGCCGCAATGCATGAATATCGCTGAAAAGTCAGCGATATTCATGCATTACCGAGCTAATGCTCCTAGCCATGTTATCCACTTCCCATTGGATAACATGGATAAGAACTGCTCAGGGCAGGTGTTAGCTTTTGGAGATATTCGCGCTTAGCGCGAATATCTCCAAAAGTTGGTAATAGGAGATAGCGATGTTAGCGACTGTTTTCAGTCGCTAACATCTTGGCACGCCCACTTTGCATGTCATTAGTGATAAATATCACTGACATGCAAAGTGGGGCCCAAGATGGACGCTATCTCCTACTAGCTGTCGCTAACTGGTGTTAGCGACAGCTAGGTAATAGGGAGATAATTTTATCTCCTCTTTCTTGGCTTTTAAAGCCAAAAAAGCGGAGATAAACCCCCTTGATAATATGCCCCCTGGTTGTTCTAGATTATACTAAAAATATTGTATAATGCATTTTGCCTTCATATAGTACTTCTTAGGCCAATGTGAACTTCTAAGGCGCATTATTGGAGAGGATTATTATTACAAATGAAGCCTGTGTGGGAAGCATGTTGGTGCTGTGAGTGAGTGACCAGAGTTGTGCTATTATCCTCTCTTGGACTGAAGTGCTTCTTTGTGTGATGGAAGACAGGTGAGTGAGAGGCAGAGCATGAGCAGTTTACATCAGAGAGCTGCTATGAGCTACTCTGCAGGTCCCACATGGAGATTCTGGTGGTTACTGAGCCTTCAACCTACATCCTGTGCGCGATGTATCCTGTGCGCGATGTAGTAGTGTAAATAGTCACTAGCTATTGTAGGGTTGTGTGGAGAGAAGAACTGCAATTCCCCCAGATCCCCCAGGTCCCTCTAGATACTGTTGAGGAGAAGAGCAGAGCGCCAGGGATGCCCGGTATATTGTATAAAAGTCAGCAGATGTGACAGCCATTGTGTGGCCAATCTCATTGTGCGCACAGTGTTTGTCTTCTTTGATACTTAATGGGTTGGTTTAGGTGTGTTGATAGGCGTTGCCTGAAAGTTTTGGTGGGTCCTTTAGGGTTTTTTTTTATGTTTTTTGTCCTGGCATGATTGTTCTACAAGTCTCAAACCCTGGGTTACAGATGGATGCTCTGGTCAGCAATGGTTACACCCAGCCAGGGTGGAATGAGTTATAAGGACTTTCAGAAGAGGTGTTGGTATGGCCCAGTGTGTGCACTGGTTAATGATGACCAAGCTCACCTGCAGTGGTGGTCGTTCCCAAAACGTTGGAGTACTCTTGGACATAGTGGTGTTCTGTTCTGACCTTGAATGTTTTAAGGCAAAGTGCTAGGATAGTCGGTCGGAGGCAGGAGTGATCAACACTGCATAGCGGGTCTCAGGACAATATCATCTTATACTACCACATTGGAAGTTCATGTATATAAGCACATGCTACTGGTGACATTCCTCTCAGTTTTGAAGAATATTGATATATCTACCAGGCCTCCGACCAATAGAAATAAGCAGGATACAAAGTCAGTGGCCAGATAAGGGACATGATATGAGAGAAGATGCAGAACAAGCCCTTTGTGTTTATCCCTACGGCTCAAGAATTATTTAGAGACTTGTACAGACACTTACATTGATGAAGTGTTATACATTGCTGTCTATCATAATCCCCAACTTCAAATCATGAGGGTTGGTTTCTGTCGATAACATCCATGTATTCAGCGGAGTAAGAACTGGTATGAAAATCCTGAAGAAGGCTTTGCCGAAACGCGTTGGTGTTCAACAAATATTACCAGTGTTTTCATATTTGGCCTTGATCATATGTTACCTTGTATCATGACAAAACAAACTATGATGAAAGCAATACACTGTTATACTAGTTATCATATATAAATTAGTGTATTTCATTTGTGTTGCAGATACATTCTTTTCAGGCTGTACCGTAATTTACATCTATATGTGGTTCTAACTTGCACAACATCATCAGGAATGTGTATCTATTCATGCACTGAAGTTAATTATGTATGAAATGTATTTATATATATATTTTTTCTACCTTACAAAAAACAAAAAGAAGAATGATAAAAAAAAATATTTTTCTATGTTATAGTTGGCATGATTTGTATCATGTTTTTGTGTTTCTAGAGTTTATATGCCCTTCAAGAGTAAATCAGAACTGTACCCGGTGCCTAAGTTTTTCAAAACAACTGGTCAGCAACGATTACACTCAGCCAGGATGGAATGAGTTATAAGGACTTTCAGAAGAGGTGTTGGTATGGCCCAGTGTGTGCACTGGTTAATGACAACCAAGCTCACCTGCAGTGGTGGTCGTTCCCAAAATGTTGGAGTACTCTTGGAGGTAGTGAGTGGTGTTCTGTTCAGACCTTGAATGTTTTAAGGCAAAGTGCTAGCCTTGAGCAAATTCTCTTGTTCTTGAAGTAGACCAAGTGCCAGCTTTGAGCAAAGTCTTCTGTGAGTATTTTTGGAATTTAGCCTATAGCATCTGTGACTCTTTTCCTTGCATAGCTCAGTGGAGGATGACTTTGAAGTACTCCTGGGTATAGTGTTGATTCTTGGGTTTTAGTTGCTTGATTTGGGGGTGCCAGGTCTCTGGATTGATTCTCCATTCTTATCTCGAGAAGAAAAAGGTCTTTACTTCTGTGCTGAACCTCCTCCGTGAACTGCGGCACCCGTTACGCAGGTGCTCTTGTATATGTGGTACCTTGGGGGGCAATTTTTGATTGGTATTTTTCTTAATAAGGTTCTAGCCTAAAGATAAATCTCCTGTTCTTGGGTGATGCAAAGTGATTTGAAGGGGAAACATCTTTTTCCATGCAATCTTTTCCATCCGTGACTTCACCATACAGATTCCTTTAGCACGCAGTTCTTTACCCCAAATGGTAAGTATGTATAAGGTAAGTGTGTATATTTGTAGGGGAGGTAAGTTTAGAGTTCTAGGGTGGGTAGTGGTAAAGGGAGGTATAAATAATTTTTAGGATTTAGAGTTAGGTAGTGGTAAAGGGAGTTAAGGGTAGTTGTTAGAGATTAGGGATGAGTAGTGGTAAAGGGAGGTAAGAGTAGTGGGTAAGGGTAGAGGTAAAGGGAGGTAAGGTTGAATTTAGGGTTTAGGGTTGGGTAGTGATTAAGGGATTTAAGGGGATTTTTTTATTGTTAACAAGTGGGTAGTGGAATAGGGAGGTATAAGTCATTTTTAGGATTTAGGGGTGAGTAGTTGTAAAGGGAGGTAACGTTGATTTTACTACTTTTGGATATTTTAAAAAACCAAGTGTACGTTACTTCTAAAACATTTTTTAAAAACCGTACACAGGGGCTGATTAGGATGGCGGGCAGACTTATGTCCGCCCGCCACCCAATCAGAAAACGGGATCACCCGACAGAGGCATTAGGATGCGACCGCCACCACAGCAGTCGCAATGTCTATCCTTCGCATTTCGGCAGGTGCTGCTGGTTGCAGCACCCGCTACAACGCAAAAATTGGATACCTGACATATCCCTGTACTATGTGGCAGGTACCATGCAGTTCCTGCCACATGGTGCAGAGATAAGTAAGGGGGCACCATAGGCACCCCCCAAAACCCATTGCATTGGGCCAGGAGGCCCGCTACATGCCCCCAAAATCCCTTTCTGCCTGCCTTTTCATGTCAGGTTAACTGCCATGAAAAGGCGGGCTGAAAGGGACACCATAATCCATATGGCGGTGCCTGGTAGGCACCACAACTGTTGTAGGGATATGATTCTCCTCTGATGCACCGGCAGGCTCAAGGAGCCTGTCAGATGTGTGGCGGTCGATGTTTCCGATTGCCACCTATCCACCCGCCAAGGTAATATGGCGGATGGATATCATGGTTCCAATGGTGGGACCGCAACCGACCGGCTGTCAGTGGCGGTCCCAGCATCATCATAATCGGCACCTAAGTCCAGAACCACACATGGCCAACCACTGGTACTGCTACACCATCCCATTGAAAATAATGGAGGTGGTAAATTAATTAACCTTGGGCGTCGTACTCCGCTCCGACAGCAGAATTTGCGGAGATTTACCAACTCCGCGCTACACTGGGATTGCAAAGTTGGGCAAATCTCCAACTCGGTGTCGGAGCGGAGTACGAGGCTAGTCTCCCTTCTTTCTGCATCCTGCTCCACGCCGCCCTGTTGGTATTACTACATGCATGTCACGGAAGACGTAATACCTATAGGGACATGAGGAGGAGGACACAGGAAGAAGGGAGACACCGCGGCGTGGAGCAGGGAAGGCAGAAGACAAGGTAAGTGTTTTTTTAATTATATTGCTGAAGATATTTCTCTGTGTCGATTGTTGAAAAGTAAGAACATATTAAATGAATTGTAAAAAAATGGTGCTCGCTGTCGTGAACAAGGCTGTGACTGGCAGCTGAAACGCGTTGATGATTATCTCATTCCCAAAATAAACTTGAGTGAAATCCACAGGAGTGTCAACATCATTTCTTGTAGGAGAAGGTATTTTTAAGGATATATATATATACATATATATATATATACACATCAAGTGCAAACTGTAACTCCGGTCCCCCAGAAACAGATAGCAGCACGAATCCCAAAGTTAAGGCAAGTTGTTATTTTATTAGGTAGATGGCTGGTTGTTGAAAATATGGGAAATTGGTGTCTTTGTGTTTTTTTTGCACAGGAATGCCTAGTTTGTATATCATTAGCGTTAGTTATGGCTCTGGGTTGTGGCGATTTTGTTGGCGGAAGGTATCGATGGAAGAGTTGTGATATTTGCAGTTTTTACCAGGTTGAGAATGGGATGATAATGAAAAAAGACAGAAAAAAAGATATGCTTAATGAACATTATAATTAGAAATTAACATTTAAAAAACCTTTGAAATTCACTGAAAAAGCCATAGATTTTACAGACGTTATAGTTAGGAATTAGCATTTAAAAAACCTTAGAAATTCACTAATAAAAAACATAGGTTTTAGGGACGTTATAGTTAGTTGGACATTTGACTCATATAAAACCAGAGAAATTTGCTTGTTATAGTTAGTTGAACTAACTATAACTTGCGCGCCTGCAATGCACTGGTGATGATGTCCCATATTACATCACTCATGACATGGTCAGTTACATCACTGATGACATCACTGATGATATCTCAAATGGCATTGCTCAGGACATCACTCATGACATCATCCACATGATAATCTGATGCACATACTGATGCTCTTATAAAAACTTTGATACACCCATTCTAAAATGCAGACAACTATTTTTGAAACCATACAGACAAGAATGCCATATATTACATACCACTCATTATTTCCTAGGTGTACACACACATCCAGTCACTTATACTTGTAGTTACTCATCAATACAGGACTATAATATACACTCATACATCTACACATGCAGTCACACTGTACCACTCATCCATTGAGTTACTCACACACCTAGGGCTAGATGTAGGTAATTTTATTTTACCACTTCTTAAATACCGAATTTTACCGATTCGGTATTTAAGAAGTGGTAAAATAGAGGGGGGGGGGGCATGTAGGTATTACAGAATCGGTAAATACCGAATTGTTAGGATTTGGTATTTACCGATTCTGTAAATACCGATTCGGTAATGCCCATTGATCCCATGGGCATTACCGAATCGGTATTTAAAGAATCGATAAATACCGATTCCAGCAAGGGTGCAGGGGGTGTCACTTTGACACCCTCTAGCACCCCAAATACAGGCATGTGTGCCATGTGGCACACAGACATGCCCTAAGGGCATGTCTGTCTGTCACATGGCATAGGTGTGCATGCACACATGTGCATGCACACCTGGATTCGGTATTTTACCACCCAATTGGATTGGGTGGTAAAATACCAAATCTGAAAGGCCTTTTGGACTCAGAAGAGTCCCGCCTACATCTAGAAGTTACCGAATCAGTAAAAATACTGATTCGGTATTTTACTGAATCGATAAATTTACCGATTTGGTAAATTTACCGATTCTGTAAAATTGGCCCCCTACATCCCAAAAACCCATTTACCGGTCGGTAACAGCCGAAATCGACCGTTACCGGCCGGTAAATGGCCACCAACATCTGGCCCCTAGTCAGTAAAGCAAAGACTCAATCACATACCCATTTACTCATGTATACAGTTATACACACCAACTTCGTTATTTTTAGACATACCACATCACTTATTTATACAGAAACTAACACATATTTACTGTCTTATACAATCACTGATAGAAGCAGACATTTATTTATACAGGCACTCTTCAAATAACTTAGTCTCACTTATACTCATTTATATTCTCCAACACACACATTTAGTGCCTTAAAACATAAGTAGATAGTCACAGATATACCACTGAGACATTCATTCACTCAGCAACACACCCATACACACACTAACTCACCCATACAGTCCTTCCCAGATGTACTTTTTAATTCATACAACCACTAAATCGCCCACTCAGACATCTATGCACAGACTCATACACCCCCCAGGCACCCACCCACACAGACACTCAGAGAGCCATACAGATACTCACGCAACAAATCAATAACCTATATAGACACTCATGTAGCTATTCAGCAACCCATGCAGTTGCTTACACACCAACTGAGAGACTAATACAGACTTTCACACAGTTTAGTCACTAACCCATGCATTCAGTAAGACACGTTCGATCACTCACTTATACAGTCAGTCACGCACATACTAAATAATTCCTTTAGGCACTTGAAAATGCATTCATTCTTTAATACACCTTGGCATATATATATAAAATATATTTAACCTTTACAGAAACACACACTCACTGGATGATGTCATGAGTGATGTCATTTGGGATTTCATCAGTGATGTCATCAGTGATGTCACTGACCATGTCATGAGTGTTGTAATATGTGACGTCATCACCAGTGCATTGTGGACGCGCGATTTGTAGTTAGCTCAACTAACTATAACAGGCGAATTTCTCTAGTTTTATATGAGTCAAATGTCCAAATAACTATAACGTCCCTGAAACCTATGTTTTTTTTAGTGAATTTCAAAGGTTTTTTAAATGCTAATTCCTAACTATAACGTCTGTAAAACCTATGTTTTTTTCAGTGATTTTATATATATATATATATATATATATCTATATATATCTATATATATATCTATATATATATATATATATATATGTCCAACAATGTGCCCATGCATTTAGAGGATCACGCAATGACTCGCCTACCATCCGGTACTTGTAATCCACTTGCCTCAATGTTATGGTTGCTTGCCTGACGCGTTTCGAGGTATAAACCTCTTCTTCAAAGGCTTTTTACTCAAAATTATGGCGTTGCAAAAGCTCCTTTAATTTCCAGTGCTTCAGTTAATTAATGGCCCTCCCTTGGGCGTCGCTTCTTGTAGTATAAGCGCTACTGCATTCTGGGACATTTAGTTCCTCGAGCATTTCCATATTCCCTAAGTGGGTTTACAATCGGCAGCATTCGTGTTTCAGAGTTAGTTCATTTCCTATAGTAGGATAGGTGCAAGTAGATTAGTGTGGCTCTTCATGCTGACGGGTTGCAGAACAGTTCCAAACCCCAGCCTCTCCTTCTTTAGAAGATGGTGCTCCCCACGACAGGGCGGCCGTGGCATTTTATGTCCAACAATGTGCCCATGCATTTAGAGGATCACTCAATGACTCGCCTACCATCCGGTACTTGTAATCCACTTGCCTCAATGTTACGGTTGCTTGCTGACGCGTTTCGAGGTATAAACCTCTTCTTCAAAGGCTTGTTACTCAAAGTGATGGCGTTGCAAAAGCTCTTTTTATTTCGGGGGCTTCAGTTAGTTAAGGGCCCTCCCTTGGGCGTTGCTTCTTGTAGTATAAGCGCTGCTGCATTCTGGGACATTTAGTTCCTCGAGCATTTCCATATTCCCTAAGTGGGTTTACAATCGCCAGCATTCGTGTTTCAGAGTTAGTTCATTTCCTATAGTAGGATTGGTGCAAATAGATTAGTGTGGCTCGTCATGCTGACGGGTTGCAGAACAGGTCCAAACCCCAGCCTCTCCTTCTTTAGAAGATGGTGCTTCCCCCACGGCAGGGCGGCCGTGCGCAACTTCGTTAAGCTGAGCTTACAGGTATTTTTTATTCAGTATTTGTTTCAAGTGAATTGCATGTGCAATGAAATGCTAATTCCTAACTATAACGTCTGTAAAACCTATGTTTTTTTCAGTGAATATATATATATACTCATAAACAACAAGAGAGATAGGGAAAGTCCTGGACACTCTTAGTCCCCAAACTGTATTAGACATCAACAACAAAAGAGTGTTCCTGTTCTGTTTAAGGTGGAAAAAAGCACAGAGCACAAGGAACCAACAAAGCCCATTTAGTTTGTTAGGAAAGCCCTCACTCACCGACCTGGTCGGTGACTTGCTTCATCATCGGGCCCCACCGGGTATGACCGAATGCCACCCCGGTGTGCTGCGACGCCAGAATTACTGCGGAGCTGGTCTTGTGAGGGTGGGAGGGCTATGTGAAAAATTACGTGAATAGTGTGAAGTGGTGACTTAAAATTGCCTTGTATGTATCAAAAAATTTATTTAATCAAAGATCATCAAGGACAAGGTTAAAAAATGTGATGGTGAGTAAGGCCAACTAATTGGATGGTCTACTCCCACTAGCATTAAGTGACAACGTGAATGGTCAACATGAACATGTTTCAGCCGGTGTGGTATAATTAACCTGGCATTCGTCAGGACCTAGAGTGTAAACCTCGGCGGTATGGGCACTCTAAGGCCCACCCAACCAGAGGACTTGAAAGTTAAAAAGTCTGTGAAGTGCGAAAAAAAGGGGGGGCGGGCTTCACCACCCGAAGGTAGGACGCACACACCTCCGGTCTCTAAAATTTAGAGACAAAAATTAAAAGCACCTGCGGGGATTAAAAACAGACAAACAAAACAAGACAAACAGACAATTAGAATTTTTGTCGATAGATTTAGCCGATTCAAGCTAATTACTTGTGCTCAAGGTGCCAGGGTGCACAACTCATACATAATAGCAGAGGTGCGTGGCTCTGCCTGTGGCTGAGACTAAACCGTAGGTAGTATAGTTTATGCAGTGACACTCTCATGGTAGATTGCCAAGTTGCAGAATCTAGCAGTGTGAGTGCGCAGGGAGGGTAAATAGGTGAAAAAGGAGGCGAATGGCAGTGAGAACATTCAGGCAACACTAAATCACTCTGCGATCAATAGGCCAAATGGCCAGTGACCAATCAACAAAAAAGCAGTAAAAGAGGTGAGAAAAGGTAAGTTCTCACTTCACCAGGGATGAAAATCCACCCCATAGACCGCGGGAGGGAGGGGACGGCGCATTTGGCACATCCTAAAAGGGAAGCATAAAATGGGGAAGAAAGAGGGACAAAACCCAGTCAACAAGCAGTAACAGTACTTAGCTTAAATGGTCCTTTGCACCCAGAGTAGTACTCACGCCCACGGCGCCCGTCTCCTGCAGGTACGCCTATTCAGCCCTCGGGACCGGGTCTCGTCGATCCGGATTAGGAGAGTGTGGGTGGTTTTATGAGCCTCTGGTAAGGAAACCCGCGTCCGCGCTTCCGGGAAGGGAAGCGTGCGTACTGCGCATGCGTGGAAAAAGCGGGAGAGGAATAGAGCGTGAACCTATTCCGGTAGAGGATACTCACTTCCGGAAACGAAGGGCTGTTTGACGCGCATGCGTGCCTGATCGGCTGTCCTGGCCGAAGCAATAGGACTAGGATATTGGTGATTTTTATGCGCATGCGCGGGAGTTGTGGGCCAATGCGGAGAGAAGTAAACAAAGTGGAGTTTGTTGTGGTGCGCATAGGGAGTACCCATATAGTTGGAATAAGGAATGGGCAGACATGGCCCATGGGTTAGAATTGCAGTAAAGAAGGGGATTAAAAAATATAACCCATATGAAATGAGATGGATATTCGTCTTATGGGTCTGACTTATATTGGTTGGATAATTGTGGAACACAATCACCACAGACATCAGGAGTTTTTCGGAACAGCTACGGGTCAGGGGATTTTTGCATTACTTGAGGACAGAGCCCCAAGGTATATCGTCATTGAGGCCATTGATATGGGTGCCCAGGCGGTATACCCAACGTTGTTCCTTTTCAAACAATCTCTCAGAGATGTTGGTGCCCCCAAGGATTTGTTCAATCACAGTCCATTTTAGATCGTTGGTGGTGTGATTAGTTTGTAGAAAGTGATCACTCATTCTTGTCGTCGTTTTTTTGCACCTAATGTTGCTTCTATGCTCACATATCCGTTGTTTAATTTTTCTGGTTGTCATGCCCACATACCGAAGTGAGCATGGACATGTGACAAGGTACACAACATTTATGGAGTTGCAATTAGTATGTGCTTTTTGCCACCATGTTTTTCCGGGTTCAAGGGTCAAGGATTTGGTAGGGGCTGTCAGGTGACAGACAGAGCAGTTTGAGCAGGGGAAATGGCCTGTGACTTTGGGTAGGTTCCATGCATCAGTGACACTCCTCACAGGGGTTGCGGGTAGTTCTTTGGGTCTGGTGTGGACCAAGGCATCTTTGAGGCTGTGCCCTTTCTTAAAAGAAAACAGTGGTTTCTGCCAATCCTTCTTGCTGCTTGTGATAATTTTCCAATTCTTGTTTATTGATTTTTTCATTAGATTGGATAATGCACTGTAGGTGGTTACACAAGTCAAGGGAACTTCCGTTGTTGTTTTTATGATGGGTTCTAAGAGGGCTTCCCGTGGTTGGTTCCGTGCCCGTTTAAAACCTTTGTTGAGCAGGTGACTTGGGTAACCTCTTTGTGCCAGCTTGGTCGTTAGATCAGTTGATTGACGTTTAAAATCAACTATATTGCTGCAGTTCCGGCGGATACGTAAATATTGTCCGTAAGGGAGATTCTCCCTTAACGGGCGAGGGTGGAAGCTAGAGAACTGTAACAAGTTGTTTTTGGCTGTGGCTTTATAGTGGGTCTTGGTAGTCAGAGTTGTTCCACTATTTGTGATTACCACATCAAGAAACACCACCTCCGTGGTGCTCACTGTATGGGTAAATTTCAAATACCTGTTGAGGGTGTTAATCCAGCAGAGGAATTCCATTAGTCGTTCCATGCTGCCCTTCCAGATGAGCAGCACGTCATCAATGTACCGTTTCCAGTACGAAATGTTTCTGCCAAACGGGTTGTTGATAGACTGTATGTTTTTAGCCTCGAAATCTGCAACATACAACCCCGCTATGCTAGGAGCAAATGTACTGCCCATCGAGGTACCAAAGCATTGCAGGAATAGCCGTCCTTGGTAAGCAAAGAAGTTTTCTTTGAGTGCGATTGTAGCGCATTCTGTTATAAATTCTCTGGGGGTATTGTATTCCCAAGTGGCAGAGTTCAGAGCAGCTTTCAATACCATGATTGTCTCATCTTGCGGGATACTGGTATAGAGGCTCTCAATGTCTAAAGTAGCCAAGATGATAGTATCTGGCTCAAAGGTGATGGTCTGCAGTTGATGTAACAGGCTCTTTGTGTCCTTGAGGTATGTCGGTGTGTTTTGAAAAATTGGTTTTAGGAACTGGTCACAGAAGGTGGACAAGGGTTCCAGTAAAGACCCAATTCCTGACACAATCGGGCGTCCAGGGGGCGGCAATTTGTTTTTATGAGTCTTCGGGAGTGTATAAAAGTAAGGAATAATTTTCTTACTTATAGAGAGGAAATCTGCTTCATTTTTAGATATATGTCCCCTTGATTCGGCTTCCTTAACCAAATTGGTAATGCGGTTCTGGAGTTCCGGAGAAGGATCCTCGGTGAGTGGAAGATAATTGTTGATGTCATTTAGTAATTCCTCACAAACTCTCTCATAGTCCGTCGTATTTTGAATTACGATGCCGACGCCTTTATCGGCAGGTTTTATTGTAATTGCGTTATTGTTTTTTAGTTTCTCCAGTGCCCGATACTCCTCGGCACTGAAATTCCCGTAGTTCTGTGGTTCAGGGCTTGTTTCTAAATCCAGAAACACTGCTTGTTCGAAAGCTGTGATGGCAGCTGGTACAGTATGAGGTGGGGGTACAAATGTTGATTTTGGTCTCAAGCCAGTGTCACCTTTACGCATTTCTGCGTTAGGGTCCTCTTTCCCTTCAAAGAAGGATTTCAGTTTTAATTTGCGAAAAAAGTCAGTGAGTTCGCAATGTAGCTTAAATTTATCGGGGCGGGCTGTAGGTACAAAGCCCAGCCCTTTCTCTAATACTCGCTGTTCCACAGGTGTTAATTGGGTATCCGACAAGTTGGTAATTAGACTTGTTGGTTGCTTGTCCCTGGTTGCGGTGTCTGGCTCCTGGTGCGGTTCCCGACAGCGTCGTCTGTTTGCCAAGAGACTTGGTTGAAGGTTCTCTTGTTCTTCCCTCTGCCTCTGCGGCCCCGTTCTAAAAAAGGCTGTTGGTATTGATTTTGGGGAGGTGGGTGATGCCACCCTGGGTTCCAACCCATCATTGGAAATTGTGGGTGTGGAAAGGGGAATGGTGGAGGCCCATATCCAGCATGTGGTGCCATTGCCCAACTAGGTGCTTGGTTATGATTCTGGTATCTCTGATTGCCTCTATGGCCCCTGTTTCCTCGTCTCCCTCCTCGTTTGAATGAGCCTGAGCTGGATCCACTGCTATTCGAGGAACTGTCATCTGTTAAATCTGATTCACTCAAGCCCTTTGCTATTGCTGTGTACTCAGGATCAGCGTAAGGGTAAATTTTGTTAAATTCGAATTTTTTGAGGTCTTTCTGGAATTTGGTTAATTTCGACTGCAATAGGTTTTCTTTATATTCATTCATTTCACGATTGATCTCATTCAATTTCTTTTTATAACCGGTCACAGTTGTTTTAAATTGTGATTCCGTTTCCTGTATTTCTATCAGTAGGATGTCTGATAGACGCAGGGCAGTCTTAATTATTAGAACGAGCCAATCACGCGTGCAGTGCCACGCGATCATGGCCCAATCTTTCCGAAATTGCGCATCATCTAGAAAGATGCGAGGGGCATTGGTCACCAAAAGGCCTTTTGGTGCTGAGTTTGAAGAGAGGTATTGCTTCATAATCGTACCATGTAAGATGGTGCGGATACGATCACGTTTTTGTTCCGTTAGTTTCTCCCAGTCTGAGGTGTGTGCTATGGCTTGTGAAATTGCCGGGTCTGCAAAGAGATTGGGATCGGCCATAATCGCATCTATTTCTGCTTCGGAGTAGGTAAGTCCCAAATTCGCCATTATGCAAACAAGAAAGATAGTAAATAGTGAGTGGCACTATTTAAGAGGGTAAGGGTAAGCCGGGAGAACGTCTCCTAGCTTAGGATAGGGAAGAGAAAGAAAAACTCTCACAGCTGTGCGCTGCTTAATACTC
Organism: Lissotriton vulgaris; assembly: GCF_964263255.1. Classification (NCBI taxonomy): domain Eukaryota; kingdom Metazoa; phylum Chordata; class Amphibia; order Caudata; family Salamandridae; genus Lissotriton; species Lissotriton vulgaris. The sequence continues at coordinate 417,873,866 of NC_141689.1, read as the reverse complement.
ATAAACAACAAGAGAGATAGGGAAAGTCCTGGACACTCTTAGTCCCCAAACTGTATTAGACATCAACAACAAAAGAGTGTTCCTGTTCTGTTTAAGGTGGAAAAAAGCACAGAGCACAAGGAACCAACAAAGCCCATTTAGTTTGTTAGGAAAGCCCTCACTCACCGACCTGGTCGGTGACTTGCTTCATCATCGGGCCCCACCGGGTGTGACCGAATGCCACCCCGGTGTGCTGCGACGCCAGAATTACTGCGGAGCTGGTCTTGTGAGGGTGGGAGGGCTATGTGAAAAATTACGTGAATAGTGTGAAGTGGTGACTTAAAATTGCCTTGTATGTATCAAAAAATGTATTTAATCAAAGATCATCAAGGACAAGGTTAAAAAATGTGATGGTGAGTAAGGCCAACTAATTGGATGGTCTACTCCCACTAGCATTAAGTGACAACGTGAATGGTCAACATGAACATGTTTCAGCCGGTGTGGTATAATTAACCTGGCATTCGTCAGGACCTAGAGTGTAAACCTCGGCGGTATGGGCACTCTAAGGCCCACCCAACCAGAGGACTTGAAAGTTAAAAAGTCTGTGAAGTGCGAAAAAAAGGGGGGGCGGGCTTCACCACCCGAAGGTAGGACGCACACACCTCCGGTCTCTAAAATTTAGAGACAAAAATTAAAAGCACCTGCGGGGATTAAAAACAGACAAACAAAACAAGACAAACAGACAATTAGAATTTTTGTCGATAGATTTAGCCGATTCAAGCTAATTACTTGTGCTCAAGGTGCCAGGGTGCACAACTCATACATAATAGCAGAGGTTATAAATTCTCTGGGGGTATTGTATTCCCAAGTGGCAGAGTTCAGAGCAGCTTTCAATACCATGATTGTCTCATCTTGCGGGATACTGGTATAGAGGCTCTCAATGTCTAAAGTAGCCAAGATGGTAGTATCTGGCTCAAAGGTGATGGTCTGCAGTTGATGTAACAGGCTCTTTGTGTCCTTGAGGTATGTCGGTGTGTTTTGAACAATTGGTTTTAGGAACTGGTCAGAGAAGGTGGACAAGGGTTCCAGTAAAGACCCAATTCCTGACACAATCGGGGGGCGGCAATTTGTTTTTATGAGTCTTCGGGAGTGTATAAAAGTAAGGAATAATTTTCTTACTTATAGAGAGGAAATCTGCTTCATTTTTAGATATATGTCCCCTTGATTCGGCTTCCTTAACCAAATTGGTAATGCGGTTCTGGAGTTCCGGAGAAGGATCCTCGGTGAGTGGAAGATAATTGTTGATGTTAATTGTTGATGTCATTCACTGGCCATTTGGCCTATTGATCGCAGAGTGATTTAGTGTTGCCTGAATGTTCTCACTGCCATTCGCCTCCTTTTTCACCTATTTACCCTCCCTGCGCACTCACACTGCTAGATTCTGCAACTTGGCAATCTACCATGAGAGTGTCACTGCATAAACTATACTACCTACCGTTTAGTCTCAGCCACAGGCAGAGCCACGCACCTCTGCTATTATGTATGAGTTGTGCACCCTGGCACCTTGAGCACAAGTAATTAGCTTGAATCGGCTAAATCTATCGACAAAAATTCTAATTGTCTGTTTGTCTTGTTTTGTTTGTCTGTTTTTAATCCCCGCAGGTGCTTTTAATTTTTGTCTCTAAATTTTAGAGACCGGAGGTGTGTGCGTCCTACCTTCGGGTGGTGAAGCCCGCCCCCCCTTTTTTTCGCACTTCACAGACTTTTTAACTTTCAAGTCCTCTGGTTGGGTGGGCCTTAGAGTGCCCATACCGCCGAGGTTTACACTCTAGGTCCTGACGAATGCCAGGTTAATTATACCACACCGGCTGAAACATGTTCATGTTGACCATTCACGTTGTCACTTAATGATAGTGGGAGTAGACCATCCAATTAGTTGGCCTTACTCACCATCACATTTTTTAACCTTGTCCTTGATGATCTTTGATTAAATAAATATTTTGATACATACAAGGCAATTTTAAGTCACCACTTCACACTATTCACGTAATTTTTCACATAGCCCTCCCACCCTCACAAGACCAGCTCCGCAGTAATTCTGGCGTCGCAGCACACCGGGGTGGCATTCGGTCACACCCGGTGGGGCCCGATGATGAAGCAAGTCACCGACCAGGTCGGTGAGTGAGGGCTTTCCTAACAAACTAAATGGCTTTGTTGGTTCCTTGTGCTCTGTGCTTTTTTCCACCTTAAACAGAACAGGAACACTCTTTTGTTGTTGATGTCTAATACAGTTTGGGGACTAAGAGTGTCCAGGACTTTCCCTATCTCTCTTGTTGTTTATGAGTATTAAGCAGCGCACAGCTGTGAGAGTTTTTCTTTCTCTTCCCTATCCTAAGCTAGGAGACGTTCTCCCGGCTTACCCTTACCCTCTTAAATAGTGCCACTCACTATTTACTATCTTTCTTGTTTGCATAATGGCGAATTTGGGACTTACCTACTCCGAAGCAGAAATAGATGCGATTATGGCCGATCCCAATCTCTTTGCAGACCCGGCAATTTCACAAGCCATAGCACACACCTCAGACTGGGAGAAACTAACGGAACAAAAACGTGATCGTATCCGCACCATCTTACATGGTACGATTATGAAGCAATACCTCTCTTCAAACTCAGCACCAAAAGGCCTTTTGGTGACCAATGCCCCTCGCATCTTTCTAGATGATGCGCAATTTCGGAAAGATTGGGCCATGATCGCGTGGCACTGCACGCGTGATTGGCTCGTTCTAATAATTAAGACTGCCCTGCGTCTATCAGACATCCTACTGATAGAAATACAGGAAACGGAATCACAATTTAAAACAACTGTGACCGGTTATAAAAAGAAATTGGATGAGATCAATCGTGAAATGAATGAATATAAAGAAAACCTATTGCAGTCGAAATTAACCAAATTCCAGAAAGACCTCAAAAATTCGAATTTAACAAAATTTACCCTTACGCTGATCCTGAGTACACAGCAATAGCAAAGGGCTTGAGTGAATCAGATTTAACAGATGACAGTTCCTCGAATAGCAGTGGATCCAGCTCAGGCTCATTCAAACGAGGAGGGAGACGAGGAAACAGGGGCCATAGAGGCAATCAGAGATACCAGAATCATAACCAAGCACCTAGTTGGGCAATGGCACCACATGCTGGATATGGGCCTCCACCATTCCCCTTTCCACACCCACAATTTCCAATGATGGGTTGGAACCCAGGGTGGCATCACCCACCTCCCCAAAATCAATACCAACAGCCTTTTTTAGAACGGGCCGCAGAGGCAGAGGGAAGAACAAGAGAACCTTCAACCAAGTCTCTTGGCAAACAGACGACGCTGTCGGGAACCGCACCAGGAGCCAGACACCGCAACCAGGGACAAGCAACCAACAAGTCTAATTACCAACTTGTCGGATACCCAATTAACACCTGTGGAACAGCGAGTATTAGAGAAAGGGCTGGGCTTTGTACCTACAGCCCGCCCCGATAAATTTAAGCTACATTGCGAACTCACTGACTTTTTTCGCAAATTAAAACTGAAAGCCTTCTTTGAAGGGAAAGAGGACCCTAACGCAGAAATGCGTAAAGGTGACACTGGCTTGAGACCAAAATCAACATTTGTACCCCCACCTCATACTGTACCAGCTGCCATCACAGCTTTCGAACAAGCAGTGTTTCTGGATTTAGAAACAAGCCCTGAACCACAGAACTACAGGAATTTCAGTGCCGAGGAGTATCGGGCACTGGAGAAACTAAAAAACAATAACGCAATTACAATAAAACCTGCCGATAAAGGCGTCGGCATCGTAATTCAAAATACGACGGACTATGAGAGAGTTTGTGAGGAATTACTAAATGACATCAACAATTATCTTCCACTCACCGAGGATCCTTCTCCGGAACTCCAGAACCGCATTACCAATTTGGTTAAGGAAGCCGAATCAAGGGGACATATATCTAAAAATGAAGCAGATTTCCTCTCTATAAGTAAGAAAATTATTCCTTACTTTTATACACTCCCGAAGACTCATAAAAACAAATTGCCGCCCCCTGGACGCCCGATTGTGTCAGGAATTGGGTCTTTACTGGAACCCTTGTCCACCTTCTGTGACCAGTTCCTAAAACCAATTGTTCAAAACACACCGACATACCTCAAGGACACAAAGAGCCTGTTACATCAACTGCAGACCATCACCTTTGAGCCAGATACTATCATCTTGGCTACTTTAGACATTGAGAGCCTCTATACCAGTATCCCGCAAGATGAGACAATCATGATATTGAAAGCTGCTCTGAACTCTGCCACTTGGGAATACAATACCCCCAGAGAATTTATAACAGAATGCGCTACAATCGCACTCAAAGAAAACTTCTTTGCTTACCAAGGACGGCTATTCCTGCAATGCTCTGGTACCTCGATGGGCAGTTCATTTGCTCCTAGCATAGCGGGGTTGTATGTTGCAGATTTCGAGGCTAAAAACATACAGTCTATCAACAACCCGTTTGGCAGAAACATTTCGTACTGGAAACGGTACATTGATGACGTGCTGCTCATCTGGAAGGGCAGCATGGAACGACTAATGGAATTCCTCTGCTGGATTAACACCCTCAACAGGTATTTGAAATTTACCCATACAGTGAGCACCACGGAGGTGGTGTTTCTTGATGTGGTAATCACAAATAGTGGAACAACTCTGACTACCAAGACCCACTATAAAGCCACAGCCAAAAACAACTTGTTACAGTTCTCTAGCTTCCACCCTCGCCCGTTAAGGGAGAATCTCCCTTACGGACAATATTTACGTATCCGCCGGAACTGCAGCAATATAGTTGATTTTAAACGTCAATCAACTGATCTAACGACCAAGCTGGCACAAAGAGGTTACCCAAGTCACCTGCTCAACAAAGGTTTTAAACGGGCACGGAACCAACCACGGGAAGCCCTCTTAGAACCCATCATAAAAACAACAACGGAAGTTCCCTTGACTTGTGTAACCACCTACAGTGCATTATCCAATCTAATGAAAAAATCAATAAACAAGAATTGGAAAATTATCACAAGCAGCAAGAAGGATTGGCAGAAACCACTGTTTTCTTTTAAGAAAGGGCACAGCCTCAAAGATGCCTTGGTCCACACCAGACCCAAAGAACTACCCGCAACGCCTGTGAGGAGTGTCACTGATGCATGGAACCTACCCAAAGTCACAGGCCATTTCCCCTGCTCAAACTGCTCTGTCTGTCACCTGACAGCCCCTACCAAATCCTTGACCCTTGAACCCGGAAAAACATGGTGGCAAAAAGCACATACTAATTGCAACTCCATAAATGTTGTGTACCTTGTCACATGTCCATGCTCACTTCGGTATGTGGGCATGACAACCAGAAAAATTAAACAACGGATATGTGAGCATAGAAGCAACATTAGGTGCAAAAAAACGACGACAAGAATGAGTGATCACTTTCTACAAACTAATCACACCACCAACGATCTAAAATGGACTGTGATTGAACAAATCCTTGGGGGCACCAACATCTCTGAGAGATTGTTTGAAAAGGAACAACGTTGGGTATACCGCCTGGGCACCCATATCAATGGCCTCAATGACGATATACCTTGGGGCTCTGTCCTCAAGTAATGCAAAAATCCCCTGACCCGTAGCTGTTCCGAAAAACTCCTGATGTCTGTGGTGATTGTGTTCCACAATTATCCAACCAATATAAGTCAGACCCATAAGACGAATATCCATCTCATTTCATATGGGTTATATTTTTTAATCCCCTTCTTTACTGCAATTCTAACCCATGGGCCATGTCTGCCCATTCCTTATTCCAACTATATGGGTACTCCCACAACAAACTCCACTTTGTTTACTTCTCTCCGCATTGGCCCACAACTCCCGCGCATGCGCATAAAAATCACCAATATCCTAGTCCTATTGCTTCGGCCAGGACAGCCGATCAGGCACGCATGCGCGTCAAACAGCCCTTCGTTTCCGGAAGTGAGTATCCTCTACCGGAATAGGTTCACGCTCTATTCCTCTCCCGCTTTTTCCACGCATGCGCAGTACGCACGCTTCCCTTCCCGGAAGCGCGGATGCGGGTTTCCTTACCAGAGGCTCATAAAACCACCCAAACTCTCCTAATCCGGATCGACGAGACCCGGTCCCGAGGGCTGAATAGGCGTACCTGCAGGAGACGGGCGCCGTGGGCGTGAGTACTACTCTGGGTGCAAAGGACCATTTAAGCTAAGTACTGTTACTGCTTGTTGACTGGGTTTTATCCCTCTTTCTTCCCCATTTTATGCTTCCCTTTTAGGATGTGCCAAATGCGCCGTCCCCTCCCTCCCGCGGTCTATGGGGTGGATTTTCATCCCTGGTGAAGTGAGAACTTACCTTTTCTCACCTCTTTTGCTGCTTTTTTGTTGATTGGTCACTGGCCATTTGGCCTATTGATCGCAGAGTGATTTAGTGTTGCCTGAATGTTCTCACTGCCATTCGCCTCCTTTTTCACCTATTTACCCTCCCTGCGCACTCACACTGCTAGATTCTGTAACTTGGCAATCTACCATGAGAGTGTCACTGCATAAACTATACTACCTACCGTTTAGTCTCAGCCACAGGCAGAGCCACGCACCTCTGCTATTATGTATGAGTTGTGCACCCTGGCACCTTGAGCACAAGTAATTAGCTTGAATCGGCTAAATCTATCGACAAAAATTCTAATTGTCTGTTTGTCTTGTTTTGTTTGTCTGTTTTTAATCCCCGCAGGTGCTTTTAATTTTTGTCTCTAAATTTTAGAGACCGGAGGTGTGTGCGTCCTACCTTCGGGTGGTGAAGCCCGCCCCCCCTTTTTTTCGCACTTCACAGACTTTTTAACTTTCAAGTCCTCTGGTTGGGTGGGCCTTAGAGTGCCCATACCGCCGAGGTTTACACTCTAGGTCCTGACGAATGCCAGGTTAATTATACCACACCGGCTGAAACATGTTCATGTTGACCATTCACGTTGTCACTTAATGCTAGTGGGAGTAGACCATCCAATTAGTTGGCCTTACTCACCATCACATTTTTTAACCTTGTCCTTGATGATCTTTGATTGAATAAATTTTTTGATACATACAAGGCAATTTTAAGTCACCACTTCACACTATTCACGTAATTTTTCACATAGCCCTCCCACCCTCACAAGACCAGCTCCGCAGTAATTCTGGCGTCGCAGCACACCGGGGTGGCATTCGGTCACACCCGGTGGGGCCCGATGATGAAGCAAGTCACCGACCAGGTCGGTGAGTGAGGGCTTTCCTAACAAACTAAATGGGCTTTGTTGGTTCCTTGTGCTCTGTGCTTTTTTCCACCTTAAACAGAACAGGAACACTCTTTTGTTGTTGATATATATATATACTAGCAGCCCGTCCCGACGTTGTCCTGGGGCAATCAGGCTTGCTTACAGCCTCCCTGCGCTCCTGTCCGCTAAACTTCACCTTTCCTCCGGCAATCAGGCTTGCTTACAGCCTCCCTGCGCTCCTGTCCGCTAAACTTCACCTTTCCTCCCCGCGCTCCTGTCCACTGCAGTCCGCCAAGCCCAGGCCCCCAACCATCTCCTCAGTCCACCGCAGGCGCCACTCACCTACCTCAGCCCACAGCGCAGTCGGCAAAAGTTCACCGCTCCTCCCCACGGTCCTGTGTGCTAAACTCCGCGCTTCTGTCCGCCGCTCCTCCGCGCGCTCCTGTCCGCCACTCCTCCTCGCGCTCCTGTACACCGATCCTCCCCGGGCACCTCATGATGTCATCACGCACGTCGTTAGCGCACACGGCCGGCACTACTTCCAAGGGGCTACTGTTTTTTTTAACGTATATTTTTTAAAGAACGTATATTTTTTGGTGGTATATAGCCTATGTCACTCTGCAGACCCTGATAATTCCAATGATGTATTGGGTGTTTGGATTGGCACTGTGGTTCCCGAGTTTACCCGCCTCAAAGGTTCACAGTTCTCTCTTTATAATAGTAGTATAGATATATATATATATATATATATATATATATATATATATTGCTGCTCCTTTTCCTCTGAATTTCCCAAAGAAAACAAGCACTCGCGGGAGGAGGGTCCAACAGAGTTTTTATTTCTGACCATCTGAGCACCAAAAAAAAAATTTAAAAAAAAAAATATATATATATATATATATATATATATATATATACATACATATATATATATATATATATATATATATTTATTATATATATATATATATATATATATATATATATATATATATATATATATATAAATCTATATATATATATATATATATATATATATATATATATATATATATATATATATATATATATATATATATACATATATATATATATATATATCCTACTGGCGGTTGCCAGTAGGTAGTTATAATTAGGATTTTTTTCAATGCAAAATCTCAACATTCTATTGGGAATAACTTTGATGCCGGTTGAGTAATCTGCCTGAAGATTTCCTCAAATTTGCCTCGCGGCGCTTCGGTCCTCCCCTGAAAGTTTGGGGGGGATTAGTCAAGCGAGGGCCAAGATAAAAGGGGGGTCCCAAAACGTGTTTTCCCCATGTTAATTTCCATAGGGCGGTCGACCTCACTTTTAGCCCGAATGGCTGAATGGATTTCCACCAAACTTAGCAAAATTGTAGGGACTGGTAGCCCGATGTGCCTTTGCTATGTCTCAAGATATATGCTCCAGTGGTTTTTACGAAAATTAACTTTGAAAAAATATATATTGGGCTACATTGGGCTATATATATGTTAGAGCCCAAATGTAGCCCAATGTAGCCCAATGTAGCCCAAAGATGGCCACCAGAGACAAAAAAAAACAAATGTAGCCCAAATATCAGCCAGATGTAGCCCAACTATAGCCCAATGACAGAATGTCCCAGAGTGTTCTAAAGAACAACTAGAGCGCTAACAGTCTTACTTATGACAAAAGTATGGCACACCTGAAGTCATCTTGATTGGAATAAAGTGTTAACACTTAAAACATTTAATTTACAAAGAAACAAAATGAGGGGGTTCATTTTGCCTGTGCCAAACCATCTTAAATGTAAATGAATTACCATATTTATTTTGTGTATTCATATGAAGAGGATTTTCACTATGGCAGTCAAACCTTCGATGATATATAACCCAAACCGTAATAGTATTTCATCTATGTTTACTATTATCACATGGTGTGCACTAGCAATTTAAAAAACCAGGCATGTAGGGTAAATGTGTGACTGTGAACAAGGGCTATCGCCCGAAACGCGTCAGTCTCGTATGCTGCCTTTGCCTAAATAAAGAAGAATTTGCCTTAATTTTGGGACTCGTGTCGTTTTCTGAGTCTGGGGCTCCAGATTTCAGTATTCGTGCTTTGCCTGCATCTAATCCGCGGAGGGAGGTTGCCTCCGCCTCGAGTCCACTCCCCAGTAGCTGTCCGACGGTCTCAACCAGCAGTTTTCGTCCATGGAAATGGAATTTACCGACGGACCCTGCCTGTGAAAATCGAACACACCCTGCCTCGCAAGGTTGCTCACTGAACGTGCTGCACGCCAGAAAAGTCTTCGCCAGTGACGGATTGGGCGAGGAAGCAGAGCACAACGCTGCGCACATTTGAGCAGGAAAAGAAGAGTGGGGTGAGTGTTTCGCAACGCATTACCAGGCGGTGGGGAGGACCTTAGGCATACGCGAGGGTACTTCTCGGCTTAAACACACTTTCTGCCGTTTTGTACACCGAACGTCAAAACTCTCTATTTATAAATATCTCGGCACAATGGCAGCAGCGGGAATGTCGGAGGAGACAATGAGGGGGCGTGAGGCAGCGTCATTAGAACTATTTACCAACTTGCCTAAAATTACTCGGAAGGGAGCAACAGCGGAAGCAGGTACATCAGCAACTGCACAAAGCAACAGTCCCTCGATAGAAACAAAAATAAAGGCCCTTATGAAACGTCTAGAGAAAACAATGAGGAATGAAGTTACAAAGTGGTGGGAGCACAAATCCCTTTCAATGTATATTGCAGAAGGAAGAATCCCAAGGGGTTTAAGAATTTTACTTGCTCCTAGTTACGACAAGCCACACCCGGAAATGTTGAAGGAGTGGGGTCATAGCAATCTGGATGCCTCCCGAAACTTGGTCCAAATCCTCATAAAATATGCGGAAATTGACCGTATGGAACTGCTTAAGGAATTGGAAGAAATTAATGGAGAATTGTCAAAGCTAGAACCTCATGATCTCATTGCCACAATGAGAAAAGAAATCCAAGACAAAGTGAATAAACATGAGGAAAAAATAAAAGTGCGCAAAGCGTGGAAGTTTGCGCGTGACAAAGATGACTATGAGCACGGTAAAATCTACACTTTTGCTCGTAAGTTTGAAAATGCAAAACGCCTAAAAATGAACCAAAAGTCAGCCCCTTCAAAATCATCAACGAGGGTAGAAATGACTGCTGGTGGCTCTGGCACGGATTTGCAGGTAGATGCAGAAACTAACAGTGATTCCAACTCCATAAGTAGCAACAGAAGCAGTGTTTATTCGGATGATGAGGCCTTAACAACAGGTGATGAAGAAGGAGGACCCTCCATGGTTTTGAATCTAGGTGAAGAGGTGGATTTTTTAGCGAATGCGCGGTTACAAACGCTGCGCCCACGAAATCAGCAAAATCACCAGAAAAAAGGGCAAGAATCAACCGCCGCCGCAAAGAGCGCCGCCACAAACACAAATGTAAACAACAACAACAAAAAGAAAAAGCATTGGCGCAAGAACAGAAACTAAATGACAAGACCGTTATCAACTTGTCGTCTACCACCCTCACCACTGCTGAAAACCAATTATTAAGTCTAGGCCTCACTTTTTGTCCGGTAACGGACTTCAACTACACAGCCACCAGAGTGGATGTGTTTCGGTTCATTCGAAAATTGAAGCTCCGTAAATTCTTTAATATCAAGGAGGGCCCCAATGCTATTAACACAGAGGACTTGAATTCAACCACACCAGTGTTACAAGCCCGTGACATCAGAGGCATGCTTACCCTTCACCACCTAAGTGAAGATAGTAATGAACCTAGTACCAGCACATCCACACAAGAAGAGCTCAGGGAGGCCAATATCTCCCAGATCGGAGCGGGCGCAAGTCCATTCAAACCAACGTCGACATTCACACCCACCATGCCCAAAGATGCAATCGATGCATTCCATGATGTGGTAACAGCAGATTTGAAAAAACTTTACCATCAGGTTAAACATCGGAGGAGAGTAAAGCGAGAGCACGAAAACCAATATTGGCAACTCATGAACAAGTTGAAAAATGATCATCGGAATATAGTCTGTGGCTCTGATAAAGGAGGAAACGTTGTTATATGGCCCCAAGATCAGTATATAACAGAAGCCAACAGACAATTATCAGATCCCAACTGTTACATGAAGACTAATTTGAAAGAATATGACCTAGCTAGAGAGAAGATACGCAAAATGCTCTTCAAATACAGAAGGGAGGGCCTAATCTCTATGCAAGAGTTCAAATTTTTGCACACCGAGCTACCTATCATGCCTAGATTTTACTTAATCCCAAAGGTGCACAAGGGGACATTTCCAGTCCCAGGACGGCCCATTATCTCGGCAATAGATAGCATTGGTGAACATCTCGCCCAATATGTAGATTATTTCCTACAACCTCTGGTATCTAGTCTGCCAACATATATCAAGGATACGGGACATTTCCTACAGAAGATTAAACACACCGCATGGACAGAAGACTCCCTTCTAATAACATTGGACATAGAAGCTCTTTATACGAGCATTGAGCACTCCACTGGTCTTAAAGCTCTAGAATATTTTTTAAATACCAGACCAGCCAATTGTTATAACCACAACAAAATGTTGGTGGATTTGGTTAAGTGGAGTCTTCATCACAACTTCTTCATGTTCGGGAGGGATGTCTTTTTGCAACGGAGGGGGGTGGCCATGGGGGCCTGCTTTTCCCCTAGCTATGCGTGCTTGCACGTAGGCTATTGGGAGAAGCAGGTCCTCATGGGGGAACACCAGGCCATCTTTTCTGAACATGTGAAACAGTGGGTCAGATTTATTGACGACGTGTTTTTAATCTGGAGAGGTGATGAAGCCAGTGCGTTAGATTTCATAAAGATGTTAAATATCAATGATTATAATCTAAAATTTACGCACCACATTAGCAAATTATCTGTTAATTTTTTGGATGTTAGAGTTTACTCCAAGAATAAGTGTTTGGCAACCACCCTCTACAGAAAAGAAACTGCGGGCAACTCTACGTTGCACGCGAGTAGTGCCCATCCGAAACACACCATTGATAACATCCCATATGGTGAGTTACTCAGGATTAAGAGGATCTGTAGTGTGGGAGAAGAAAGGGATAAATGTATAGAAGAATCCATCAGCAGATTCAGGGCCAGGGGATACCATGATAAAATTCTTAAAACAGCGGTTACAAAAATCCAACAAGTAACCAGAGAATCCCTTCTGTCCCAAAACCATAAGACTCTGAACGATAAGGAACATTTTGAAAACTCTGATATCAGGTTCCTTACAGCTTTCAGTCATCAGGACAGAAAAATAAGATCTATCCTTACGAGAAACTGGCCCATTCTGCAAACAGATGGAGTTCTAGCAGGAGATCTTCCAGCCAATCCAATTGTTACGTTTAGGAGGGGACCCTCCTTACGTAGTCATGTCTCCAACCCCTTCCCAGAACTTACTACACAACCCACCCGGCTACCTCCCAGAAATGGGTTTTTCAAGTGTAACAGCTGCCGGGCATGTAAGTTCGGGATAAATACATGTTCATATACTACTCCATTCAGTCCAACTCCCCTGCAGATCAAAGGGAATTACAACTGTAGGACTGAATATGCAGTATATGTCCTGACCTGTACTTGCGGCCTGAGGTACATTGGAAGCACCCGGCCAGCAGTACATGCCAGGATATTACAACACCTGCGTGCAATCGTTAACAACGACAACGCTTATCCTGTTGCCAGGCATTTCAGAAAAGTGCATAATAACAACTTGGAATGCTTGAACTATTTTGTGTTAACATCGGTTGCACAACCAAGAAGAGGGGGAAATAGAGACAAACTTTTGCGCCAGATGGAGTCTAGAATGATACTAGAGCTTGATACTAAGGCTCCAAATGGGCTCAATACCACGGAGGATCTCTACCATTTTCTTTAACTGATTTGTGAGTTTTTGGCCATTTGCTTTACTCACACCCACTTCTGACCCAGCTGTAGTCCCTTACCCTGTGGGTGTGCTATCACAGTTCCTCGCTCTTCTCCCCTCCCTAGGCCCTTGCCTCCCTCCTCTACTTGTCAATTCCAGTCTATTTTTCTTTCCCTCCCTTTCTTATATATATTTTGCACTGGGGTTCACTCAAATTAAATGGATTAGTTTTTGTTCCATCCTGAGTTTAACACATGGCACTATGGTGTTATCAGCACATTTTGAACATTAGATATAGAGATCTACCAGACGGGGGGTTAATCAAGGAGAGCAATAGGGCTGCCATCGTTATTTGATGTCCCTTACTATTTAATTAGGATGAACAGGGTTGCCATCATCTAAAGATGTCCCTGCAGGATTGATAACAGTACTTATTTTTTGGTCTTTACGGTTCTTGTATTTATATTGCAATTTTGTACAGAGTGTATATGTTTACAGATCTTGCTTCTTTTAATGTGTTTATAGGGTAAAACATTTTTAAGATATAACAATTAATTTTGTATTGAAAGTTTTTAAGTATTTATACTTTTATAAACAGAAATGCCTATTTTGCACATAATGTAAAGATTTACAATCTGCATGACATGGCACTTTGCACTTTGCACTTTAGATGATAGACTGTTTTAGACCATAATCATGCATTTATGCAGATACAATCCTGTGCCAAACCATCTTAAATGTAAATGAATTACCATATTTATTTTGTGTATTCATATGAAGAGGATTTTCACTATGGCAGTCAAACCTTCGATGATATATAACCCAAACCGTAATAGTATTTCATCTATGTTTACTATTATCACATGGTGTGCACTAGCAATTTAAAAAACCAGGCATGTAGGGTAAATGTGTGACTGTGAACAAGGGCTATCGCCCGAAACGCGTCAGTCTCGTATGCTGCCTTTGCCTAAATAAAGAAGAATTTGCCTTAATTTTGGGACTCGTGTCGTTTTCTGAGTCTGGGGCTCCAGATTTCAGTATTCGTGCTTTGCCTGCATATATATATATATATATATTTTATATATATATATATATATATATATATATATATATATATATATATATATATATATATATATATATATATATATATATATATATATATATATATATATATATATATATATATATATATATATATACACATATATATATATATCCTACTGGCGGTTGCCAGTAGGTAGTTATAATTAGGATTTTTTTCAATGCAAAATCTCAACATTCTATTGGGAATAACTTTGATGCCGGTTGAGTAATCTGCCTGAAGATTTCCTCAAATTTGCCTCGCGGCGCTTCGGTCCTTCCCTGAAAGTTTGGGGGGGATTAGTCAAGCGAGGGCCAAGATAAAAGGGGGGTCCCAAAACGTGTTTTCCCCATGTTAATTTCCATAGGGCGGTCGACCTCACTTTTAGCCCGAATGGCTGAATGGATTTCCACCAAACTTAGCAAAATTGTAGGGACTGGTAGCCCGATGTGCCTTTGCTATGTCTCAAGATATATGCTCCAGTGGTTTTTACGAAAATTAACTTTGAAAAAATATATATTGGGCTACATTGGGCTATATATATGTTAGAGCCCAAATGTAGCCCAATGTAGCCCAATGTAGCCCAAAGATGGCCACCAGAGACAAAAAAAAACAAATGTAGCCCAAATATCAGCCAGATGTAGCCCAACTATAGCCCAATGACAGAATGTCCCAGAGTGTTCTAAAGAACAACTAGAGCGCTAACAGTCTTACTTATGACAAAAGTATGGCACACCTGAAGTCATCTTGATTGGAATAAAGTGTTAACACTTAAAACATTTAATTTACAAAGAAACAAAATGAGGGGGTTCATTTTGCCATAGAAATTATGATTAGTGCTGAAGAAAGAAAAATTAGGGCACATTTTGAGTGACTTCTCAAATCCTCTTATATTTCATTAAAAGAATTCTGATATGCAGTCTCCCAAGATGGCCACCAGAGACAAAAGAGACCAAATGTAGCCCAAATATCAGCCAGATGTAGCCCAACTATAGCCCAATGAAAGAATGTCCCAGAGTGTTCTAAAGAACAACTAGAATGCTAACAGTCTTACTTATGACAAAAGTATGGCACACCTGAAGTCATCTTGATTGGAATAAAGTGGTAACACTTTATACATTTAATTTGAAAAGGAACAAAATGAGGGGTTTCATTTTGCCATAGAAATTTTATATATATATCACTGAAAAAAACATAGGTTTCACACCAGTTATAGTTAGGAATTAGCATTTAAAAAACCTATTAAATTCACTGAAAAAACCATAGGTTTCACACCAGTTATAGTTAGGTGGAAATTTTACTCGCATAAAACCATTGAAATTCCCACATTATAGTTAGTTGGACTCACTATAACTTGCGCATGCAATGCACTGCTGATGACGTCACATATTACATCACTCATGACATGGTCAGTGACATCACTCATGACATCACTGATGACATCTCAAATGACATCACTGATGACATCATCCAGTGAATGTGTATCTTCCTGAAAAATAAATATTTTTTATATATGTATATCTAAAGGTTGATGGAAGAATAAATGGGTAAATAAATGTCTAAATGGATTTTTTTTGTGTAAAATTGATTGGTTAACTGACTTATTAAATGTATCTTAGTGAATACATATATTAGCGAGTAATGTTTAAATATTTAAATATCTGTATCTGTGTCTCACTTTGTGTATAAGTGGCTGCATGGGTTGGTGAGTAGCTGCATGAGTGTGTATATGGGTTATTAGTTGTTTTTTTGAGTATCAGTATCAGTGTCTGTATGGTTCGGTGGGGGATATTACTTAGAGCACAGATGCATGAATGAGTGACTCACTATTTGTATGTATTTTGAAGACAGCATGTGTGCAAGATTGTATGGGTGGATGATTGCGTGTATGGGTGGGTTAGTGAGTATGTGTTTTTATAATTGATTATTTAAGAGAGTAAATATGTTTCCGTTTCTGTAGAAGTATGTGTAGTGGTGTGTATATAGCAGTATAATCAAGTAAATGGTTTTCTGATAGTTTATTTGCATGTGTGAATTTGTGTGTGAGTAACTATATTGATGAGTATTAGTGTGTAACAGGATGTATAGGTGAATGAGTACATATGATGAGTAAGTACATGCATGAGTGACTATATAGAACTGTTGGTGAATGAGTGGATGTGTATGTAGATGTTGGAATTACCTAATAAGTTGTTGTAATTGGTATTGGTTTCTCCTTTTTTAAGAAAATGTTAGTTACTATTTTTGAATGTGTGTGTCAAAGGTTATTTTATGCTGATAGGAGGTCTGTCACTTTGTCACAAGGATGTTCTCATCAGTGATGTCATTTGAGATGCCATCAGTGATGTCATGAGTGATGTCACTGACCATGTCATGAGTGATGTAATATGTGATGTCATCAGCAGTGCATTGCACGCGCAAGTTATAGTGAGTCCAACTAACTATAACGTGGGAATTTCAATGGTTTTATGCGAGTAACATTTCCACCTAACTATAACTGGTGTGAAACCTATGGTTTTTTCAGTGAATATGTATATATATATATATATATATATATATATATATATATATTTTATCAAACAAATGCCTCAGCTTCGAAAGGCGCACACTTGAAGGAAAGCTCCTTATGGTTTTCCTTGGCGCAGACTCGCACTCTTGCTCTGCGGTTTCCTTCTAGACCTGACGCGTTTCTAGGCTCCTGCCTTTCATCAGAGGTCAATCAGTGAAAATGAATACGAGGAGAGTTCTGGACTTCTTTTATGTTAATTCTTTAGAAGTCACCACCCTTTGTAAGTTCTTTTTACTTTACGGTGCATTGTGGGAGAATTAGTTCTTTTCATGCCAGAATATATTTATCACCTTTGTAGGTTCCTCGTTAGTCATCCTTTTAAACTATTATTTATTGCCCTAAGTGGGCCCGGGAGCAAGGAGAGAGACTCTTTTAGCTGCAATCCTTCAAACCGCATAATGGGTTCGGACCAGTTCCAACCCGCGGTCTCCTCTGTGTTTGATGGATGTTGCTGCCTTTCCGCTGCAAGGCTGCAGCGTAGTAATTTTATCAAACAAATGCCTCAACTTCGAAAGGCGCACAATTGAAGGAACGCTCCATACGGTTTTTCCTTGGCGCAGACTCGCACTCTTGCTCTGCGGTTTCTTTTTAGACTTGATGCATTTCTAGGCTCCTGCCTTTCATCAGAGGTCAATCAGTGAAAATGAATACGAGGGGAGTTCTGGACTTCTTTTATGTTAATTCTTTAGAAGTCACCGCCCTTTGTGAGTTCTTTTTACTTTACTGTGCATTGTGAGAGAATTAGTTCTTTTCATGCCAGAATATATTTATCACCTTTGTAGGTTCCTCGTTAGTCATCCTTTTAAACTATTATTTATTGCCCTAAGTGGGCCCGGGAGCAAGGAGAGAGTCTCTTTTAGCCGCAATCCTTCAAACCGCATAACGGGTTCGGACCAGTTCCAACCCGCGGTCTCCTCTGTGTTTGATGGATGTTGCTGCCTTTCCGCGGCAAGGCTGCCGCGTAGTAATTTTATCAAAC
Organism: Lissotriton vulgaris; assembly: GCF_964263255.1. Classification (NCBI taxonomy): domain Eukaryota; kingdom Metazoa; phylum Chordata; class Amphibia; order Caudata; family Salamandridae; genus Lissotriton; species Lissotriton vulgaris. The sequence continues at coordinate 417,856,005 of NC_141689.1, read as the reverse complement.
AAATGCCTCAGCTTCGAAAGGCGCACACTTGAAGGAAAGCTCCTTACGGTTTATCCTTGGCGCAGACTCGCATTCTTGCTCTGTGGTTTCTCTATAGACCTGACGCGTTTCTAGGCTCCTGCCTTTCATCAGAGGTCAATCAGTGAAAATGAATATGAGGAGAGTTCTGGACTTCTTTTATGTTACTTCTCTAGAAGTCACCGCCCTTTGTGAGTTCTTTTTACTTTACGGTGCATTGTGGGAGAATTAGTTCTTTTCATGCCAGAATATATTTATCACCTTTGTAGGTTCCTCGTTAGTCATCCTTTTAAACTATTATTTATTGCCCTAAGTGGGCCCGGGAGTAAGGAGAGAGTCTCTTTTAGCCGCAATCTTTCAAACCGCATAACGGGTTCGGACCAGTTCCAACCTGTGGTCTTCTCTGTGTTTGATGGATGTTGCTGCCTTTCCCCGGCAAGGTTGCAGCGTAGAAATTTTATCAAACAAATGCCTCAGCTTCGAAAGGAGAGAGTCTCTTTTAGCCGTAATCCTTCAAACCGCATAACCGCAGAGCAAGAGTGCGAGTCTGTGCCAAGGATAAACCGTAAGGAGCTTTCCTTCAAGTTTGAGCCTTTCGAAGCTGAGGCATTTGTTTGATAATATAATATTACCAAGAGCCCGTGAGCTCAAAACGCGTCTTTTTGTGCCCGATTAAAATATCTAAACGTACCTGGCTGGTGTGGCTTGTCGTCCTTTCGAGAAAGTGAGGAGGAATCTGTGCATATATATATATATATATATACATATATATATATATATAGTCTCAGCAACGTAATCTCTCCATCCATTCACGGAAAGACAAAACACTGGAGCCGTGGCCTCGGTATTTGGTGCAGTTTAATCAGAACACAACGTCCTACGCGTTTCGGAGTATAGCTTACTTCTTCTTCACGGGCAAGAATGTGCGTTTCAAAACAATTGATAAAGTAAAGTAAAACATCACGTGATAGTTGACATAAACAAATACATCGACAGTTTCATCTCAATGTGTTTGATATTATCCATAAAATAATTATTAGCATGATTCCGCTTACACAGTAATTTTAGTTCGGGAAAACGTCTCCATATAGATTTGTTTATAACCATTATACGTTTGAAAGAAAGACTCGTTTTGCCGTCAGAAAGTGCTCCTCTGCATCGTATGTAAAAACAGCCTCATCAATGACAGCTGTAATGTTTACAGTTTGCATTATAAAGCAATCTATGGTCAGTTATTCAAATTAAGGAATCTCATAAATTATGTTGAGAAATCTAAAAGTTAGACCGGGGCGCGAACACTCAACCGCAAGAGAAAATTCTCTACGGCATTTAATACGATGTGCTAGGCTGGTTTGTAGAGGTAACATAATCCTTGAAGCCTAGCAGTTCATTGCTAATTAAGCATTACACATTCAACACCTTGCAGTTGCAACAATACAGCCCAAGTGGGCTCTGTATTCAAATGTATCATTTGTCATTGTGTAATAAACATTAAACTTACTACTACTGTTGCGAAAAATAAAGCCCAAGTGGGCTCAATATTCAAACTTATTCATTTGTCTCAGAGTTCATGTTTGAGGGCGAGAACAGAGTCTTGTTAGGAGATCTTGCCCAAGTGGGCTTGTTCTTATTGGTACTAATCACATCCTGTTCAAAAGTGGAGTCCATTATCAGTCTTCCCTGTACTCATATCTGTAACGGATAAGAGATGAAAAAGACAAAGGCATATTAAACTAGAAGAGTAGTTTAAACACACTAATTCTGAAAACAGCATTAGGAAGATCTACAGAGAAAATACATTTGCTTCGCTACTTTATTGGTCACGTTATAAGTGTACAGACAGTTCCTCGTCCATATTCAACCCATGAGGTGCCATGGTGTTGAACCTAATGATAAATTTGGACTCCAATTTTCTGAGTTCAACACTCTATTGCCTCCTTGTATATTTGGTGTAAATGTAACCAAATAGTGATTACTTTTGTGGTGTTCCTGGAAGTGCCGGGCTACCGGGTAGGTTTTGTCATTTTTGTTTATAGCCCTAAGATGTTCCAAAACACGTTTTTTACCTTTGTGGATATGTCCTCCAATATAGTAATTCAGGCATGGACATTTTAAGGTATAAATCGCATACTCAGTATTGCAATTTAAGTGTTTTTGGATGATCCATGGAGCCTCATTGATGCTGATTTTCAGAGATTTAACATTGCAACTAAATTTACAGGCTTTACACTGGTTACAGGTAAAGAAGCCTTTTATGTCTGTACGCTTTTTGGGATTTTGAATCATATTGCTATACAAATGATCACGTATGGATTTTGGTTTTCGAAAGTTAAGTGAGGGATGTTCTCCTATGTATTCCTTCAGATCATCATCAGTCTTTAACACCTCCCAGAACTTTTTAAGGCTCCTTTTCACTTCCCAAGCCTGTGTGTTGTATGTGGTTATGAATCTTATCGATTCTTTGGGCTTACTCTGGTGTTGGTCGTCTTTGGGAAAGAGAAGTTCATGGCGGTTTAGAGTATCAACTTTTGTGATTGCCTCCTTGATACTCTTGGAGCTGTAGCCCCGTGTCAGAAATCTTTCTGTCATGATTTCTTTTTCTCTCTCAAATTTCTCATTTGTGCTGCAATTTCTGCGAGCACGCAATAGTTCCCCAAACGGTATACTGTACAATGTACAATGAACTCTCAATTCTATTGTCTCTTACCTCCAATTTAAGAGACAATAGAATTGAGAGTTCATTGTACAGAAAGAGCATGGCTGGCAATAGCTTGCTCCATGCGGGCAGTTGCCATCCACGCAACCTGATACACAGTATACCGTTTGGGGAACTATTGCGTGCTCGCAGAAATTGCAGCACAAATGAGAACGTAGGACATTGTGTTCTGATTAAACTGCACCAAATACCGAGGCCACGGCTCCAGTGTTTTGTCTTTCCGTGAATGGATGGGGAGATTACGTTAGTGAGACTGTGTTTGATTTAAGGGGGTGGCTACCCCTGCCGTGTGCCCGCCGACACAGAGGCTTGGGAAACAGCTGAAAACTTTGTGTGTGTGTATATATATATATATATATATATATATATATATACATATATATATATATATATATATATATATATATATATATTCACTGAAAAAACCATAGGTTATAGACCATATATAGTTAGGAATTCGCATTTACAAAACCTTATTTTACTCACACAAAACCATTGAAATTCCATATATAGTTAGTTGCACTAACTATATATCGCGCACCCGCAATCCACTGCTGATGATGTCACATATTACATCATTCATGACATGGTCAGTGACATCACTGATGACATCACTGATGACATCTCAAATGACATCACTGATGACATCTCAAATGACATCACTGATGACATCACTGATGACATCTCATTTGACATTACTGATCACATCACTGATGATATCATTCATGTGATAATACGATGAACCTCTTCAGACTCTAATATAACCTTAGATACAATCAGTGTAAACAGACACTCACAGACTGTCACTCATCCATGGAGTTACTCACACACCTAGTCAGTCATGCAAAGAATCAATCACACCTCCATTTCCTCAACTATACAGTTATACAAACTTTACTTATTCAAACATATACTAACACATATTTACTCTCTTATACAATCCCTGATACAAGTTCACAATGATCCATACAGCCACTCACACATTCACTGGCTCTTATGCACAGTTATTTATATATGTCAACTCTCACATGTACTGTGTTTTACATATGTACTTACTTTGACATGTAGCACTGAGATATCCATTCACTCACCAATACACTCATGCACACAGTCAACCGCCCATACAGCTGTTTCCACATGCACTTTTGAAACCATACATCTAGTGAATCAACTGCTCACATATCTATGCACAGAGTCATACACCTCCCAGCCACCCACACACACACTCAGTCTCCCATACAAATACTTGGGCATCCAATCAATAACCCATATAGTTACTCATATAGCTACTTATCAACACATGCAACAGTTTACAGAACAACAGACATAATGATGCACAAATTAAGACAGTTTAGTCACTAACCCATGCACTCAGTGAGACACATTTAATCACTCACTCATACAGTCAGTCAAGCACCTACTAAATCCTTCATCCAGACACTTATACATCCACTCATTCTTCAATATGTAAGACATATTTTAACTTTACAGAAACATACAGTCACTGGATGTTGTCATCAGTGATGTCATCAGTGATGTCATTTGAGATGTCATCAGTGATGTCATCAGTGATGTCACTGACCATGTCATGAATGATGTAATATGTGACATCATCAGCAGTGGATTGCGGGTGCGCAATATATAGTTAGTGCAACTAACTATATATGGAATTTCAATGGTTTTGTGTGAGTAAAATAAGGTTTTGTAAATGCGAATTCCTAACTATATATGGTCTATAACCTATGGTTTTTTCAGTGAATTTTCAAGGTTTTGTAAAGGCTAATTCCTAACTATATATGGTCTATAACCTATGGTTTTTTCAGTGAATATATATATATACATACATATATAAACATATATCATCTGTATATCTATATAAATACAAACATAAATGAATGCATACATATACTTATATGCATACAGATGCATGTTATTTACATGAAAGTTGAAAAAACACTAATAAAAGCAAAGCTAAAAAGCCACCTCATTACAAACAGAATGGCTTTAACTTAAACGAGGGCGAGATCTATTGCATTTTCAATGCTTGTTTACTTTGGTTCCATCAAGAAGGCATTAAGATGTGTCACACATTTGCCATACATTCTGAATGTTAGCACTCTAGTTGCACATTAGAGCACTGTAGTAAAGCTACTGCTCACCAGGGACGTCTGCTGCTGGTATTCAAAGTGCATGTTTCAGTCTGCATGTCAGAATTTTTTTAATGAAATAGAAGAGGATTTGAGAAGTCACTCAAAATGATCCCTAATTTTTCTTTCTGAAGCACTAATCATACTTTCTATGTCAAAATTAACCCCCTCATGTTGTTCCTTTTTAAATTGAGTGTTTTCAGACTTACCACTTCATTCCAATCAAGATGGCTTCTGGTGTGCCATACTTTTGTCATAAGTAAGACTGTTAGCGCTCTAGTTGTTCTTTAGAACACTCTGGGACATTCTGTCATTGGGCTATACTTGGGCTACATCTGGGTGATATTTGGGCTACATTTGGGCTCTTTTGTCTCTGGTGGCCATTTTGGGAGACTGCATGTCAGAATGTTTTAATGAAATAGAAAAGGATTTGAGAAGTCACTCAAAATGTGCCCTAATTTTTCATTCTGCAGCACTAATCATACTTTCTATGGCAAAATATACCCCCTCATGTTGTTTCTTTTTAAATTAAATGTTTTAAGAGTTACCACTTTATTCCAATCAAGATGGCTTCAGGTGTGCCATACCTTTGTAATAAGTAGGACTGTTAGCGCTCTAGTTGTTCTTTAGAACACTCTAGGAGGCTGCAGTAGAACACAAAGGAATCAACTGACAGTCTCTGTCCTTGTTGGATGTACATGTTTTACTGAGAATGTCAGACTTCATTTTCACATGACTGAGAAAGATAATGTGAATTTACAGAAAATATGCTTTCAGTTTAGCTTATAGATCCCCTTCCAAACCACTGTGGGAAAATCATGAGTTATTAGTTTTCTTTCAAACAATATTCATGATATCACAGCAGAAGGTTTTTTCACATGGTAAAATCACCTTAGAACCCACCACAATTCCTAAAACGAGTATGGTACCATCAACAAATGATTTATAATGTAACTAAAGTCCTAAAACCCTCTATTAACTACAATGCTTTTTAATGAGGTGCTATCATGTATATTGGTCCCAAGATGGCTGCCAACACTTCTTGGATGAAGTGCTGACAGCCAATCAGATCAGATGTGTGGTTAGGCTCCGCCCAGATATATATCTTTTTTTTAACCTAAATTACTCAAAATCCACTGGAGCACATATATTGAGACCTAGCAAAGGCACATCGGGCTAACAGTCCCTACAATTTTGCCAAGTTTCGTGCAAATCCATTCAGCCGTTCGAGCTAAAAGTGAGGCCAACCGCCCTATGGAAATTAACATGGGAAAAACGTGTTTTGGGACCCCCCTTTTTTCTCGGCCCCCCCTTGATGAAACCCCCCCAAATTGTCAGGGGCTGCTCAGAAACAAAATGTTCCATTTTCCTGAAAATTTCAGCCAATTCCGTCCACAAACGCCAAAGTTATTAGACATAGAATTTTCAAAAATCCCATAGAGAAAAAATCCTAACTATATATACCTACTGGCGACCGCCAGTAGGTAATATATATATATATATATATCAAAGAAAGAATCGTCCCAAACTCCAACACTGCCAGATATCGCGCAGTCCTGAACAATATATATATATATATATTTTTTTCGAACAAAGAGGGCGGCACAACTGGATACTTTATGAAGCTTTAATCACACACAAACACTCCACCAACGCGTTTCAGCCTCACGGCTTTTTTCACGGTCAGCAAGTCCTTTTTTGCTTTTTGTTTATATACTGCCCCATGTTAGCCATTAAGTGGCATTATGGGATATGTAGTTCATCAAGCAATATGTTGCAAACAGTTAAATTAAAATTAAAGTTAAAACAAAGGACTGGTGTGCTATGGTTATACGAGTATAGTACTCAAAGCATCTTAAGTTGATTTCACTTAGGGCTTATTGCTTTACAGTTCATAATACAGTGTCATTGGGTATAGTACCCTTTTACAGTCAATCAAAGTTCATGCTGGGTTCAGTATCACTCCAGATGTATGTGGAGGTCTTCTCCAAAGTTCATGCCTCTGGGATGTTTCGTTCAGAATTGGATTATGAGACGGGATTCCATTTGTCTTAAGAGACGTACTGTGTCTCCTCCTCTTTCTAGTTTGGTCAGCATTCTTAGTCCATAGAAACTCATGGCTCGCCAATCCCCATTTTGACAGGATTACCAAGGAGATAGACTTTCTAGACACCAAAGTCTATGTCTCAGAAGGTAAACTAGAAACCACGTTGTTCCGTAAGAAAACCGCTACCAATAGTGTCCTCCATGGAACCAGTTTCCACCCGAAATCACTGCTCAGGAGTATCCCGTACGGAGAACTTTGATTGACTGTAAAAGGGTACTATACCCAATGACACAGTATTATGAACTGTAAAGCAATAAGCCCTAAGTGAAATCAACTTAAGATGCTTTGAGTACTATACTCGTATAACCATAGCACACCAGTCCTTTGTTTTAACTTTAATTTTAATTTAACTGTTTGCAACATATTGCTTGATGAACTACATATCCCATAATGCCACTTAATGGCTAACATGGGGCAGTATATAAACAAAAAGCAAAAAAGGACTTGCTGACCGTGAAAAAAGCCGTGAGGCTGAAACGCGTTGGTGGAGTGTTTGTGTGTGATTAAAGTTCATAAAGTATCCAGTTGTGCCGCCCTCTTTGTTCGAAAAATTAATTTGGGGCTATGATCCAGCTCCCGGGTTGAGCACACACTGTGGTGATATATATATATCAATCCAAATCGATCCTTCCAAGCCTGAGAGCGCTCCACAGTGTGTGCTCAACCCGGGAGCTGGATCATAGCCCCAAATTAATTTTTCGAACAAAGAGGGCGGCACAACTGGATACTTTATGAACTTTAATCACACACAAACACTCCACCAACGCGTTTCAGCCTCACGGCTTTTTTCACGGTCAGCAAGTCCTTTTTTGCTTTTTGTTTATATACTGCCCCATGTTAGCCATTAAGTGGCATTATGGGATATGTAGTTCATCAAGCAATATGTTGCAAACAGTTAAATTAAAATTAGAGTTAAAACAAAGGACTGGTGTGCTTTATATGTATATATATATATATATATCCAAAATAAGATTTCAGATTCCACAATTCCACCGAAAGCATCCAGGCACTCACGAACAGGTTTTATCAAAAAGCTTATTTATTAAGCATTCTCATCAACGCGTTTCGGGAGTCACACTCCCTTGCTCACGATGTTTATGCGTTGGTATGAGTTTCCCTTTTCACAACCATGCAGGGTGATACAAACAGAAAAAGGACTCAAGGGGAAGCACTGTTAGGTAAAATACAGCGGCCCTCTTAACACTTTGTACATATACAGATATCCAAGTGAATACCTTATTGTAGGACCTCTCACACCACAACATTAGTACAGAATTAATTGTAAAAAATGTTAAAAATGTTAAAAATAGAAGAGATATATACATGTGTGTATCTCTATCTATTTCGATATTACATTTATAATTCTCAAAGTGCAAGTGCATATATCATTCAACATAAGAATGCTGGCTCCCTTGTAAAAACAAAGAATTCTTGGGTTTATGCTTAATAGAGAAAGGCAAGTGCCTATATCAATAAAATACAACCCTTATTTCATTGTGAGAGATAAGATCATGTCCTGAAATCTATATAATATCTGACAGGTCGCTGTATTCAATTTAACACAGTCAAATCCCCTAAAGATTTGTCCTGGCTCTAATTTATCAAAATTCCATTACTACACCATGTGGGAGTTAAATCAATAATGATGCTGTCCAACGTTTCTACCTTATTAAAAACATAAAGTGCAAGTGCATTAGTCAACAGATAAATGAATACTGTAAACGGATCGACTGGATATTGCACATGGAAAATGACAAAGTGCTAGTGCTTAAGAGGTAAACAATGTCCCAAAAAGGAGTGTAAATATTTCTGTGTTTTTCACAGGATTTCCATATCTACACATCATCCTCCTATGAACTCTAATTCCATAGCATTGGAGGAATTACATGGTCTTATTATAAAGTTGCAAGTGCTTATGCCTCAATAATACAGTACTTTATAAATGTAAACATTATACTCAAATTGCACAACCAAAAGCAATAATCCATATATATATATTTCTATCTATGCTACTATAATAAAGTAGAAACTTTCAGGCTTTGAGGCGGGTAAACTATGGGAACCACTGCGCCAATCTACACACCCGATACACCATTGAAATCGGCAGGGTGTGTAGATGGTTATAGGCTATATAAATGTCGAAATTAACCGTTATTTACAATATTTATATATGTTTTTAAAGTAGTCCCCCCCAAAGTAGCGCCGGCCGCGACGTGCGTGCTCACGTCAGCATGGGGAGGAGAGGTGTCTGAGGAGCGGCGGACATGGCGCGGGGGAGGAGCAGTGACGTGAGGCGAGCGGCGGTGGGAGCAGTGGAGAGGGGGACATGGCTCGGGGGAGGAGTGGCGGAGGACAGGCGGTGAGGAGCAGAGCGGCGGCTGAGGTAAGGCTCCGGGGACAATGTCGGGGCAGGCGGGTGTCGGGCCAGGCGGGGGACGGGGAGTTACAACAAGAAAAGGCAATGTCGGGGCAGGCGGGAAAATTTTGCAGGTAGTACTGTCCCATGACTCAGGCCAGGCGGGGTTGGGCCAGGCGGGAAAAAAGATCGCTAGAGGAAAGGCAATGTCGGGCCAGGTGGGGGTCGGGGCAGGCGGGGAACGGAGCGGGCGGGGGCAAGGGCTACTGGGCAATGTCGGGGCAGGCGGGGTAGGAGAAGCCTGAATGCTCCCGGACAAGGTCGGTACGGGCTGCTATTATATATATATATATATGTAAGTGGTATTTCCATAGTGCAAACCTAACCAAACAGCAGTAGAGTGCTGTACAAGGTCAAAGACACACATAAAGTCAAAGAGTGATAGGACAGGTAGCTGGTTTGTGGATGGTCAATGCACTGTCATATAGTCAGTGTCTAATTTGTGCCGGTGGTTGTCTGTGGAGTCGCCCAGCACTCCTTTTTGGGGACTGACAAACATTTTTTCTCATCAGATATTGACCAAGAGTAAAAGAGAGAAAAGCACACAGAAAGAAGGAGAAAGATGGAAAAACAGTGGAATGAGGTGGTTTCAGGACTACGCAGCCTTGGTATTCGGCAAGCTGGTATTTAATAGCACTGACTGATGGCTGCTGAGGAGAGCTTTGGAAACCAGCACTTGTTCTTTTACAAATTAAGCACTGCATATATTGTTCTATAAAGAAGGGCATTGGGCTACATGTATCAAGCTAATTAGCGTTCGTAAACGGGCCGAGGGAACTCTACAAAGGCTTTTTACATGTATCAAAACCCATTTTGACATTTGATAACCTGTTACTGACTCACAAAATGGGTTTGCGATTCGCTATTAGAATGGGGCGTGTTTAGGGCGTCCCTTCTTAATACGGAATCGCATCAGTATGTAGGAATGTTTTGTGACCCAAATGCAGTCACAAAACATTTGCATTTTACCACTTTTTTTGAGTAGGTGGTAACCCATTCGCAAATGAGAAGGGTACCCAAGGGACCCCTTCCCCTTTGTGAATGTTTGTTACAATTTTTTTTTTTAACAGGCAGTGGTCCCAGGGACCACTGCCTGCTCTTAAAAAATGAAAAGAAAACTTTTCAATTTTGTTTTTGAAATACATCCTATTTTTCTTTAAGGAAAACGGGCTGCATTTTGAAAACTAAGATTGCTTTATTCAAAAGTAATCACGGACATGGTGGTCTGTTGACCCCAGAAGGCCACCATCCCTGTGAATTTAGTGATTCCTAGGGGGTCGCAAATTGCAGCCTACCTCATTAATATTAATGAGGTAGTGCAATTTGCGATCCCCTAGGAATGGCTTTCATATATTGTAAATTTTGGTTACATAACTGCAAATCTCAGAAACTTGAAATTAGGCACTCGCAATTTACTATTTTTATACATGTAGCCCATTGTTCCAAAATTGGAACAGCATTGTGGAAGTCCTGATGGAAATGGGTATATTGTTCCAGATGCTGGGTGAATAGAGGAAAAAAGCCTGCCACCTTGTTTTGTCTTTTCCAGTCTGCAGTCTGAAAGCCTCCTACATGTGGGTGTGCCGGGAAACACCAGAGATGTCAAATATGTCTTCAAGTGAAGGTGCTGGTTGGGGTGGCTTTGAAAATGATGAAGTGGTTTTGAAGATGGTGCACGTGAAGGCAAGGGAAGCCTTATATATATGTATATATATATATATATATATATGTATATATATATATATATATATATATATATATATATGTATCCAGCCCGTCTACACAAGTGCTTGCTGCACAGAAAGGCACACAGACCAAGAATCAGCACGCCCAGGCAAGGTCAGATATCCAACTGTTTTTTATTGTTCATCGTGTGGGTGAAAAGCTGTCATCAGACGCGTTTCGGGCACGTCCGTGCCCTTGCTCACTGACAATTGACAGAATGTAAAAACACACTATTTAAAATCATGTCAGTTGCGCATTTTCGCGCCAAGAGAGTCGTAGACATAGTGAAAGCACTCATAGTTAACTTTCAATGTTAGTGGGTTACAAATATGGGCGCCATCTTAAGACATGCAAAATGTGGTGTGACATGGCTTTCATTAAATATAAACGTCAATGTATACCAATATACACAAACGGGCTCTGCGAATAAGTGATATTAAATAATATTGTTCAGTATGCATACATAAACATAATCATTTGACTCAAATATCCGATCTTCGCTTGCCTTCCATAAGAATATCAACAATGTCAGTCAATACCACAAATAATTGATAGCGTAGACGTTGGCCCATTGTTACCCAATAGCTAGCATGTTCGCATTGAATATCACATTGTTTAAATTGTACATTTTTACATTTTTTGAATTTTTAAAATCGTAATGATGGCAATGAGGGTCCCACGATCTTATATTTTTATGCTGTCCAAAACCATCCATTTCAATAATTTGATATATTTTTATATATATATATTGATATCGGAAAAAACAGCTAATGCCTTAGTTATCATCTGTGCAAATACGCTAATGAATAACATCACCATATAAAAAGTGAACGTTAAACTTAGATTGAAACAAACAGGTTGGTCTCCTGTGATAATTTTATGGATGAACAAAAACACTCAAAAGGACTCATTTGAAATGCAACGATAAAAACATGTTGAAACATTGTACAATGCTGACGTGCTAGGTCTTCGTCTTGACTCATCTACACTAGGGGACATAGATTACTGACATGAATAATGATAGGTGTGTTTTTTGTTCATCGAGGTGCATTACTAGTGTTTGTGTTGACTTGAGGAAAAATAAATGATTACTAATTCAAGTGCATAAAGTGCTCTAAACATATAAAGTGAAAAAAATCGTCAACATCTTCTCGACTATGGGGTTGTAAGTTTCATCACATGTATGTACAGATAGGTGGACGTGGGGTCTCTCCTCTAATGGTATAAAGATTAATATTAATGCACTTACTATAAATAGCTGGTAGTGCAGACAGCTGGGATTAGCTCACAAGAAATTGTGTAAGTCTCCCCATGTTAAGACCCCCCGGGCTCTTGCTGTTGAGAAGAACTATGTAACGTGACTCAAGTTGCCGCAGTTGTTTCTCATAGTCCCCTCCTCTCCTATTGGTGGCTACAGCATCAATGACATAGTATTTCAAATGTGCTAAGTTTTTGTTATGTGCAATTTGAAAATGTCGGGCCACCGGGTAGCTCTGATCGGCATGTAAAATGGCACGGAGGTACTGCAATATTCGTTGATGCACCGGAAGTTTGGTGCTACCTACATTCTGCAAATTGCAGCTGCAGGTGAGGACATATACTGCTAATTCCGTGCGGCAAGTAAAATGGTCACGTAGGGGGACGGGGTTGACTTCAAAAGGGGTGGTGTATGTTCTTGTGTTTACACCAAATTTGCAAGCTCTGCATGAGCTGCAACAATAGAAACCCCTGCGTGGGGACAACCATTTGTTGGCCTTTATGGTCTCGGGACTGTTCTTTACCAAGTCATTGTGCATGGTATATGCTCGCCTAAATGTCACAGTTGGTGTTATAGGCATGATGTCTCTGAGCACTTGATCAGATAAAATGATGGGCCACTGCTGTTTGATTATTATTATTATTATTATAGAGGCTTTTGTAACGCGCTCTGTTACTAAATAGTATAGTATCCTGGCGCGGAAAAAGAAGGGGACAGATCACAGTAAATACAAAAGAGGGGCAGCCATTAGGCATTGGTGTTAAAGAGGTAGGTTTTTAAGCCTTTCCTGAATGCCATTATGGAAGGGGCTGTTCTCAGTTGCAGAGGCAGGGTATTCCAAGCTCTCGCTGCTCTAACAGAAATGGATTGTCCGCCAAGCCTGCTATATTTGAACTTTGGTACCGCCATTTGATGAAGATTGCTTGATCTGAGAGGGCGGTTGGGAGCATAGAGAGAGAATCTTTTTCTCAGATAGGTTGGGCCTGTTAAGTGTAGTGCTCGGTATGCTAACACAAGGATCTTGATAATTTTTGTTATCTGTTTGGATTAGCGGCTGTACCCTGTGATAAGTCTAGAAGTGTTAGTGTCTCCTGACTGTGTGGCAATTACGTTGTTATCTCTATCAGGGTGCAATAGATCCAATCTCACGAGTTGGTTAGCTCTCCTCATAGCTGAATCTAACAAAGCTGTTTTATATCCACGGCAGATCAAACGTGCCCTAGCTTCTTGTTGGCATTTGTTTCTCAGAATAGGGCAACTACAGGCTCTGTGGATGCGTAAGAACTCCCCGTAGGGGATGCTCCTAATGGTATGGTTAGGGTGAAAGCTTGACGCATGTAGGATTGAGTTGCCGGAAGTCTCCTTCCTGAATAGGCTGGTGACAACCTCATTCCCCATGATGTCAATTTTCACATCCCAAAAACTAGCTGTGGTACTGCTAATGTTTGCTGTAAAATGGAGATTCAGATGATTCACATTGATGTTTTCAACAAACTGCCTGGCCAATTCCTCAGTCCCTCGCCAAATGATGAAAATATCATCGATATATCTCCAGTATTGTTGTACATTATTGGACCACATTTCTTTGTGTTCCACCCTGAGGACATGTTCCTCCCACCAGCCTACGTGGAGCCCCGCGTAGCTGGGGGAGAAACATGACCCCATGGCGACCCCTCTTGTTTGACGAAACACATCATTGTTGAACAGGAAAGTATTATTGTTCAAACATTTCTCTGTCATATGCATGAGCATTAGGCTGTGCTTCAGTAATTCAACAGGGCGTCTGTCCAAATAGTACTTCATAGCGCGTAAACCATCTGTATGCACTATGCTGGTGTATAAGGTTGATATATCTAATGTTATTAGTAAGGACTCATCAGACCAAACACATTGTCCCAATCGGTAGAGAAAGTCAGTACTGTCTTTGATGTAAGCAGGAAGTCCGACCACATATTCCTGTAAAAAAAAATCAATGTACTTTGAGGTGTTTTCGAAAACACTATTAATAGCCGATACTATCGGCCTGCCTGGCACTGGTGATTGCTGTTTGTGTACTTTAGGTATTAAGTACATGTTGGGTAGGACAGGATGCTCCTTGTAGAGGAATTTGAACTCATCTTTGCTCAAAAGACCATCCCGTTTCCATCTATGCAGGTCCTGGCGATAAGAATCATTGATTTTTTTGGATGTGGCCATGTCAATTTTGGAGTAGCAGGAGGTGTCTCCCAGTTGTTTGTTGGCTTCTTCAATATAGTCATTTTTACTCCATTAAACCACATTGCCCCCTTTATCCGAATTGTTGATTATTATTGTATTTTCATTCTTTAATTTTTTCATAAGGGTGACATATGGTCGCAGTTTGTCATTTGGTTTGTTGCTAGATTTCATGGTCTTTTTTTGTAATTTTTTTATTTCATCAATCACTCGGTCTGCAAAGACATCAATGGAGTCACGAGGCATGATGGGGTTAAAGGTTGACGGTGGCCTGAATGGGCTTTCAGCTGGTTGGTTAATATTATACCCCTCCTCTCTGGCCAGTTCTTGGGTGCTGATTTCCTCAGTTTCACCATTCTCTAAATTATGCAAGTTTCTCAATAATCCCAATATATATATATATATACTCCCACTCCGGTTCTGTTTGCCGCTTCTGCAGCGCTCGTTTTGGGTGCGGCGTCCTGCAGTTGAACCACACTGCTCACAGTTTCCCACACAATTCCTCCAGACCAGAGGAACAAACGGATCGCACTCCACAGGTCGTTTTGCAATTAAAAAATATATATCTATATTTATACATATATGTCTATATATATATATATATATATATAGATAGATATATAGATATAGATATAGATATAGATATAGATATAGATATAGAGATATATATATATATATATATATATATATATATATATATATATATATATATATATATATATATATATATATATATATATATATATATATATATATATATATATATATATATACACCACAAATACATGCGGACACATGAATGCAAAATAAAGGAAATCTACACATTCACCAGTGGGTGAGGGATCACAATTTAATATCTGCATTCTTTGCCAGGAGATAATCTTTGGGGCAGATTTATATTTGTTTAGGATTGTAATGCTATTTTCTCAAGATGTGTTATCTCTACTCAGGGCACTAGAATTGCGTGATTCTGTGGCATAGCATTTTCTGCCTCGAGCTACAAAGAGAAAGTGGTTTAGTAGTTCTGAGCAATGGCAAACTCTTTGCAAGGGTTAACTGTTTTATTCAGTCGCTAATTGCTGCATTCAGGTGCTATATAGCCATGAATGAGGTACAATTTTGCGCAGACAGTATTAATTGTTTATTTTATTACAACTTAACGTAATACTTCTGACACAGATCAGTGTTATTCCACACAATTTGCTGTTTATCGACACTTGATTTTGTCAGGCCTTGCGGCATATCTTGAGCCTTTACTGCCATATAGTTCCAGAGGTCCTTCCATAAGCATAGGTTGGGTCTTCCCTGCCACATAATTCCAGAGGCCCTTCCTATACTGCACTGAAGCCCATCTGTTGTGCGCGGTTCTGCATTGCCCTTTGCAGTAGGAGAGCGGCCTTCTCTCTGTGGGAACCCTCAGCACCCTGACTTCCGCCCGGTCCCACCGGCTCGCATCCTTAGTGTGAAGTCAGGAATTCTTCCTCCGGAACAAAGTGATGCTAAAAGCAGCGCACGCCGGCTGACAGAGAACAATCCTTCCCGAAGGCTGGTATGCGGGACACACCATTCCTTGCGTTTTTTTCCCTCACAGACGTCCTTGAGCATCTGAGGAGGATGTGAAAGAGTTTTTCGCACTAGAGCAAAACATCCCCCTCAACATAACAAATGACATCAGTGGAGGCATTTCAATTCCTGGATGGCAGCGGAGACTGGTCCAGCCTCCATCCTGGAGTGCGCAGGGGATGCTGCTGGCGGGCGGGTATAAAGCGGCTGGAGCTGTGTGCCGGGCACTTCTCAGCCGGTACTCGGTTCCGCCTGCACCTGTCTGCGCGCTGTCTCCGGTACCCACTCTCTGCTGCCGCCTGGATATGGAGCGCCTGCTGCCACTGCTCTGCCTGGTCGCGCTGCTGCCTGCCCGGCCGGCGGCGCGCACCGCGCCCTACGCCGTGGACTGCCCAGTCAGCTGCCCGGGCGAGGAGTGCACGAGCACGGCGCGCTGCAAGCGCACCGTGCTCGACGACTGCGGCTGCTGCCGCGTGTGCGCCGCCGCGCTAGGGGAGACCTGCTACCGCACCGTCTCCGGCATGGACGGCGTCAAGTGCGGCCCGGGGCTCCGGTGCCACTTCTACTCCGAGGAGGACGACTTTGGCGACGAGTTCGGCGTGTGCAGAGGTGAGCGCCTAGAGGCCCCGTAAAGATCACGCTCACGGTGGACGGCCTCCCTGACTGGCTTTATAGGCAGTTCATGTTTCAGCAAGTGAAGTAATAATGCATAGGTATTTCAGGTTTTTGCATAGAGTAGTGAGGACACACTTGAAGTATACGAATGGCAGTATATATTGGATATATTAGCAATGTTGAAATGCCAAAGGAATCTCAAGCTGTACCTAGTCAGGTGTCTGTAGTTCACAAAGCCTTCAATTGTTTCCTCTCCCTTCTGGTACCTGTGATACACGCATCAGAATGAAAAAAGGCTGCATTACATGGCCACACCTGCCTTGGAACTCTTCGATATATTTGAGGTTCCAGGGGATCACAAGGTATTGCTCTCGTTTACTGATCTGGTTGGTATGAAAGGGACAGTGAATCCTACTCAGGTTAGAAACTGTCACCTGCCGGTCTTAGTGCTGGCGTGTAGCCATTGTGCTGCCTTGTGGTCGGCATTCATATTATGGGTACCCGAAGGTCCATGATAAAGCATCCCATATTGACACCCCAGGTAAAACCGTCCGGGGTGTAGGAAGGGCTTAATTTCCTGATTCATAAGTGCCAGTCCCCAAAGTTTTTGCCCGAAACTGACAGCCATCGTTGTGGAACGTCAGGATTGCAGACTATCATGGATGCACATTCACCACATGTCTTCTTATTCCACCCCTACACTTGCTGCCCCTTTATTTCACTCTTTCTAGTTCTTTTTCAACCCTACTTTCTCCCTTTATCACTGTTTTTCCTTCTTTATCTTCTTCCTCCGTTCCTTCTTTTGTATTTTTCTCTCGCTTGCTCTAAGTCTAAGTTTGAGGAGGAAAAGTTTTTGTCCGTCCCCAAAAAGGAGTGGAGTTCGGCCCAACCTGCAGCATTGGCTCAAATTAAGCTCTGGGTGTAGTACAAAATAGAGTGTGACACTTGCATGGGGCAATCGTATTCTCCTGACGTTTGAACGAAAGGATGGCCATTGCTTTTTAGCAGGCCCTCTGCGATTGGGCGATTACATGACCGCAGCATTTATTGCATAGTTTTGGATTTGCCCCAATTGCGATAATCTCTCATCTGCTGCATATTTTGCAGATTTTAAGAAAAAATATTGTTTTCAGCTCAGACTGATCAAAAGGTACAAAAAATGCGGCTACACAAGTTGCTGTGTCAGGGAAGGCACTTTACGAAGGTTGACTATTTACCTTTCAGTTGCCTATTGTAAAAAAGTACTAAGGGGCAGATTTATGAGGCCGTTGCGCCTCTTTGCGCCGCAATTGCGTCACTTTTTTTGACGCAACTGCGGCGCAAACAATGCGCCCTATTTACAACGTGACGCATCTAGGAGATGCGTCACGTTGTAAAGCACTGCACCATAAGGAGGCGTTCCAGCGCAGGGGGGGCGTTCCTGCGCAGGAACGCCTCCTGAAAGTGGCTGAGTGAAATCTATGAGATTTCACTCAGTCACTTTCAGGGCAATGCTGCGTCAAAACCCTGCGCCTGCTTGAAGCAGGCGTAGGTCTTGACGCAGCATTGTGCACATGGTGTACCCGCAAGCCTTGCTGGAGCTGCGTCGCGCTTGCGACGCAACTCCAGCACTGCGCCACATTTCCGGCACAGATGCATCACGCATCTGTGCCGTTTTTGTACCATGGTGCGCCGCATTATAAATGCGGCGCACCATGGGTGGCGGAGCTGTGGCGCACTGTGGCGCATGTTAACTGGCGCATCCCTGGGGATGCGCCAGTTAACATAAATCTGCCCCGGTGTCTAAATAGTGTTAACATCTGTAAAAATTACAAAAAGGCTCCGATTCTATCACAAAATGTAGCGCATTATGCCACATAATTAGCATTTTCTTTCTGTATAATGTAATAACCCCTGCCCTTTAATTTGGTCCTCCCTTGCTGCATAATTTCAGTGGCCTCCTAAGTGGGCACCAAAGGGGTAATGTGTGTATTGTAAGTCATTAGCTCTCCATTTGTAGAGCTTTCTATGAAGGATTCAAACATTTGAAATTTAATGACTGGTGGTAAAGAAAATACACTATTATTTTAAAGAAGGGCATTTTCAGAGAAGTGCTATACACACCCCTGGTTTATTATACTGTTTTTGCACAACACATGCATTTTAAAATATAACACAGAGCGGCAAATTTGCAAAAACATTTCAGAATGAAAAGTAGTACTTCAGATGTACTTTTTTGATATACTCTTGCACACAGTTGTGAAACACTCACAAAATGTCCAACACCCTGTTAGTAGAAGTGCAAAGATGATAAAGTCCTTTCTATTTGTTCTAATTGTCTATAAATATGCCTCACATATTCTCATTTTATTCTTTTTTTGGCTCTACAAAGGCACATAGGAGCACCTAAAAGATTACCAAAAGTGGTCTATTTTACGTAGTCTTATATCCCTTAGCAATTTGGCCCTTTACAATTTACACTTTAAAATAGTTGTACTCATGTCAAGCGTTTCCAAAGCAAAGTACTGTGCCGAAATAGGCTGTGTGCCTGGTGAACGCGTTAATGACCATTGTGCGTGAAAGTGAGTGCTAGGAGGTAGATCCTGGCTTCTCACTGTCAGACACACCGTGTAATCTTGGGCAAGTCACTTTTTGTATCTGGAAACCTATTTCTGCAACAGTGCAGATGGACTGTTCTGACACAGTACGAAGCTTATTGATGCTATATGAACTGGTGAGATGTAATAATACGATTGAATTATTTACCAGATCAGGGGGCAGATTTATGTTAACTGGCGCATCCCCAGGGATGCGCCAGTTAATGTGCGCCACAGTGCGGCACAGCTACGCAACCCATGGTGCGCCGCATTTACAATGCGGCGCACCGTGGTGCAAAAGCGGCACAGATGCGTCACGCATCTGTGCCGGAAAGGTGGCGCATTGCTGGAGTTGCGTTAAAAGCGCGACGCAGCTCCAGCAAGGCTCAGGGGTGCCCCATCTACACAATGCTGCGTCAAGACCTACGCCTGCTTCAAGCAGGCGCAGGGGTTTGACGCAGCATTGGCCTGAAAGTGACTGAGTGAAATCTCATAGATTTCACTCAGCCACTTTCAGGAGGCGTTCCTGCGCAGGAACGCCCCCTTCCCCCCTGCGCAGGAACGCCTCCTTATGGCGCAGGGCTTTACAACGTGACGCATCTCCTAGATGCGTCAAATAAAGTGACGCAATTGCTGCGCAAAGAGGCGCAAGGGCATCATAAATCTGCCCCCAGATGTTTTCGTAAAGGATTTGTGGAATATTTATTGAGTGATCCGGAGGCTTTCTAGACTTAATGATCTTATGGTATGTCATGTTAAATATTATGCTAAGTCACGTTATGTTGTTTGTGATTTTATGTTAATTGCCATGTGATATTTCTGTATGTGAACTTTATTATGCTGTCCCACAAGGACAGGGTGGCTTGCTACTCCTAACTTTCCCAATTCATCCTCGTCTCTTTCAGAGTGTCCTTATGGTACCTATGGCATAGAGTGTCGGGAGACGTGCAAGTGCCAATCTGGGATTTGCGACAGAGTCACGGGCAAGTGTCTGACGTTTCCATTTTTCCAGCTGGCTTTCCCGAAATCAACAAACAAGCGAAAGCTCTCTTCTCACTCAGGTGAGGACTGGCCCTGGACTTGAGAGAGTACATGTAAATGTCTTGTTTATTTAAGTTTATCAATACATTCTAGCATTTAGGCATGTTCTAAGCGCTCCCTATTTGGGCAGATAAAGGAGCATATATATTGGCAGATTAAGGGATTTGCCCAAGATCACACAATGTTGTCAAGCCGATATCTAGGAATAATTATTAAATCAGTTTTTATACATGAATATTTAGTGTTCCAGATGCATTGCAGTGAGTGATATGGGGGCTATAATATAGATAATTTGAGTTGGTGGAACAAATAGAGCACATCAGTTTTGCACCATTTTATCTTCTAGTATCGTAGAGAATAGAGCCAACAAGTTATCCTGCTCTGTTGTTAATTATGTAAATAGTAAAACGAGTGCTAAATCAGATTACAATACTTTTGTTCCTGATTGCAAAACCAGAGGGGCCATATTTATGACCCTGTTTGCATCGCTTTTGCACACGCAACGTGGTGCAAGAGTAATACAAGCCTTAAGTCATATGTTTGAAGCCACTCATAGCCACTTTCTGTGGCTTTGAATGTCTCAAAAAATATGGCGCAACAAAGTGCGAATCATGCAACTCCTATATTTTTTTACACAGTCCCAAGACATTGTAAACCTGATAATGCACCAAAAAGATACGCCATCCCAGGTGAGGAGTAACGAGGAAAAGTATTTTTTTTCCTTGTTTTTTTCCTAGTTCTATGTGTGCTGCATCCTGCACATAGAAAGAGGGAAAAGCCGCTCAGGATTGTTTTTGTGCAGTAAGGTGCCCCTTCCTGCAGAAAACAATCCTGTCTACAACGCGGGCACTCTTGCACCATTGCACAAGGGTGCCTGCATTGGCGCTAGGCTACCAAAACGGCACCCACGCAAGGGAAAAGGACATGAAAGCACTGTATTGGATAGACACAGCTCAGTCCCGCTCGTCCTTGTGAGGCTGGGGAGCTCCGCTAGATGACTGCCTGTGTGCCCTAAGCCACTAAAGTCATACATCTGGCCTTTGGTGTATAAACGTAAAAGGTCTAATTTATGAGGAAGTCACACAGTGCAGCACAGCAAATCACTTTGCTGCACTGCACTGCCTGAGAGGGATTGGGCAGGAATGTGCAGTATTTAAGGTAATACGGTGCATTCCTGTATTTTTCCCTTGCACCGTTTTGGGAGTTTAGCGCCAATGCAGGCACCCTTGCACCATGGTTCAAGCGTGCCTTTGTTGCATGTAGGATTGTTTTTGTACTGGAAGTGGCTTTGCATGGTTTCAAACCTCTGACTTAAAGGTTTGCTTACATGTATAGCATAGTGTGCAGGTATACTTCTGGTAAAGCTGTGGGGCCTCATTTATGAGGCTGCGCGTCACTTTTGCGCCGCCGGTGCGTCACCTTTTGTGACGCACCAGCAGTGTAAAAAATGTGCCTTGTTGAACCATATTTACAAAGTGAAGCATTTAGGTAGATGCGTCACTTTGTAAACCCCTGTGCTACATTATACCTGCACCAGGTATAATGTATGCAGGGGGGGCGTTCTGATGCAAGAAAAGGTCATAGAAGTGACGCAGTGAAATCTAAAAGATTTCACTGCGCAACTTCTAGGACGCAAATGCGTCAATTTCTTACGCCTGCCTCACAGCAGGCGTAAGACTGACACAGGCCCTTTCACATGGGGCTTGCCCCATGTGAAAGGACACATTGCTGGAGTTGCGTCACTTTTGTGACACACCCCAGCAATGCGTCACTTTTGCGCCATGCAGATACGCCAGAAATACTGACGTATCTTTTACTCCTTGCGCAATGATGTGTCATACTGTAAATATGACGCATCATTGGTGTCACAAGGAGGGCACCATGAAAAGTGACGCATCGCTGTTTTCACGCAGCGATGCGTCCCTTTTCATAAATGAGGCCCATGGTGTCTAGCAAGGCTCATGCTCCTATGTATGAGGATGCAGCAACCATTTGAAAAACAGGGAACTTCCGAAAACCTAGCACTTTATCCAAATGTTTTCATAATTATGTAGTGGGTTTATTTGCCCTTACTAATCTACCCAGCATCTCTCTGCCTGTGTCCTTTAACCACAGCCCTTAATTATATAGCTCATTCTCAGAGACCCCGCCCACCCTCCCCTTGAAGCACAAAGACACAAACGTATCTTACATCCTCCTCCCAAGTTATTCATTTACTTTAACTTTTTATAACGCAATACATTTACTTTAATTGTTTATAACCCAGCCCTGGATACCCTCACGTGTGATAAGCTATGCTTTACAAGTGCAGTTTGATTGATTGATTTCTATAGCATACCACACGCCCCCCAGGACTGCACTACACTGCATTGTACACATAAACACTGCGGTGTTTGGATTGCTTACAGTATAAGTAGAACATCTCACACCCAGACAACCTACTCAGATGATCCATATAGTTGTGTATGATTGATCTGACCCTTTGTGGGGCTGTACATGGGTGTGCAGAGCCACCCTCATCCCTGCACACAGGAACACTGTGCAAACACACAGCGCAACTCAAATATTCTATATACTTGGTTATTACACTGATGTTCTTAGGGTGCCCTGGGCTCTGTTGCAAGCAAGGAAAATAGCCCCGTGCCCAGCTATGTGGTGAAATGCAACCATAATTTGGGCACAGAGGGCCCCTTACACTCTAGGTCCCTGATGCCACAGCACTTGTTGCACTAATGATAGGTACACCCCTGAGCAATCGATGAGCTTGTAACAGAACCAGCCATAATAGCAAACTATCAGAATAATATTTTCAGTTACCACATAAACCTTCTGCAACCCAATCCATCAGATGACACGTGCCTCAGGTGGGAAAGATTCTCCATCACATGACAAACCACACTGATGGAAACATAGACCCTACACTTCCGACTACTCTATGCAAACAGAAACATGCCCTGGTCTGTGATCTAGTCCTCAAGACCTGCACACAAAAGTAGTCAAGCCCAACAGAGTCACAAGGCCATGCAAATGCGCCCAGGTATTCCCTGGGGTGACAGAGTTGTGCTTTACAAATGCTGATTGATTGATTGATTGATTGATTGATTGATGAAAATGACAATACAGCAGTGTAGGTACAGAATATCGCCTACTGAATTTCGAGTTTCAAGAACATTGCGGCCAAAATATGGTGGGACAAAATATAAACAAGTGTGTATGCGTAAGAGTAAATATTAAATTCTTAGCTCTACATATATGTGCCTTCACGATATGCACATTTTCAAGATATGTAGTTATAGATTTAAGAATAGTAAATCTATGCTAATCTATATGCACGCACTTCCTCAATAATTTGGTCCTCGATATTTTAGTCACGATATTCTTCAGCTGTGAAATCCAGTACACGATATCCTGGACTACAACCCAACACAGCACCATGCAGAGCTCTGCTAAGATAACATGCAACAAGGCAGGCAGAGGGCATTGCCCAGGGAGAGATTTTAAGGTCTACAAGCAGGCTGGGAGTTGCCCAATTTGTCAAGGGCCTGCTGGGAAAAGACAGTGCTCTACAGTTTTCTAACCTTTAGTTGCTTATATTGGTCTCTTAGTTTTGGGCAGAGTTTGCTACAGGACTTTGCGCTCTGGCGGACAACTGCCGTAGGTGGTCTGTGTGACCACGGCTTTGTGGTATTATGGGACACATTTCTGGCGATAAGGAGGAACGTCTCCCGTGCTTTGGGTGCAGGCAGACATTTTAAGGTGGGTTTTTGCACAATAGCAGAACTGATGGAGAACATACACATCTTGTGTAGACCTGAACTATCTGGGGCGCTCCTTGTCCTGCCTTGACCTCTAGGCACTGGGACAAATCTATCAGTCCACAGTGTATGAACAGCGCACCCATTCCAGTGACTAGTTTTAGATTGTGTGTTAAACAACAGCATGGTATTAATGTTATTTCTATATGAACTAACACATGTTTCCCCTTCCAGAGCACGGCATGGCATCCGGCGATGGGAACGACCTCAAGGCGGAGATCCTGAAAGAGCGGTCCATTCGGACGGCGGGCATCAAATGGTTAAACCCACGCTGATATTGGCTGATGGGCTTACAAAGACTGTCGCATAAAGACACATTTTGAAGCATTCCTGACCACCGTCACAGCAGATGAGAAGAGTACAGTGTGGGCACCCCGGGCACAAAGCACAGAGCAGGCAGGACCCTTAGGCCGGAGATGCAGAGGGGCCTTGTGTTGTTTCAGCCACACTTCTCCATCATTTGAGACTCAACCCCTTCAGAGGCTCTCTCTGATACACATTTGGAAAATGTAAACATTGTAGATTTCTTAATGTACAGTAATATAAAATATTGTGATTTATGTGCAATGCAAGATAAGTGCGGAGCTTTTAAAGTTTCAATCTTTTATTTTTTATTCATTTATGATAGCGCAGAGGATTGCATATTTGTACATTTCATGAAGTTTTTCAAGAGCATGACCACACTATATTGCAGATTGGCACCCTGTGTAGAGAGCTAAGACTAGTTCAACCAATCAGAATGCTTAGAAGTCTGGTACTAGCTACTGTTGTAAGCTAGCATTTTAGGAACATTGGCAGTCACTTGAAGCAATCAGAAACAAAAGACTTTTTAAGGGATGGGTGCTACCAGTCTTAATGCCCACATTTTGTCAGGCATTTACTGCTGTTTTCTGCCCGCCCCAAAGTTAGAGCCTGAGCTGAAGAGTCTGTAAGCTGTGGCAATAACACCTAGGAAATAAAGTAACTTTTTTTTGTTGCTGCCATCCACAAAGCAGTCAATTGGAAATCAAGGCACATTTTTGCATTGGTTTCTGCTTATGATTCACCCTCTTTCTCTTCATGGTTTCCAATTTCTTAAAGGAAATTATGGTTTTAAACTGAGCCATCGAAAAGCGTAGTTGTTCTCATCTCATAGGGCGAGGCATGGTCTATGTAATTTTTCTTGAAAATGCAATTTTATACTGTTGTACAGGCCAAAGGTTATACATTATTTTATAATAAATTAATATTTTGTGCAGGACTGTCTGCTGCTTAGTTCGTTAGTCTTGTGTTCATCACTTTACAATTACATTTTCGAGGAACTTCCTTTTTTCTTTCAAATGGTTCAGGCCTGGAGTGGGACACGTGGGGGGCGGAGGGGGGTGAGGGAGGTATTTGCTTGGAAGCTGCTACAAAGTGTGACACATTCACTGCTGCAGAGAAGTGATGCTGCCAGGTACTTGGGAGTTGGGGCCTCATTTCTTGATATTAACTGATGCTTAGAATCCTAAATAAATAATCCTGCAGGGGGTGACTTTGCTTGGTGCAGTGCGCGTTGTCAATGTGACTTTTTACTGGGCTGTTTCTGGACATGAATCGGTGATCTCAAAATTAATAACCAGGGCAAGTCAGCATTACTCCATCAGGAGCCCCAACATATTCTGTTGTTCTGGCCCTTCTCCTGCCGCATCTTCTTTTTCGGATCAACCTCTTCCTGCTCCTGTTTCTCCTCTTATTCCTCCTTGGCCTCCTCTCCACTCCCTCTAGGGCTACTGATCAGCCAGGTGCCACTTTCAAGCAGGAGGGGAATGGGAAGCTTTGAGCAAGAGTAAGTATGGGCGGAAAATTCGTTCCGCTTGCGGAATTTGTGAATTTTGGGCAATTTCGTGATCCGCGAATCGCGCGAAATTGCCCCAAAATCCGCAATTTGCGAGTTGGCAGATTTTTTTTCTTGTTCGCGCTTCAAAAATACAATCACGCGCACGCGGCATTGACTTACCATGATTCTGCGTTCGCTGATGAGTTTTCCTCCCTGTTCGCGTGCGCTGCGAGAGTTTGGTAGCTGGCCGAGCGATGCCGCGATCGCGAACACGTCATTGCGACCCGAAACAGGAAATTGCGAGCGCGAACACGTCATTGCGACCCAAAACAGGAAATTGCGAACACGTCATTGCGACCCGAAACAGGAAATTGCAAATGCAAACACGTCAATGCGACCCGAAACAGGAAAAAGACATCGCGAGCAGGCTGGTTAAGTGGAAACAACATGTTTGCGACTGTTGCGACTGCATGCGCAAGTTCTCGTTCCTGAAGTGGTAAAAAAATCTCGCGAACTCGCAAAAAACATTTCGCAAGCTCGTGGAATTTGGCAGATTTTTGCGAATCGTGATTACGAATTTGCGCAACTTGGCAAATTCCGCCCATGCTTAAGCAAGAGGTCTCCTCTCAGCCCTGCACACTAAGGGGCGTATTTTTCAAGGTGTTGCGTTGCCTTTGAAAGGGGGGTTATCAGGAGCGACACAACACCAAAGTAAGATTTATCAATCCATGCAATACCACCTTGCGTGGCCCTGCACGGCTTGATAAATCTGGAGTAATGCCACGCAGGCAGATTGATGTGTTTCTTTACCCTGCCCCAAGGAGGCGTTCCATAGGTTGAGCGTGGGTGTTCCCACGCAACACTCATGGATGTTGCCACATTTCCAGATTCACCAACACTGGTAAACCTAGGAATGCCTCAAAATGCTATACCTCCCCAGAGGAGGCACAACAATGAGAAATATCTTAATTTATCCCTGCTGTTTCCTCCTTCTAAGTGTGCTGAATTCTGCTGCACATTTAGAAAGAGGAAAATGCCTCTGGGGATTGTTTTCGTGCAGGAAGGAAGATCCCCTCTCCGGCACAAAAACAATCTTACCTACACCGCAGGTGCCTTTGCACCATAGTGCAAGGGTGCCTGTGTTGGCACTAGGCCCTTTCCCTTTCCAAGGTGGCTTGCAGCACTGCGTGAAAGTGTGATAAATATGCCCCTAACATGTCTTGCAGCATTAATTTACATTGTGTATCAGATGGAAGATCCGCAATACTGTAGGTGTGCAGATTCGTGCTGCTTTAGATATTTGGAAATGCTAATGGAGAAATACTGACACCTAGGTTGATATGAAGTTGAACCAGCAGGTCAGTGTCCCTAAAATGGCATTAGTCAAAATGAATTAACTGTCAGTCTTTTCTCCAATTCTGCAACTTGCATTAACTAGCATCCCAATTTTTATGCTAATGGGAGAAAGTGAGGGCATAAAAAATAGTCTGACAGAATCCCTTCTTAGCATCCAAAATGTAAACAGAATTTCTGCATCTTAAACGTCAGTTATTTCAAAGAGACATATTGGATTTTTAGCGCCCTTTTTGATAGACTTTGCAGCATTCAAAATGTATGACTTCATTTTCATTACAAGTAAACACATTAATGTTTAGGAAAAAAAGTATACACTTTTTTACTTACTCATAAAGGTAAATTATAACTTAATATTGCATTTCATACTGACCTCTGCAGTTTCAGTGCGCTATAAATGATTACTGTTAATATTATACAGTTTCGTGACACTTAATTGATATTTTAACAACTATTTGTTAGGGGAAGACCTGCCTTTGAGAGCAGTGTACTTGAACTCTTTAACCATTTTGTGCCACAACCAAAATTACATTCCAGTAAAATTGCGTGCTTCTTGTGTGCACCAAGCTGACATTTGTTCTAGGTCAATCTAAAACTTACTCCTGCAGCTGGCTCTTTGTAATTTGTAATGTCTGTAAGAAATGAGAACATGGTTGCTTACGGTAATGAAAAAGAAAAAGTTTAATACAGGTTAATTCTCAACAATTTCTACCATTGACGTCGATTCACCAAAATGCCTAGGGTAGCAGAACTGATATTATGTTCCCTTTGGCCCCAAATGACATCACAGGAAGTGACATCCTATGACCCTTTAACCCAATTACATAATTGGAAGTGACACTGTGTGACCTTTTAGCAAAACTAAATCACAGCAAGTGATATTTTTGAAATGGACGAAAAACACCTACCAGAATATCTCACTGTATCAGGGATACATTAAAAACCTTAAACACATAAAAGTACCACAAATCCTACTAAAACTGCTCCTACAGATATGGGGCCTAATTACGAGTTTGGCGGTCCATTGGACCACCAAACTCGCGTCGCGGTCGGGGATCGCCACACAAGTGGTCCTACCGCCATATTACAGTTACGGCAGTCGGACCTCCATAGGCCCACCGGAACCGCTAGGGATCCGCGATCCCTGGCAGTGGTGCCGCGATCCAGGGAAGCAGTATGCTTGGCGGAGCCGGTGCGGCACCGCTTAGCATATTGCGAGTTTCCCCATCGCCAGCCTTTTCATGGAAGGTGAGCCGGCCATGAAAAGGCTGGTGGTAGGGAAACAATGGTGGCCCTACAGGGGCCCCTGTTGCCCCTGTGCAAGGGGGTTGCTTTTAGGGAGTCACAGAGTGTGCCCCCATGTGCATGCACCTCTGTTCCTGCATGGCATGAACTGCTCCATCCATGCCATGCCGAAACATGCATTGGTGGTCCTGTAGTGGTGCAGTTTAAAGCTCACTTAGGACCCTTTAAACTGCACCGCCGTGGGAGGGCCATGCCACCCGCCCGCCCGAGCGGTGGCGGTGAGCCTAGGTGTCAGACTCAGAATCAGACCCATAGTCAGTACCTTACAATATTCTCAAATATAATGTTGCAGGAAAAGCATGCCGCCTTAGTTTTGAATGATTTTCATGGTGTAATGACTTTAATGAAAACACTGCCAATGAGGATCAGAGATATTCAATGGAATATGAAGCAGAGAAAGAGAACAGGTTACCTTGTCCACAGCAAGACTCAGATGTTCTTTTTACACCTTCGACTTAGAGACCTATTAATCAGACAGAGACTTTCTGTGCTATACTTTATTTCACTTTTTGACTGCACTACATAGAAAGAAGATGCACAGTGCTCAACTCTGAGAACTTGTGAAATTCATTATGCAGCACAGCAATGCAGCAGGCACTATAAGTCTGCCAATTTAATTGGCAAGAACATATCCCTTCAGCATTGTATATGCATGGAAAGGCCTAATTCCACAGAATTTAAAGCAACAAACGGTGCCTTATCACTACACCAAGGAGCTATGTTTAATTTCTGAAATGGTTAGAGTGAGACCTAGATGTACTTTCATGTTTTTTTAAAGTGTAGTGACTGTACTAAGAAAAAAAAGCCAAAGCAGAACTTTGCATTTATGCGGTGAAGTATTTCGGGGTTCCCAAGGCCTACACGCTCCAGAGATTACCCACTTACACACAAGAACTGTTGGCACGGAAACTGTAAAAGGCAAAGAACAAGTTTATTAAGACCCCATGGGGTGGTGGTACACTCAAACAGCACCCTTCGGTAATGCTAGAGGTATCACCCCGAACACCAGTGTGACCCCGTTTATATACAATTTTGGGGCAATAAAAGATAGGCGGCACAAGTAAAGACACAGTTTTAAGGACATATATGGTCATGTTTTGGAATACTGCCAGCTCATTGGAGGGTTTCAAACCCACTGGTCAGTTAGCGGCACATTCCTGAAGGTTTACGGGTCAGTGGGAAATGCGCATGTGTGGCTTGACCAGTACTAAAAATAGCCTGTTGCTGGGCAGATGAGAGTGGTCAGTGGAATGGACAAAGGACTAAAGGGCACGTCGGCCACGAGGCCGCTCATGGTCTAAGATGGCCGCTACAACATTCAAAATGGCGTTTATCGTATATAGCCAAGTTACGAAGGACAACGTGTAGGTTCAGCTAATCGCTAATGCGAGCGGGCCAATTACGACAGACGACCCTTTTAGCTTTTAGCTGTATCTACCTCATAATGAACATAGTCTGGATGTTCGTCCTCGATGTCTATTAACATAATTTGTGTCACCTCTTTGTGTAGCATCATTTTGTCATGGGCAAGAGCTCGCCTCGATGGTAAGCAAGCTGATAGACACATTGAACATAAGGCAGGGCCACATTGAATACACAGGCATATAAAGAACATTGCTCCCACAAGTATACAAAGAATTGTCAACAGTTTTCAGCCCCAAGTTGCAATCATGGACCAGAACCATCCAGAAAGTGTCCAAGTTCCATTGTCCGGGTGTATTTCGGCAGCTATCTTATGCAGCTTGGAAATAGCATCATACACAGATGGGGAATTGTCCGGAACGTAAACACAACAGCTGCTTCCGATAATTCTACATGCCCCCCCACGATCAGCCAAAACAACGTCCAACACCATTCTGTTTTGGAGGGTGACAATTCTGGAAATCTGTAGTTCCTCGGTAATATTTCCCAGGGCAACAGCAGTGTCATTCGCAACAGCCTCGACAACGCGTGTCAGCCGTCTTATTTTCCGGCTGTTCAATGCAGCCCCCACAAAGGAGAATAGTCCCAGATTAAAATCCACATACTGTTGTAACGTAGTGTCCGTTTGATCAATGTCCTCTAGGGCAACAGTTCGTTTTACCCTGTTCAAAACGAAGTCGTGGTACAATGTATAATCGTTGTGGTACATTGGAGGGGCAATGAATACCGGAGGTAGCACAAACGATACGTAGCACGTGCCCAACCACCCCACTGGAAGCTGATGGTACCCCTTCGTTCCACAGATAAAGTAGGTGTTTCGAGATGCGACAAATGAAATGCCATTCGGGCTATCAAACGTGAGAGTAATATTACATTCGCTTTTCCCCACTGCAATCGTGCCCTTGTTTCTAATGCATAAATCGGCTTTTGTGGCAATGACATTTATGACATGAGCACTGGATACATTCACATTTCGCTGATTGCTATATATACGTGGAGCAGATACATTATCAGGCCTGTATTCTTCCCATTCAAAACGTGTACCCTCAGCCCGGGGAAACCCATCCTTGTCATGGGAACATACTTTATTCAAACGGAAAAGCACCCCCCCTTTTGTTGGCCATCTCAAAGTAAAGAGGAGGGTGTACCAGGCATTGCATGACCCATTGTGCGAAAACGGGAGTGGAATAAGTGGGGTGCCCCCTCTCTTCTGGTGCCCAGGCAACATTCCACACACCCAGCAGTTAGAGGTATTGGTCATATTATGCGTGTGGTGAAGAATCTGAATGAAGCTGTTATTTAAGTACGTTTGGCGATGGCGCTCTTCATGGAAAGGCAATGTAAAATGAAAGTGTTCAGACGGTGCCGGGGTAGTCGGCAGCAAATGTTCACGTACAGGCACCACAAGTTCGACTACCCAGGCCATAACAGCTATCACCACAATAGTTAGAACAAAGAGAAAGGCACCCAATATTTTCTTATCACGGGATGCCGTTGATGCCATAGTTCAAGAAAGTTCGTGCAAAGTCTCAAGTGGCACAAATTGTTCACAAATTGTTCACAGATTGTCTCAGATACACGTGCGTGTATACCTAAAAAAAAGAAAAAATGCGGTGCTGAACTCCGAGGTAGCCGTTGTTTTCTTCTCCGGGCCAAGACGGGTGTCGCTACTCTGGCAGAACTGACCCCCCCCCCTTGGAATTCCCGGTTTCCGTTTCACAAACCTGGAGCGGTAACCAACCAGTCATTAAAAAGGAACAAAAATCTTCTTATCGTGGACGCAGATCGTAGCGCTCTCTTCCGGTAGCAGATTGGTCCGGGAAGGCTCCCTCCACTTCGGCCGACGTCACAGCTGGGCTCTTTTCTTTCTCCAAAATCTCCTTATAATCAGTCAACACAGCAGGAGTCACCAGATCCGGAGAGACACGGCGACAATGTGTCGAATGCACCCACCGCTTCCTGTTCGTTACTCGTACTGCGGTGCGGGTTGCCAGGAGGACCTGCTCGGGGCCCTTCCACCTGGGCTCCAAACTGCTTGCTCTTTCAAACGAACGGACCATTACATGGTCCCCAGGACGAAGATCGTGGCCCTCTCCAGTGGAGTTATCAGGGAGCGCTTCTCGAACCTGTTGATGAATAGAGAGCAAATCATTTGTTAATCGTGCCAAATAATCATTCATCATAACGCAAGGCACATCATGTATTAATCGCGGCTTGGGCACCCCCCAGATATTCATAGGGCGGCCAAACACCACCTCATAGGGCGTAAGGCCGGTTCGTGAGTGGGGTACTGATCTGAGAGATAGTAGTGCTAGCGGCAACGCATCTGGCCACTTCAACGATGTAGACGCCACAATTTTGGCCAGCTTAAGCTTCAACGTGGCATTGTACCGCTCAACCAAACCTGCTGACTGAGGGTGGAATACAGCGTGGAACTTTTGCTGGATCCCTAACCCCTTCAGTACGTATTCCACAATCTTCCCAACAAAATGGGGCCCATTATCGCTCCACAAAAACTTGCAAACTCCAAAGCGAGGAAAGAATTCCTTAAGCAACACCTTAGCTGTTGTCAAAGCCGTATTGTCTTTCGTGGGGTAGGCCTCAACCCATTTGCTAAAAGCACACACCACCACTAGGACATACTTCAGGTTATTGCAGCGCTCGAGTTGGATGTAATCCATTTGAAGCACTTCAAACGGTGCAGAAGGTGGAACGAACCCTCCTTTCGGAGTATGGGTCCCCTTTCCAGGATTGTGTTGCAAACACACCAGGCAGGTCTGCACTACTCTCTTTGCAGTATTCGCAATCTCAGGGTGTTCCCAAACTCGTGTTAAAAGGCGAGTGATTGCAAGAGCTCCGACATGGGCCAGTCCATGAGTCATCTGGACCATCGCCTGTAAGTAAGCCGCAGGCAATTTCCATTTCTCCATGTCTTTGCTTCTCCAACAACCTTCGTCATCTAGCACCCCATCTGCTGCCCAAGCCGCAAGTTCAGATTCTGTAGCTGATTTTTGAATATCCCGTATCTCTGCTCTAGCATCACTCCATCTCTCAGCCTGTGATTGTACCACGTACATAGGGGAGCTAGTTCGGGACATAGCCGTCTGCCTTGCTATGCTGTCTGCAAAGGCATTTCCTTGACCCACTTTATCCGTAATCTTCTTATGGGCACTGCACTTCACTATCGCTACTTTTTTAGGACTGAGCAACGCATTCAGGAGATCACGCACTAGCTCTCCGTGCATAATGTGCTCCCCATGTGATGTCAGGAACCCGCGTTCCCTCCAAAGAAGCCCGAAGTCATGGGCCACTCCAAAGGCATACCGGCTGCCCGTGTATATGTTCACACATAGGCCAGCACTCAATTCGCAGGCTCTTGTTAAAGCTATCAGCTCTGCTGCCTGAGCCGATTTTTGTGGTATTCTAGCTGTTTCGACCACCGTCTTAAGAGTCGTGATCGCATATGCTGCGGAAGTCGTACCATCTGGCAGCCTTACACATGATCCATCAACCCACAGTTCCCCATCCACATCAGGAAGTGGCACATCCTGTAAGTCAACACGACCCTTTGTCTGTTCCTCAGTCAGGAAAACACAGTCGTGATGTTTTTCTTCCTGACCCTCCTCGGCTGGATAGGGCAATAAAGTCGCGGGGTTCAAAGTAGCGCATCTTTTCAATGTTATGTGTGGCGCTAAGAGTGTCAGCTCATATCCTGTAAGTCGTGCACTCGTGAGGTATTGGGTCTTTGTTTGGTTTAACAGGGCATCTACTGCATGAGGAACTAACACCAACAATTTGTGTGATAACACTATGCCCTCACTCTGTCGTATGGCTACTGCTGTTGCCGCTACTGCTCGAAAACACCCAGGCAGCCCTCGCGCTACAGGATCCAAAATGGCAGAGAAGTATG
This sequence comes from Lissotriton vulgaris, assembly GCF_964263255.1. Taxonomy (NCBI): domain Eukaryota; kingdom Metazoa; phylum Chordata; class Amphibia; order Caudata; family Salamandridae; genus Lissotriton; species Lissotriton vulgaris. The sequence goes on along the minus strand of NC_141689.1, from coordinate 417,822,006 downwards.
CACATGGTCTCTGCTTATCCCCGTGTAACTGCACTAACACTGACAACGCACACCCATCATTCTCGTGCACGTATAATGTGAAAAGTTTCGTGTAGTCTGGTGTTCCTAACACGGGTGCGGAACAAAGGGCCTGTCTCAACTGTTCAAAGGCTTTCTGACATTCGTCTGTCCACTCAAGAGGCATCGGTGTAGTTTTGGACAATAATGCTAGCAGAGGTTTTATGATGTGTGAAAAACCCATGATCCATTGTCTACAAAAGGATGTCAACCCTATAAAGGCACGCACATCTCTCTGCGTGCGGGGGACTGGTGTGTCTAAAATTGCTTGAATTCGATCAGATGTTAATGCCCGCCCCTCCTTAGACAACAGATGACCGAGGTAGGTCACCTGGGGTCTACAGTATTGAAGCTTCTTCTTGGAAACCTTGTGATTGTGTTGTGCCAAAAAGGAAAGTAATGCAAGCGTACTCTGTTCGCATTGTGCATAGGAGTCGGCGGCAAGCAAAAGGTCATCCACATACTGGATGAGCGCAACGCCAGACTGCAATTTAAAAGAATCTAGTTGTCGTTTCAAAGCCTGACTGTAGATGCTAGGGCTTTCAGTATATCCTTGGGGAACACGACAAAATCTATACGATTTATTATTGAGCGTAAAACCAAACAGATATCTACTATCTGGGTGAACAGGGATAGAAAAGAACGCATTCTTCAAGTCAATAACACTAAAAGTGGTGGCCGTCGGTGGAACCAAAGTAAGCAAAGTCGTGATATCGGACACCACTGGGTATTGGGGAATGACAATTTTGTTTATTTCACGCAAATCAATAATAAATCGGTAGATCTTGCCATCTGAGTCTCTCTTAAGAATCGGTAGAATAGGGCTGTTACAGACATTATAAGGGACCTCCTCCACTACCCCTGCAGAAATCAAATCCTGAACAATATGTGTCAGTGCAATTTCACCTTCCTTCGAGATCTTATACTGTGGCACTCGTGGTAGAGGGGCCCCCTCCTTAACAGTAATGTGTATTGGTGGAATGCGCATCTCTCCCACATCCGTATCTGATGTCGCCCACAACGTGTGCGGCAGAGAGGCCAAAGCAGGGATGTCTAAAATGGCATAAAATCTGTCAGGGTCAGGGCAATCCTCAGGGTCAGGGTAGTTGTCATTCAGGATAACCCGCACTCCCTCTGGAGCGCAGCGTATTGTCGCTCGGAAATATTTAAGCAAATCAATGCCCAGGATATTGTCTGGGGTATGGGGTGATAACAAAAATTGCCCAAAACTAAAGTATTTGTCAATGCATAGTGCAAGGGGCTTGGACAATGGGCTGGGGGAGGGTGTGCCATCAAACCCTACACACGTAATCATTTCGCCAGACAGGGGAGCCCTCGGAACCAATTTTTTCGACAGCGCGCTACGAGTAGCTCCTGTGTCGACTAGAAATTGATCAGTAGAACCCAAAATACCCGCTGTTACATATGGACCTTGCTGATCTACTGGCACTTCAACTGATTCCTTACCCCATCCTACGCAATCCTACGCATGCACATAATCCTGATGTTCCACATTCTCTCCTTCCAAAATCTGATATTGATTCCGTCTATCAAACGTATTCCGTTCGTCCTGGCCACGGCCCCTCTCCTCAACCTGTCTACGATCACCTCCGCCACCTCTTGTTCCAGTATAACCTCCTCTTGACCTTCCACTGCCTCGACCACGCTGACTACGCTGCTCACGAAGTACCGGACAATCTTCGGCCCAATGCCCAAACTCCTTACAATAAGCACACTGATCCTCCGCAATGTCCGTACGACCATACGATGCATTTCCGCCACCTCGTCTACCTCTATCATTCCCTCTACCCTGTGTTCCCCGAACCTGCGCCAACATCACCTTCGTTTTCAATTCCTTTGTCTTTTTCTCTACACTTTCTTTAGCCTCCACTTCCTGCCGCTCATAATACTGAGCCATAGTTAACAAGGACGCAGGGGTCGCCGTGGCCCAGGAACTCTCACTCGACTTCAATCGCTTTGCAATCTCTGGTAGGAGATTAGCCACATACTTATCTACAAACAAATGCCGACCCGTATCATCTGTTAAAGATTGACCACTGTAATCATGAAAGGCCTCCTCGAAGCGCGTAAAGAAATCTGAAACCGTTTCATCGGGTTTCTGTTTGCACGACGTTAACATGGTCCAATCAATCTTTTTGGAGGGAACAAGCGTTTTTAATTTATGCAAGATAGCTGCCGGGAGATCTAGGATTAGCTGACAAGGCTTACATGCTGGTTCCCTATCTAAATCTGCAGCATTTATTTCCTTCCATGTCCCCCCCAAAATCGTTTCGTCATTAGTTTTACGAATTTGCCTCCACATATCGGGTGGTAGAATTAGCCCAAAAAACAAGTCTATATCTACAAGAGTCATCACACAAGACGATATGGCCCCTTCCACCCCTTCATAAAATGCCGCTGGATTCTTCCGAAGATCAGGTAAAGAATTTTTCAATGCCATGACATCTGCTCTATTCCATGGCGTATATACCCAATTATACACAAAATACCCTTTCGCATCCTTCGACAACTTATCATCATCCGTACCTTCCCCCCTCGGCGGAACATACAAAGGCGCAGCTTCACGCATAGGCATAACATGCAACGCAGAACTCTTATCTGAACCACGGAGAGAACACTCTTTAGCCTGCCCATTATTCTCCAATTCGGACTCCTTTTCCGTTCCTGTCGCAACTGGGTTGTCTCATCCCGCAGCTTGATCAATTGCTTGAACAGGTCATCAACATCTGAAAGATCAAAATCACCTTTAGCTAAATTCTCACGATACACCGACAACACTTTAGGCTCAAGCGTATCAGAAAGTTCACGATATGCACTTACAACCTCATCCGCCAGACTGGATAGAAAATACATTAATTCAAGATCCGACCACCCTTTCTTTTCCGTTAACAACTGCTCCTGAGTAACACAATGCTTATTCACTTTACGAGCCCAACTGCGTAAATGAGCGGACCTATCCGCAGTAAACCTGAGAGCCGATACCCCCTTCTGGCTCGACGGATCCTGTCCATCATCCTCAAGGTCCACAGCCGGAGCCGTCGGCAAAACGTACGGAGGCGGTGACCGATCTAACAAAGAAAAATCATCGATTTCATTATTAAGGACAGGATAGAGCGGTCGGCGAATAGGAAATTGACCAGTCGTTTGCAAATTACGTTCCCGTTCCTCCCTGTCTTTCTTTTCCTGAGCCTCCTTTTCCTCAAGCTGTAAAGCCTTATCCCGAGCAGCCTTGCGCTGCTCTTTGTCCGCCAAGGCAACCTCACGCTTCATTCGCTCATGCGCCGCTTTCTCCCACATTCGCACGCAATCAAACATGTTTTGTCTAGACCTGCGTTGAAACATACATTGCTCTACAAATTGGATTTTACTCAAATCGTACGACCCGTGTAGGGGCCATTGCAATTCGGGATCGGCCTTGGTGTACTTATGCCATAATTTACTGTACATAATAGGGGGAAGGCCAAGCTTTATGTACATTTCCCTATTCGGAGTTCCCTCTGGGGGAGCCGGCTGTGATTCCGCTAACCTAATTGAGGTACCTTCTCCAAGACAACACATTCCTCGGAGTGTGCTGAAAACAGGCATGTTCAAAAAGTATCACGAAAGCGTGACACCGGACAAAATGGCACTTACAATTCTTCTCACGATTGTGCCGCTCAAAGGAAAAAAACAAAGTTAGAGAAACATCTCTACATGCCTGCCTATGTGAAGTGCACTACACATATAAGTTCAAAGATCACAAATTCACAATGTTAGCTAACTCAAATCAAAGTTCCCAGAACTCGGCAAGCGTCCGAAGACTACCTCACCGATCACAAAGCACAGATTTTCAGTAAGCGTCCGAAGACTACCTTACCGAACACAAATCGTAGAAACTTCAGTAAGCGTCCGAAGACTACCTTACCGAACACAAAGCTTACCAAATACTCAAATGTCCAGGTTCCAACTGCCAAGGTCTTGTAAGCCAAATCAGCCAAACGGCACTTTCTCAGCGATGCGGACACTTCGAAAACTCAGTCGGAGACCGGCGCCACCTGGAAGGTCAGATCGGAAGGAAAGGAAAAAACACCGTGGCAGCCAAGACTCGGGTCACTCGTGGCAGCGCGCGCCCATGGCGGATTTCCAAGCCTTCGTCACGACCTCTCCTTCGGGCATCCGAGTCGCCGATGAGTCCCTTCGTGGTCGCCAATTGAAGTATTTCGGGGTTCCCAAGGCCTACACGCTCCAGAGATTACCCACTTACACACAAGAACTGTTGGCACGGAAACTGTAAAAGGCAAAGAACAAGTTTATTAAGACCCCATGGGGTGGTGGTACACTCAAACAGCACCCTTCGGTAATGCTAGAGGTATCACCCCGAACACCAGTGTGACCCCGTTTATATACAATTTTGGGGCAATAAAAGATAGGCGGCACAAGTAAAGACACAGTTTTAAGGACATATATGGTCATGTTTTGGAATACTGCCAGCTCATTGGAGGGTTTCAAACCCACTGGTCAGTTAGCGGCACATTCCTGAAGGTTTACGGGTCAGTGGGAAATGCGCATGTGTGGCTTGACCAGTACTAAAAATAGCCTGTTGCTGGGCAGATGAGAGTGGTCAGTGGAATGGACAAAGGACTAAAGGGCACGTCGGCCACGAGGCCGCTCATGGTCTAAGATGGCCGCTGCAACATTCAAAATGGCGTTTATCGTATATAGCCAAGTTACGAAGGACAACGTGTAGGTTCAGCTAATCGCTAATGCGAGCGGGCCAATTACGACAGCGGGACCATGGGGACTTGAACCATTCCTCTGCATGCACTCTGGCATGCAAGACATGAAAGTATCTGCTTTCATTATTTCACACATTTACCCTTTTCAATCTCATCCTTAGTTGAATCAATATGCAGCTTTCATTAACGTACATACAAACAATTAGACGGAGACTGCAAGTGACTGTGGTCTGAAGTACCTAAGCCCAATAGTGTGCAATGCAGTTTCAGATACATGCACGCAAAACCCAAATTCAACAGAATGAGGTTTTTTTCCAGAGGTGTGTGTTAGCTGAAGTCAAGGGCAGCTTGAAAAGTGCAGCCATCGAAACTAGTGTGGCTTGGAGATGCCAAGATCCGCATGTGTTGTCTTTGTGGTCAGCAAACACCTCCCCTTTGAACCCCACGTCGCACCTGTAATCCCACTCACCATTTAAAAAACATACTGGAAGTAAATACCTGAAGTATGCCACTTTGTGCCTCTACATTTATTCCTGTGCTCCTGTCCGTGCGTCTCTTCCCCATGTGCCTACTTACACAGCAAACTGGCAGCCCAAGAAAGGAACAAGCATTGGAAATGCAATAGGTCTCACATTTGCTTAAGTTAGAGCTATTGACAATCAGCCTGATTCATCAAGCCGTAATGGGCTCGCAAAGAGCCAGATTCTGAGAATCTGGCCCTTTGCGAGCACTATTTTTGCATTTGGGATTCATCATCCCAAATGCAAAAATCGGTAATAGCGATTTCACTATTTAGCGAGGAATTACATTTAAGGACTTAAATGCAATTCATCATCCATTTTTCAATTGCGAATTCGCAATTGCGGGCCGCTGTTTACCGCGAGGTCAAACCTCGTGGTAAATAGCGAAAACTTAGAAAAATGCTTTTAAAAGCATTTTTCTAAGTTGCATGTTGCACACACACATGTCCTTTGGACATGTGTGTGCGCAACACCTGTTAAAATTTGCATTTAAGGGGTTCTACAGGGTGTCCTTTGGACACCCCTGGCACCCTTTAAATCGCTATCTTATTTGCGATTAGCTAATTACTAATCGCAAATAAGGAATTCTCCCCGTTCATTCCTATGGGCCTTTTGGCCCATAGGAATGAATGGGAAGTTATTCCTTATTTGCGATTTGCAATTAGCTAATGGCAAATAAGGAATATGTAGGAATCGCATTTTATTTTGCGATTCCTACATGAATACCGTTTTGCAAGTCAGTAATAGCGATTCCTTATGAATCGCTATTACTGACTCGCAAAACGTCCCTTTGATGAATCAGGCTGAATGTCTTTTAATCACGTGTTATGGAGTGTATGTGGTGTGTAGTGAAGTTCCTGTTTTCAGATTTACTTGTAGAGCTGTGCAAAGTTTGGAATAATAGTTCTTTTTCACAGAGTTCTTTATTGGTTCTTCCAACAAAAGTGTGTTACTGCCTCACTACCCCAGACCAGCTGAGCAGGAGAAAGATGCTCTCAGTGATAGTAGTGAGACTCTCGGCAGGAAGAGCTGTGAGTCCGCGGGCGGAAGTCTGTCAGATAGAAGAGACACGGTCAGTAGGAGGAAAGTGAGGCTGAGAGTCAGCGGGTGGAAGAAGAGGCTGTCAGTGAAAGTGTGAGGCTGCATTTAAAGTGTAGTGCTGTTAGCAGGAGGGAGAAGAGGCTGTCAGTGAAAGTGTGATGCTGTCAGTGAAAGTGTGATGCTGTCAGTGAAAGTGTGGTGCTGTCAGTGAAAGGGTGGTGCTGTCAGTGGGAGGGCGGTCCTGATAGCAGTAGAGAGAAGAGGCTGTCAGTGAAAGAGTGGTGCTGGTAGTGAAAGTGTGGTGCTGTCAGTGGAAGGGCAGTCCTGTCAGCTGGAGGGAGACGAGGCTGTCAGCGGGAGGGAGAAGAGGCTGTCAGTGAAAGGGTGGTGCTGCCAGTGAAAGGGTGGTGCTGTCAGTGGGAGGGAGGTCCTGTTAGCAGGAGAGAGAAGAGGCTGTCAGTGAAAGAGTGGTGCTGGTAGTGAAAGTGTGGTGCTGTCAGTGGAAGGGCAGTCCTGTCAGCTGGAGGGAGACGAGGCTGTCAGCAGGAGGGAGAAGAGGCTGTCAGTGAAAGGGTGGTGCTGTCAGTGGTAGGGCGGCCCTGTCAGCGGGATTTATTTATTTATTTATTTGCTGGTTTATATAGCGCTAGGAATAAACTCCCGTAGGAGTATCTCCGCGCTTGTGACAACCGGCCAGAGAAACTGTGGAGGGTAGCAATGATGTTAAAACTTACTTCAGACAACTGATCTTAATCCCGAGATAAGATGCTTAGCTAGAATAAACTAAATAGAAAAGTTTTTAGGTTTTTTCTGAAACAGAGATGGTTGGAGCATTGTCTCAGTGAGAGTGGGAGCGCGTTCCAGAAATTAGGACCCACCACAGACAAGGCCCTACCGCCTAGCCTAGTTTTGCTTATCTTAGGTACGCTCAATAACAGTTGTTCGCTGGACCTAAGGGTGCGGGTGGGAACGTATGGAACAAATTTTCTAGCCAAGTATTCTGGTCCTAATTCATGAAGACCTTTATGAATGATACAGCAGGTCTTGAACTTCACTCGTTGACGTATAGGCAACCAGTGAAGTTTGTGTAGTAGAGGTTTAGATGGAGATCTGGGAGGTGCATTGAGCACCAGCCTGGCTGCTGTATTCTGCACTACCTGCAGACGATCTAGTACCTCTTCATTTGCACCTGCCAGGAGACCATTATAATAATCAAGACGGCTGATAACTAGAGCCTGGACTAAAGTTCTCCTATGGGAGTCAGGGAGGAAAGGAAATATCCTACGGAGGAGACCTATCACGTGGAAACAAGATCCCACAGTGGTGTTGACATGTTGTTTCATGGTCAACTCCGGTTCCAATCGAACCCCCAGGTTCTTGATTATTGATTTGGGTTCAGGTACTGGGCCTAAGTCAAGTGGCCACCAATCGGGGGACCATTGGACCCTGGCTTCACCGAAAAGCATCACCTCGGTCTTCCCAACATTACATTGAAGAAAGTTGGAAGACATCCACTGCGCTACTGCCTTCATCCCATCGGAGAAAGATTGTATAATCTCCGGTGTTAGTTGTTTAAAGGGGAAGAGCAGCTGCGTATCATCTGCGTAAGACACTGGGCAAAAGCCAAAGGCTCTGGTTATTTCTGCCAATGGAGCCACATAGGTATTGAACGGGGTCGGGCTCAAACAAGATCCCTGCGGGACCCCCTTGGTGATTTTAACCTCTTCCGACCTAAACTCACCCATGGTGACGCATTGGGTGCAGTTGGAGAGGAAGCTTTTAATCCAGTCCAGTGCCTTACTGCCGATTCCACTCACAGACAGTCGTTCGATCAGGATGTTGTGTGAGATGGTATCGAACGCTGCCGATAAATCCAGCAGTACCAGGACAACGGAATAACCATTGTCCTGGTACATCCGCAGATCGTCCGTTATCGACAGCAGGGCCGTTTCGGTGCTATATTTTGGCCTTAAACCTGACTGTGATGGATCAAGGCTGCCTGATTGTTCAAGGTAGTTAGATAGATGTTTATTGGTGTGCTTTTCGATGATTTTCCCTAGAAATTGTAACAGGGAAATTGGCCGGAGATTAGACATGATGGGATGGAGGCAAGGGTGTCAGTGGGAGGGCGAAGACGCTGTCAGTGGAGTGGTAGTGCTGTCAGTGGAATGGTGATGATGTCAGTGGAATGGTGGTGCTGTCAGTGGAAGGGTGGTGCTATCAGTGGAAGGGCAATCCTCTCAGCGGGATGGAGGCGAGGGTATGAGCAGGAGCGAGAAGAGGCTGTCAGTGAAAGGGTGGTGCTGTCAGTGGAAGGGCGGTCCTGTGAGCATGAGGGATGAGAGGCTGTCAGTTAAGTGGTGGTGGTGTCAGTAGAAAGGCAGTGCTGTGAGCAAGAGGGAGAAAAGGCTGTGAGCGGGAGGGAGGCGAGGCTGTGGGTGGGAGGGAGGCGAGGCTGTAAGTCAGCAGGAGGAGGTGCTCTCAGTGATGATGAGATGAGAAGTTTTCACTGATAAGTGGGAGCCTCCCAGCAGGAGGCAGGAGATGCTGTCAGTTGGAAGGAGGAGAGGCTGTCCGTGATAAGGGCAACCCTCTCAGGCAGAGTGAAGAGAGACAGGGAAACAAAGAAAAGGTTGGCAGATAAAGGGGTTTTGGTGTCTGCACAAGCTGGGAAGCAGGTGTGAGAGGCACAGTCCCTGGAGTCACAAGAGGGGATATGTTAAATGCTGCAGAATATTTGGAAAGAATTGTGGGGCATATTACCAACAACTAGCGATAATTATTGCTATGTTGGCTTAGCGGCAATATTTTTATCGCCGAGCTGCGGCGATTTTTATCGCTTAGGAACCTTGCTATTATCAAGGTTTATCTCCTAAGCGATAAAAATCGGCCGAAATGCATGAATATCGCTGAAAAGTCAGCGATTTTCATGCATTACCGATCTAATGCTCCTAGCCATGTTATCCACCTACCATTGGATAACATGGCTAAGAACTGCTCAGGGGCAGGTGTTAGCTTTTGGAGATAATCGCGCTTACCGCGAATATCTCCAAAAGTTGGTAATAGGAGATAGCGTTGTTAGCGACTGTTTCCAGTCGCTAACATCTTGGCACGCCCACCTTGCATGTCATTAGTGATAAATTTCACTGACATGCAAAGCATGGCCCAAGATGGTCGCTATCTCCTACTAGCTGTCGCTAACTGGTGTTAGCGACAGCTAGGTAATAGGGAGATAATTTTATCTCCGCTTTCTTAGCTTTTAAAGCCAAAAAAGCGGAGATATACCCCCTTGATAATATGCCCCAAAGTCTCTCTAGCTTGTCTCCAGTCTGCTGTCCACTCTGCCCAGGAGACTGCAGGTGAATCGGCCGGCTTCTTGCGACTGAGTGCAAAAAGGGACATCAGCAGGCAGAACTGTACCGCAGCTCCTAATAGTGGCAGCCATGATGGATAGTCATATTGGTGGTCCAAGCATCAGTGCTGTCCAGGCTGGACTATGCCAGCTCCCTACTGGCGGGAGTTAACCAGTCAGATTTTCTGCGGCTCCAGCGGGTTCAAAACGCTGCGGCCCGACTGGTGACAGGTTTGCCTAGGCGGTGCTCGGTGTCCAATGCCCTGCGCTCTCTCCACTGGCTCCCTGTGCAGCAGAGGATTAGATTCAAGGTCCTCTGCCTTGCATTTAAAATCCTCAAGGGTACTTCCCCACAAATCTTGGAGAAACTGCTGATCCCCTATGTCCCCTCTCGCACTCTTAGATCGCTAGGCCAGAACTTAGCAGTGGTCCCGCGTTTTAAGTTGAGCAGAATTGGTGGCCGCTCCTTTCGAGTCCTGACAGCGAGCTGGTGGAATTCTCTTCCTCCACAAATCCGGGCCATCGATGAGCTCCTTCAGTTTAGACGGGCTATCAAGACCTTTTTATTTGTTTAGCTCATCTGTTGTGTTTCTTCTCCTTTCTGCCCGCTTTTAATGATGTGTTGTGTTTACCTTCTCAAAGCGCCATGACGCCCCTTTGCTGGGGCAGCTGTGCGCGGTACAAATATAAATAGCATAACATAGCATAACATAACATATTTACCAAAATTTGGTACTCCAGTAGTGAGGTAATTGAAATTTTTATGGTCAAATGTGTCCCCTACCGTGTACCCCAACGGCTCCATGTACGAGTTTTAAGTACATGTAATTTCCCTCCACAACCGAATATGAAGACGCAAATACATTTGCGTCCAACGTTAACATGTCCTCTATCAGATCCACCATGAATGGATGGATAATTCAGTTCCAAAGTATGCCATGCCACCGTCTTTATATGGTGTGTTTTCACGTTTTTCCTGGCTCTGCCGAGCTAGGCCCTGAATTCTGACTTCAAGCCACTTCTGTTTCTGCCTCTGAAAGCTGCAGCATGGAGATGCATCCCTGACCTCTACCTTACTTCCTGCCAAGCGAGCGGTGCCCGGCTCGGCCTGGTCTGCCTGCCAAGAAACAGTATTTTACCTTCAAGTTATCAGCGTAGTCAGCTCAGCTCCTCGAAAACACATTCCTGTCTAGTGATTTAGGTAAACATATCCCCGGCTGCAGAGCAAAGAGCAAGTCTTCCTGTCTCCGTGCAAGTAATTTACAGTTCCCGTTACCAGAGTAGGCCCATGGCCCCGCACGTAGACACGCAGACACCTATACACGCACTAACATTCAGTATAGAGTAGCCTCTGCCCAAGTGACCTTTTTCTCTAGATTAAACTTCCTCCAAATATTAGATATCAGATATGTTATAGGGACAGGTCGATCTGACATGCCAGACTTCTGTCTCTTCTACTAGTGCTAAATGTCAGACCCTTAGCTTCCTCCAGATGTACGTCAATCACACGTCATATTAGCTGCGCGCATTCAGGCCACAGGTTTCAGCTGACTCTGCAAGAATTCTCTAAGCATCCACCCACTTGTGACGCTTTTCTGTGACGTTTCTAGTGTACGCCTCTGTGCACACCCCTGTTCACGCCTTTTTGCTACGCACATGTGTTCTTATCACATACATTTCACTTGTCACGCCTACTGTATTCAATGCCATTGTGCCATTCTACTATATATGTCATGTACTGTGAATAAATCGTTGACATCTTTCCTGCCATCATTGCATACCCGAACCCTTGTATTGATGGAATAGATTTCCATGGCTCGAGTCATCATTCATGATTAAAGCCCTTATGACTCAGACACCACGGACTCTGCCTCTCATTTGATTGAGCTATTTTCTTTAATTATCCGTAATTATCTGGCAAACTCGTATACGGTAAATTATTTACCACATAATTTGGCGTCCGAATAGGGACCCCTCCCCCACCCCACGCGCCGGTGATGTGTCGCAGGCTTTGCCCCCGACTACAGCTGTGACGGACCCCATGCGCATCTGCAGGTTTTCCTGTATCTCCCTCAGGCCTACGGAGGTGACGGAGACTGCGGTCGACATCCAGACGAGGCGGTGAGGAGTGCGGAGGATCCCGACCAGAGCCCAGCCGAGAGAGCAGTGTCCGAGGTATCGAGAGGCCCACCAGTAGTGTCGAGGCGCACGCGTAGTGCGCAGCAGCAGCAGCGACGTCATAGCGGTCCAGTCCAGTCGAGTTTCCGAGGCCTTCTGTTCTGTGCTTCCCAGTGAGTACCGTTGCTGGGGACACATCAAGACGGGTGCATTGATTTTTGTCCGGTCAAGACGGGTTTGGGTACACAAATCCGGTCTGCACTGTTTTAGCAGTGTATCTGTACTGTTTAGCAGTGCATCTAGTATCCAGATATCCAGTTATTATTGTTTGTTTCGAAATGTTTCAACGTGTTTTAATGTCGTGGTATGAGTGATTGTTTGCATTTTCTTATTGTTTTCATTGTGTCTAGATCGAGGTAGCTATGCCTTTATTTTCGAAGTTGCGACAGATAGGAACTAGGAAAGGGATACTCGAAGAAGCAGTTCCCATCCCACCCAGGGACACTCCTGGACATTTTATGTACCACAAGCACGGCTTAAATGCCATATTATATCTAGAATTGTGGGTGGATTATACGAAAGACTTAGCAGAGAATCAGAGATGGCCCGTTACAGGGACATGGGATGCCGAGTGCATCATGAGAGTAGAGGAAGCGTTATGGAAAAAGAAAGCCAGACAATCACAGAAAGAGGCCATTGAATTATGGCGTAAAGAATCACATAGACGGACAGAGAAGGCGCTCAGAAAAGTAGAGGAAAGCAGAGAGGATTCCGAAAAAGCCAAAGAAAAAGACCTGCTAGAAGAAGGACAGCGAGTCAGAATAGAACAACACGAAAGACAGAGTAATGCCATTATGACAGGATTGTATCCAGTCCTGGCCGAGGGCCTGCCCAAGGCGACCCCGGAAATACCGAAAGATCTGCCCCCTCCATTGGTTCCGACTAAATTACGTCACAAAACCGCAGCAGATATTTTCCTCTCTTCCTATTTAGACGACGTAGCTCCCGCATATACCAATGTAACCGTACCACCTGTACCTGTACCACCTGTTGATCATCTGCCCCCAGGTCCGCAACAGCAGACCCCTCCCGCACCACTTCTCGCACCTGTTGTCACTTCCCCTATTGTTCCCCCTGGTATTCATCCGCTTAATCCCTTTGGGGCTGGCGCTGCTCAGGTTCCAACTCCGTTACAAATACCGACCCTACAGACAGGTTATGCTCAAGCCTCCGCCTCAGGAGGTGCTACAGGAGGTCATCGCACCCCGCCACAGTTACAACGTATGACAATGAGAGATTTAGCAATGCAGCGTACGCCTAAAGCAGCCCCAGCCGAAAAGCTTAAAGAACAGCTTACAGATTGCAGATATGACACAGTGCCTGGTAAAACAGGACCCATGATGTTAGCATCCCTACGTTTAAGACGTGTTACAGATTACTTGGTGTTATTACCAGAAATGCCAGAACATCTAGACAATATATATCATTTTATTAGAACAGGAGAAAGACCCGAGTGTGTTGGTGAAGCCATGTCACATCAGAAAGTCGAGACACAGGGTTTAATAATGCGATTTTTGGTTAATTGTCTGATAAGGGAACAAGATCAGTCTAGTTTTCCTCAAGAAGAGATGGGGCGATTGTCAAGATGGAGTCAGAATATTGCCGAGGGCAAACATGATAGAGAGAGAAGTATACATGCTATGGTTAGAAAGATCCGTAAAGAAATAATAGTAATACATGCCCGTCGAGAATCTGAAAGGCATTCTGGGTCAGACGACAAAGAGACCTCAGATGAGGAAGAGCCAGAGAATCCAGCAGAAACCTCACAACAGGCGAGGGGAGACGTGATGGCATATGTAGGTAGAGAGAAACTCCCTAGACCGTACCCTCTTGATAGGCCCTTCGACAGACCCATTCGTTTAGAAAACAAGAAACGTTACCTTTGTCCGATACCAGAGCGATGTTCTCTTGAGCATATATTCCAAATTACTGATAAAGTACTGAAAGAAAGAGTAGGTTATCACGAACTCAATACCTTACGTGATCAGGAACTAGCCCGGTCCGCGGTACAGTGGGCCGGGGATGACAGCATATATAAAGATGATTCAGTAGTGCAAACATTTTTAAGTCTTACTCCAGATGAACAGCGACTAGCTGGTATATACATGACCCAACACCTCATTATACAGTATGAAAACCAAGCATCTGACCCAGGTCCATTATATAATTTATTGCAGGACTTACTCATGAGAAGATGGAGAGGCCTAGGTACCGATTTAATAGACATAATCTTAGAACAACGTCACAAGTATAGAACATTCTTAACTCCTCATCTCGTCTCCGTTCCACCCCCAGTCAGGCAACCATATCATCTAGACAAACAGCATCCTTTACGAGAAGTACATCCAGTCAGGAAAGCCGACGATACCCTTGAACGCGTGTTTGTATACACGCCCATAACTAAAATGGAATTATTAGAAATGAAGAAAATAGTGCCCAGTCATGATAAAGACCCTGCAGGTTTCCACCGTGAAATAAAAGACATGTTACTCATGGGAGATTATACCTATCCAGACATTATGAAGATACTGAAAGTGTTATTGCCTGCCGGTATTTATGAGAAACTCAAGGAAAAAGAATGGGAGGTGGGAGACAAAAAGATTAATTGGGCTGAATTAGAAACCGAAGAAACTGGTCGAACCCCAGGTTTAGGTCTTGGGGAGAAAACTAAAGCATTACCAGGATTGTTAGTACAGGTCTTGCCAAGATTATTGGCAACTAAAAAGGAGGATTGGGATGCAATCTCAGCCTGCAAACAGAAACACGACGAAGACACTAGTGATTTTTATTCCCGATTCGAGAAATGTTTTATTATTAATAGTGGCCTGAAAACAAGTAGCGAGTCATACCCACACCTTTTTGTATCAAAGTTAGTCGAGAACTCCCTGCCCCAGGTTAAGAACCGTGTACTGAAAGTCGAGAGCACATGGCAAGCTAATACGCCTTCCCAAATGTTACAAATGTTACAGTACCACCAGAACAGAATTAGGGAAGAACATGATCACGAACAGAGACGTATGAAAGACACGAAAATGAAAGTACTAGTTGCTCAGTCGGTTTCAGCTGATGGCCATAAAAGGGGTACGACACAATCCAATAATTCAAATTCAGCAACTCCTGTTAAAGGGATATGCAACTATTGTAAACAGCCAGGTCACTATGTAAACGATTGTGCAGTTTTGAAACACAACATAGCCACAGGTAAAACTA
Organism: Lissotriton vulgaris; assembly: GCF_964263255.1. Taxonomy (NCBI): domain Eukaryota; kingdom Metazoa; phylum Chordata; class Amphibia; order Caudata; family Salamandridae; genus Lissotriton; species Lissotriton vulgaris. The sequence continues at coordinate 417,806,911 of NC_141689.1, read as the reverse complement.
AAGAGAGACCGCGTCCTCCTAGACAGGACCAGGTCCAACAACACGTTCCACAGAATGTCCAGCCTATGCAGGTTCCACAACAGACCGTAGCAGTACCACAGCCACAACCCATTGCCGCAACACTACATGTTACACAGCAGATGTACCAGTATGCACAATCTGACTATCCCGATTATCAGCAATACACATGAAACAGCCTAGAGAGGGAGGTTGGCTTGCCCCTTATCGAAGTTCCTGTAGATCAAGAAGGTCCTTATGTACATAGTCAGGTATTAGGGAAAGATAGAAAATTTTTGATTGACACAGGGGCAAGCAGGACGACCATCAGTCATGACGAGGTTCCAGGGGCACCCCTCTCAGGCTCACAGAATGTTTCCCTTGGATTTTCAGGAAAGCCTATAGTCAATGAAGTATCGAAACCTGTTCCCCTAGCAGTTGGTCCATTATCTCGTACTACAGACTTATTGCTCACGAAATCATGTCCAGAGAATTTGCTTGGTATAAAGACCCTGAAAGCTCTAGGAGCTGTAATTTGTTGTTCTCCGGAAGGAGTAAGGTTGTTCCTTCGTGACTTCAAGGGACATTATGTATTGAGAGATTTTGACCCCAGGTTACAGAATGTTCCTGCACATTTATGGGCACAAGGCCCCACTGATGTAGGTTGTATGCACATTACTCCATATCGTGTCACACTCAAGCCAGGAGTAGTACTACCTCGTATTCGACAATACAAGTTACCCCCAGATGCTGTAGTAGCTCTACTGAAAATCATTGACGAACTCATTGCACAAGGAGTGGTTGTAGAAACCGACTCAAATGTTTGTAATTCCCCTATCATTCCAATTCTTAAACGTACAGATCCTAACGCACCTCCTGTTTATCGATTAGTCATCGATTTACGAGAATTGAATAAATGTATTATACCACAGTATCCTGTGGTCCCAGACATTTCATCCCTATTGACTGCTATTGATTCTGAGGCGACGTTCTTTACTGTAATCGACCTCAAGAACGCCTTCTTTAGTGTCCCCATTGATCCGGAAAGCCAATATCTTTTCGGATTCTGTTTAAATGGCCGAAGCTTCAAATTTGCACGCGCACCTCAAGGATTTACAGAAAGCCCCAGCATCTACAGCCAAGCATTAAAACGACAACTTGACAGTATTCACATGCCTGCCAACACTGCCCTACTCCAATACGTCGATGATCTATTGATCACCGCCCGTAGTGAATCAGAATGTGAACAAGCATCGTTGACAGTTTTGCATTTCTTGGCAGACAAGGGACACAAGGTGTCTCCTTCGAAGCTACAATTCTGTGCCCAGCAAGTTGTGTACCTTGGGCACTTGCTGTCCAAGTGGGGTAGGCAGCTGACACCTGAACGAATTCAGTTAATTGCACATCTTCCGCAACCCAAGACACAGAAAGAAGTACGAGCCTTTATTGGACTCACTTCCTATTGCAGACAATGGATTCCACAATATGCATTTCTAGCTAAACCACTTATACAGTTGACAACACAGGAGGCAGCGTCTTCGACTGTCCTCCCTTGGACTCAGGAACATACACAAGCTTTTGATGAATTAAAGAAAGCCTTATGTCAAGCACCAGTTCTAGCGACACCATGTTACAGCAAACCTTTTACACTTTTTGTCACAGAGCGCGATGGCACAGCGTTGTCGGTTCTCACCCAGGTACAAGCAGACAAACACCAACCGTGTGCTTATTTTTCGAGTACATTGGATCCAGTAGCCCAGGCCCTGCCTGCGTGCTTAAAGTCAGTTGCAGCAACAGCTCTAGCAATCCGACAAAGTGATTCCATTGTATTAGGACATCAATTGACAGTACAAGTTCCACACTCTGTAGAGGTTCTCCTAAATAGAACACAGACTCAACACTTGACTGTAGCACGACTGACAGGTTATGAATTGACATTATTCCAACCACACATAGAAATCAGACGTTGTAATACACTGAATCCTGCTACACTTTTACCATCGAGCACAATAGACCCTACTCCACATGATTGCGTGGAAGTAGTTGACACAGTTACGAAACCCAGACAAGACTTGACAGATGTCGCATCATCCGATCCAGACCTGACACTTTATGTGGATGGTTCATGTTTAAGAACAAGTACAGGAGAATTAGTGGCCGCATATGCAGTGACCACTGAAACTGAAGTTATAGAAACCCATCGCATTGACACCCTGTCAGCCCAAGCAGCAGAGCTCATTGCTCTGACTCAAGCCTGCAGACGAGCCAAGAACTTGAAAGTAAACATATACACAGATTCCCGTTATGCATTCGGAGTCGTTCACGACTTCGGTGTCCTCTGGCAAGAAAGAGGTTTCTTGACCTCTCACGGAGCCAAGATACAGCATGGCCCCCTCATTCAAGCTCTGTTAGAAGCAATACATTTTCCTACAGCTATAGCTATCATGAAGTGCAAGGCACATATGAAAGTCACCGACAAGATTTCTCAGGGCAACGATTTTGCAGATCGAATAGCGAAACATACAGCACTGACTCATACTCAAACAACGGACATGACAAAGACTGATGTAACCTCACTGACACATTGTATGACAGTTAAGGACCCACACAAGATGTCATAGACATACAGACACATGCTACTCCAGATGAAATAAAGAAATGGACTGAACAAGGAGGGGTCCAGACAGATCAAGGATGGATGACGAAGGGAAAGGCCACATGGTTTCTCCCCGACTCTATGGTTCAGGTTATCATAAACACAGCACATAGTCCAGCACATTTAGGAGAAAAAGCCATGTTAGACAGTTTACAGAATCTTTGGTTCAACAAGCATTTACGAGCAGCAGCCAAACAGAAAGTGCGTACCTGCATGATCTGTTGTCAGTTCAACCCAGGAAAAGGTGTTCCCGTAGAGCAAGGTGGATTTCATCCTCCCGACTATCCTTTTGAAGTCCTCCAGATGGATTATATTCAGATGGAAAGATGCCGAGGATTCAAGTATGTCCTCGTAGTTGTCTGTGCTCTATCCCGATGGACAGAAGCATATCCCGTCCCAGATTACACTGCCCCGACCACTGCCAAGCAGTTGGTTCGTGAATTCTTCCCTCGATACGGTTTGCCCCGTGTCGTGTATTCAGATAACGGTCAGCCATTCTCATCCGAACTTATGAATCAGGTCTCGCTTCTATTGGGGTACCAGTGGAAGTTTCACTGTGTCCGGCATCCTGAGGCAGCAGGTCTCGTGGAGCGGCACAATCAGACTCTGAAAACTCGCCTTGCCAAAGTGTGTAAAGAGAAGGGAGTAGATTGGATAATAGCTTTGCCAGTTGCTCTTTTTTATATGAGAATGGTAGCCCACTCTAGGACAGGGCTATCCCCGTATGAGGTGGTCTTCGGTAGACCTCCTAATATGTGGGGGACGCCTCTGCCTCGAAAAATTACCGATGTTGATAGTACTATGTTGGCAGATTACCTTGCTTCCTTGATGTCTGCACTACAATCATGTCGTTCACAGGTCGCAGCAGCCTTCCCAGACAACACCAAGGTGAAGCCACATGAACTGGTCCCGGGTGATGTTGTAGTCGTTCGGAATTTTGATAGATCGAGCCCTTTGGAGCCCCGCTGGAAGGAGCCGAAGATCGTTTTGTTAACAACCAGGACTGCCGTGAAACTGGAGGGGCGCAAGGGTTGGGTGCACTCCAGTCACGTTAAGAGATTCCATGGACTTCCGCCAAAGACTGAATCCCAGAACTCCCACGTACCAGTGACTGATACCAAACTCCCCCTTCTAGAGAAAACTCCCCAAGAGGAGTACAGACAGAAATTGAGGTCTAGTAAGTCAGACAGTTTAATTGTTTAAGTCCCCTCCTGGGTGAAGCGGTTAGGCAGTTTCTGACAATGTACAAGTTAGACCCAAATAGAGAGAGAGATAGACAGGAGACCAAGAAACGGAAATATTGTAAAAGTCTCCGGAGCAGATGCGTCTGCACATTACTTATTATGTTTTTTCTGAGTCTTGCGATTATTGCAATAAGTTGGATGTTATGCATATATTTTCCTCTTGCACATTCTTTTTCTAATGACACTGTCGAGCACACGTTTAGTGCTCTTCCTCCACACGAATTGTCTTATCGACTTGCGCTGCGTAACAATACATTTATTCGCATGTTACACCATTCTCACCAAATCAACAATGCCACTAATTGTTGGATATGTGGCCGACTCCCTCCCTATCAGAACTACAAGGGAGCTCTGCCCATCTTTCCTTACCCGTTTACACATAATGGTTCCTGTGGTGCATGGTTTAGTTTAATAACCTCTATAAACACCGAGTCTAGAGTTTCCCAAAGCAATTGGATGTGGGGAAATCTGAACACAGTCATGAACAAAGCATGTTTCCCAGACAAGGAGGGTTTTCCACAAATGACAGGGACAGATCTAGAAAACGAAGTGTATGGATTAGGCAATTTTACACTTAACCTCATGATTCTAAATGTTCAGTCAGAAACCAGTCCAGACTTGCCATCCATATCGGTTCTACCAGCGATAGGTGTATTGTGTGTCAGAAAGAAAGGTTCAGTACATCTAGGTCACAGTGACTGTACTACTATGGTCGAATTCAGTGATAAAGGCAAGTCTACATTCAAAGCTTCCCGACATTCCTATTTCATTTGTGGTCAGACAGCCTATGTACGTTTACCTCCAGACTGGGATGGTACTTGTTTCATTGCATTCTTATTGCCACCAGTATTCCTAGCCCCATCTGACTATCACAGGAATTCCCGCCTTAATATTGTCAGGCACAAGAGAGACCTCCCAATAGTTGATCAGACTGAAACTACATGGGAACAATATACAGATTTCAATAAAGGATTCTTTCCCTATCTAGGCACTGTCTCCAATAGTAAACTGATACGCAAATTGACCAGAATACTTGAAGCCGTAGTGAATGAGACTACTTCTGCCTTGGGCAACTTAACAGAGGAGCAGTCTGCTATGAGACTTGTCGTTCTTCAGAACCGCCTTGTCCTTGACGTCATCCTGGCCGATAGGGGCGGGGCCTGTAGAGTCATCGGATCCAGTTGCTGCGTGTTTATTCCAAATAACGCGCCATCAGTCTATAAGGCCATTACCAGACTTCATGAAATTGCCCATCTGATACACCAGAATCCAGGCTCCTGGACTTGGTCCGGTTGGCTCTGGAGTGTAATCACAGCCTGGGGATGGAAACTACTGTCATTCCTAGGAATCATATTGGCCATAGTATTCAGTTGTTGCCTATGTCTGCAATGTGGGCCAGCAATTTGCGGCTTGTGCGCCACAGCTTGTGTTCCCCATCCAAGTTCACGTTCCCATTCCCGAAGAAAGAAAGAAGAGCAGATGTTGTTATATGAACAGATTGATGGTCTCATGAACATCGACATATCATGAAGGGTCCGTAGGGGACAAGGAGGGAATGAGGTAATTGAAATTTTTATGGTCAAATGTGTCCCCTACCGTGTACCCCAACGGCTCCATGTACGAGTTTAAGGTACATGTAATTTCCCTCCACAACCGAATATGAAGACGCAAATACATTTGCGTCCAACGTTAACATGTCCTCTATCAGATCCACCATGAATGGATGGATAATTCAGTTCCAAAGTATGCCATGCCACCGTCTTTATATGGTGTGTTTTCACGTTTTTCCTGGCTCTGCCGAGCTAGGCCCTGAATTCTGTCTTCAAGCCACTTCTGTTTCTGCCTCTGAAAGCTGCAGCATGGAGATGCATCCCTGACCTCTACCTTACTTCCTGCCAAGCGAGCGGTGCCCGGCTCGGCCTGGTCTGCCTGCCAAGAAACAGTATTTTACCTTCAAGTTATCAGCGTAGTCAGCTCAGCTCCTCGAAAACACATTCCTGTCTAGTGATTTAGGTAAACATATCCCCGGCTGCAGAGCAAAGAGCAAGTCTTCCTGTCTCCGTGCAAGTAATTTACAGTTCCCGTTACCAGAGTAGGCCCATGGCCCCGCACGTAGACACGCAGACACCTATACACGCACTAACATTCAGTATAGAGTAGCCTCTGCCCAAGTGACCTTTTTCTCTAGATTAAACTTCCTCCAAATATTAGATATCAGATATGTTATAGGGACAGGTCGATCTGACATGCCAGACTTCTGTCTCTTCTACTAGTGCTAAATGTCAGACCCTTAGCTTCCTCCAGATGTACGTCAATCACACGTCATATTAGCTGCGCGCATTCAGGCCACAGGTTTCAGCTGACTCTGCAAGAATTCTCTAAGCATCCACCCACTTGTGACGCTTTTCTGTGACGTTTCTAGTGTACGCCTCTGTGCACACCCCTGTTCACGCCTTTTTGCTACGCACATGTGTTCTTATCACATACATTTCACTTGTCACGCCTACTGTATTCAATGCCATTGTGCCATTCTACTATATATGTCATGTACTGTGAATAAATCGTTGACATCTTTCCTGCCATCATTGCATACCCGAACCCTTGTATTGATGGAATGGATTTCCATGGCTCGAGTCATCATTCATGATTAAAGCCCTTATGACTCAGACACCACGGACTCTGCCTCTCATTTGATTGAGCTATTTTCTTTAATTATCCGTAATTATCTGGCAAACTCGTATACGGTAAATTATTTACCACAGTAGGACGAGGACTGAACAAGACAACCAGCAGCGCTCTTAGTCATGCCACAAGCACACACGGAACGATTCTAATTTGGGAATGTAGAGGAAACTGGAGACAATTTAGTTTGAGGAGTTAATTTCGTGAGCCATAAAGGTTCTTCCAAATCCCCAGCAGGCCTCCTTCCCATGAGAAAAGAAAAAGTGTGGTGTACCTGAAGCGAACACTGTGCTCCAAAGTAAAAAAATAAATAAACGGAGCACGGTGTCCCTACAGCGGGCGCCTCGCTCCGAAATAAAGTGCAAATCAATAAATAGTTGGAGCGCAGCGTCCCTAAAGCGTGCGCTGTGCTCTGAAATAAAGAAACAATAAATAAATAAATGGAGCACAGTGTCCCTAAAGGGGCGCTGCGCCCTGAAATAAACCTACATTTGAAACACAAATCCCCAAAAACGTACAAACATACCAAAGGAAAAACACATAGCCAAAAAAAAATCAATAAGAAGTTACCGAAAGAAACCCCCCTCAAAAAACAAGTATTGAAGCAACCACAATGATAAACAGACATTACATGAATGGAAAAAAAAAAGTGCCTACCCAATAATTAAAAGACTTTGAGCCTCATTTATGAGGCTGTGCATCACTTTTACACCGCCGGTGCGTCACTTTTTGTGACACACCAGCAGCGTAAAAAATGTGCCTTGTTGCACCATATTTACAAAGTGATGCATCTGGGTCGATGCGTCACTTTGTAAACCCCTGCGCTACATTATACCTGCGCCAGGTATAATGTATGCAGGGGGACGTTCTGACGCAAGAAAGGGTCATAGAAGTGACGCAGTGAAATCTGTGAGATTTCACTGCGCCACTTCTAGGACTCAAATGCGTCAAAATCTTACGCCTGCCTCACAGCAGGCGTAAGATTGATGCAAGCCCTTTCACATGGGGCTTGCTCACTGTGAACGGACACATTGCTGGAGTTGCGTCACTTTTGTGACACACTCCAGCAATGCGTCAATTTTGCGCCTACAGATATGTCAGAAATACTGATGTATCTGTAACTCCTTGCGACATGATGCATCATACGGTAAATATGACGCATCATTGGTGTCGCAAGGAGGGGGCAATGAAAAGTGACGCATCGCTGTTTTCACGCAGCGATGCGTCACTTTTCATAAATGAGGCCCTTTGTGTACTGCTGCCAATACAAGATCTGGGTGGGCGGGGTGAAAAGGAGACAGAGCGGTAACCAGGAGGGACTAAAAAGCCTCACTCACAATGTAAAGCCACCGTTTACTATAAACAATGACGCAAGCCAATCGAAAAAATGGGCGGCTCCTTACCTCCACTTCTCAAAGGATATTGATTACAAACAGCCTTGCAGAGCGAGCAGAGCATGCGCGCTGCAATGCTAGGCGAGACCGAAAATAAATAAACGGAGCACGATGTCCCTAAAGCGGGTGCCGTGCTCCAAAATAAACCCCTCTGAAATAAAGAAAAAATAAATAAATACACGGAGCATAGTGTCCCTAAAGCGGACGCCACGCTCCGAAATAAACATACATTTGAAACATAAATCCCCCAAAATGCACATACATACTGTCAGAAAAACACATTGCAAAAAAATAAAAAATAACAAGTTACCAAAACAAACCCCCCCAAAAAATGTCAGCTATTATAAGTAGTGAAGCAACCACAATAGTAAATAGACATTACACGAATGGTGAAAAATAGTGCTTACCCAATAATTAAAAGATTCAGTGTACTGCCGCCAGTAAAAGATCCAGTCCGGGTGGGTGGGGCGATAAGAAGACAGGGCGGTAACCAGGAGGGACTAAAAATTTGCACTCACAATGAAAAGCCACCGTTTACCATAAACTATGACGCAAGCCAATCGAAAAAACAAGTGGAGCCTAAACTTCACTTCTCAAAGGATATCGATTACAAGAAGCTTTGCAGAGCGTGCCGCGCATGTGCGCTGCAAAGCCAGGCGAGACCTAAAAAGGTGTGGCCCAATGCTACACAAACAGGAGACTAAGGGGCATATTTACAAGCCCTCAGTGCCACCGGAGTGTCACTTGTTTTGATGCTCTGGTGGCACAGTGCTCTTTTCCATATTTGCACGGAGGCGCTAAGCCACTTTGCATGGCTTAACACCACCTTGTAAATATGCCCCTTACCGCCACAGTCCAATGGGTGTTGCTGTGGGCGTTCCACCGCCACCCCATTTGCTTTTTGATGATGCCCCAGATTTACAAGCCTAAGCAGCAACAAAAACGAACTTCATGGAATACCAGGCATTAGAACGGTGCAACAAGGAGAAATCCTGAATTTCTCCTTGTTTGTTGCTTTTTCCATGTGTGCTGCATTCAGAAGATGCAAATCACCATTACTGATTGTTTATGTGCAGGAAGGTGTTCCTTCCTGCACATAAACAATTGTCCCTGCCGTGCAGGCACTTTTACAACATGGCATCAGGGTGCGTATACTGGAGCTAGGCAGCTTTTTTTCTCCAGCGCTAGGGAAAACACAGGCGTTCACTGTATTTTTGTGAATACAGCGCACCCCTGCATTTTGCAAATGACAGAGCAGGAGCTGCCAAATTTGGCGCACCTCCGCGCTCTGACATTTGTTTGTGAATATGCCACTATGTATCCAAGCCTTTTCGGCACTTCTGAATGGTAAACGGATAATTTCAGTTTATCATCGTAAATTCAGGGGCCCCAGACAACATGCCAGAGTTCACTAGCTGATGATTAGAGGTCGCCACTGCAATCTCTGGTGACCCAAAAATTACGTCCATAGGTTCTACTGTCTACCTCAGATGCCATTTCGTTGCACTTTAAAACTGCTCCACGATCAAGCCATCTGAATATAAAGCCAACGTGGCTATGTTAAAAGACAACCCAACTTGTGTTGTTAGCCAGGATCTACTGTGCTTTTATGGCCGCTGTTATATAGGCTAGATAAACAAATACTGCTCTGTTTTTAAAGTAGGCCTCACAGATTATTTCACGTCAAAGAAACACTAGGGCGCGGTACGGATTTCAAGGCAGGCCGTGCCCTTGCTGAGACTAGGGAGGCGGCGCGACAGTGAGAGGAACTGGGGTTGAGCAAAGTGAAGGGGGAGGCAGAACACAGGTGAGAGAGCAAGAGAGCAAGAAAACAGACGCACTCCCAGGGAGGGCATATAGGAAAATAAAAATAAAGGGGCATATTATCAAGGGTGGCAATAGGGAATTTTCGCCGATTTAGCGTCCATTTTCGCCGCTTTATCGGCCGTTTTCGCCGACTAAGCGGCGATAATTCTATCGCCCTATTAGCAAGCTGCCGCTAACAGCAGTTAGCAACAGCTTTTAGGTGATAGCGAGCGGTTTGGGGCCCAGTTTGCATGTTAGCGATATCTATCGCTAATGACATGCAAAGTGGGCGTACCCAACTTGTTAGCGACTGAAAACAGTCGCTAACATCGCTATTGCCTATTAGCAAGGCAGGCATAGCGATGGAAATATTCGCGCTAAGCGTGAATATCTCCAAATACTAACGCCTGCCCAGACCAGTTCTTAGCCATGTTATCCAATGGGAGGTGGATAACATGGCTAAAAGCATTTTGTCACTAATGCGTGAATATCGCTGTATTCTCAGCGATATTCACCCATTTCGCCGCTATCGCCAGAAAATTTATCGCTTTGGAGATAAACGTTGCTAATAGCATGTTATCTCAGCGATAAATTCCGGCGATGCTCAGCGATAAAAAAATCGTAGCTAAGCCTATTTAGCGATAAAAATCGCTACTTGTTGGTAATATGCCCCAAAGTTTCCTGATCGCAAGTAAAGTCATCATTGGATGGATGCAAGTCAGCCATATCAAAACACTGTGAGACCAAAATCAGGGCTGGCTTTAGGGCGGTGTGACCGGTGCGGCCGCACTGGGCGCTGACCTTTAAGGGGGTCGCTGTATTTAGCAATAACTTACCATTTAAAAGCACCTGCTACAGAGTTCCTTGTGCCCAGTTTTCAGGCAGCAATAAAAATGTCAAGATAACCCTAGTGACTAATATTCCTGCTGAATTGAGATATCTGAGTTTTGTCTAGTGGGAGTTTTGACTCACCATAAAGTAGCGCAGATGGTTAATATGCCTCCTACAAAGCACAGATCTGTATTCTATGTGGATAGCTGGATGGATTAGTAAAGCCAGCCTTTACCAGCACTGAAAAACAAATGAAATGTATGTGAAAGAGTGGCTATGGATAGATGAGTGGCACTTACACAGGTGGTAGCGAGGGAATCTGAGGAAGAGGTCATGGGGGCGCCAAAAAGATTGTCTCATAATAGGAGCCACTAGCTAAAAAGGCGAGCCTCACTGAAATGCTAAAAGGTGGGATGCATAAAGCAATGAGGAGGAGAACCATTGACTCAAGAGGAGACAACAGAGATAGTCAACAGAGATATCCAATCATGAGCAAGGGGCTGACACAGAGGTCACTCTATGTGCAGTAGAAACAGTAGGTATGGTCAACAGGTAGCTAAAACTTAAAATGGCTTTAAGGCCTGAAAATAGACAGCTAAAGCTGAAAAATTAGACTTAAATATCTTAGAATGGAAAACTTTGAAAAACGTTTTGGGCTATGTTCTTTTGGTGTGAAAAGTATCTCAGATTGCATAAAAACCTTCACGGAATGGCAAAGGAAAACCAAAAAACTGTAACCTTCATGAAAGGCAATAATGGGAAATATTTCTAGGAGAAAAAACTTCACACATACCTATTACAATCCAAAAGAGTCACACACACCCAGCAAATAACCAGCCCCTTGATACTCCTTGCCACACTCTTTTTCCCCACACATGGCTCATTAGACCAATGCACAGTTCTTTCTGGTATTCACTTCTTCGGCCATTTGGAATCGGACCAGCACTTTCCCTCACACTGGAGGCAGATGGAGAGAATTATGAAATCTTGAAAATGTAAGATGAATACATATTTTAATTTGTGGTCTCAACATGAAATAGCTAATCATTATTACGATTAACAGTGACTAGACTACTGTGCTTTTCTCATTGAAGAACTGCCAGAGAAAACTATCTGCTTTCTGTCAGTGTTGCTATTTATGATGTAGCGGAGATGTTATCAGTGATGGAGTGAGCAGTATATGGCTGAGTGAGTTATGGTTTGTACAGCATGATGTTCCCTAATCCATTCAGATTTCTTTAAATCTAAAGTTTTGATTGACATTTTTCAACAAATATAGCAGCATATTTACAAGGGCCATATCTCCGCTTTTTTGGCTTTTAAAGCCAAAAAAGCGGAGATAAAAATATCGCCCTATTTACAAGAGAGTGATACATGCATTAGCCGTTGTTAGCACCCTTTTACCTGACGCCTCCCTTTGCATCTCTAATGAGATGCAAAATGGGTTTCACTGAGCAGTACAACCTTGCAAATATCACTGATGTGTACATCGCAATATTTACAAGGCTGCCCACGCATTTTAGCAGACGTTAGTTTTTGGAGAAAACCGCTGTTTTCCCCAAAAACTAACGTCTGCTAAAATGCAGACTTAGCTATACTTATATTTGTGTTTGGAATATGCTGATACAACCACAGGGTCGTATCAGCAAGGTTATCGCCGTTTTCCATGGAACATCGCTGGAAAACCAGCGATGTTCCATGGAAAACACCCCTATCGCTGGGAATTGATCACCATTGCGCAATGCGTTGTTAATACAGAGCTAGTATGGTGATGATTTTCTGCGATAGCCGGCGATAACTATTTTCTCGCTAAGCGCGGCCAGCGATAATTATCGCTGCCGCTTGTTAATATGCCCCTTAACTTTCAAACTTTCAGACAGGCATTTTATGTCAACACAAGTTATATGAACAATTCAGTAAAAGGAAAATACATGTCATCAATGAAACCCTCCAAATTGGTAAATAAGAGGGTTTGGAAACACTAAAACCCTTTCTTTTTCTTATGCACTAAACATTTCCGGGCATATTATCAAGGACGGCTTTAAAAATTATCGCCGGTTTAGCGGCAGAAAACAGCCGCTAAAGCGGCGATAATGGGCTTGATAATATGTCCTTGAGAATACCAATAGAAGTCCATGTTCTGGTGTGAACATGGGCTTCTATTGGAATTCTACAAGGCATATTATCAAGCCGATTATCGCTGCTTTAGCGGCAGTTTTCTGCCGCTAAACTGGCGATAATTTTAACACCGTCCTCGATAACATGCCCATAGTGATTCGAAAAGCTTTACCCAACTTGCTAAATGTGTTTAGAAATGTTTAGAAGCGGTACTTGGAAGCGGCGTGTTTTGGGCGCTGCTTCTAAATACTGAATCACTACTTATGCATCAGAGTCTTGCACAGTAATAGAGTTGAGAAACATTCAAAAGTTACCAGTCCCTGAATTAGGGTGGTAACCTAGTTGCAAAAGGGAGGGGATCCCTTTGGGGATGGGGCATTACTGTCAAATCTCAAGCAAACATTCCGAAAAATGTTTGTTAAATGCAGCCTAGTTCTTTTTAAGGAAACAGAGATGCCGAAAAAAAGTTTACTTTGAAGGCAATTACAGACAAGGTGGTCTGTTGACTTTTGCAAGCTACCATCAGTGTAATGGACAGCAATCCGGGTGAGTTGCAATTTGCAAATTACCTCATGAATATAAATGAATTAGGTTAAATTGAGACTTTCGATTCTTTATTTTGTGAATTAATGTATTTGTAGATAAGTACATTTTCATAATAATTTAGTGGCTGCAAAAAGTCAGTAGGCAAATTGTGATTACTTTTTGCGTCCGGATTATTAGTACATTTGGCCCAGAACTGGATGAGAATGAACATATACACACCTGTGCACTCCCATATTTGAGTCCCACTTGGAGTAATACTCCATTACTTTACACGTTTTTATTCTCGAGGATAGAGTAAGAGGCAATCCTCTGAAGCCAAAGATATGAGCTTTTCTTTTTTTTCTAATGGCTCCTTTATATACTAGATGCCCTCTTTCCACAATGTTTCTAATATGAAGTATTTGTATGTCAGTCCCCTGTTTTGGATTTTATCTGGGCAACCTTTGAACTCATAATTTAAATTGTATTCCTTTTAAGGAACTTAAGATCATTGCTAATACTTGGGACATTCATGTGATGTAATGCTTGGTACATTAGGAATCACCAAATGCTCTTTTCTTCATTAATGACATTTCCATTTTCATAATGAACCTGCTCCCTGTACCCTTTATACCAGCCTGAGCCCTTCTTGCTCAAGCTTCTCTCTCCCTGGGAGCTTTGCCTCACAACTGCTTTGTGTCATAAATGGGGTTATTAATTGGGTAGAGGGAACACACCTTCGGACTCAATAAACCCAGTCTGGATCAATCCAAATACAGTTGTGAGACAATCTCTATTCAACCTCTTGTAGCTACAAGCGGCTGGCAATCCTCAGAAAAAGTGCATGCTAAATTCAAGCAGTACCAAAAATGTTAAAGCACAGAACTCTACACAATAAAATTCCAAAATCAATTTAGAAAAATAGAGAACAATTCAATGAGCAGAAAGACACCAAGATTACCAAAATAGGTTAAAGGCAACCTGATACATCAATATTCAAAGTTTTAAAGCATGGAACGACCTCCCACTCCACAACGGTTTTCCCCCTCTCTTCTTGAACTGACCAAAAAGCTGAAGCCCTGGCTTTTTAATTAACCAACCTGCCATAGGTAGAGCTAGGCACACACACCTGCTCAGTACCAGGATACCTCACAGGATATAGTACCCTTTGCAAATAAACTTAACATAACAACATACCATGAAGCAAAAAGCACTATGGAAAAACAACAGTCCTGAGTGGCTTGGCACCTAGGTGCAATTTTAGGCCATACATAATTGAACGGAGATCAGATACATCTAGTGAGTTGTCCTGGGCTAAGGTTTTACCTTCAAACTTAAGGGCTTATTTATGGGCCCTCGTGTCACTTTTGCGCCGCCGGTGCGTGATGCACCAGTTATGTAAAAAATGCACCATGTTGCGCCATATTTACAAAGTAACGCATCTAGGTAGATGTGTCACTTTGTAAACCCCAGCGCCACATTATACCTGCGCAAGGTATAATGTATGCAGGAGGACGTTCTGACGCAAGAAAGGGTCGTAGAAGTGGTACAGTGAAATCGATAAGATTTCACTGCACCACTTTTAGGACGCAAATGTGTCAATATCTCTGACTGCCGCAGGCGCATTTAACATGGGACTTGCCCATGTGTAATGACCCATTGCTGGAGTTGCGTCACTTTTGTGACACACTCCAGCAATGCGTCATTTTTGCACCTACAGATGCGTCAGAAACACTGACGTAGCTGTAACTCCTTGGGACATGATGTGTTATACTGTAAATATGATGCATCATTTGTGTCGCAAGGAGGGCGCAATGAAAAGTGACGCACCACTTTTTTCTCGCAGCGATGCATCACTTTTCATAAATGAGGGCCTTAGTCTCCAAATGCTGGAAAAGCTTATTATGGTGAGGTCTGCAGCTCCTAACTTCTCAGGTCAGGCTTCTGGACATTAGGTCCCTTTCCATCCAGGAGGACTCCTGCAGAGTCTAGTCCTATTTAGCTGACTGGAACTTCATGGAGTCAGGAATCCTTCTGCTTTTTGTTTCCTTGAAGCAAGTAAACAGGAGGCAGCAACTTGACCCTTGAAGAACAGTTCCAGACCCTAGTTGCCAGCAGGAGTCAGGGGTCCTTGAGTCCTTGTGTGAGGTTTCATGCTGGGGACAGGAATTAGAAGTCAGAATAATTTTTTTAGCAGGACACACTTCTTCAGATGGATTCAGGTCCACAAATGTAATGAGGAGGTGGCAGTGGAAGTTCCAGATTTATCCAGTGCACCAGCCAGTGATTGGAGAAATTCTACCGCCCAATCCTAAAAGTTTTCTCACAGTCCCCCACCTCCATTTGCAGCACTTCCTTTTATCCTTACTGTAAAATCACCCGGGAAGCCCTGTTTCAAAATGGTGGGACCCACCTATCACAAGGCACGCCTGTCATAACCTTCTTGGGTACTCCCCTACCTAATACAGTTAAAACTGGGTTTTCCTCCTATTGTTGCTGGAGCCTGGATTTCTAGAAAGGTCTTCATCTCCAACCCAAAAGAGGTCTGCCAAATGTTGCACTCTGAGGTAGCTAATCTATGCTAATTAGCCAGCAGTTAACACCTATTTGCCTTTCCTGGACCCAGAGGCAGGCCATTGTTCTCTGAGCCAGAGCTGTTATCTCTTCCAGCCAAAGATGTGTATTCCAGCTCTGGAGGTGTGATGATTGATAGAACTGGTTTTAAGCCAGTTGGGACTCAGAAAGTTTAAAGCACATTTATAAAAATGTACATTTCTGCTTAATTATCAAAAATCTGATTTTACCATTGTTAGACCCGGGATCCCTGGTTGGCTGAGGTGGGTAACTTAGGCCAAGTAGGGACCCACGTTTCAACTTCGGGGAAAGGAAGGTCGCCTTCTTAGATAGCCTTGATCACCACTTCAGTAGCTTGACACGAGCAGCCAGGCTTATCTTCAAGGCAAATGAGTAAATTATTCGCAACCACGCTCACAATAACCCAATGATGACACCACAAATAGACTCCACACAAGTTTTATAAAAACAAGTATACTTTATGTAAAAAGATATACAATAAGACCTCATGACATAAAACCAACATTTGAGGTTGTGTAATATTTCTCCTGGCCGGTTGTTAGGCCTGCCAGCACTTGTAAGTTCTGTCGATGTCACTGAGCACTTCCAAACATTCTCCTGTACTCCTAATCACATGTCATGGTCAGGTACTTTTGCAATGTAAAAATACTGTAATGCATAACACAGCAATCAGACATTGCTATGAAAAGAATGCAAAGCGTAACACAACAATCAGGAACTTTGCAAGGTAAAACAATGCAATGCTTAATCCATCCACTAGATTTGTCGTTCAGCAATAATGAGGCAATGCGTATACACTAATCAGGTAAATCGTTATGCAGGAATAATGCAATGCGCAATACGCTAATCAGGTAGTTTGTTATGCAGGAACAAGGCAATGCGTCATACAACAATCAAGGAATTTGTTATACAGAAATGTTGCCATGTGTAATACGTCAGTCAAGTACTCTGCTCTCAGAAATGGAATACTACATAGTACACTCAGACCCCGATCAACGGGCCTTAGGCGGTCTCTCCGCCTCCTCTTCTGACCTTCAGTCCCCCAACATGGTAAGATGTAATTCCAAAGTGCAGCTTCGCACTCCGGCCCCTGTACCACTCCCATTGGCAATTCGGGCCGCAATACGAGCCGAAGCAGAGCTTCGTGTTCCCAACACGTGAGAGAGGCCGAGAGCGTCTCCCTCTGAGCTAGCACCCTGCCCCGGGAGTCGACACAGGTTACCTGGGGGGCGCGACAAACCCAATCTCCTCTCCCAGCCAGTGGGCCTCCAAGCAGCTTTGTGAAATGGCAACGGCGGCTCGGGCCAGCAACACAGCTCCACTGGGACTGTCGCTCTGGGCCGCTCCACTTTATGAAGATCTCAGGCTGCCACAAAGCACACGCACACAGGTTCGCTCAGTCTTCCTTCACACAGGGTGCATGATCACTGGGCACTCCACGAATAGGTCTCAGCTGCACAAAGATCACATGCACAGCGTAGCTGAGACTCACTTTACTCCGGTGCACATGTCAACAAGGCGAAACCTCACAAATCTCTCCCGGTGCACAATGCACCCACACCCAACGGTGATGAGACTCACGTGGATTCTGGTGCACACGATAACAAGGCAAATCCTCACGAAGGTCTCACAGTGCACAACGCACACGCTTACAGCGTTTATGATACTCACTTAGATTCCGGTGCACCCGATCCCTGGACAATACTCACAATGGGGGTCAGATTGCACAAAGCACACACACACAGTGTCAGTGATCCCTGCTTGGATTGCAGGTGCACCCGATCACAGGCCAATGCTCCTGAAGGTCTCAATGCTGTACAAAGCACACTCACACAGCATCAATGAGACTCACTTGGACACCAGGCACCCACGATCACAGGCAGTTCTTACTAGGGTCTCAGACTGCAACAGGCATGCTCCCACAACGCCGCTGAGACTCTCCTGGAAACTTTTATGTTCCTGTGTTTCCAAACAGGGAGCCAGCTCAACTCAGGCTCTTGGGGATAGTTACTTCAGGACACAGCACACAGCAAAGTCCTTCAAGCAGGAGGACACAGCACACAGCAAAGTCCCTTTGGCCTTTCCTTGGTTGAAACAGCAAACTGCAGGCTAGCTCCAGATCACACAGCAAGGGTCAGTCCTATCCTTCACTCTCTTCAGTTGTTTCTTCCTTGGCAAAGGTCCTCTTCACCACGAAGTAGCTCCAGTCCTGTTCACACTTGATCAAGCCATTCTCCAAAGTACAGGGGCTTCACTCTCACAGTTATACCCCTCAATGGCTTTGAAGTCTTTGTGCTTCAGCGGGCACTGACCCCTGTCCAAACCAGTTCTGGGTGCCTCCCTGCCACTGACATCTTTCTTCCTTGGATTAGAGGGGGTCTGGATTCTCAATCACTCAGCAAATGAGCCAATTGTTTTTATAGCAGCAACCCAGGCCTCTTAACCTCTAAGGGCTTCTTCTCCCCCTACACTCCAGATGCAGGTCAGCCTGTTGCTGTCTCACCTCCTCCCCTGGGTCAAGACATCCCCCAGATCCTATCGATTTCAAATCCAGACAGTCAATCCACAGCCAGGCAGAGACACACAGAAATGTTAGAGCACAAAACTCAGCCACTTCTAAAAGAGTGGCTTCTGAACACACCATGCAAAAAGCACCTACATAAAAAGATGTGTTATTACATTGTGAGTTCAGGCATACTAAACTTCACCTTTCCATCTTAAGCTTTTAGGAAGATACGCGGCAAAACATATTACACAGCCTTCCCATTCTATCCTATTGCCAAGATGGCCTTTCAACAGTGAAAACCGAAATGGAGAATATTTCATGGTCAGGTCATGACACACACCTTAGTACATGTCCTACCTTTCACATGCACTGCACCCTCTCTACTTGAGCTGACCAAAAAGCTGGAGCCCTGCCTTTTTAATTAACCAACCTGCCATAGGTAGGGCTAGGAACACACACCTGCTCAGTACCAGGATACCCTCACAGGATATAGTACCCTTTGCAAATACACTTAACATAACAACATACCATGAAGCAAAAAGCACTATGGAAAAACAACAGTCCTGAGTGGCTTGGCACCTAGGTGCAATTTTAGGCCATACATAATTGAATGGAGATCAGATACATCTAGTGAGTTGTCCTGGGCTAAGGGTTTACCTTCAAACTTAAGGGCTTATTTATGGGCCCTCGCGTCACTTTTGCGCCGCCGGTGCGTGACGCACCAGCGATGTAAAAAATGCACCATGTTGTGCCATATTTACAAAGTAACGCAGCTAGGTAGATGTGTCACTTTGTAAACCCCAGCGCCACATTATACCTGCGCAAGGTATAATGTATGCAGGGGGGCGTTCTGATGCAAGAAAGGGTCGTAGAAGTGGTACAGTGAAATCGATAAGATTTCACTGCGCCACTTCTAGGACGCAATTGCGTCAATATCTCTGACTGCCGCAGGCGTATTTAACATGAGACTTGCCCATGTGTAATGACCCATTGCTGGAGTTGCGTCACTTTTGTGACACACTCCAGCAATGCGTCATTTTTGCGCCTACAGATGCGTCAGAAATACTGACGTAGCTGTAACTCCTTGGGACATGATGCGTCATACTGTAAATATGACACATCATTGGTGTCACAAGCAGGGCGCAATGAAAAGTGACGCACCAATTTTTTTTGTCGCAGCGATGCGTCCCTTTTCATAAATGAGGGCCTTAATCTCCAAATGCTGGAAATGCTTATTATGGTGAGGTCTGCAGCTCCTAACTTCTCAGGTCAGGCTTCTGGACATTAGGTCCCTTTCTAGCCAGGAGGAATCCTGCAGTCTAGTCCTATTTAGCTGGCTGGAACTTCATGGAGTCAGGAATCCTTCTGCTTTTTGTTTCCTTGAAGCACGTAAACAGGAGGCAGCCACTTGACCCTTGAAGAACAGTTCCAGACCCTAGTTGCCAGCAGGAGTCAGGGGTCCTTGAGTCCTTGTGTGAGGTTTCATGCTGGGGACAGGAATTAGAAGTCAGAATAATTTTTTTAGCAGGACCCACTTCTTCAGATGGATTCAGGTCCACAAATGTAATGAGGAGGTGGCAGTGGAAGTGCCAGATTTATCCAGTGCACCAGCCAGTGATTGGAGAAATTCTGCTGCCCAATCCTAAAAGTTTTCTCACAGTCCCCCACCTCCATTTGCAGCACTTCCTTTTATCCTTACTGTAAAATTACCCAGGAAGCCCTGTTTCAAAATGGTGGGACCCACCTATCACAAGGCACGCCTGTCATAACCTTCTTGGGTACTTCCCTACCTAATACAGTTAAAACTGGGTTTCCCTCCTAGTGTTGCTGGAGCCTGGATTTCTAGGAAGGTCTTCATCTCCAACCCAAAAGAGGTCTGCCAAATGTTGCACTCTGAGGTAGCTAATCAATCAATCAATCATGGACATTTGTATAGCGCGCTACTCACCCGGAAGGGTCTCAAGGCGCTGGGGGAGGGGTCCGCTACTGCTCGAAGAGCCAGGTCTTGAGGAGCTTCCTGAAGGAGAGATGATCCTGGGTCAGCCAGAGGTGGATCGGGAGGGAGTTCCATGTCTTGGCTGCCAGGTAGGAGAAGGATCTTCCCCCGGCGGTGGCTCTGCGGATGCATGGTACGGCGGCGAGGGCGAGGCAGGTTGATCATAGCTGGTGGGTGGGCGCGTAGAAGGTCAGGCGGTTGTTGAGGTACTTGGGGCCCTGGTCATGGAGAGCCTTGTGTGCGTGGGTGAGGAGCCTGAACGTGATCCTCTTGCTGACGGGAAGCCAGTGCAGGTCTCTGAGGTGGCCGGAGATGTGGCTGTGTCGGGGGATGTCCAGGACGAGTCGTGCGGAGGCGTTCTGAATGCGCTGGAGTCTTTTCTGAAGTTTGGCTGTGGTTCCGGCATAGAGGGTGTTTCCGTAGTCCAGTCAGCTGGTGACGAGTACCTGGGTGATCGTCTTCCTGGTTTCGGTGGGAATCCATCTGAAGATCTTACGGAGCATGCACAGGGTGTTGAAGCATGATGAAGAGACGGCGTTGACTTGTCTGGTCATCGAGAGGGAGGAGTCCAGGATGAAACCCAGGTTGCGTGTGTGGTCCGTTGGATTGGGAGTGGTGCCCAGGGCAGGGGGCCACCAGGAGTCGTCCCAGGTGGAGGGTGAGGATCCCAGGATGAGGATTTCCGTCTTGTCTGAGTTCAGTTTCAGGCGGCTGTTCTTCATCCATTCGGCGACGTCTTTCATCCCTTCGTGTAGGCTGGTTCTGGCGGTGGCGGTGTCGTTGGTGAGCGAGAGGATCAACTGGGTGTCGTCGGCGTAGGAGATGATATTGAGGTTGTGTTTGCGTGCGATGGCTGCGAGAGGGCTCATGTAGACGTTGAACAGGGTTGGGCTGAGAGATGATCCTTGTGGTACGCTGCAGATGACTTCGGTGGCCTCGGATCTGAAAGGGGGGAGGCGGACTCTCTGGGTTCTTCCGGGAAGGAACGAGATGATCTACTCCAGTGCCTTCTCTTGGATTCCGAAGTTGCCTAGGCGCTGTACTAGGGTGCGGTGGCAGACAGTGTCGAATGCTGCGGAGAGGTCCAGGAGGATGAGGGCCGCTGTTTCCCCGTTGTCGAGCAGGGATCTGATGTCGTCAGTAGCTGCGATGAGGGCAGTCTCGGTGCTGTGGTTGGCTCAGAAACCGGACTGCGAGGGGTCGAGGGATCCGTTCGTCTCGAGAAAGGCAGCGAGCTGTCTGTTGACGGTCTTCTCGATGACTTTGGCAGGAAAAGGGAGGAGCGAGATGGGGCGGTAGTTCTTGAGGTAGGTGGGGTCCGCTGTTGGTTTCTTCAGGAGGGCGCTGAGTTTGGCGTGCTTCCAGATCTCCTGGAAGGTGGCGGTGTTGAAGGAGGTGTTGAAGATTTCTCGGAGATGGGGTGCGATGATGGAGTCGGCCTTGTTGAAGACGTGGTGGGGGCAGGGGTCGGTTGGCGATCTGGAGTGGATGGTGTTCATCGTGCGGGTGGTGTCTTCGGTGCTGACCGGGGTCCAGGCACAGAGGGTGGTGGTGGGGGGTGTTGGGTCGGTGGTTGGGTCCGTGGTTGGTGCGCCGAAGCTGTTGTGTATATTGGCGATCTTGCGGTGGAAGAACGAGGCAAGTGAGTCGCAGAGGTCTTGCGAGGGAGTGATGTCGTTGTTTCGGGCGCTGGGGTTGGGGAACTCTTTGACGATGCTGAAGAGTTCCTTGCTGTTGTGGGTATTGTTGTCCAGTCGTTCTTTGAATGCTGTCTTCTTGGTGGTGCGGATCAGCTTGTGGTGTTTGCGGGTGGCGTGCTTGAGGCCCATCATGTTATCCGTGGTCTGGTCGTGGCGCCAGGTTTTCTCGAGGGTGCAGCAGTTCTTCTTGGAGATCTTGAGTTCGTCGGTGAACCAGGGGACTTTCTTGCTGCCGGGTCTGCTGGGAGGGTTCTTCAGTGGTGCAAGGTCATCTGCGCATTTGGTGAGCCACTGTGTGAGGTTGCTGGCTGCTTCGTTGGGGTCCGTTGTGCTGGCGGGAGGGTTCTGGCGGAGGGAGGTGGTGAGCTGTTCGGCGGTGATCTTGATCCAGCTCCTGCGAGGAATTTGTTGCGGGTGGTAGTGGGTCGTGGTTCTTCTGAAGCTGAAGTGGATGCAGCTGTGGACAGTCCAATGGAGTCCGGTGGAGTGGCTGAAGGAGATGTGCTTGCTGGAGGAGAAGACGGGGTCAAGCGTGTGGCCGGCGTAGTGGGTGGGGGTGTTCACCAGTTGCTTGAGTCCGAGGTTAGCGAGGTTGTCTAGCAGGGTGGTGGTGTTGCTGTCCTTGTTGATCTCCAGGTGGAAGTTGAGGTCCCCTAGGAGGATGTAGTCGGCGGAGGGGAGGGCGTGCGGGCTGATGAAGTCCGCGATGTCTTCGCTGAATTGGGTGCGTGGTCCCGCGGGTCTGTAGATGAGGGTGCCTCTGAGGGTGGTCTTGGGATTGGTGTGTATCTGGATGTGGAGGTGTTCGGCGGTGGTGAGGGTGTCATCGGAGTTGGTCGTGATCCTCTTGCTAACGGGGAGCCAGTGCAGGTCTCTCAGGTGGCCGGAGATGTGGCTGTGTCGGGGGATGTCCAGGACGAGTCGTGCGGAGGCGTTCTGAATGCGCTGGAGTCTTTTCTGAAGTTTGGCTGTGGTTCCGGCATAGAGGGTGTTTCCGTAGTCCAGTCGGCTGGTGACGAGTGCCTGGGTGATCGTCTTCCTCGTTTCGGTGGGGATCCATCTGAAAATCTTACAGAGCATGCACAGGGTGTTGAAGCATGATAAAGAGACGGCTTTGACTTGTCTGGTCATCGATAGGGAGGAGTCCAGGATGAAACCCAGGTTGCGTGCGTGGTCCGTTGGTTTGGGAGTGGTGCCCAGGGCAGGGGGCCACCAGGAGTCGTCCCAGGCGGAGGGTGATGATCCCAGGATGAGGATTTCCGTCTTGTCTGAGTTCAGTTTCAGGCGGCTGTTCTTCATCCATTCGGTGACGTCTTTCATCCCTTCGTGTAGGCTGGTTCTGGCGGTGGCGGGGTCGTTGGTGAGGGAGAGGATTAGCTGGGTGTCGTCGGCATAGGAGATGATGTTGAGGTTGTGTTTGCGTGCGATGGCTGCGAGAGGGCTCATGTAGACGTTGAACAGGGTTGGGCTGAGAGATGATCCTTGTGGTATGCCGCAGATGACTTTGGTGGCCTCGGATCTGAAAGGGGGGAGGCGGACTCTCTGGGTTCTTCCGGCGAGGAACGAGATGATCCTCTCCAGTGCCTTCTCTTGGATTCCAATGTTGCTGCGGCGCTGTACTAGGTTGCGGTGGCAGACGGTGTTGAATGCTGCGGAGAGGTCCAGGAGGATGAGGGCCACTGTTTCCCCGTTGTCGAGCAGGGATCTGATGTCGTCAGTGGCTGCGATGAGGGCGATCTCGGTGCTGTGGTTGGCTCGGAAACCGGACTGCGAGGGGTCGAGGGATCCGTTCGTCTCAAGAAAGGCGGCGAGCTGTCTGTTGACGGTCTTCTCAATGACTTTGGCAGGAAAAGGGAGGAGCGAGATGGGGCAGTAGTTCTTGAGGTCGGTGGGGTCCGCTGTTGGTTTCTTCAGGAAGGCGCTGAGTTCAGCGTGCTTCCAGATCTCCGGGAAGGTGGCGGTGTTGAAGGAGGTGTTGATGATGTCTGGGAGATGGGGTGCGATGATGGAGTCGGCCTTGTTGAAGACGTGGTGGGGGCAGGGGTCGGTTGGCGATCTGGAGTGGATGGTGTTCATCGTGCGGGTGGTGTCTTCGGTGCTGACCGGGGTCCAGGCACAGAGGGTGGTGGTGGCGGGTGTTGGGTCGGTGGTTGGGTACGTGGTTGGTGCGCCGAAGCTGTTGTGTATATTGGCGATCTTGCGGTGGAAGAACGAGGCAAGTGAGTCGCAGAGGTCTTGCGAGGGAGTGATGTCGTTGTTTCGGGCGCTGGGGTTGGGGAACTCTTTGACGATGCTGAAGAGTTCCTTGCTGTTGTGGGCATTGTTGTCCAGTCGTTCTTTGAATGCTGTCTTCTTGGTGGTGCGGATCAGCTTGTGGTGTTTGCGGGTGGCGTGCTTGAGGCCCATCATGTTATCCGTGGTCTGGTCGTGGCGCCAGGTTTTCTCGAGGGTGCAGCAGTTCTTCTTGGAGATCTTGAGTTCGTCGGTGAACCAGGGGACTTTCTTGCTGCCGGGTCTGCTGGGAGGGTTCTTCAGTGGTGCGAGGTCATCTGCGCAGTTGGTGAACCACTGTGTGGGGTTGCTGGCTGCTTCATTGGGGTCCGTTGTGCTGGCGGGAGGGTTCTGCCGGAGGGAGGTGGTGAGCTGTTCGGTGGTGATCTTGCTCCAGCTCCTGCGAGGAATCTGTTGCGGGTGGTGGTGGGTCGTGGTTCTTCTGAAGCTGAACTGGATGCAGCTGTGGTCAGTCCAATGGAGTCTGGTGGAGTGGCTGAAGGAGATGTGCTTGCTGGAGGAGTTGACGGGGTCAAGCATGTGGCCGGCGTAGTGGGTGGGGGTGTTCACCAGTTGCTTGAGTCCGAGGTTAACAAGGTTGTCTAGCAGTGTGGTGGTGTTGCTGTCCTTGTTGTTCTCCAGGTGTCAGAGTTGGTCGTGATGCGGATGGTATTCCTGTGGACGATGGCGATGCCTCCTCCAGTCTGGTTGACGCGGTCCTTCCGGGTGATCTTGTATCTGTCCGGGATGGCTATGGCGATGTCAGGCGCTGAGGAGGCGTTCATCCAGGTTTCTGTGAGGAAGGCGACGTCTGGTGATGTTGTGTCGAGGAGGTTCCAGAGTTCGACGGCGTGTCTGTGGACTGAGCGGGTGTTGAGCAGGATGCACTGGAGGTGGTTGCTGCTGGTGCTCGGCTTGTCGGGTGCGGTGCAGGTCCGGAGGCAGGTGTATTTGCAGGCTTGGCAGGCGAAGGGTCCTTGGGTGCGTTTCGGGGTGGCTCGGCAGCAGATGGAGGACGAGCCGACATTGAGTGCGTAGAGGGTGGCGGTGCCGTAGGTTCGTCGTGTGGTGTGGCGTCGTCGGGGGCCAGGGGTTCTGGCGCTGGGCGCGGTCCAGGCGCAGACGGGCATAGACGGGCTTGCCTTTAGCGCTCCTTCGGCGCGCAATCGGCGGTCCCGCTGCGCGAGATCGCTGCGCGTACGCGTGCACTCCGCCATAAATGGCGAAGTGGGAGGGAGGAGCAGCTGGGAGGCGGGAGCGGGGCGGCGAATGGGAAGGGAAACAGAAGCAAAAGGGGCAGGCCGCAGGGGAGCAGCGGCGGGGAGTGGGGAGAAGGGCGGGAAACTCGGCAGGGGCAGGACACAGTAATGGCGCAAACAAGGAGAGAAACAGCACAGAAACAAAATAAAGAGGCAGGAAACCAAATACAGAGGCACAATACAGAAATACTGAGGCAGAATACAAAAATCCAAAGGACCAGGAACTCAGCTGCAGGGCAGCGGCGAAACTCAGCAGAAGCGGGGGCAGCCTGGGCTCACTCACGGGGAGTGTGCGCGGTGCGTGGAGCGACCGACCCAGAACAGGGTCAAGGGTCACTGCTCACAACCGCATGCTCTCCGCCATAAATGGCAAAGTGGGAGGGAGGAGCAGCTGGGAGGCGGGAGCGGGGCGGCGAATGGGAAGGGAAACAGAAGCAAAAGGGGCGGGCCGCAGGGGAGCAGCGGAGGGGAGCGGGGAGAAGGGCGGGAAACGCGGCAGGGGCAGGACACAGTAACGGCGCAAACAAGGAGAGAAACAGCACAGAAACAAACTAAAGAGGCAGGAAACAAAATGCAGAGGCACAATACAGAAATACTGAGGCACTATACAAAAATCCAAAGGACCAGGAACTCAGCTGCAGGGCAGCGGCCAAACTCGGCAGAAGCGGGGGCAGCCAGGGCTCACTCACGGGGAGTGTGCGCGGTGCGTGGAGCGACCGGCCCAGAACAGGGTCAAGGGTCACTGCTCACCACCGCGTGCACTTCGCCATAAATGGCCAAGTGGGAGGGAGGAGCAGCTGGGAGGCGGGAGCAGGGCGGCGAATGGGAAGGGAAACAGAAGCAAAAGGGGCGGGCCGCAGGGGAGCAGCGGCGGGGAGCGGGGAGAAGGGCAGGAAACGTGGCAGGGGCAGGACACCGTAACGGCACAAACAAGGAGAGAAACAGCACAGAAACAAACTAAAGAGGCAGGAAACAAAATACAGAGGCACAATACAGAAATACTGAGGCAGAATACAAAAATCCAAAGGACCAGGAACTGAGCTTCAGGGCAGCGGCGAAACTCGGCAGAAGCGGGGGCAGCCTGGGCTCACTCACGGGGAGTGTGTGCGGTGCGTGGAGCGACCAGCCCAGAACAGGGTCAAGGGTCTCTGCTCACCACGGCGTGCACTCCGCCATAAATGGCCAAGTGGGAGGGAGGAGCAGCTGGGAGGCGGGAGCGGGACGGCGAATGGGAAGGGAAACAGAAGCAAAAGGGGCGGGGCCACAGGGGAGCAGCGGCTGGGAGCGGGGAGAAGGGCGAGAAACATGGCAGGGGCAGGACACAGTAACGGCGCAAACAGGGAGAGAAACAGCACAGAAACAAACTATAGAGGCAGGAAACAAAATACAGAGGCACAATACAGAAATACTGAGGCAGAATACAAAAATCCAAAGGACCAGGAACTCAGCTGCAGGGCAGCGGCGAAACTCGGCAGATGCGGGGGCAGCCTGGGCTCACTCACGGGGAGTGTGCGCGGTGCGTGAAGCGACCGGCCCAGAACAGGGTCAAGGGTCACTGCTCACCACCGCGTGCACTCCGCCATAAATGCCCAAGTGGGAGGGAGGAGCAGCTGGGAGGCGGGAGCGGGGCGGCGAATGGGAAGGGAAACAGAAGCAAAAGGGGCGGGGCCGCAGGAGAGCAGTGGCGGGGAGCGGGGAGAAGGGCGGGAAACGCGGCAGGGGCAGGACACAGTAACGGCGCAAACAAGGAGAGAAACAGCACAAAAACAAACTAAAGAGGCAGGAAAGAAAATACAGAAGCACAATACAGAAATACTGAGGCAGAATACAAAAATCCAAAGGACCTTCTTGGGTACTCCCCTACCTAATACAGTTAAAACTGGGTTTCTCTCCTATTGTTGCTGGAGCCTGGATTTCTACCAAGGTCTTCATCTCCAACCCAAAAGAGGTCTGCCAAATGTTGCACTCTGAGGTAGCTAATCTATGCTAATTAGCCAGCAGTTAACACCTATTTGCCTTTCCTGGACCCAGAGGCAGGCCATTGTTCTCTGAGCCAGAGCTGTTATCTCTTCCAGCCAAAGATGTGTATTCCAGCTCTGGAGGTGTGATGATTGATAGAACTGGTTTTAACCGCATTGCTGCGGCGGCTTTTCCCGCTGTGCGCGGCGGTTTTGTAAATACCGCGTCACATGACGCGCTCAGCTCGTCATGAGCGCACGGCAGGTAAGCCTCATGACGAGCTGAGCTCGTCATCAGCGTGGAAGGGGTTAAGCCAGTTGGGACTCAGAAAGTTTAAAGCACATTTGTAAAAATTTACATTTCTGCTTAATTATCAAAAATCTGATTTTATCATTATTAGACCCGGGATCCCTGGTTGGCTGAGGTGGGTAACTTAGGCCAAGTAGGGACCCACGTTTCAACGTCAGGGAAAGGAAGGTCGCCTTCTTAGATAGCCTTGATCACCACCTCAGTAGCTTGACACGAGCAGCCAGGCTTATCTTCAAGGCAAATTAGTAAATTATTCGCAACCACGCTCACAATAACCCAATGATGACACCACAAATGGACTCCACACAAGTTTTATAAAAACAAGTATACTTTATGTAAAAAGATATACAATAAGACCTCATGACATAAAACCAACATATGAGGTTACGTAATATTTCTCCTGGCCAGTTGTTAGGCCTGCCAGCCCTTGTAAGTTCTGTCGATGTCACTGAGCACTTCCAAACATTCTCCTGTACTCCTAATCACATGTCATGGTCAGGTACTTTTGCAATGTAAAAATACTGTAATGCATAACACAGCAATCAGACATTGCAATGAAAAGAATGCAATGCGTAACGCAACAATCAGGAACTTTGCAAGGTAAAACAATGCAATGCTTAATCCATCCACTAAATTTGTCGTTCTGCAATAATGAGGCAATGCGTATACAGTAATCAGGTAAATCGTTATGCAGGAATAATGCAATGCACAATACGCTAATCAGGTAGTTTGTTATGCAGGAACAAGGCAATGCGTCATACAACAATCAAGTAATTTTTTATACAGAAATTTTGCCATGTGTAATACGTCAGTCAAGTACTCTGCTCTCAGAAATGGAATACTACGTAGTACACTCAGGCCCCGATCACCGGGCCTTAGGCGGTCTCTCCGCCTCCTCTTCTGACCTTCAGTCCCCCAACACGGTAAGATGTAATTCCAAAGTGCAGCTTCGCACTCCGGCCCCTGTACCACTATCATTGGCAATTCGGGCCGCAATACGAGCCGAAGCAGAGCATCGCGTTGCCAACACGTGAGAGAGGCTGAGAGCGTCTCCCTCTGAGCTAGCACCCAGCCCCGGGAGTCGACACACGTTACCTGCGGGGCGCTACAAACCAAATCTCCTCTTCCAGCCGTTGGCCCTCCAAGCAGCTTTGTGAAATGGCAACGGCGGCTCGGCCCAGCAACACAGCTCCACTGGGATTGTCGCTCCGGGCTGCTCCACTTTACGAAGATCTCAGGCTGCCACAAAGCACACGCACACAGATTCGCTCAGTCTTTCTTCACTCTGGGTGCACGATCACTGGGCACTCAACAAATAGGTCTCAGCTGCACAAAGATCACATGCACAGCGTAGCTGAGACTCACTTTACTCCGGTGCACACGTCAACAAGGCGAAACCTCACAAAAGTCTCCCGGTGCACAATGCACCCACACCCAACGGTGATGAGACTCACATGGATTCTGGTGCACACGATAACAAGGCAAATCCTCACGAAGGTCTCACAGTGCACAACGCACACGCTCACAGCGTTTATGATACTCACTTAGATTCCGGTGCACCCGATCCCTGGACAATACTCACAATGGGGTTCAGATTGCACAAAGCACACACACACACACAACGTCGGTGATCCCTGCTTGGATTGCAGGTGCCCCCGATCACAGGCCAATCCTCCTGAAGGTCTCAGTGCTGTACAAAGCACACTCACACAGCGTCAATGAGACTCACTTGGACACCAGGCACCCACGATCACAGGCAGTTCTTACTAGGGTCTCAGACTGCAATAGGCATGCTCCCACAGCACCGCTGAGACTCTCCTGGAAACTTTTATGTTCCTGTGTTTCCAAACAGGGAGCCAGCTCACCTCAGGCTCTTGGGGATAGTTACTTCAGGACACAGCACACAGCAAAGTCCTTCAAGCAGGGGGACACAGCACACAGCAAAGTCCCTTTGGCCTTTCCTTGGTTGAAACAGCAAACTGCAGGCTAGCTCCAGATCACACAGCAAGGGTCAGTCCTATCCTTCACTCTCTTCAGTTGTTTCTTCCTTGGCAAAGGTCCTCTTGACCACGAAGTAACTCCAGTCCTGTTCACACTTGATCAAGCCATTCTCCAAAGTACAGGGGCTTCACTCTCACAGTTATACCCCTCAATGGCTTTGAAGTCTTTATGCTTCAGCGGGCACTGACCCCTGTCCAAACCAGTTCTGGGTGCCTCCGTGCCACTGAAATCTTTCTTCCTTGGATTAGAGGGGGTTTGGATTTTAAATCACTCAGCAAATGAGCCAATTGTTTTTATAGCAGCAACCCAGGCCTCTTCACCTCTAAGGGCTTCTCCTCCCCCTACACTCCAGATTCAGGTCAGCCTGTTGCTGTCTCACCTCCTCCCCTGGGTCAAGACATTCCCCAGATCCTATCGATTTCAAATCCAGACAGACAATCCACAGCCAGGCAGAGACTCACAGAAATGTTAGAGCACAAAACTCAGCCACTTCTAAAAGAGTGGCTTCTGAACACACCATGTAAAAAGCACCTACATAAAAAGCTGTGTTATTACATCGTGAGTTCAGGCATACTAAACTTCACCTTTCCATCTTAAGATTTCAGGAAGATACGCTGCAAAACATATTACACAGCCTTCCCATTCTATCCTATTGCCAAGATGGCCTTTCAACAGTGAAAACCGAAATGGAGAATATTTCACTGTCAGGTCATGCCACACACCTTAGTACATGTCCTACCTTTCACATTCACTGCACCCTGTCCAGGGGGTACCCTAGACCTATCATAGGGGTGTATGATGTACAAAGAAAGGGAAGGGTAAGGTCTGGCAAGTGTATGCACTTGACAGAACAAAATGGCAGTTTAACATACTGCGCGCAGGCCCTGCAATGGCAGGCCTGAGTTCCCTTTTTAAGGCTACTTGTGTGGGTGGCACAAATAGTGCTGCAGGGCCACTAGTAGCAGTTGCATTAAAACCCTGGCACACATAGTGCACTTTACTAGGGACTTCACTTAGTAAGGCAAACATACCAATCATGGACAAGCAATTACCATTACTTTATACAGGGAACACTTACACTATGACACTGTTTAGCAGTGTCCAAGTGTCCAAAGCATCTAAGTTGGCAACACTATGTCAGAAAAAGGTCTAGGGGAAAGCAAAAGGTTTAGGGTCTTTAGCCAAAAAGGGCCAAGTCCTACAACCATTAAGTCAGATTTTAGAAACACTGACGCAGATCTACAGGAAACTAACACAGCGCTGTGCTGCAAGTCATTTTTCTGTGCCACACTGCGTTAGTTTGGAAGCACAGGGATGCAATATATTTACAACAAAATGTCTCAATGCTTCCCCCTGCACTGTTACACAAACTGCTGCCATGCGCTGGCACGTCCTGGGAAGATTGTTTTTGTGCAGGAAGGGGCATTTTCCTGCACAAAAACAATCAATTGAGGTGATTTCCTCTTCCAACGTGTGCTGTAGAATGCAGAATGCATTGAAATAGGGAAAAAACTAGGCAAAATGGAAACATTTCTCCTCATTGCACCTCACTACACCACCCCTAGGGTGGCTTAGCGTTCTGACACATTTTCAGATTTACGATTTCTCGTAAATCTCGAAATGCATCAGTGGACATGGGTGTTGCTTGAGAACACCCACAGCAACACCCATTTCATGCCCCTAACACTCGAAGTGTTGCGTGAACAGGGGTGATATTTACAAGCACAGGTTAAGTCACGGAGGGTGACTTTACCTGTGCTTGTAAATATCACTCAGCAGGCTGCGCCACCGGTGCGTCACACAAAGTGATGCACCAGCGGCGCAAGGGGCTTATAAATCTGCCCTTACGCAAGATGTAACTGAGAATCCTTTTTCTAGATTTTGTTAAAACTGAGGTGAAAAAATAAAGATTTTAATCCCACTAGGCCTATTAGGGAAAGACCAGTCCAGGCATGCAAAGTGAATTAGCTTTTAGTTTTATTTCACTGTCAATGCACACTAACTACAATATGTAGAGTACAGTGCTCTGTTTTTAGGTCTCGCATAGGCAGCACATGCGCTGCCTCTCCGAGGCATCAAGTAATCAGTATTACTAGTGAAACTTCACCAATTGTGTTTCTCTTTGTTTTGTCGCTTGCCATTGGTGAAATCTGGCAATTGCTCTTCTTATCTCGGTCATTGTTGGCTAGTGGTCCGATATGTCACTTCCGTTTTCTTCCGTTTCTGGAGGAAGCAGCTTCGACCAACTACAGTTAACTTACGCTGCAGGGCGGTATCTCTTAATGTAGGGACTACTTCGTTGTTTTTTTGCCATGGCTCCTGGTTCGCGCCCCTCGCTCCTTGTTTATTATACCAGCGTATGTTCGTATGTGCCTTAGTGACACTTTAATTTTGGCTGCAGGTGCCTCGTTTTAGTGAGATCACAGGCTGCTGTTACATTTGGATGATGCAGAGAGGATCAGCTTCTACTGGCCTGGGGTGAAGCATGGAGAATGGGCTGCTGCCCCCGGGTTCTGCCAAGGAAAGGTGAATAGTGACACAGGGCGGTGCTTGTTCTGAGAGGGCACCTCTCCACTCTACACGGCAGGATCATAAGCTGTGAATGCCCCGTTTACCCATGTGTGCCCCTTGCCCCCTCCGGAGTAGCACGCCCACCCTGCAGTCCCATCCCTGCCTGTGCTCACAGTCCATTTCCTGAATATGCCTGGACCTCCTCCCTGGGTCATCCGGGTGTTTCCTGCCCCCTCCCACAGGCCCGTCTCTACTGGCTGGGGTGGGAGTGTGCATAAAACATAAGAATTGCCTTTTGATCCACATCAAACCACATCAAATGATCGACCTTTGACACGGTCGATCATTCCATTCTGATCGACCGTGTAACTTCCCTGGGAGTGACCCACCGTGCCAGGGACCTCATTGCCTCCTTTTTGGCTAATCGTATCCAGGAAGTAAAACTAGGCTCCTTCTGCTCGCTAACATTTACCCCCCCCCCCCCGTGTGGGGTGCCGCAGGGCTCTGCACTAAGCCCCACATTATTTAACATATATGTGGCAGACTTGGCGAGAGTAATTAAAGCTCAGGGTCTCCGCTTAACCACCTATGCGGATGATACCCAATTGGTGTTGGCGATACACAAAGATGGACTAGCTGTGGCTGCAAGATTTCAGGAAGGAATGAGGACCATCAGTTCGTGGATGTCTAGTAATTGCTTGAAGCTAAACTCGGACAAGACCGAGGTTATGACCTTCGGCAACCTTGCACCAGAATGGTCTTCCAGCTGGTGGCCCAGTGAAATGGGTCCACCCCCGACCCCGGTTGCCAAGGTCAGAAACCTCGGCGTTGTGTTCGACGATAAGCTGGTGTTTAAACATCATGTGAACAAGGTGGTCTCTTCATCTTTCTTCATGCTAAAAAAAATCAGAAAACTGCTGCCATACCTCCCGTCAGGAGCTGGGAAAACTTTGATTACCACCCTTGTCTTCTCAAAATTGGACTATGGCAATGTGCAAAATGCAGCAGCCAGAATTCTGCTTGATATCCCCAGTCGCCGCTCAACCTCCATGGCCATACGCCATTTGCATTGGTTAAGAGTTAAGAATCGTATAAAATTTAAAGCTCTTTGCATTGCTTACAAAGCTATTCATGACTCTGGACCAAGGTTCTGATGTAAATATATAATTTACCGTCTTAATTTCTATGCAGGTAAGTACTTAATCAATAATAACTCAAATCGGAAAGAAAAAAACAGAGTCCGTGGTGTTAGAGTTCTTAGGGGTTTTATTCCTCAAAAAGGAATGGTCCAGACCAGGATATCATGTTCTTCCCACCACAGGGGTGGAAGAAGGGATAGAGCGCGCTACATTTTATTGACAGTACACAGCTTATATACTTAATTTATACCATAGAAAGCAATGCAGTAGGCGTAACAGCTGAGAGAGGACAAGATAACAGTATCCACGTGTTACTAGTACGTAATCAGAAGGCGTGGACTAGGCGTGAATTAGGGGTGTGTGCTAGAAACGTCACAGGTAGGTGTCACAAGAGGGTGGCACTAAACAGAAATGTTGCAATGTCAGCAGAAATCGGAAGCTTGGATGCGCGCGCAGCTACATGACGTGTGATTGACGTGAAACTGGAGGGTGCAGGGGGCTTGACATTTACACTGACGGAAAGAGACAGAAGTCTGGCATGTCAGATCAACTTGTACTTCTATCATATCTGATATCTGATGTTTGGGAACCATATTATCTGGACGGGAAAGGTCTCTGGGGCAGAAGCTATTCTATACTGACTGTGAATGCGTGTATAAGCGCCTGGGTGTCTGCATGAGAAGCATGAGAAGCGTGGGGCCATGGGGCCTTCCATGGGAGCATGGTAACAGAGGCTATGAATTACTTGCACGGAGACAGGTTGGCCCTTTGCTCTGCAGATGAGGGGGATGTTTACTGAAACTAGTAGGCAGGAATGTATTTTCGAGGAGTGGAACAGATAACTCGAAGGTTATAGTCAGTCTTGGCAGGCAGCAGGCTGAGCTGAGCGCAGTGGGCCGCGCTGGAAGTAAGTCAGAGTTCACGGGTACAGAGGCAGCCTGGGCTGAGGCTTTCAGAGTCAGAAGCCAGAAAAATGGCTCGATGGCAGAAATTCAGGGCCTACTTTGCTAGAGCTGAAAAACGTGTAAGGTACACTATAAAAAGACGTTGGCATAGCATACTTAGGAACGGACTATTTAACCCATTCAGGGTGGGTCTGAAAGAGGACATGTTAACGTTGGACGCAAATGTATTTGCGTCTTCATAGCTGGCACAGGAGGGAAGTTACATGCACTTTAAGCTGGTACATGGAGACGGTGGGGTACGCGCTAGGGAACACAACTTGACCATAGAATTTATATTTCCTCAGTTCCTCAAAGATGCTTTTCGAATTTATACCCCACAAAGATACCTTCGTTCTGCTAGCACCTATCTTCTTGCTGTCCCGCGTACCAGAACCGCCAGCTGGGGAGACAGGCGTTTTTTGGTAGCCACCCCCAAGCTGTGGAATTCCCTTCCTCTGCCCATTAAAACCAGCCCAACCCTCACTATCTTCCGAAAACTCCTGAAAACATGGTTATTTGATCAATGATTGTAAGGTAGTTTCATCTCAGGAGTCCGATCTGCGCCGAGACACCCTTGGGTATTTGCGCGCAATAAAAATTTCAAAAACATAAACACACAGTGGGGTTAGATATTCCTCAGTGGGAGGTAAACTGAACAATGAACACAGTGCCAAAGTAAGTGAGCCTCCCATCCCACATTAGCATTTGGCAGCTGCAAAGGATAAGAGACCGTCTAGTGTAATGACGCTCAAATTTCGCAACATGCCCGGAGCAGAGGGCAGTCTTTGTAAGGCAGTGGTCTTCAATCTGTGGGGCGCGACCCCCAGGGGGGCCGTGGAGGCATGGGAAGGGGGTCGCACTCTTCATTTTATAAAAGAAAACCTCCCAGACGGTTATTTCCGGGACTCTCCTGTGCTGGGGAATCTTAGTCAGCTAAAGACACCTTTCTAATAGTGTGTTTCTGGCCTGTGAAAGAAATGCAAATGTGTGCATCGAGTTAATCTGCAAATGTAAAGGATTTGCAGATTAACTCGTTGTGAACATTTGCATTTCTTTCAGGCCACGAGCACACTGTCAGAAAAATGTGTTCAGCTGCCTGCCAGGCTTTGATTTCTTGGAGAGTGCAGTTGCATTCAACTGATCAACTCACTTCACGTTTTTGAGCTATGTATTGAATGTGAGAAAAGGGATTTAAAAAAAAAAGCACTTGAAATGCGATCGGAAGAGACATTAGAACGGGACAATATTGGAGTGCAGAGTGCTTAGAAGTGCTAAAGAATTTAAATAGAGAAGGGGGTGCGCTTATTTAAGCATTGTTTCTTTAAGAGAAAAAAAAAGTTTTGTCACAACCCTGGTGTGAGTATCCTGGGGAGGGCAGCAGTGGGGCGAGGGCATCTCTGGGCATATAAAATAGAAACAACTCGGACAGCATTCTTTATAAAGGGGGAAAAACGGCCCATTGCCTGCGTTAGGAACAGCTTGTGCCCTCTCTGCCTTTACCATTTGAAATTATTTTATGGTTTGTTGTTAAAAGGGGAAAGTAATGCAACTTGTGAGGGGCTTATCCTGTGGGGAGGGCTTCTGAAACAATTGCATTTATAAATGCCTCCACACATGCCAGCACACAAAAGAAGGGGTTGGGGGGGTCAGTTTAGATTAGAAATTACGTTACTGCTATCCAATATCTCGGGGTGGATGGTATGCACCATATCAAACAAGCGCTGAACACTGCCTGAGTTAAAAAATATGTCCTTCTAGCTAGGATTCTGTGTATATCTCTGTGGGGGTTGTGGTCATGAGAACTACATCTAAAGTCAGAAAACAGGAGGGGCACAGGGCGGCTCTTCACCCATGTCCTCGGAGGAGCAACAATGATGGGGTGAAGTAATGAGCAAATTAACAAAAAAGAAAGAAAACACACATTGTAAAACTCCGGCATATGACCTAGCTTGGAGATCGGGATAGGAGCACCCCAGGAAGCAGAACCCATGGTTATGCTTGGAAAAGATTGTCAGTGGTTTTATGGTGGGGGGTGAGTGGGAAGAAGCACAAATGTTAATGAAAGAGTAAAATGGGGAGTGTGTCAAAACTGACTATGTAAAGTATTGCTACAAATTAAGCAAACAAGGGATGTTCTTACTTACAGCACCACGTGCCCAAAATGTGTGCATATATAGATACAAATACACACAAATACGCCATTTAAAACTACCTATTTCCTCCCGAACTGAAGGCGCGGCATCACAAATGCTTTTTTGAGGGGGTGGGGGTCTATCAGGGCAATCCAGTTTGATTCTCACGAGGAGATGTGCATTTTCCAATGAGTGTGTATTGAAGGAGGGGTGGGGGCAGCCACCCATCCACGGCCCCACCGCCAAACACACCTTTAAGCATAACAAGGCGACGGCAAAGCACTGCAGATGTGACTCAGTGCAAGGAACACAGTTCATGGGCTAAAAAGCGATGTTGTACTAAAAGCAGCAACAGGTGTTGCCGCTCTGTAGAAGGCCCTTTGTAAAACTGTACCGGTTACCTTTTTGTTGCTTATTGCTAT
The DNA here is from genome assembly GCF_964263255.1 of Lissotriton vulgaris. Lineage (NCBI taxonomy): Eukaryota > Metazoa > Chordata > Amphibia > Caudata > Salamandridae > Lissotriton > Lissotriton vulgaris. The sequence continues at coordinate 417,769,914 of NC_141689.1, read as the reverse complement.
ATTTGGGTGTTAAACTGGTACTAATGCGGTGCAACCACAGAGTGACTGTTTCTCTGTAGAACATTTATAGTTGTCAATGATAAGGAATACTAGGTTCTACAAATTTTTGTCAAGAGGGGGTCCTTATGCCTAAAATATTTTGTTGGGGGGGTCCCGGCATGAAAAAGTTTGAAGACCACTGGTGGTCTTCAATCTGTGGGGCGCGAACCCTAGGGGGACCGTGGAGGCATGGGAAGGGGGTCACGCTCTTTGTTTGATAAAATAAAACTTCCCAGACGGGTTTTTCCGGGACTCTCCTGTGCTGGGGAATCTTAGTCAGCTAAAGACACCTTTCTAATAGTGTGTTGCTGTCCTGTGAAAGAAATGCAAATGTGTGCAACTAGTTAATCTGCAAATGTAAAGGATTTGCAGATTAACTCGTTGTGAACGTTTGCATTTCTTTCAGGCCACGAGCACACTGTCAGAAAAGTGTGTTCAGCTGCCTGCCTCGCTTTGATTTCTCGAAGAGTGCAGTTGCATTCAACTGATCAACTCACTTCACGTTTTTGAGCTATGTATTGAATGTGAGAAAAGGGATTTAAAAAAAAATAGCACTTGAAATGCGATCGGAAGAAACATTAGAACGGGACAATATTGGAGTGCAGAGTGCTTAGAAGTGCTAAAGAATTTAAATAGAGAAGGGGGTGCGCTTATTTAAGCATTGTTTCTTTAAGAGAAAAAAAAAGTTTTGTCACAACCCTGGTGTGAGTATCCTGGGGAGGGCAGCAGTGGGGCGAGGGCATCTCCGGGCATATAAAATAGAAACAACTCGGACAGCATTCTTTATAAAGGGGGAAAAACGGCCCATTGCCTGCGTTAGGAACAGCTTGTGCCCTCTCTGCCTTTACCATTTGAAATTATTTTATGGTTTGTTGTTAAAAGGGGAAAGTAATGCAACTTGTGAGGGGCTTATCCTGTGGGGAGGGCTTCTGAAACAATTGCATTTATAAATGCCTCCACACATGCCAGCACACAAAAGAAGGGGTTGGGGGGTCAGTTTAGATAAGAAATTACGTTACTGCTATCCAATATCTCGGAGTGGATGGTATGCACCATATCAAACAAGCGCTGAACACTGCCTGAGTTAAAAAATATGTCCTTCTAGCTCGGATTCTGTGTATATCTCTGTGGGGGTTGTGGTCATGAGAACTGCATCTAAAGTCAGAAAACAGGAGGGGCACAGGGCGGCTCTTCACCCATGTCCTCGGAGGAGCAACAATGATGGGGTGAAGTAATGAGCAAATTAACAAAAAAGAAAGAAAACACACGTTGTAAAACTCCGGCATATGACCTAGCTTGGAGATCGGGATAGGAGCACCCCAGGAAGCAGAACCCATGGTTATGCTTGGAAAAGATTGTCAGTGGTTTTGTAGTGTAGTTCCTAGTTTCCCACTAGGCCCTGCGCATTGGAATAACATAAACAGTAGTATCGACGTGGAACTGCGGATATTCCAGGCCTCCACTGACTATGCTAAACTTAATTGGGTTGTGTTACCAACTAGCTCAGAGGTCACTGGAAACTTTCTTCTCTGCATAGGAAGTGATCAGCTTCCTTGGCACAGACAAGAAGGGATTCAGCTTTCCAACAACCGTGCAACATGACAACTTTGCTCCTCAGATCAAGAGTCGATCTCTAGGGTCGTGTGAAACAATAGACATAGATTTCACTCAGTCAGTCTAGTGCAGTTTACTTTCACAGTATGTAGAGAATAGAGAGACGGGCGTGTATCAATAAAGGGTTAACATTTATTGAACAGTCTTTCTTCTCGTACAAGAGAAATGTATTGCCACAATTGCAATAACTGTTATTATGAAAAGTACGTACAGTAAGATAAGTATTGCGAAATAGAACTGTAAAAGCATTGATATGGTTTCTTAGCCATACAATGGTTTAAAAGTAATAAAACATATATACAGTCATATATACATTAGGCTAACATACTCAACTGGTGCTTCTAACTAAGCCTACCCCAGTGTGCCTGACCTAAGCCTAACACGTGAGAAGGGGAGTAAGTAAGTAGCTTAAGTTAAGTTGGTTTTGCCAAGGTTTGTTTCAAGAATTCTCGTCTAAGGGTTTAGTCAACACCATACCTCTGAATAGAATGATGGAGGATTGGTATCTCCTTCAGGGGTCTCTCTCGATATCCCAGTCACCCGCGAGGGTAAACTGGAAGCGCCGGGACTGGATTTCTCTGCACGAGAAAGGCAGCGGCTTCTCTCTTCAGCGCGTCGAGGAAGGAGGGGTGACAGCGTCCACGGGCAGCTGGGCTGGATGTCTTCGCAGAGGACGGCTGCACGGCTCCTCAAGCGTACTGAACCATAGTTCGCGCTGTAGCGGCGATAATGGTAATCAGCAGCTTCACCACCACAGGATAGCAGGCTGCAGCGACAGAGTGCTAGTTTTTACCAACACGGGGTCATGCAGGCAGCTGGCATCAGCAACAGGTTCGCTCATTGCTTAAGGCAACGTTGGTAATATTTATACCTGACAGGTGCCGGGTTTGACGCAAGTTTGCTGGACATAAGACGTCAATTAAAGATGTCACTAGGAAGTGACAGTTATCAGTTGCTCATTAGAGTTCCATTACTAATCAAAACATAGCAAGCGGGGATTTCCAGGTTTGCTAAGTTTTTATCTTGTTGAAGAACTCGGAGTGTTATCTAGGAATATCAGATAGTGACTGCTGCACTGTCATTGCACTAATTGGTCGCAAAGGAAGTAGCAGAGAGTCATGCTGGAATGTGGCTCTGTTCGTGTGAGGCCAGAGATGACTTTTCAGAAAATCGCACTTGAACGGTTATGCCAATATAGGGAATAAATGGAGTTATAGCCGAATAGGGGCATAAGGTCACAGTATCGATCAGGAACCTAGATAAGCACGCAACACCCACTCCACGTTTTCATGTCCATCAAAATTACTAAAACTAAAGCAATTAGATGTATGTGTAACATTGCCCACCCCAAAATACATAAATGCATTCGAAATAGGCGTACTTGTAATACATGGAATTTAGGTACTGTACGTTTTTTAAAGCATAGTAACCATTCAAAAGGTATTGCATATGAAATCAATGAACGATTATGCAAAAAGAATTACACATGAAGTATCTCTGACAGAAGAAATGCGAGATAAATCATCACATAAAAAATGCATTGTAATAACATGTGTGCTAGAGGCTGGTGTTATGTTGTTATGTCTCTAGATGTGTTTAGAAATAGAAGTGTGAAGCTTCTGTTCTCTAAGAATAGTTTTTACGTTAAGCAAAGAATTGTTCGTGCCAAAAAGGTCAATATTAGAAAAAATTGTCCAATTCAAAGAAAATAGATTTCCAAAGCTCCTGGCAGTTTTTGTTGATCAAAACTGAAGGCCGAATTCAGAGTTCATGGGAACGCTGTGTGTCGGAAAGTTTCTCAAAAGTTATTGTTTCTCTATGGGTGAGAACATCGTATCAGACAGGCTCGCAAAGAATTGGTCTACAAAATCAGGTGATAGTTCAACCAAATTAGATAGCGCTGTAACTTGGCAGGTGTGAGAATGATTGCTGTCATCGTAGGCAGGGCCAGCAATGCTCACAGAACGTTGTACCTGGATGATGTTGCTTTTGTCACTCGCTCCACTGTTACCACTTGGCTGTAGTACAGGAGTCTCCACGAATGCCGTCATCAGGATTGGTAGCAGCTGGGGACAACACAATGCGTGAGCCGTTATTGGACTGAGCAAAGTATCGACGTCCATTGGTACTGCTGATGGAAGTGAAAGACAGATGTCCAACACGCATTCATCGCCGCAAAGCATACACCGTAGCACAGGTAAAATGCAATTTTGCCATATCGGTCTGAATGAAAGGAACCAGGTCATGTTTAGATCTCTTAGCCTGGCCAATCCGAGGACGTTAGTTATCCTGTCCCTGTAGCGCATTGCTAGGATTGTCTCTTCCATTCCCATGGGAGCTATGTCTGAGCCGAGGCTTGCCATAACGTAGCAGGATGGTCAAAAATAGAATCCCTGCGATGAGTCCCAAAAATAGTGGAATACCACCAAAAATGGAGTGCACGAAATTAGGAAAGATTCCCAAAATTGCCTGGAAGGGTGTTAGCAGTCCCGTAAAGACTGTCCTAAATATGCCTGGGATGCTTGTTGCACTAGACATGTTAAGGAGTTGGCTGAACATTTCTACGAAATGCACGGGGCAATTTGTTGATAAAAGGTCATGGACTTCAGTAGCCGTCCTTGCGACTAGAAGATCATACGTCTCTTTAGATGACGTTATAGGCACTGTTGTCTGTAAAAGCACAGATTTCATTTTGCTTAATGTATCAATTCGTATAGAATAGAGATTCAGACGAGGCCAGAGGGGAGTCACTATGTCTGGAGGCCCGCTCGGGAACAATGCTTGCATGCAACATTTGACCATGGACGTTACTTGTACTAGATAACTTTTCCCTTGCGCGAGGCCTCAGCACCTGTGATCCGTTCTAAGAATGTAACTCCCGTTTGCGAGTTGCATAAAGAAGGGCTCTATCTGAGTTGCAGGTGTGACTAGCCGGTGGCATGAAAGGTTGTTTGAATTTCCATCACATGCTCCGTGTAAATTAATACCCTGACACAAAAGTATACCGCTTAGTGAGTGTTTACAGTTGTCACCACTAAGAAATACATTTTTGTCGCTGTCACTATAGCAAGAATGAGTGTATGGCAATTTCCATTCGGATTTTACATATCCCTTACCCAATTGTTCATATTGGCCAGCAGGTATGTACTCAAGGCACTTTTTAAATCGGAAAGTTGTAATCGGAATTGTGATAATTCCGTGTATTATCCATTCAATGACAGGGCTCTCTGACATTGTCAATGGTAATCTCTCGAGTTTCTCGATGCTCAAGATTGTATAGTCTGCTCCTTTCTGTGCCAAACTGATCTGTTTATCAGTAAGGTTAAAAATGGAAAATAATGACGTTGTGTTGATTAAACGCCAAGGCACATAGCCTGAACGAAGATTTTGCAGCGTCCAGCCTAATTCTATAATAGATCGTAATTGAGACTGGCCATGTTGTAACATTAGCAAATCTCTGTCTATCACATCAAAGGCAGAGGATACAATATTGTCCAAAGAATATATTCTGGAAGACAGAGTCATTAACCCATTGTCTACCACAGAAAGTGATTTCTCCAAATTAATACGATCAATTTCTCGTATTTTTTCAGCAGTTTCAATTTGCTTTACTTTCCAAGCCTCGTTGTAAGCAGCATAGATACTGGTCGCTATGAAACGCTTTTGATGCTGTTTGCGTGGTCCAAGAATGAAATCGCGCAAATCAGCACCATCTTTTAATAAAGACAAGTGTTGCTTAATTTCAGCCAGTGTGGACGAAGTTAGCCATTCTAGGCAGAGTTAGCCTACACTGTATGTGGTTATAATCCCTGGATGTTGTCTCTGGGAATATCTAGGGTCTAATCTGGTCATTTTTAAACCCTGTGTTTTATTCAGGAACCTATCTTGACAGCTATTTGTGTCTGTAGGCCAGATTAACCACTTTTTCCAATCAGGATGTGTTCTGTTGAAATGTAAAATTTGTGACACGTCTAACTCAATATCAGCTGTTGTATTTTCAGGTATTGGCTTTGGTATAGACGGTGTTTTAAGTTCTTTGTTCTTAGCTAGGCCAAGACAAGATGTTTGGTGTATTGTGTCATTTAAAAACAACATTTGTTCTGGTATCATGCAGGTTCTAAAAAGTGCTTCTATGCCTTGCACCTGCCAATCTTTTGTACCCCAAATTGTTTTCGTTTCAATATTATTTTTCCAATAATCAAAACCAAATGTCATCATTTTGTCATAAAATGCTTCTGAATATATCAATTTAGAATTTGTCAGCATTGTTTTCATGCCTGTTTTATCTAACAGTTTGTAATAAAACGTTTCTGCATCACTGGTGTTAAACCCTGAGAAGTATTTGAATTTCTCAAAAAATGCTTTAGAACTGCTTTTAGGTGGTGTAGAACAATGTTCCCATTGATTATACATAAAAACATTTCTAGGCTGTGCAGATTTATGCAAGTAATGATCCCCATAATGGGTGTAACAGAATAACTGCTCATAACTAAATGAACCTTGTAAATAATCATGATCTGTGAATCTAGCTGACATTACTAAATCAGACATCATGTCATTAATACTGTTAAAGTCCCAATCATCAGAGAATGTACTTGGTGTCACAAAGTCACTTAAGGAAACCTTTAGTTGATGAGGATACTTGAGGATTTCGACCGGACCATAGATCTCATAGTCTGTTTTCTCCCATACTACCCCACCAGGTATTGGAATTGCTGTGACATTTACAGTTGACAGTTCTCTTTTCTTCACGTGGGATGATCTGTGTGGTTTCAGGACTAGGTTGATGTTCTGACTTGCTGTGTCCATTGTAATATATTTTCCTTCAATGAATTTTCCCAAACAAAGTACCATGATGAGCCAAAGTAGGAGGAAAAATACACCTAGACCGAACCAGAACTCTAGCCAAGGGGAAATGAGGTAGATTTCCTTCAGTTGATGAAAGAGTTCCGTTGCTTTTTCTTTAAAAAGACTTTTTTGTTTCTGGCATCACTTCGGGGTCGTTTAAATCTTCAGAGAAGTTGTCGAAGTTGATGAAATAACCAGAGGCAGTTCTGTCAATTGATGGTATTGTTCTTTCAATCTGTCTCTCCGTAGCACTTTCTGATGCCACATTAGTGTAGACTGGTGTTGTTTCTTGACGAACTGTTTCAATCTGTGTTTCAAGAGGCACGAGTTCCATGGCATTATTGCATAGTCCTTCATTGTGCACTGCAGGCTGATCGAATGTGATGAGTCTTTCAGTTTGAACCTCTTGGATTGTTGCAAGTTTGGGTATTCTGTTGTTTCTTGGGAGTCCACTGGGCCTACTGTTGATTATAGGCCACATGCTTGTGGTTTTACCAGGTCGATGGACACGACTCTGTTCTCCTTTTTACCAGCAAGGGGCGGTAGCACAACTGATCTTGTTCCGGTGACTGCCAAGACAGGTACTGCTTTTCTGTAAGAAGGCCCAAATTCCTTCTTAACCGCGATCCTTTCTCTGACTAGATCCCCAATCTTTGGAATCCAGACAGGCCTTGCTGGGGCTGTTGCGGGTGGTGCCTCATCAGTGGTATTTGGCTGTTGCTTTAACTTTATGTTGCTTAATGATTTTCTTGTTTCATTCAGTTCCTGTAAAACAGCCAAACGGTCTTTTACTTCAAACTGCTTTGTTTCTGCTTGTACCACTGACATCTGACTATCGAGGTCCTGAACGTTCATTCTAATTCCGAACAATAGTTCGTATGGGCTGAAACCTTTTAGAGAATTTCTTGGCATGTTGTTAAGACTAGTCTGGACACTTATTAAATGTTTGACCCACCCAGCGCCTGAACCTAATACCTTCGCTGTTATAGATTGCTTTATGTCCCGGTTTTTTCTTTCTATCACACTTGTGCGACGGACAAGAATACCACAACCCAATTCCCATGCTAGCCCTGGCCTCCTCATAAGCTCGAGAGCTGAAAGCAGGACCCTGGTCAGAATGGAACGTGGTAATTGCGTATATGCCGATATGGACTCGCAAATCTTTTATAACCGTTCTAGCGTCAGCCGAGCTCTGGGGCCACATCTTTTAAGTGCTTTTTGTCTTAATGGTGTACACTGGGACGCGCTTCTCTTCTTTGATTGCGCAGATAGACCGCCTTATGCTGTCTAGAAGGGATCCTGAAACTACCCTGGCCTGTTCATTTCTGCGATCTCTGTTGCAGTTTTCACAATTTTGAGCAAAACATTGAATATCTATACTCATTCCTGGCCACCAGTACTCTGATTGCAATTCTTTCAGAGAGGCTTTGATTGTTTGGTGTTTCAGACCCAACCCCATGTGTGCTTCCAGTAGGAGGAAGCCCCTCCTGCTCCTGTTTGGAATTACTCTGTCCCCCAATCCAGGGATTCGAGCAAAAGGAACGGAGTTTGCATCGATTATGTATGCATAATTGAGTGGATAGTTTACGGGTAGTGCTGCACAGTCGCCTTTTACGGTCATTTTTACTGCCAGTATGGTTTCCCCGTCTATGTACTTATCTGTACGCTTTTTTGTGGCTACGGAAGCCGGGTTAGTTGCTTCCGCGGTGGCTGTATTAGCCAATGAATTCCCTGCAACGTGAACGCCATCACGTTGAAGACTCTGTGCGTGAATCACGTGAGTCTTTTGTAGTTCTTTGTGTAAAAGAGCTACCTCGTTCCAGAGCAATTTATGCTTTATTGTGGCACCTGTGTCATCTTTGTAGTCGTTTTCGATCCAACTCTGCAGTTTGTTGTTGTAAGAATTGACGCAAAAATGAGAATCGCACACTATAAGTGTGGGGAATTCGCGTTCTGCATTTTCGAGCGCCATCTTTAAAGATCTGATTTCAGTTCTTTGAACCGAACAGTTTCTTACAGATTCAGTTTTTGTTACTTTCGGTCTGAATTTACCGCACAGCCAACGACCTTTAATGATCGCACATGCTGCATTGTAGGATTTGCTCTCTACATTAAAATGCTGTACAAAGCTATCTGTATAGATTATACAGGCATATTGTGGGAGAGGCAGAATTTCGATTGGCAGAGGATATTCTTCTTCATATTCTAAATCATTCAGTTCTTCAAATTGCGGGGCGAAATAGTATTTCACGTCCTCCGCTCCTAGAGAATCTATGTACTGTATCCATTTCGGATCCAGTGACACTGTAGGCAGGTTTACTGGGCTGAATAGCGCCTCGAAGGCGGATTCCGCTGTAAGGATATTAATCCGTTTGCCGTGTGCTAGTTCTCGTTCATTTGCTAATGCGATTTGCACTGCGTTCACAGTTCTTTCTGTGTGACTGAATGTTTTTTCTGCTTGTGTGTACAAGTGAGATTTAATTGAAATTGGTACCTTTTCTCCCTCATTAGAGGTTAGGTACGTGAATCCACATCTTCATGACTCGGATTACTAGATCGATCGTGTTGTCACGTGTATCTAATTTTGTTTTTGCTAACATGTCTGTTTGCAGTGATCTCAAAATTTCTGTGTGTTTTTGAGTCCAATTGATTTGTTTTAAATCAGGTTTTATTAGTTTGTAGAGAGGTTTAACCCTCTCTGCGTAATTTAGGATGTAAGTTCTTCCGAAATTCAGAAAACCTAGTATTGATTGTAAATTCTTCAGCGTTTTTGGAGCTTGGAGTACAGCGCACTTCTCTAAGAAGTTGTCCGCTAGGCTTTTCCCTTCACTTGATAATTCGTACCCTAAGAATAGTACTGTCAGATGGGCAATTCGGGACTTTTTAAAGTTGAATTTGTAACCCTCTGCTGCGAACCCAAGTATAATGGTGTTCACTCTTTTCAAGTGAGTATCCAAGTCGTCGTCTGTGAGATAAATATCATCTACGTAAGATAATGCTTCATCATCATAGATTTGTAGTAACTCTGTTACCCTAGCTGAGAATAGTCCTGGGCTGTTCTTGAAACCCTGTGGGAGTCGACAGAATTTTTTCTGTGACCCAAATGCGGAGAAAGCGGTCAAATATCTGCTTTCTGGTGCAATGTTTTGACAAAAGAAACCATTAGAAATGTCTAATGTCGTTTTGTATTTTTTCCTAACTATGTTATTCATTAGGGCTGCACTATGCGAGTTTTGTACTGCAAAAGTTTTGCAACATGTATTAAGGTGTCTGTAGTCCAAAACTAGACGATATGAATTGTCTGGCTTGGAGACAGGAAACAAAGGATTGTTCATTTGAGAGGTGCATGTTTCAATCACCCCCTGATACTCAAGTTGATCTAAGATCTCCCTGACCTGTTTTTTAGCTTCTTGCTTTATGGGATACTGCCGTTGGGCAGTTGGTTCATTTTTTAGTTGGATTTTGTGAGGCGGTGAATCCTCATCCCATCCTACATGATTTTTATACAATGCAGGTGCCTGGGCTACTGCCCATTTCCTTGCATATGTATATTTTTTATGAATCGGTATGTGATTCGAGAAGGCAGGCATAATCACTTCTTCGCCACGAGGGCACTCCCTGACAAACTGCGGGGGCCAATCTTTTTCAGCTAACAGAATATCATAGCCTTTTGAGAGCTTATCCCAAAATAGACCCTTAATTTTCCTAGTCTTATCACCCTCTATACGCAATGTTATTTCGTATATTTTATGGGGCTCGCTAAGCCTGGCGTCGGCAGTTTCAACTCGAATGTATTCATTCGTGTCCACTGTCTCCAGATGACTCATCAAGATCTTGCGCGCTATACTGATTTCTGCTGCACTGTCCAACATTGTCAATGCCCACTCCCCGTTTTTCAACTGTGTCCTCAGTATTCTCGGCATGGTTGATTACTCTATTACTGGCTACCTTCTTTTTCTGAAATTGAGATTTCTTATTTTGAGCAGGTTCCTTGTCTTTGGACTTGGTGTGCTCTCCTGGGTCTGACCGTCCTCTTCTTTCCGAATTCTGTGGAAGAGATCGAGAGGGACGTGTATCAATACTTTGATATCTATCAGGTTTTTTTATATTATCCCTATTTCTAAGGTTATATCTTTTCTCAGAGGGCTCCCGTTGGGGAGACTGGCGTTCTCGAGTCGGAGTTCTTTTCCTCCGTCGAGGAGACCTTCCTCTGGACTGGAAAACTTTTTCCTTGGGAGTGGATTGTTTATTTCCATCCCAGCTCTTTTTTGGAGTGTTTAAATTATTTTTAATAAATAATTTTTCAGGATTTTCGAGCAGTTGGGGCTTAACTGGTTTTCCACCCAAGCTGTCTCTACCTAATTCTTCATAGCATTTTTCTATGATTTTTGCAAGCTCAACAGGATCTTTTATATCTGTTTCCCTCAACTTCTGGCAAATCGCCACAGATGCTGCTTCTCCCTTTATGTTAGCTAATAATATAGCCGTGACCTGCTTGAAGTCTTTCAGTAATTTCATACCTAGATTTAAAGCGGGCTCTGGACCGAATTCATTTTGAATCTGTTTTAGCACGTCTGGTATTACCGCCATAGACGGGACACCGTGTGTTTTTGTGTAAATGGAAGCAAAGACTGTACCCCAAGTGTCGCAGTCCTCCACGTGTGGTGCGATTCCCATAGGAAGGCAGATGGTCAAGATTCTGTGTTTCTCAATAGGGGTAGTATCAGGAAATACTGCCTCTATTTGAGTGATTTTCTGGGCTAACCAGAAAGGAATTTGTTCCCGTTTTACGGGTGTTTTACCAAGACATGACTGTATGTTCTGTGGTGTAATTTTATTTGTGTTCCCCTGATGAGGGGTCAGCTGTGGCGTATTAACAGCTGGCTGGACTGTTGCAGTCCGTATTACATATTGGACTAATTGCCTATGTATTTTTATTAATGTGTTTAGCTGTGCTAACAGCTCTTCTCTAGACATTCTTGTAATGTCAGGATGTGGTGTGTAGCTGGCTAGAACCGGCCACGTGGCTCCTGGTCTACCTAGTGGACCGGGCCTAGTTATGTGATCATTGTGTTTTAGGGCGCCATTAAACCAGAGCAGGTGCTCTTGAAATTTAAGTGGAATTTCAACCTCCTCGAAAGGGGCGTACTCATCCGGAGGTTCCTCTATTTTGTAATAGTGAAACACTTGTGTTATAGCGTTTACCGCTGGAAAGTTTATCCATGAATAGAATACCTCTGTCTGCCGATACTCGTGAGCCTCTATCACGAAAATTACTGTACCACCTTGAGGTGGCAGTCCGTTTTCTATAAGTTTTAAAGTTATAGATCTTCTTAACTGGACCGGGATGATAATAGCACCCGGGTCTGTGTATTCGGGACCTTGCTGAGTCGCATCTGCTGCGGCCCCAGTGGTGCCGTTGTTTTCTACTGACATTTTTAAAAATGCAGTTTTTGCAGAGTAGGTCTCCAAGGAGACAAAGATTAGGTGCACAATATTTTGGAACACTGTATCCTTCAACGTTGAATAAACCAGAGCTTTACATAGGAATCTCTTCCTACTAAGGTCGGGCGGATTTTAACCTTTCACCCACTCCAGACGTCTATTGGAGTATTTACGGGAGAAAGGGGTGTGAAATATGCACGACTGAGTTACTCTACAAGTCTTGCGTTAGTTTATCGCCTTACCAAACGTTAGGGCGCCATGTAGTGTAGTTCCTAGTTTCCCACTAGGCCCTGCGCATTGGAATAACATAAACAGTAGTATCGACGTGGAACTGCGGATATTCCAGGCCTCCACTGACTATGCTAAACTTAATTGGGTTGTGTTACCAACTAGCTCAGAGGTCACTGGAAACTTTCTTCTCTGCATAGGAAGTGATCAGCTTCCTTGGCACAGACAAGAAGGGATTCAGCTTTCCAACAACCGTGCAACATGACAACTTTGCTCCTCAGATCAAGAGTCGATCTCTAGGGTCGTGTGAAACAATAGACATAGATTTCACTCAGTCAGTCTAGTGCAGTTTACTTTCACAGTATGTAGAGAATAGAGAGACGGGCGTGTATCAATAAAGGGTTAACATTTATTGAACAGTCTTTCTTCTCGTACAAGAGAAATGTATTGCCACAATTGCAATAACTGTTATTATGAAAAGTACGTACAGTAAGATAAGTATTGCGAAATAGAACTGTAAAAGCATTGATATGGTTTCTTAGCCATACAATGGTTTAAAAGTAATAAAACATATATACAGTCATATATACATTAGGCTAACATACTCAACTGGTGCTTCTAACTAAGCCTACCCCAGTGCGCCTGACCTAAGCCTAACACGTGAGAAGGGGAGTAAGTAAGTAGCTTAAGTTAAGTTGGTTTTGCCAAGGTTTGTTTCAAGAATTCTCGTCTAAGGGTTTAGTCAACACCATACCTCTGAATAGAATGATGGAGGATTGGTATCTCCTTCAGGGGTCTCTCTCGATATCCCAGTCACCCGCGAGGGTAAACTGGAAGCGCCGGGACTGGATTTCTCTGCACGAGAAAGGCAGCGGCTTCTCTCTTCAGCGCGTCGAGGAAGGAGGGGTGACAGCGTCCGCGGGCAGCTAGGCTGGATGTCTTCGCAGAGGACGGCTGCACGGCTCCTCAAGCGTACTGAACCATAGTTCGCGCTGTAGCGGCGATAATGGTAATCAGCAGCTTCACCACCACAGGATAGCAGGCTGCAGCGACAGAGTGCTAGTTTTTACCAACACGGGGTCATGCAGGCAGCTGGCATCAGCAACAGGTTCGCTCATTGCTTAAGGCAACGTTGGTAATATTTATACCTGACAGGTGCCAGGTTTGACGCAAGTTTGCTGGACATAAGACGTCAATTAAAGATGTCACTAGGAAGTGACCGTTATCAGTTGCTCATTAGAGTTCCATTACTAATCAAAACATAGCAAGCGGGGATTTCCAGGTTTGCTAAGTTTTTATCTTGTTGAAGAACTCGGAGTGTTATCTAGGAATATCAGATAGTGACTGCTGCACTGTCATTGCACTAATTGGTCGCAAAGGAAGTAGCAGAGAGTCATGCTGGAATGTGGCTCTGTTCGTGTGAGGCCAGAGATGACTTTTCAGAAAATCGCACTTGAACGGTTATGCCAATATAGGGAATAAATGGAGTTATAGCCGAATAGGGGCATAAGGTCACAGTATCGATCAGGAACCTAGATAAGCATGCAACAGTTTTATGGTGGGGAGTGAGTGGGAAGAAGCACAAATGTTAATGAAGGAGTAAAATGGGGAGTGTGTCAAAACTGACTATGTAAAGCATTGCTACAAATTAAGCAAACAAGGGATGTTCTTACTTACAGCACCACGTGCCCAAAATGTGTGCATATATAGATACAAATACACACAAATACGCCATTTAAAACTACCTATTTCCTCCCGAACTGAAGGCGCGGCATCACAAATGCTTTTTTGAGGGGGTGAGGGTCTATCAGGGCAATCCAGTTTGATTCTCACGAGGAGATGTGCATTTTCCAATGAGTGTGTATTGAAGGAGGGGTGGGGGCAGCCACCCATCCACGGCCCCCACCGCCAAACACACCTTTAAGCATAACAAGGCGACGGCATAGCACTGCAGATGTGACTCAGTGCAAGGAACACAGTTCATGGGCTAAAAAGGGATGTTGTACTAAAAGCAGCAACAGGTGTTGCCGCTCTGTAGAAGGCCCTTTGTAAAACTGTACCAGTTACCTTTTTGTTGCTTATTGCTATATTTGGGTGTTAAACTGGTACTAATGCGGTGCAACCACAGAGTGACTGTTTCTCTGTAGAACATTTATAGTTGTCAATGATAAGGAATACTAGGTTCTACAAATTTTTGTCAAGAGGGGGTCCTTATGCCTAAAACATTTTGTTGGGGGGGTCCCGGCTTGAAAAAGTTTGAAGACCACTGTTGTAAGGTGCTCAGGGGGTGCGCCCCACTACAGAGTAGTCTGCACTCTCTAGCGACAGCCCCCTTTCACTGATGTGAAGACAGTGACCTTGTCATTCTTTTCCATATGGAATGTGTCAACTAACTGAAAGATTACTTTCTTCTTTTTCCTAAAAAGTTTTGAAAAAGTTTGATTAACGTGTAAAAAACGGCAAATGAGATTGTTTTGTATTTACACAACTGTTTCATGACACTGGGACCAGTATGAATGTGGTTTTGTTATGATTGGACGGCCAAGAATGTGTTGAGTGTGAGTTTGTCTGAACTATGTACATACCAATGTTTGTTTTTTGCTTGTACATAAATGTATAATATTTTTCATGTTTTTGTACTCCCATGCACCAAAAAGATAAAAAAGACTAAAAATCACAATAGTCTTTAGAAAAGAATAAAAGTAAAAGTTGCAATTCTAAAAGCAAGTGTTCATGCTAATTTTTCATGTATGCTTCAACAACGGTTGTTCTCTAAAAAATAGCTTCTCAGTATAGGCAAGTTTGTTGTTTCCTCAGTTCCTTGTAAGTGGAGCATAGCTTTCCTTTCACTCCTTAGAGCTGACTTTTTAGGTTTCGCCTGGCGTAGCACTGCGCAGCAGTGTTCGCGCAGGCGAAATCTTATGATAGACAGTACGGGGCTTTGTCCCACCTCTCTCTTCCATTGGCTAGCTCCATAAATGGAGGCTAGCCATTGGAAGAGAGATGTGTCAATCTTCGCGAGAGCAGATTCGTGGGCGTTCCACTGTTTTTTCGCTCTCCGCCCCTTTGCGATCGTCATTGCGGAGATGGGCGGTGTTTTTTTTAAAAAAAATGTAAAGGTTTGTTTTGGCCATTTTGAAAGTGTCGTCTTTGAAAGCGGAGTCTTGTTAAACCGCAGCTGTAAATGATGGAGAAGGAATGCAGAGCATAAGGCTATACAGAAGAAATACATATGAAAATAAACAAGGGAGCGTGCCTGCACGCTGAAACGAAGCATCATAACTGTAAGTGTAATAGTCACAAACAAAGGACAAAGTGAAATGCTGCGGCAGAGAACAACGCACTAAAACATAATTCAGTAACAGTCCACGAAACAACAACCTCCCCAGTTACTCATGGACGTTAAGCTTGGTTGCCCCAGTACGACCTTGCACTGCCCTTTGATAATATACGCGCTATAAAAATCGTAATTCAGTACTCCTAATCTGGTAACCAAGACCGTATAGTTAAACCCGTACAGACTCCATTACCAATGAGCACTTCAGCGTTTTATGTAAACAGAGCTACTATTGGCACAGGATAACAACGATTCTCCAATCCCAGGCCACTTTACATATTACGACCTCCCCCGACCACTCTGGGCGTACTTTCTGCCATGTGATTGGCAGTCGTATGACCCAGAAGTACTGAAATTACGGAAAGACGTGGAAGTGCTGAAATTACTTACCAACGCCGCCCTTAAAAAAGATCAATTTCCTACAACGGACTTTGGGTTGAATTTACGGACAGACCTTGTAAGTGGGGCAAGCTATAGGGGCTTTGTTGGGAGAGAAGCCTATATAGGGATATCAATCTGGTGTTCTTTAGGTGCTTGTTAACAGCAATAACACTTTCAAAGGACATGGCAGTGGGTTGTCAGATGGGTACTTACTCAAGAGGCTACTTTATTCCAAAGGAACAGTCCTATTTCATAGAATCCTGCAAGAGATCCAAACGTGTGGCAGAAAACTTCTAAGTGTTTGCGTGAATACCAGGGGTCTCATAGGTTCAAAAGATGTCAGTCACAGACGGTCCTTCTCAGCGATTACACCGACCCCTTGAAGCATATGAAGGCCACGGCCGCATATTACATTAGGCCTGCCAAATTGCTGCCCCGTGTATTCAAAGGAAGCCAGAGGGAGGGGAGGAGCAATCCAAGGAATACAGAGCAATGTAAGTGCGCAATTGCAGAGATTAAGTGGAATTTTATGGCTATGTCAGAGGTAGGTAAATAGGTAGGCCAGAACAGCACTGTAGTGGTCTCGAGAAATTAGTAGTATAGCCCTTTGCAGATAACAAGTTGGTATTAAAAACCTTAGAGAGTGTGGAATCATGAAGGGAACAGGGGGATTTGTCAGGGGGATTTGTCAGGTCACTTCCCGGTGAACCAAGGGGTACGCCAGGGTTGTGTACTGGCTCCCACCCTTTTCTGCCTCTACCTGCCTGTGCTTGCTCTCCTGAGTGTGTGTGTGGCTCTGGGTGGGTGGGTGTGGCTCTGTGTGGGTGGGTGTGGCTCTGGGTGGGTGTGTGTGGCTCTGGGTGGGTGGCTCTGGGTGTGTGTGTGTGTGTGTGTGGCTCTGGGTGTGTGTGTGTGTGTGTGTGGCTCTGTGTGTGTGTGTGTGTGTCTGGCTCTGGGTGTGTGTGTGTGTGTGTGGCTGTGTGTGTGTGTGTGTGTGTGTGGCTCTGGGTGTGTGTGGCTCTGGGTGTGTGTGTGTGGCTCTGGGTGTGTGTGTGTGTGTGGCTGGCTCTGGGTGGGTGTGGCTGGCTCTGTGTGTGTGTGTGTGTGTCTCTGTGTGTGTGGCTCTGGGTGTGTGTGTGTGGTAGTAATTGCTGTCTGCTGAGCTCGCCCGTAGGGTACAATAGTTCTCACATTTGCGAGAGATTAAGCTATTGGCAATGTAAATGACAATGACATTTATTTATCTGTTTTCAAAACCAACACATAAATACAAATATTGTCATTTACAATGCCAATAGCTCTAACTTTTCCAAAGGCGAAACCGTTGCATTGTAAATGCTTGTTATTAGGGTCTGCTGGAGATGCACCCACCTCCTGCATTTATTGAAGCTGCCCTGGGGGTCGTGTGTTTGCATTAATCCGCACAGCAGGCCCCGGTCCCGTGAGGGCTTCTGGCTTTAATTGGAAACATGGGCAGGGGAGAGGGGCGCTTAACTCCCTGCATTCCAGCTCAGGGGACTTCTCGGCGGAGCATTAAAGTGCACGTTATTACCTCCCAGAATATTCACACTGTAGATTAGTTTAACAAACAACCCTCCAGCACTGCTAGGTGTAGCTCGGCCATAGACAAAGGCGTGTTACACTTTCACCATACTTCAAAAACACATTTTTCATGAGCACTCTTTAAATGTGCAACACAAGTCAAAGAAAGCTTTCAATTCTGCAACATATGCCATAAGTCGTTTCGAAATAGTTCCATCTGGTTAGTTGTCTTGCCATTGTTTTCGCTGCTCCGTACTTGAGTGCATGGACAGGGGTAGGTGTACATGCACAAGGGACTGGCATGAAAACGATGATCCATAAACTGCAATAAGTACTTTTGGAGGGGAGTCATTGGTCAGGAAGCCATTTAATAAAGGCTGTTGGTTATAGTTATGCAAAATACATTTCCAACAGGACACGGAATTTTAAATTTCATTTTAGCGCACAATAATAATAAACATTTTAGCGCACAATAATAATAACAATTTTTTTGATTTTGGCGATGTTTACTAGCTTTGAAGGGCAATCCGACCCCAACTGGATAAATACCTCTTTGCAGCATTCTCAGGATCGGCACAGGTGGCTAACAGGACAGTACTTACATTTGCACAATGACATGCCGCACCCAAATGTCAGCAGACAAATACTGGTGGGTGTCACTTTGTTTAAGTTTAGGGACACAAGTCCTTAAGCACATGCCCTTGAATTGAAAAAGTTGACTGAGCAACAACTCTCATTTAAGATGTAAGTAGTGCCATAAGTTTCATTTGGCAGTCTCTGCCATGATACAATCAAAAGGTGTCAGAAACTACACCAGTTACAAAAGACAAAAGCATTTACATTGCAATAGGTCTAGCATTTTCGAAACTTTGACCTATTGGTATTGTAAATGACAATGCCTTTTATTATTGCAGGTTTCTAAACACATAAATAAAAGGCATTGTCATTTACAAAGCCAATCTCGCAAATGCAAGACCTATTGCATTGCAAATGCTTGTTATATATTAGCACCCTGAACATGTAGGAAAAGCAGCCAGGGATAGAAAAAAACGCAGCACCTGAAATGGTCACCTAAGTAGTACATAGAAAAAACACGTTGCCCACCTCAATGACCAGGTGCTCATTGATCAAAATATAAACATAATTTAAAGACAGAATGAAAGGCAACTATTTTTGAATACTGAGTATCAAAGAATTAACAGATAAGTAAAGAAACAGTTGCAAGTCTTGATTGATGGATTAGTTAATTTTCTTGAATTCATAATACTTTCTTCTTATTTTCTCTAACACATGCGCATTCAATGCGTTTCGCCTTAAAAAAGGCCTCGTCGGGACAAAATATGTTAGATCCTCTGGAAGGGCAAATATCTTCTTCAATGAGTGGTCTTTTTATTTACATATCTGTTAATTTTTTGATACTCAGTATTCAACTATGGTTGCCTCTCATTCTGTCTTTATATTAGCACCCTGTACCGTAAGTATACAAGTCAATCTTATGAGTAAAAATAGGCTTTACCAAATGGCAAACACATTTTCCCTGCCATATGCCAAACAGAGCCTTAAACCGCAACCTAGCCAGAGCACAGAAATGCTGCTGGCAGAAATATATTTTTGTCATATATGTGGGTGGTGCAAATTAACACTGTAGCCCCAATAGGACATTTACCTTTTCATGCCATAGATTTTGCTGAACTGTAGCAGACATCGGGTGTGTGGAGAATGCTCTAAAACAATTTAATCCAGACTAAGTTTAAAGAAGTGTGGAATCTGGATGGGCGTCGACTGAGCAGCCTCATGGAGTGAAATTTATTCCCCTGGCAGTGAGGCGCCAATTACTGACTACAGTCAAGCTGTCAGTACAACTTTGTAAAGTCTGTGTGGCAACTGGGATTTCTAACTAAAGATTTTTCATCACATCTCATGGCAAATTGAACTGTCAGGCACTTAGAAGAGGTTTCAACTATTCCTCTAAACAAAGGGCGGACGCACATCGCGCCGCTTTTAAGATATCAACCTTGTCCAAGTCCTGAGGAGAATCAGTGAATTGTGTGGATTCGAAACGCGTTGGCTCTTGTGAGCTCTGGGTATTGTGTATATATTGTGCCTTAAGGAATATAGTAATCATTTTTTCCTCTTGTGTAGGCAACATTGGCTTGTAGACATATCCCCCAGTCTCTTGGCCTAGGCAGGACAATTAACAACGTCTAGTTAAAAATCTAACGTCCGCTTGGTGCCTTATGTAAAAACTAGGACTGGTGTTGTACTTTCAATGTTAATGTTATTTCACACAATTGTCTAAGTTTGTTTCACTTGTCATTTTTGTCTTTGAATTTTTTCGTTTTTACGTGGAATATAACATTTTGTATACATGTGTTTTTGTAAATGTGGTGTTCTGTAAATAGAAGGTTTCTTTTCTAAGACATGAGAAAATATTTATTTGCTTCGCTAATCTAAATAATTTAAAATAAGCAAAATAAAGCAATAAGAACCCTAGAATTGATGGTCTAGGGTATTCTCTTTAAAGTGTGCAAACTAGTCCTTCTGGACCCACTCTTTTCTCTTGTATTTACAGTAGTCCAGTCCAGGAGGTTTTAGGACCTGAGCCTTTGTTCTTAATTTAGGTACACTTAAAGCACCATTTACAATGGACGTATAGAGAAGGTAAACAGGTCAATGTATGCCACATGATTTATATGGGAAGCACAGGCATTTTACTATTGTTTAGCAATAGTAAAGTGCACAGAGTCCTAAAGCCAGCAAACATAAGGTCCAGAAAAAGGCAGAAAATCTGGGGTGACCCTACAGAAAAACCAAATTTGCAACACCCTGACTATTTTTACATTCTCTGCCCAGAAATCTATCCTTTATTCGAAATGAACTTCACTTTTCTGGATTAATATTTTCCTTGATGGCAAATATTTCATCACCAAAGGTCTCTTCAAGGCATGTTTCCAGGTTTAGTAAAGGACTAAATCATCATATCTTTAATAAAGGAGGGAATTATTTCAGCTGGGAAAGGCAAGTATTCAGGACTTCAGGTTCATGACTCTTCAAATGTCCTTTACTGTTAGCAGATTTGGTTAGGAGAATCTATGATTTCTGTGCTGTGGATCATCTACTGGATCATCAGTGATCTATGGGCAAGGAAGCAAAAGACACACAATTGATGCTTAAGAGATCTGGGTTAAATCCATCATTAATTTGCTCACCATGCCACTCAAGGTTAGATCTGGCCATATCCAAATAAGTCTTGACCCTGAGCCTCATGGGAACAGTTCAGACCAAACTGCCAAGCCAGGTCCTCCGCGGATTGGAAACAAGCATCCTAGGACCAGTTTCGGGGTTTCACCCCTCATCAGCCAGGATAGCTTGAATACAGTGGCACAGTGAGCCCGGGACCCACGTCTGGGCTCACCTGGAGCACTTAGGGTGAGGAAGCAGAAGACACACATTTGATGGACAGAAAGCAGAACAAAACAAAGCATTCCCCCCTAGTCAATAGATCTGGGTTAAATCCATCATACTTTTGTTACCCCAGTTTAGACCTGGCCATATGCAAATCAGTCTTGACTCTGTGCCTCATGGGAACAGTCCAGCCCGAACTGAAAAGCCAGGTCCTCCCTGGACTGGAAACAAGCATCCCAGGACCAGTTTTGGGGTTTCACCCCTCATCAGCCAGGATTGCTTGAATCCAGTGGCACAGTGAGCCCAGGACCCACTGTCCTGGGCATACCCGGCGCACTTAGGACGAGGAAGTAAAGGACACACAATTGATGGATGAAATGCAGAACAAATCAAAACATTCATCCCGACTCAAGAGATCAGGGTTAAATCCATCATTCTTTTGCTCACCATCCCACCCCAGTTTAGACCTGGCCATATGCAAAGCACTCTTGACCCTGTGCCTCATGTGAACAGTCCACCCAAACGGCCAAGCCAGGTCCTCCCTGGACCAGAAACAAGCATCCTAAGACCAGTTTCGGGGTTTCACCCCTCATCAGGCAGGATAGCTTGATTCCAGTGGCACAGTGAGCCCGGGACCCACGTCTGGGCATACCTGGAGTACCTAAGGTGAGGAAGCAAAAGACACACATTTGATGGACAGAAAGCAGGACAAAACAAAACATTCACCCCCAGTCAAGAGATCTGGGTTAAATCCATCATACTTTTGCTAACCATGCCACCCCAGTTTAGACATGGCCATATGCAAATCAGGCTTGACACTCAACTCAAGTCAAGTCAAAAGATTTATATAGCGCGCTACATACCCAGAGGGTCTCAAGGCGCTTGTAGAAGGGTGGGGAGTTACTTGTCGAATATCCACGTTTTGAGTTGCTTTCTGAATGCTAGGTGGTTCTGAGTAAGGCGAAGGTGAGTGGGAAATGAGTTCCAAGTTTTAGCTGCTAGGTAGGAGAAGGATCTACCTCCCATGGTGGTTTTGTTGATGCGAGGTACAGTGGCAAGGGCTTGGTTGGAGGATCGTAGCTGGCGGGAGGGGGTGTAGAAGGATAGTCCTGTGTTGAGGCATTCGGGTCCGATATCGTAGAGTGCTTTGTGTGCGTAGGTTAGGAGCCGGAAAGTGATCCTCTTATTGACGGGGAGCCAGTGGAGGTTTTTCAGGTGATCAGAGATGTGTTCTTTATGCGGGATGTCTAGTATGAGCCTGGCTGAGGCGTTCTGGATGCGTTGTAGTTTTTTCTGGAGTTTTGAGGTGGTGCCGGCGTAGAGGGTGTTTCCGTAGTCCAGTCGGCTCGTGACCAGAGCGTGGGTGACTGTTTTTCTAGTTTCGGTAGGGATCCAGCGAAATGTTTTTTTGAGCATGCGAAGAATGTTGAAGCAAGATGAAGAAACGGCGTTGACTTGTCTGTTCATCGAGAGCGAGGAATCCAGGATGACGCCCAGGTTCCGTGCGTGGTCCGTCGGGATGGGTGCTTTTCCAAGGGCCTCTGGCCACCAAGAGTCGTCCCAGGCGGAGGGGGAGGTACCTAAGATGAGGACTTCTGTTTTGTCTGAGTTCAGTTTCAGACGGCTGTGCTTCATCCACTCGGCTACTTCTTTCATTCCTTCGTGTAGGTTGGTTTTGGCCGTGTTAGGGTCTCTGGTGAGTGATAGGATCAGTTGAGTGTCGTCGGCGTAGGAGATGATGTTGAGGTTATGTTGGCGTGCGATGGCCGCGAGGGGGCTCATGTAAACGTTGAAGAGGGTGGGACTGAGTGAGGACCCTTGAGGTACGCCGCAGATGACTTCAGTGGCCTCTGACTTGAATGGTGGAAGGCGGACTCTCTGGGTTCTTCCGGAGAGGAACGAGGTGATCCATTCCAGTGCTTTTCCTTGGATTCCGATGTTTTTGAGGCGCTGTAGAAGGGTGCTATGGCAGACTGTGTCGGAGGCTGCGGAGAGGTCAAGGAGGATGAGGGCGACTGTGTCTCCATTGTCCAGTATAGTTCGAATGTCGTCTGTTGCTGCGATGAGGGCGGTTTCAGTGCTGTGCTTGGCTCGGAAGCCGGACTGTGAGGAGTCGAGGGATTTGTTGGTTTCGAGGAATGCGGCGAGCTGGTTGTTGACAGCTTTCTCGATGACTTTGGCCGGGAATGGAAGGAGTGAGATAGGGCGATAGTTTTTGAGTTCGGTGGGGTCAGCTGTGGGTTTCTTCAGGAGGGCGCTGAGTTCGGCATGTTTCCAGCTTTCCGGGAAGGTTGCGGAGTTGAGGGAGCAGTTGATGACGTCTCGGAGGTGCGGTGCAATAATGTAGTCTGCTTTGTTAAAGATGTGGTGAGGGCAGGGGTCTGTGGGGGATCCTGAGTGGATAGAGTTCATCAGACGGATGGTGTCCTCAGTGGAAATTGGCTTCCAGTCATTGAGGATGTTCAGGGTGGGTGGGGGTCCTGCAGGGGATTGGGAGGGTTGGTCTTCGGGTTGGTTGTCGAAGCTGTTGTGGATGTCTGCAATTTTGTTGTGGAAGAATGAGGCTAGGGAGTCGCAGAGGGCTTGAGAGGGGGTGATGTCGTTGGAGTTGGCTGAGGGGTTGGTAAATTCCTTGACGATGTTGAATAGTTCCTTGCTGTTGTGGGCGTTGTTATCTAGACGGTCCTTGAAGGCTGCTTTCTTGGCATTTCGGATTAGTTGGTGGTGAATGCGGGTGGCGTTTTTGAAGGCGTCCTTGGTGCTGGTGGTTGGGTCTTTTTTCCAGGCCTTCTCGAGGGAGCGACAGAGTTTCTTGGATTTCTTAAGATCATCATGGGAACAGTCCAGCCCGAACTACAAAGCCAGGCCCTCCCTGGACCGGAAACAAGCATCCTGGGACCAGTTTTGGCGTTTCACCCCTCATCAGCCAGAATAGCTTGAATCCAGTGGCACAGTGAGCCCGGGACTCAAGTCTGGGCATACCAGGGGCACTTTGGGCGAGGAAGCAAAAGACACAATTGATGGACGGAAAGCAAAACAAATCACAACGCTCACCCTCAGTCCAGAGATCTGGGTTAAATCCATCCTTCTTTTTTTCACCATACCACCCCAGTTTAGACCTGGCCATGTGCAAATCAGTCTTGACTCTGTGCCTCATGGGAACGGGAACAGTCCAGCCTGAAAAGCCAAGTTAGTTCCTCCTTGGACCGGAAGCAAGCATCCTAGAACCGGTTTTGGGGGTTCACCCATCATCAGTCAGTATATCTTGAATCCAGTGACACAGTGAGCCCGGTACCCACACAATGGACGGAATGCAGAAGAAATCAAAACATTCACCCCCAGTCAAGAGATCTGGGTTAAATCCATTATTCTTTTTCTCACCATGCCACCCCAGTTTAGACCTGGCCATATCCAAATCAGTCTTGACCCTGTGCCTCATGGGAACAGTCCACCCGAACTGCCAAGCCAGATGCTCCCTGGACCAGAAACAAGCATCATAGGACCGGTTTTGGGTTTCACCCCTCATCAGCCAGGATAGCCTGAATCCAGTGGCACAGTGAGTCCGGGACCCACATCTGGGCATACCCGTCCCACTTAGGGTGAGGAAGCAGAAGACAGTTGTTAAAAATGGGGGTCTCTAGTTGGCAAATGTAGGTACCTTTGTCCAAATAGGGGCCCTTACTTCTAGTAAGGGTAAGGGGGATACACACTTTAAAGAACCCCTGCTCACCTGCTTGGTAGCTTGGCATGAGCAGACAGGCTTATCCCAAAGGAAATGTGTAAAGTATTTGTACCAACACTCACAGTAACACAGTGATAACACCTCAAATGAAGATGACACTGGTTTAGAAAAATAAAGTATCTTTAGCTAAACTCAACATGACCAAAACGACAAAAATATCAACATACACAGTTAAAAATATGACTTTCAAAAGGTTTTAAGAACTTGTACCATAGATATCTATGGATTCGTGACTTTTCACCCAAAATACCTGTAGATGCGTCAAAGTTCCACAAGCTGAACAGCTGCAGAGTCGGAAAGCAAAGAGATGCGACACTCATGTATCCTTGGTGAGGCGATGCAACAGTTCTGCGACTAGCAGAGGACGAGTTGCGTTGATTCCGGCCTGTATGGGGAGTGATGCCTCGATTCTTCGTGATGGTTCTGTTTCACAGGTGATGCATCGGGAAAGCGTGACGCACAGGTACGATGTGTGGATCCTCGGGAAGTGTCGGCGATCGATGCGGCGCCATCGAGTGGCGCTGATTCAGTCCTCTTCAGCTGCGATCCCTCGATACATTGATTCTTGCAGCGGCTGCAGGCGCTGCAATGGTTTTCGCAGCAGCACAGCAATGCGTAGAAATTCTTCTAGCGCCATGGAGATGGATCGAGAAAATAGCCGCAAGAAGAGCGATGTGTCGATTTTAGCAGTTCTTCTTTCTTCCAGCTCCCCAACAGCAGAAACAACCACCAGAGCCTAAAACCTGGCACTGTTACTTCTAGGCAGGTCAGAACTCACAACAGCAGATTTCAGGGGAGCTGGGGGTGAAGTCTTTCTGTCCCTGAGACTTCAGTACAGGAGGTCAACACACACAGGCTCTTGGAGATCTTGTTCAAGCAGGGGACACAGCACACAGCAAAGTCCTTCTCCTTTTCACGGCAGAAACAGCAAGTGCAGGCCAACCCAGACACACAGCAAGGGCAGTACTTCTCCTCAGTTTCTCCAGCTCTTCTCCTTGGCAAAGGGTCCTCTTGAATTCAAGAAATGATCTAAAGTTATGGGATTTATGCCCCAATATTTATACCACAAAATCCTTTGTTCCCTGGTGGCAGAGAAACCCTGTACCCAGCCAGAACCCGTTCTGTCCTCTCGATTGCAGCTTCCTGGCAGGAGGTGAAGACAGCATTGTGGAAGGCAGACCAAGCCCATTCATGTGAAAGGAAATCTCCTCCCCTACTTTATATGCAGCCAAGGTATATGCAACCAGGCCCTGACTCACCAGGCTCTCTGGAGCCACTGCTCCCTCCCCAGCCTCTGACACTCCAAAACCCAGACAGGCAGTCCACATCTCAGCAGAGGTACATTGGAAAACGTTGAACAAGAAAATACCTACTTTCTAAAAGTCGTATTTTCAAACACAGAATGTTAACATCAACCTTACTAAAAGATGCATCTTAACATTCTGAGCTCAGGCATACTAAACTTTATTTTCCTACCTTGTTCCCAGGGGCAGTTATGTTTATAAGATGTTATAAACAAACTCCGCAATCTTTCCTATGGGAACAGGTAGCCTTGCAACAGTGAAAAACGAAATTGGCAGTAATTCGCTATCAGGACATGTTACACACATCACTACATGTACTACCTTTCACATAGACTGCATCCTGCCAAGGGGGTACCTTGGGCCTTCCAAAGGGGTGTGTGATATATAAGAAAAGGGAAGGTTAGGGCCTGGCAAGTGGGTGCCCTTGCCAAGTCAACATAGCAGTTAACAAACTGAACACAGGCACCGCAGTGGCAGGCCTGAGACACCTTTGCAGGGCCACTCATGTGGGTGGCACAATCAGTGCTGCAGGCCCACTAGTAGCATTTGATTTACCAGCCCTGGCACACTTAGTGCCCTTTACTAGGGGCCTACTAGTAAATCAAATATGCCAATCAGGGAGAACCAATTACATTCATAATTTACACAGGGAGCACTTGCACTTTGACACTGATCAGCAGTGGCAAAGTGCCCAAAGCATCTAAGCCAGCAAAAACGAAATCCAACACAGCAGCAAAAACATGGGAGGTAGAGGCAAAAAGTCAGGAAAAACCTTGCCAAGGATGCCAGGTCTTAGAAACAGTGATCTATGGCTGTCCCAGGCTATGAAAATCATAGTGCTTGATGAACTATTCTTATACCCTCTTGGAACCAGGTTGAAAACATAGATATGCAAGGGGCACTAGTGTACTAAGGGATAGTGGGCCTCATTTATGAGAAATTACGCATCGCTGCGTGAAAGCAGCGATGCGTCACTTCTCAGTGCGCACTCCTTGCGACATTCCTGATGCGTCATATTTAATGTATGACGCATCATGTCGCAAGGAGTTACAGATACGTCAGTATTTCTGACGTATCTGTAAGCGCAAAAGTGACGCATTGCTGGAGTGTGTCACAAAAGTGACGCAACTCCAGCAATGTGTCCTTTCACATGGGGCAGCCCCATGTGAAAGGGCCTGTGTCAGTCTTATGCCTGCTATGAGGCAGGCGCAAGATTTTGACGCAATGGCGTCCTAAAAGTGACGCAGTGAAATCTCATAGATTTCACTGCGTCACTTCTACGACCCTTCCTTGCGTCAATATGCCCCCCTTGCATACATTATACCTGGCGCAGGTATAATGTGGCGCAGGGGTTTACTAAGTGACGCATCTACCTAGATGCGTCACTTTGTAAATATGGCGCAACAAGGCACATTTTTTACGCTACTGGTGCGTCCCAAAAAGTGACGCACCGGCGGCGTAAAAGTGAGCAAGGGCTCTTAACACCTTGGCTGCTAAGGGGTTTTCCCCTTCCTGTGCTGACAAATGAGACCCAGTGTGCTTTATGCACTTTCTATCCTACTTTTTTCAAGTGCACTCCTAATACTCATTTTGCTGCCAAACTAGAGGAGATCAAATAATATAACCTGGGAAAGGTTTGTTTGGCACCTCCAACTAAAATATAAGCACATTCTTTGCCTATGAATTCGGGTTGGGATTCAGGCCGTGATGAGAACCCATTTCCAAGTATCTCTCTCCCACTCTCCTTATCATAGCTGCAGATACCCGGGTAGTGGACTTACAGTGCTTCCTGCTTTTTTCGCCTCCTCTTTCCTTTCCATATCTCTTTCTCCATTTCTGACTTCTCACCTTAATTGATGTTTGAGGGCAATCCTATTTCACAGATATGGATAAACCTGGGGATGGGAACTGTCTAGCACCCCATTTAACAGAAGCACATTCTGGGGCATATTATCAAGCCCAATATCGCCGCTTTAGCGGCCGTTTTTGACCGAAAAGCGTCCATTTAAATATCGCTCTATTATCAAGGATACACTAACAGGCTTTAGCGCGTGTATCCTTTAGGTAGTAGCTGTTTTTTATCTCACTTTGCATGTCAGCGATATACATCACTAATGACATGCTAAGTGGGCGTACCTCAGCAAAACTACATGAGAAACACTCACGAAATCAGCTTTGCGATATTTACAAGGCTGCACCAGACCCACGATGTGGGAATAAAAGGCGCGCTAAGCCCCCATTATTGCAGGATTTTAACTCCTGCTAGAAGTCTGACTTAGCCATCTCTTCAATGGCAGGTGGATTGATGGGCTAAGTACACCATTACGTATCATCAAGCATTTCCTTTAGGCTCTTGATTTATCGCAGGTTTTCACTCGCTATTGCTGTTTATCGATGTCTATTGCTGGAATTCACATCGCCTGTGAGCAGCGCATTGATAATATGCGCTAACAGGGTGATGTATTCCAATTTCAATTCAATTCAATTTTATTGAGTATATGATTTGGAACTCCATAGAGATCCACATATAACAAAGTGACAAAAGAGCAGTATGCAAATAAAACAACATATTAAACCTGCTTATTATTGACATGATATTACAAATTTTCATGCAAATCATTTAATACAATTCTAAAAAGCATTAAAAAAATAAAAAAATTCTATTGCAAAAAATTTCATTGGGAGGACAGAAAATAGCATCAATGAGAGACCTTGCCGATAAAATGCCCAATTGTATGCATATTGGTCTCACCCACGAACGACGATAAGCCATTAGGGCAGGACAAACTAACAGAACATGTACAGTATCTTGGACCGAATTATTACAGAAACTGCATATGTTGGTTATACCGTACCATTTGGCCAACAACTTATTCAAAGCAAGGAGATCCTGCCTTAAAAGTAGCCAAAAATGGCGCAAACCATGGGGCATGTTCCAAGAGGCATAAGGTTGTAATTGTTTAAATAAATATGTATTAACAACTTGAGTGACCCCCCTTCTTTAAAATCGTAGAGTTGCGATCCCTTTCGAAGCTTAACTTCCATGTTGCCTGTTTTAATGTAGTTTTTAGCTGCTGCACAGAAAGGTCAAAAAGTGTTGCTTCCTCCAGATCCAAGAGTGTAATAGCCTTCCTAAAGTTCTTTATGAGTAACGAATACTCTTTTAGGGGGCCCATTAACTCTTTTTTAATGAGAGATCTTAGTGTGGCTGGATTTCCTTTAATCAAACAGGCAACCCAGCGAATAACTCCTGCCAAACCCTGTACCCAGCTACTTCTTAAGCCGAATTCTAATCGGAGGGATGCTGCAGTGCAACTGTTATTGACTGAAGTTAGATTTCTCAGGAGGGAACCCTCAGTAATGTCCAAAAAAACCCATTCACCTAAATCAATGAGTTCTATACCGTAGAGCAAGGTTGCAGGGATTTTTGCCCGGAATGCCTCTAAAAGATGCACGAAGTGTCTTTTACCGGTTGATTTATATAAGGCTCTCAGCCCATTTCTCTGCGACTTTGCTTTGCGGGAACTGTTATCTATATGGGGTTTATTACTTAAGTTGCTACTAACTATTTTACCTAAAAATACATATGGTTGTACACTTTCCAATTTTTGACCTCCCAGCTCCCAACTAATGTGACCCAATTTCTGTTTTTTCCTCCCCTCCATACACATTACCTTGCTCTTAGAAATATTTATTTTCAGATAGTGTGCTTCGGAGAATACGTGTAGGGCATGCAGACGGTTATTAAGGCCTTTCAGGGTAAGGTCTAAGACTAATATGTCATCTGCATACATTAAACAAGACATGTATGTGTCTCCCAAGCGCGGAGCAATTCCTTCACAGAGGGGTATAGTACGGGGAAGGTCACTAACATAAAGGGAAAACAAAAGGGGAGCTAATAGACAGCCCTGTTTGAGACCATTGGCAGAGGGGATGGGCTGGGATAGACCCCTTTCTCCCCCCAATAGTACTCTACACCAAGTATTGTCATGCAAGTCCTGTACCAAGTCTAGAAGCCTGGGTGGCATTCCGAGAGCAGATAGTTTTTTCCACAGCAGTTGTTGGTCGACCTTATCGAAGGCTGTGGAAAAATCTATAAATGCCACATAGACTCTCCCTTTTCTGGCTCTAATATATTTATCGGTTATTACCTGGAGGGCTGTTAAATTATCCATGGTACCGTGGTTCTTCCTAAAACCAGTCTGTTAGAGAGGGAGTATGTTTGAATGATCCACCCAGTCATTTATTCGCTTCAGCAAACATCTTGTAAAGACCTTGCCGATTGCATCCAACAATGCAATCTGGCGATAGTTTTGAGGGGACAAGCGATCACCCTTCTTAAACAGTGGAACCAGGATGCTTCCCTTCCAGGAAGGAAGAACCTTGCCTCTCAATAGGCAAATATTTAATACGGGACAGAGTAATTTACTCCATTTGGCCCCACTTTGCTTTAGTATAGAAACGGGCAATTCATCGGGGCCCATTGCCCCAGAGCGCCGCATTTCTCTGATGGCTAGGTCTAAGTCTTTTTCTGAGAATGGTACCAAGGGCAGACTGATCTCCTTTGGCCATGCTTGTGGGGCCGCAGAGCTATTACTTGCATAGAGTTTAGAAACAAAGTCCACCCATATTTGTTCCTCAATTGGGATGGGTAAAGGTCTTGTTCTCAATCCACACCCCTCGCCTATAAGGGACCAAAACTGCCTAATTTCCCCGTTAATAGAGGCTTCTCTTATTTTTATCCAGATGGCATCCTCTTTTTCTTTACATATTGTGAACGATAACCTTCTCCTTTTCCTTTTTAGCAATGATATTTTTCGTGCTGTATCAGCAGACCTAACTAAATATTGAGCCCTTACTAATTTGTTGATTTCTATATTAAGCAATCTCAGGGGGCTTGGGAGTATTCTAGCAGACTTTTTCTTATTAGAGTTTTTAGCCGCCGTTATTACTGCCTTCATAAACAAAGAAAAGTTTTCAATTTCCAAACCATACCAGGAAGGAAGATCATTTATTGCTACATCGAGCATTCCCTCCAAATTTCGTTGAGCTCCTGCATTCCAATGACACCTTCCTGATTTAACGCCAAAGTTTACCCATTCACTATTTAAAGACCACTGATCACATTTAGGGGGCTTTATATTCAAAAAGATAGAAAGTATTTTGTGGTCACTGAACGGCGTTTCAGTAATACTGAGATCCTTCAGTAGCTCAAATGAGTGAGTCCCCACTATTACATAGTCCAAAATCGATTCACCCTGATAGGATTTATGCGTGAAGTTGGCAGGGGAATCCGAGGGGAGTCTCCCATTTGCAATAATCCCATCCATATCTGCCAGCTCATTTAGGAGTAGCTTCCCTCGTTTATTTGTTTTAATATTTTCGGGGAATGATGACGGAGGAATATGGAGAGTTTCTTCTTTGAATTTATCACGAAATAAATTCATACTTAGATTGGAAATTTTGCAATTTAAGTCCCCTACTAGGATTATGGCAACCGTGGGGTCTTTCTCCCTGATACTCTGAACGTAAGAAAAAACCTTTTTCAAAGTTACATTAAAGCCAGCTTCCGGTGGTATGTAGGCATTGATCAAAACTAAGGGTTTAAAAACTTCAGTGTTGCCACACCTGAATAGAGTTACTGCTTGAAAAAGATTGCAGGGGTCCATATAGTGGGCATAATTCCAATTTAGTTGATTCGATAAAAGACAAGCTATCCCCCCACTGGCATGTCCTCTCTTGTTAATGGTGGCGCTGCCTTCCAATACAAAATAATCTTTCCCTACTTGAATTTTATCTGGGCACCATGTCTCCTGGAGGCATATTATATTTGCCTCCAGAGACAAGAGGAACTGCTTTTTTTCCGGGCTATTTTTTCCAGCTGCGTTCCAAGATATTATAGACATCTTGTCGCTAAAGATGCGGATTAGACGTTTGGTTGTTTAGGGGTTTTCCTGCAAGAACTCCAGGTAGCCAGTTCCATTGATGGCTTTCATCACCGGAATCAGGTTGGCGAGATAGCAAAGGCGGATTAACATAGGACACTAAACGAAGGTCCTTAGACTTGCATATTTTTAAATCCGCAAGATCACCTGCCTGTTTTGTGCTACCTGTTGCTGCTTGCAACATTGAAAAGGGGGACCTTGAAGGGATTAAGGGTTTAGAGACTCTATTTTGTCCAGTGTACCCAATGTATTCCAGCGATATGCGGCAATGAAGAAACAGAACTGTACTTGGTTTGCGATAAATATCGAAGATCGTTGCTAATATGCTCCTCTGTTTCCCAGATTGTCTTATGTACTATTTCAGTTAATTTAGTTATGAAGTGCATATATGCTAGAAACCCACCTTCAAAGTGCACATTATGAATTATAATATTATCACTATCAATCTATAAAAATGTAAAGACAATTATCATATCTGCAAACACCAATACTAACGTGAATCACATCATAACTCACAAGCAAAACACTTCAGGATAGCAATTACAAATAATACATTAATGTTAGACATAGTCTTTCAATCTATTTTTAAACTGAGTAAGTCCATTGCTACGAGGTAACGTTTTTTTATAGTTCTGTTGAAGGCACACTGAGCATTTTTTGCCATATTTGACCCAAGTCCAGTTTAGAACAGTGAGTTTAGGGTATGATGTTTTGCAAAATTTCCTAGAATACTGCTTAGCTTGAAAACTATTACTTAAGTATTCAGGGCCTAAGATATGGAAGTCTTGCTGCTCAAGAGTTCTAAAACATTGACTGCAAGAAATATCAAGCACCCTTCACAAAATGCAAAAATATTTACTACAAAAATATTGACAGTTAAAATATCATAAATATAATCATAAATATAATAATACTATCCACGAAAATATAGAAACCAAAATTATTTACTTTTA
The DNA here is from genome assembly GCF_964263255.1 of Lissotriton vulgaris. Taxonomy (NCBI): domain Eukaryota; kingdom Metazoa; phylum Chordata; class Amphibia; order Caudata; family Salamandridae; genus Lissotriton; species Lissotriton vulgaris. The sequence continues at coordinate 417,737,131 of NC_141689.1, read as the reverse complement.
AAAAAGAAATAAAACAATACAAAATATCAACAACATTATTATCAACAAAACAGTGAAGAAATGTAGTAAAACAATAAAAATAAATATATTTATATATAATTCCACAGATGAATGGTTAAAATATATCAAACAAACTAGCATTTAAAAAATAAAGAATAGCTAAGAAATTAATTGTAAACCAGTCACATAAAAAATTGTAGTAATCAACAAATTGGAAAGCACAACTAAATAAAATGTAGATATACAGAAGCATCGTTTATCATGCACACCTGCCATTGAAGAAACAAGAATGTGACTCTGTACTAGAGAACAAATTCCAAACTACAAAAAGTCCACTTTTCTTTATTTTGCAAATAATTGGAAACTAACTAATAAATGTAACTTAAATAAACCTATGCAATACATCTAAATATGTTAATTTCTGCTCCTGTGTTATATACATACAACAGTAGTACTACTTAAAAAAACTTCAGCAAATGCATACAAAAAGTGAAGGAAAACAATTTCTGAATGAGAATTTCAAAAGCAGAAGATATAAGAAAGTGAAGAATAAGCAAGTTACTGTTTAGAGTAAAATGTTACCAAAAATAAATGCATGTTCCCTAAATTACAAAAGCTATAGTAATAAATGCATTTTTATTTCATTTATACCTCCCAAAGTCCTCCGAAATGCCTATAAAACGAAGATAGAAACCTCTTCTAACGTATTTGAGATACAAATTGCAGTAGCACCACCAATGTGCACACTCACCGAAAAGCATCAAATATTACTCTAAGAGATGGTATGAGATAGTCACACAAAATGCAATGCTCATGATCTCACAATATTTATGTAAATAAATTGCAGACCCATAAAGTGTAAAATGTAGTTAAACAGCATATACTCAAACTAATAAATGATACTGCCTTTACAGTTCTCTCTAGCAAAGTGGCAATGGTAAAGTGATTTCTAATCTAGTCTGTAGGATAATTTACATTTGTAATAGCATTTTTTTTTAATAAGGGAAAGGTCTTGAGCATTGCATTTGATGTGTGAGTTATGGTTTGCATAGCTATTATGTGAGTTATGGATTGTGGTCCTAACCACAACTTAGTTAATGTGTTATAATCAAAGCTAACCATAACTTAAACTCAAGCCTGTTATGAACGTTGTTGTTATCAATGATGTCATGTTAAACATTGCAGTGATGTTATCAATGATGTCATAGAAAATGTCATGAGTGATGTAATATGTGTAGTAAATAGCAGTGCATGGTGTGAGTGCAAGTTATAGTTACTTTAGGGCACGAGTTACAGTTACTTTAAATGCCAGTGGTGTTGTTCAATTAAAGTGGTATGTTTTAACTGGCATTTTGAACCTTACTAGAACATCCCTCTAGCCTTTGTTTCTTTCCAGTGAATTTCAATTTTTTTTCACATAAAGTAAGATATTATTACAATTCCAACACATAACATCAATCTAACCGTTGGAATTTTCTGTGGATTTCTATATGTTTTTTTTAATGTAAAGTAAGATGATCATTGGCATGCACGCAGTGGGGTTGAGTGTATGGCAATCAACATCTTATTTTCCATAAAAAAATGTAGGGGCATATTATCAAGGACCGGTGTTAAAATTATCACTGTTTTATCTGCAGGAAACTGCAGATAAAACGGCGATAATGGGCTTGATAATACGCCCTTGTTAATTCCCATAGAAGCCCATGTCCTGATGTTAACATGGGCTTCTATGGGAGTTAACAAGGGCGTATTATCAAGCCCATTACCGTCGTTTTATCGGCAGTTTCCTGCATATAAAACAGCGATAATGTTAACACCGGTCCTTGATAATATGCCCCCACGTGTCCAAAAACTGTAAAACTTTATGATCAACCACCCCTTATGGGCCCAACCCCACTCCGTGCATAGCCTTTGGCCATGCGCAACATGGGTTTGGGTGCAAGGCCTGGTCTGCCTCCAGGATGTGCTAAACATCCCATGGGCACCCAGGCCCAAGCTATTCACGGCCTTCGACCATGCACAGTGTGAGGTTGGGTGCAGGGCATCACCTGTGGCCAGGCCCTGAGCTGAACCCCCATGGCTGCCCAGCCCCCCGCTGATGCGCACGGCTGACGATATCAACAATATAAAGGGTCTCATGTTAAGTAAGGGAGGTCTTCTTGCTGTCATGTAACAATGTACAGGCTCTCATGTTAAGTAAGGAAGACCTACTGGTTTTGTCAAATACAAAAGATGGGGGGCTCATTGGCTTTATCAGTGGATCAACATATCAATAAATATAGGGCAGAGCTATAGTCTTTCTCAAAATGTCACCAATAACAATAAACAAATGTATATTTTATACATTCTCACATTTCAATGTTTATTAAAAGTGATTGTCATAAAATATCTTCAATAAAGCATTTAAAAACATTTACATGTCTTTGTGTCTTTTTGAAATAGTTTTCAGGCCACAAATTGCACCCATAGACTTAGGGGTGGGTGGAAGTCGTAGAGATTTACTCCACGGAATTCCGAGTTACATGAAAACTCTGCGAGATTCCACAGCATACAGAGAGAGGGTGAAATTGTCACATTGAACTGATTTATAGTACCAGGAACTTGTCCCAAGCTGCAAAATCAGCACAAACTACACTATGCAGTAGATTTTCTACTCAAGCTGGAGCTTCCTAACCGCGAACAATCACGACCGCCCCCATTGAGAAAATCTTGCAATGTGCCATTTTAGCACCCAAAAATCACTCTAGGACATGCAAATTCTTCCTCATGCTTGCCAACTTACAATTTGCGAGTCGCCATCAGATAAAAACTCTGCCATTACAAGAATCAACTACAAGGGGCCCTGCACTCCAGCTTAAGAGCTGTGGTCTTGATTTAATGACCCAGGAGACTTACTGGTTTGTTTTATAAATGTGGCTGGAGGGCTGCTGGACTGGTTCCATGTTTAAATATCGATGTAAAAAATATAGTTTACTAAAATAGTGATGGAAAAATATTGGATACAAAAATATCGACTCCCCGTACTTAAACAGGTAAGTACAATAATATTGAATCAAAAATATTGAAGAAAAAAATATAGAAGTAAGAAATATCGACTTAAAAATATATATATAACTTAAACAAAATATATTAAATAATATTAATATTTTTAACAAAATAAATTAAATTTAATATATATTTTAACCAGATATAACAAATAAACTTAATATAAAAACTATAAACAGACAAGCATGTGTACATATACATATATGTAGTTACATACATTTTATTAACTATTATCTTTATTTAATTTATGAATTTTGTAAATGATATATAAATAAAATATATGCATATATCATTAATTTAAAATAAAATAAAACATCCTATAATTAATTAGCACATTAAACTATAAAAAAAACATACTTTTCACAACAGGATAATCAATATAGCAGGGAAAATGTGGAGGGGTAAAAATTATTACTCCCACTCCGATGAGTGCAACAACAGGGAAAGTGCTAGATAGTGGAGGGGTAAAAATTACTATTCCTACTCCAGTGAGTGCAACAGTAGGGAAAGTGCTGGATAGTGGAAGGTAAAAAGTATTATTCCCACTCCAGTGAGTGCAACAGTAGGGAAAGTGTTGGATACCACACCAATAAAAAAAAACTCAACATTTATATTACATTTAATTTCCATTATTAACATAAATAATATTTAAATGAAAATATATTATTGTTAAAAAAGATAATAAACATTCATTAATTACACATTGTTTAACACTATATTATCCACAACACACACCTACAAATAATTACACAATTACACTTAATAATTACTAATAAATTAATACAAATTAATTAGCAAATAATTTATAATACAACAATAAAAACCATATTACTTCCCACCCTTCCCACCATTTACACCTATAAACACCACAACACACACCTAGAATTAATTAAACAATGACCAAAATTAATTGATAATAAATTAATTTAAAATAATTAACTACTTATCAAACAAGTATTAATACATTAATGTACAAATTTAACTCAATAACTTCACAAATATACAATTATGAATAAATATAAATTACTGAATAGATTTCATAAAATGAATTTACTTCCCACCCTATTCCCCTATAAACCCTCAACCTGCTACAGAACTAAAAACGCAAAATTAAATTTAAAAGATATTATTAAATAATAAATAAAATCTATAAAATTAAATTACTTCCCACCCTATTCCCATATAAACCCACAACCCGCAACGGAACTAAAAACATAAAATTGCATTTAAAACAAATATTAACTACAAAAATGTTAACACATATACTAAAATGACAAACAATTCTCATACAAAATACTAAAATACATAACATTAATAATATTTCGATATTTTTAAAACTATATTTTTGTAAACGATATTTAACACTTGGATATTTTTGCAATCAATATTACTTACCTAACAATCGATATTATTGACCACAATATTTTTTTCCATCGATATTTCTATCCCACTATATTTTTACCTCGATATTTCTGTACATCGATATTTATACATCGATATTCTACCTCTGTACCGCTGGACCAATTGCTCTGGGTGTCCTGGGTGGGCACGAGGGCACTTACTGAGACTGTTGCTTCGGGTCTGAGGTTTGGGGTGCCTGGAGGCCTGTTAAAAGCTTGGGGAGGGGTGTTGCATGCTCCCTCCCCTAAAAAAATCAATGTGGCTAATGGAGATGAAGTCCCAGAGTCTCTGAAAGTCTGAGGGAGGTGGACCACGTGCCCCCTCCGCAAAAAATAAACACGGCCCCAGGGAATGAGGTCTCCAGGACCTTAAATAGGCCCCACCCAACTAATAAAAGTATGCACCATCCCCTGGGCTCTAGTCCAAATTTGGGAGCCTGTGCATTTCACAAATGTTTTACAGCAGATTTGTGGTAGCATATTTTATTGAAAAACAATGAGTCCCTAAGTCCTAAAACATATGCAGTCACATCTTTGTTGATGTGGTGGCAGCCAGTCAGATCTTTTCTTAAGCTCTATCAGCTATGCGGATTCGCAATGGCATGAAATATACAAAGTTTTTGAGCCTTAATTTCTCAAAAAATACTGAATGGATTAACACCAAATCACAAAAAGCACCCTTTCAGGACCAAGATCGAGCTTTCTGACAAAACTAGTGGAATGGCATTCAGCAGTTTTTGAAGTATCGCTGTTCAATTTTTCTACAGAAAAAATCATTTTGGGGCCCCCTTTTCATTAGCCCCTGATTGATGGATCAAACCGAAACTTTCTAGGAAGGAGCTGAGGTGGATGAGACTTTGTTTTGGAAAGGTTTACGCGATACCAACACAGAGAACTCTGGGTAGTTCCTGAGTTTAGGTGGACAACAGCTGCTGTATAGAGCACCAAAAAAACACCAGTGACACTCTGAATCTGCTCATCTAAAATAATCTGTTTTTCTAGCAATGTTTTTAAGCATAGGATTAGCACAGTGCCATTGATGCTGAGCTAGAAAGGGATGAAGTATTTTGCCATTTCTACAGCAAAGTCTTTAAGCATAGGATTAACGCAGTGCTATCCATGCCAAGCTATAAAAGGACAAAAGCCTTTTACAACTCCAGGCACAGTATTACAGACTTGGATTGGTAAATTACCAACCAATCCAACCACAAATTAATAAGAGCGACCCATGACATTTGTTTTGCTATCATTATAGCTCGTCATAGAGGTTTAGCTTTGTCCCAGACACAAGGGGGCACCTCCCTTAAATTAAAAGAATATCCATTCAGGCTTAGAGTGCTGCATAAATTATACACGAAAAAGCAGAGAACTCTGGGAAGTTCCTAATCTTAGGTTGGTATAGTAAACTTCCCCTTAAGTCCATAGAAAAAGGTACAACATTATTTCAAGGGCCTAAAAATTAAATACTACTAGTGGACTGCAACACTATTGTGCTAGTCACTATAGAGGCAGTGCAAACCTGGCTTCAGGACTACCATTGTAGCCTTACAGTAACAGTGCAAAACATGCACTGTGACATGCCAAAATAATCTCCTTATGATTGGTAAAAACCTTGGTTTCAAACATTTGTAAGTCACCCCTATAAAAGCCTTGTATTCCACTAGGTATGGTGTGTGGCATTTAAAAGGGGACATGCAAAAAATTAATAATACCACGTCTCTACAGTGACAAAGCCCTAAAGCTATTTTCAGTGTGGCAATCCTGGCTGTCATATGTTAAAAAAAACTGAGTGCTGATTAAAATACGAATACTGTTCACTTGCGATAATGCACACATCCTCATATTCCCGGACTACATGCGCCTGGTGCAGCAGCACAGGCAATCCTTTCTAGCGGCCAAGGTTCGCCTCCGGGACCTTAAGCTCCAGACGACAGTTAGTATTAGCCCAGCAACAATATGCAGCCATACTGATGGACAAGGCCCGTCAGGTTTGGCTTGCGATGCGAAGTAGAGTCTATCAATGGGGGGACATATCCAGCAAGATGCTCCATCGTCTATGTCAGGGCGCCTTACATGCCCAGCCCCTGCCGCGAGTCTTGGACTCTGCGGGAACACCAATTCTTGAGCCCCCAGCTCTTGCAGAAAGCTTTGTAGCATATTATGAAGACTTATATGCACCCAAAGAATGCCTTACAGCTGCTCTCATTGTGAAGTTCATAGATGACCTTCCCCCTAAGACCATTTCGGATGAGGTGCAGGACCTACTGGATAGGCCACTGTCAGAGGACGAGTTGGGTACGGCATTGGGGAAGTTGAATCGCGGGAAGGCTCCAGGTCCGAACGGTTTCCCGAGTGAGTTTTTTAAACGGTTCTTTGTACAGTTGGCCCCACATTTTCGGCCGCTGGTGGAGGAGGCGCAGGAGCGCGGTTCACTTCCCTCGGACTGGAGGCACGCAGAGGTGGTAGTGTTTCTTAAGCCGGGTAGACCCCCAGAGCAGCATACATCGTATCGTCCCTTCTCAATGTGGAGGCAAAGGTTTTAGCCAAGGCATTGTCCAATCTGCTCCGGCCACACATAACCACACTGGTGCACCCAGACCAGGCCGAGTTCATGCCTCAGAGGGTGACTCATCACAATATCAGGCACGCGCACGTTGCTGTATCAGCCAGTGGTCGACTTGGGGAGCCGGCAGCGCTACTGCTGGCCGACATGGATAGGGCCTTTGATTCCCTGAGCTGTGTGTACCTGTTTGCTCTTCTGCGGAAACTTAACCTTGGCACACAGGTTTTTTTGGCCTATTTGCAGCTGCTCCACACTGATTTAACGGCATCGGTGCGGGTATGAGGGGCAATTTCTCGCTCCTTCTCCATCCAGCGGGGAACGCGACAGGGCTGCCCCCCTTCCCCTTATCTTTTTGCGCTCGCCATGGAGCCGCTGGTGGCTTGGGTGCGCATTGATGCCCAACTTCAGGGGTTTCAATGGGCGCCGGGTTTCACAGATAAAATAGCACTGTATGCGGACGATGTCCTTTTCTTTCTTACTGATCTGGATTGGTCGGGACCACGGCTGCTGCGCATCCTGCAGATCTTCGGAGAGACCTCTGGATTATGTATGAATCCATGCAAATAAACGCTGTGGGTCCTGAGGGGTCAACCGAAGGTGGGAGCATGGGCCTCATCCCTTCAACTGGCGACGGGGGGGGCTGAAGTATTTGGGGGTCTTCTTGTCAGACGTTCTCTCTCGCACCCAGGACAAAGAAGTGGACTCCAAGGAGCATAAGGCTGACCTGCTGTATGTCTACAAAGAGACTACAAGCTGCAAGAGGTATTTTCATGAAAGTATCTAGCTGACTACGGGCAACTGAACATGGACTAGGCACTGCTGTTGGCCTCTGCCTAATACCCTGGCTGACTCCTAAGGTCCTGGGGGCTTTCAAAGTATACTCCTGTGGTTGATTAGGACTTAAGGGGCTGAAGTCAGAAGGAAAATCTTTGACCAAGATGAACCTGGATGGCGTATCCAACCAACACTCCATCGCAGTAAGCCTCAAATTATGCCAAGGTCTCTGTCTACTGTGACCACTGACTATCATTGGCACTTTGTGCTTTCTGGTGCTATTTCTACTTAAACTTTTAAAAATGCAGATCTCAGATTCCTTTTTTTATTGTTGTCAATTCCGTGTCAATTTGCTTACTAGATTTTACTAAATTTTTCTAAGTCAGTTTAGGATTCTCAATGTTTTGCACTTTGACTTTATTACCATTTTGGTACTGCAAACATACTTTACACATTGGCCTAGGTTAAGTCTTCTTACACCTTGTCATTGCTTGGATGGGCTGTTAATTAAGGCTATGGTATTTCATGGATGTGTACATTTTTCCATAAGTCGTCTTATCAGGGCTCAAATTATCCTTTGTTAGACTAGAGCCAGAGTGTGGTGTTTGCTGTTTTTACTTTGCTGACAGGATATCTTTATTGTTGGTTATGCATTTTTTGTTTAAGAAATGCTTCTATTTGGATGCCTTTCCCTGTTATAAAATCAAAGTCATATCCACTAATTTCCCTTCAGCGTTTATTTGTTTCATTTTGCTGTCATGATAAAAAGCTGTTGGATTTACAGTACTTATTATTACCTAAAAATATGTACATGCACGTAAGCTTTCTTAAAGATGCAATAAATATACTGTCCCTTTCTTTTAAGTATCTACTATGCAATTACGTGCTATTTATGAGTTTTAAATTCACCACTCACAAAACATACTTCATTTTCAGACTCCTTTTCAAAATTCTCTTTTTTGAGGTTAAAGTTTAACTCTGCAAAAGGAGTCACATTGCTGTAGCATAAGATGTGCTCCAATATTGATATATATTCAGCACAGCTAGGAGAACACACATGAAAAGTCACCCAACCATTTCCCAAATACAAAAAGTCTTACCTATTGACTTTGCCACTGGTTGTTACTCCTTCCACAGAGCTTTATAATGTTCTTAACTGTTCTTGGGCCATGACAAAAATATTATAGGGATAAAGTACCCCTCGCTATATAATATAGGGATATTGACAAATCACTGAGGAGTTTCATTACCATATCAAGTTCCTTTATAAGGGAATGAAACTCTGAGGTGACTTGAAATATCCTTATCACATACGGCAGAGGGTACTACATTCTGTATAATACATGATCTCACTTAAATCCTTAAACAGAGAACATGTTTGCAAACCTGAAGAATACAAATTTAATATCTAGTTAAAAATTCACCACATCAAAAAACTGTTAGATATTTGTTCAGTAACTCGAAATGTGTGGAAACATACAGAAAGATTCTAACTCTTCTAAAATTACCTATGGAATACAAAAAATAAACATGTTCCGATAAATATTTACTTTGTGCTTGTCACTATGCTGCAAGAAAAAAAACAATATTTTGTTTTGCTCCTTAAACAGCTGCTTTAACGATGCTCTCTGTCATGATATGTTATTACATATGCGCTCTGACACCGTTTCTTTATAAAAGGCGACTGGGTACGTAACATGTCCCCTATTATAAAGCAATTAGGGGCATAATAACAACGGCCAGCAACAATTATCGCTGGCCCTGCTTAGCGATGATTATATTATCGCAGGCTATCTCTGGTATTTATTGACCTGGTAGCGTGTAATTAAAAACGCGTTACTCCAGGGCGATTAAAATTCCAGAGATAGCGAGGTTATCGCCCTTTTGCAGGGCACATCCCTGGTTTTCCAGCTATGTTCCCTGCAAAAGGGCGATAACCTTGCTGATACGACCCACAGGGTCATATCAGCATAATCCACCCCTATGTTTGGGATAGCTATGTCAGGATTTTAGCAGACTTTAGATTTTGGCGAAAACTGCTGTTTTCGCTAAAATCTAATGTGTGCTAAAATCATGTGGGCTACCTTGTTAATATTGCGATGTAAACATCAGCGATATTTGCAAGGTTGACCATTCGGGGTACGCCCAGTAAGGCCAACTTTGTATCTCATTAGAGATGCAAAGGGAGGCGTTGGGAAAAAGGGTGCTAACATGCGATTATGCATGTTAGCACCCTCTTGTAAATACGGCACCGGTTTTAAATTTAGGGATTGTAGAATCCTATGTATTATAATGCAATAAAACAAAAAATGCCATAGACCCGTGTGTTGGTGTGTTCTGCACTCAAATGCTTTTCTAGGCTCTTTTTGCCAAGATACACCCACTGCAAACCCACAGCCCATGACACGTCTGTGACCCCCTCATGCCACCTCCATTGGAATGTAGCTGTGTGAGCCAGTGACAAGTTTCCCAAGTATTTCCTGACACATGTGAAACTAGTAAATATTTCCTGTTTTTATTGTGTCTTCGGCAGACCGGATCTCAGCAGCTCGGGCCTGGTGGCCCTGCTGCGAGGGCTCTTCTCTGCAATTCTTCAACATCAACTTACTTTCTAAATCGGGCAAATGAGGAGCATTTTCCCTTTAAACGTCGAGATAAAAATAGCTGCTGAATAAACTGTTTACTGGTCAAAAAGAGAATTTAAAGAGAGTCCAAGAGTCACCGATGAGAGCAGACTTCGCATCAAACATCCACTCTGCATGACAGTATCAGGAATGCATGGTCAGTGCAGAAGGCCAGGGCGGCTTTAAATCAAACACAGATGTGGCTTAAAAGGTCGAGCCCGCATTCGATATGTTCATAACATTTCACAGGGAAAAAAAACATTCGATAAACACATTTGCAGTCAGGTAGGTAGACATTGTCAACCTACTCCGCATACATTCCACCCTGCTGGATGGAGCATGTGAGAGCTAATATTATCCCATCAAGAACTTGACCACCATCAGTATTGAATGTGTGCAGGTGGTGGGAAGGAGCACTCGTTGTTTGGGACCGTGACTTGTTGCTCTTCATAAGTCTTTGTCCCAGAGCAAGAGGCAGACTAGAAGAAAAGAGGGAAAGCAGCAGGAAGAGAAAAATATGACATAGTGACAGAGGCAAAAAGAAGGAATGAAAAGGAATCTGCATGAGTGAGATAAAGAGACAGGAAGTGTAGGGTGGAGTGAAGAAAGAGGCGTGAGGTGGAATAAATAGGCAGCCGTGGTATTCTTCAGCCCTGGCATTCAGCAACACCAGCGTGGAGCTCCAAAGAAAAAGCGCTGGGCCCTGGAGCTATTATTTTACCAATCACTGGAACACATGAGTGATCTTAGCCCCAGAGAGGTCCCAAGTGTACATCGGGCAGACTCATTGGCCGAGCCTAAAGGAGAGGGCCAATAGACCAGTCTCGGTCACAGACCGGTCCAACCGGATGGCACCACAGGTTTGCAATTGTAATAATGTTGTCCCTTGTTCTTTAGCTCACTGACTAGTTTTAAGTGCCCTCGCAAAATAATGTATGTAAATTAGACTAGAGACGGGGCAAATAAAACATGCTTTAAACATGTTACATAAAGGTTTGTGAGGAAGAAAAAAATCCATTGCGGGGCAGAGAAAGTTAAGGAGAAACTGGGTATGTTTGTAAGGCAAGAACTTAAGTAACCCCAAAGTATGTCCATGCCAGAGTCTCCTGCCAACAGCGTCTAGGCCTGACCTATCTCCCGCAACCTTCAATAAATTGGCCTGTGCTGCAGCAAAGGGTCAGGAACAAAAGCCTATACTGTTTTGAGGAGGTCAATCCTTATTTAAGTAGAAGAGGTGTGTTTCATCCCCCTCTGCAAACATGAGAAATTCTCAAGTTTCAGTGAGGGAGGGTATTCCAGAAGGTATATCCTTGTGGTGCTTGGAGAGCTTTGCCACTAAGGGCTAGATGTACGTGGCTAAATACCGCTCGGTAACGGTGAGATTCGTTAAATTTCACCTTTACCGACCGGTATTTAGGCGTTTGAGATGTAGGGAGGATTCGGTATTAAGGAATCGGTAAATACCGATTCCTTATGGCCTTGCATTTAAGGAATCAGTAATACCTATTCCTTAAATACAATGTAGGTAGCACTTAAAACAGTGCACCTCAGCCTTCAGGAATCGCAAATTACCACCATCTCCAAGTTGGTGGTAAATAGCAATTTCCTTTCAAAAAGCACTTTTTTTGCTTTTTGAAATGTGCCATGTGGCACACATCCATGCCCTTAGGGCATGCATGTGTGCCACATGTGCACACATGCACATTTCAGGGGTGCAACAGGGTGTCCTTTGGTCACCCTGGCACCCTTGAAATTTCTCCCGGCACTACCGAATCGGTAATACAGAATGACTTCACATTCATTCTTATGGGCCTCCAAGCCAATAGGAATGAATGGGTAAGTTTTCGTTATTACCGAATCTCAATTACCGATTCAGTAATAATGAATATTAAGAATTCAGTATTTTTTACCGAATTCTTACTGACATCTGAAATACCGATTCCTAAATACTGAATCGGTAAAATTCGGTATTTAGGAATCGGTATTTCCAAGTTACCTACATCTAGCCCTAAATCTTTAGGCCCTAGTAATGCAGATGGTCAGTCTCAGGTGCTTGAAATCGATGTCTGGATCACAGCTATAGAGGGATCTTTGAACTACTGAAAGGCTTACGTATTGAAACCGACTTTTGACCATGAGCAGTGAGTGCCAACCGATTCCAAGCACGGTTTCCTTAAACAGTAACTACTTATATTGAAGCTGCATTATTGAGCCAGACATTTTCCTCAAACACTGGCTTACCACACTGCAAATATGGGCCATTTTGTTAATAGTAAGAGACATGAAAGGTGACAATGTTTTCATTCTATTTGTGGCACATTCAAAGAATGCAAAATCCGTTAGTTCACATTCAAGTCCATTGGCTTCAGTGAGGCGGCACTTCACATTGGACGTGCAAAGATTTGGAGGTATTCAGAGTAAGAACCATGCCCAGAGCCACTAACAGGAAATTGTTTTTGGTAAAGTGAAACTGCTTCTCCACTTGAGAGGTAGTCAATGGATTTTGTCTCTTATGAGATTATTATAGTTTGTAGAAAAGTTTACGATTTGAAGAAGATGACGGATCATTCAGCTTCTGCCAGAAGAAGGCTGGTGCACAGAGACATCTTAGCCAATGAAAGGGATAGCGTTTTGGCCTGATTCCAAAATCTCTATTCCATGTGCACTGTGTATTATTCCTAGGAAAAGCCACAAATTATACACTCACAATGTTTTGCGGTATATTGATCTAGAGCTGTTAGGTGTATGCATGTGTGTGTGCATGTATGTGCTCTGTATTTGTGTAATTTACTCAAAGTACCAATGAATTACACCCTATTGAGATGCACATGAATATATGAAAGTGTTCCCAGAGGAGTGTTAGCAGGTGTGGTGGGCATGTATGTGCAATGCTAAATATATGAATAGAACCAGTAAGGTAACAGCTGTGAAGATATTTACAAAAAATCTGATATGCAATTACTCCATTTATTTGAGTACATAACGTACAACTTTTGTAATTGGTATTAGAGCACCAAAACGTACAACTTAACCACCAAAGCTCTCCATAAACGCGGGACAGTTAACTCCAATTTCCTACTCAACTTCTACCACCCCACCAGAAGCCTTCGGTCTGCACCTGCCTTGCATCAAGAAAACCAGAAGCGGAGGACACTCCTTCTCATACCCCATGGCCAAGACCTGGAACAACCGGCCAAAACACCTCAGAACGTCCCCTTCCCTCATGAACTTACGAAGGAACCTCAAGATATGGCTCTACCAGATGAAACATGCATGATGTCCTCCCCCTTCAGGCCTGCCCCACTCAGCGCCTGGATATCCTCATGGGTGATTAGCCTCGCTCTATAGGTTCACATAACGTGATTAAATTAAGCATAAATGCTACATATGTTGCAGAGCACAGGAGGCTCGCACAAGGGCTGTATGGAGAGGTTCAAACAAGGACTGAAATACTTTAAGCCATCACTATCGAAAGTGATGTACATATTGCCCATGTTCCTTGTCACAATTAGATTGTGACTTTATATATTAGGGCCCTGAAATACACAACACTGTTACACTGGTACTGTCAACTCAAAAAAACTATACATTTGAAACTGAATTTTAATAACAATCCTGTTGCTGACACTTTTAATAACAGTAGACTCTGGGGAATGTGTTATATAAGATTTTAAGTTAACTAGGAAAACAATATGAATATATCTTAAATTATGATTGAAGTTCACAATGCCCACAAGCGAGACGCACTCCTCGTTTGGTGTCATCAGGTCAAGGCAGGTTTGTGGGTAACACCAGCGTCACACAGCAACCGACGCGCTTCGGGCCTCTGCCCTTCTTCCTGGGTTTGTGCTGCTCCCCCAAAGAATGCAGACACACAAAACTGCCAAAATACGCACTTTTATTTAAATTCAAGATCGAACTCAGGTGAGTCGGTGTCTCTATGAATTCTGGGACTGGAAGTTCTTGCACAAATAACTACCCAAGTGGGTTGCCAGCAAACTTCCGGGCAAATAACAAAGTTAAAATCCTTGGCGAGTCCACACGACCTTCCTCCATTCCGCCTATCACCAGTTTGGCCTGCAGCTCTGCATTGACATAGCCGCGGAACCGCCCACTGAGCGGCGGTGTATCTCCCGACCAGGCCAGCCGGAATATATTGAAGTTCACAATGCCCACAAGCAAGACGCACTCCTCGTTTGGCGTCATCAGGTCAAGGCAGGTTTGTGGGTAACACCAGCGTCACACAGCAGCCGACGCGTTTCGGGCCTCCGCCCTTCTTCCTGGGTTTGTGCTGCTCCCCCCAAAAAGTTATTTTAGCCCATAAACTTAAATTAACTGCAGAAAATGTCTTTGTGAATGTATAGGAAGTATTCAGTGCATACTCAATTGAGCATGGTTTCCTCCATGTAGACTAGTCAGCCGATTTACTCGGTATTATCATCTGCGCTGCAGATGCTGTATCTTTTATGGTTACAGGGCACGCAACTCTGATCAGTGCAGGGTGCACTGAATGAAGTTGCACACCTGCACATACCAGTGTAGTGCATCCATGTTTTTAAATATAGCCCTAGCTGATGGGCGTTGCACAGCTTATTATTAATTGATACAAATAGACCTCAATGTACTGAAACAGAGTAACACACAAATTACTGACTTCAGTTCTGTGTGTTAAGGGAACTACATGTCCCATAACCTTCAAGGACCATCATGATTGCTGGGAGGAGGCGGGCCCTCATCTCCATGCTATATAGCGCTGGCCGCACTCCCACTGTGGCCTGTTGCGGCTGGTAGAGGCTGGGCTGGACCACCCTCCTTGGTCTTTTGACAGAGTCTTCAGCTCAAGGGAAGGACTCTTTTTACTGCATTTGGAGCCTCTTATTTGCCTGTCTAGCTGCACTCATGAAGATGGAAAAGAAAAAGCTCATTCATTAGTCCAACCCTGAAGACAAAGGAAATTCTGCATCCTCTCTAATAACATCATGTATATTCTGAACTATGGGGGCAATATCCACAGAGTTAGAACAAGTGCAAAATTGGATAGACGCTTTCCAGAAGCTGAGCAGCGATCCAAAAACCCACTCAGGTAATCAGCAGGTGGACCCCCACAATACTCTATCAAATGCTATCCACCCAAGGGCCCTTTTACCTGGCAGCAACTTCTAATCTCTGTTCAACTTACAAATTCTTGTTTTGTTCACGATCCGCCTAATGATATTTCTGTCGTTGGTCCAAGCAGCCCTTATGCATGTGTGCATAAATTTCCACCTCCTAGATGCAAGCGAAGTGACGGAAAAATTCAAAGGGGTGGCACTAAGACCCATAAGCCAAGGCCAAAATCGGAAGTTCCATCCAACAATCCAGCCATCCCGGTTTTACCTGACCTTAGGTCTGAATTACTTAACATTTGCAAACCTTTCTTTAGCAACTTGGAGTCCCTAATGAAAGACTTCCATCAAAATGCAATCTTGGAATGAAAACATGTTGGGAAGAAAGTACAAATCTTGTTAAATAACCAGCATAATACTTCTCGGTCCTCTTCAGAACCTACGACACGTGTAAAAGCCCTTCTATTGTCTGTGACTCCAGTTTGAATCCAGATTTGATTACTAACAATCCCAGCCTCCCTATACCCAATCTCTCAAGATTTATAATCACCGAGCAAAATAGTGACAGCAGTCAGGTGTTTAACACCCCAGACCACCAGCAGCCAGTGGACAATATTCGATATGAATCTACAAATAGAAAGCAATTGGCCTGCCTTCAACTCATTCCAAAGAGCACAACTTTCGTTTTAGATCTTACTAGTGTCCCTCTCCGGGATAAGGACCCACATAAAGACTGGCAGGGGCTAAAATATAGAGTTGCCCACTGGTGCAAGAGTAAATCAGTCTGGCCTGTTGACCTGGTAAACGAGATTTTCATTGTACAGAGGGTGGGATGGCTAGGTCATGCCCCAAAAAGTGTAGCAGGGGACTCTGTGGTCGCGAACTTTAGAAGTCCTTTGTTGGTGGGTGCACTCCTCCATTGTTTAGACATCCAAACAATTAAGCAGGATGAGATACATGCGCTTCCACCGGACTTCTTTTATCGTCCATCATCTACAGCAGCCCCAAATAGAGTAAAGCTATAACAAGGACCTATGTGGGCAAATCCTATTTCTGATCTTTATACCCACGGAAAATATTTTGCTCCTCTCTCTGAGCTATTGGATAATGACTGATGGGACACCACTAAACTTTCAGAACTTTCAATTTGTAAAGACCTTGAGCTATCACCTCTGGTAGTCAAGGAGCTGACGGTTAATAATGTAAAACTCATTGAAATAACAAATGTGTTTGTGTTTGTCCCGGTTCGTCGACTGAAATTGACGGGCAATTGGATGTCTCTAAATTTAATGTCAAATTCCTGTTCTGGAATGTCGCTAGTGTGCGGTCCAAGCTGAATATTGCTGAATGGACTGATTTAGTTAAAGATTTCAATATAATTTGTCTGCAAGAGACTTGGGCCAGATGTAGGTAGCCTAATACTGTTTGGTAACGGACGAAATTACCGAATTTCAGCCGTTACCGACCGGTATTAGGCTTTTCAGATGTAGGAGACCACATTGAAGGATTCGGTAGTTTACCGAATCGGTAATTTAAGGAATCGGTAAATTACCGAATTCTTAAAATACAGATTCTGTAAATGACAGAATCCTTCATGTAGGGAGCACTCAAATGAGTGCTTTTCTCATTTCAGGATTCGCTATTTACCACCAATTACAAGTTGGTGGTAAATATCGAAAACCGTTAATAAAGCAATTTTTTGCAATTTTTAACAGTGCCATGGGGCATACATACATGCCCTTTGGGCATGTATGTCTGCCACATGTGCACCCATGCACTATTCAGGGGTGCAACAGGGTGTCAATGAGACACCCTTCCATCCTTGTAAGTCTTCCACCTATTACCGATTCGGTATTTATCGAATCGGTAATTCTCATTCATTCCTATGGGCCTCTAGGCCCATAGGAATGAATGGGAATTACCGAATCGGTAAATACCGAATTGGTAATTACCAAATTTTACCGATTCGGTGAAATTAACTGAATTTTTCCTACATAGCAATTACCGATTGTAAAATACCGAATCGGTAAAATTCGGTATTTTAGAATCGATAAATGTAGATTACCTACATATGGCCCTTGGACTTGTGAAGCAGTTCAGATAAATTGTTTTATGGCTATTCATACATCAGCTCTTTATTCTAGTGGGGGTCATAACAAAGGTGGTCTGCTGACACTTATTTCCACCACTCTAGATTGGGAGATCCACACAACACATCTTGACTTGCCACATTTTCAAATCATTACTCTTCGGCATAAGACCAAAGAAATGCTTATTGTGGCTAATTGTTATTATAATAATTTTGTTGTGAACAACAAAGACATAGCACTTCTCCCTTGACCAATCCTTTAGAATGGTCCTTAAATGAGTTAGACAAGCATTATATTGTGATTTGGGGGTACGACTTTAATTGCAGGTTGTGCAGAAATCCTAATAACCTTGTTTGTGGGGTGCCAAGCCATGATACTGATGAATACTCACATTTTGAACATAACCAATATGGGGATTTTTTTAATTCCATTCTGATGAAATATTTTCTTGTTCTCGCCATTGACCTTATTTCTATTCTCACATAAGGCCTCATCATCTGTACCGGTAGAGGTCAGGTCAGTCTCATTGATTTTATAGCTCTCCCGTTACAATATAAGCACAAGGTTACTTATTTTTAAAAAACTACAGAATGGTCTGAGGGACTACAATCCCTTGGCGATTTCTCTTAATTTGGGCAAGGAAATGTATTATTGTAAACTTACCACTGCTCCAATTTTTTTAAGTAAAAATAAGGGACTCCTACGCAAGTGGGTTACGGTGGACTCAGGACATTTGCTGGAAGACCTTGTTGTGAATAATGGGGCAAAGTTGTTGGTTTGCTTGAACAATAAGTTGGACCTCAAACGAATAGAGGGGGAATTTCATGGGATTTTGTAGAGTTGCGTGAATCTGCATGTCATCATTAGAATGTTAGCTATTTTGCTAGGATAGAATGTTAGCTTTTGATTATAGGAGTTGATCTTTGAGCTGTGAAGCTGTGCTGGAGGTATCTGCCTTGATTTTGAAATAAAGCTATTTGATCTTCATTAAATTGACTGGAAATTGGATCTTTACATTGGCGACGAGGTGGTCTTTTCTGCGCAGGGGGCAGAGACATTGTTACCTTCACCTTTGGATTTATGGATTTATTGGAGCTTTATCTACCTGTTGAGATTTAGTTGGAACCTACAACTGCTGAAATCCTGTCCTACCTCCTTTGGATATATTGTGAGTAAAATTTGTTGGATGAAAGAATATTTACTACACTTTCCAAGATTTAATTCGAAATTGGAAAATCTGGATTCTCCAATAAGGAAAGGAAACGTTTATTTTCTTTAATATTTACTAAAACTTCTGAAGATGTGTTTATATATAGAACCTGGATGTTTTATTATAGAACCTGGATGTTTTAATATTGAAACTTTAAGGATTTACATGCTTGCCTGAGAAATATCAAAAGTGTTAAAGACTGCATTCTTTGAACTGCTTCGTAACTGGTATACGGTGATTGTGGCCATATTGGATTTTCTTCGAAGGAAGCCCTACCTCCCTTGAAAAGAGGACCGAGTGTTTCTTTCGGAGGCCATATTAGATTTTCTTCAAAGCAAGCTCTACCTTTCTTGAAAAGAGAACAGAGTGTGTCTTTTTACGGCCATATTGGATTTTCTTTGAAGCAAGCCCTATTTCCCTAGAAAAGAGGACCGAGTGTTTTTTTTTGGCGGCCATTTTAAGAGATTGGGTGGATTTTCATTAGAAAAAATTACTTTATGATCATTTTTATCAAAATACGATCGCAACTTTAGAAAACTACATCCATCTTGAGGAATATTTGAGTTTGAAGAAAAGAGGAGAACAGTTTTCTACAGTTTGGATGTATTGGACTGGAAAAGACTACAACAGTTTAGAAGTCTTTGGAATTATAAATAGAAGGACTGGAAAAGAATTATAAATAGAAGACATCAAATAATCTGGTTTGTTATTTTAAACTATTGTTTTATCTTTTTATATTAACTTATTGTTTTGATTTGTTGTTTTCTTAACCAACACTTTCCTTCCAGGTACATTGTATTATATATATTCTAATCTTTTTTTTATCATTATGGGTGATCAATCCATGTCTGCTCCTCCAAGTTTCCTTCCTACTCCTGGTGATCCGGCGATCCCTTGGAAAGATTGGAAAAAACTATTTTTGACTTACATTTTGGCTACTGGGGCAGATAAATATGGACCCATAAGAAAACAAGCTATATTACTCCATCATCCTGGAGTTGAAGGGCGTCGGTTATATGAAGATTTACCTGAGATCTCTCTAGGAATGGGAGATGGTCAACCCATTAATCTATATGAAATGTCAATGAAAATTTTAGAGTTACGCTTTACTACTAAAGTGAATGTGGTCCTTGACATTTTTTAGTCGCAAATAGAAAGTTAATGAGGATATTGGTACCTATGTTGCTGCATTAAGGGGTCTATCTCTTACATGCCAATTTGAAAACCTTGAAGAGTCTCTTATTCTAGATGTACTAACAATAAGAGCATACAAGAAAAACTTCTCACTAAAGATCCGTCTCTAGAAGAGGCCATTCAAATCGCTAAAAGTCTAGAACATACTCAGATATGGATTAAGGAAATGAAAGTTTGTAGTGATTCATCAAGTAGAGATCAGAATAATAAGAAACGTGAAACTCAAGCCTATGTTTATGAAACTAAATTAGTTAAGCAAATAGAGAAATATCCTATAAAAAATCCTGTCAAAATTGATAGATCTGTAGGTAATAATAATATTCCAAAATTTGACATGAGGACTGTTAAGTGTTACCGTTGTGGGGCACCTGGTCACATTGCTTCTAGTCCCAAATGTGTGCAAGGAATGCCTTGTGTAGAATTTGTGGAAAAAGGGGACATCTTGCCAAAGCGTGTAGGACAAGATCCAGTTGGGACAGACGCAATCAGATCAAGTACATGAAGTGGGTGATGTTACTGATGATATGCGCGAGCTTATGTTATGTGTTGATGGTTACAGTGACTCTACTAAATATGATCCAGTGGGGGGGCGTGGCCTGCTGAGCAGCGTAATGGCTGCTCTCTGAGTGCGCTCCGCAGGTCGGACAATTAATCCTTGATTTATCCTGCACACCGGGTGGATTTCGGACTGCCAGGAACCTGTACCAGGCGATGGGACTATCAGGGAAGTAACTGCCCGCAATCCCGGATCATCTAGCTGGTCGGATGACTGAACTGCGCCGTGGTGTCCGCCTCGCCGATTGAACTACGGAAGTGCTAGGAGGCAGCAGCGGCTAAACGAGCCCGTGGTCTGAGGGGCCTGGTGAGGGCCGTAGCGGATGTAGCAGCTCTCTTCGGCGCAGCAGCGGAGATGACTGCAGAGACGATAGACAGGCTTCGCTGGACAAAGGGAGCCTGGTGAGAGACGCTGGGCACGCGCCGGAGAGCCCTCAACACTGGGGTCGGCGCGGCGAGCTGGAGCTCCTTTTTATCACGGAGACATGGCTTAATGGCTCGTGCGCCCCTAGTATCGAACTTGCTGTTCCTAGAGGGTTTAAAATTGTTAGGGTGGACCGCCCGACGGGCAGGGGAGGTGGCTTAGCCATTATTCACAGAGAGGGATGGAGCCTTTCCACTGAACAGGCTGGTGGTTTGGCGGATGGAGAGGTGCTCCACTTCTCCCTGGTGATTAATCCTCACTTTACACTGGGGGGGTCTCTAGTCTACAGACCACCAGGATATGCTGGCCCCTTTATTGAGTCACTGGAGGAGTGTATAGTGCCCAGAGTCTTGAGTTTTTCAAAGTACCTTCTACTGGGGGACCTTAATATCCACATGGAGGCCAATGATTCATCTATGGCCAGCCGTCTGGCAGAAATCTTGGAACTGGCCCAACTCAAACAATGGGTGGAAGGTCCGACTCATGTGGGGGGTCACTTACTCGACTTGGTCTGTTCCAACTTTCCCATTGTGGCACTTAGATCGGATAGAGTGACGTGGTCCGACCACAAACTGGTCCGTTTTGCCTGGCAGGTGGATGGACTCGATAGAGTGAGTACGGGTCCGGTCCTGGACCTCCCTCCAAAGATCAACATTGCCTCCTTTGAGCGAGCCTTAATTGAGTCCCGACCAATAATCAGCGGGTTAGTGGCTTTAATGGGTGGATGGAATGTGCGGTCAAAGAATCCACAAAGCCTAATGCCCCGTCCCGACCTCGCTGCATCCCTTCTCAGCCATGGTTTTCGCCCGATCTAAGGGATTTGAAACGTGGCTGTAAGAAATTAGAGCGGGCTTGGAGACGAGACTATCAGCCAGAGGCTAAAGCAATCCTGAGAACTGCCCAGAGGGAATATCATGCCGCCATCAGATTAGCTAAGGGCGGTTACTATGCTGGGAGGATTGCTAAAGCTAGTAACAATAGCCGTGAGATCTTTTCTATTGTCAAAAGCTTTTTATCCCCTGTGGCAGACTCACCACTGCTTCCCTCTTCCTCTCAATGGTGCGAGGAGCTATCCTGTTTTTTCAGTGAAAAAATTGAAAAAATTCAAAGGGATTTGCTCGCTGCCTTGCCCATAGGCAATATTCTGATGACTACTGCCTCTCAAACAGTCCACTGCCCCGCACAGCAGTTTCTGGATTTTTCAGTGGCAGAGGAGCCTGATGTCCAGGCTCTCCTTCAGTCCCTGAAATCGGGCTCACCTTCATACCCTTGCCCTGCCCGGGTTCTCTCTGGGGTGGCGTCTACTGTATGTACTGAGGTCACCCAGATTGTGAACCTTTCACTGTCTTCTGCCACGGTTCCGGGATGCTGGAAGCAAGCTATGCTGCTCCCTTTACTGAAGAAGTCAGGGCTTGAGGCTACGGTACCGGGGAATTATCGTCCTATATCTTTGCTACCTGCTCTGGCGAAGATCTGTGAGAAGGTGGCTTTTCGCCAACTGGACAGCTTTATCGAAAAATCCAATGCCCTGCACCCGGCGCAGTCAGGGTTCAGAGCGGCCTTTAGCACAGAGACAGCTTTGGTGGAGGTGACGGAGGCCATTCGAGAGTGCTTGGATGGTGGCGGCAGAGCGGTCCTGATTCTTTTAGACCTCTCTGCCGCGTTCGATACCGTCCCCCATAATCTCCTCCTTGTTAGACTGTCTGAGATTGGCATTGGCGGCAGGGTACTGGCTTGGTTGTCATCCTTCCTTTCTGATAGGACGCAGCAAGTATGGATGCCGCCGTTTGCCTCAAAGGCCAAACCACTCTGCACAGGGGTCCCTCAGGGCTCCACTTTGAGCCCGTTGATGTTTAACGCCTACATCACCCCTGTGATATACCTGGCCGAACAGCTTGGGGCTAAGGTCATTGGATACGCTGATGACACCCAGCTGCTCTTTACCTGGCCGGATGACCAGCTGGATACAACGGCTGTTCACCTCTGTCTTTCCTCGGTGTTTCATTGGCTGGCGATGGCCCAGCTTAAATGCAACGAGGATAAGTCAGAGGTCCTCTTCTATGGGTCCTTCCCCTCCAACTTTAAGAATGAGTTGTGGCCCCCTGATTTTCCTAGTCCCAAGGTGATGGGAGGCCCGGCTAAGAACCTCGGAATTTGGTTTGGAGAAGACCTCAGATTTGAGAACCATATCAAGAAGCTGTCAGGGACCTGTTTTGCTACGTTAAGGGCTTTTAGAAAATTCTTCCCTCTGCTGCCCAGAGAAGCTAGGGAATCGGTTGCGCGTGCCCTCATCTTGTCCAGATTGGACTATGCTAATGCTTTGTTTTCTCCCTCTTCATTTGCGTACCGCCCAGTGTCTATCCAAGTTTAAGACCCATCTGTTTGTTTGTTAGGTCTAGGCTGTCTCTCTGTGTTATGTTTGGTCACCTCCGCAACGCGCCAGGATACTCCCCAGTAGCAGAGCGCGCTACAAAACAACCTATAACATAACATAACATAACATTGCAGGCGGAAACGGGAGCAGCGGGGTAGCGAGGCGCACGGCGCCACCCTGCTGCTGGCTCAGAGGTGACCGGCGGACCAAGTTGGTGCCCCTGAGTGTACCCCGGCTGGCGAGATCTGAAGATAAGTAAGTGCCTGGAGGCGGCTGGACGTCTGGGCAGCTCAGGACACCTCGGAGGGGCACAGAGAGGAGATCTTCCTCGCGCAGCCTGAGCGCTTAAGGTTGGACCCCACGGAGTGAGAGGTCCGAAAAGTGGGGAGAGACTGAGATAATTGTGATATGCTGATGCGGTGTGGACCATAAACAAGAGATACGGGGACTGGAGTCAACAGCATTGGCTGAACAATTAGCGCATTGTGTACTGCACATAGTTGAACACACCCGAAGACGCCATCATTTTGCAGCGGACCGGAGCCCAGTGCCGCGTGCAGGGGTGTGAAGAGGGGGCGGTGAGTGGAAGGGTGCAACCACATATGACTGTGAGGGGTGGTCACATAGCCTGCATTGCCGGTTGGGGAAGGGACCTTTGTAACCGTACGGGAGTGCTTGCCTGATACTGGTTGGCCATTTTGTGGAATGCCCGTTCTGTCCGCCTGCATCTGGTGCCCGGCGCGGCCTGGGGGACGATCAAATGACAGTGGCTGCTCTGTCGCTAGAGGCGGGCTGGGACTCGAGAATACATAGAGAGACAACCTTATTTCTTGGCACAAGGCTGACCCAGCTGCCGCGATGGGGAAAAGCGAGGCACAACAGCCCAAATAACATTTGAGGCCACGAAAAAGAACAAGCGAGGGATTCCGGACCCGGAATCGCAGGTGGAATCTTCACGGGACACAGATGGAGACGATCAGATACCAGACCTGCGCACCTTGATGCTGGACATGCGCTCCAGCCTGCGGAATATTGACGCCAAGCTGGATAACTTGACATTCCAACTGGACGCTGTCAAGACTCAAGTTGGAACCCACGAGACGCGGCTTGATGCACTTGAGAATCGACACACGGAATGTCACGAGTTTCAAGTGGAAACGAAAGAACAGCTGCTAAATATGGACAAGATGGCAGGTGTTATCAGGGCCAAGAACGAGGATTTGGAGGCGAGGTCAAGGCGAAATAATATACACATTATAGGTATTCCAGAAACGACCGCCATTACAAAAATGGAAACCTACGTCGCTGACCTACTCCAGGAACTCTTTGATCTTCATCTGTCCAGTGTGTTTGCTGTGGAAAGGGCGGTACACAGTCAAAATATCGAGTCCTAATTGTCGACCTACACAAATATCGTGTTGCAAATATCGAAGGTACAGAATTTTGATGTCAAGAATATCGTTGGACAGAATATCGACCCTAAGGTAAGTAATATCGAATTCATTTATATCGATGTAAGTAATATCGAAGTTAGTAATATCGATAGCATATCTATCGATGTAACTAATTTCGATGTTACTAATATCGATATTTGTATTATTTTTATGTTTTTAATTATGTATGTGTAATATGTTTTTGTTAAGTATTTTAATTATTTTAAATTATATGTGTATTATTTTTATATAATAATAATGTTACTTTTAAGTAAATTTAATGTTTTAGTACCGGAGCGGGTTGTGGGTTTATAGGGGAATAGGGTGGGAAGTAATTTAAATATACAATATTAATTATTAATTTTTAGGAATTATAAATTAATTTTAATTAATGTATGTTATTACTTCTGTAGCGGGTTCTGGGTTTATAGGGGAATTGGGTGGGAAGTAATTTAATTGTAATTAATTAATGATTCTTTTAATTTTTATGGATAAGTATTTTTTAATTAATTATTAATTGGCAATTAATTATATTAATTGATAAATTAACTATGAATTGGCAATTAATTTTTTTAATTGGTAAATTAATTATTTCATTGATATTTAATGTTATTTTTAAGTACATTTTATGATTTAGTATCGGAGCGGGTTGTGTGTTTATATGGGAATAGGGTGGGAAGTAATTTAAATATACTAAATTAATTAATAATTAATAGGAATTATAAATTATTTTTTATTAATTTTGTTTCTATTTCAGTAGTGGGTTTTGGGTTTATAGGGGAATTGGGTGGTAAGTTATTTAATTGTAATTAATTATTGATTTATAATTTTTTTGTTATGGATAACTAATTTTCTTTAAAATAATTATTAATTGACAATTAATTATGTTAATTGATCATTTATTTTTTTTAATTGGTAATTAATGTTTTTAATTGTTAACTAATTTTTTTAATTGGTAATTCATCTTTGTAATTGGGAAATCATTTTTTAATTGGTAATTCATTTTTTAATAGGTAAATAATTGTGTTAATTGGAATTAATATTTGTAATTGTTAATTATTTCTTATTAATTGGAAAATATTTGTAATTAATTGGTAATCAATGTTTTATAAAAAAAGTATTATTTGGTATATTGTTTAATAATTTTTAATTGTGAATTAATTTTAAATCATATTTTTATGTGATGAAATGTATTTAATTCTTTAATATTTATTATTTGGTGAGTAATCTTTAATAATAATATTTATTGGTATGTGTTGATAATTTATTGTTAATTAATTATTCAAATGTAATTGCTTTTAATAATTATTAATTGTTTGTAAATGATGTAGATTTATTAAAAAAATTAATTATACATTATTTTAAATATAAAAATGATTTATAAGTATGTTAAATTTAAATTCTACGCTATCAAACGCTTTCCCTACTGTTGCACCCTCTGGAGTTGGAATAGTAATTTTTACCCCTACGCTATCCAACGTTTTCTGTACTGTTACACCCTCTGGAGTTGGAATAGTAATTTTTATCCCCACGCTATCCAACGCTTTCCCTACTTTTGCACCCTTTGGAGTTGTAATAGTAATTTTTACCCTTACGCTATCAAATGCTTTCCCTACTGTTGCACTCACTGGAGTGGGAATAGTAATTTTTACCCCTACGCTATCCAAAGTTTTGACTACTGCTGTACCCTCTGGAGTTGGAATAGTAATTTTAACCCCTACGCTATCCAACGCTTTCTCTACTGTTACACCCTCTGGAGTTGGAGTAGCTATTTTTATCCCTACGCTATCCAACGCGTTCCCTATTTTTGCACCCTTTAGAGTTGGAATAGTAATTTTTCCCCCTATGCTATCCAACGCTTTCTATACTGTTGCATCTTCTGGAGTTGGAATAGTAATTTTTACCCTTACGCTATCCAACGCTTTCCCTACTGTTGCACTCACTGGAGTGGGAATAATAATTTTTAACCACCCGCTATCCAACGTTTTCCCTACTGTTGCACTCTCTGGAGTGGGAATAGTAATTTTTCCCCCTACGCTATCTATCTCTTTCCCTACTGTTGCACTCTCTGGAGTTGGAATATTAATTCTTACCCTTACGCTATCCAACGCTTTCCCTACTGTTGCACCCTCTGGAGTTGGAATAGTAATTTTTACCCGTACTTTATCCAACGCTTTCCCTACTGTTACACCCTCTGGAGTTGGAATAGTAATTTATATCGCTACGCTATCCAACGCTTTCCCTACTGTTGCACCCTTTGGAGTTGGAAAAGTAATTTTTACCCTTACGCTATCCAACTCTTTCCCAACTGTTGCACCCTCCAGAGTTGTAATAGTAATTTTTACCCTTACGCTATCCAACGCTTTCTTACTCTTGCACCCTCTGGAGTTGGAATAGTAATTTTTACTCTTACGCTAAACAACAGTTTCCCTACTGTTGCACTTACTGGAGAGAGAATAGTAATTTTTACCCACCCGCTATACAACGTTTTCCCTACTGTAGCACTCTCGGGAGTGGGAATAGTAATTTTTCCCCCTACGCTATCCAACGATTTCCCTACTGTTGCACCCTCTGGAGTTGGAATAGTAATTTTAACCTTACGCTATCCAACGCTTTCCCTACTGTTGCACTCACTGGAGTGGGAATAGTAATTTTTACCCACCCGCTATCCAACGCTTTCCCTACTGTTGCATTCTCTGGAGTGGGAATAGTAATTTTTACCTCTATGCTATCCAACGCTTTCCCTACTTTCGCACTCTGGAGTGGGAATAGTAATTTTTACCTCTATGCTATTTAATGCTTTCCCTACTGTTTAATTTTCTGGAGTGGGAACAGTAATTTTACATTCTACGCTATCCAATGTTTTCATTAATGTAGTTTTCTTGGGAGTTTAAATAGTATTTTTATTTATTTATGTATTTAATCATTTTTGTATTATTTTAGATAATGTTATATTTAATTAACTTTTAAAATATTGAAAGTATATTTAATTTTTTTAATTTATTAAATATAATTAAATATTTTTATTCATGTTATTATTTTGTGTTTGTAGATGTATTTGTAATTTATGGTATTTGTTATTAATTTATAATTAATTAAAATAATTAATAAATATTGTTATTAAGTAAGTATATATTATATATTGTATGTTTATTTTTAATTAAAGTGTTATTAAATATGTATCATTTATTAATTTTAAACATTATTAAATATGTTTAAATATGTTTAATTTATTTATAAGTATTATTTACTTTATTTAACATATTTCTTTTTACAGAAAAAAAAACTATATTTTTAATTACGATATTTTTTACATCGATATTTTAGTTTCGATATTTTTGTACTTACCATGTTGTAGATAGGTTGTCGATATACTTGCCTTCGATATTCCAGTGTCGATGTTGCTGTAGGTCGATATTCTGTCCGTCGATAATCTGTCAGAGATTCGGAAAGGGCACATCGGTCCCTGGGACAGCGACTGGCGGTTGGACTCCCACCTAGACCCATAATAGCAAGACTGATGAATTACCAAGACAGAGATCTTGTACTCTGCAAAGCAAGGGAAAAAGGCAACATCACTCATCAAGGCACCATCTCGTTTTACCCCGACTTCACTCCGGCGGTGCGAGCGGCAAGAAGAGAATTCATGCCTGCCAGACGCCTTTTGCTACAGGCGCAGGTCCCCTACTCCCTGCTCTACCCGGCAAAGCTGAAGGTCTCCATTGATGGAATGCAGAATTTTTTCACAGATGCCAAGTCGGCGCTAAAATTTTCTAAACATGTTGGGGGCAAATCCTCAAAGAAGCGGCAAACTCAAGAGGCGGCTGCCGGCGGAGAACAGAGTGACAATGATTGACAGTGGTATCGTATGAACAGGCGTGATATATGGGGTGGTAGCTTGGCAAGGAGAAGGGACTGTGCTATGATCTGCTGTCCGCAAAGATTTGGGAGGGTTGTATTACATAGTCTGTTTGTTTATACTCTTCAGGTTGGAAGTTCCTAGGCGGTCTGAGGATCCTGCAGTTGGTCCGACCACCTTGCAAAAAGCAAGGATCTATGCCGGCATAGTTGCGCCCACCAGGGGAGATTTCCCAACTACCTTTATGTTGTATTGCTTGAATGTTTGCATAGGGAGGGATATTCTACAACCTAATTGGGGGGTTGGAGTGGGTGGCGGGGGGATGGGAGGGATTGTTCGGTTCAGTAGTGCCAGTCAATTGAAAGCATGGTGCAGGATAAATGTTATTGATGATGGTGTTATGTCACTTATAGGAAGTGCAATGAGAATACTTGTTATTGTTGTGCACGGCTTCGTCTGATCAGCTGACATGTCTCTCATGGAATGTCCGCGGCCTGAATTATGGTAGAAAATCCAGACTTGTGCATGCCTACTTGACCCGTCATGGCATAGATCTATGTCTGCTTCAGGAGAGGCACCTAAACAATGCACCGTCCCGCAGGCTTGGTCGTGGCAGGTGGGGGCACGCCTACTCTGCGATATATTCTAATTATGCGAGAGGGGTGGCGGTCTTGCTGAGACGTGGTCTGGATTGGAAGGAGGATTTGGTACAAGTGGATCCTGAGGGTCGGTATGTCCTGTTACGTGGGCTACTGAGTAGCATTTCTGTCCTTGTTGTGTGTGTCTATGGCCTGTACACCAACACTCCTGGTTTTTTCACCTCATTACGGTCCAAAATTCAGACACTTGGGGCTCGATTCCGATCCGGTAAAATGCGCTCCGAATCATCGTACGGAGCGTTTTTCCCCGTACGTATCAAACCCGAAGGCGTCCCCGTACGAATGTGCAAGTACGATCACAACTTAATGCGTCACTCCGTACGTCTCGTAAAAAACGCCGTACGAATCGAAAGTCCGTACGAATAGCAGTCGGCTGACGCTACGTCCGTACGTACATAAACGGCGTCTCCCGAACCACAAAGTACGATCCGTGTTCCACACACTCCGTACGGCTCTTTTTCTACGACAGCTCAAAACTACCGTAAAACCAGACTTCGGCACGATCCGCACCCCGGTACGCGACAAGCAGGACATGGACGCCATCGTCCGTGTAATCCCTATCCTGTACGCCCACCACCTCGTACTGAGAAACCGACGACGGCGCAGAAGGTGAGTACAACGAGGTTCTACATACCTGTACGTCTTGCTACACGCGCACATCTCCATTACACGATTATAATGTCTGCCCATGTTGCGCCACACACTCCCGCACTACACCAGTGCAATACGTAGACCGGCCGTACTTACGTCATCGACCAGGGGGTACGGTACGTCACCGCACTACACCAGCGCAATACGCCGCTCCTACGTCATCGACCACGGGGTACGGCAGGTCACCGCACTACACCAGTGCAATACGGAGACCGGCCGTACCTACGTCATCGACCAGGGGGTACGGTACGTCACCGCACTACACCAGCGCAATACGCCGCTCCTACGTCATCGACCACGGGGTACGGCAGGTCACCGCACTACACCAGTGCAATACGGAGACCGGCCGTACCTACGTCATCGACCAGGGGGTACGGTACGTCACCGCACCACACCAGCGCAATACGCCGCACCTACGTCATCGACCACGGGGTACGGCAGGTCACCGCACTACACCAGTGCAATACGGAGACCGGCCGTACCTACGTCATCGACCAGGGGGTACGGTACGTCACCGCACTACACCAGTGCAATACGCCGCACCTACGTCATCGACCACGGGGTACGGCAGGTCACCGCACTACACCAGTGCAATACGGAGACCGGACGTACCTACGTCATCGACCAGGGGGTACGGTACGTCACCGCACTACACCAGCGCAATACGCCGCACCTACGTCATCGACCACGGGGTACGGCAGGTCACCGCACTACACCAGTGCAATACGGAGACCGGCCGTACCTACGTCATCGACCAGGGAGTACGGCAGGTCACCGCACTACACCAGTGCAATACGGAGACCGGCCGTACCTACGTCATCGACCAGGGCGTACGGTACGTCACCGCACTACACCAGTGCAATTGACGTGTGGCACATACGCCTGCAATGTGATTGTAAGTGTAAGTGGTGAGCAGAACACCCCCCAGTGCCCAGCATCAGAGTGTGTGCCTAACACCCACCCACCAGTGTCCCCCAGTGCCCAGCATCAGAGTGTGTGTGTGGCTAACACCCCCACCAGTGCCCCCCAGTGCCCAGCATCAGAGTGTGTGTGTGGCTAACACCCCCACCAGTGCCCACCAGTGCCCAGCATCAGAGTGTGTGTGTGGCTAACACCCCCACCAGTGCCCAGCATCAGAGTGTGTGTGTGGCTAACACCCCCACCAGTGCCCACCAGTGCCCAGCATCAGAGTGTGTGTGTGGCTAACACCCCCACCAGTGCCCACCAGTGCCCACCAGAGCCCAGCATCAGAGTGTGTGTGTGGCTAACACCCCCACCAGTGCCCACCAGTGCCCAGCATCAGAGTGTGTGTGTGGCTAACACCCCCACCAGTGCCCCCCAGTGCCCAGCATCAGAGTGTGTGTGTGGCTAACACCCCCACCAGTGCCCACCAGTGCCCAGCATCAGAGTGTGTGTGTGGCTAACACCCCCACCAGTGCCCCCCAGTGCCCAGCATCAGAGTGTGTGTGTGGCTAACACCCCCACCAGTGCCCACCAGTGCCCAGCATCAGAGTGTGTGTGTGGCCAACACCCCCACCAGTGCCCCCCAGTGCCCAGCATCAGAGTGTGTGTGTGGCTAACACCCCCACCAGTGCCCACCAGTGCCCAGCATCAGAGTGTGTGTGTGGCTAACACCCCCACCAGTGCCCACCAGTGCCCACCAGAGCCCAGCATCAGAGTGTGTGTGTGGCTAACACCCCCACCAGTGCCCACCAGTGCCCACCAGAGCCCAGCATCAGAGTGTGTGTGTGGCTAACACCCCCACCAGTGCCCACCAGTGCCCAGCATCAGAGTGTGTGTGTGGCTAACACCCCCACCAGTGCCCAGCATCAGAGTGTGTGTGTGGCTAACACCCCCACCAGTGCCCACCAGTGCCCACCAGAGCCCAGCATCAGAGTGTGTGTGTGCCTAACACACCCCCACCAGTGCCCACCAGTGCCCACCAGTGCCCACCAGAGCCCAGCATCAGAGTGTGTGTGTGGCTAACACCCCCACCAGTGCCCACCAGTGCCCAGCATCAGAGTGTGTGTGTGGCTAACACCCCCACCAGTGCCCAGCATCAGAGTGTGTGTGTGGCTAACACCCCCACCAGTGCCCACCAGTGCCCACCAGAGCCCAGCATCAGAGTGTGTGTGTGCCTAACACCCCCCCACCAGTGCCCCCCAGTGCCCAGCATCAGAGTGTGTGTGTGGCTAACACCCCCACCAGTGCCCCCCAGTGCCCGGCATCAGAGTGTGTGTGTGGATAACACCCCCACCAGTGCCCACCAGTGCCCAGCATCAGAGTGTGTGTGTGGCTAACACCCCCACCAGTGCCCCCCAGTGCCCAGCATCAGAGTGTGTGTGTGTGGCTAACACCCCCACCAGTGCCCACCAGTGCCCAGCATCAGAGTGTGTGTGTGGCTAACACCCCCACCAGTGCCCCCCCAGTGCCCAGCATCAGAGTGTGTGTGTGGCTAACACCCCACCAGTGCCCACCAGTGCCCAGCATCAGAGTGTGTGTGTGGCTAACACCCCCACCAGTGCCCACCAGTGCCCACCAGAGCCCAGCATCAGAGTGTGTGTGTGGCTAACACCCCCACCAGTGCCCACCAGTGCCCAGCATCAGAGTGTGTGTGTGGCTAACACCCTCACCAGTGCCCCCCAGTGCCCAGCATCAGAGTGTGTGCCTAACACCCCCCCACCAGTGCCCCCCAGTGCCCAGCATCAGAGTGTGTGCCTAACACCCCCCCACCAGTGCCCACCAGTGCCCAGCTGTTACATAACAACATACCATTGTGAACATCATTACCATCAGGAGATTGACACATGTTAACATACCTACATTTGAACATCACATCAGCTCCCAGGCACATAGCAGTCACAGACATTATCACACAAACTCTACTTCAGAAAATTAACATAAATGCTTTATTCAGCTGCTCCAAAAAAGAAAAGCAAATAAGAGTCCTTGCTCATTAAAGGCCAATGGCCAGTCCAAAAAAGTCCGAGCAACAATATGTGCCTCCATGGGTGTGATCACACACTAACTTGCCTGCACATGGCGTTTAATCCGCAGTGGTAACTATGGGGGCATCATCTGTGGAATCCTCCGGCACCGCATGGACAGGAGAGGGAAGGACAGGCGGAGTGGGTGCAGGTGTAGTGGATTCATCCACACTGGCTGGTGCAGCGACGAAAGTAGCTACGTAAACCTGGCTGCACACCTCAGCCAGTGTGGAAAAACTACCACCTGAACCCGGGGACACATTGGGGGTGGAGGTAGAGGGCTGTGAGTCTGTACTCCTGGGTGTGTGGATGCGTGTGTGCGTTGTGTCCCCTCTCCCTGTGGGTGTGCCTACATCCCCTTGAGATTGCGTGCGTGGAGCTTTGGGCTTTTTCTGACGTGTGGGTGTGCTGGGTGTGTGTGACCTGTGGCGTCTGCGTGTATGTTGTGTAGATATGGGAGAGGCAGAGGTGGAATGGTCTGAAGGATGGGGGGGAGACAGAGGCTGCTGGGAGTACATTGCTGCCGTCAGTGTTGACTCTATGGCAGCCACACTTCGACGTAGATCAGACATGGCTGACGACATGCCCTCCATGAACGACACCAACTGTGTAATCAGTTGTGTATGTCCATGGAGGACAGTCAGTATGGATGTCTGACCTACTGCAATCTGTCGGAGTAGGTCCACAGTCTCAGCACTGAGGGCAGCAGGGGACACAGGGGCAGGGGCTGCGGTGCCGGGAACAAAGGAGACACGGCTGCTAGCACGGACCCTAGGGACACTAATGACTGGGAGGGTGGAGATGGTACTGGAGATGGGGACGCCAGCCAAAGATGATGGAGAGACCATTGCTGCATATTCCCCCTCCTCCTGAGAGTCTGACTCAGAGTTGTCGGCATGGTAAGATGTGTCAGTCACATGTCGTCCGGCCAGCAGACTCTCATCACCCTCCGTGCCACTGCCTCCCTCCGACTCCTCAAAGCAGGTGGCACTGTCGGTGTGTCCCTCTTCGTGGTCCGCGCCTGTGTCCCCTCCAGATTCAGATGATGATGCTGTGGGCAAGGAGAAGAATAATAACATATCAGTCACCTGTACACATCAGACATGTCAGCTACAATTCATTAGGCTTCATTTCTGAACATGGCATGCATCATGAGTCACAGGAGACTGAACACTGCACAATGATAAGTCTAGTTGTGGCCAATTGCGAGAGACACTACGCATAATGTATAGTAGGATACAAGCAACAGTGAATGGAAAAATCTATCATGAGCGACACAATGATGATTGACTGCCTGACATCAGGATAGCTGATGAAGCATCACTGCTCATTTAGACACCCAGCCACCCAAAGCCAGACCTGCACATGTTGAATTTCCTTACACCTTGTGCCACATGGGAAAAGTCCTTCCTGAAGTGACATGTTATGCCATCCTGGGACCTGAACCAAGTGTAACATCACCTCACACTGGCATCACAGCTGTTGACACCCCAAGCCTCATTGTGTGACTGACCATCAATAGTAATTACAAAGAACATTTGACTTATGTGGCAACTATGCACACACGCACTGCCCAGTGTGAGCATGCATAAGCCCAAAATATTGCACTTGTACATTGTGCACCTGTAGCCAACACATGACTACTTTAAAGAGTACCATGGACAAAGGTCACTGAGGCTGACTCGTGCAGAAGACACATGTTTAGACTCAAGATCAGTGCCTAAATATGTAGAACAGCAGACACAGTGCACATGTGGTGCCACATGTAATGTTCCAACAGGTGTCACAGACCCCCCCTCCAACATGATGATGTGCAAAGGAAGATGCATACATAGACATTGTACCATAGGAGTACATGTGAAAAACAAACATCATCCAAAGCGCAGGTCAAAATTGGATTAGGGCAAGGCATGTAAAGAAGCAGCTGCAGTAACGGGGACATTCTGAGGCCAATGCATGGAGTGCCTGTCTGACCACAACACTCAAACTATGGGAGTGTAACCATGCCTTTGAGCACTGCAGGGAGCATGTGACACACATCACAACAAACAGACATAAACCTACCCACTACTTGCTGCTGTCCCTCCTGCAACTGCCTATGGAGGTCTGGGAACACCACTTCCAGGACCCGGAGCATGTTGGGGGTGAGTTGGCGGGTGCCGCCATGCCGGCGTGGAGCTTCCAGCTTTAGCTGTACTCTAGGAATGCGGCGGCTCCAGCACCGGATGTCCTGCCACCTCTTTTTGATGTTCCGGAGCCTCCTGCGAGGCCCCCCCTCGCTCCTGACAGCCCTGGCAATGTCCAGCCAGATTTCACCCTTCTCATAGGCAGATACCTGTCACAAATGTAAAGTAAAACAGCATCAGTACACCTGGTCCATGTTCCAAACACACACATATGTGCACAAAAAACTTGATGATAACAGGGCATTGTAAGATAAACACATTAGCACTGTTGGGCCCGAGTATGTGGCGTGTGAGCAAATACCACTGCATGACATGCCATTGAAAGGCTACAGATGACATGATGGGTGCTAAACACTCTCCCAGCATGGCACTCACTGAGCAATGTATGCTACGTCTGGGTGCACTGCAGCACGTGACACGCTGTCACACACCCCACTGCAACAAATAAGCCTCTAGTAACAACACTGTACCCCCTGCCACTCACTCCCAACAACATTGCATGTAGACACTATACATACACAGTGGCTATAATGTCACACACAAAACAGGTGCACACTCCAAGGTATTGCACACATCACTCACCTGATCCTCTGGTCTCCCATACAGCTTGCTGTAGTTAGGCAGGAGGGCATCCAGCAGCGCCTTGTTCTCACCATCCGTGAATGCAGGTGCCCTCTCCATGCTAAGCCAATCAGGGTCCAGAGGATTCAGAGACAGCAGCTGTGGTTACCACACCAATGTTGTGCAGGCAAGTGCCCTACCACAGCCACATGCTGCCTTATATCTGTGCTGCAGAGGGGCTGTGAGTCCAAGGAGTAGTGTCTGATAGGCCACCATAGTTAGCATCCTACGTTCCATCCAATCACTTCACACATAAGGACATGACACACATATGCATGGTTTGAAAACTGAGCCTGAGCTGAACAACAACTTTTGCAACATTGTATACTTTTGCCCAACTGAATTTTCTCTAACACCTGTAGGAGGCTCAAAAAATTCAGTATCCATGACAACCTGGTTGCATTTTGATCTGTCCACTGTTCCCCTAGATGTCCCCTATGTATTTAATCAAATACCCACACAAGTAAGGTGACATTGCCCTTGCTAATGCAACCCATTCAAGGCGTACACACCCACGTACCATTGGGGTACGCTTTGCTCGCGTAGGGCTGAAAAGCTATAGTGAAACGAGGCGTACACACGCACGTACCATTGGGGTACGCTTTGCTCGCGGAAACGAGGCGTACACACGCACGTACCATTGGGGTACGCTTTGCTCGCGTAGGGCTGAAAAGCTATAGGGAAACGAGGCGTACACACGCACGTACCATTGGGGTACGCCTTGCTCGCGTAGGGCTGAAAAGCTATAGGGAAACGAGGCGTACACACGCACGTACCATTGGGGTACGCCTTGCTCGCGTAGGGCTGAAAAGCTATAGGGAAACGAGGCGTACACACGCACGTACCATTGGGGTACGCCTTGCTCGCGTAGGGCTGAAAAGCTATAGGGAAACGAGGCGTACACACGCACGTACCATTGGGGTACGCTTTGCTCGCGTAGGGCTGAAAAGCTATAGGGAAACGAGGCGTACACACGCACGTACCATTGGGGTACGCCTTGCTCGCGTAGGGCTGAAAAGCTATAGGGAAACGAGGCGTACACACGCACGTACCATTGGGGTACGCCTTGCTCGCGTAGGGCTGAAAAGCTATAGGGAAACGAGGCGTACACACACACGTACCATTGGGGTACGCCTTGCTCGCGTAGGGCTGAAAAGCTATAGGGAAACGAGGCGTACACACGCACGTACCATTGGGGTACGCTTTGCTCGCGGAAACGAGGCGTACACACGCACATACCATTGGGGTACGCTTTGCTCGCGTAGGGCTGAAAAGCTATAGGGAAACGAGGCGTACACACGCACGTACCATTGGGGTACGCCTTGCTCGCGTAGGGCTGAAAAGCTATAGGGAAACGAGGCGTACACACGCACGTACCATTGGGGTACGCCTTGCTCGCGTAGGGCTGAAAAGCTATAGGGAAACGAGGCGTATACACGCACGTACCATTGGGGTACGCCTTGCTCGCGTAGGGCTGAACAGCTATAGGGAAACGAGGCGTACACACGCACGTACCATTGGGGTACGCTTTGCTCGCGGAAACGAGGCGTACACACGCACGTACCATTGGGGTACGCTTTGCTCGCGTAGGGCTGAAAAGCTATAGGGAAACGAGGCGTACACACGCACGTACCATTGGGGTACGCCTTGCTCGCGTAGGGCTGAAAAGCTATAGGGAAACGAGGCGTACACACGCACGTACCATTGGGGTACGCCTTGCTCGCGTAGGGCTGAAAAGCTATAGGGAAACGAGGCGTATGTACAGTGCGTCAGACATGCTCATGTGAACGTTTGTGTAGGCTGCGTTCCTGACCTCCTTCATGTCACCATTGGGAGAGTGACTCCAGGAAATCACATAGCAGGGATGTACTCTACCCTCATGTTGACAATGTGGATGCATACATCAGCATGGCATCCTCACATCAGCATGCCCCAAGTGTGTCAGACATTGAAGAAGCACAGGGACTGTGACCTAGTGCCTCAGTTGATGTGTGAAGAGCTGGCAAGACTTGTCATTACTCCTTCAGCACATGTGCATCACATGCATACAACACTTTGCACCGGCGTAACGTCTACAACATATTGCGATGCACATGAACACTGGACTGCCACACCAATCAGTACAGGGAACTGGCACATGATGACAGCAACATGCCCACTGTGACAGAGGTGTAATAGACGCACAGCATGACCCAGAGTCACCACGTCATGTGTGTGCCATATGTGATATTGTGCCAGCTGTTTGCATATGAAATGTTCAGGACAGTATCATCTTACTCACCTTAGAATATCCCCACGTGTCATCCTGGACATGCCAATTTCCGCTCAGTAGTACACTTGTGTGTCGGTAGGCATGTCCTGCGGCCCACCGTGTGTTGTTGGCGTTGTGTGTGCCGTGATGACGTTGTCTGGGTACTCATACGTGACCTCAGCGTGCTCACGTCAGGTCCTCTGTATTTACAACACCTGCGCTGGTCCCGTATAAGTGTAACCTAACTCAATTTTGAAACAAGATCATAGTACGATCACTTCTGACCATTTCACTTGGATTGTCTGACGGTGCCAATAGGGATGTCCATTTCAAAGCCTGTGAGGATTGCAACCCTCTCATGTTGGTGACTGACCCTCACCGTCGGTGTCTCCACAGTGTTCACGTCAAGCAAGACAAGTAGAGCTGCTCCGACTGCTGGGACCAGACATATGAATGCAGGTGTGATTGGTCACACATGCCGCTCAGATTCCAGCAGTTGTCCCTGCAGCACAATGGCTCATGGTCTGGACGTAGGAGGAGTGCCTGGGCGTGGGTGTTGAGACATTATTGCCCCTGGATTTGACATCAGTCCTCCAGGGCCAAGTCGTCAGGTAACCCATGTATGTGAAAGAGATGTCATCACACTTCAAAATCTACACAATGCACGTGCAATGCTGCATGGGATTCGGGTGACACCGCCCACGCGGCTCTGTCATTTGCAGCCGTTGTAGCCTGCACCACGACCTGTGGTCCTCATGTCCATGATGTCCCTCACACCAACAAAGGCCAACGCGGCGGATTCTGGCCCAGCGGACCCGTCTGGGGGCACTTGCGCGTCTTGTGATTTGCCCGTGATGCCATCACTCACTTCGTCCCTGATGCAGGCGGCGCATTTGTGCCAGACCCGCTGTGACCGAAAGGATCTGAATGTTGATCCTGGTCCTCGCTGGTTCACCTCACAACCTCACTGGCAACTGTCCCCCAGGTGCCAGCCTTTGCGGCGTTCTCGGGGGGTGGTGTCCCCAATACCACACCCTGTACGGCACTGGCGTGGGAACTGTGCGGCAGCATACCGCCATTAATGCTGCAGGGGGGGGGGTTCAACTCCTACGAGCCGGCCACAGCTCATGACCGGCCTGATTATCATGAAATGTGTGTCAAAGAGTATTGGGAGGGTCGTGAAGACCCACTGACACATGAGTGTCGGTCCCAAGGTGACAGGACAGGTGGACTGGGGCATGCAAGTGGTCTGGACACCTAGCCAGACACTGGTGATGTCTCTACTCCAAACCTGTTAATGGATGACCGGCCAACGTACAGTGTAATGTTTATGTGTGCGGCCATAGCCTTGCCCAATCATTTCCCCGTTGCCGCGGTGAGGACCAACCTCCTCACTGAGGTCCTTCAAGTGCAGTCACGCTCCGCTGAGCGTCTGCAGGCCTATCCTGAGGAATGTACTGTATCTATATTGCTCTGCATGTACAGGCACGCTGCATGTTTGGCTGTAGATAGGCACGTTGTCAGACGACCACACCCCTCCCTGGACCGGCCATGTGCCCTGTCCTCCCACCCCACCCCAGAGAGCATGGGCATCCTGCCCGCCAAATCACAGACCACATTCCCCCTATCTCTGCTGTAGAGGGTATCCAAGAGGTCTGAGCAGTACGGACAGATGTCATCATCCTCCCTGAGTCTGGGACTGAGGTCTTACAACATCACATGCCTCTTTGTCTGCTTCCCACACTGTCTGTGGGACATGGTTGTGTAACTGCTGGCAGAGTGTGCG
This sequence comes from Lissotriton vulgaris, assembly GCF_964263255.1. Taxonomy (NCBI): domain Eukaryota; kingdom Metazoa; phylum Chordata; class Amphibia; order Caudata; family Salamandridae; genus Lissotriton; species Lissotriton vulgaris. The sequence goes on along the minus strand of NC_141689.1, from coordinate 417,697,340 downwards.
TTGTAGGTACGGGCAATACTTGGCCAAGCACTTGTAGGATGCCAGTCAGCAACACCGTATTTCATCCAGTGATGGCTCAATATCCCCGACTCACATAGATGGCATCCAGGGAGGCAAAATTGTCTGAAGATTGGTATGTATTCAAAGTCAGGAACATGCTACTTACTACTGTTCCATTATGATATTTTGTTACGAAAGGTAAGTAACCAGTTCATAAATTTCAGTACATCTTCTGTTGGAGCATCCACATTGTGTCCTTGCCGTGATTACAGGGTTTCTAATGTACGCACATCATGCCACTTGTGTTAATGAAGCGCTCATATGTGTGATGGCATCACAGACCATTTGTGACTAATCAAACATTAATGCAGTATGATGATGTTCAGGTAATAGTTAGGGAAATATCACACCGCAACATGACTATGTCAGAACTGTGCAAATGATGCCACATGTGGTGTGTGTATTGCTGCAAGCTGTCTGGATGTGCAGACAACCTCCTACTGACATTCACATGCCGTGTGTCACTGACATGATACATTGTCATGCTCAATAAGACCTTTCCATCAGATATTTTGTATGCATGTCATATCCATTCCACAGACCACAGGTCTTGTACTGTTCACGGAGGAGTGGCTGGGAGTTTGAACATGTTACAACAGTGTGTCTCCCACACCACACTCACACTTGTCTAGATTTGTTGAAGCAGTGTTGCTTGTGCCATGTACATTGTTATTGTCTTACTCAGACAGTTGAACACATTTCCTAACATATGTGTTTTGCAGGGCACCCCCTCTAGAACGGCCGTTACCTGACTTGGAAGCCATGAGGGAACGCAATTGCATCCATCGTTATCGCTTCACCAGACAGATGATCAAGGACCTGACGGACAGACTGGAGGCTCACCTGCAACCACGACACAGGTATCCAACGGCGCTGACACCCAAGGTAAAGGTGATGGCAGCCTTCCATTTCTTTGCCACAGGTACGTTCCAATTGACCATAGCTGATGTGGGAGGGATGTCTCAGACCATGTTCAGCCGTGTATTGACAGATGTTTTGGCTGCGATGTTGCTCCACCTTGATGAATTCAACACATTCCCTACTCCAGAACAGTTGACAGATGTCAAGGGGGAATTCTATGCCCTGGGACGCATGCCAAATGTTATTGGTGCAATTGATGGTACACATGTTAGTTTGGTGCCACCACAGGCTCAGGAGCAGGCGTATCGCAACAGGAAACACTACCACTCAATAAATGCCCTGGTGGTGTGTCTTGCCAACATGATTATCTCACATGTATCTGCACGTTTTCCAGGATCGTGCCACAATGCTTTCATCATGAGGCGTAGCAGGGTGCCACAGATGATGCTGCAGCTGCACAACCACCGGGCATGTCTTGTTGGTGAGTATACTCGTCAGCTATGTATGTCAGTATGTCACACCTTCTTCATCTGAATCATATTACACACTCATTTCCATGATGTGGATTTGCAGGAGACGCTGGATATCCAAACATGCCGTGGCTCATGACTCCACTACGCAACCCCAGGACAGCTGCAGACCAGCGGTACAACAATGCTCATGGGAAGACCAGGCGGGTGATAGAGCGGACATTTGGAGTCCTGAAGAGCCAGTTTAGGTGCCTGGACAGGACAGGCGGAGCCCTCCAATACAGCCCACACAAGGTGTGTGACATCTTCACTGTGTACTGCATGCTTCACAACATGGCAGTGGAGAAGGCCGTGCCGCTCTACCTTGACCCTGATGAGCTGGAACATCCGCCCGTAGAGGATGAAGGCCTTGCCCAGGATACCAGTGATGAGGAGGTAGAAGATGATATCCGGAGTCACCTCATCCGCAACTTCTTCTCATAATGGTGAGTCATAGCTGGTTATATGTAATACATGTATGAGAGAGTTGCATGGGTAGCATGATGTGTATGCAGCAGACTGTATGCAATGTCACTTGGATGTCTGTAGTGCTGTGTCACACAGGTGCAGATGTAATGCAACACACATACGTGCTATGTGTATACTTGGAATGTACAGGTGTACTACAACAACTGGATATTGTAAAGGACATTATCTGAATGACATTGTACAGAATTTGACCCCTTGTGTGCCACTCTCATCCACAGCTCACCCTGCCTGTTGTCCGTTTGGGTCATTGTGGTCACCCTGCTATTGCTGAAGATGATTGCAACGTCAGCCTAATCAACGGAGCATGCATGGACATGTGGAGAAGTAATTTTGGGTAAGGACTCATACGAGGCTGATTAGCGTTGGTATGTGTAGAAACGTGTGGTACATGTTCATGTGCATGTAGTGCGACCATGAATACATGCAACAACAATATGTTACTTATTACATGTATGCCCACTCCCATGACAGGATAGTCACCCCATCTGACAGTCATCTGTTGTAGTTGTATACTCTGGTGGATGCATCAATGTGTGTAGACATTGCCCCTGCAACATTGCACATACCATGGTTTGACATTGTGTCAGAGCTCTCAAACACGGACTCTGTGGGGGATTGCAGCATCACTGTGTGCATTTGAATGTGACTGGATCCTCGCCTCCACCTTGTGGGACAGTCCAGTTTGGTTGCCATTCCACCATGTCGTGTAGGTGTTGCCCACTGTATGTTCCACATGTCCTGAGAAATGTCCTGTGAATCTGTGGACATGGATGCATTGCCCCTTGTTGCACTATTTCATGTCACTGTCATGTTGTTACCTCCGTGCAGGTTGAAAATACAGCTCCACCAGCCTTCACAGTGAGTAGCACTTCTGTTTTGAATCACATGATGCCATGTATGTTTTGCTTGAGACATGACAATGTTGGGATGATGCATATCTTAATTATTGTGTTGCACCAGTGGAGTGCGGTGATACACATGATTCTCGAGTTCCGTGCAGCATTCATGTGCAATGGTAGGGTATCATATTGTGGTTTGGTTCAACTTGACTTCCAGTTGATATTTCTTCTAACAGCATCTCATGTTTAGCTTAGTAATGCTATGTTGATAGATCAAAAGACTGGCCACAGAGTGCCTTTGTAGGAAATGGGACCCCCGGCCGGCCAGGGCTTGCGCCACAGCCAGTCAGAGACCGCCACTCCTATGTAAAGTCGACCCCTGCTCACCCTCTAGGTAACACGGTGTGGGCAGTCAGGCCTATCTCGGAGGACATGTGTGAAGCATTTGCGCACGCACCCACCAGCAACAACATCCAGGGCCTCCCACAAAAGGACTCCACACCAAGTATATATGAAAATAGTCTTTGTATTAAGAAGGACACATAGGAACACACATTGTACAAGGGGCCCGAGGCACAGGCCGGGGTTACACGGAAGAAGGTACAGGGCAGGGCCAAGGGGCCCCTGCCAGGGGTATGCACATGATAGAACTGGCATTAGAACACATATCCACTGGGAGCTTCCTAGAACTAGCAGTAGAACTCACTCTGACCAGGGATCACATACATGGGACATCGGGTATTCAGGAGGGAAGGGACAAGGTACATAACACAACAGAGGCCCCCATCAGCAGGGCAACACAGAATAATTCTCAGCATCACTTTGATATTAGTCAGTAGCACCCCATAGGCCAGATGGCCTCCCTGGGGCAAGGACGCCTTAGAGTCTCGATGTTCAGAGTGGGCTGCAAGGGACCCGGGGCAAACGTAAACGTGGCAGCGGCCCACGAAGTGCTGGGCCGCTGAGGGGCTTTGATGTAGCCTTGCAGGCTCGGGGGAGGATGACTCCATGAGGGAGCCTCCAGGGCTCCAGAGCAAAGATGCCAGGTGGAGCCTCGCCGGCTCGAGGGAACAGGGGGGCAATGGTGGAGCCTCTCGGGGCTCATGATGAGCGGGGGAGTCCCTCTCGGGGCTCGGGAAAGGAACTGTGGGCAGGCTGGGCCCCCCTCGGGGGACCCGGCGTCACTGGGGGCCCTGCGGGCCTCTAAGCGCATGTGGGCTCGCGCTGGAGGGGAGGGGCGGGCACCGGCAATGCGCCCCGACGCCCCGCCTCCCCTCCTGCAGCACTCACCGGTCGGCTGGCAGACGCGCTGGTCTCTCCTCGCTCTCCGAGGCTCCCTCTTGCTCCTGGGGCCCCGGGGGGGAAGCGGCAGTCTCCTGGGGGGAAAGCAGGGGCGCTGAGTAGGCTCCCGCGGCTCCCTGCATTCGCTCGCTCTCTCCTTTCCGCCTCCTATGCTCCTGGGGCCGCCGTCCAATCCCAGCGCGGCCCGGGGAGACGTCAGCAGCTAGACCCGGGTCAGCGGCCAATCCCAGCGCGGCCCGGGACAGACAACACGAAGGAACCCGGGCCGGTGGTGGTGACCTCAGGGAAACTGGCGAGGGCTAGGTTCCCTCAAGGGAGAAGGGCAGTTAGTGAGGTAGGCACTCGCTGGGGGAATAGAACACCCCAAAGAACAGGGCAAAAGGCCGGGTGGCAACGGCTGGAGGAAATAGTACCCCCAGGCGCTAGGACAGGATTACGGCACTCTGCAGGGGAGGTAGAGCACTCCCAGCGCGGGTAAACTCCATGAAGAGCTCCAGGCGCTCGAGGGCAGAAAGCAGCGCTTCCAGGCGCTAAGTAGGAAGAACAGCGCTCCCCAAGCGCTGGGGGGTCAGAAGTAAATGCTGGAGGAAGAGCAGCTGTCCAAACAGAGTCCAGGACCTCAGGTGAAGCTCAGCAGCCCCTAGAAGGGAAAAAGGTCATCAGTAGTCCAGGAGTAGGGCAGGGCCCAGGGAGGCAAGCCAACCCTGAGCCCAAGCAGCGGCAGCCCCTGGTAGATTCAAGTTAAGAACAAGAACAAGTCCAGAGTGTCACAGCACCCTTTTCATACACACATTCCTGGTCTAAAGGGGCAGGCAGGGAGAGAACCAGCTGTAACTGGTTATGGGGGGATTCTTTACACTGGCCAGGCTAGGAACATCAGCCGCACCCCAGGGGGTGGAGCCTGCATTGTCTGGGGGAAACCCAGCCTCATTCATGACACTCAAACAAGACAGTCAATCCACAAGCAGACCCAGGCTCACTCCTCCCCTCACATCAGCATGCTAAACACTCCATTCACCGACCGGGGCAGACCCTCCCAGATCCTGGGAGCCAGGCTCACCAGCCAGCCTCAGCCAATCATACGCCAGGCACACATTTCACAAATATGCCTACTTCTAAAATAGGGACTTCTACACTAGACACACTCATGCCACATATACCGTTGCACAGCACTCAATCTCACGAGTTCATACATACCAGACTTGACCCTGCACACCCTACGCATCGGGAACTACCGAGGACTCATCCATTCCCCATGTATTCCTATGGAAGGGTAGGTCGCTCTCTCTTTACACGCACTCAGAGGGGGAATCACCATCCCCAGGTTACATATACCATAAAAACTTCAGGGGCGGACCTGCCAGACGGGCCAAGTCCAACAGCCTTCATTGCATGTAGGTCATTAGCTTCCTCATCATATGTGATTCTTACAGCTGTTGTGGGTGAAGTAAATATTGCCTACATGGCCCTTATGGGTACACATGGTCAATAACAGATATTACAGTCTGCGTAAGTAGCATTGCCAACTGTTTTCATTTGTTTGTGAGTTCCACCGCATCTGAGCCAGTGAATGTATTTCTACCAACATAGGTCACATTGCATGGTTGCTCACTTGAGAGCGTTTCACAATACTCTAATGGATCACAGACTGTCCTAGGTTTTATGTGTCCGTGTCATTGGATTGGATCTGATGTGATAGCATGATGACTAATGTAATGTTGTCTCCAGTCATTTTACTTCACAGGTGTGACTGGTACAGTGTATCACATGAGGTCTTTGTATTAGCAGTGACAATGGAATGTACTCCTAATGGTTATTTGCCTCTGTTTCAGGTCTCCCTCCCAGCAGTTCCCATCCTCTCCTTCCGTCGCCTGATCACCCTTTTGTGTCTGTCATTTGTACTCAGACCAAGGGGCTATTTGGAGGTGGAACCCTTTGAGCATCACACCACTCTGATGAAGAAAGGTACGGCCAGTCCTTGACAGGCTTCTACCCAATATTACTGCTGCATTACAGGTGACATCATTAATAGTGTCAATTTGAGTCCTTGCCAATGCACATGTATGTTTGACAGTGCTCCATGGGCTCACAATGTAATTAACTGATGTTGTGCATGACGTGTGTTCATATTTAAGATTCTGCCGCCTTCATGTCAACGGACATGTCCTTCTAATGTGCATGTTTAGTATTTGGCATGTAGTATGCTTATGCTTGTTGTGTTGACGTGTCCAGCGGGCACATGCATGGTGTATGGGAAGGCTGTAATACTATATTTTGTGTAAGGTCGATGGCTTTGTAGCAGCTGTTCAGCTTTCCACACCCTAGCTGTAGTCTACACCTGCTGACACTGTGTGTCCTGTGCCCCACATGTATGTAAGGGCCCTGATACAGTGACTGTGATCTTTGGTCATTACTGTGCCATTTTATTTGCATTGACCCCGAGTGAGTCAGACACTCCTGCCTTCACATTCACATTTAACTCTGTGGCTTGCAAATGCCCTTGCGGTATGTGCCCATTTGGCAAGTTGTCACAGCCCTCCTGCCGTCATGTCTTCACTCATTGCTGCTGCATGCACAGGCACGATGCAGCACACACGATCCAGGTACACAGACACCCACAGGATGACCCTCCTTCCATCCTTTTGTAGAGCATGCTCCTGCCACCCTACATACAGACAACACCAGACAATCACCCTCCTGGTATCACAATGCTTCAGACTCAGCCACTGCAGCTTATGTGTCTGTGTGTGCAGCACATACTGGCACAACTATGCAGATTCACATTACATTGGGTCTACGTACCACCAGGTCATGTGCCGTGCACAGCACACACACACCTTCCATAGGCACAATATTGTACATTGTTACCTTGTCAACACCACAGCAGGAAAAATCATCTTGCTAACAGTCACGTGGCAGTACACAACCTGGTCACACCACTTCGACATAGCTGTCACAGTCAGTCAAGTTGCCACAGGGGACACACACCATGACCACATCTCTTGGGTGTGGTGTGATTTACCCAGTCTGGTGTAGGTATGTGTCAGACGTGTGTAATTGTTCTGTATGCGTTGCTCCCATAACAGGAGTCTAGTACTTGTAGCTACATAGGGGTAGGCCACCTACTCAGGTGTGCTTGTGTAGAGAGCAACAGCCCATTGCCCACAGTCTGTCCTGCCACCCTTGTCCTTTGCGCCATTCATTACATCCACAGCACTGCATCATGTTGATGATAGTTCACATAACCCTCGGACACAATTGTAGGTACTCCCTACGTGGACAACTAGTTTTGTCACAATGATCTGTACACCTCAATGTGACTATCCTGGGCCTGGCTGTGATAGCAGTTTGGCATCCAAACCCCCCTCCAGCATTTACTATCCCACACAGTTGTGTCTTGCCATCCATGTATGTAGTTGTTAGTGATTTCTGACCGATGTGTGTCCTCACACGGAATCTGATACAAGTGTGTGGATTGCTGCTGTTTGTTGCATACCCTTGCATTGTATACATTTGCACACACATAACATTTTATGCTGTGGTTCAAAGATAAATCGACAAATGCGTATGTGGTTCAGTGTATTTATTTGGTGATCTTGTGCTGGAAACGTGAATAGGTGCTGTACATAAAGGGGTTGAATCCAAAGTTCAGTGGTGGGGAGATGAGTTGCCTTACAGTTACTCTCATCAGAGTCCAGGCCACAGTGCTTGGCATCATCGGGTAGACTGTGACCAGCAAGTCCATGTGGGAGAGTCGCATAGGGGATACTGTTGCACCCAGGGGCAATATGCCAGGTCCTGTGTCCTGGGAGTCGTGCATGGGCCACTGCCCCTCAACGTCTTAGCCGTGGACGACCAACCTTCCTTTGGGGGCCCTCAGGTGCAGGCCTGGACGATGCATGGGAAGCTACGTCAGAGAGTTCCTCCTCCTCCGCCTCCCCCCTCCCTGCGGCTGGTGTCACACTTTGCCGTGATGTTGATGGCCTTGTGACTCAGGGAGGGTGCTGCATGTTGGCAGCTATCTGACGTAGCGAGTGGCTCATTTCCCGATGCACCGTCAAGAGCTGAGCCAGACTTTCCTCCACCCGTCCATAATGTTGTTGTTGCCTGGCTATTTGCTCTGCCTGCTGTTCTTTCACCTGGTTGAGGACCTCCGCAAGCTGGCCTACCTCCCTGGTGTCCCGCCGGTATGCCTCCAGGATGTTAGTGAGTTCAGGCATACCGGTCCCTGCAGCTGGCTGTCCAGATTCCCGCCTCCGCCTTGCACCTCTGCCACCACCCTGACCCACATGTGCACCGCCTGCACTTGTGGGCACATCCGGTCGACGGGCCCCCCGAGTGCTGGCCCCCGACAAAGGGTGTCCCTCATCTTCAGACAGGCCCTCTGATGGATCATGTGCAAGGCTCTGACCTGTCTGCTGTGATGTGTTGGGAATGGTTCCGGTGGTTGGCAGAGAAGTTTCTGGTACAGTTGCTGCAGGTGTTTGGGATCCAGAGGTGCCAGGTTGGTTGGGGTCATCCACAGTGCGTTGAGTGGCCTGGCTGTCGGTGGGGTCTGTGTCCGGCTGAGCCTGGGACTGGGATCCTTCTCCCCCCTGGGGTGGGTTTGGCTCCACACGTTGCCCTGTGTGTGGGAGAGAGAGACACTGTTAAGGCACTATCAAGGGACATATTGTTTATTTATCCATTATCTGCATCACTGTTCCACATGCTTTACATTGTTGTCATTGTTCAGTTGTGCATGTAGTGGTAGTAAATTGACATGTACTCAGGGGTATTTTTCATTCTTCCAATCTCTTGTCAATGACTGACACAGCCATTGCTGTGTCTTGTATTGCCGGCACAACACATGTTAAGCATTGCTCAGGTTGACGCAACATCCAGGATATGGTGAAAATCCTTATGCCTGCGTCAAGCATGCACAGAGTTTAGATGCAGCATGGTGATGTAAGAGACAGGGCATCATAAATTAGCATGACATCAACTACATTGGATGTATTTTGCTGTTCCGTGATGGCCACACAATGCCAACACCCCTGGACCTGTACACAGACTTATCGATCATTGCTATTGAACGTGTCACTTCTCTGAGACGCATCACCTTGTCAATACCCATGTCCATGTTGTTACTTACGTGCATCCACATCAGTCATGAGATGGGGCAAGTGCATTGTTTGGAAGGCACAATGGACTGGAGCTTCTTCAATGTGCATGTCTTACTTGTATGCATATTCATATGAGTGAGTGTTTAGTTGTGATACATGACAATTGTGACATTGTTGCACTCCTATGCTTGTCCCCAGGTGATGAGTTTCTGTAAGGGGTGTGTATGACAGGCCATGTCAGTAGTTTGCGTGTGATTAGCAAGCCTCCATTGTTAATAATTTGGCTGCCCCCTGATGTGGCATGCTGGCATATTTGTGATTTTGGGGTCATGCACAGGATGTGTGACCTTGTCCTGGTGTTTGTGTTTGCAGTGATCACATGAGAGACTTGTGGTGCCTACACCTGTGCCCATTGTGTACTACAGACCATTCCCAAATGTGTGTCCTGACACAGTACATTGTCCACTGCAAATGGTGGGTGTGTTGCAGGCTATTAGTAGATGACTGCTGTCCCTGGACATTCATGTCTATGGTGTTTTGAATGCCTGTGCAGTGCTTGGGTGCAACTGTCTGCGTGCCCAGGGGGCTGAGGTGAGGTGACTGAGGCAGGTAGACAGAGGGATGGAGGCAGACTGAGGGAGGGAGGGAGGGAGTGCAACAGGGGGAGGGGGCGACAGGGGGAGGGGGCAACCGAGGGAGAGGGCAACAGAGGGAGTGGGCGACAGTGGTAGTGGGAGAGAGAGGGAGACAGGGATGGAGCCAGCTTGTTTGTGCGTGCTTGCTCGCTGCACTGCCTTACTGTGCCACAAAATGTTGCTTCTCTGGAATGCCGGGCCCCGGGGGAAGCAGAGTCGCAGACTAGTCTTCCCCCGGGGTCTTTAGCGCAGGGGATAGGCCAGGTAGGGGAAGGGGAGGAGTCCGGGGGTGGGTATTTAGGCACGGGGAGGAAGGGAACTTCATCTTTCTGCGCCTGGCACCATCGGGAGGGAGATCAAAAGTTGGTTAGTTTAGGGCTAGTTATTCTTGGAGTGACCGTAGTGTCAGGTTTGGGTAGGAGTTCGTCCGGAGCTGTTTCACGCCAGCTGGGTATTTTTTTATACAAGCCTGTAGCATGGTTTTTGGCGAGCTGTCGGGCGTATCCGCAATACAGGTCCGGGAGGCCTTGCTGTTGCTCGCGAGGGCCGGTCGGAAAGATCTTATCCAGCCGGGGGTTTTGGTCCAGGCCTGGGTGGGGGCCACCAGGGGCTCGCGCGCTGCCTCGGCCGGGGTTAAAGCTGCGGTGGTGGCCTGCCAGGATGATGAGCAGGACGCTGTGGGCCCGGATTGACGGACGGAGGGGGGGCGGAGTGCCCAAGGACTCGGCGCGAGGCTGGAAACGCAGGAGCCTGCCCCCGCGGGCCTTCCCTCTGCTTGAGTTTTTGCCTGTGGCCTCGGGGGCGGCCGTGAGGGCCGCGCCCCCCGCGCTTCCGCCCCAAGGGCCTCTGCTGGTGCCGGCCGGCGCTACGCAGGGTGAGGGGCAGGCGGACAGCCTGTCTGGGCCTGCCCTGGAGCAGGCGGGAACACCGGGTGGGGGGGGGGGCCTGAGTTTTCCGGGCAGCCGGCTCTCAATGATCCTGGGGAGGATGTGCTTGGGGACGCCTTGCAAGAGTCTGAAGGGCTGGAAGTGGAGGCCCACATTGACCTGTCCACCGGCTCTAGGGCTGGCACGCCGGCCATGGCGAGGCAGGGGGCGGTGGGGGACCTGGGGGGCCGGAGTGGGACCCCCACTCTGGTTCCAATTGCCGGGCCTGGTTGGGTTCCTGGTTTTCCGCAGGTGGGTTTCTTCCCCCAGGGGGCTGATTTTTTTGGCTACTGCCCGCACCCTCCCCCTCGGATCTGGGGTGCCGCTTCCTGGGAGGACAGGGCCCGGGGAGAGAGGATCTTGGAGCAGATTCTGGAGGTCAGGTGGGCCAGGGTGGGGGCTGTGTGGGGCCATGAGGTTGAGGGCCCTCCCACCCCGACCTCTGAGGAGGAAAGGGGAGTGGAGAGGGAGGAGGAGTCTAGGAGGGTCAGGGCCAGGAAGGCAGTGCAGGTCCACCCCCCCCCGGGGGGGTATGGCAGGTGTAGGGATGGCCAGGACGGCTTTGAGGCCCGATGGTGCTGGGGCCCGCTCAGGTTTGAGCGACCTGAGGGGTGTGCGGGGATCCAAGCCGGCGGCTGTCGGCAGAGCCCTGGGGTGCCTGGCGGGGCGCAAGACGGCTCCAAGACGCAAGACAGAAGCAGTAGGGCAGTCCGCAGCAGCTGTCCCTCCACCGAGGGCTCGGGCACCTGCAACGCGTGGCGGATCTGGAGTGTGTGGGCGGGGAGGTGTGCAGAAAGGTGTGAAACGTGCGCTGAAGGAGGTGGACAATGTGGGTGTGGATCTGGAACCGGTGCTTGAGTTGGATTATGGTGCCAAGAGTGATGAGCTGGAAGACGGGGAGGTGCGGGATGACTTGGAAGGCGTAGGCGGCGCAGCGGCCAACGGCAACCTTGGTGTGTTACAGGTCAAAACAGCAACAAAGACAAAGGCCGGATCGGCGGCAGTCCAGGTGACGGAGTCCAGAGGACGGCCCCGGGAGCGGGCCTCGGCACTCACAGGTGAGGGTGCCTGGTGGGCAGCTTGGGAGGACGCCCCGCGGGGGGGGAAGGTTGGAAGAGGACTTGCAGGTCGGTGGGTGTGGGGGACGGTCCAGTGCGGGAGGCGGTGAGGCCATCGGGCAATCCACCCGGGGATGGTAAGGAGGTGGATGGTAAGTCGGTGACTTTGGGGGTGCAGACGGACAAAGGGGATGGTAAGGATGAGAAGGGAGTGAAGGTGCCTGAGAAGCTCCCATATATGGGGCTGGCGATGCCTCTGGGGTCGCATCTCTCGGAGAAACTCAAGGAGCGGATCTGGAAACATGAGTTTGTCGATGTCTTAAAGTTGCTCCATAGGGAGGTACAGGCTATGGAGGGGTCTAAAGAGGAGGAGTGGGAGCTGACGAGGTGCCCTAGGGTGCCGGTGACGATGGAGAATTGGACGTCAGCTTTCTTGATCTATGCCAGTGTTTATTGCCAGAGGTATTTGGACAGGGCGATTGCACTTTAGAGTACATGGCTATCATTCGCAAGGCACAGATGCAGTTTGGAGGTTTTGCTTGGTTAAGCTATGCTGAGGAGTTTAGAGCAAGGGTTAGCGCGAATGCCGAGATGTGTTGGGGGGAGGTGGATCAGGAGCTTTGGATGCAGTGGATGGCGTTGTCGCACTCCACGGCGTCCACTCACACGGCCAGCGGCCTACCGGTGGTGTGTCGGTCTTTTCCGCCGCGTCCCGCACAAGGCGGGGCGGGGGGTGGAACAGTGCCCAGCACCATTGTCTTGGGGCAGCAGTCCAAGCAGGGGGGTTATTCCACGGGGGCCTGTTGGAGTTACAATAGGGAGTATTGTTCCAGGTATCCCTGTAAATTCAAGCACAAGTGCTAAAATAGCTGCAGGAAGCATGCCCTTACGCTGTGCCTCACACTCGCCACCCCCTCGGAGCAATGGGGGAACACCAGGGGGCGGGGCCAACCTGGACCGAAGGGCGCCTACACCGGTTAGGGTGGAGGCGATGGCCCCGTGGCTCTCGTGCTACCCGGATCAGGAGGCTGCGGCGCGGCTCTTCTGGGGTTTCACTGAGGGCTTTAGGGTGGCCTACCAGGGTCCCAGGGAGCGCAGTTGGGCCGAGAATTTGAGATCTGCCCGAGAAGACGGCTGGTCCCAGCTGTTGCCTCACCATCCTGACTACATCTAGTCCCCTCTGTGTCACTGTCTGTAAGGAATAGACAAACCCCAAGAGCTGGCCGGCCTCCTGGATCAAACAGGGCAGGAGCATTGCCTTCTTGGAATTCTTCCCTTTGCTGGTGGCACTGGCGGTGAGGGGGAGGAATTTCGAAATAGGTCAGTGCTCTTCCACGTCGACAATATGACGGTGGTGGGGCTGGTGAATCATCAGAGGGCAAGGGACCTGAGGGTGCTGCTACTGTTTTGGAGGTTCATGTTGGTGTGTCTGCAGTTGAATGTGGTGTTTCGGGCTAAGCATGTCCCTGGGGCGAATAATGACATTGCGGATGCTTTGTCTCGTTCGCAGTGGCAGCATTTTCGACACCTGGCACCGGGAGCGGATACGTGCAAGACCGAGCTGCCGGCCGGCATCTGGGCCTTGGGGGAGTGAGGATGATTGGGCTGGAGGAAGGATCACTGGCTGCGACCACAAGGAGGACTTATCGTTTAGCATGGTCTGAATTTAGCACTTTCATGGGCTGGACGGTGGATGGGGTAGTGAGTGGGGAGTCAACTGTGGTACATGGACTGAGGAGTTATGTGTTGGCTTGCATGGATCGGGGTTTGACTGCGGCTACGATATCTGGAAAGTTGGCAGGGATATCGTTCTACTGTGTTTTGTTCCTGGGCTTTGACCCAACTAAGGATGTGATTCTGGCCAGAATGTTGCAGGGTTGGGGCAGGGAAAGTGGGGTGGGTGGGGGTAGGCTGAGAGAGGCGGTGACGTTTGAGTTGTTGGTCAGGCTGGTGGGGGTGTTGCTGGAATGCAGTTGTGACCTGGGTGAGGTGGGTCTTTTCCGCTTGTGCATGGTGTGGATGTTTTTCGGGGCGTTCCGGGTGTCTGAGCTTTTGGGCACGAGAAGTGGGGCTGGGAGGTTGTTTGAGGTTGTTTGAGGAGGTTCGTGTGGATGAGGGGCGCATGGGTATTTGGCTGCGATGCTCCAAGACGGATCAATTGGGCAGAGGCAAGTGGGTGTGGTTGAAAGAGTCTGGCGTGGCGGTTTGCCCAGTGTTGGAATGGCGAACTTTCCAGGGGACAGGGGGGGTGCGTTGTGGGGAGAATTTTTGTCATGCATCTGGCGCAAGAGTGACAGCGGGCCAGTTGTTGGCCGTGTTGCGTAAGGCCTTGAGGCGTTTGGGCATGGATGAGGCTGGATTTGGGACCCACTCTTTCCGGATTGGGGCTGCAACTGCGGCGGCAAGGTTGGGTTGGTCCAGGGATAGGATTAGGAGGATTGGGCGATGGAAGTTGCGCTGTTGTGAGAGGTATGTGAGGAAGTAGGATGGTCCCAGGCAGGATGTTGGTTGTTTTGGACTGTTTTTCTTGTAGGTTGCGTGGGTGGACCGGACAGTGACTTGGATTGTTGGCCACTCCTTCGTGCATTGGGCATCCAAATATGCGGAGCAGCAGGTTTACGGCCGTAACCTGGGACTGAAAGGACACTTGCACGAGGTACAATGGTGGGGCAGAAGTGGAATGCGATGGGTGGCACTACTGCCCGGGCTTGCAAAAAGTGGTCCCACAGAGGGGATGGCCGGATTTGTTGATCATTCTTCTGGGGGAGAACGACCTGGTGCAACTGTCTGCATTGCCATTGTTACAACTCATGCAGCGGGACCAGGAGGTTTTGAAATAGAGGCTTGCGGGGACCTGCATTGCCTGGACGGAGTTGGTCCCCAGAAAAGTGTGGAGAGGGGCTGTGAAGCATGGAGCCATAGAGAAGGCTCGGAGGAAGCTCAATAGGGCTGTGAGACTCTACTGTGCGGACAAGGACATTGAGGTTATTGCACATGGCGGGATACGACTGGAGGAGCGGTTAGTTTTCAGGGATGACGGGGTGCACTTGCCCCAGCTGGGCAATGCGTACTACATGATGGAGATGAGAGATGTGTTGAGCAAGTTGTGAAATGAGGCTATCTGGTGTCGCAGGGAGTGAATGGTGTGTGTGTGGTGGATGGGCAGCCCTGAGGGGGGGGCAGTGAACCACCCTACAGGGGGTTCACTGGTTGTCAGGATTTTAAGGGACAAGGGGGGCAAGAGCGGGCACCCCCATCCCTTGGGGGGGGAGTTCGTAGGGCGGATAGAAGCGTGAATGGCACGACGCAAGGAGTGGGGCTGGATGACGAGTGATTGGGGGGCAAGAATAAAGCGTGGTTGGTGGCTCTAGGGCTTGGTGATGAAGCGGGACGAGTGAAACGAATGAGGGGGCAGTGTGAGTGGGGGTTTGTTGTTATTATTATGTTGCTGTTACTGTTATGTTCAGATTTGCAGTTCTGGTCTAATGAAATGGCCTTTTACGCTGACACTGTGTGGTCTGTTTATTGCGCGAGGTGTGTCCACCACATGAAATTGTTTGGCAACTGTAGTATACTATGTAGTGTGATATTTCCCTATCCCTGTGCATTGGGCATGGTGCTTGGGTGTGTCCCTGGGACATATGGGATGGGAGTAGCCTCCTACCCTCCACCTTCCACCCTTTGTGCCTCCCCCTTGCATCAATCCCCATGTTGTTTAGTCATGCTGGGACTCATGGCCACCCACCCCATGCTGCTGGGCACTGTTGTAAGTCCACCCCTGTCACATGTTTTTCTTGCACACTCACCAGGCTCAACGGCTCCTGCTATTCCGTGTACTCCCACCGGTGCCAGCAGCTGCATGACTTTTTGCTCCCAGGGATGGTATACAGCAGGTCTCCGGGGACCACCACCTCCAGTGTGGTGTGCAGCGGCGTAGTCCTGGTCCATCTTCCTCCTGACCATCCTCCGCAGATCGTACCACCTGCTCTGGCAATCCGCCCTGGTGCGCCTGATGGGTGCAACAGCATTTACCCAGTCTATGATCCTCTCCCACAGGCGAGTTTTTTCTGCCATGCTGGTCTGTCTGACCAATGTGCCAAACAGCTGTGGCTCGACTCTGATGATTTCATCGGTAAGGATCTCCATCTCCGGGTTGGTGAACTTTGTATTCTTGGGTGTGCCCATGGTGTGGTGTGTATGTGATTGAGGTGGTGATGGTGTGTATGGATGAGGGTGTGTGGTTGTGATTGTGAAGGGGTGGTGTGGGTGTAGATGTGATAGGGTGTATGTGTGAAGGTATGTGGCTGCAATTGTTGGTGTGCTCTCAGTTTCTTTGCTATAATGGGTATGCTGCAAAGGATGATGGGTTGTATGTGTGGAGCCTTTTATAGGTGAAGATGTGGGTGTGGCTTATTTTGAATTGGTTGGGTGTGTCATATATGGGGTGGGTGTCAGTGTTGACCTCTGTTTAGCTGTGACCAGTTCATTCTTACTCAATGGTGTGTACACAGGAGACATGTTTGGTGTTGTTGTGGTGTTTTGGGTTTTGGCGTTGTGTGCGTGCGGTACTTGGGCGTGCGATCGAGTTGTACGTGCCGTTGGTGGGTCGGGGGCTCGGGTACGCTTGTTGGGGGGGTGTGCGTGCGGTACTTGGGCGTGCGATCGAGTTGTACGGGCCGTTGGCGGGTCGGGGGCTCGGGTACGCTTGTTGGGGGGGTGTGCGTGCGGTACTTGGCTTTGCGATCGAGTTGTACGGGCCGTTGGCGGGTCGGGTGCTCGGGTACGCTTGTTGGGGGGGGGGTGCGTGCGGTACTTGGCCGTGCGATCGAGTTGTACAGGCCGTTGGCGGGTGGGGGGGCTCGGGTACGCTTGTTGGGGGGTGCGTGTGGTACTTGGCCGTGCGATCGAGTTGTACGGGCCGTTGGCGGGTGGGGGGGCTCGGGTACGCTTGTTGGGGGGGTGTGCGTGTGGTACTTGTGCGTGCGTGCGAGTTGTACGGGCCGTTGGCGGGTCGGGTGCTCGGGTACGCTTGTTGGGGGGGGTGCGTGCGGTACTTGGCCGTTAGATCGAGTTGTACGGGCCGTTGGGGGGGGGGGCTCAGGTACGCTTGTTGGGGGGGTGTGCGTGCGGTACTTGTGCGTGCGTGCGAGTTGTACGGGCCGTTGGCGGGTCGGGTGCTCGGGTACGCTTGTTGGGGGGGTGTGCGTGCGGTACTTGGCCGTGCGATCGAGTTGTACGGGCCGTGGGCGGGTCGGGTGCTCGGGTACGCTTGTTGGGGGGGTGTGCGTGCGGTACTTGGCCGTTAGATCGAGTTGTACGGGCTGTTGGGGGGGGCTCGGGTACGCTTGTTGGGGGGGTGTGCGTGCGGTACTTGTGCGTGCGTGCGAGTTGTACGGGCCGTTGGCGGGTCGGGTGCTCGGGTACGCTTGTTGGGTTGTGTGCGTGCGGTACTTGGTCGTGCGATCGAGTTGTACGGGCCGTTGGCGGGGGGGGCTCGGGTACGCTTGTTGGGGGGGTGTGCGAGCGGTACTTGGGCGTGCGATCGAGTTGTACGGGCCGTTGGCAGGGGGGGCTCAGGTACGCTTGTTGGGGGGGTGTGCGTGCGGTACTTGTGTGTGCGTGCGAGTTGTACGGGCCGTTGGCGGGTCGGGTGCTCGGGTACGCTTGTTGGGGGGGTGTGCGTGCGGTACTTGTGCGTGCGTGCGAGTTGTACGGGCCGTTGGCGGGTCGGGTGCTCGGGTACGCTTGTTGGGGGGGTGTGCGTGCGGTACTTGGCCTTGCGATCGAGTTATACGGGCCGTTGGCGGGTGGGGGGGGCTCGGGTACGCTTGTTGGGGGTGTGTGCGTGCAGTACTTGTGCGTGCGTGCGAGTTGTACGGGCCGTTGGCGGGTCGGGTGCTCGGGTACGCTTGTTGGGGGGGTGCGTGCGGTACTTGGCCTTGCGATCGAGTTGTACGGGCCGTTGGCGGGGGGGGGGCTCGGGTACGCTTGTTGGGGGGGTGTGCGTGCGGTACTTGGCCGTGCGATCGAGTTGTACGCGCCGTTGGCGGGTGGGGGGGGCTCGGGTACGCTTGTTGGGGGGTGTGCGTGCGGTACTTGTGCGTGCGTGCGAGTTGTACGGGCCGTTGGCGGGTGGGGGGGCTCGGGTACGCTTGTTGGGGGGGTGTGCGTGTGGTACTTGTGCGTGCGTGCGTGCGAGTTGTACGGGCCGTTGGCGGGGGGGCTCGGGTACGCTTGTTGGGGGGGTGTGCGTGCGGTACTTGGCCGTGCGATCGAGTTGTACGGGCCGTTGGCGGGTGGTGGGGGCTCGGGTACGCTTGTTGGGGGGGTGTGCGTGCGGTACTTGGGCGTGCGATCGAGTTGTACGGGCCATTGGCGGGTCGGGTGCTCGGGTATGCTTGTTGGGGGGGTGTGCGTGCGGTACTTGTGCGTGCGTGCGAGTTGTACGGGCCGTTGGCGGGTCGGGGGCTCGCGTACGCTTGTTGGGGGGGTGTGCGTGCGGTACTTGGGCGTGCGATCCAGTACGGGCCGTTGGGGGGGGGTCGCGGTCGCGTAGGCTTGCGCGAGGGGTACACGTGTGGTATGTATTGATTACGCTTGCTGTGAGGCATGGGATCCCGTACGAATCCATCTTCATGCGTGACTAATTTGGCCCGTACGAATCGCGTACAGGGTTCCCCAAATGGATCGTACTTGTGTGGTTGTACGGCAGGTTTACAAATCGTACGGTTACATTTCCGACGCAGAGTCGTACGGGGGCTTCGACTGTTGTTCGTGCGGATGACTGATATTCGTACGGGAACATGCGCCAGAGGATCGTACTACGCAGGTCGGATGTTTTTTTACGAATCGTACGGATTCGGCTACGAATACGATGCGTACGGGGGATTTTTTTTACCGGATCGGAATCGACGCCTTGGTAGTGACACAATTATTTGGGGTGGGGATTTCAATGTAATACTCAATTAACAATTGGATAGGCAGGGCACGGCCAGAACCCTACACCCGGCAGCCAGCTAAGCCCTTCAGGAAATAATAGCAGATGGGGACTTGGTGGACATATGGAGGCGCACGCATGTTGGGCTACGGAAGGGTACATATATTACTGAACATAGGAATGCATGGTCCCGACTAGATTACTGGTTGCTGTCTCGGGATATGGCGGCTTACTCCAGTTGAGGTCAAACACTTGCTCCGCTCCCTGTCCGACCATGCTCCCTGCTTGCTGCGTCTGTCCCTCCCTAATATGCATAAGAGCACGCGTAAGTGGCGACTGCCACCACATGCACTGCTGGACGAAGCATTCAGGGTTCAAATTGGGAATGATATAGAGGACTACTTCCGCAACAACACAGAAGGCGCGCTAAGGGAGGCATTCAAGGTGGTTATAAGGGGTCAATGCATCGCTAGGCAAGCATGAGTACTCAAAGCTATAAGGGGATCCCTTGCATCGTTAGAAGCAGAAATCAAACGGTTAGAAATGCAGTGTTATGCTGAAGGAGGACATGGCGTTCTGGGGCTGTTAAAAGAGACATTACTAGAATTTGTGGAGGAAGCGCAGAGGGAGGTTACATTCTTGGGAAAATATGCAGAGGCAAGAAGGTAAGGGGAGGGAGATAGGCCAGGTCGCACGTTGGCGAACATGGTTAGGCCCGCCAGGTCGGCAACCCATATTCACAAAATAAAAGATAGGTCCGGAGGTATGGTGAGAGGGCAAGAGGAGATTTTAGCAGCATTCTCTGAATTCTATGCAGGCCTCTACACCGCTACCCTTAGCGACTGCCCCGAGGGGTTTGGGTCCTTCATGGACTCTATAGCACTAGCTTGGTTCAATGATACGTACAGGAAATATATGGATCTCCCAATTACAGCCGAAGATGATCCTCTTGTCGACGGGGTGCCAGTGCAGGTCTCTCAAGTGGGGGGTGATGTGGCTGCGGCGGGGGACGTTGACGATTAGTCGGGCGGAGGCATTTTGGATGCGTTGTAGTCGTTGTAGGTGTTTGGCTGGGATTCCTGCGTAGAGTGCGTTGCCGTAGTCCAGTCTGCTGCTGAAGAGGGCCTGTGTCACCGTTCTTCTTGTTTCGGTCGGGATCTACTTGTAGATCCTGCGGAGCATGCAAAGGGTGTTGTAGCAGGAGGAGGAGACGGCGTTGACCTGCGTAGCCATGGAGAGGGAGGAGTCGAGGATGAATCCTAGGTTGCGTGCGTGGTCGGTGGATTTTGGTGCTCTTCCCAGTGTGGTTGGCCACCAGGAGTCGTCCCAGGCTGAGAGGGTGGGTACGAGGATGAGTACCTCCATCTTGTCCGAGTTCAGCTTCAGACGGTTGCTCCTCATCCAGTCGGCGACGGCCTTCATTCCTTCGTGGATGTTGGTTTTGGCGGTGTGTGGGTCCTTGGTGAGGGAGAGGATGAGCTGGGTGTTGTCGGCGTAGGAGATGATGTTGAGGTCGTGCTGGCGGGCCACTTGTGCTAGGGGGGCCGGGTAGACATTGAACAGCATCGGGCTGAGGGATGAGCCCTTGGGGACGCTGCAGATGATGTCGGTTGCTTCGGATCGGAAGGGTTGGAAGTGGACGCTCTGGGTTCTGCCGGAGAGGAAGGACGTGGTCCAGTCAAGGGCCTTCTCTTGGATTCCGGCTTCTAGGAGGTGCGTCTTTAGAGTGCGATGGCAGACCGTGTCGAAGGCAGCCGACAGGTCCAGGAGGATGAGGGCTGATGTTTCACTGTTGTCTAGTTGGCGCCTGATGTCATCTTTGGCGGCGATGAGGGCTGTCTCGTTGTTGTGGTTTCGTCTGAATCCGGACTGGGACGGGTCCAAGATGTTGTTGTCTTCCAGGTGGGGGGCCAATTGCCTGTTGATGATTTTCTCAATGACCGTTGCCGGGAGCAGGGAGATGGACCGGAAGGTCTTGAGGTCCTTGGGGTCCGCCTTGGGTTTCTTGAGGAGGGCGTTGATTTCGGCGTGCTTCCAGCTTTCCGAGAATGTCGCTGTTTTGAAGGAGATGTTGATGACCTTCCGTAGTTGGGGTGCAATGGCTGCGTCTGCTTTGTTGAATACGTGGTGTGGGCACGGGTCTGATGGAGATCCTGAGTGGATGGAGTTCATGACCTTGACAGAGTGATATGCTAGAGCAGAGCTTTCCGAACTGAGGTTCTTCCTTGCACTAATAATCAAATGTGTATTAGAAGCCAATCTGGAGGGGGTGCTATGTGATGTTGTGGTTGAAACCTATGGTGTGTTGATCTCTCCGCAAGGTTGTGTAGCTAAGCTTGCAGGGCTCTTGTTCTGAGATCCCATCTCTTAAGAAAAGAAAGGGCGTCATAGCCCCAGGGCTGATGTTATGTTGCTTATTGTACTTCTGCCTCTGTTATTACATTGCTTGTGTTCCAAGTTCTAAGCCTGTGGCAACTCTGCATTATATTCCTGCATTGTATTTATGTCGTTATCATTTGCCAACTTGAGCTGTGATTGAGAGGTATAGTTACAGAAGAGTGAATCGATAAAAGTAAAGATCCTTAGAATATTATGTTTTTTGAAACAGAGAAGCAGATGCACAGTCATCGCTGGGATTAGTCATCCTTCTTATCTTCAAACCTTTGAAAGTTTTTTTGATTTATAGTGCTTCACAGAAACTCATTGATAAATCTTGCACATGTATGCCTAACAAACACTAACAGACCTGGGGCTGACTAGGCTACTCCAAATTTCAGAAGATATTTTTCCATTAATGTGAATCGTGCAGTCACAGAAGCAAGCTGCCTCAGTTCGGCTTCTGTACTTAGTAAAACAATTATTCCTTCCCTAATTTAGACACAAAAAAAGAGCACGGGTGGGTTTTTCAAGAGTTGATGCAGCAGGGCTAGGGTGGCCTTCTTGGTCCTGGGCTGACTCAATTCCTTGAGATGTCATCATGATGTTCCATCATGTCAGCTGGGTCTTTCTCGGATCATGCCACTCCTCCTGACAGGTACAGTCCAGCTTCTTGTGCATGCAGGTAGGCTTCCTTCACTCTGCATGTCAAATAGCAAGACAGTTCTGTAGGTAGTTTCCCGACCCTCCAACTCTGGTTGTTTGTACATTCCGAAAGTCCCATTTCAAGCAAGCTGTTTTTTAGGTCTCGCCCTAGCGTTCACTGCGCAGCAGTGTCGCGCAGCCGAGATATTATGTTTACAAGTATGGGGGCTTGAACCCGCCCCTCTTCTCCATTGGCTGGCTTCCTAAACGTAGGCCAGCCATTGGAGGAGAGGGGCGTCACTTCGTTCAAGCCCCGTCTTTTTCGGATTCTGGGGTGTGTTTTTTGCAGTTTTTAACTCTGTGACGTCATCCGTCACTCAGCAGCAAAAACCACGCCCCCGAATGCGAAAATGGCTGCGCTTTTCTGAGGCCAATTCTGTCCGACCGCTGCTGGAAGAAGTCGAGAAGCTGCAGAGTCCTCCGGTGAGTGCTCGCTTTTCTTGCCTCTCTTCCCTGATTGTGCCCGCATTGTTGCCTCTGTCCCCTCTGTTGTGTGTCTGCCCCCTCGTTGTGCCTGCTTTCTGGCCCCCCCTCGCTGTGCTTGCTCCCCTGCCCCCTCATTGCTTGTGCTTGCTCTTCTGCCCCTGCCCCCTCGTTGGTTGTGCTTGCTCTCCTGCCCCCCTTGTTGGTTCTGCTTGCTCTCCTGCTCCCCGTTGGTTGTGCTTGCTCTCCTGCCCCTGCCCCCTCGTTTGTTGTGCTTGCTCTCCTGCCCCTGCCCCCTAGTTGCTTGTGCTTGCTCTCCTGCCCCTGCCCCCTCGTTGCTTGTGCTTGCTCTCCTGCCCCCTCGTTGCTTGTGCTTGCTCTCCTACCCCTACCCCCTCCTTGCTTGTGCTTGCTCTCCTACCCCTGCCCCCTCGTTGCTCGTGCTTGCTCTCCTGCCCCTGCCCTCTCATTGCTTGTTGTGCCTCTCTGCCCTGCGTGTGATCCGGTTTTTGTGCCTCTGTGCCCTGCTTGTGATCCGGTTTTTGTGCTTCTGTGCCCCCCTGCACCCTTGTTGCTTGTGCTTGCTGCCCCCTCATTGGTTGTGCTTGCTCTCCTGCCCCTGCCACCTCGTTGCTTGTTGTGCCTCTGTGCCCTGCTTGTGATCCGGTTTTTGTGCCTCTGTGCCCTGTACGTGCCTCTGTTTCCTGCTTGTGCCTCTGTTTCCTGTTGGTGCCTCTGAGCCCTGCAAGTGATCCGGTTTTTGTGCCTCTGTTCCCTGCATGTGATCCGGTTTTTGTGCCTCTATACCCCCCTGCCCCCTCGTTGCTTGTGCTTGCTGCCCCCTCGTTACTTGTGCTTGCTCTCCTGCCCCTGCCCCCTCGTTGCTTGTTGTGCCTCTGTGCCCTGCTTGTGATCCGGTTTTTGTGCCTCTGTGCCCTGTTTGTGATCCATTTTTTGTGCCTCTGTGCCCCCCTGCCTCCTCGTTGCTAGTGCTTGATGCCCCCTCGTTGCTTGTGCTTGCTCTCCTGCCCTTGCCCCCTCGTTGCTTGTTGTGCCTCTGTGCCCTGCTTGTGATCCAGTTTTTGTGCCTCTGTGCCCTGCTTGTGATCCGGTTTTTGTGCCTCTGTGCCCCCCTGCCCCCTCGTTGCTTGTAACCCCCTGCCCCCTTGTTGCTTGTGCTTGCTGCCCCCTCGTTGGTTGTGCTTTCTCTCCTGCCCCTGCCCCCTCGTTGCTTGTTGTGCCTCTGTGCCCTGCTTGTGATCCGGTTTTTGTGCCTCTGTGCCCTGCTTGTGATCCAGTTTTCGTGCCTCTGTGCCCTGCTTGTGATCCGGTTTTCGTGCCTCTGTGCCCTGTTTGTGCCTCTGTGCCCTGTTCGTGCCTCTGTGCCCTGCTTGCACCTCTGTTCCCTGCTCGTGCCTCTGTTCCCTGCTTGTGCCTCTGTTCCCTGCTTGTGCCTTTGTTCCCTGCTTGTGCCTCTGTTCCCTGCTTGTGATCCAGTTTTTCGTGCCTCTGTTCCCTAGGGCGTTACTGGGTAGAGAGCTGTGTGTGTGGCTCTGTCTGTGTGTGTGGCTCTCTCCGTGTTTGTGGCTCTGTCTGTGTGTGGCTCTGTCTGTGTGTGTGTGGCTCTGTCTGTGTGTGTGTGTGGCTCTGTGTGTGTGTGGCTCTGTGTGTGTGTGTGGCTCTCTGTGTGTGTGTGGCTCCGTCTGTGTGTGTGTGTGGCTGTGTGTAGGTGTGTGTGTGTGTGTGTGTGCGGGTGTGTGTGTGTGTGTGTGTGTGTGACTGTCTGTGTGTGTGTGGCTCTGTGTGTGTGTGTGTGGCTCTGTCTGTGTGTGTGTGTGGCTCTGTGTGTGGCTCTGTCTGTCTGTGGGTGTGTGTGGCTCTGTGTGTGTGGGTGGGTACGTGTGGCTCTGTGTGTGGCTCTGTGTGTGTGTGTGTGGGTGCAAATGCAATAGGTCTCGCATTTGCAAGAGATTAGGCTATTGGCATTGTAAATAACAATACCATTTACTTATATGTTTTAAAAACAAAAATAATGTCATGAGCAATGCCAATAGCTCTAACTTTAACAAGGACGAGACCATTGCATTGTAAATGCTTGTTTTTTTTGCTGTTAAGTGAATTCTTTGTTTATATTTATGACTTTTAAAATTGGTTGAGATTCCAGCTCTGTGTTTACTGCTTACTCTTCCAGTGTAAATTAATTGTCATATAGCTGGGTCTGAACTGAGGTGGCGATTTTGTTTTTGTGCCGTAAATCACTGGGGCATGTGTCAATGTGTGCAGGATTATATTCTTGTTTCAGGCCGAACCCTAACCTTGCTTACACCCAGTTTTGCCAGTCACTGTCTTCATTAGAACAGATTCACAATTGCTTTATTAACCTTCCTGCTTTCTCAAATTTGCTTGAAAATGCACCATGTGCCTACTATTTTTACAAAATTTTCTCAGGGAAGAACCCCCCCCCCCCCGAGCCCTCCTTAGGTGGTTCGGCCTTGTGCTGGCATTACCGTGTCACAAGATGAAGATTGTGTAAAAGATGTGTCACCAACATGAAAAGTTTGGAAAGCTGTGTCTTATGTTATGTTATGTTATGTTATGTTAATTTGATTTTTTGAGCGCACAGCTGCCCCAGCAAAGGGGCGTCCCGGCGCTATAACTGAGAAGGTAACATAACTAACAAAGAAAAAAAGAGTAGGGAAATTTTAATAAGGCAGAGGGAAAAGATATGTTTTAACAGCCTTTCTAAAAACAAGAAGATTTTCCAAAGATCGAATATGCACAGGAAGCGCATTCCAAAGCCTAGAGGCCAGCACAGTGAAAGAACGGCCACCTAATCTGCATTTTTGGAAGCGTGGGACAAGTGCTAGATTTTGACCTGCCGAGCGAAGGCTACGTGAGGGAGTGTACAGAGTCAAGAGGTGCTGGAGGATGATAGGGGTGTCTGTTTTAAGGATCTTAAACGCGAAGCACAGAGTCTTAAACTCTATGCGTCTGATTACAGGCAGCCAATGTAGTTTGGAGATTGTGCTACGGGCAGAACAGAAGCGTGGTAGGCCTACCAGAGCCCTGGCGGCTGCGTTCTGAACCCGTTGGAGTCGCAGGACCTCCGCCTGATTAACGCCCAGAAACAGTGAACTCGCGTAATCAAGCCTTGATGACACACTAGCTTGAATCACCATCTGGCGAGTAGAGGCATCAAAAAATTTGAGGATAGGCCTCAAACCACGAAGAATTCCAAAACATGTAGATGCCACCTTCTTCGTATGACACGAGAAGGTTAATTTAGAATCAAGCCAGATGCCAAGATTTTTTAGTTCAGAGACGGGTCTAGGGGGGGGGGTCCCAGCTCATTGGGCCCCCAGCTCGCACCCCACAGATCAGGATGTTTTCCCAGAACCATCACCTCAGTTTTGAGGGCGTTGAGCTGTAGGCAGTTGGTAGTGAGCCAGCCAGCAACAGCCCTCAAACCATCCGCAAAGTTAGATGCCAGTTGGTCAGAGTCCCCATCAAGAACCACCGCCAACTGGGTATCATCGGCGAATGATACCATAGTGAGACCCCAACTCTTCGCAACCACCGCCAAAGGTTGGACGTATAGGTTGAAAAGAGTGGGGCTCAGCGCCGAACCCTGCGGAACTCCTTGGGTGATGGCATGAGATTTAGATCTGAACGGTGGCACTACTACCTGAAATGATCGTTCCGAAAGGAACGATTGGAACCAATCCAGCGCCTTGCCTGATATGCCAGCCTCACTAAGTCTGTGGATAAGAATGGTGTGGGATACAGTGTCAAAGGCGGCACTAAGATCTAATAAGATCAGTGCCGCCGTTTGACCTGCATCCAGTACAGAGCGGAGATGTTCTACCATATATAGAAGTGCCGTCTCTGTACTGTGCCCAGACCTAAAACCATTCTGTGTGGGATCCAGTAGGTGTGCAGAGGTCAAATGTTTTGATAGGATGTTATTCACATGAGCCTCTGTGATCTTAGTCACCCATGGAAGAAGGGAGATAGGTCGATAACTCTCCGGCTTCGCTGGATCCAGCCCCGACTTCTTTATGATGGGCATGACACAGGCCGCCTTCCAACTAGGTGGAACAAGCCCGGTGGTAAGGGATTGATCCACCAGTTGTCCGATCGGTGGGAGGCAAATAGACGCTGAGTCCAAAAACTGGGCCGGTCTCAAAGGATCATCTGGGGAGCCAGACTTAACCTTGGCCGCTAGGAGATTAAACTCCTGTTCCGACGGAATGGGAAGCGAAGCCAAGCACTGTGAGGTACGCAATGTAAAAGTCGTACTGTCAGGGTCGACTTTGGGAAAAGAACGATAAATGGTATTTACTTTCTCCACAAAGAAGCCAGCTTACAGAATTACGCCGCATTCAATAACAGGGGTTTCTCCATTTATATCTTTAAAGGGACGTGAACCTGGTGTCAAAGAGGTTCCTGGTTGGTTGAAAGTGAAAGATTGTGTGTGCGTGGACAGAACTGATGTGGAAGATAAAGTAGTTAAAATGCAAGCTGAATCTACTAGATATTATAATGATAGGAAGAGTGTGAAAGATATTAAATTTGAGATTGGTGATTGGGTGACCATAAAACGTGGTGGTGTAACTACAAAGGGTGACAGCAAATTTTCTGCACTGATTCAAGTGAAGTCTATGAAAAGAAATGTTGTTATCCTATCCGATGGATCAGCTTGGAGTACTGGAAACATATGCAAATGCCGTGCTCCGGTTCATGTTTCTGAAGACTGATGTCTTTTGAATATAAAAAATGGAAATGTATTACATTCCTTAAATATGATTTATATGAAAAAAAATTATAATTTATTTAGTGTATGTTAAGTAGGAAGATGTGTAGAGTTAGTGCATCTGCATGTCATCATTAGAATGTTAGCTATGTTGCTAGGATAGAATGTTAACTTTTGATTATAGGAGTTGATCTTTGAGCTGTGAAGCTGTGCTGGAGGTATCTGCCTTGATTCTCAAATAAAGCTATTTGATCTTCATCAAATTGAC
Source organism: Lissotriton vulgaris (assembly GCF_964263255.1). Lineage (NCBI taxonomy): Eukaryota > Metazoa > Chordata > Amphibia > Caudata > Salamandridae > Lissotriton > Lissotriton vulgaris. The sequence continues at coordinate 417,670,094 of NC_141689.1, read as the reverse complement.
TGGAAATTGGATCTTTACAGATTTACCATACTATTAAAGGGTTTTTGACATTAGATAAAAAGTTTAGTCATGATAGGCACCAGAAATGGTTTGAGAAGGCTTGTTCGAAAACCCATAAAGATCTTATTTCTGCCCTGAAACAGGTACCCAGAGATAGAGAGGTGATACAAGTCTGTAGATGGATTTATAAACAAGCTATCCTGAATAGAAACATTACAATAAATCAAGAAGCATAGGAGCATCTGCATCAAGCCAGTATTAAGAATGCTGACTGCTTATTCTTGAAAATGGTTTGTGCTCCCTATTTTGGAGACTGTCATAATGCTCCCTTAGATATCATTATACCCCCTAATAAATGGGTGAAGCAATTTTCCTCCGTTATACAATAATCAAGCTGATTCTGATAGTTGTTCTGACGTTGTAAGGATGGATTCTCAAGGTTCTTGTACATGTATGAAACCTTTCACCATAGAAGAGTTCACACTAGCAATTAGGCGGAGTATGATGTATAAGGTCTCTGGTCCTGATGGAGTGCCAATGGACCGTTTCAGTAATAATATTGATCTATGAGATCCACCTGTTACCAATGTTCTAAGGAGCGCAGTTACTGCTAGTCCACCTAAATCATGGGCAAACTCCATCACTGTCCCTATATTTAAAAAGAGCAATAGAGCAGACCCCAGTTGTTATCGCCCTATTTCTCTACTCAATTCTATAAGCAAAGTGTTGGGAAGGATCCTGTTGGATCGCCTGGAGGCATGGGTAGCTGATAAAGGCAGATTTTCCCCAGTTCATTATGGGTTCAGGCAGGGCCTCTCTAATTCTGAATAATGTCTAAACTTACACCTGATTATTAGCAAATATACATAGGCGAAGAAATGCTTTTTGTATTTAGCTTTCCTGGATCTTACCTCAACCTTTGACTGGGTGGATAGAGGTAAACTCTGACGTAAAATGCTAGATATGGGATTGAAGACACCTCTGGTTCATTTCCTGGCCCAAATGCATGAGGCAGTGACAGATTGCATTAGTTATGGAGTCTATGGGGAACACACCGATCCCATCAACATGAAGGAAGGTGTAAGGCGAGGGTGTGTGCTGGCCCCGTTTCTTTTTTGCCTGTACATTAATGATTTGACACTTCCCTGAACATGGGTGAGGCAGCTACCCCTAGGGTGGGATCGAGATAACTCCTGGCTTTGCTTATATAGACCACTGTGTCTTGAGGTCAAGAGCCTGGGTTGGAGTTCAGATGTTATTAAGTAGATTTGCTACTTACATGAGTGAATTAGGTCTAATGACAAATATTGCTAAGTCACATACTATGGGCTTAGGACACACTCGTACTAAGGACAGATCAAATTTCCTAAACAGGAAAAACTTAAATGTGTTTGAACTTATACCTGGCTGGGCCTCCATTTTGATCATAAAGGCACTTGGTTTCATTAAATCAAAGTCAGGGATGCCCAGTTTGACTAAACAATGGAGACTCTCTTCAGATTCACTGGGAAGTTAGGTTGTAAGCCACTGGATTTCATGATTAAGATCTACATTGGTTGTTGCTGCTCCTTACTGATAAATGGAGCTGGGATGTGGTGATACTGTGATACTGCGCTCTTACAGGATAATGAAAACAGGTTTGTAAGAAGGCCCCTGACTATTGATAATTCTTTACTTATATTTCTCTGCCGCATGGAGCTAGTCTTATCGAATATGGAAGAATGTAACAAATCAGCTCCCCTCAAGCTGTAGCACTCTGTCTATGCCAAACATGAAACTATTTTAATCAGGAAATTATTAATGATTGTTTACGACTAGACAATGCTCACAGTATTTCATGGTTAAGACACGTAAATGAACAATTTGCACTTCTTGGAAGATCTGATTTATTTTACAGCTCCCAAAGTTGCACTTCCATCTCTATAAAGCAATTAAAATAGATTTCTTAACTGGCTGTGGGCAGCGAAGAGAACGTAGAAAGGTGATTAAGAAAGAGAATCCGACTACATTCTACTAGTGACCTTGGTTTCAATGGAACCTTATTTACAATTTCCTTTTCAGCATCGTCAGATATTTTACCTGATAAGGTTCGGATTCAATATAGTCCATATCCTGTTTTAGTATCCCAGCAAATTATATGCTATACTGAGGCAAACATTCTTATTCCCACTGCTGAGGTCTATGAATATCAGAAGATGTTGGCCTGCCTTGCGCTATCTTGTTATTGCAAGCACAATATATTTGCTTGATGATCTAAAACTTTATCTCTGCTGCCATTAGATGGAGGAAATTGGTAGGGAAGTAATTTTATTAATGTTTTTTATCTGCGGTATTGCAGGCTTGTTGATCTTTTATCACATTGGCCACACCTTTTTAATTTATCTATGTTTTTGATCACCGAGGGGTGTTGGTTGATTGAAATGTTGATCTTGGACCTGTTCTTAGGAAGTTTTATCTGTATGCTATCTCTTTTTATTTTATCATGGAATATTGTATGGTTTTGTTTTTTAATTAGATAAATTGCATGGAAATGGTTTATATATTTATGTGTTTATGGTATTCAACCGAATAAAGCTTACTTGATGATGATGACTTCAACAGACCAACATATTGTTGCTACATAAAAGCAGGCCATGCATTGAACTCAGAGAAATAAGTTACTGTACTGAGCATGCAGTCCAATCATAGAGCCTACATAAAAAGGTAATCATTTACATTAACAAACAACAATGTGTATAGACACAGTTACAGGAGTATTGAATATATTGCTGACTCATCGAACTGATGATAATAAACTATAGTGAAGGAAGACATACTTCAATTAATCTCAGCCACTGGCAATTGCTAGGGTCACATTTTAGATCATCATTTATTCCCTGCAACTGTAAATAACTGTATGTGGGTGACAGTTGTCAAGAGTGGGGTGGCAGGCAATAAGGGCCCGATTCACAGAACTAACTTAAGACAAAATCCTAAACTTACTACCATTTTCGTATTCACAGAAGGCACTTACTCATTTTGGTATTCACAGAAGACACTTACTCATTTCGATATTCACAGAAGTTAGGAGTCCTAACTTTAGGACTCCCAAATGCCTTCTGTGAATACCGAAAGTCTTAAAATTAGGATTTTTCTCAGTTTAGTAGTAGTAAAGTTAGGACTCCTAACTCTAGAACTCCTAAATGCCTTCTGTGAATACCGAAAGACTTAAAATTAGGATTTTTCTCAATTTAGGAGTAGTAAAGTTAGGACTCCTTAGCCAAAATTACCTTGTAAATTGATACTTGTATAGCGCACTACTCACCCGCAAGGGTCTCAAGGCGCTTGTACGAATACCGCTGTGGAACCCATCCTAGCTTTCCCTGTGAGGCGTCCACTCCTGGGCACCCCCAAGGTGGAGGCCAGGCATCCTTAGCGTTGTGGGGATTAAGCAAGCCATTGCTCTGAGTTGCAGAGTGGGACTCCATGATTGGAATAGGCACCGAGGCGAGAATTATCAGGTCCGTGGAATTTTTTAGCCCAAGACCCGCCAAGGTTGGGAATTGAACCCAAGTCCCGGGCTAGACCTCTGCATCAGGGTCTGCTGCTCTAATCACTGAGCCACACTTCTCAACTTCTCCACCTTAGTATATCAAGGCCAACATTTTGTCATGGAGGCCCCTCTCAAATGTCTTGGTTATTCTCCCACATGACAAAAATCTCCTCCAATGTGCTAGCACCAGTGTTTTGCCACATATACCACATGACAAGAATTACCTCTAGTATGCCAGTACAAGTATGTTACAATTCTGCCAAGAACTACTTTCAGAACTAAGGGGCATATTATCAAGGGGGTTTATCTCCGCTTTTTTGGCTTTAAAAGCCAAGAAAGCGGAGATAAAATTATCTCACTATTACCTAGCTGTCGCTAACACCAGTTAGCGACAGCTAGCAGGAGATAGCGACCATCTTGGGCCCCACTTTGCATGTCAGTGATATATATCACTAATAATATGCAAAGTGGGCGTGCCAAGATGTTAGCGACTGAAAACAGTCGCTAACATTCTATCTCCTATTACCAACTTTTGGAGATATTCGCGCTAAGCGAGAATATCTCCAAAAGCTAACACCTGCCCTGAGCAGTTCTTAGCCATGTTATCCAATGGGAGGTGGATAACATGGCTAAGAGCATTAGCTCGGTAATGCATGAATATCGCTGACTTTTCAGCGATATTCATGCATTGCGGCGATTTTTATCGCATTTGCGATAAACCTTGGTAATACCAAGGTTTATTTGCGGTAAAAATCGCCGCAGCGCAGCGTAAATTTTTGTCTCTAACCAAGCAATAGCGATAATTATCGCTATTGCTTGGTAATATGCCCCTAATTTCCTTGAGCATGCCAGTGCTCGTTTACCGTTATGCCATGAATTACCTCCAGTCTGCCAGTATTTTGTCATAGGTGACTGTTGTGCTAGGGATTGCTAGAGCCAGTATTTTGTCATAGATAAGATAAGATGAATTTTATTTTGTATAGTTAATTAAAACCAATACAATCGTTGCAATTAAAACAATTTCTTAAAATGTGGTGAGAATAGTCTGTGTAATTGTCCTTATCAAAATTCATGCCGTGAGGGACCGAGAATAATTGTCTAGCAGAGTTCTCTGAGCCCGGCCGGGCTAGGCGTTTGTAGCCCAAAATTCGTCCGCTAGGTGCCAGAACCCGTGCTTGGCGCGAGTTGTAGATTTGGTAGTCTTTGCTCTATCGTGGTCAGAAACTTGACGTATCTACAATTCAGTTTTGTATTCGCAGGGTTCAAGCATGCAAGCACAGCCTGCCTGCGCGTGCTGGTCCCTATCTGCTTGAGCTGGTCCCTTAGTAGCTGTCGGCGGACTTATCGAAGCTCTTCGCAGAGACAGGTCATGTGGAGTATGTCTCCAGTTGCTAGGTTGCAGAGCAAACAGGCTTCATGGCCATTGCTCCTGAGCCATGGTGGTTGATGCTCTCTGCTGGGCAGGATCCCTAATCTGTATTTCAGAAACTTCAGTTTGATGGTTTTGGGATAGCCCTGGCTGAAGTAAAGTTGTGGTGTCAGGGATTTATACGTGTTTAATGTCATCCACGCATGGTTTCTTTTAGCAAACGCGGCCTTGTCCTCTATTAGGGAAAGAGTTTTTACGTTTTTCCAAACCGCTTTTTTAAACGGGTTGTGCCCCAGTTGCATGTCCCAAAGTGCGAAAGCCTTGACAGCCCCCAATGCTGCCTTCAAGTAGGAGCGTGCCTGAGATACATCCCTGCTTTGTATGTCTTGCCACAGCATCGTATTTTGTCATAGGTGGCTGTCATGCTAGGGATTGCTAGAGCCAGTATGTTGTCATAGGTGGCTGTCATGCTAGGGTATAGCTAGCTCCAGTATTTTGCCATGAGTGCATCCATAAAACAAGAATTACTTTGACTAATGCCAGGGAAAACAGCAGACTTGCCAGCATAATACTACTTTCTCACCACACTTACATACATTTACTCACTGACACTCATTTCCACTAACTCACTTATTCATTTTCATTAACTTGCACTCACTCATTCATTGTCATTCACTCTCTTGCATTCAGTGTGGCTCTCACTCCCTATTCCTTACTTATTTCCAAATATTATCACTTTCTCTCTCACACATTTTCACACATCCTCACTCAAATTCACTCTTACTCAATCATACTTTCCCATTCACAATCTTACTCTCACTAATGTTTTTCTGTCACTGTCACTCATTCTCACTCACGCTGATTCTTACAGTCCCTTACACTTCCTCACACTCATTCTTTCTTAATCACTCAATCACAGTCACTCGTACTCTCACTCAGACTCACTCATACTTACTGACAACGGAATCTCACATATTATCACTCACTGCAAGTCATTGACTCTCATTTACACACACATGCTTACAGACACATTCACATTTACACACGCTCCTTCATCCACACACTCCCACCTGCAAGCATGCAAACAACATACATTTAGAAGCATTTATTTATTTGCCTTAGCTACAAGGAAGGTTACATGCTAGCTAACTGTACTCCATTTTTATTACACAAGCAGTAAATAATATAATATTATTTTTAATTATTTTTAGAGTAAGAAATAAATTGGCAGAAAACAAGGAGAATGGAGCCCCTACCGGCACCCATAAGGACAAACTTTCCCTGTGTTCCTGACACTGACTTTGCCACCTCTGAGGCCCAGGGTCGCAACCCCTCGCCAGGGGTCTCAAGTGACAAGCCAGGCATTGTAGTTCTGACCCCTGGGGATCCGTAAAGGACATCCATATACTCACTGTTTAAAATTAAAGAAGTGCAGGTACTCAGTACCTGCCCTTATAAAGCACTGACCATGTGCAACTCAGTCTTGGTCCTGCTCCAGGCTGAGATGGGCCCAAAGCGATCATCAACAGATGACATTAGTTTATGCATTCTTTCCATCACATTGTTGTTTGGTTCATGAAAGTGACCAATAACTATATTTGGAGATCAGAAGATATTTTACATTTACTTATACCACGCACACAGTAAATCATTGCAATTGTGTGAAAAAGCTGATTTGATTGAAGGGTGCCATGCAGAGGAGTCTGGGATACGTGGCATGATTCCGCTGCCCCATGATGGCTGACCAACTGGCAACTCACAATATGGGCTGGTAAAGCTTCTTCTGTGAGATATTTCTCACTTATCTAACAGTATTAGGTTCTGAATATGTCAGCTAAACACATAAGGATTCAAATTGATTTCCACCTTGCTGGTACTAATAGCGCATTGATGATCAACACGTTTGTTACTTTTCCCCCAACTTTGGTGCTTAAGTGCCAGGGGCCTTATTTATGAAGGACTTGCGCCGCCGGAGCGTCACTTTTTCCCATGTTAAAAGTGACGCATCGGCGGCGCAAGTCCTTCATAAATAAGGCCCCAGGACTTTACCTTTGGGCAGGAGGACGTAAATTGCACGAGTCGTTGTGCAGTTTTGTACTTCTGCTGGTGCTGTTTTGTATCATTATTTTCAGCAACCAATCGGTGCAAAAAACTATGCTTAGACCGAATGACCAGTGTTAAGAGACATCTTTTGCAATCATTCATGCAAGTGATGGGGGAAATTTACAACAAAATGTTGGAGCGTAGTGTGGGCCGCGGCCAGGGTGACTGACTCTAGAGGCTGGAGATCACAGTTTGATCCCTAGCTCTGGCGGTAGGGGTCTGCCCAGCATCATGCGACTCTGGGCAATAGCTTCCTTAATCTTCTCAATGGCCCCCATTGCCAAGATACCCCTTCGGAGGTGATTTGTGCGCTATACAAGTACTGGATTTACTCCAAAATTGGTAACGCTGCACTCCAACACTTTTAAAACGAAGGGATGTGCCATATTACCAAAAATATGGTGCATTCCCCTAGCGCTGGCTCTAATAAAGCTGCCTAGCATCAGGGCAGGCACCCTTGCACCATGTTGCAAGGGTGCCTGCGCTGCAGAGCCGGTTGTTTATTCGCAGGAGGGGATACCTTTCTGCACATAAACATCTTGAAAGGCGATCTACTCCTTCCTAGTGTTCTGCAGAATGCAGCACACATGGAAAGAGCAAAAAAGGAGTAGAAAGGAATAATTTATTTTCGTATCGCCAGTCTAAGACCAGGAGCCTTATTTATGAAGGCCTTGCGCCACCGGTGCGTCACTTTTTCCCATTTTAAAAGTGACGCACCGGCGGCGCAAGGCTTTCATAAATAAGGCCCCAGGTATTCCCGGGTCTTAGTGTTTGGCGCTACCCCAGCCTTGTAAATATGGGCCAGCTCAAACAGCAATGGGTGTTGCGGCGAAAAGCTCACTGCAACACCCATTGCACGCCCATTTCACGCTAAGTGTAGCATGAGAAGGGGCCTTATTTACAAGGCGGCATTAAGCCATGTAAGTAGCTTAATGCCGATTTGTAAATAAGGAGAAGCAGATATTGGCACCAGAGCATAGCTAAAAGTGACGGTCTGGTGGTGACATCCCCTTGCAAATATGCCCCGTTGTTTTTGCACTGGTCTGTTGGTGTAAATGACTGCATAATTGTAGCTGTGCAAATTGCCCCATGGCAGTGCAATGCTATGTGAGCGTGAGCGACCCCTGATGTGACATGCTTCAAATAACAGGGAAAGGAAATAACTTTTATGGTGAAATTTTTACCGAATAAAAAAAAAATAAGACACCTTGCAAATTAGTTGTGTGAAGAATAGAACAACACCAGTCCATGCATGTTTCACACCACAGCAATCACGACAAAGTGCACAGAGGTACTTAAAAAAATAGTGCCTTGGCAGATCGGGAATTTATTACATTCCTAAGTTGCACAATATTAAAAAAATGAATATTTTATTTAATGAGCTCACCCCCAACACACTCCAGAAATGCAATCTCTGTCCAAGTGTTACGTCTCCCCGTAGAAATGTATCGTGGCCTGCCTTAGCAATGTGCAAAGCCAAATTAACGACAGGGGGGAATATTGGGATTTCAGAAGTGCAACGCAATGAGCCTTTTCAGTCCGGAATGATCCACGTCGCCCTGCCTCGGTGAGGTGTGTGATTTAAAGTTACAGTACCAACAACCTATGCTGCAGCCGGAGCATTCCTCGAATCTGCTGTGAACAAAGGCTCCAAGTGGCAACAAACATGTAGTTCCTGGCTCGGAACGTTCCACGGGCTTCCTTTGTAAAAAGCCCTGAAATACCTTACAGAAGAAAATAGATGTAAGGGGAAGCCGCAAAGGAAACAAAGCAGAGCCGAAAATAAACCGCCGGATTAAAAAGCTATAAATAACAAACAGGAAGGTATGGCACAGCTGCAGTGAGGGGTAGAGGTTTGGAGGGGAGGGGAGGGGGGCGCGTTCCTGCTCAATCTGCACCTCTCAGGGTTCCATTCAATGGGGCAGATTTATGAAGGACTTGCCCCGCCGGTGCGTCACGTTTTTCCCACGTTAAAAATGACGCACCGGCGGCGCAAGGCCTTCATAAATCTGCCCCAATATTTTTAGAGATCTCACTTGAATGGGCGATGTCTGTAGTGCATTTCAAGTACAGAATTCCATAAAATGATTTGGAATCGTATTTTTGTATGTCGGCATGAAATGTACACTCTTATCACGCAGATGATAAATCGTGTTCGTGCACTTCCGGACATTCCAAATCCTAGTTAATAATGGTAGTAATTAATAACTAGTGATATATAAATAAATATATATATATAGGTAAGACCCAGTGGCGGTCGCCAATGTGTAGTTCTAGTTGAATGTACGATGAAACAACGCATGCCTTTACCGTGCCACCTTTACCACGCAATGCATTCACCATGCATTTGCCTTTACCATGCATGCCTTTAAAACAAAATGGTAAGTACATATCAGACACGTGAAACCCCTAGGGCCTCATTTATGAGGCCTTGCGTCAGTTTTGCGCTTCCGATGTGTCACTTTTTGTGACTCATCGGCAGCGTAAAACATGCCTCCTATTGCGCACTATTTACAAAGTGACGCATCTAAGCAGATGCGTCACTTTGTAAACCCCTGCGCTACATTATACCTGCGTCAGGTATAATGTATGCAGGGGGGGAGTTCCCCCGCAAAAAGCCTCGTAGAAGTGACGCAGTGAAATCTATGAGATTTCACTGCGTTACTTCTAGGACGCCGTTGCGTCAAAATCTTGCACCTGCCTCACAGCAGGCGTAAGACTGACGCAGGTCCTTTCACATGGGGCTTGCCCCATGTGAAAGGACGCATTGCTGGAGTTGCGTCACTTTTGTGACACACTCCAGCAATGCGTCACTTCTGCGCCTACAGATACGTCAGAAATACTGACGTATCTGTAACTCCTTGCGACATGATGCGTCATATTATAAATATGACGCATCAATCATGTCGCAAGGAGTGCGCACTGAGAAGTGACGCATCGCTGCTTTCACGCAGCGATGCGTCATTTCTCATAAATGAGGCCCCTATTTTTTATATCTATGTATGTGTGTGTGGCTATATATATATATATATGTATGTGTGTGTAGCTATATTATATAAGCGAATTAGGTGTAAAGTGACATATATGCCTTTGGCTGGGGCAATTTCAGCAGAATAGATGGCTCACTGTTAGTTCACAGGGGCTTTGAGTGAGTTTTGACCAGGGTTCAAACCCCAGCTGGGGAAAATAGGTTTTTCTTTTTTTTTTTTTAATTTTGATTTCTAAATTCCACAAAGGAAAGCTGTGCCTTTGTAAATCACCCCCTAGCAGTGTCTGGGAGAACTATGGCCTCCTTAGTCATAGTGCATGTCAGGCATTGATGGCATGCTGTGTGGCATGTGGATAGGGGGGACAGGTTTGCTATGAAAGAAATAACTTATTTAGTGGAATGATAATTTGGGGATGATTGTGTAACAATAATAAATGCATGGGGCTATTGGCAGACTGTATGAAAAGAAGGGCTATTTGCATTTAAAGAATGTAAATCGAGAGAAGATTTCTGGTATTTAAAGTCCAAAGACAATAGAAATAGAGGAAGGACAGACATCATTATTCTATGACATATATGCCTTTGGCTGGGGAAGTTTCAGCTGAATAGATGGCTCACTGTTAGTTCACAGGGGCTTTGAGTGAGTTTTGACCAGGGTTCAAACCCCAGCTGGGGAAAATCGTTTTGTTTTTTTTAAATTTGTTTTCTAAATTCCATAAATGAAAGCTGTGCCTTTGTAAATCACCCCCTAGCAGTATCTGGGAGAACTATGGCCTCCTTAGTCATAGTGCATGTCAGGGATTGATGGCATGCTGTGTGGCATGTGGATAGGGGGGACAGGTTTGCTGTGAAAGAAATCACTTATTTAGTGGAATGATAATTTGGGGAGGATTGTGTAACAATAATAAATGCATTGGGCTAGTGGCAGACTGTATGAAAGGAAGGGCTATTTGTATTTAATGAATGTAAATCGAGAGAAGATTTCTGGGGCCTCATTTATGAAAAGTGACGCATCGCTGCGTGAAAACAGCGATGCGTCACTTTTCACTGCGCACTCCTTGCGACACCAATGATGCGTCATATTTAATGTATGACGCATCATGTTGCAAGGACTTACAGATACGTCAGTATTTCTGACGTATCTGTAAGCGCAAAAGTGACGCATTGCTGGAGTGTGTCACAAAAGTGACGCAACTCCAGCAATGCGTCCTTTCACATGGGGAAAGCCCCATGTGAAAGGGTTTGCGTCAGTCTTACGCCTGCTGTGAGGCAGGCGCAAGATTTTGACGCAACAGCATCCTAAAAGTGACGCAGTGAAATCTCATAGATTTCACTGCGTCACTATTACGAGGCTTTTTGCGGGAGAACGCCCCCTCTGCATACATTATACCTGGCGCAGGTATAATGCAGCGCAGGGGTTTAAAAAGTGACGCATCTACCTAGATGCGTCACTTTTTAAATATGGCGCAACAAGGCGCATATTTTACGCCGCTGGTGCGTCACAAAAAATGACGCACCGGCGGCGCAAAACTGACGCATGGCCTCATAAATAAGGGCCCTGGTATCTAAAGTCCAAAGACAATAGAAATAGAGGAAGGACCGACATCATTATTCTATGACACACATGCCTTTGGCTGGGAAAATTTCAGCAGAATAGATGGCTCACTGTTAGTTCACAGGGGCTTTGAGTGAGTTTTGATGAGGGTTCAAACCCCAGCTGGGGAAAATCGTTTTTTTTTTTTTTTATTTGATTTCTAAATTCCACAAATGAAAGATGTGCCTTTGTAAATCACCCCCTAGCAGTATCTGGGAGAACTATGGCCTCCTTAGTCATAGTGCATGTGAGGCATTGCTGGCATGCTATTTGGCATGTGGATAGGGAGGACAGGTTTGCTATGAAAGAAATCACTTATTTAGTGGAATGAGAATTTGGGGATGATTGTGTAATAATAATAAATGCATGGGGCTAGTGGCAGACTGTATGAAAGGAAGGGCTATTTGTATTTAAAGAATGTAAATCGAGAGAAGATTTCTGGTATTCAAAGCCCAAACACAATGGAAATAGAGGAAGGACCAACATCATTATTCTATGACATATATGCCTTTGGCTGGGGAAATTTCAGCACAATAGATGGCTCACTGTTAGTTCACAGGGGCTATAAATGAGTTTTGACCAGGGTTCAAACCCCAACTGGGGAAAATCGTTTTTTTGTGTGTTTTTTTTTAAATTTGATTTCTAAATTCCACAAATGAAAGCTGTGCCTTTGTAAATCACCCCCTAGCAGTATCTGGGAGAACTATGGCCTCCTTAGTCATAGTGCATGTCAGGCATTAACGGCATGCTGTGTGGCATGTGGATAGGGGGGACAGGTTTGCTATGAAAGAAATCACTTATTTAGTGGAATGATAATTTGGGGAGGATTGTGTAACAATAATAAATGCATGGGGCTAGTGGCAGACTGTATGAAAGGAAGGGCTATTTGTATTTAATGAATGTAAATCGAGAGAAGATTTCTGGTATCTAAAGTCCAAAGACAATAGAAATAGAGGAAGGACCGACATCATTATTCTATGACACACATGCCTTTGGTTGGGAAGATTTCAACAGAATAGATGGCTCACTGTTCGTTCACAGGGGCTTTGAGTGGGTTTTGACCAGGGTTCAAACCCCAGCTGGGGAAAATCTTTTTCAAATTTTTTTTTTATTTGATTTCTAAATTCCACAAATGAAAGCTGTACCTTTGTAAATCACCCCCTAGCAGTATCTGGGAGAACTATGGCCTCCTTAGTCATAGTGCATGTCAGACATTGATGGCATGCTGTGTGGCATGTGGATAGGGAGGACAGGTTTGCGATGAAAGAATTCACTTATTTAGTGGAATGAGAATTTGGGGATGATTGTGTAATAATAATAAATGCATGGGGCTAGTGGCAGACTGTATGAAAGGAAGGGCTATTTGTATTTAAAGAATGTAAATTGAGAGAAGATTTCTGGTATTTAAAGCCCAAACACAATGGAAATAGAGGAAGGACCAACATCATTATTCTATGACATATATGCCTTTGGCTGGGGAAATTTCAGCGCAATAGATGGCTCACTGTTAGTTCACAGGGGCTATGAGTGAGTTTTAACCAGGGTTCAAACCCCAACTGGGGAAAATCGTTTTTTTTTAGTTTTTTTTTTATTTGATTTCTAAATTCCACAAATGAAAGCTGTGCCTTTGTAAATCACCCCCTAGCAGTATCTGGGAGAACTATGGCCTCCTTAGTCATAGTGCACGTCAGGCATTAATGGCATGCTGTGTGGCATGTGGATAGGGAGGACAGGTTTGCTATGAAAGAAATCACTTATTTAGTGGAATGATAATTTGGGGATGATTGTGTAACAATAATAAATGCATGGGGCTAGTGGCAGACTGTATGAAAGGAAGGGCTATTTGTATTTAAAGAATGTAAATCGAGAGAAGATTTCTGGTATTTAAAGTCCAAAGACAATTGAAATAGAGGAAGGACCGACATCATTATTCTATGACAAACATGCCTTTGGCTGAGGAATTTCTGCAGAATAGATGGCTCACTGTTAGTTCACAGGGGCTTTGAGTGAGTTTTGACCAGGGTTCAAACCCCAACTGGGGGAAATCGTTTTTTTTTTTTCATTTGATTTCTAAATTCCACAAATGAAAGCTGTGGCTTTGTAAATCACCCCCTAGTAGTATCTGGGAGAACTATGGCCTCCTTAGTCATAGTGCATGTCAGGCATTGATGGCATGCTGTGTGGCATGTGGATAGGGAGGACAGGTTTGCTATGAAAGAAATCACTTATTTAGTGGAATGAGAATTTGGGGATGATTGTGTAATAATAATAAATGCATGGGGCTAGTGGCAGACTGTATGAAAGGAAGGGCTATTTGTGTTTAAAGAATGTAAATCGAGAGAAGATTTCTGGTATTTAAAGCCCAAACACAATGGAAATAGAGGAAGGACTAACATCATTTTTCTATGTCAAATTGGCCTGTGGCATTGAGAAGTTCCAGCAAAAGAGATGGCTCACTGACAGTTTACAATAGCTGTGAATGCTTTTTGACCAGGGTTCAAACCCCAGCTGGGGAAAACCAATTTTTTTTTTTTTTATATCTGTTTTATAAAATAATCAACTAGCACTTCTGGGGGGTTTATAACACCATTATACCTCAAGCAACATATACACAAAATGTGACACGCTGTGGCATATGTCATGACATATGCCACATGCCAGACTTAGGCTCCAACCCCTTCTCCATGCCTTTACCGTGCCACCTTTACCACGTAATGCATTCACCATGAATTTGCCTTTACCACGCATGCCTTTAAAACAAAATGGTAAGTACATATCAGACACGTGAAACCCCTATTTTTTATATCTATGTATGTGTGTGCAGCTATATATATATATATGTATGTGTGTGTAGCTATATATATATATATGTCACATTATCAAACAAATAATACTGTTCAGTAACACGTCTGCACTTGAAAAGCTGATTAGGTGTAAAGTTATTTTCACGAACCATATTTATTGTGTATTTTTTATAGTTCACGCTTTGGTGTTTAGTTATTGTGCTGTGTCAGTTGTGAAGGTAGGCAACCTGCCATTTAACAGTATTTAGTGGACTATGAATGACAACTTGTTCATATTTTTGTGACTGATTGTACACATTGTAAATAATGTGCTCATTCTTATGTTTTCCTGAAAGTGAGCAAGAGGCCGTCATATTCAACAATAAATATATATAAGATTCAAACACCAGTCGGATGATCAGTTGTTATTAAGTTCATTATTGAACGACTAAAATCATGTGAATATGCACGCTGTGTTGGGCCATGATAGAATGGTAATTAGCATCGATTACCAATAATTAGTGGTGCTATGAGAAGAACAGATGCTAATAGATTCAAATAGGATGCTTTGCAAATACAGCCCTGAAGAATACTTTCAATTTGAATGGTTATGGAAGTAGCTATTTAATTCACGATTCAGAGCTAATGGTGAATGCGCATTAAATATAATTGGAATGTTTTTGTAGAGAGCACACCCTAGACTGGGGATAACAAAGCTGTACAATGCTAAGAATCCAAATATGATACATGATACAGCCAGAGACCGTTCCATAAAAATACCACATTTGCACAGATTCAATAAAATTGCACTTTAAGCATGTACTGACACCTTTGATGCCCTGGTACAAACAACCTTAACTGTCTGGCAGAGCTCCTGTCATCAGCAAGAAGAAATTCATAGAAATCACAAAAGAAGCAGGGCTTTAGATCTGTCCTATTGATGAGCTTCCTTATTGGAATTTGGTTGGACCAGTGCTTAATTTGAGTCAGTGGTTTCTGATGTTGAGCACCTGCACTTAATTATCAATACCAGCGGTTTTCATGTGTACCAGTTAAGGACACATTCATGGCAAGGGGAGATTAAGTGATTTGCCTAGAATAACAGGATTTTGACCAGTTTTTTTAGTCTAATTTGTCTGATTTCTATGTGAGCGTGAGAGACCCCTGATGTGACATGCTTCAAATAACAGGGAAAGGAAATAACACACCTTGCAAATTAGTTGTGTGAAGAATAGAACAACACCAGTCCATGCATATTTCACACCACAGCAATCATGTAATTAAAATCATGTAAGAAATCAGACAAATCGATGAATTCTTATCTGCAGAGACTGACCAGGAATTTATAAAAAAAATACAAAGGAGAGATACAAATAAGACAAAAAAACTGGAAGTATCAATTAAAGATCGTAAAATGCAAAAATTCTTGCGTGATAAGTTAGATTATGAGAGAGGCCAAATTTACATATTTGCCAAGAAAATCGAAACAATCAGAAGACAAAAAATCAATAAAGTCAGTATCAATACAACACATGGTCAAACGGTTTTAAGCAGTGCAGTCAGTTCAGAGGCAGAAACTGACGCAGAAGAAGGCACAAGTGGAAGAAATACTAATTTTAGCCCGGTACCCTCAGTGATTGATGAGTTTGCTTTTTTAGAACAGGAACGGAGGTTCAACTTGAGACCAAGACAATTCGTTCAATACACCAAACCTCCAAGAGGAAAAGGCAGAGGAGCAAGAGGAGGAAAGGCGCAAAACTACTCAGGGCAAGGAGATCCCGCCAAGAAAAAGAAGAATCAATAGAGGAGGATACAACTTCCATTGTCAACCTAACAGATATTGAGCTAACAACAGCGGAAGAAAAAATATTGAAGTTAGGTTTATCATTCTGTCCAGAAGAAAACTTTGATTATGTCTCCACAAGGATAGACACGTTTAAATTTGTGCAGAATCTAAAATTGAAAAAACACTTTGTCAATAGCACAAACTCTGCCAATCTAACTGGGAATCCTACAGAAGTAGTGGAAAGCAATGAACTAAGAGTTGATGATATGAACCTTATGTTGGAAGTTCATCAGATGCAGCAAGGTACTTTGAATGAAAATACATCAAGGAGAGAAAATTATGGGCAGGCAGCAGACATAGCTGCAGAGGAAGGAATGAACATCATGAGTAATGACCCCACGTCATTCAGACCAACCTCAAGATTCACCCCAAAGACAAGAAGAGACTCAATTGACATTTACAATAAATTAGTGATAAATGATTTAAAAGATCTCTGTTCAAAAATTCACAGTAGGAACAATACATTTTCACACCACAAACAGATTATTATTTATTTATTTATTTACAGTTTTCTATAGCGCGAACATGACCCGTGGGTATCAGAGCGCTTAACATTCTGTGATCTAGTTTACAAAACATAATATATATAGCAATTAGATCATAAAAGTCTGATATGGTGGAAAACACTAACGTGATGCAAGGCTAACAAGGGTGGAAATGTGGTGTTATGGGGAGGCAACAATACCTTATGGAAGCTTACAAACAACTGAACAATCGGCAAAACTATGTAAGAATAGAAGAGTCTATTATGCTCAAAAGCCATTTGCTATACAATTGTAAATTGTCAGAATGGTATATGCAGGGTCTTCTGAAAAAAGATGAAATGGCATTCCTTAAAATAGATAAGCCAGTAACACCAGTTATGTACCTAATACCAAAAGTGCATTAGGATCAAATAAATCCCCCTGGTCGCCCGATAATCTCTGCCATTCAAAGTGCTCTTTCCAATACATCGAAATATATCGATTCTTTCCTATGCCCACTCACTAAGTCACTGCCCTCATATATCCAGGATACGGGGATTTTTTAAAAAAAGTGTATGATCTCCCATGGGAGGAGGATTACTTACTAGCAACTATCGATGTAACCAGCTTATACACAAAGATGGCCTCAATGCAGTAAGCTACTTCCTGGGCAGTAGACCAGTCAAATATTGGGCTCATACGCAAATGCTTGTGGAAATGACTACGATATGTTTGCAAAACAATTACTTCCTCTTCAATGGGGAATTATTCCATCAAGTATGTGGTGCTGCGATGGGCACCTGCTTCGCCCCCAGCTTTGCTAATTTGCATATGGGCTGGTGGGAGGAGCAGGTGGTCCAGAAGCAGTACCCAGACATTTGGCAGACAAACATCATGCATTGGAGTAGGTTTATAGATGACCTCTTCATTGTATGGAAAGGTCCAGAGATGTAATTGGTCAACTTCATCAAGGCATTAAAACACAATTACTTAAATTTAAAGTTTACCAGTAATACAAGTAAAACTGAGGTTAACTTTTTGGACCTAACTGTTTACATTCAGGAAGGTAAACTAGAAACATCACTCTACCGGAAGCCAAGAGCTGGCAACACATTGTTGCACGCAAAGAGCTTCCATCCACATAACTGATTCGCAACATCCCGTATGGGGAGAGTCTACGCACCATACGCAATTGCAGTAATACAAGTACATGCAATGTTACCCTAAACAATTTGAGTCAACGCTTTAGAGAGAGAGGGTACACCTCAGAATGTGTCGCCTCAGCAGTTACAAAAGCGAAAAAAAGGACCAAGAGAGGAAATTCTTTTTGGAAAAAGTAACAGTCCAAAAAGAAAAGAGAATGAGGATAAAAACATCTGCAGAATGATAACTACCTATAACACCCAACATATTCAAGTTAGAGGTATTCTAAATAAACATTGGCATTTAATACGGAGTGACCCAATTTTGGGGAAAATTGTCACCAAAAGACCACAATTGACATTTGGTAAAGCCAGATGTTTTAAGCAGATGCTAGTAAGCAACACTCTGAAAACTCTGCTTCCGAGAATACCAGCGAAGTTGTGGCTTACTAAAAAAGAGGGTTTTGTGAAGTGCAATAAATGTAAGGCATGCCTTCATGGTAAAAACACCTCTACCTACTCTTCCAATCTCTCGAACAAGAAATTTAAAATCAAAGGGCATTTTCACTGCAAAACAGACCATGCGGTCTACGTCCTTCAATGCCCATGTGGCCTGAAGTACGTAGGCAGCACCACGCTCCCCGTACATATGAGAATTTTGCAGCATTTGCGGGCAATAAAAAACTGAGATAAGTCTTATCCTGTCGCAAGACATTTTGATAAAAACATCAGAGAAATATTGCAGGATTGACTTATTTTGTGATAGATGCTGTCAAACAGAGCGTAAGAGGTGGGAACTATGAGAAAATGTTGCGCAAACTGGAGTCAATGTATATAATGAAATTGAACAGTAAATACCCGGGAGGTCTTAACATGGAGGAAGATCTATGTACACATTTGTAATTAATAAGCAGGAATAAATCCCACTTGTGGGACACCCCCGCGCCGCACGGCCACCAGCTGCTGCGTGTGCCCCATTGCCTTGCCCTCTGCCTCGCTGCCTGCCTCGCTGCCGGTTGACTCCGCTGTCGTTTGTTTTGTTTTTGTTTTGTTTTGTTCTTCATTTGTGCTTGTTTAACCAGTATTTTTGCCCGTGTTAGCGTTTTTGTGATCCATTTGTGCCTGTTTTTCTTTTGTCAGTTTGTGCCCGTATTAGCGCTCTCCTTCCTGTTTGCCCGCCTACCTCGCCGCCCTCCGTCTTCCCTCCCCGCTCCCCGCTTCCCGCCACCACCGCTGACCACGCCCCTTTTGCCTTCTGTTCCCTCCCCGCTCCCGCCTCCCAGCTGCTCCGCCCACCCGCGCACTTGGCCTTATATGGCGACCGTGCGACGCAGATGAGTGTGACCCACTTGTGGGACACCCCCGCGCCGCACGGCCACCAGCTGCTGCGTGTGCCCCATTGCCTTGCCCTCTGCCTCGCTGCCTGCCTCGCTGCCGGTTGACTCCGCTGTCGTTTGTTTTGTTTTTGTTTTGTTTTGTTCTTCATTTGTGCTTGTTTAACCAGTATTTTTGCCCGTGTTAGCGTTTTTGTGATCCATTTGTGCCTGTTTTTCTTTTGTCAGTTTGTGCCCGTATTAGCGCTCTCCTTCCTGTTTGCCCGCCTACCTCGCCGCCCTCCGTCTTCCCTCCCCGCTCCCCGCTTCCCGCCACCACCGCTGACCACGCCCCTTTTGCCTTCTGTTCCCTCCCCGCTCCCGCCTCCCAGCTGCTCCGCCCACCCGCGCACTTCGCCTTATATGGCGACCGTGCGAACGCGCAGCGTGCACGCGCAGCGGGCGCGCCGATTGTGCGCCGAAGGCGCGCCAAAGGTAAGCCCGTCTACGCCCGTCCGCGCCTGGCCCGCGCCCAGTGCCAGGACCCCTGGACCTCGAAGACCCCGGCCGACCCGCCGGACGTACTCAGCCGCCACCCTCATCGCACTCAACACCGGCCGACTCCCAGAGTGCCACCAAGCCACACCACGACGCACCCACGGACCTTTCAGCTGCCACGCCTGCAAATTCACCTGCATCCGGACCTGCCTCGCACCAACACCCGCCAAGTCGAACACCAGCAGCACCCACCTCAAGTGCATCCTGCTCAACACCCGCTCCATCCACAGACACACCATCGAACTCTGGAACCTCCTAGACGCCACAGCCCCTGACGTTGCCTTCCTCACAGAGACCTGGATGAACGCCTCTTCAGCTCCCAACATCGCCATCGCTATCCCAGAGGGCTACAAGAACGTCCGGAGGGACCGCAACGCCAACCAGATGGGAGGAGGCATCGCCATCATCCACAGGAACACCATCCGTCTCACGACCAGCACCGACAACACCCTGACCACCGCCGAACATCTGCATTTCCAGATCCACACCGACCCGAACACCACCCTCAGAGGCACCCTGATCTACCGACCCCCGGGACCACGCACACAATTCAGCGAGGACATCGCTGACTTCGTCAGCCTGCATGCCCTCCCCTCCGCCGACTACATCCTCCTGGGGGACCTCAACTTCCACCTGGAGAACAACAACGACCGCAACACCAGCACCCTGCTCGACAACCTCGCCAATCTTGGACTCAAGCAGCTGGTGTCCACCCCCACCCACCTCGCCGGACACACACTCGATGCAGTCTTCTCTTCCAGCACAGACATCGACTTCAGCCACGCCACAGAGCTTCAATGGACGGACCACAGCTGCGTCCACTTCACCTTCAAGAGAACGACGACCCACCACCACCAGCAACAGGCCGCCCGCAGAAACTGGAACAAGATCACAGCAGACCAGCTCGCCACCTCCCTGAGCCAGCACCCTCCTGCCAGCTCAGCGAACCCCAGCCAGGCCGCCGACAACCTCACGAAGTGGATCAGCAACTGCGCGGACGAACTCGCCCCGCTGAGGACCCCGCCCAGCAGATCCGGCAGCAAGAAAGCCCCGTGGTTCACCGATGAACTCAAGAGCTCCAAGAAGAACTGCCGAGCCCTCGAGAAAGTCTGGAGAAGGGAACCTACACCGGACAACAGGACCACCTTCAAGCTGGCCACCCGGAAGCACCACCAGCTGATCCGCGCCGCCAAGAAAACTGCTTTCAAGGACCGGCTGGACAACAACGCACACAACTGCAAGGAACTCTTCAACATCGTGAAAGAGCTATCCAACCCCAGCGCAGGAAACAACGACATCACCCCATCGCAAGACCTCTGCAACTCCCTCGCTTCATACTTCCACAACAAGATCGCGGACATACACAACAGCTTCAACAACCAACCAACGCACACCAAGACCGAACAACCACCCCCCACCACCACCCTCCACGCCTGGACCCCGATCAGCACCGAAGACACCATCCGCACGATGAACTCCATCCACTCCGGATCACCGACCGACCCCTGCCCTCACCACGTCTTCAACAAGGCTGACGCTGTCATCGCACCCCACCTGCGAGACATCATCAACACATCCTTCGACACCGCCACCTTCCCTGAGAGCTGGAAGCACGCCGAACTCAGCGCTCTACTCAAGAAACCCACAGCGGACCCCACCGAACTCAAGAACTACCGCCCCATCTCGCTCCTCCCGTTTCCAGCCAAAGTCATCGAGAAGACCGTCAACAAGCAGATGGCCGCCTTCCTCAAGACGAATGGATCCCTCGACCCCTCACAGTCCGTCTTCCGAGCCAATCACAGCACCGAGACCGCCCTCATCGCCGCCACCGATGACATCCGAGCCCTGATGGACAACGGAGAAACAGCGGCCCTCATCCTCCTAGACCTCTCCGAGGCATTCGACACGGTCTGCCACCGCACCCTAGTACAGCGCCTCAGCAACGTCGGAATCCAGGACAAGGCGCTGGAATGGATCATCTCCTTCCTCGACGGAAGAACACAGAGAGTCCGCCTACCACCGTACAAGTCAGAGGCCACCGAAGTCATCTGCGGCGTCCCTCAAGGATCCTCTCTGAGCCCCACCCTCTTCAACGTCTACATGAGCCCCCTCGCGGCCATCGCACGCAAACACAACCTCAACATAATCTCCTACGCCGACGACACCCAGCTGATCCTCTCCCTGACCAACGACCCCGCCGCCGCCAGAGCCAACCTGCACGAAGGGATGAAAGAGGTAGCCGAGTGGATGACGACCAGCCGCCTGAAACTGAACTCGGACAAGACGGAGGTCCTCATCCTGGGCTCCTCACCCTCCGCCTGGGATGACTCCTGGTGGCCTCCCGCCCTGGGCACCGCACCCAAACCGACAGACCATGCACGCAACCTGGGCTTCATCCTGGACTCCTCCCTCTCCATGACCAGGCAAGTCAACAACGTCTCCTCGGCATGCTTCAACATCCTACGCATGCTACGGAAGATCTTCTGGTGGATCCCCACCGAGACCAGGAAGACCGTCACCCAGGCCCTCGTCACTAGCCGACTGGACTACGGCAACGCCCTCTACGCCGGTACCACCGCCAAGCTCCTGAAGAGACTCCAGCGGATCCAGAACGCCTCAGCCAGACTCATCCTCGACATCCCACGATCCAGCCACATCTCCGGACATCTGAGAGACCTTCACTGGCTCCCCGTCAACAAAAGAATCACCTTCCGCCTCCTCACCCACGCACACAAAGCCCTACACGACCAAGGCCCGAGCTACCTCAACAGCCGAATCAACTTCTACGCTCCCAAACGCCACCTCCGATCAGCCAAATCACGCCCTCGCCGGCGTCCCCGCATCTGAAGAGCGACTACAGGAGGAAGGTCCTTCTCCTACCTGGCCGCCAAGACCTGGAACTCCCTCCCGACCGACCTGCGCCTGACCCAAGACCACCTCTCCTTCAGGAAGAAGCTGAAGACCTGGCTGTTCGAGCAGTAGCGGCACCCCCCCACCCCCAGCGCCTTGAGACCCTACGGGTATGTAGCGCGCTCTATAAATGTCAGTGATTGATTGATTGATTGTGTTTGCTGATGTTTTTAACATAATTTTATTATTATTTTTTAGGGTCACACTTAGTTATTGAATTTTTTGTTTAACGTCCAGAACAGAATGATAGACACAATGTATTTGCTTAGTGGAAATGCCCACTTGGGCTACACACGTCAAATTGATCGGCAGCAAAACAGCGAAATGTTATATTTGAGCACTTGCTCAAACTGAAGTCATAGATTCTATGCAATGTGATATAATATTAATTATGAATGCACAATACCATTACATTGTAATATGTGTATGTTTAACCACAGAAAATTGAGAAACTGTACTTTACGTTGTATTTTTATAATGGTTAACATGATGCATTTACGCTGAATAATGGGCCGTGGACGCAGTTGGAAACTCGAAAAACTACTAGTCTTTCTTCCATAGCACTGACAGTGTAGTTTCATTCATGTGACTGGATGTCAATGGGCTTTAAATATGGCAGACTTTATTTTCACTGTGGTGAACAAGTATGGTGAACAGGCGAAACGCGTCCCAGCAGCCGACTTGTGTAAATAAATCTTTTGTGAAAAGCAAAACATGGCGTCGTCTCCCTGTGCCTTGAGTAGAGGATTTGACTATATATATATATATATATGAAACAATCTCAGCTTTCTCTCGCCTGGAGCCCAATCCTGGATACCGACGGCGCAGAAGAAGAGAGGAGACCCAAAGTACAGGTGAGCAGTGGTTTATTCAATCGTGAAAAAGGCGCACCTCAGCATAACGTTTCGGCCTTCACAGAGGCCTTGGTCACATGACGCATGCAGGGAAAGAGGTAAAATTTAAAGTGCTAGTGCCATTCAGAATACAACGTCATTGGTTGAATGTGGTCAGATGTAAAATGCAATCAACATTAGACATAGACAACAGATTTGAAAGTTAGAATATATATATATTACCTACTGGCAGTCGCCAGCAGGTAGTAATAGTTAGGATCTACTTTAAGATAGGAAATCCACAACATTCTTTTGGGAATAACTTTGGCGCCGGTGGATGAATCTTCGCGAATTTCTCAAACTTCGTTGCCCGCTCCGCTAGGCTCCTTCCATGAAAATGTGGGGGGCATTCGTCAAGCAGGGGCCGAGATAAGAGGGGGGTCCCAAAACGTGTTTTCCCCATTTTAATTTCCATAGGGCGGTCGGCCTCACTTTTAGCCCGAACGGCTGAATGGATTTCCACCAAACTTGGCAAAATTGTAGGGACTGGTAGCCCGATGTGCCTTTGCTATGTCTCAAGATATGTGCTCCAGTGGATTTTGAGTAATTTAGGTTAAAAAAAATGTATATATCAACGGCCGCGCCCCGGTACGCGCACCGGGGAGCGCAGCGGGCGCGACACGCGAGGTGCGCACGGAAAGCTGATTGGCTCTCTGGTGTCTGTAAACATTCGAAACAGTCCGGCCGGGCCGCCATCTTGTGTCTTGGTAGGATAGAGACACAAGAGGTGGAAAAAAAAGGGGGAAATGACCATAAGGGGGCAGGATAGACCCCCCCTGACCCCCTAGGTTTGATGTGGGGGCTATAAAAGGGCCCCACGGTGCAAAATATATATATATTTTTTTTGATCTGCGCGGGGGGAGCGCCCGGTACGCGCACCGGGGAGCGAACCGGGGAGCGGTCCATGGGGAAAGAAGAATGACAGAGTTATTAAAAAATGTAGCCTTTTTTTATATATCGGAGGTAGTTCTTAAAAGAACTGTTTTTTTTCTTCTTTTTGTTGTTTTATATTTTTTTTCTGTTTTTGGAACATTTTGGACTTTTTTGGGCTTTTATGAACTATTT
Source organism: Lissotriton vulgaris (assembly GCF_964263255.1). Lineage (NCBI taxonomy): Eukaryota > Metazoa > Chordata > Amphibia > Caudata > Salamandridae > Lissotriton > Lissotriton vulgaris. The sequence continues at coordinate 417,645,533 of NC_141689.1, read as the reverse complement.
TATATTTTTTTTGGTATTTTTATGGGGATAAACGAAAAAACGGGGAATTGAAAATGGCTCAACTGGAGCAGAAAAAAGAATAAGAAAAAATTAGGGTTTTTTGGGGCAATTGTGGTTGTCCCCAGCAAGGACGATTAGCTTTATGCTCAGTTCACCATAGGAAATGGTCTTACCACAATGTATACATGTTATACGGAAATCCCCAAACCGTGGCTGAGTGTTAGGGATCGTCTCCCTTGCCTCTGGTCCCGTTGGAGTGGGTTGATTTCTTTGGGAGGTGGAGCTTGAAGATTGGGGAAGGTTACTGGCCAGTTCCTTCATCTCTGCAGCAGAATAGTTGATTGGATGCCTGCGCTGCATGTGACGAATCATGGTGTTGTTTCCGAAAGAGTATTTCTTATTAGGGTTTCCCCTGGAAAGTTCCACGCCACAGATTAGGCAAGTCACCTTGGCCGCATTTACTTTTTTCTTTCCCTCTGGGATTGAAAAAAACTCCCATACAATGTGTGGTTTTGGTTTGTATGGGGTATTGTGTTCTTGCAGCCATCTTCTCCTCCCCTCCGCCTCCTCCTCCTCCTCCTCCTCCTCTTGTTGACCGCCAATGTAATCTTGTGGTGGTCCTCTTGGTGGTTGTGGTGGTGGTGGTGGTGGTGCAGATGCTCCAGCTGCTGCTGCTATTGAAGCCATTTCAAAGTACAAAATATACTTGAAAGATTGCCAAACAGGCCTTCCTAAGTCAAAGGACAAAGTCAGAATAAGGAAAAAAGGTGGGGTCTTTCATCATTTGGAAAAAAAAAAGGCCTGAACCAATGAGAAGTGTTATTTTCAGGTCACAAGACCAGGGATTTCATCATTATGAAACCAAAACTGTTCTGCACCAATAAAAAGTGTTATTTTCAGGTCATATGACCGATGCGCTTACGCGGCGCGCCCCCGGGCGCACCAGGGGGCGCTTCCCCGGGCGCGTCGCGTAAGCGCATCACATGTTTACGTTGCGCGATCGTATTCGCTCGAGTGCTTCCGGGTGCGCTTACGCCGTGCGTATCACGTGGACGCGGCTACGCGATACGTCACGATGTTGTTTTCGTTCGCGGCAATAGCGCTAATGGGACGCTCTCCGGAGCGCGCCCTGGGGCGCTTCAAAAGACTATGCTTTCCGGGGCACTCACCGGGGCGCGCCCCGGGAGCACTCCAAGGTAAAAAAAATATATATATATACATTACATTTTTTTTTAAATACAAATAAAATATAGGATTCATTCATTTTCAAAAATATTACATTTTATAGCTATAGACATTTGCTATTAACAAAATTTTGAAATTCAAAGAAAAAAATATAGGTTTGGGGCCTTATATATAGTTAGGAATTAGCATTTAAAAAACCTATGAAATTCACTGAAAAAACCATAGGCTTCACATCCGTTATAGTTAGGAATTAGCATTTAAAAAACCTTTGAAATTCACTGAAACAACCATAGGTTTCACACCAGTTATAGTTAGGAATTAGCACTAAAAAAACCTAATAAATTCACTGAAAAAACCATAGGTTTCACACCAGTTATAGTTAGCTGGAAATTTTACTGACATAAAACCATTGAAATTCCACGTTATAGTTAGTTGGACTCACTATAACTTGCACGTGTAACGCACTGCTGATGATGTCACATATTACATCACTCATGACATGGTCAGTGACATCACTCATGACATCAAGTCAAGTCAAGTCAAAGAATTTATATAGCGCACTACATACCCGGAGGGTTTCAAGGCGCTTAGGAAGGGGAGGAGGATTACTTGTCAAATATCCACGTTTTAAGTTGCTTTCTGAATGCTAGGTGGTTCTGGGTAAGGCGAAGGTAAGCGGGGAGTGAGTTCCATGTTTTAGCAGCCAGGTATGAAAAGGATCTGCCTCCCATGGTGGTCTTGTTGATACGAGGTACAGTGGCGAGGGCTTGGCTGGAAGAACGTAGTTGGCGGGAGGGGGTGTAGAAGGACAGTCGTGAGTTGAGGCATTCTGGACCGATGTCGTAGAGTGATTTGTGTGCGTGGGTAAGCAGTCGGAAAGTGATCCTCTTATTGACGGGTAGCCAGTGGAGGTCTTTAAGGTGACCAGAGATGTGATCGTTGCGTGGGATGTCTAATATGAGTCTGGCTGAGGCGTTTTGGATTCGTTGGAGTTTCTTCTGGAGTTTTGCGGTAGTACCTGCGTAGAGGGTGTTTCCGTAGGCCAGTCGGCTCGTGACCAGAGCGTGGGTGACTGTTTTCCTTGTTTCGGAGGGGATCCAGCGAAATGTTTTTCTGAGCATGCGAAGAATGTTGAAGCAGGAAGAGGATACGGCGCTGACTTGTCTGTTCATTGAGAGTGAAGAATCCAGGATGACGCCTAGGTTCCGTGTGTGGTCTGTCGGGATGGGTGCTTTTCCGAGGGCTTCCGGCCACCAGGAGTCGTCCCATGCAGAGGGGGATGTCCCTAAGATGAGGACTTCTGTTTTGTCTGAGTTCAGTTTCAGACGGCTTTGTTTCATCCATTCGGCAACTTCTTTCATTCCTTCGTGTAGGTTGGTTTTGGCGGTGCTGGGGTCATTGGTGAGGGAAAGGATCAGTTGAGTGTCATCCGCGTACGAGATGATGTTGAGGTTGTGTTGGCGTGCGATGGCCGCGAGGGGGCTCATGTATATGTTGAAGAGGGTGGGACTGAGTGAGGATCCTTGTGGTACGCCGCAGATGACTTCAGAGGCCTCGGACTTGAATGGTGGAAGGCGGACTCTCTGGGTTCTTCCGGTGAGGAACGAGGTGATCCATTCAAGTGCTTTTCCTTGGATTCCGATGTTATTGAGGCGTTGTAAAAGGGTGCTGTGGCAGACTGTGTCGAATGCTGCAGATAGGTCGAGGAGGATGAGGGCGACTGTGTCTCCATTGTCCAGTAGAGTTCGAATGTCGTCTGTTGCTGCGATGAGGGCGGTCTCAGTGCTGTGTTTTGCTCGGAAGCCAGATTGTGAGGGGTCGAGGGATTTGTTGGCTTCGAGGAAGGTGGCGAGCTGGTTGTTGACAGCTTTCTCGATGACTTTGGCCGGGAATGGAAGAAGCGAGATGGGGCGGTAATTTTTGAGTTCGGTGGGGTCCGCTGTGGGTTTTTTCAGAAGGGCGGTGAGTTCAGCGTGTTTCCAGTCTTCCGGGAAGGTGGCGGAGTTGAAGGAGCAGTTGATGACGTCTCGGAGGTGCGGTGCTATGACGGAGTCTGCTTTGTTGAAGATGTGGTGAGGGCATGGGTCTGTGGGGGATCCTGAGTGGATGGAATTCATCAGGCGGATGGTGTCCTCAGTGGAGATTGGGTTCCAGTCGTTAAGGGTGTTCACGGGGGGAAGATGATCAGCAAATGGTAGGGTCGCTTGGTTTCCGGGTTGGTTGTCAAAGCTGTTGTGGATGTCTGCAATCTTGTTGTGGAAAAATGAGGCTAGGGAGTCGCAGAGGGTTTGAGAGGGGGTGATGTCGTTGGAGTTGGCCGAGGGATTGGAAAATTCCTTGACGATGTTGAAAAGTTCCTTGCTGTTGTGAGCGTTGTTGTCAAGTCGATCCTTGAATGCTGTTTTCTTGGCTTTTCGGATTAGTTGGTGGTGAGTGCGGGTGGCGTTTTTGAAGGCGTCCTTGGTGCTGGTGGTTGGGTCTTTTTTCCAGGCCTTTTCAAGGGAGCGGCAGAGTTTCTTGGACTTCTTGAGATCATCGTTGAACCATGAGGCCTTCTTGCTGCCAGGTTTGTTTTGACGTTTTTTCAGTGGTGCTAAGGTGTTAGCGGTGTTGGATAACCATAGGGTGAGGTTGGCGGCGGCTTCGTTAGCGTTAGAAGAGAGGGCTGGGGTGTTTTGAAGGAGCGATGCGGAGATTTGGTCCGTGGTGATTTTGTTCCAGTTCCTTTGCAGGGTAGGTTGGAGGTGGATGCTGGGTTTTGGTTTGTTGTAGGTGAAGTGAACGCAGCTGTGGTCAGTCCAGAGGAGGTCCGTAGTGTGGCTGAAGGAGACATGGTTGCTGGATGTGAAGATGGGGTCGAGTGTGTGACCTGCGATGTGGGTGGGGGAAGTGACTAGTTGTTTAAGTCCGAGGTTGGCGAGGTTGTCCACGAGGGTGGCGGTGTTGCGGTCGTTGATCTTTTAGAGGTGAAAGTTGAGGTCTCCCAGAAGGATGTAGTCTTTGGAGGGGAGCGCGTGTGGGGTGATGAAGTCCGTGATGTCTTCACTGAATTTTGCGCGGGGTCCTGGTGGTCTGTAGAGGAGGGTGCCTCTGAGTGTGGTTTTGGGGTCGATGTGGATCTGGAAGTGAAGGTGTTCGGAGTTGGCGAGGTTGGCGTCAGAGCTGGTTGATATGCGGATTGATTTCTTATGGACGATAGCGATTCCTCCTCCTGTGTGGCTGGTACGGTCTTTGCGAGTGATCTTATAGTCTTCAGGGATGGCAATGGTGATGTCTGGTGCGGAGGAAGCATTCATCCATGTTTCCGTAAGGAAGGCGATGTCAGGAGAAATGGTGTCTAGTAGATTCCATAGGTCAATGGCGTGCCTGTGGACTGATCGGGTGTTGAGAAGGATGCATTGTAGGTGGTTGGGGTCGGGAATCTGTGGTGTGGTCGTAGCGGAGATGTTGTCGGTGCCGCTGAATTTGCAGGAGAAGCAGGAGAAAGGTCCATGGGTTTGTCCAGGGGCGGCTTGGACGCAGTTGGGAGCGCGACCGGGGTTAAGGGCTAGGAGGGTTGCGGCATCGTAGGTAATGCGAGGGGGCTGGGAGGGACGGGGGCCAGGGGGTCTGGCGCTGGGCGCGGTCCAGGCGCGGACGGGCGTAGACGGGCTTACCTTTGGCGCACCTTCGGCGCGGATTGGGCGCGGTCGCTGCGCGTGGACGCTGCGCGCGGGAGCAACTGTCATATATGGATGGTGAAGGGGGAGGGGCGAGGGCGTCTCAGCTGGGAGGCGGGGCGGGCACACGAGGACGACGACCACAACAAACAAAATGGAGGCGGAGGGGGGGAACAGAGCGGAGCGCTGGAGGCCAATGCGCAAATTACGAATAAACAGCAGAAATGATCACAACACAGCGTTAATGAGTCTAATGGTAACTGGGCACAAGCAGGCAAGATAAAATGCAACTTTCCAGGCAATGAGCGGAGCGCTGGAGGCTAATGCGCAAATCACGTTACACACAGCACAATCAGGTAAAATACAGCGTGAAAGACTTTTAGCGGTAGCTAGGCAGCACAGGCAGGCAGGTGAAATGCAGCTTTTAAGGCAATGCAGCGCTACGATACCAGGTCTCAGCAGGGACACTGGGAGCGACCACTCGGCTCGTGAGAGAGGAGCGAGTCACGATGAGTATAGGGTTAGGAGCGCTACTTCTAGACAGTGGGAGGGCGTCTCAGCTGGGAGGCGGGGCGGGCACACGAGGACGACGACCACAACAAACAAAATGGAGGCGGAGGGGGGGGAACAGAGCGGAGCGCTGGAGGCCAATGCGCAAATTACGATTAAACAGCAGAAATGATCACAACACAGCGTTAATGAGTCTAATGGTAACTGGGCACAAGCAGGCAAGATAAAATGCAACTTTCCAGGCAATGAGCGGAGCGCTGGAGGCTAATGCGCAAATCACGTTACACACAGCACAATCAGGTAAAATACAGCGTGAAAGACTTTTAGCGGTAGCTAGGCAGCACAGGCAGGCAGGTGAAATGCAGCTTTTAAGGCAATGCAGCGCTACGATACCAGGTCTCAGCAGGGACACTGGGAGCGACCACTCGGCTCGTGAGAGAGGAGCGAGTCACGATGAGTATAGGGTTAGGAGCGCTACTTCTAGACAGTGGGAGGGCGTCTCAGCTGGGAGGCGGGGCGGGCACACGAGGACGACGACCACAACAAACAAAATGGAGGCGGAGGGGGGGGAACAGAGCGGAGCGCTGGAGGCCAATGCGCAAATTACGATTAAACAGCAGAAATGATCACAACACAGCGTTAATGAGTCTAATGGTAACTGGGCACAAGCAGGCAAGATAAAATGCAACTTTCCAGGCAATGAGCGGAGCGCTGGAGGCTAATGCGCAAATCACGTTACACACAGCACAATCAGGTAAAATACAGCGTGAAAGACTTTTAGCGGTAGCTAGGCAGCACAGGCAGGCAGGTGAAATGCAGCTTTTAAGGCAATGCAGCGCTACGATACCAGGTCTCAGCAGGGACACTGGGAGCGACCACTCGGCTCGGCTCACTGATGACACCATCCTTGTGACAGACATCCTTTCACTGTAACCCTTGAAACACATATTCAAAAAAAGAAACTAAAATTTTCAAAAAAAAGGAGATACCCATACCAGTTACAACAACCAATTCAGTAATTCCACCATGTATATACACATCCACTAATTCACCAACAGTTCTATGTAGTCACTCATACATATACTCACTCATCATATGTAGTGATACACCTATACATCCTGTAACACATCGACAGTCTTCCAAAAGTTGCTCACACACATACTCACACATGCAAATAAACTATTGAACATCCATTTATTTGCATATACAGCTATACACACACTACCACCTTACTTCTAAGGAAACTTACACAACTTACTCTCTTAAACAATCACTTATAGAAACACATACTTATTTAAACAGGAACTCTTACAATCTCTCACTCTCACATATACTCACTTATATACATCAATACTCACATATACTAGATCAAAACATATGTAGTTACTGATAAAGACACTAGTGAGACAGTCATTCACTCACTAACACACACATATACACACTCATCCATCCATACAGTCCTGCACATATGCCGTCTTCCAAACACATACAAACAGTGAGTCAGTCATTGATGCATCTATGTGCTAAGTAATACCCCCACCAAACCATACAGACACTCATACTGATACTAAAAAAAAATCTAATAACCCATATACACACACATGTAGCTACTCACCAACCCATGCAGCCACTTATACACAAAGTGAAACACTGATACAAACATTTAAATATTTAAACAATATTCGCTAATATATGTATTCACTAAAATACACTTAATAAACCAGTTAACCAATCATTTTTTTTTTTTTAAACATCCATTAAGACACTTATTTAAACATTTATTCTTCCATTGACCTTTACATATACATATATAAAACATATTTATTTTTCAAAAAGGCACACATTCACTGGATGGTGTCATCAGTGATGTCATGAGTGATGTCACTGACCATGTCATGAGTGATGTAATATGTGACGTCAACAGCAGTGCATTACACGCGCAAGTTATAGTGAGTCCAACTAACTATAACGTGGAATTTCAATGGTTTTATGTCAGTAAAATTTCCAGCTAACTATAACTGGTGTGAAACCTATGGTTTATTCAGTGAGTTTAATAGGTTTTTCAAATGCTAATTCCTAACTATAACTGGTGTGAAACCTATGTTTTTTCAGTGAAAAAAAATATATATAGATATATATATATATATATCTATATATCTATATATATATATATATATATATATATATATATATATATATATATATATATATGTATATATATATATATATATATATATATTTAATATTGAAAATCAGAGCCCGGTTAATGTAAGAGAAATAGGAATGTTTGTAGATTGTGCCTTGTCGGAAAATACAGGTGGTGGGGGGAGAAGGGGCGTTTGTTTACAAGAGATATGTTTTATGAATGTGTGATAGATAAAAAAGAAATGGAAATATTCTGAACATATTTTATGTACAAATTTATTTACACTCGTGAAGTACATGTGAATATAAATGAAGGGAATTGTCAGGGCCTCTCCCTGTGCTGAATCTGTTTATATAAGAGGTCCGGCATAGCAAGAGTTTGGTAATGATAAGTCGGTTGACCCCCCTCTCCCCTTCTTTGCTCCTGCATTTTAATGATTTGTCTCCCGTCATTTGTAAAAGGAATGTAAGAGAGGCCCATGTATCCTGAGAAATAGCAGTTAGACGTTAATTGGCTTGTTGGTGGCATCTGTGCAGCGCATAGAAAGTTGCAATCAGTTTGACTGGTATACGAGTACAGTTTGTGATGTAAAGGTTACATGGTCTTGTGTCTAAGGAACAGGGCGGTAGCGGCTTGCTGAGGGAATGCTGTGGGGCGGCGGGGCGGGGGAGGGGCAAGGCGGGGGGTAGTGGAGTCTGACATACGACAGACAGAAGAAACGTAATTAATTAAAGTAAACAATTTACCTTGCGTGCGGTGCATCACCAACTCGGCACTGCAGCGCTCGCAAGGTAAATTGTTTTATTTCCTTTAATTACTTACCTTACTACTGTCTGTGGTATGTTGGACTCTACTACCCCCTCCCTGCCCTTCCCCTGACCCGCCCCACTGCCTCGCAGCACTCCCTCTGCGAGCTGCTACTGGTACATGGATGAATTGGGGTCCAAAATTAGCCGGGGTAATGTAGAAGAAATGGCTTTCTGCAGATTGAGGGGGGCGGGGCTTTAACACATACATGCTTTCGTAACTTCAGTGAGATGAAAAAAATTAAATGTTGTTTGCACACTTCACACATTGGTATTTGGACATTTGTAAAGCACACGTGAATACAAGTTAAGGTATTGTCAAGCTTCCTGCTCGTGCTGAACCTGTGTACATCACAGGGGTGGCAGATCGAGAGACTGGTTATGACACGTCCCCTTGAGCCCCCCCCTCCTTCTTCTCGCTCTCTAACGGTTCTTGTCCCATCGTTTGTAAGAGTAAGGTAACAGAGGCCCATGTACTGTGAAAAATAGCACTTAGACCTTCATTGGCTTGTTGGTGGTATCTATGCAGGGCAAAGAAAGGTGCAATCGGTTTCAGGTGTAAACAAGTGCAGTGTGTGCTGTTGCAAGTGTTACATGATTTTGTGTCTAAGGTACAGGGTTGAATTGCGGTTGAAAATGAGCCCGAGTAATGTACAAGAAATGGCTTTTTGCTGATTTAAGTTTATGGGAAAATATTGGGGGGGGGCTTTAACATGTACATGGTTTATCAATTTTAGTGAGATGAAAAAAATAAAATGTTGTTTGCACACTTCGTGCATTGCTTTGTGCACACTCGTAAAGCACATGTGAATATGAGTTCAGGTATTGTCAAGCTTCCTGTTCACACTGAACCTTTGTACATCACAGAGGCGGTAAATCAAGAGACTGGGAAAGACACGTCCCTTGACCCCCCCTCCTTCCTCCCGCTCTCTAACTGTTCTTTTCCCATTGTTTGTCAGAGGAAGTTAACAAAGGCCCATGTACCGTGAAAAATAGCACTTAGAGTTTTACTGCCTTGTTGGTGGCATCTGTGCAGCGCAAAGAAAGTTGCAATTGGTTTCAGTGGTAAATGAGTGCAGTGTGTGATGTTGCAAAGGTTATGTGGTCTTGTGTGTAAGGTACAGGGATGAATTGAGGTCTAAAGTGCACCGGAGTAAGTATGGGCGGAAAATTAGTTCCGCTCGCGGAATTTGCGGATTTTCTGCGATTTTGCGATCCGCGAATCGTGCGAAATCGCGGCAAAATCCGCGAATCCGTGAGCGGGACGAATTTTGCTCAGGAAGCACTTACAGGGTTACAGCAGGTGCCCAAGTTGAAGCTAATTTCTTTGTAATTGTTAGAATCGGCTGGTCTCTAGTTGGCAGAGGTATACACTTCTGACAAATAGGGACCCACCTCCTCTAGTCAGGGCCAGCGGATCACACACTCAGATAACCCCCGCTCACCCCCTTGGTAGCTTGGCAGAGCAGATAGGCTTATCTCAGAGGCAGTGTGTTAAGCATTTATGACCACATACAGTAATAAAGTGAATACACCACAAATGGACACAACACAGAAGGTATTATAAAAATAAGGATGTTTATATAAGGCTTAGCACAAAACCAAATAACGACAAAAATATACCACAAGCTTAATAAATAGTCTTTGGAAGGAAAAATAATAGTTCAGGTAAAGTCTCTTCTTAGTAAACAGTTCTTTAGCAACAAAATTAAATCTTCTTCTTTAAAGCACAGTTCTTGGCAACAATGTAACCCCCACAGGAGTCACACGACGTCGAGGCAAAGTTATCCCAAAGGTTCGGTGTCGACCGCAAGGAGCGCTATGTTGAGCCCGGAGTCGAAACAGACCCAGCAAACACAGTACCTTTGGAAATGAAGAAACGATGGTCCACGGCGTCGAGATGTATCGGCGTCGAGTCTTCGGCGTCGATCGGGCCTCGGAGTCGGAGCGATCTGCAGCGGCGTCAACAGGTGTCAGGCTGGAGCAGCGCTCACAGTGGCGAAGCGGGATACGGCGTCGTCGTCGATGTCGTTGTTGCAAGAGTGAGCATTGCTCACGGCGTCGAGAAGGGCTGCGGCTTCGATGCGATCAGCTGCGGCGTCAACACAGGGTCACTTGGAGCTGGAGCCGAACTCGCTATTCACTGGCATCGCTACTGGCGTCGATCGGGCCAGGCGGCCGGCGTCGAAGGAGCGGGACACTGGAGCCGTTACTCACGATGACGAGCTGGATTCGGCGGCGTCCGTCGACGTCGAGATTGCTGATTTCTTTAGAATACTGGAAACACCATGCTCCAGTTCAAGTAGATGACGAAGTCCTTTAGCCCTGTGACTTCAGCAGGAGACTGGCACTCTTCCAGTCCTTGGAGATTTTCTTGGCAAAGCTTGAGAGTAAACACTCAGTTCTTCTCTCCTTGTTCCTTGGCAAAAATAAAGAAGCAACTGCAAGATTCCCCCCAGCAAACAGCACTCTGGCAGAAGGGGTAGGCAAGTCCTTGGATCAGCAGGCTTCTTGTCCTTGGTATAGGTTTCCTTGTCAGAAGTGATCTAAATTCTTGGTTCAGGGGTCCTTCTCTTATACCTCTTTTCTGCTTTGATCTCTTTGTCCAGGCAGGGGAATTCCCCCCATCCAGGGTTTGATGTGGGTGTTGCCAGGCCGAGGCACCTGCCCTATTCACTGTGCAGGGCAGAGTCCTCAGCCACCCAGCAGGAGGTGGAGCCAGTATTGTCACTGGCAGGAGCAGGGCATTCAGTCGCCCGGCAGGAGGTGGAGCCAGTATTGTGTCAGGCAGGGCAGGCTATCAGGAACTACTCTTCCCTCACTCTAAACGCAAATGCCTCATTCACCCCACACTGACCATTCAGACCTCTAGAGCCACCCAGCCCCTGTCACACACACACCAAACCAGCAGAGACCGGTAAATAGTTAGACAAGAAACTAGTCACTTTCTAAAAGTGCTAGTTTCAAACTCAGAATCTAAAAACCATCCATCCTAAAGGATGTGTTATTAAATTCTGAGTTCAGGGATACTAAACTCAACTTTCCACCATGCTCTCTGAGTCTATTTGGATTATATAGTGTAATAAATCCAGCAGCTCAGTCTGGCCTAAGGAGAGCAGGTAGCCTTACAATAGTAAAAAACGAAAATGGCTGTAATTCACTATTAGGACATGCCACACACATCAGGGCTTGTCCTACCTTATGCTTACAATGCACCCTGCCCGTGGGCCTACCATAGGGGTGACTGACATGAAGTTAAGGGAAGGTTTTGGGGACTGGCAAGTAGGTGTACTTGCGCAGTCAGCATGGCAGTACCAGACTGCACACAGGTTCTGCAATGGCAGACCTTAGACATATTTTACTAGGCCGCTTCTGTGGGTGGCACAACCAGTACTGCAAGCCCACCAGCAGCATTTGTATTTACAAGCCCTGGCACTCCTGGTGCACTCTACTAGGGACTGACAGTAAACCAAATAAGCCAATCATGGAATCCAAACAATGTATCAATTATCATAGGGAGCACTTGCACTGTGGCACTGATCAGCAGTGGCACAGTGCCCAAAGCAATATTCCAGTAAAACATTCTAAACAGAGGAGGCAAACAGAAAACAAATGGAGGACAGACTCATGCCAATGATGCCAGGTCTAACAGTAACCATTTACAAAATGGTTACAAAGAAATTAACTTCAACTTGGGCACCTGCTGTAGGGTTACAGCAGGTGCCCAAGTTGAAGCTAATTTCTTTGTAACCATTTACAAAATGGTTACAAAGAAATTAACTTCAACTTGGGCACTTGCTGTAACCCTGTAAGTGTTTCCTGAGCGGCGCCTCCTTGCCTACTTGCAACTATTCTCTGACCCTGCTCTGACCCTCGAAGCAGGGTCAGAGAATAGTTACAAGTAGACAATGAGGCTCCTGCAGGAAGCACTTACAGATATAGATAAAGCAGGTTGTTACATTCTGTATAGTTAAGGGTTTAGGTAACTTGTAATACTACCTCTTTAATTGCATGTGCCATGTTGTGTTTCCTTTTGCATTCTATATTCTCAACAGAGCTTTGCTCATACAGCATTCTGTACTGCTTGTCAGTTGTAACCTGTATTCTGCTGTATCAGGACTGGATGCTGTGCTGTTCAATAAACCTTCTTCAAACATACAAGTTTCCCTGGATTACTACAAAATTTGGCAACGAGGACAACTTTACTCAAGCCATCTACAGCACAGGAGCGGAGTTTGAACCCATTTTTACCATTTTTGAATTATTTGCGATTTTCTTCAATTTTATGGACTGCCTGCTTCTGGGGAAATTCGCTTTTCCCACATCGTCTGCAGAATTTGTTTCCACTAAGGATTGCTGCTTTGCTGACTTCAAAGGCATTTTTATTATTTCTTCCGTTCTTGCATTCAATTTGCATCTTTCAAGTTCGTGGTTACCTTCAGCGTGTTACCGAGCTGTCAACGTTTCCTTGGTAACACCACGCACCGCGCACCACAGCTTCCAACTCCGTCATTGTCTTGGAGACGGATTGCGTCTTTCTACAGTACAACGTGATCGCTTGTTCCTTGGCAACCGACAACATTCGTCTGGTGAAGTCGGAAAACAAGTCACGCAACGTCTCACGTCATCGCGCAGCGTCTAAAGCGTCATCCCACTTTGACACAACGTGCCTCCATTTTGTTTCCTTAATGTTGCCTAGCAACCTCTTTACGGAGACTTACACAGAGATTGCAGTGTTAATTTCACTTTAACGCGAACATTTAATAACTTCAGCATTTATTTATTCTTCTGTGTTCAACATTAGCGCTTACATTTTTTTTTAATCGTTTTTGTTGAATTGGAGCCTGACTGAAAACCGGAATATAATACAATACTCTTCCTGAAGCACAACGGACAACGCTATTCTTCTCAATTTGCATAAGTACTTTGACAATTCAGTACCTTGTTTTCATTTCATCTTGTGACTTCATATTTATTTATTTATTTAGTTATTTTATTTTATTTATTTATTTAGTTATTTTTTTTTTTGCTGTTATTTACTAATTTTTGAATCTTTTCCATTCTATTGTACATTATAACTATGCAGTTTGATCCTCCTGCTAAATTTCTACAGATCAAGGGCGATCCTCCCATGCCTTGGTCAAGATGGAAAGAGGAGTTTTTCAACTACATGAAAGCTATTGATGGAGAGCGTATGGGGGCGGAAAGAAAAAAAAGTATTCTGTTACATTATTTAGGCTCTGAGGGTCAAGAGATTTTTAGAACCTTACCTCAATTTTCAGTTCCTGGTGGTAGTGGTGATTCTGTGAATGTCTATTCTGAGGCTCTTGGTAGATTAGAGAAACGATTCAAGCCTACGGCTAATATTGCTTTAAATCGTTTTAAATTCTACACTAGAGCACAAAAACAGGAGGAATCTTTTGATGATTTTCTCACTGCTTTAAGAGCCTTAACCTTACACTGTAATTTTGGTTCCATGGCTGATGAAATGATCCGTGATCAGATCATTGTTCATGTTAAGAACAAAAAGGTTCAAGATAAATTATGGTGTATAGGTGATCCTAATTTAGAAGAAACCATTTCCATCGCTAAATCCACAGAAATGTCAGAAAAATGGATGGATATAGTAGTTAAACAAACTTCTAATTCTAATTCTGGTAAAACCAATATGGAAGAAGAAGTATGTATTGTTAAATCTAAGGGTGATGAAAAAACTGTTATTCCTTTTCAAACTAGAACTAAAAATTATTTTAGTGTCAATAACAGAAGGTCAGACTTTAATAATACTTCTATATCATGTTATAAGTGTGGTAGTAGATCACACATTGCCTCTTTTCAGGGCTGTCCTGCTGTGAACAAAACATGTAATATTTGTAGTAAGTTGGGGCATTTCAGTAATGTTTGTAGAGAAAGACGATATAATTCTCAATCACGTCCTGGACGTTCACTTATGCCCACTCCCACTCCTACCAAAGTATCTTCAATTGGTATTGTTGATGAAGTTAAACAAGAATTTGATCGTGGATATGTTGTCTCTATTCTTCAAAGTGAGTGTGTGGGGTTAACCAGTAGGAAATCTCCCAAATGTGTTTTTCATGTTTCATCTGTTGCTATTGAACTTATGGTAGATTCTGGGTCTCCATGGACAATAATTACCAAGGAGTATTTTAATGAAAAATTACTAAGTGTATGTGATCAAGCTAACTTACAACCTTCAGATATATTAGCAGAAGGGTTCAACGGGAATAAGATCGATATTGAAGGTTTCTTTAATGTACCTTTATGTTTTAGAGGTAGGTCAGCTCAGATCAAACTATATATTGCTATTAAAGGAGTCAACGTACTTGGTTGGCATGACCAATGGGAGCTTGGTATCACTTTAAATCCACGTGCCAAGGATCCTATCTCTTTATGTAGTGAACAAGAGATGTTCAATTCTATTTGTGACATTCATGAAAAGGATAATGATATCTTATTCTGGAGCAAAAAATTTAACAAAGTTTTCTGTGACCATTTGGGTAAATTGGAAAACTTTGCACACAAAATTGTGTTGAAGGAAGGTGCAGTGCCAGTTAAACAAAAGCTAAGAGGAGTTCCTCTAAACGTTAGAGATGAGTTGAAAGAAATGTTGGATGATCTGCTTAAAGACAACATTATAGAGCCTATTGAATCGTCAGAATGGGTTTCGCCCATTGTTTTGGTGCGTAAGCCTGACCAAAAATTAAGGGTCTGCATTGATTTGAGAGCACTTAATTCCAATATCGTTATAGATTGTCATCCCCTTCCCAACATTAATGAGCTTGTTTCCCTGTTTGATGGTGCGCAGATTTTTTCCACATTGGATCTTAGATCTGCGTACCATCAAATTGAGCTTACTGAGGATTCCAAGAAATATACAGCCTTCATTACTCCCATGGGACTGTTTCAATACAGAAGGATGCCGTTTGGGTTGGCATCCGCTGCCTCCGTTTTCCAACGAGTTATGTTCCAAATTTTTAGAGTTCTTGATAAATTTGTTAAGTGCTTTCAAGACGATATATTGATTTTCTCAAAAAATGAGGTAGAACATACGTCACACTTAAGTGATGTGTGTAGTAGACTGGAGAAGTATGGGCTTACTCTCAAGGCACATAAATGCAAACTTTTTAGGAGGTCAGTTGAATATTTAGGCCATACTTTATCGGGGGAAGGTCTAATTCCTAAAAAATCTAATGTTGATGCTATTCTCAGTGCTCCAGCCCCAAAGAATAAGGAACAACTGCTTTCCTTTTCTGGCATGTGTGAATATTATAGTAAATTTGTTGTAAATTTTGCTACAAAATGGAACCACTAAGAAGATTACTAAGACAGAGTAATACTTTTGTGTGGGAGGATGAACAGGAAAAGGCTTTCACTGATATTAAACGTGACATTGTGAATTCCCCAACTTTGAAACCGTTTAGGATGGGCAAGAAGTGTATCATCACTACTGATGCAAGTATGTATGGTCTTGGGTGTGTGCTATCTCAGACAGATGGTGTTTCAGAATGGAATGTAGCTTTCTCCTCTAGAACTTTGAATGAGACGGAACGCAGGTATGCAGTTATTGAACGTGAGTTGCTTTCCTGTGTGTGGGCCATTGAACATTATAGAATTTACATTTGGGGCAGTAAGTTTATTCTGAGGACTGACCATAAGCATATTTTATCCGCTGGTGGTGGTTGGAACTCAACGGCAAGGATTGCACATCTCACGTCAAGGTTACAAGAATACAATTTTACAGTAGAATATATCCCAGGGAAGAAAAATGTTACTGCTGACTGTCTGTCACGCCTTCCTTGTGAAAGTAAGTTGACAGTGTTAATGGACTTCGAGAAGTTGATTTTGTGTTGGGGTTAACTGATTTAGTCTCTTCCCAGTATCAGGATATATCTGAACAGTTTTGGATGGAATGTCAAGATAAGGATGAGAAATTTGTTAAATTAAAGAAATATCTCCTAGAGGGTTGGCCAAGCAAAGCCAACGTTGGGGATGATTTACTGCTGTTTTATAATGTAGCTGAAGAGTTATGGTGTGAAGGTGGTTTGTTTTTTAAATCTGAGAAATGTATTCCACCAAGTGGAGTGCAAGAGCTTATCCTCAAATTAGCACACAAGACTCATCCAGGGATCTCGGCTATGAAGCGCATTATAAGGTTGCATTTTTGGTGGCCAGGCATGGACAGGTTTGTTGACCGCACTGTTAGAGAATGTAGTAAGTGCTGTACCAACGACAAGATGTTAAAATTACATGTTCCACCCCTTAAAACAGTGAAATGGCCAGAGTTCCCTTGGAATAAGATAGCTTTTGACATTTCGGGCCCTTTCCAGGTTTTACCGGAAACTTCGCGTTTTGCATTGGTTATTATAGATTACCATTCGAAATGGCCAGAGGTGAAATTTGTAGCTAAAATCACTTCTGAGGTTGTCATATCCTTTTCAAGGAGGTTTTTGCAAGAGAAGGTTGTCCTTCGGTGTTGGTGTCAGATAATGGTGTGCAGTTAGTCTCCTCTGAAATGGAATCGTTTTTACAGTCTTGCAATATTAAACATATCTGTACATCTCTTTATGAACCACACGAAAACGGACAGGTTGAGCGTTTTAACCGAGTTTTGAAGGGTTTTGTTGCTGATGCTATCAAGGAGAACGGCAATTGGTTGAATGGTATTAGACAGAAACTTTGGACTTATCGCATAACTCCTCATACCACCACGGAGGTTAGCCCATTCAAATTACCTAAAGGTAGGAATCCTGCGTCAGACATATGTCCTTGGTGGTTTAAGGAAAGATGTGAAGGTTTGGGAGAGAATGTGGTTGATATTAAAGAAGTTGCAAACAGAGTCAGTTGCAAACAAAATAAGTCTGCAGTGTGGTACAACAAGAAGTGGAAAACAAAAAAGCATAATTTGTGTGTTGGTGATTGGGTCAGAATTCTTAAACCTTTTATGGTTAGCAAAGGTATGAGCAAGTTTGGTAGACCAATTCAAATTAAAAGAGTGTTCAGTAATTCTGTCATCACTCAAGATGGCAAAGTCTGGAATTTGAGGAGGGTTGCTAAATGTCCAACACAAGATGTTGTACAGTTCCAGTCTCATGATAATTCTGACAAAGGCTACGGTCCTAATGGTGGTATTGTTTCTGGTCCCTTTTCTGACTCAGTGGCATCAAGAATCAAAGATGATAAGCGTGTCTGAAGAAGACCTACTTCCTTACAAGATTTTGTATAGTATGATGTTCTGTTCATTTATTTAAAGAGGGAGGCGTGTTACATTCTGTATAGTTAAGGGTTTAGGTAACTTGTAATACTACCTCTTTAATTGCATGTGCCATGTTGTGTTTCCTTTTGCATTCTATATTCTCAACAGAGCTTTGTTCATACAGCATTCTGTACTGCTTGTCAGTTGTAACCTGTATTCTGCTGTATCAGGACAGGATGCTTTGCTGTTCAATAAACCTTCTTCAAACATACAAGTTTCCCTGGATTACTACACAGGTGCCTGAGTTGAAGGGCAAAATCAGTAACTCCTTAATCAGCCCAAAAAAATGTGCGTTTTGTCGAGGCTGGGCAGGTGTGTCTTCTCCTTATATGTACCATCAAAAAATAGCTATGATCCTAGATGGAGGCCTTTGCATCCTTCACTTTCACAAGCTCAATCCCCGTGCAGTTCCTGTGACCACAAGCTTCTTTCTCCCCATCTGCTGCTCTGTCCTTTTTTACACATAAGAGGCATGTGAACTCACATAGAAGCCCCCCCGTTTCCCCCCCCACACAGACTAGCGGTGTGCACCGTCTTCCCGCTCTTTACAAACTATGATGGACAGCTCACTCGAGGGACCCCGACACCCTTCGGCGCAATGGCAAAGTTAATCAGCCCCCCAAAAAATGTGCGTTTTGTCTAGGCTGGGCAGTTCCTGTGACCACGAGCTTCTTTCTCCTCATCTGCTGCTCTGATCGGTGCCTGTCCTTTTATACACACAAGAGGCATGTGAAATCGCATAGAAGCCCCCCACATTGTTTGCCCCCACACACTAGCGGTGTGCACCGTCTTTCCGCCCTTTAGCCACTATGATGAACAGCTCACTCGAGGGACCCCGGCCCCTTCAGCGCGATGGCAAAGTTAATCAGCCCAAAAATGTGCGCTTTGTTGAGGCTGGGCAGGTGTGTTTTCTCCCCATATCTACTGTCGAAAATTATCTATGATGCTTGATGGAGGGCTTTGCATCCTTGACTTTCACGAGCTCTATCCCTGTGCAGTTCCTGTGACCACAAGCTTCTTTCTCCCCATCTGCTGCTCTGATCGGTGCCTGTCCTTTTATACACACAAGAGGCATGTGAACTCGCATAGAAGCCCCCCCGTTTAACCCCCCACACACACACACTAGTGGTGTGCACCGTCTTCACGCCCTTTAGCCACTATGATGGACAGCTCACTCGAGGGACCCCGGCCCCTTCAGCGCGATGGCAAAGTTAATCAGCCCAAAAATGTGCGCTTTGTCGAGGCTGGGCAGGTGTGTGTTCTCCCCATATCTACAGTCGAAAATTATCTATGATGCTTGATGGAGGCCTTTGCATACTTGACTTTCACGAGATCTATCCCTGTGCAGTTCCTGTGACCACAAGCTTCTTTCTCCCCATCTGCTGCTCTGATCGGTGCCTGTCCTTTTATACACACAAGAGGCATGTGAACTCGCATAGAAGCCCCCCCGTTTATCCCCCCACACACACACACACACTAGTGGTGTGCACCGTCTTCACGCCCTTTAGCCACTATGATGGACAGCTCACTCGAGGGACCCCGGCACCCTTCGGCGCGATGGCAAAGTTAATCAGCCCCCAAAAATGTGCATTTTGTCCAGGCTGGGCAGTTCCTGTGACCACAAGCTTCTTTCTCCCCATCGGCTGCTCTGATCGGTGCCCGTCCTTTTATACACACAAGACGCATGTGAACTCGCATAGAAGCCCCCCAACCCGTTTGCCCCCCCCCACACACTAGTGGTGTGCACCGTCTTCTGCCCTTTAGCCACTATGATGGACATCTCACTCGAGGGACCCCGGCGCCCTTCAGAGCGATGGCAAAGTTAATCAGCCCCAAAAAATTGTGCGCGTTGTCGAGGCTGGACAGGTTTGTGTTCTCCCCATATCTACAGTCGAGAATTAGCTATGATGCTTGATGGAGGCCTTTGCTTCCTTGACTTTCACAAGCTCTATCCCCGTGTAGTTCCTGTGACCACAAGCTTCTTTCCCCCCATCTGCTGCTCTGATCGGTGCCTGTCCTTTTATGCACTGAAGAGGCATGTGAACTCGCATAGAAGCCCCCCTGCTCCCCCCCCACACACTAGCGGTGTGCACCGTCTTCCCGCCCTTTAGCCACTATGATGGACAGCTCACTCGAGGGATCCCGGCACCCTTCGGCGCGATGGTAAAGTTAACCAGCCCCCCAAAAATGTGCGTTTTGTCCAGGCTGGGCAGTCCCTGTGACCACGAGCTTCTTTCTCCCCATCTGCTGCTCTGATCGGTGCCTGTCCTTTAATACACAGAAGAGGCATGTGAACTCGCATAGAAGCCCCCCCGTTTGCCCCCCCACACACACACTAACGGTGTGCACCTTTTTCCCGCCCTTTACACACGATGATGGACAGCTCACTTGAGGGACCCCGGCGCCCTTCGGTGCGATGGCAAAGTTACACACACATGGTCACTGGAGGCAACTCTTCTGGCCCTACGCAGCTGTAGTGCAAGAAAAGCACTATGGGGCAGATTTATGTTAACTGGCGCATCCCCAGGGATGCGCCAGTTAACGTGCGCCACAGTGCGCCACAGCTCCGCCAACCATGGTGCGTCGCATTTATAATGCGGCGCACCATGGTGCAAAAACGGCACAGATGCGTGACGCATCTGTGCTGGAAATGTGGCGCATTGCTGGAGTTGCGTTGCAAGCGCGACGCAGCTCCAGCAAGGCTCGGGGTGCCCCATCTACACAATGCTGCGTCAAGACCTACGCCTGCTTCAAGCAGGCGCAGGGTTTTGACGCAGCATTGCCCTGAAAGTGACTGAGTGAAATCTCATAGATTTCACTCAGCCACTTTCAGGAGGCGTTCCTGCGCAGGAACACCCCACCCCTGCGCAGGAACGCCTCCTTATGGCGCAGTGCTTTACAACGTGACGCATCTCCTAGATGCGTCACGTTGTAAATAGGGCGCATTGTTTGCGCCGCAGTTGCGTCAAATAAAGTGACGCAATTGTGGCGCAAAGAGGCGCAACGGCCTCATAAATCTGCCCAAAACATTTATCCAACGAGGTAGCACTTACTAGTTAGCCAGTAGAAAGTACTCCAGTTAAGTATGGTGCAAAATCGCAAACAAATCCACAAATTCGCGGGAAAATCTGCGGATTTTTTTGCGATTTTGCGCGAATTCATGAACTGCTGATTTGCATACTTACACCTGAGTAATGTAGAAGAAATGGCGTTCTGCAGATAGAAGCCTGTGGGAAAATACTGTGGAGGGGGGGCTTTAACACGGACATGGTTTATTAACTTCAGTGAAATGCTAGAAATGAAATGTTGTTTGCTCACTTTGTGTATTGGTTTGTGCATACTTGTCAAGCTTCCTGCTGGTGCTGAACCTGCAAACATCACAGGAGCAGCAGATTGAGAGACTGGAATGACACATCCCTTGAGCCCCCCTTTCCTCTCTTATTTTCTCCCGGTGTATAATAGTTCCTGTTCCCTTGTTTGCAAAAGGAAGGTAACAGAGGGCTATCTGTGATGATTCTCACAGGTCTATTGGGGACAAGTGAGGAACACAGAGAAAGTCTTAATGTAGTTCTATGGTATAGAAAAAAACTGCACACAGTTGCAACTTACATTTCAATCCAATTTACATTACTCAATGATTTGTCTTAGCAGTTTAACGTTGCTGAGGTATGTCTATGCTTCAACATCTATTTTCACACGAGTTATGTATTGGAATATCTGATACCTATAAAACATAAGTATAGATCCAGTTGTATGTTTCTTTTAAGTATTATGCCAATAAGAAAAGGCATAGTGAGATGTATGCATCCTTTGAGTAATATCGTGAGACTTTGAACTGTGATATGGAAAGGGTTTTCTAGTTTGCATTTGGGAGGCCAAACATTGTTAGTAGTTGCTGAGTAGTGAGATGCAAGAGGCCAATGAGGTTAAAGACATGATTGGAAATGATTTAGTGATTATGGTACTTTGTATAAGTGTTTGGGAAGGTGTTGTTGAAGAACGCAGTATAATTGTGTGGAAAGAGTAGTGTTTTGGCATTTGAAATCCAGAAAATAGTAATGTAAATAATTGCTTTGTAATTAATATCAGTAATTATATGAAATGATTTTAAAATATTGAATACATGTAAGAAACTAATAAAACTGTTCTTTGCTTTTCAGAAAAATATTCAGTTTGGATCACAATTTCATGATGGCAAGAAAAGATGAAAAGAGAAGGATACAAAAAAAGAGATCTACTTAAAGAAAAAGAAACAAAAGGAGTCAAAAACAAATTATAGGATAAAGTTTGTTTAGGTAAGACTACTAAACAGTTTCTCAAAAAAGTTGTGGAGAAATTATATGAGAAGAATAGAAATGAAAGGACAAAGAAGATTTGCTCAACTAATGAGAAGGCGAATGATACTTGAAATGGAAAAAAGAAAGCAGAAAATAAGGAAAAAACACAAGTTGCACGAAGACAAAAACAACTTCAAGAGATTCAACAACGACTTTTTTGAAGTAGAATTTATTGAAAGATTGTAAAAAGTATTAAAGAAGATTGCTAGCATACAAACAAAAGGAGGGGATTGAAACTGTCGTAGATACTGCTTTTAACTTGAA
Organism: Lissotriton vulgaris; assembly: GCF_964263255.1. Lineage (NCBI taxonomy): Eukaryota > Metazoa > Chordata > Amphibia > Caudata > Salamandridae > Lissotriton > Lissotriton vulgaris. The sequence goes on along the minus strand of NC_141689.1, from coordinate 417,623,352 downwards.
AAGAAAATAATTTATATTAATTCTAAAAAGGATGAATTCTTTAAATAAAACAATGAAGTTTCTGAAAGACAAAAGCAAAAGAAAAAGGCTTGTAATAATAGAAGTAACTTTTGTAAAACTTTCAGTGGTGAGTGGAAACACATTTCTACTAGTGAGCGTTTCTTTAATGAAGAAAGCTACTTTCAATTTTGGAAAAGGTGATGGACAGAGTTTCTGAATGATGCAGAATACTCCTACCCAGTCAAGAGATCAGGGCTTGATCCATCACAGTTTTTTAGCTCACTGCACCATCCCAGCTTCAGAACCTGACTATATGCAAATTAGTCTGTTCCTGTCCCAGTGCATGATGGGAACAGGGCAAACCAAACTACCAAGCCAATTCTTAAACTGGGAAGGAGACAAGCTACCGGGGACCGGTTTCTGGCATTTCAGCCTCGTCGGCCCGGCTTGCTTGAATCCTGATGGTGCAATGAGCTAGGGACTCACGTCTGAGTATACCCTCCCACACATAGTGTGGATATAATCAATTTTGGAAAAGGTGATGGACAGAGTTTCTGAATGATGCAGAATACTCCTACCCAGTCAAGAGATCAGGGCTTGATCCATCACAGTTTTTTAGCTCACTGCACCATCCCAGCTTCAGAACCTGACTATATGCAAATTAGTCTGTTCCTGTCCCAGTGCATGATGGGAACAGGGCAAACCAAACTACCAAGCCAATTCTTAAACTGGGAAGGAGACAAGCTACCGGGGACCGGTTTCTGGCATTTCAGCCTCGTCGGCCCGGCTTGCTTGAATCCTGATGGTGCAATGAGCTAGGGACTCACGTCTGAGTATACCCTCCCACACATAGTGTGGATATAATCAATTTTGGAAAAGGTGATGGACAGAGTTTCTGAATGATGCAGAATACTCCTACCCAGTCAAGAGATCAGGGCTTGATCCATCACAGTTTTTTAGCTCACTGCACCATCCCAGCTTCAGAACCTGACTATATGCAAATTAGTCTGTTCCTGTCCCAGTGCATGATGGGAACAGGGCAAACCAAACTACCAAGCCAATTCCCCGGTAGCTTGTCTCCTTCCCAGTATAAGAATTGGCTTGGTAGTTTGGTTTGCCCTGTTCCCATCATGCACTGGGACAGGAACAGACTAATTTGCATATAGCCAGGTTCTGAAGCTGGGATGGTGCAGTGAGCCAAAAAACGGTGATGGATCAAGCCCTGATCTCTTGACTGGGTAGGAGTATTCTGCATCATTCAGAAACTCTGTCCATCACCTTTTCCAAAATAGATTTTTATCCACACTATGTGTGGGAGGGTATACTCAGACGTGAGTCCCTAGCTCATTGCACCATCAGGATTCAAGCAAGCCGGGCCGACGAGGCTGAAATGCCAGAAACCGGTCCCCGGTAGCTTGTCTCCTTCCCAGTATAAGAATTGGCTTGGTAGTTTGGTTTGCCCTGTTCCCATCATGCACTGGGACAGGAACAGACTAATTTGCATATAGCCAGGTTCTGAAGCTGGGATGGTGCAGTGAGCCAAAAAACGGTGATGGATCAAGCCCTGATCTCTTGACTGGGTAGGAGTATTCTGCATCATTCAGAAACTCTGTCCATCACCTTTTCCAAAATAGATTTTTATCCACACTATGTGTGGGAGGGTATACTCAGACGTGAGTCCCTAGCTCATTGCACCATCAGGATTCAAGCAAGCCGGGCCGACGAGGCTGAAATGCCAGAAACCGGTCCCCGGTAGCTTGTCTCCTTCCCAGTATAAGAATTGGCTTGGTAGTTTGGTTTGCCCTGTTCCCATCATGCACTGGGACAGGAACAGACTAATTTGCATATAGCCAGGTTCTGAAGCTGGGATGGTGCAGTGAGCCAAAAAACGGTGATGGATCAAGCCCTGATCTCTTGACTGGGTAGGAGTATTCTGCATCATTCAGAAACTCTGTCCATCACCTTTTCCAAAATAGATTTTTATCCACACTATGTGTGGGAGGGTATACTCAGACGTGAGTCCCTAGCTCATTGCACCATCAGGATTCAAGCAAGCCGGGCCGACGAGGCTGAAATGCCAGAAACCGGTCCCCGGTAGCTTGTCTCCTTCCCAGTATAAGAATTGGCTTGGTAGTTTGGTTTGCCCTGTTCCCATCATGCACTGGGACAGGAACAGACTAATTTGCATATAGCCAGGTTCTGAAGCTGGGATGGTGCAGTGAGCCAAAAAACGGTGATGGATCAAGCCCTGATCTCTTGACTGGGTAGGAGTATTCTGCATCATTCAGAAACTCTGTCCATCACCTTTTCCAAAATAGAAAGCTACTTTCAAGACAACAATTTACCATTTGCAGTTGATACTCGAGGTCGCTGTTATGAAGTTCAGAATGGTTGTCCCATTGCAAAAAAAGAAATAGTTGTTGTGAGTGCAGAAGAATTAATAGCTCAAGAAGTGCAAGGGAAACGCACACAAGCTCCTGTACATAAGTGGGATTGTAGCAGTATTTGCAGTATTCAACAGGAATCTATTGACATAATGTGAAATATTTTACGACAATATGCACAGAAAGGTGTTAAACAGAAGATTAGGTTGTTACAAGGGCTAGATCCATGGAATGTAAGATAATATAGTAAGAAGCAGAGTCATTCTCTGGCTTTTCTTTTGAGAAAAGTGTGTAGAAGTACTTTTCATCACTTAAGAATGTTAGCAGTACACCACTCAGGAATGCAGACGTTTGTAAGGAAAGCTACTATGTAAAGGCTCTTAAGTGAACTGAACACAGCTTTTTTACACAGTTGTTTATCAGATGTAGACAAAATGTGTGATGAAATTGAATGTCATTTATTTGGTACAGAACAGCAGAGTGTAGAAACTGAGAGCTTGGCAACTGCAGATGTTTAAGAATATGGGAAAGAGATAAGCAATGATCAGTTTGAAGAAGAAATTACAAAGTTTAAGACAGTGTGTTGTGAAAAACCAAACTATGGGGTCGATTTCAATGGCGGACGGAAGGACAACCGCTGGCCTGGAGAAGGTGGAAAATGCCTTTTACAGTCCGCAAGCTGCGGATAGTCCGCCATATTAGGATCGGAAGCACTGTCAAATTTCCGTACGCCGCGGAAGAACGCGAACCGCCGCGTAAATACACCCGACCTCGCAGTGGACGTAACCAATCTAGAGACACCGCCGTACAGAATGACGACTCGACCGTCCTCAAAATCACTATGGCGGAAACAACACAGCAAATCGCAACAGAAAAACCACCAGCCCAAACACGGCAGAACCACCACAGCTCAGAGGCAAAACATTGCAGAGAGACCCACCACAGTCAGGCCACCGTCATGGACCCAGCTCTACACGCATTCCCACTACTCTTCGTGCTCCACCACCAGCAAGTCAAGGACCGTCGCCGACGACGACACAGATACGCAAACACACCAGCCGCGGTCGATAGGGGAGTACCTGCCGGGGCGGTGACATGGGGAGGTGGAGGGGCAGGGTGGGGGTTAGTAATGTATGGATAATGGATGTTTGCAGGTAAGTAAACATATAAATAAATCAAACGACTTTCGTTGCATGCACTGCATCGCATATGGGTATGCAGTGCATGCAATGAAATTAGTTTGATTCATATACATGTTGACGTACCTGCAAACATCCATTATCCATACATTACTAAACCCCAGCCTGCCCCCCCCCCTCCACATGTCACCGCCCCGGCAGGTATTCCCCTACCGACCGCGGCTGCAACATGCACACCACGCACGTGTCGAAGCCCCTGCCCACAACCGAACCCCAGGCCTGGACATGAACACACATACATGCACCACCAGCAAAACCACCTGGGTGCAACTGACCCCACTCACCCAGAACACACATGCACCGCGGGCGGTGGGTAACTGCCTGGAGCCGGCGGTGGGTAACTGGCCATGGCCATCCATGCCACAGTAGCATCAATACACAAATCAGGCACCCACCGCCCGCTCCCGGCGATGGGTGCCGCTATGTGACTGAAAGGGGGGATACCAACTGCCATTTCCACTTGCACATTCAAATGTATCTGTAAGCCTGCCCCGCCCCCGCGGAATGTGTGCTCCGCCATTGCCATGCCAGCGAGTAATGATTTTCAAATGATGCACAATTGCGGTAGCGCGCACATGCGGTTGGCGGTGTGTGACCGTGATGGACCTTGACCATGCAGCCAATGGAACGCACAATTGCAGTAGCAAGGATCATTTTCTGCCCTGACGCGGTGTGTAGACACACTGCATGTCTCCACACACATGTAATGATGATAGGCGTACATGTGTTCAGGGCATGTCCGGAATGTCCGGAATGCCTCAAAACTCATCATGTTCTGACACTGGCCCGTGTTTGTTGCATGTGTGATCATACTATTGACATTGCCAGTGGTTGTCAAAGGACAGTGATGTGATCTCAAGTTGCGTCAGATGTGCATGGCAATGTGGGGACATCTTGGTTTTGAGGTCACATGTTCCAAAGTGTACACATCTACACAGTCCATTAAGGCTGTGTACCCACAGTTTGATCCAGTCGTGAGTGTGTGTTTTGTGTGTGCAAGTAGCAAAGATGGGGGAATACAAGCAAATTCCAGCTTGACCGACGGACATTGCAGGACCTTGTAGCACAATTGGCACACACCTGCAGCCACGCAGGCCATATCCTGGAGCAATTACACCCACATCAAAGGTGATGGCGGCACTTCACTTCTTCGCGACGGGCATATTCCAGTACGCAGTTGGTCATGCCGGGGGGGATGTCCCAATCCATGTATAGCATGGTACTGCAGGATGTGCTGGAAGCCATGATGCGTTACAAGGATGATTCCATCCATTTCCCATGTCCGGCAGAGTTGGCAGCAGTGAAAGGGGACTTCTATGCCCTGGCCCAGATTCCACACGTAGTGGGTGCCATCGGTGGCACACATATTGGTCTAGTTCCACCCCAGGCACGTGAACCCATCTATCGCAATCGGAAGCACTACCATTCAATCAATGTGCAAGTGGTGTGCCTGGCTGACAACATCATCTCCCATGTGTGTGCCAGATTTCCGGGATCCGCACATGACTCCCACATCCTGCGGAGCAGCATTGTCCCCCAGCTGATGGCTAATCTGCATCAAGAACGTGCGTGGCTTGTAGGTGAGTGTGCTGTGATGACTACTGTGTTGTATGTGTGCCATGCTGTTCCCACCAGTCCTGGTGATGATGTATGTGTCTGTCTTCCCCCCACCTAGGTGACTCTGCGTACTCAAACTGCCCGTGGCTGCTGAGCCCCCTACGGAATCCTACTATCCCAGGTGAAATGCGCTATAATGTGGCCCATGGGAAGACACGTCGGGTGGTGGAACATATATTTGGGCTGCTGAAGTCTTGGTTTTGCTGCCTGGATAAAACCAGAGGGGCCCTGCCATATTCACCCAGCAAAGTATGCAAAATCGTGGTTACCTGCTGCATGCTCCACAACCCGGCCTTGCGCAAGGATATTGAACTGATCATGGACACTGCAGACCAACAGGTTGCTCCGCCTCCCATCCCACCCATGTCCATTGATGAGGATAGTGGGGAGGAAGAAGGTGTGGACCAGAGGCGTCAGCTCATTGACCGCTACTTTCCTTGAATGTGAGTAACTACGTCTTGTGCTGCTGTTCAATGTGTGATGTATGTTTGCTGATGATGGGTGGATGTGGTGTGTGAATGCTGCCTGTTCTGGTATGTTCTGCTTGCACATGGGTGTGGGACATGAGGTACATGGAATGCTCCCTGATGTATGTCCTGTGATCCGCTCAATTTGTGATGATTGCGGTTTGTGGGATGATGCAGTACGGTGTGGTATGATGGGTGTGATTCCGTTTCCTGACCTGTGGTTGTTGTTCTCTCATTATCCTAGGTCACTCTCACAGAGCCATGATTCCGAACAACATTGATCCCTGCACCTGGTAATGACAAAAACTAAGACAAACCTGTGTTTAAACACGGAGGACACACAGCCTTGAGTGTTTCCGTGGTTTTTATTTACAGGGTGTGGATTTGTGTGAGTACATTCTTACAAAATGGTGGTGGAGGGGAAGAGTGAGTTAAAGGTCATGTCAGATGATACCACCTTGTAGACACCACATTTTGTGGTGCACACCTAGTCATGTGCCAGTGCTTGGCAATGTGGGGCAAGATAGTTTACAGAGTGAATGCCAGGCTCAAGGAAGGGTGAAGTCAGTGCTGGCCCCTCTTCTGGCGAGTGGCTGGTGCATTGCCACTGCTCTCTCCTGAACCCAGCCTCGGACGGCCCCTCCGTCTCCGAGCCGGAGTGGACCCAGCTGTGGTGGCAGGTTGTTCGGGGAGACACCTCCCTGTCAGTGGCCTCAGGTGATGGTGGTGGTGTCCTGTCCCATTGGCCACTTGGGGGAGGAGGAGGTGGTGTGTTGCGGGATAACCACTCCCTCCAAACAGATGTTTGCTTCCCCATGAGGTCCACCATTTGTCCCATATGGTTGTCCATGGACCTCAACAGCTGGCGGGTCTCAAGTGAGTCTTGGCACGAAAGATCCGCCTGTGCCTGCGACTGCTTGTACGACGCATGCACTCTTGAAATGGCATCTAGGGTCTCGGTCCCAGGATTGGGTGGGTCTTGTCCCCCACCTTGCCTTGCACCTGCCCTCCTGTTCGAAAGCTGTGGCCTCACCTGTGTACTCACCCATCCACTCTCCCTGCTAGGCTGTTATGTTGATGGTCCACCATCGTCCAATGGGTCAGGGAGGGTGGCACAGGCAGGAGTAGTGGTGGTGGTGGTGGTAGCTGCACAGGTCACAATGGCAGTAGTTGCTGTGGTTCCTCTGGCCAAGGTGGTGGGGGCAGGGATGTCCTGGGAGCCTGATGGCCCTGGGAGTATAGGCGGACCGGCATCGCCCTCTGCACCCGAGGTGTCCAGGGAACCATCACCGGAGAGTTCATGCTGTGAGGGGGACGAATGGTGCTGGCGGTTGCTGCTTTCTCCTGCCAGTTCTCGGTCACCTGAGGGACAAGAATTTAAGAATCAATGCTGTGGACATGGCAGGTTGGTTGTTGTTACATTTCAATTTCCTAGGGATTCAGGACATGTTATTGATGTCATCACATTGGTGTGGTACACAGTACTGGGTCTTATGGTGGTGTGGAGGTGGGGAGAAAATACTTGGATATGTGTGGTGCTGTTCTGCTATTGGATGATACCCCTGGACTCTGTGTAGTTTGGTAGTCATTTTGACATTGTTGCTGAGGCTCTGCAATGTGGACTAGGCCATGCTCACCAGGGTTGTGGACAACCTACCATGCTACTGAACCTGGTCTAGTCATTGTCAAAAGAGGCATATGTTGGTCTTTCATGTGGATGGTCTACCTTGTGTTAGGGACAGGGTTTGGACATTGCATCCATGTGCCTTGTGTCAGGAAACACATTGTACTTGCTGTTGTGGGTATGTCAAGTCTCACATCATGCATAGACTGCCTACTACATGGATTGTGTGGGCTGCCACCATGTCCAAATTTCCCCTTGCTGGTTCTTTGATGCATGCAGATGTGACGCTTCTCTTACATGTGTGAAAGGGTCTGTTATTTGTGGGTCCTTCTGGGGACATATGGTACTTGTTTGTTGTTCGACGAATGCAGTATGCAGGCACTGCGTACTCACCTGTCCCATGTTTAATTTCACATTTTAACCATGGAGTTACTATGAAGCCATGTGTTGTGTTGCTCCTCGCTGCAATCATGAGGGTAAAGGGTGCACATTGGAATTTGGAGTACAGACTTCCCCCTCACACCCACACCTCCCTGTGAAGATGGCTACCTACCTGTAAGTTTGAAGAGGGAGATGCACTGGTCAGCACATGGTGGGGGGACTCCATCTTGCTCTGGGATGGGACAAGGGGGCCTGTTGGGAGTTGTAGTGCTGACCTCTCACCCAACCCCACCCTCCCTGTAGTCATGGGGGCCTGTTGGGAGATGTAGTGCTGACCTCTCACCCACCCCCACCCTCTTGTAGTCATGGGGGCCTATTGGGAGTTGTAGTGCTGGCCTCTCACCCACCCCCACCCTCCCTGTAGTCATGGGGGCCTGTGGGGAGTTGTAGTGCTGGCCTCTCACCCACCCCCACCCTCCCTGTAGACATGGGGGCCTGTTGGGAGTTGTGGCATTAGCTGCTTGACCACATGCAAGCCTGCGAACATAGGAGGCTACATGGTTGATCATGGTGGGTTCATTTGAGCCCTGGGCTTCACATTTGGGTGACTGTGTGGTCCACATGCATGGATTGGAGCCTGGGAGATGTGTCTTAGCAGTTGTGCAAGGCAGGACATGACAGTGTGATAGTGGTAATTGGTTTGTACTTACCAGCCTCCACTCCCTCGTCTATTCCGTCCAGGCTCTCAGGGTGCAGTGTGCCTAGCACCTTCTCCTCCCATTCAGTGTATGGTATTTGATCCATGGGAGTGCCACCACCTGTGTTGTGTGCCCGCAGGTGGTTCTTGGCCCTGATGCCTTTCACCCTTGCCTTGAGGTCGTGCCACTGCCTCTGGATATCATGTTTGGTGCTTGTCACGGTCCCTGAAGCATTCACTCTGGTCACTATCCTGTCCCACATAGTGGTTTTAGTTGCCAAGGTGGTCTGCTGCAATAGGGTACCGAACAGATGTGGTTCGACATGGATGATTTCATCCATGATGACCTTCAACTCACTCTCTGTGAACTTGCGGTTTTTCTTGGAGGCCATGGTGTGTGATGTGCAAGGTGTTGGGGGTGTTGGGTGTGCAGGTTGTGGTATGTAGGGATGGTGTTGTGGGGGTTGATGTGTTGGGTGTCTTGGTGTGCAGGTTGTATGTGTGTTTGTGTGTGTCTGTTTTGTGTGATGTGTGCCTCTTTCTTGCAGCTGTGCTGTGATGCAAAGGATTGTGGTAATGGGAGGGATTCCTTTTATACTCTGTGTGGTGGTTGTGTCCCAATGGTTTTTTGCAGTCAGGTGTTCTGTGGGTGTGGAGACATGGATGCTCTTGTTTGTGCTGGGGGGTGTGGCATTGCGGCATGTAGTTGTTGGGGGTGGGTGTTCCAGGTGGGTGTGTGTCCTGTTTTTTTGGTTTACTATTTACTTCCGTCCGCCATTTTTGTTTCGGTTTGACAGCAGGGGTGATGTTCGTTTGGTCCTTCCGCAGCCAAGCTCCGTTTGTCGTTGCTTTTCTTCCGCGGCGGTCGTGGACGGTGGTGAGTTCCATTGGGATGGTGGGGTTATCCTAATCGTGCAGGCGGTCCTTCCGCAGGTCTGGCGCTGGTTGGGCCTGTTTCCGCGGGCGTTGCGCCCGCGGCGGAAGGTGTTTCTGTGGTACCGTTCACTTTGGTGTGATCCATCCGCCGCGGCCGGTGTGTGATGGTGGAAATATCCTAATCGCACCGGCGGTTTATCCGCGGTGTATCTGCAGTATATTTGCCGCGACCATGGCGGTCGGACCTGTTTCTGTCCGCCATCGTAATCGGCCTCTATGTTTGTATTTGTTGTCGATGTACTCATTATAAAAGTCAAACTAGGAATGTTATTTTGTATTTAAAAAGTGAAAAGGAGAACAATGAAAGGTGGCAGCAATTTGTTTCAAAATCTGATTAATTGGTTTTAATAACTTCTTAGACATGCATCACATAAACAACTTACAATTATGGCAAGTAAAGGGGAAAAGCCACGCGTAATAGAAAGCGCCTGAAAGTAACATCTTCGTCACAAGTTCTGTGGCTTGAAATCCCAATCCAATAGACAATCTCAGTCTGTTGTTGTGTGCAGGTCATCAAATAGCTTACGAATCGCCCACTATATCGGGGTCGTACAGAAGAACTTTACAAATTATAACAGAACAGTAAATATAATAAAATTAGTGGTGTCATGGTGCCAAAGTATGATAGTTGTACTGGGGGGCGAGTCATCTGGGTTCCTCGTGTTGGCTCCAGCACGGTGCCAACGTGTGGATAAGATTCTGGGGCCCTAGATAAGGAACATGTTGAGGGCCCTAAGCCGTGGTGAGCAGGCTGTTACTCGAAGGCCTTCAGAGAGGTAGCTCACTAGTGGGGACCATGTATATTCGAATTTCTTCCTGGTGTCATTGACTATATCCGCCATGCGCTCCAGAACCAGTGCCCTCCATGGCCTTGCATGCCATTGAGTTATCGAGGGCGCCTTTGTTCGCTTCCAAGCAGCTGCAAGTGCCATTTTAGCGGCCCCCAGGCATAGCGATCGCTCTGTGTTTGATGTTTTAAAAGGGAATGTCGTGCTCCTAATAGTGTGCTTTCGAAGGTCTGAGGGATCGGGTATCCTGTAATAAGCTTGATTTGGGACAGGATCTCCTTCCAGAAAGGTTGAATATGGGGGCAGTCCTACCAAACATGCCTAAAGTCGCCCAAAAGACCACACCCCCTCCAACATCTATCTGAGGTTTTGGGGAAAAATCTGTGCAGTTTCGGAGGGTATAGATACCACTCGTACACAACCTTATAGTGCGCTTCCCGTAAATACATTGAACTGTTGAATTGTGTGATATCATTGTGGAGACGTTCCCATTGCTTGTCCCAGAGTGGTATGCCTACCAGAGTGTCCCAAAAGCTTCTGCATCTTGGGGTGGTGCGAGGACTTCGAGCTTGTTTAAGTGTGTAGAGGAAGGAGATAGACCCCCTGGAAGTAGACCCTGATCGAGCACATTTTTCAATGGGGAGCAAGTCCCTGGTGGCAGCCTGCTGCATCGAGGCCTACGTTACCCAGTGCTTGAGCTGCAAGTAGTGGAAATGTTCCTTAGTGTCCAACGCGAACTGCTGCTTGCATTCTTGGAATGTGAGGAGCTCACCCTTGTGGAATAGATGGGAAATCGTGTGGCACCCTCCCTCGTTCCATGCGTCGAAGGGATCTTTATGAAGTGCCGGGGGGAAGGCCGCATTATAGTGTATGGGAGTGTATGGTGATGGGAAGATGGTCAGTTGCAGTTTTTTGGTAAGAGTATCCCAGACCCTTAAGGTAGTGGAGGTGGGCGTGCTGATGTACCCATTGGCCTGTCTGTCAGATTTGGGTTTCCAAAGCAGATCCCAAATGGTGCAGCCAGTGATTTGGCAATCTATGTGGAGCCAATGCTTCTTCAATTTACAAAGCAACCATTCAGTGATCACCCGCAGCTGGGCAGCCCTGCAGTACCCCTGAAAGTCAGGCAAAGCCAGACCTCCCTCCCGATGGGGGCGCATTAGCAGGGGATAGGGCAGACGGGCCTTCTTACCTTGCCAGATGAACTTAGTTAATAGTTGTTTAAGGTCTCTGAAGAGACCACTGTCCACTGGGATGGGGAGTCCCTAGAAAAGGTAGAGGAGGCGTGGGAGTGGGTTCATCTTAATCGCGTTAATTCTGCCCAGCCAGGAGTTATATGCTGCGCTCCATCTGATCATGTCTCTCTTTAACTGTTGCACTAGCGGAGGGTAATTGGCTTTATAAAGGTCCGATATGCACGGAGTGAGTTGGACACCCAAGTAAGTGATCTCCTTAGTCGTAGAAGAGAACGGTGAGGTGCTCGTCAGCTGTCCCTAAGCTTCGGTGGGAAGGGTCAAGTTAAGTAAGAAAGACTTGGTCAGATTGATTTTGAAACCGGATGACCGCTCAAACTGCGCCAATTCCCCCTGAATGGCCGGGAGGTTAGACCTCAGGTTTGTAATTGGGAGGAGCACATCATCTGCAAATAATGAAATTTTATGATCGTCTGATCCGAATCGCACTCCCGTGATGGCAGGGTTTTGTCTGATTTTATGCGCTAGTGGCTCAATGCTCAGAGCAAAAAGGAGGGGGGACAGCAGGCATCCCTGCCTCTTTCCGCGAGCCAGAGGGATAGAAGGGAAAGCGACCCCCCTGACCAATACCCGCGAGGTCGGGGCTGGATAATTGGCGCGTATCATCCCAATGAAGGTCTTGTGAAAGCCAAATCTTCCGAGGACTCGGAACAAGTAGGACAGTTCGACCCGGTCAAATGCCTTCTCTGTGTCTAGCGAGAGAAGAGCTGCAGGTATATGTTTCCTTCGGGCCTTTTCTATAATATGGGTGATGCGTCTCAAATTATTGTGGGTCTGTCGACCCTTAATGAAGCCGGATTGGTCTGGGTCAATGAGGTTGGGGAGCACTGACTCGCGGCGGGTGGCTAGGATTTTTGTATAGAGTTTGGCATCAAGATTCAGGAGGGCGATTGGGCGGTACGAAGAACATGCTGTGGGTTCTTTGCCCGGCTTGGGGATCACTGCAACGTCATCTCCCTCATAGAAGGGGTGACCTTTTGTGTAGAGGCAATAACATTAAATAAGGTGGTTAAAAAGGGTGCTATCTCAGGAGCGAAGGTACGGTAGAAATGAGCCATGAATCCGTCAGGTCAATTGCTTTTTGCAACTCCTTTTGAATGATAGATTGTGTCTGGGCACCCCATCCCCCAGGGCTGTTTATTTTAATTAAAGGGGAGCTGGGCTGCATGGCCCTCCTACCTGGGCTTCTTAGACCCTGGGGACCCCATCGCCCAGGGTCTTCTTTTAATGAAAAGGGAGGCTGGTGGCACAGCCCCCTGCCTGAAACTTCTTAGCTCTGCAGACCCCACAGACCCTTTCTTAAATTAAAGTGAAGGGGGGGCTACATCGTCCCATTTCCTAAACCTTGTTAGGCCCTTGGGACTCCATTCCCCAGGGCCACTACTAAAATTAAAGGGGACGGAACAGCATGGTCCCGCTCCCTAAGTCTTTTCCAGCCTGGGAGCCCCATACCCATGGGCTCACACTGTTAAAGGTTGCCCACCCAGGGCACCCACCATATTGTAGTTAGGAGAGGCATGGGCTCCCCAAGGCCCCCGCTGCCCCAGCCGGCTCCACCTATGCAGCAAGAGCTAAGAGCTGGCATTATTTCCGCCCAGAGGGAGCAGCTACTATGCTGGCTCCTCCGGCAGGGAGCTATATTTTGATCTATTTCCCTGAGTACATTTATGACTGTCTTGGTGCCTTTCTGGCAGTAGTAACTTTAGAAGTACAGTTTGGAGAGAACAATTAGCTTACTCTTACGCCCTCCTTAGCCCTTCCTTTTTAGGTTTAAAAAGACCCCATATTCCAGCCACTCTCCCTGCCTCTCCCACATTTACTACTGAAGCGTAGACTGATGCATGTGTTGATCTACACGTGTGATGTGGTCTCTGCATAGTACAAAAGGGATAGTTGGAGGCAGAGGTCTCCCTACATAGGTTTGTGAATTTCCTGTTGTAGTACTTTGTTTTGTACTACTGTCGCACTAGTAAACATACAACCACATGGAATTTGTGAATTGGGCCCTGTCTGTATGAAGTCAGTGCATCTGCTAGAATGTTTGTTAGTTATATCCACTGAAGAGGGTATACATGCTGCCATGGGCAGACTCCCTGAATAGAGGAGTAATGTACAGGTATCATAAAGAAGGGGGGATGTGAGAACAGTGGTGATGTGATTAAATAATTGCTGAGCCTCCCAGTAGTGAATACGTTTGCACATGCCACAGTTTTAGCAAACTTGACCAATATGGGAATGGTTTTGACTTTGAAGATTGCTGTCAGGTTGAATGATCCTCATGATGGTGGATTGTTTGGCAAATGACGGTGATCAGAAGGTGAATGACAGATGGCATTGAGGCTTTGCATAGTGATTAATAATGTTGGTTTATACAATTATGAGGGAATATTTGATGAATTGATGTTGCCATGAGTTGAAGGTTAGAATTACTGTGCTAAAGCTTGTAGTCAGATTTTCTGTTACATGGAATCACGCAGATTACTGTAGTGTGCAAATGTTTTCATTTTGGAGACTCATCTGAACAACCGATTTGTCTAGATGATTTTCACTACGGTAATCCTTATTAGGATCTTTTAGTGGAGATTTTATATTGGTTTGACAACTGAAATTTGTACATATTAAATTTTATTATGGTATACCTGATGGTTACCTTGTGGGAAGGCACTTATGACCAACACTGTAGATCTGAGTTGGTTATGGTGATAGGTCTGATTGCTTATAATGGCATGTCACGATAGAGGCAGTAGGCTTGACATATTGATTGCAAAAAGCATATGTTAAAGTCAAAAAGCATGTGAAGATAGATGATGTCTCTGTATTAAAAGTAACAAATAGATATTTTGTTACACGGAATCACACAGATTACTATAGTAATAGAGGGGCATATTACCAACAACTAGCGATAATTATCGCTATGTTGGCTTAGCGGGAATATTCCTATTGCCGCCCTTCATCTGTTTTTATCGCTGAGATACCTTGCTATTATCAAGGTTTATCTCAGAAGCGATAAAAAAAGGGCGAAATGCGTGAATATCGCTGTCAATACAGCAATATTCAGGCATTACCGTGACAATGTTTTTAGCCATGTTATCCAGCTCTCATTGGATAACATGGCTAAGAACTGGTCAGGGCAGGCGTTAGCTTTTGGAGATATTCGCGCTTAGCGCGAATATTTCCAAAACTAAGCCATTGTTGTTAATAGGAGATAGCGATATTAGCTTCCAGTTGCTAACATCTTGGCACGCCCACTTTGCATGTCATTAGCGATAATTATCGCTGACATGCAAATCGGGCCCCAAGATGATCGCTATCTCCTACTAGCTGTCGCTAACTGGTGTTAGCGACAGCTTGGTAATTGGGCGATCAAATTATCGCCGCTTTAGCGGGAAAAAGTCCCGCTAAAGCGGCCATAATGGCGCTTGGTAATATGCCCCAGAGTGTTTTTGTACAGGCCTCTAGCTTTTACTAATGGTTTAACACTATATAAAAAACAGGCCTACTGAAGTTCACATAAGCTGGCTACCATCCGGAACATTTATAAAATTACAAATATGTACAAAATTACAGTTATTAAAACGATATACAACCCCTCTCAATAGGGCCTAACAAGAATCATAGCCCCTCTGGCAAACCCTGGGTATAGTATATTTACAGTGTCAGAGTCCTTTTTAGGCACTCTTAGGAGAGATAGTATTTTGCTTTGCGTATTGTAAGTTTAAATACTTTATTGTTTCATGACTTTATGCCTGAAAGTTGCATTGTGGGAGAGCTTAAACTTAATAAAGGAGGCTTCATTTGGCTATAGTGATAAGAAAATATTAACAGCTGAAGGCCAGATTAGTAGATTAGGAAAATATTTCAGATGCCATAGTTCTGATATATTTACTATAGAACCTATGATAAACACAGTAGGGCTGATATACTGATTGTGAAATACACATGTTAAAACCAATAGGCATTCAAGGATGGATTATTATTTTTCTGTATTAAAGTCTATAGAAAGGAATTTTGTTACATGAAATAACACAAAAGGATTTTGATGTTGGTTACTGCATTTAGCAAACTCTGGGGGCAGAAGAGTTGCACTGTAATCATTCTTGCTAAAATCTCTGTCTGTGTCTTCTAGAATAAGCAGGTATAATAAACAATTATTAAATAATATATACATTTGTATATCTAAATATATATCCAGGCATCTTCAACAAGTAGCGTGGGAGCTAGTAGTAGCTCGCCAGCTACCCGTCATTAGCTCTCTTAGTCTTCTAAACTGGAAGTTTTGCCTTGGTTAAATGAAGATATGTCTGACAAAACTGTGTTTTCCAAGGTGAAAATGTGTGCATTTTCAGAACTCAAAGGCTGATGTTTGGAGAAAAATGGCTGCATTTCTAAAAATATATTTAAAGGTGATTTTTAGTGGCAAATCATGTGTGAAGACGTATTACTGATATGATTACTTTTGTACTGGGCACTGCAGCTGTGGCTGGCATGTATTACCTACATACATATGCACTCCAAATTGGATCAAGCCTTTTTTACATTCTGTCTGGTAACCCTCCTGATGCACTGAGATAATCACTGCTGAAAATGTAGGACATGGTGGTCACTAATGTAATCTTTTGTGATGTGGCCGCTATTACAACACTGTAAGAAATTGGGTTACTGGTAGAGGGGAGGGGGTCAAAACCTACTCATACAGCAACTACAATCCTTGTCAGGGTGAAACACAAGCAAACATCAAGTTAGCCTGTGCTCAACTCGGTATTCAGACAAAATATTGAAAACAAATATTGAGGAGCAGAAAAATTGAGTTTGAAATATCGTGATACACAAATATCGTGGACAAGAATATCGATTTTATGATAAGTAATATTGATATTAAAAATATCTAAGAGCCTGATTACGAGTGTGACTGCCGCATTATAGCTGGCAGTGGTCCATCCGCCAGATTACGACTTTAAAAGTCATTGCGGCAGAGGACTACTAACTGCGCCAGGGAACATTTATCCCTGGAAATGGTGGAGATGCTCAACGGGACTGGCGCAGTCCCACTGAGCATACTATGAATTCCTGCACCGCCAGTCATTTCATGGCGGAATCCCCGCCATGAAAAGGCTAGAGGTGCAGCAATAAAGGGGGCCATACAAGGCCTCCATACCCCCCGCCATGGGATACATTCGGGGAAACATGTATGTATTCCCCCAAAGTTCCAGCACTTCGCGCTGGAACATTTTTTGTGATTCACAATCTGGCACCTGTTATCGAGGCACCCCCATGGGAAATGCAAAGGGCCATCCACCTTACACCAGTTGAACTCGTAATAAGGTGATCGTTTGGTTAAGTATACCATACCTTCCGATTGAATCATTTTACTTAACTTAAATGATTCTACTTCATGGACGCAGTGTTGTGATATATATGTGTATGCTCTAATTTCTCACAGATGTACAAGGAAGCTCCTGTTCCTTCTACAGATGTCTGGAGCAAGATCCTAACTAAACTGAGGGAGGAACAGAACCTATGTAAACCACTTTCTTTCAAGTTTGGAACAGCCAATACTGGCAAATCAAAGAGAAGAAAACTGAAAGTGGGCAGACAGGTTCAGAAATAATGCCTTGTTGTGTTTGTGTGCTGTGTCACTCAGAGTAGAACTTTGGAGTTTTGCAATGTGGGTGCTGATGATTTTTATTGGAGGTTCCAGGCAAGTTAGTTTGGAGCTGATGCCTGGAGTTGCTGGTGAGGAATCGTTGTTCTGCTGTCTTGTATTCTCTTTGAATAAACTTCTATAATCTAAAGACACCTCTTAAGCTTACAGTGTCTGTCTCTGCCACTCAGAGGAGCCCAACAGAAAATTGGTGATGAGCGGGCCATCAAGACAGCACCCAGTCCAACGGCACTTGGTGAATCATCATCATCGTGGTATATGCCATGAACACTCATTGTGAACTTTCCTCTCCATACTTCGCAGGGAGCGAATGCATTCGCTTTAAAAATTAGGCATCGCTTTATCATTTTCACAGTGGTGTCGCAAGTGTTTCTGATTCACCTTCACCCTGCTGTTATGCTTGCGTTCACCTCACGCCCCTTCTGAAGCAGCCTACAGCCATCTCAGTGCTGCGTGTAATACACATTCCAGCTCGCCCGTCTCCTACATCTGAACTGTATTTCTCCCTGTCAGGAGACAAAGGTGCACAAACGAACATTGCACTTTAGCCCATTAGGTGTTTCACTAACAGTTACAGCTCTTCACGTCCCTGACGTGCAAAGGTTCCCTATTCTCCATTGTCCACCATTATTCCTTCAAAACTGTTCTTTGTTAAATACAAAAAGAATTCTGATTCGTCGAGGCTGTCCCAGATAATTTTTATTAGAGGTTTTACCATTGTCTCTTCCTTCCGGCCCGAATTTCCCATCTAGGATGCATTGTAAGCCAACCTAAGTACAACCTTGCATGCACATGTATTTATCTGTACCTAAGTATTGATTTACTGTTATCCTCAGCATTTATTTTCACCGTCACATTGCAACAAGGTATTTATATTATACAACCTGCAGAACATAAATTGTCCTGTACACTTCCTGCCAAAACCTAGAGTCCAAAGATTCAAGTGGAAGCAATGGTTCAAGGCTTTTGAAACCTACTTAATTGCAATTGATGGCCAAATTTTGAACCTATAAGGAATTTTTCTCTCCTCTACAACTATTTGGGCTCAGAGGGGAAATGCATTTTTGACCACCTACCTATGGCAACACAATATTCAGACACAGAATGGGATTTCTACATAGAGTCTGTGTGTAGACTTCAAGACCATTTTTAAGGATGATAAAAGCATATTTGTGGAAAGACACAGATTTTTCACCCAGCGGCAAGCACCACAGGAATCAATTGATAGTTTTCCAGTTGAACTGCGCTTCTTAATATCACATTTTGAATTCGACTGAAATATTTTGGATCAATGAGTGGTCAACTACTATAACAGGAGAAAGCAAGGAAAACTCTTATGTTGTAGAAATCCTAGCATGGGAGAAACCTTAGAAATCACAAGGGGCATTGAAGGATCAGTATAAGCCTCAAGAGAATTGAATAGATTTACGAATGGTCCTGACTTGGAGCCTGTCAATGCCTTTGTTCCAAAACTTAAACCTTTTACCCCTAATGTCCCAGAGGATAGGAAACAAGGTGGATGCTTAAGGTGTGGCTCCGGCACACATCTGGCTAATTCTAAGGGATGCCTGGCAGTGGGAAAAACATCTCTAACATGCAGGAAAATCGAACAGTTCGAACAAGTGTGTAGGAACACTCAAAAATTGGGCACAGTGGAGGAGCTGGATGAATGTTCTGACCCTAGCTCAGGCTCTACTCAAATTATCAACAAAGTAGTCTTATCCATTAAAACTGTTGAGGCAACGCTTGAGGCAGAGGATAATGGAGACCCAGTGTGCTCAGTTCTAATAGGAGAAGTAGAAGTTCAGGTCACAGTGGATCTCCTAATACTTTTGTAACAAATGACTTGTATTATAAAAAAAATCAGCTCAATTCAGCTATTACCCCCTGATGTCCACACTGTATTGTTTGACAGCCATGACATAGACATGATAGGGTGCTTTTCTGAAAGCATTAATTACAAGGATGGGTGAATTTCTACCAAAGAATTTGTGGGGAGGAGAGGCTACAACATTCTGGGCTGGAGAGATCCCTGTAAAATATGAAGTGCTTCGGTGTGTGTTAGGGAAGCTTAAGTCTTTGTTTGAGGACAACTGGGTGCGGTGTAGGTCTATAAGCATAAAATTATACTCAAGAAGGATGCAGTGCCCCTCATCTACAAAGTGTGCAATGTTACTCTGAGTGTTCATGGCCAATTGAAGCAGAATTTAGAGAAGCTGCACACAGACAAAGTCATTGAACCTGTTGACTCCTCGCAATAGATATCGCCTTTAGTGGTGACAAAAAAGAAAACAGGAAACATTAGACTTTGTGTTGACTTGAGGTCTCTCATCAAGAACATTTTAATTGATTGTTTTCCATTACTCAGGATTCAAGAAATATTAGCTCAATTGGGGGTGCTAAGGTATTTTTGTATATAGACTTGAGAGTAGTATATCACAAAGTGGAAGTAGCGGAGAAGTCACGCTCCCTGACAGCATTTAACATGCTTTTGGGGCTTTCAGGTTTTTGTACAAGGCAATTTGGCCTTGTCTCTGTGGCCTCTGTATTTAAAAAACGAATTTTCCGATTATTTGGAGAATGCAAGAACGTACTGGTGCATCAAGATGACAATCTGATCTTTTCAAAAGAGGTTAAAGAGTACTTGTGTGTGTTGAGTGATGTATTGTATGTTTTAGAAAAACATGGGTTTACTGTAAAGAGAGAGAAGTGCAAATGTTTAGTGGACAGCTTGGATTACATGGGTCACCACATTTCCGGAGAATGCATTCATCCTAAGTTAGATTTGGTGAATGCCATTAAAACAGCCCAACACCTGAGAACAAGGAGCAATTGAGATCCTTCCTAGGACTCTGTGATTACTACTCATGTTCTATTGAGAACTTTAGACTTTAAACAAAGCCCCTTAGCAGAAGGGTAAGCAAATTGTTTAGGAAAGATCAGAAACAATTCTGTAGTGAAGCCCCAACCCTCTCCCCGCAATTACTTTCTGAAGACATTATGGATCCTTCCACAGTGCTTCTGAGATGCCATCAGAACCAGGAGGAGAACCAAAGGAGGGACATTAGAATAGGAAAAGGGGGGAATCAGGCCAAAGCACTGCAAAAACTGAGAAAGGACTCTTCATTTCAGGTGTAG
Organism: Lissotriton vulgaris; assembly: GCF_964263255.1. Lineage (NCBI taxonomy): Eukaryota > Metazoa > Chordata > Amphibia > Caudata > Salamandridae > Lissotriton > Lissotriton vulgaris. The sequence continues at coordinate 417,603,206 of NC_141689.1, read as the reverse complement.
AGGAGCTGGACAATCATGATAAAAAAGGATGGTGGACCAGGAGGAAGACGCACAACAGAATCCCAGAATCTACTCAGAGAGGAAGGAGACCAAAGGAGCACGCCCAGATAGTGCTAGAGGAGGAGATAGACCTGATTGTTGGGAGAATGTGGATTGCATCACCAGAATGTCTGAAGAGAGGCCCAGGGAAGCCAAATACACAGAAGACCCTTGGAGACCTGGTGCGAGGACTGGTGGATGCCGCCAGAGGATGTGCAGAAGCAAGCCACAACTCAGAAGAGTTGTGGCACTGTGGTGAGTGACCAGGGAGGGGGAAGCTCATGAACGTATGTGGGATTAGGGTTTATATCCAGCTAGAGGGTTTTTATGTTTTACTCACGGTGTTATACACTAGTTACAGTTTTGTCTTTTTCCCCTGTGTGTGCTGGCAAAATAAGGAATCACTAGTTTCCTCTTTTTTCTTTGCTTACATGTATGCTGTCATTGCCATGAGTCACTAAACACTAGTGCAGTGTTTTGGATGCCTTGGTCCCTCTGTTGGGGGTAAAGATCCAATACCCCTACTTTGCACTGCTGTATATCGTAAATCAAGACAAAGGTGCCAGCATTGGGTGATCCATGGATCACTAGGAATCCAATTATATGTCAATTTTCTATCTTAGCTCGATCTAGGGTATGAGGCCTTCCTGGCATAGGGAAATGGGTCATAACTTCTTTAGGATATAACAGGTGTTTTGGTGAAGGCAGAGAAAAAACACTCAGTGGGGGTTTAAATGATTGTCTCCTCCTTTTTTGTTTTCATGAGAGTGCTGGTGACAGCAACCACCTCCTGGAACCTGTGGAAATAGAGGAAAATAATATCATTACCATGCACTACCTCGCTTGGAATATGACAACCACCGAGCCATTATAAAGACCCTGTGGAATACCAACCCTACCACATTTTGTTTATACATCTTACTAATAAAAGCCAAAACATGTAAATCAGACATCCTCCTAAGCCATATTTTCACCCTTCCCTCCTACAGATCGCTGTTGAGAACCTAAAATAACTCATTGTGAAAGCTGAATGCCTTCAGGGACAATGAACAGTCTATTGTGACGGTAGATGCAGACGCGACGGCTGATTCATACACGCCGAACGCGAGAGAGGAGTTACGAAATCCGAGTGCAGGGCACCGACATTGTGATTGAAAGGCACAAATATAAACGCCAGTGCACGGCACCCACCGACTCCATCACGAAGCTCAGAATCCTTCCAGTACCATTATGGGGAACGAATTCTCTTAAGGAAACAAGTTTTTCTCTAGAAGACAAGGACTAATTCCCGTTAGGTCCTGAGGAGAACCCCCACATTGAAGGGGCTTCGAAACGCGTCGACCTGCTTTTCTGTTTTTTGATTTGTTTCCTATGGTTGAGCGGCCAATCTTTTGCAAATGAATGTTGTTGTGTATAGAGTAACCGATATACTGTTTAGATGGCCCATTACATCATAGAGTCAACAGTGATGTCAAAACAATATTAGTGCCCCACCATTCTTCGAATAAATTGTCCGTTCGTTTTTTGGTTGAGATACTAGTTCTTTCTAAAAAACAGCCTAAAAGTACTAGCTCTTGAGATATTAGGAATTTTTCCTCCTTCTTTTTTCTCTTTTTCACTGCGCACTGTATGTTTTGACTTTGTGTTGTTTGTCCACTTATTCTTGTGAGTTTGAATTGTGGTATGAAAGTTTTGCACAGAGCAAATGAAGAGTGAGAGTGTTTGAGCATTATTCACTTATGTGGTATTTGTCTTCACTTGTGTGTTTTATTTCACATTTCTTCGAATTATAAATTAGATACTACTCCCCTCCCTAACATTCAAAATCTTTAGAAAATTTAAAATTTGCCAACATAATTTTCTACATCCTTGAAAAAGAAAATAAAAAACATTGAACTTTGAACACACTGTGAATGGTGGTTATGCTTCAATTGTTTCATATCATTGGGCATTGAAAGTTTGTTTATCCATTTGCGCAGTATTGGCAATTGTTTTGTTTATATAGTCATTGCCATGAGTCACTAAACACTATTGCAGTGTTTTGGATGCCTTGGTCCCTCTGTTGGGGGTAAAGATCCAATACCCCTACTCTGCACTGCTGTATATCGTAAATCAAGACAAAGGTGCCAGCATTGGGTGATCCATGGATCACTAGGAATCCAATTATATGCCAATTTTCTATCTTAGCTCGATCTAGGGTATGAGGCCTTCCTGGCATAGGGAAATGGGTCATAACTTCTTTAGGATATAACAGGTGTTTTGGTGAAGGCAGAGAAAAAACACTCAGTGGGGGTTAAAATGATTGTCTCCTCCTTTTCTGTTTTCATGAGAGTGCTGGTGACAGCAACCACCTCCTGGAACCTGTGGAAATAGAGGAAAATATTATCATTACCATGCACTACCTCGCTTGGAATATGACAACCACCTAGCCATTATAAAGACCCTGTGGAATACCAACCCTACCACATTTTGTTTATACATCTTACTAATAAAAGCCAAAACATGTAAATCAGACATCCTCCTAAGCCATATTTTCACCCTTCCCTCCTACAGATCGCTGTTGAGAACCTAAAATAACTCATTGTGAAAGCTGAATGCCTTCAGGGACAATGAACAGTCTATTGTGACGGTAGATGCAAGTCGGGTGGGTTTAGGACCTGTCCTCACCCTGTTGGCTGAAGGTAAAGAGCATTCCATTGCTTTTGCCTCTAGGTGCTTTTCTAGACTCAAGTGTAACTACAACATGATTGAAAGGGAGACATTAGCCTCTGCCTGGGTGACTAAACATTTTGCTACCTTTTTGTGGGGGAAAACATTTGTCCTGGTGACTGACCACAAGCCTCTTGCTTATTTAATAGCTGACAATGCTCTCAACATGGTCAGGCCAAGGTTAGTTATATTATTATCAAGGATGTACTAATTGAATGTCGTAGTCAACCACATTCCTGGTGGGGAAAAATCCCATACTGATTTTCTTTCCAGGTGCGACCCTTAATAGTCTTACAAGCAATCAAAATGAGGAGGAGGTGGGGTATGTCGTTGGATTGGCTCTTGGGTTGGTTGCGCTGAAGGGGGCCATTAACATGAAAAAATGAAAGGAATGTTCAGAGCGTAAACAGTGTCAGAAAAGATTCAAGGAGTTCATTGCCAAGGGATGGCCTGAGAAGAGGAATGTGAGCAATGGTCTTCATTTGTTTCATAAGGTCAAGAACGAGCTGGCCATTGATGGTGATGTTAACCTTGGGGGACATTTTCTGGTTGTGCCATTATAATTGAGACCTAGACCGATTGTCCCTTGCCCATGAAGGACTTTTTTGAGATCACCAGTACCAAAAACAGACTTTGGTTGTACTATTGGTGGCCAGGAATAGATACTGAAGTAGAGATGCATGTTGGTAAGTGTGCAAATTGTTAGGAGGTAGAAAAATCAGTGTGTATGTGTGACACTTCCCTCCATCCGGTGTGGTTTCCTGATGGTCCATGGCAGTAGTTAGGGATGGACTTTATTGGCCTCATGTATAATCTCTGTGAAGTTAGGAGATATACCTTGGTGAGGGTGGATTATTACTCAAAATTGGTTGTGTGCAAATTTTTAAGAGAACCAACCAATTGTACACTAATTGACTTGCTGAAGATATGTTTTGAAAGGAAGGAGCTTCCACGGTCCTGGTCACAGACAATAGGATCAAATTCAAGTCAAAGGCCATGAAATCCTTTTTGAGGTCATTTGAAATTAAACATCTGTGTGTGGCCCTGTACAGTCCACAGGGCAATAGAATGGTGGAGAGGGTGAATAGACTGTTCAAGGAGGTGATTCAGTTGTCTTTCACGTCAAGTGAGGATGTGCCAGAAGCGGTTCGGGAGAGGTTATGGAGCTATCTTAACCCTCCACATTAACTGAATGTATTTTATCCTTTTGTTTTGCTGAAAGGTAAACATGGGTCCTGTAAGTTCAGTCCAACTTTGGTGTTTGAATACATACAGAGCAAGGATAGGTCACCTGATTTGGGACAGGTACGCACAAAAAGGGAGCATACTCAACTTATTAACAAACAGAGATTTGACATAGACAAGAAGGTGAGAGAAGTTCACTTTGAGATGGGTGATGTAGTTAAGATAAGGAAATCAGTGGGTGCTATGGAGAACAATTCCAAGTTTATTCTCAAACTCAAATTGTCAAGGTTTCCAATCATTCAATTTTGGTGGAAAATGGAAAGTGATGGAACAAAAGAAGTGCGGTCTTAGTCAGCAGTAAGGGTGAATGGGAAGTTGGTAGCAGGCAGGAATGTTCTTAAACAGATGGATGGTGGTTTGGTGAGGAGATGGGACCCAGACATAATGTGGATGGTTGGTTGAATGTAAATCAGATGGGGGAAGTTGATATGACTGGGGAGGTTGTTGTCAGGGTACATGAGGAGAATCTGTCGGGTGGAGTGGCGGGGTGCTCAGCTTCCCTAAGGGGAAACAGAAGACAGGTGCGAACACCTGACTATGTGAATGACTATGTTTGGAGTGAATGCTTGGTTTAAGGTTCATCTCCTCTTTGACTTAGTAATAGTTTAGATGTGTTTAATCTCCTTTTGTTACTCAGTTACGTTTATTATGATTGTTTCTTTCTTGATGTGATGTCTTGTCTTTCTTAAAATCCATGTTGCATGTCTTTCTTGTTGTCTCTTATCCGTGGTTCAGTTTTGTTGTTTGTCATTTGAGTATGTTCATTGAGGTATTTGTAGAGGAGAAGATGTGTTGCGTTTGTGTGCTGTGTCAATAAGAGTAGAGCTTTAGAATTTTGGAATGTGAGTGCTGAAGATTCTTATTTGAGGTTTCCGGCTAGTCAATTGAGTGCTGAAACCTGGTGCTGTTGGAGGGAATTGTCATTGTCCTGTCTTGTATCCTCTTTGAATAAACGTCTATCATCACAAGACACCTCAGAAGCCTACTGTGTCTGTCACTGCTACAAAGAGTAACCCAAGATATCTACCATATGTTCTTTGTGTTGGGGGCACAAGGGCCATTTATATAGAACAGTTTTCCCTTTAAAGGGAAGCAATGGAGCCCCCTCTATAGATAGGTCTTGAGAAAACATGAGCAATGCATGTCAAAAGAGCGAGCAAGAGAGTTTACAAATGCATGGTGGGACATACATAGATACGGACACGTTTACATAGTGGTGTCAATGATGTTCTCTACATATTTACACATTATACAATACACAGTATAAATTCAAGGGTACATGTAGGCAAACATTTCTAAAATGCAAGCAAATGGAAAGATATGCGCAGCCACTCAAGATTGAAAAAAAACAATGCACGAGTGGGGTGTGGCAAAGGATCTGAGGCAGGTAGTTGTAATTCAGTTATGAATTAATGAAATGGGTATTTATAAAACTCAACAGTCACCCCAAAGGAGCATCGCGGCGCTGAGGGCTTGTAAGTAGTTGGACCGTCTTGAGGGGAAGGAGACTTTCCCGTACTCTGATGCTGTCAGTGCCGCATTTTTTGACCAACTATGTTACGATAGCACAGTTGTACTAGTGGTCTCATAGCGGCAGTTCCCCAATGGTGGTACGCCACCATGGTACCCTGTCAGCAAAGTACAAGAACAGTTCCCATTGTATGGATTTAAAAACTACACAGCTGATATCCATTGGGAAAGTAGACACACCTGCCAATCACACTATAAAACACACCCCATCCCAGACCATGATTCTTTGCATCTACACAGCAACTGAGATCAGCAATTTGTGTCATATGAGACTTCCTTTTTTTATCTATCCCTTTTAAAACTCTCCACACACTTTCTTTCCTTTTTTTACTACTATCCCTTGTTGTTTTTGATAGTCATTGTCACTTACTTTAATTTCTATTTATGTGCAGTCAAAAAATCCACATATTTTGAGAGGCTGAGTTGTCAGTATTGGTGGATGAAATCATAAGAATAGAGCCACAGTTGTTTGGACTCCAAGTCCAACAAACTCCTCTCAGTAGGTAAAGGGAAATGTGTGCCAGGATAGTCAACAAAGTGAATGCTGTAGGTACCACCTTGCCCACAAAGGAGGACATTTTGGAAGAGGTGGCACAACCTGAGGGTGAAGATCCGTAACTTGGCCTCCAAGTACCACCTGGCGGCCCAGAAGACTGGCAGTGGTCCTCCCAGCCCCCCATTAGAACTCTTTCCCTGGGAGGAGAAGGTTCATGCCATCCTGCATTGTGAGTACTTGGCAGGACTAGCTGGGGGAGTGGAGTATGGTAAGTTGCACCTCACCAACTGTCACAACACTTCAATGTCCTGTTTGCCCTCATCTCAGCATTTGCTATAGTGTTCTGTATCTACTTTCCTAACAAGCAAAACTTGAAGTATCAGAGATGCTTGATTATCAGTTTCAATATGAATTGTTGAATATAAGAGCACATGCATCAATCTCCATTACATGCCACGTGTTGCAATTCTGTTGGTAAGTGTATTAAAATGAAATCATCATCCCAGAACCCATGATATGTGTCAATATGTAAATGTGTGGTCCAGCTCAACTGCAATTTGGCAACAGGTATGCTACACTAATCAGTTGCCAAGTAGAGATTGAAATCACTGCAACAACTATGAGGCCCTGGTTCTATAACTTTTAACTAGATGCAATAGTGAGTTTACCCTTTTTCTTTTGTCTCACGATACAACTGATGTCCACTTCTCCTGGGCTTCACCATCTGTCAAGTGTTGGCAAGTAGAGACTTAACTGACAACAACTACCATGAGGCCCTGTTTCTCAAACTCAAATCTAGACGCAATAGTGAATTTGCCCATTTTCATTTGTCTCACATGTTACAACTGGTTTCCACTTCTCATGGACTGAGCAATCTACATACAATTCTCTGCTCAGAGACATTTCGGCATACTTAGCTTGATGTTGTCCTGATCTCCTCAAATGGAACTATTGATGGCATGAATTACACCATATCAAGGAGCCTATTTACAAGAGGCGATCACCACCAGAGTCACTTTCCTTGACGTTCTGGTGAAGATAACACATTTGCCTTATTTACAAGGGGCATTAAGCATTAAGGCGGACTTACGTGGCTTAATGCCGCCTTGTAAATAATGCCACTATTTACACAGCATGTAGCGTGAAAGGGGCAGGCAATGGATTTTGCAGTGGGCGCACTGCCACAACACCCATTGCTTTTTGATGCTTCCCCCTATTTACAAGGCAGGCGTAAACATGGGGCAGCATTAAAAATAAGACCAGGGAAAATCTGGTCTTAAACTGGTGCAACACGGAGAAAGTAATGATTGCTCATGTGGAGGAAGGTGTCCCTTTCTGTACATAAAAAATCATTAAAAAATGATGAGTTGCAACTCCTATTTGTGCTGCATTCTTTAGAAGCACACATAGAAGTTACAATTTGCCATTATTGACTGTTTATGTGCAGGAAGGGACACCATTCTGCACATGAACAATCATTCCCTGAAATGCAGGCACCCTTGCACTATAGTTCAAGGGTCCTGCGTTGGGGCTAAGCAGCTAAATTTAGAGCCAGTGCTAAAGGAAACACAGGAGTGCACCGTAATATTGTAAATTGGTCGCATCCCTGCGATTTCAGAATGTCGTAGCGCGCTGTTATTAATTGTGGCATAACACCACGCTCCGCGATTCTGTTGTGCACATCAAATTATTATAAAGCATTAAGGTAACTCAGCTGATTAGAAGTGGCAGGTGACCCATTAGTTCTGCCCTGCTTACATGATGACTAATGCTAAATTTACAACAAAGTTGTGTGTTCACCTGAATTGTACACAACTAGGACTTGGAGTGGTCAATTACACGTGTTACTTCTCCACTGTTTTGCCTTAAATGTTTTGAGTTGTCATGTTCATTCCTAGCTCCAAAATGCATCATATCAGCACATGGGCAGCTAAATTCTAGTACATGTATTGAATGTCCCCAAATGTCTTCTTAACATGTTCTATACCACAGAAGTGCATCACAGTAGTAATCTTTACAAATTGTGTTTTTCCTAGGTCTCTTCTTACTGTGACACACACCATTTGGCTGTGGATACCACAGTTCCAGCTATAACAAAGTTCTCTATTTCCCAGCAGGCTGATCTAGCACAGCACCAAGGCAGAGCTTGGCCACCAAACAGACTCCCACTTAACCCCTGGATGAAACCCTCAGTGATGACAACCCTCCTGGAGATGTTGACATGGATGACCTTCCTGGCACATCTGGTTGGCCTGGGCAACAGTGAGTCTCACTGCAGCCATACCAACACCTCCCACCCCAGTTGCAGCACCTCAGCCAACCCCAGTCCTCCCAACCTGTGTACCTAGCACAGTCAGTAACATCATGTGCCCCCCCACTCCTGGATCCTGAGGTGAAAATTACCAACCCAATCTCTGAGGAACCAGGAAACAGTAGGAGGGTGTAGCTTGGGCCAAGGGCACAAGCCCAGGCGGGAGGTAGGGGTCATGGAAGGGTATCTGGGTGTCTGCTGAGTGAGGCCACTAAGGCCATTCACGCCCAGCCCACCATCAACCAAGTCTTGGGACCCTATCAGGACTCCCAAGAGGTGATGGGCACAAAGCCTGGTGACGAGTGTATTTAGTGCAGTGAACAAGAAGAAAATAAACATTGTGCAAAACAAAACAGGGAAAACCAAAAGTGAAGAAGTAAGTCATGGTGAATAGAACCATAGTTGTAGATGCCAAAATTGTTTGAAATCCAAAATACTACTCCTATAATACTACCTATCTACAGCAACCCAGTACATCGATGGGTAGTACCTTCACGCCAATTCTACCATGCCTACATGTGCACCAATTCAAACAAGAATATGTATGCGATAAAAATCCCTATAAAACACAAATAAGGATAAGGTGTCCGTGTATTGATGATGACTTTGTAATTTGGCACTGTAGTGTAGTTCCTATATTCCCAATAGGCTCTGCACATTGGAATACCATAAACAATAGTTTAGATGTAGGACTGAAGTCGACTAGGTCTCTATTGAATATGTTAGACTTAATTGTGAATGCCAGCGAGCTCAGAGGTCACTAGAAACTTTCTTGAATACAGAAGAAGGGATTCGTTTCTGACAACCATACCACATGACAACTTTGTTCCCCAAGAATAAGAAATATATCATCAGAGTCGCGGAAACAATAGATGTCTATTTCACTCAGTCAATCGTGCATGCTTCGTTTCACCAGAAGTGCAGAGAAATAGAGAGACGGGCGTTTTCAATAAAAAGGTTATTTATTGAGCAGTCTTCTTTCTCATGCAAGAGAAGTGAATTGCTACAATCGTAATACTTTCTATGAAGTAAAGTGCGTACAGTAAAAAGAGTATTATGAAATAATACTGTAAAAGCATGTATATGGTTTCTAAGCCATACGATACATAAAATAGATAAAATACATACAATGATAAATAATGACAAAAAGTACTCAACTGGTGCATCTAAAATACGCCTACCCCGGTGTACCTAACCTAAGTCTAGTACAAGGGAAGAAGTAAGTGAGTTGTAGCCTGAGTTAAATAGTTTCTGCCAAGAATCTATCCAAGAATTCTCTAAGGGTCTAATCAGCTCTGTACCTTGGTTATGGAATGAAGGAGATCTTGTATCTCTCTCTCATGACTTGATCTCCCAGTAACCCACAGGGGTAGCAGGGAAACACTGGAGCTGGATTTCTCGGCAGGAGAAAAGACAGCGTCTCTCTCAGTGTGTCAGCGGGAGGGTCAGCTTCCTTCAGCAGGGCGTCGGGCAAGTAGTTAGTCGATCTGCTCCAAAACCACTGTGTGTTTGCTAGGGCGGAGGGTGGCTATGAGTTTATCAATTGGCTTATATCCTGTACCCCTTTTCTGAAATTCACTATGAAATCCCAATTAGATGCTCTTTTTGAATGTAATGATCAGAGCTGTTAACAACAAATTTAAAGCCAGTATGTATACTAAACCAACAGATAAAAACAGCTTGCTGAATTCTGAGAACGGGCAGCCATACTCTCTAAGACAGAACTTACCTATAGGGCAGTTCCTTTGTATAGCACAGAACTGTTCCGAATTGACAGACTATAAATCAGAAGGTCTTGCTGACTAACTTATTAAACTCCATTACCCAAAGAAAATGGTCGGCAGAGCAAACACAAGGGCAAGTAACAACCATAGGCAAGCCCTTCTGGAAGAGAGGCAGATAGTAGATAAGACACAATTTACGTGCATAAATATGTATAGAAATGTCTCTAACGAGGTCAGAAAATGATCATCAGACATTGGTGTATTCTTTTTTTTTATTTTTGGGGAACCTTTATTATTACTTCAAGCAAATACAAGCACGGGCCTACAACCACCGCGGCCGGCCGCTAGTCAAGTCGTAAGTACAGCAAATCAATGTGGGAAAATATAGCAGCCCGAAAACCGGGGTCTAACAAGTGTCCAGGATATGACTTGTATTCAAGCCTACTGGCCGAAATTCAGGATTCATGAAGGTTCATTTTACAATAAAGAAAAAACTAAGAATCAATGCCATGTGGTCATACATGGTCCTACAATAACAAGCATGAATCAGGAAATCCGCAAATAGTGCAAATACAATTGAAGTATTGGGGGTAAGGTATACGAGTCAGGATAAATGTGAACACAAACATTACTCTAAAAGCAGTCGACGTTTCGATCCCAAGCTCGGTTATAAAGGGATCATCTTCAGGACATGAAAATAATTTTGCCTGAATAAAGCTTTTTAAACTCCACGTTGATGTGTGGGATAAGGAATTTCTTCAGATGGTGTGGCCAGATTAAATCAATCTGGCCACACCATCTGAAGAAATAACCGAGCTTGGGATCGAAACGTCGACTGCTTTTAGAGTAATTCATACATGTGACTTCACCACATTATTGTTTGTATGAGTAACTCCAGGATACACTGTCATTGTAAATTCATATCAGTGACCTGTAAGCTCACCCTGTTTGCCTGTTATTTTCTGCCACTCACTTTTACTTCTTCCCTACGTAAGGTACAGGACTGTGCCCTGCTATAACCCCACTCTTAAGGGTTATGTGTTGTATTGTTAGAACAAACAATTTATTAAACTAATAAATATTCCTTGCCCGGCTGGTCAAGGACTTTTGAACTATATAGGAGCCCATTGTGGTCCATATATATCTTTGTTTTCTCTCACTCCTGTATGCTCAGGACCACTTGTTACTTTTATAAGTTGGGTGTGTAAATTCACTACATAGAGTAAGACAATGGATTTGGGACTCAAGAAACCATGGGAACAGTCGAGGCACACTAACTTTAACTCCATGAATGTGGTCTATCTCATTAAGTGTTCATGTAACAAGATGCATAAGGGATGATCTTGAGAAGAGTCAAAATCAGGATTAGCGTACATGGCAGCAATATCCACTGTCAACGTATAACTACATATTTGACAACACATTTCCTTGAGAAAGGCCACTCTAAAAATCTATTGCACTGGACTATCATTGAAAAAGTCGACACAAATATGTCCAAATATGATTAAAATACCTCTGGAAAGAGAACAATGCTAAGTATCCTGTTACACCCATGTAACAGGGGTAAATTATGACATCTCATGGACTCAGCTAAAGTCTTTGCAGGAAAGATCTATACATTAGGTTTCCTATATCTTGACTACACTGGGCTCTTTTATTCCCCTTCAATACACTGAACTATAGACACTGAAACATACCTAACCTATAGAAATGTTGGAGAAGTAATACTAGATGTATATACTTCATCAGTACCAGATGTTCTTATGAGAGGAACGTATAGCATGTTTCTTCTATACCATTATAATTATGAGGCCATTTGAAGTTCGAGTAATGTGCACACTTGGCAAGGGCCACAAACTTTAGCATACTAGTGTTGTTCATTGTAAGAAATTGGTTTGCTGGTTGAGGGGGGGTGAAACCCTTTTCAAGCAGGAACCACAATTCTGGTCAGGGTGAAGTCACAAGCAAACCCTAAATTAACCTGTGCTCAGCCCTCTGGTAGCTTGGCATAGAGCAGCCAGTCTTAACTTAGAGGGAATGTGCAAAGAATTTGTGCAACACTTCAAACAGTAACAAATTGGAAAGACAAAACAAAAATGATCCCATACCCTGCTCACCCTCTAGGTAGCTTGGCACGAGCAGTCAAAGCTAATCAGAAGGCACTGCGTAAAGTATTTGTACCAACACTCACAGTAACACAGTGAAAACACCACAGACGGACTCCACAACGTTTTAGAAAAATAAAGGTATTTAATCTAAACTACACAAGACCCAAAACAACAAAAATCCAACATACACAGTTCAGGAATATGGTTGCCAAAGACTTCTTTAGGTTGCAATAAAATAATCCACAGTTGCATGAAAAGTTCACAGTTGCGCCACGTTTAGCCAACAGTACCTTTAAGCGCGACAAAGTTCCAAAAGCAGAAGCTGGTGCAGTGGAAAACAAGCGATGCGTTGCTCCTGAGACCTTGGGGAGGCGTTTGCGACAATCCCGCTGCAGCAGCAGGCGTGTTGCGACGAATCCAGTCTGTATGGGGAGGAAGGCCACTTGTATGGATTCCGGTGCGTAGGTCCCTAGGAAGTTTGTTCTCGCAAAGGTACGATGCGATGATCTCGTAGGGGCTGCGACGATCTCCGGGGCGACGATGCGCGATCCAGCAGTGATCCTCTCTTTCGCAGCTCCTCGATACGATGGCTTTGCGACGATGTTTGCAGCGACGTGATGCGCTCCGCAGCGAGCGATGCGATAACTTTTCAGTTGCACAAGTCTCTCAACTTAGTTTCCAGCTTCCCGGCACAGGTACAACTTCCAGAGGCACCACAACTGGCCCAAGCACTCTAGGAAGGACAGAACTTTATCAGCAGATTTCTGGGAAGCTGGGGGTGAAGTCCTTTTGTTCCTGGGTCCTTCAAAAAAGGAGCCAGCTCTTCTCAGGCCCTTGGAGATTCCTTAAAGACAGGGGACACAGCACCACAGCAAAATCCTTCCCCTCTCCTTGGCAGAAAAGCAACACCGGGTCAGTCCAGCAGAGCAACAGCAAGACAGTCTTCCTTCTTCAGATTCAGCTTTCTCCTTGGCAGAGGTTCCTTCTTGATTCCAGGATGATTTAATTTACTGTTGTCAGGGGTTCTGTACTTATACCCCTAAAAGTCTTTGTTCCCTTTGTGCAGGAGGGCTCTGAACTCTGTCCGAACCAGTTCTGGATGTTCCTTGAGCACTTTGGGGCATATTATCAAGGGGGTTTATCTCCGCTTTTTTGGCTTTAAAAGCCAAGAAAGCGGAGATAAAATTATCTCCCTATTACCTAGCTGCCGCTAACACCATTTAGCGACAGCTAGTAGGAGATAGCGACCATCTTGGGCCCCACTTTGCATGTCAGTGATATTTATCACTAATGAGATGCAAAGTGGGCGTGCCAAGATGTTAGAGACTGAAATCAGTTGCTAACATCGCTATCTCCTATTACCAACTTTTGGAGATATTCGCGCTAAGCAGGAATATCTCCAAAAGCTAACACCTGCCCTGAGCAGTTCTTAGCCATGTTATCCAATGGGAGGTGGATAACATGGCTAAGAGCATTAGCTCGCTAATGCATGAATATCGCTGACTTTTCAGCGATATTCATGCTTTGCGGCGATTTTTACCGCATTTGCGTTAAACCTTGGTAATACCAAGGTTTATTTGCGTTAAAAATTGCCGCAGCGCTGCGGTAAATTTTTGTCTCTAACCAAGCAATAGCGATAATTATCGCTATTGCTTGGTAATATGCCCCTTTGTTTTTCTGGCTTCTCCTTTCCTTTCATAGCGAGGGGCAGGGTCGTCAGCCGCCCAGCAGGAGGTGGAACCAGCATTGTGGAAGGCAGGTACAGCCCTCTTCAAGCCCAGGTGCTATCTCCTCCCACCACTCAAGTTGCAATTGCAGTCATTCAGCCTAGGGCTGACTCAGCCAGACTCCTGGGGAATCCCCAGCCCCTGTCACTCTCAAACCAGACAGTCAATCCACAAGCAGGCCAAGGCACACAGAAAGGTCAGACACGAGAACAGCAACTTTCTAAAAGTGCTATTCTCTAACACAGGAGTTAAAAACCACCTTTCCTAAAAGATGTGTTATTAAATCCTGAGTTCAGGGATACCAGACTTTTATGTCCTATCTTCCTCTTGTGGGAAGATATGCTGGTAGCCGCTGTAGCCAGCATCCCCCATGATAGCCTATGGAGCGAGATAGCCTTGCAGCTGTGAAAAACGAAAATGGCTGTAATTCACTACCAGAGCATGTCACCTGCACAAGTACATGCTCTACCTTTCATATACACTGCGCCCTGACCAAGGGGGTACCTTGGACCTTCCATAGGGGTGACTAATGTGCATAGAAAGCGAAGGGTTAGGCCTGGTCAGTGGGGACACTGAACAGGAGGACATGGCAGTTCACAGACACAGGCACTGCGGTGGTAGGCCTGAGCCACCATTTTAGGGCTACTCATGTGGGTGGCACAATCAGTGCTGCAGGCCCACTAGTAGCATTTGTCATCACCAGCCCTGGCACACCCAGTGCACTTTGCTAGGGACTTCATGGTGATACAAATATGCCAAACATGTATATCCAATCATAATAACAATTTACACAGGGAGCACTTACACTCTGACACTGATTAGTAGTGGCAGAGTGTCCAAAGCATCTAAACCAGCAAAAACGAAATCCAGCACAGCATCAAAAATACAGTAGGTAGAGGCAAAAAGATAGCCGAAACTACGCCAAAGATGCCAGGTCTAACACATGTCCCCTCCAGCTGAAAGAGGGGAGAACTACCCACCCTCTTGGGAGTTCTCTTCACTAAGGCGGAAAAATCTGGACAGACCATCAGCGTTGGCGTGTTCTGTGTGAGGGGCGGTGTTCCACCGTAAAGTCCAATCCCTGTAGGGAGATGGACCACCTCAACAGTTTTGGGTTCTCATCCCTCATCTGCATTAACCATCTGAGGGGCCTGGGGTCTGTCTGAACACTGAAGTGAGTCCCAAACAGGTAGGGCCTCAGCTTCTTCAGAGCCCAGATCACAGCAAAAGCTTCCTTTTCAATTGCACTCCACCTCTGTTCCTTGGGGAATAACCTCCTACTAATGAAAGCCACAGGCTGATCCCAGCTTTCGTCATTGATCTGTGAGAGTACTGCTCCCACACCATGCTCTGAAGCGTCTGTCTGCACTATGAACTCGCTGGAGAAGTTGGGCGACTAGAGCACCGGTGCTGTGCACATGGCAGTCTTCAGGGCATCAAAAGCAGTCTGGCAGGCTTCGGTCCAATTCACTTTCTTGGGTTGCTCTGTCAAGAGGGCACAATGGTACCATACCCCTTGACAAACCCTCTGTAATACCCGGGGAGCCCTAAGAAGGCTCTCACCCCTTTCTGGGTCTTGGGGGTCTCCCAAGCCAGAATGGTATCAATCTTTGCCTGTAGGGGCACCACCTGGCCGCTCCCCACCTGGTGTCCCAAATGCACCACAGATCCCTGCCCTATCTGGCACTTGTTGGCCTTGATAGTGAGGCCTGCCTTTAGCAGAGCCTTCAACACTTCACAGAGGTGTTGCAAGTGTTCCTCCCACGTGGAGCTGAACCCAGCAATGTCATCCAGGTATGCAGCGCTGAATTCCTCCAGCCCGGTCAGTACCTGGTTAACCAGTCTCTGGAAGGTGGCAGGGGCATTCTTCAACCCAAAGGACATGACTCAGAACTGGAAGTGCCCCTCTGGCGTTGAGAATGCAGACCCATCTTTGGCCCCATCAGTTAAGGCTATCTGCCAGTACCCAGAAGTCAAATCAAATGTACTGAGGTAGTGGGCAGCTCCCAACCAATCCACAAGCTCATCAGCTCTGGGGATGGGGTGTGCGTCACTCTTCGTGACCCCATTGAGCCCACGGTAGTCCACACAAAACCTGAGTTCTGGAGTGGCACCGGGCGCACCGGGCGCAGCTGCTTTTGGTACCAAGACCACTGGACTAGCCCAGGGGCTGCTGGAAGGCTCAATCACCCCTAGCACCAACATCTTGGAAACCTCTTCCTTGATGCTGGCCCTGACCTTGTCAGCTACCCTGTAAAATTTCTGTTTCACAGGCAGACTATCTCCAGTGTCCACATCATGGATGCACTAATTGGTGATACCTGGGGTCAGGGAGAACAGAGAGGAAAACTGACCCCACACCTGGCGACAGTCCCTTTGCTGTTCTGGGGTCAGGGTGGGTGAGAGGACCACACCATCCACTGACCCGTCTTGCTCCTTAGCTGCCAGGAGGTCAGAGAGAGGATCACTATCCTCCTCCCCTCCTGCATCTGTAGCCATGAGCATTGTCACTTCGGACCTCTCAAAGTGTGGTTTGAGGCGGTTCACATGTAAGACTCTCAGGGGCTGCCTGGGAGTCTTCAAGTTAACCAAGTAGGTTACTTCGCTCTTGTGTTCCACCACCTCATATGGCCCAGTCCACTTGTCTTGGAGCGCACAAAGCTCCACTGGCGCCATCACCCACACTTTCTGCCCAGGTTGAAATTCGAACAAAGTGGCATTCTGGTCGTACCATCTTTTCATTTCTTCCTGGCTAGCTTCCAGGTTCTCCTGAGCGAGCTTCCTGAAGCGTTGTGTCTGGTTGCGGATGGCCAGCACATAGCTGAACACATCCTGTGGGGTTTTACCACGGGATTTCTCCCACCCCTCCTTCACCAGTGTGAGAGGTCCTCTAGCAGGTTGACCATACAGGAGTTCAAAGGGACTGAACCCTAAAGACTTCTAAGGCACTTTCCTGTAGGCTAACAACAGGCATGGAAGAAAGATGTCCCACTTCCGTCTCATGGGCTCCGCTAGGCCCATAATCATACCTTTTAGGGTGCAGTTGCACCTTTCAACCAACCTGTTTCCTTGAGGGTGGTAAGGAGTGGTAAACTTATAAGCTACCCCACACTCCTCCCACAGAGACTTCATGATCCAAGAGATGAAGATGGTACCCCGGTCGGAGACCACCTCTCTTTGGAACCCCACACGGGAAAAGATCCCCATCAATGCACGGCCCACCATGGGTGCTGTGATTGTCCTGAGAGGGATGGCTTCCGGGTACCGGGTGGCATGGTCCACCAAGACTAGGATGAACCTGTTGCCTAATGCTGTCCTGGGGTCCAGGGGCCCCACGATGTCGATGCCCACCAACGCTCGAAAGGGGTACTCACCACAGGAAAGGGTTGGAGGGGTGCCTTGCACTTCACTCCAGTCTTGCCACTGGCTTGACATGTTCGGCAAGACCTGCAAAAGGAACCAACGTGCTTCTTCATCTGGGGCCAGTAGAAGTGGGCGACAAGCCTGTGGTAGGTCTTGTTTTTCCCCAGATGTCCTGCGAGAGGCACGTCATGAGCCAGACCCATTAGGAAGTTCCTGAAGTGTGCGGTTACCACTAGCACATGGGCTGCACCGGGCTCAGCAAACTTAGGCTCGCTATATAACAAATCATCTTCCCAGTGGATGTAGTGATCTTTGGACCCTAGGCCTGCTGCATGGTCCACGGCCTGTTGCCGCATACCAGCAATAGAAGGGCACTCTTTCTGCTCCTTGCAGAATTCCTCCCTGGAGGGCCCACCTTCTTGCTGCCAATGGGTCAGCTCAGGTAGGTCGGCCAGTTCGGCCACTTGCTCCCCTGTAGGTTCCAGGGCATCCCAGTCAGGTTCTGCTCCCTCCTGGACCGTGGAAATGGCTGGGGCTGATTTCTCTTGCCCTCTGCCTCTTCCTCGCTTGGCAGGTCTCTGGGCCACTGTTTCAGGCTCCAGTTCTGCTGAATCACCCCTACTGGCTACCATAGCACGCGTGGTGACACAGACCACGCAGGCAACCCCAACATCTCCAAATGAGCTATGTGTTCTACATGCTTCCATGGAGAACTCTCCAGGTCATTACTTAGCAGACAGTCTACAGGCAAGGCATCGTTGACAACTTCCAGGAGACCAGAGACTCCCCCCCACTCAAAGGGAACACGCGCCAATTTGCAGAGGCGCACTGAGCTGTCAGCTGCCACTACAGGGCGGAGTACATCAGGGATGACCTGCTCTTCAGTCACCCACTGACACCTCACAGATGTCACGCTGGCTCCTGTGTCTCTCAGAGCCTCTATCTCCCTCCCATTGACAGTCATCTTCTGCCCATATTTCTTAGTGTTAAGGGGCAATAAGGTTTCCTGGACCATCTCTAGGAGCCAGATATAGGTGGCCCAATACCGGTCGGTAACGGCCAAAATTCGGTAATTTCGGCCGTTACCGACCGGTATTGGGCATTCGGGATGTAGGGGACCAAAAAGTAGCTGAATCGGTAAATATACTGAATCAGTAAAGTTTCCGATTTGGAAACTTTACCGAATTGGTAAATTTACTGAATCGGTACATTTACAGAATCGGTAAAGTTACCGAATCGGAAACTTCACTGATTCCGGTTCGGTAAAGTTTACGATTCAGTAAATTTACTGATTCGGTAAATAAGAAATGGTAAAAATGAATTTCGAGATGTAGGTCCCC
Organism: Lissotriton vulgaris; assembly: GCF_964263255.1. NCBI lineage: Eukaryota > Metazoa > Chordata > Amphibia > Caudata > Salamandridae > Lissotriton > Lissotriton vulgaris. The sequence goes on along the minus strand of NC_141689.1, from coordinate 417,584,614 downwards.
TTTTAAATATCGAATTTGCATGAAATTCGGTATTTAAGAGTCGGTATTTACCATGGATTGAAATCAGGTGGTAACCAGGTGCAGGCTATAAAAAAGGCCCCAAAATGCCCCACTTTCACCAGAATGGCGGGATTCTTTGTCATTGCGAGGCGGCTACGGCTCCAGGCAGAAGGAGAGAGGGCCTGGAGGAGGGAGGAGCAGGTGTACAGGCAGACGATCACACTATTCCAGCTAACTGAGCCTGAGATCCTACAGAGGTACAGGCTGGCCCCACAAACAATCCTGGACCTTATCAGGGACCTCTACCCACTTTTGGACCATCCAACCCCAAGGGCGCATGCTATCCCACCCCATGTGCAGGTGCTGTGCATCCTACAACAAAAACAATTAACAGGAGATGCCTGGTCACAAAAATGTGTGTTGTTCTGAAGTTTAAACCAAACAAGGATCAACAACATGAAATTACACTAGGCTGAAAAACTCCCATCAGCCCACCATTGTGGCGGAATATCATCATGTGGGATACGGATGGTGGATCCAAATCTCGCCCAACCCATCAAATTATGGTGCAGAAATGGATAACCGTGGTGAACCACTAGCCACTGTGTATTTCAAGTGGTGCTGATGATGTGCAGTGATAAGTGAAAGTGAGTGATAAGAAGCTGAAATATATAAAAATAACTACTAGAACAGAAAATATGCTTAATGGGCACTGTTCTAGTGTCAAGATTAAAAGCACGCCTAATAGTCTGAAAATATGACTATACAGTGGCGCAACTGTATGGATCCAACATCATTGGCTGTATTGATGGTACGCACATACCAATATGCCCACCTGCTGCCACAGAGTACATTTATCGGAACCGTAAATCCACCCACACCATAAATGTACAGGTGATCTGTGATTCAAAGTACGTGATCACTGACATAGTAGCCAAATTCCCAGGGAGTACCCACGACTCCTACATTTTCCAAAACAGTGGGATCTACGCACGTCTGACTGCGGGGGAATTCGGCGAAGGATACTTGCTAGGTGAGACACTGTGTGAAACTCCCTTGATACGTATTTCAGGTGGATGTGTGTGTGTGCATGTAAGTACTGTTTTTTCTTCTTACTATTAGGGGACAGTGCATATGCCCTCTGGTCCAATATGCGAGACAACAAGGACCCCCTGATACGGATCAACTTCCTGGGTCAGGGCAAATAACATATGTGAGTAAAATACCCAGGCAAATTTCTAATACCAACTAGCACATGAAGAGTGGCTTAGGCCACATAAAGAAATGATAATCCACTACTGTTTTTACACATTGGAATACAATTTTAATTCTTCTTACAAAAACAAGATATTTGGTAAAATCGATACACAGTTATACACAAATGATAAAAAGATTGTAGCATTATAGCATATGCATAATTTCATTCATACAAATAATTAATAACTATAAAAACTGTTGGATGGTTTCCTGTCTACGCGTTTCGACATTCATGTGTGCCTTCCTCAGGACTGTACCATCGTGCTGTAAAAAATATTTATAAAAAGATATTTTTACAATTTTGTATTTCAGTGCAAAAACAGTTAATATTCTAACTTTAATGACATGTGCTAGATATTGGTTATCAACATAAACTAATAATACCGCTTCTAAATATATTGATGTCTATCTTGTACATAGTTGCCATAGACTCATTTCTAATTATACATACATGATGGTCAAATATATCACATATCTCTCATTTACACATAGTGTTTATATATTCTAGTAACAGTTCTTCAACTCCTACTTTATTCAATTTGGGTAGTTGCTAACAGCATACTATACATCTCATTATATAAGTATGGCATACATATAGATAACCTGACCATAAAAGATAAAGAAGGGATAAAAAAGAAGAGAGAGTTCCATAAACAAGATAAAGAACAAGATTCAAGAAAGTAAAAACAAAAGAGAATTTCAGTGTAGTCAAATGGGTTATTTGACTCGCAATGAGCTGTTTTTAGAAGACATTATTTGTGTTGGCTCTCTTTGACTAATGTACTATGATCATATCCTAGTGTCATGTATACCACATAAAATATGAATTTCTATGTAGTATAATGATATACATTGTCATATCTAGGTTCATTGCTAACATACTATCGGGGTGTAAGGAATATTGGTAGATCTGTTCAGGACCTAATGCAAACCTATTGTAGTAGTCATTCATGCCGATATGCATCAATTGGGCTTACCTATTTAAGGGTCAAACAGGGTAGATACCAAGGATCAGACAGGGTAGATGCCAAGATGCCGTGAAGATTAGTATAAATGTCAATAAAAGATAAATCTGCAATATGAGAACATTATTAGCTAATTCTATGATCGGGCTAAGTATTGTAACTAATGACCAATTTAATTGAGCATGCTTACCCAACTTTTAAAAAAGCTCAGAATGACTTTGTGTTCAGACTTCGTTATATGTAGATTTGATGATCACCTAGAATCGCTAACATCCATGGGCCGCTTGACTGGAGGCACGAGGGTGTGATAATCAAGCCAAAATATTTAGATCGCTGTAAGTAGATAAGGTTCATTAGTGGTGAACCCAGATAGTTTTATAGTGCGGCAGGTATAAATGCCTAGGTTGTAATGCTTGCCCTATTTGGAGAGGTTGCATTTGTCTGATCATATAGGTTGGCTTTTGTTTCATTATGTTTGATTAAAGGACAAAGAGCACATCTGATGCTGCATAACAGGCAAGTCTAGTAACTAGTCTACTTAATACAAAGCCTATTCTATAAGGGTGACACTGTCTTGACATTTTCTGTTCTGGTGCTTAAATATAAAGCGACAAGCAGTATTGATTTAAATTTATTTTCATGCAGCAGGCATTTAATTCTTTAGTCTCCAACACAGACTGCAGCTAGTATAATTGGTTACCTTATTCGCATTTGTCTAATCATATTGGTTAGCTTTTAGTTTCCTTTATTTAATTAAGGGACAAGGAGCACCCCTGCTACCACAAAGTTGACAAGTCTTGTACATAGTCTACTTAATACAGCACGCATACTGTAAAGCTAACACTGTTGTAGCATTTTTATTCCAGTGTTTAAATGTAGGGCGGCATGTAATATTGATTTGGGTTTATTTTCATGCTGCACGCATTTACTTCTTATTATCTAGAACATAGATTACCACTAATCAAATTGGTTACCTAATTGCTGTTCGCATTAATACGCCCATGCGTGAGCCACATCTTTTCCTTACCGCGTTTAAAAATGTCCTCGGTTTTAGTTATTTTTTGGTGCCATCTAGATATGGGTCCGATAGGAGTTACAGGAAACGTGGTCACACATCTATTGAAAAAAGAAAAGTAGCGTGCAATTCACATTTATTATAAATAATATATTACGGTTTCACTGAATGCGTCCTACATATTTAAGATGACTATATTGTTTACCTATTATGCCTCTCGGTGTAGGCGACCTGCTGCGATAATTCCCAGCGTCTTTACGGCGTCTTTTGTCTAAAATGAAGAAGGGAGCGCAACTAACGTTATATTACGGTCAACGCATTTAAACTGAAGAAAGCTTATTGCGCTTATTACAAAACTGCAATAGTTTTACCTGTATTCACGTGGTTTAAGACGGACCGGCTATGGTGGAGTCCCGGCGGTATCTTATGTTTAAGCATGTGGAAGAGCAGGTTTCGCTGCCTCCACAAGAGTGGAGGGGCCCGCCTGTACACACCAATCACCTGCTGCAAGATGATTGCAGCCTGTGCAATGCTGCACAACCTGGCGGTCAAGAAGGGCACAGAAGTGGATATCTCAGATTATGAGGACCATGATGAAGAAAGCCATGCCTGAACCACACACATCTGGAGTTGCAACACCAACTGATGGCAGACACAGACGGGAAGAGGTCACACGCAACTTCTTTTAAGTAAGTAAGGAGACACAGACAGGTGGAGCATGCACCAAAACTAGTTTAATTTTGTAATGACGTAGGTTTTTAAAGCACAAATGTGCAACAAAAAGTATTTAACTGCAATGATGTTAGTCCTGGTTCACTTCACCATGAACTGTGAAAGTTATTTCCTTCCTCTCTTCCCAGTACCACTTGGAGGTTGCTCACCCTGCTCACTGTCTTGCTGGCCTGTGGCCTCAGCGTGGCGCCTGCTCCTCCTAGTTTCTGGGACAAGGGCCCTTCAAATGCAGGTACTGCTTGTGCTCTCCTCACTTACAGGCACATCCAGAGCAGCTGTGTGTGCAGTTTGGGCATTCAACAGCGCCTCAAGAGCACTATTCATCCTGCCCATGCCCCTAGTGACCTCATTGGTGTTTTGGGTCATGGCCTCCTGCATGTTACTGCTTCTCCTGCATAACAGGGATGTGGCAGTTGCCAGGCGGTTGATGGCTTTGCTTTGACCATTAGCACGCTGCCTTTCCTTGTGCCTTGCAGCAAAATCATTGTCTAGTTTGGTGCATAGCAGCTGCACCGAGTTGTTAATTCTGCGCATCCCTGCTGCCATTTCTTTGTTGACTTGTACCAGCTCCATGATGCCCTTTCCTATTTCTCCAATGTTATTGTTCAGGGACCTCATCTGTCGTTGGCATGCCTGGATGGCTCTTCCCTGCATCCTCTGTATTCTCACCATGCTCCCCTCCAGACCACGGATCACACTTGGACCCTCAACTGGTGCATCTGCTGGCCTTTCTTGGACTCTGCGGCGTCTTGCACCACTATGGCCCACCCCTGCACTGGAGTGCGTTGTACCAGAGCTAACATCTACAGGCAAGTTGTGTGGTGCGTCACCCTCCATGTCAGCTGCTACTGACTCCAATTCTGGGAGTGGGGCCACGACATGCCTCCTGCCTGGTTGTGATGCAGGTGTCATATCATGCTGTGATGTTGGCATTTCTGGGGATGACAGCAGGAAAGGGGATTGAGATCTGCAAGGGGACGACAGCAACTCTTGAGCCATTTCTGAGTCTTGGGCAGGAGGATGGCTACTTGATGCACCTTTGTCCTGTGGTACGTTGTGGGTAGTTGGACCTGCCTCCTGACTCTCCTCCCTCTCAGGTGATGTGCCTTCAGTCTCCTGCGAACGCCTGCGAGACGTTTCTCCTGTGGACATATGAGCGTACATTAGCTAAGCGCTACTGTCTCACAGTCACTACAATTAAATATTTATCACATTGCCTATATTCTGTATGCAGTCATTTCCTTAACTATTTGGTTGGTGTGCTGTATGACATGTCCTTACATTTCCTGACTACATATCGCATCATGCATTGGCCCTGTATAGTGCTAGAAGTACTGGACTTGGGTTCACTTGCCCAGTAAGGGTACAGGTAAGGATGATGGTATTGGGGGGAATGCAGTTCATTTGTCTTACCTTTTTTGCTTGCAGCTCTGGCTGAGCTGTCTACTTCTCCTAGTCCGCAGACGCTGTCTGGTTCAATGGTTGAGGCCACCATCTCCTCCAGGTCAGTTAGGGGGGGGTGCTGGGTTCTTGCCTCTGCCAGTTTTTAATGCCTGCTTGTGATGTTCTGCCAATTTCTTTTTGGTTTGGTTCCTCAGGTCATAAAATCCTTTTTTAAGGTCCTCTGTGTCCCTGGTGGTCACCCCAACTGCATTTACTTTGTCCAAAATGGCCAGCCAGATTTTTCTTTTGGCTGAATCAGCCACAGTGAGGGACTGCCTGCCAAACAATTTGTGGTGCACCTTCACCACCTCCTCAACAAGGACCTGCAACTTCATGCTGCTGAATTTCAGTTTCATCCTCCTCTCAGGCTGCTCTTTTTCTTGGGTGCTTGACATTTTGCTGTTTTAAAAAGTGCACAAAACCCTTTCTGCTGCTCAGGGACTCAGATCAGCTCCACCTGCCTTTCCAGAAGCTTCTAATTAGTTGCAGCTGCCTGTGTAGCCACTTCCTGGTAGGGAGGGGGAGGGTGGTAGCACCTGATTGGCTGCCTACTTATGTTTCACTTTTGTTTGCTTTCCGATTCGGTATTTACCGAATAGGTATTTACCGATTCGGTATTTCCCATTCATTCCTATGGGCCTTTTGGCCCATAGGAATGCATGGGGAATACCGATCCGGTAATTACAGAATCGGTAAATACCGATTCGGTATTTTCCGATTGCCCGATACCAAATTTTACAGAATCTGTATTTTTTACCGATTTTTTAGCTACATACCAATTAGCAATTCTAAAATACCGATTCGGTAAAATTTGGTATTTATGAATCGGTAAAATCGGATTACCTACATCTGGGCCTTGGTCTCCTAAAAAGACAAGGGACATAACTGCTAAACCCTCCTCCCCACAGGAAATCAAATCCCCGCCCAAAGCAACACTTGCTAACACTGGGGCTGGAGCACCAGTGGGTGCTGGATTCTTTTTGGGACATTTAGGAGCCATGTGCCCCACCTCGTTGCAGTGATAGCAGGTAGGCGGAGCCCTGTTGTCTCTGTTATCTCTAATGTCCCTATTGTCCAGCCTGCCCCTAGAGGGCCATTGCTGTCTATGTCTGGGGGGTTGGGATTCCTTTCCCTGGGAACTATTTTGGGGCCCTTGCGAGAACTCCTTTTGGTTACCCTTGTCCCCCCCACTCTTTTGCTGGGGACTCTGCCCACCTTTGGCTGTGGTACCCACAATTCCTCTGTGGACCCTGGTACTGGTCCAGCGGTCCTCCTCCTTAGCAAGCTCAATGGGGTCTGTCAGCTTGCTGTCTAAAAGATGCTGGCGCAGCTCTGGAACACAAAGACTAAACAAGTGCTCCCAACTGATTAAATGCAATAACCCCTTAAAATCAATTACTTTACTGCCCTTCATCCAACCTTCCAGTGCATGTGAGTACAAATTCACACACTCCATCCAAGTCTCAGACTCTCTTCTAAGAGTTTCTAAACTGCAGTCTATACTGCTCCGGAGTAAGGCCATACCTGAGACATAAGGGCTCCTTCCTATTGGGGTAGGTCATGGCACCTGCCATCTCTAAGGGCTCTAGAGCATCCTCCCAGAAGCCTCAAAATGTTTCCTTAGGCCCGCCCCCCAATTCTGTTCAGGCACACCATTCATTCTCAATACAATCTCATAAGAAGTAAACCAGGCGTAAATATCCTCACTCCTATGGTAATTCTGTACCAGATCTTTGGGAATATATACTTTACCCCCCTGCACTGGCTGTGCGCTGCCACCATTTGAATTGGCATCCACCTCTTTGGCTTTAAGATCCAGTTCTCTCATGCTCAACTCATGAGCCAGAAGCCATTTCTTTTCCTCCAAGGCGCGTGTACTTTAGTTCTCTTCCGCCGCCTTTTCTCTCTCTTTATCCATTTCCAATTGCTTCATTTTTATCTTCATGACTTCCAAATCATATTCTTTCACTCTTTGGTTCTCCTCTAACTCTTCTTGGGTGAAACCCCTACTGGAATGGTTGCTGCCAGGCCTTGAGCCTACTCTGCTTACAGGCAGATCTGTGATTTGAAAACCATTCCCTGTATTTACATCATTTCCCTCTTGTGCCTCCAAATAGGCCTTCAAGATTCTCTGCAGCTCATCGATCCTGTAGCTGCTCTTTAAGGGGCACTCAAACTCGTGGCAGAATTTCCTAAGCTCATCAACTTTGTAGGACTACAAATCCTCAATGACAAATTCCAATTCTACTTCTGCCTCCTTACTGGGTGTATTTCCATTCTCAGACATGATGCTTTGAAGAGTTACTCAAAAATAGAACCAAAAATCAAAAAAACAGTAGTATGTGGTGGCGTAGTGGTCTGCACTCACTAGTGATATATACCAATCACTGTGGGTCTAGTACAAATACAAGTTAAAATCCCACCGCTGCCACCAATGTTAGAACTGGGGGTCTCTAGTTGGCAGAGGTAGGTACCACTGTCCAAATAGGCACCCTTGTTTCTAGTCAGGGTAAGGAGGAAACCCTCTGGGATAACCCCTGCTCACCCTCTAGGTAGCTTGGCACGAGCAGTCAAGGATAATCAGAGGGCACTGCGTAAAGTATTTGTACCAACGCTCACAGTAACACAGTGAAAACACCACAGACAGACCCAACAACGGTTTAGAAAAATAAAGGTTTTTAATCTAAACTAAACGACAAAAAACCAACATACACAGTTCAAGAATATGGTTGCAAAAGACTTCTTTAGGTTGCATGTAAAATTCTCACAATTGCGCCATGTTTAGTACCTTTAAGTGCGACAAAGTTCCAAAAGCAGAAGCTGGTGCGGTGGAAAACAAGCGATGCGTTGCTCCTGAGACCTTGGGGAGGCATTTGCGACAACCCTGCTGCAGCAGCGGGCGTGTTGCGACGAATCCGGTCTGTATGGGGAGGAAGGCCACTTGTATGGATTCCGGTGCGTAGGTTCCGTAGGAAGTTTGTTCTCGCAAAGGTACGATGCGATGATCTTGTAGGGGCTGCGACTATCTCCGGGGCGACGATGCGCGATCCAGCGGTAATCCTCTCTTTCGCAGCTCCTCGATGCGATGGCTCTGCGACGATCTTCGCAGCAACGTGATGAGCTCCGCAGCGAGCGATGCGATAACTTTTCAGTTGCACAAGTCTCTCAACTTAGTTTCCAGCTTCCCGGCACAGGTACAACTTTCAGAGGCACCACAACTCGCCCAAGCACTCTAGGAAGGACAGAACTCTCTCAGCAGAGTTCTGGGAGCTGGGGGTGAAGTCCTTTTGTTCCTGGGACTTCGAAAACAGGGAGCCAGCTCTTCTCAGGCCCTTGGAGATTCCTTCAAGACAGGGTACACAGCACCACAGCAAAGTCCTTCCTCTCTCCTTGGCAGAAAAGCGACAGCAGGTCAGTCCAGCAGAGCAACAGCAGGACAATCTTCCTTCTTCAGATTCAGCTTTCTCCTTGGCAGAGGTTCCTTCTTGATTCCAGGATGATCTAATTTTCTGTTGTCAGGGGTCCTGTACTTATACCCCTAAAAGTCTATGTTCCCTTTGTGCAGGAGGGCTCTGAACCCGGTCCGAACCAGTTCTGGATGTTCCTTGAGCACTTTGGGGCATATTATCAAGGGATTTATTTTTGCGTTTTTGGCTTTAAAAGCTAAGAAAGCAGAGATAAAATGTTCTCCCTATCAGCAACAGGGTGCTAACATGCAAATTCGCATGTTAGCACCCTTTTTTTTCTACGCTTCCCCTTGCATCTCTAATGAGATGCAAAGGGGGCGTTCCAGAGAAAAATAATAGGAGAAATGTTGTTAACCACTTCGGTGCGGTACGATTTACCGCCGGGTGCTGACCCCTAATGGAAACGGGCGTGATCATGACGGAACGGTTCCGTCATGAGCACAGCTCAACCGATGCTCATGACGGAACCGTTCCGTCATGAGCATCGAAGGGGTAAAGCAACATTTCTCCTATTTTCAAGGATATCGCTAACCCTGTTAGTGATAAAAAAGCAGCGCTAGCCGCGGTTAGCGCTGCTTTTTTTACACCTGGTATTTTCCTGACTTAGCTATGATATCCTATGGAAGGTGGATATCATGGCTAAGTTTGTGAGCCCCTATCATCAAGCTAACGCCAAACTTCGAGAGATTATCGTTAGTTTTTCAGCGATAATCTCTCATTTGGCAGTTAGCGCAAGGATTTTTATCACTTCTGAGATAAGCGTTGCTAATAGCACGCTATCCCTTTTTTATTTTTTTTATTTTATTTTATTGAGACCAGACATTTAAACAGTTCCAAATTACAATTTAAACAGCAGAATTGATTGTTCATACAAAATTCATACAAAATGAAATAAACAATAGATTGGCAGATTAGGCAAATAATAACACAAATACATTCCTAACAATTAAGACTGGGGAAAACACATCAGAAGCAAATGAAGAAAATACTAGTATGGGAATGCAGCCTGAACAACGCTATTCTTTTATCCAATCCATTCTGCCACAGGCGCCCAAATTCGAGTCGCGAGTTGCCGCCGTCTCCCCCCTTTACAAGAAAATGCAGAAAATTCTAAACGATGTATAGCTAATAATCTTGCACGCCACTGTACAAATGTAGGGGCTTCCGAAGAGAGCCACTGAGAAGTAATGCATAGGCGAACCTGCGACATAGCAATAAATATAAGGGGCGATTCATTAAAGGTGTTACCACCGGATAGTATATTACCGGCCTCGACCCCAAATATCACAAGTGCCGGAGTCATTGTACATCGGATCTTAAGTGTGACATTAATAAAGTGCGCAATATCATCTAGAAAGCCACGGAGGGATAAACAGGAATAAAACATATGTGTTGCATCGCCTGCCAGCAGCCCGCATCGTGCGCATGTATTTCCCTTTGTGGCCCCCCATTTTGCAATCTTAGCAGGCGTATAGTATAAATACAACATTGACATGTACCTTTGAGTTTTAAGCGAGCCAGATACTATAACCTGACTAGCAAGTTCTATCACCGAGGTTAAGTCAATACCAGTCCTACCTAATTTTACTTCCCACTTGGCATTTTGAGCAGTCAAATCATCCGGAAGTGTTGAGCGAATATATTGATACAAAATGCCTATTCTACTTCTCTTTTTAATCAATTCAATGACAGGCACTTTCTCCAAGATGCAAGGAATTTTCTTCAAGTATTTTTGGATAAAGCTTTGAATCTGTAAATACTTAAAGAAGTCACGTGGAGATAACTGAAATTTATCCCTTATTTCGCTTTATGATAGGACAACACAATCCTCGGCCATATCACCCAACCCAAAGACACCTTTGCTTTGCCATCTGTACATAACATGATCCTGAAAGATGCTGGGAAACATTCGAGTAGCTTTAAAAGGCGTAAATAAGTTCATATTTGGAATAGTCAATTTCTTCCTAATCATTCGCCAGATAGTATATGCAGCAATCAGGACCTTAAAACGGGTTCTCTTATGGTAGCTGGGTTCAAGGACTTTAAGTAAAATAAGTTTTGCAGCGGAGCCCAACCCAATCTCATAAATAGTGGGAGTGTTACATATTGGTATACTCACTTTGTCACCACATAACAACACGCCCATTGCTTGCAGCATTGCAGCCCAATAATACATAGCAAGATTTGGAACCGCCCAGCCCCCTCGATCTCTGGGAAGACACATCCACTTGGCTGCTCTGTGTGAGCGCCTATACCCCCACAAAAATCTGTAGCAAACTCTATCTGCCTTTACCAAACTTGTTTGAGAAAACAAAAGAAGAATGGTCCTGAACAAATATAAAAACTTAGGAAGAATTAACATTTTAACAACACTGCATCGTCCATAAAAGGATAGATGCAGGCTATCTAGTCTTTCCAGTTTTTTATTGGCATCATCTATAACCGGTAAGATATTTAAATCAGGTATAGTTTCCACTACAGAAGTTATGCCCACCCCTAGATACATGGCATCAGGAACCACTGGGGCCTCTGAAATGGCCATACCAGGTGTCTGAACCACCTGTGTCTTTGAGACATTGAGCTTGTAGCCCGACACTGCCCCAAAAATGCCCTGCCAATTGCTTAAGTTCACTAAAAGCAGACGAGACTTCAGATGTTATGACAACTATATCATCTGCAGACGCTAGCAGATTATAAGACATATTACTGACTCTTATTGGTTTTATACGCTGATTGGCCATAATCTTAGAAAGAAAGGGGTCAATATACAGGGCAAACAACATGGGAGAGCAGGGACACGCCTGTCATGTGCCCCTAGTGATAGAAAAAGAGCTAGTCTGCTGGCCAGAGATACAAAGTTGTGCTCTTGGGGAAATATACATCGCAGAGATCGTCTGTATGAATTCTTTTGGAAATCTCTTCCACTTCAGGACAGCCCACATAAACCCCCAGGAGACCCTGTCGAACGCCTTCTCGGCGTCCAACAGGATCAACCCGAGGGGTGAGTTTGTGACATGAGCCCAGTCTAGTAATGCGATGGAACGTCTAACATGGTCAGCAGTATCCCGGCCAGGTATAAATCCATGCTGGAACACAGAGACCAAAGGGGTAATCACCTGTACAAGTCGACCAGCCATTATTTTTGTGTATATTTTAGAGTCACTATTAATTAGAGAAATAGGCTGAAATGATGATGGTAGCAACTCAGGTTTATCTTTTTTTTTAACAAGACTATGGTTGTATTTTGCCATGATTCCGGTATTATACCCCTCTGGGCTGCTCTTAACACCTCCAGGAAGACCTGGCCGATTTCAGGTAGGAACACCTTATAAAATTCCAGTGGAACTGCATCTGGTCCACAAGCCTTGCCATTAGCCAAAGATTTTACTGCAGTCTCGACCTCCTCCCATTGAATGGGGGTGGCCAAGTGCTCAGCCTGTTCAGGAGAAATAACGGCAGTCTCAAGATCTGCTAGGAAGGCTTCCGCAGCTCTCTCAGAATTAAGCCAAGGGGTATCCTCACTGTATAAACAGGAGTAAAATTTCAAGAAGACTTCATTGACCTTTTCCTGTGTTTCGTATATTATTCCGTATTCATCTTGAATTTTCACCACCTGACTCGCTGACGGAGTCTCTTAGCTAGGACCCTGCCCGAATTCTCCCCAAACTCAAATATTTCTGTACGATATTGTAAAAACTTTAACACAAGATCCTGTCCAAGAGGCTCCAACAGCCCAGCCCTGAGAATCGCCACCTTTTGTAAACAGGGGGCTGTATCATTCCCATCCTTGATATTTAAAGTCAATGCAATTTCTGCCTCCCGAAGTGCTTTAATGCAATTACGCATCCGTTCCTGTTCTAATTTCCACCTATAGGAAGAGAAACTTTTAGTCTCACCCCGTAGTCCAGCTTTCATTGTGTCCCAGACCACTTGATCTGTAGCAGATCCTCTGTTAATATTCAGAAATTGGACAACCCATGTTTTAATATGTGAGCGATACTCCTCATCAAATAAGAGTTTCTTATCAAACGTCCAATCTCTAGGTGGTTTACTAACTCGTGGCCAAGGACATTCGGCGATCAATGGATTATGGTCTGAGAGAAGTCGTGGTAAGCAAAAAATAGTGCTAACAGCTGCCACCTGTTTAAAAAAAAAAACTAAATCTAGCATAACATTTTTCTTATGAGGTATGGAGTAAAACGTAGAACCATCTTCTGTTCTCTTATGAAGATACCATAAATCTGTAAGACCAAGCTCCTGAAGAAGAGCCTGAAGGGCTCTAAAAACCTTTGATTTCCTCCCCACATAATTACGAGCACTCGTGAAATCAACATCACTTGGCATATTAATGTTCATGTCTCCACACATGAGTAGTGGACTAGGCCATGCTGCCAGTTCAATATCTAGGTATTTAAACACATCAGGATCATCTAAATTCGATCCATACACGTTGCAGACTGTTAACAATTTACCACCAATGCACAATTCCACTATAGCCCACCTACCCATTCTATCGGCCAATGCCCTTTTGCATATACCCAGACCATTCTTTGCATATATAGCGACCCCTATAATCATAGATGTCTGTTTAGAACAGTCTAATATCTCAAACCCAGGAAGCTTTAAACATTCCTGCTTCCCCCATGGAACATGTGTCTCCTTTATACAGAGTATATCTACACGCATGAAATTAACAATTTTAAGAAAAAGAGCCCGCTTTTTAGCATCGTTGAGGCCACAGATATTCCAAGTGCCAATAGCTATTTTATCCTGCCCCATCTAAGCACTGAAAGAAAAAAGAACCCAGATGAGCTTCCCTCAGCCTATATGATGTACTGTAATGCCTGCCTGCCATTAGGTTTAAAGACTTAAGTGAAAATATCGCCAAAAAGCGTAAAGCAACAAAAGTGGATATTTGATTGTGCCAGACCAGGTCAAATTCAAAAGTACAGGCTGGCCATGATGGAGCATGGATCAGCTACAGGGACCCAGTTAGGCCTGCTGAAAAATAGTACCTTAAATCATGGTTGAGGAGCGTTGTGAGGTCCTGTGCGGAACATGTGCTGCGTAGCAGAGGCGATGCGAGGTCCAGGTTTGATATGCGTTGCACAGCATAGGTTCCTGGGAGCTGTGAAGCTGTGATTTTTTCGTAATGGACTCGTGTCACTTTGGGTGTTAGATTTAATTTGTAACATGCTGCCGTATACCTCGAGGAAATTAGATTCTATTGAATCTTACTTAATACTCTGAGTCTCCTATTTTAGTTCTGTGTGCTCATATGTTAACAGAACTAATTATGATAGTACAATAAAGCCAATATATATTTTAATCCCTAGGATTTAATTGGTTGAATTGCCCCAAAGTCCTGAAGAGGCCTGAATTAAAAGAAAGGCTGAAACGCGTTGACTGCATGCATAAAGGCATCAACATAAGACAATCGTGATACAGTACATAACATTAAAAATAAGGAGCATGGTATAATTTGGAGGGAGAAAGGATTGGACCCTTTGTAGCTCCTTCATACTTATTGTTGGTGACCCCATATAGGTAATGTTGTGACATAATTATAAGTCAACGTCCTTCTATTGAAATATTTGTGGGCTTTTTGGACCAGCAAATTCGTTCTTTTTAAAAATAATTACCTTTGGTTGTATTGTATAGACTGTGTGTAATTGTGTACAGTTGTGTGTATATATATGTGTGTTCAAAAATAAGTGTTTTAAAAAAATAAGAGAAAAAAGAATAAGCTTAACAACAAAAAATAAATAGCTTTGATAACTTCTTTCAGAGTTATTCATTTGATATTTTGCTTTATTCCCAGATGCCTTTGGGTTATTCGGGCTCCCCTGTCTATAATGAGGAAGGGGCTTGATAATATGGCCCTTTGTTTTTCTGGCTTTTCCTTTCCTTTCAGAGTGACGGACAGGGTCGTCAGCTGCCCAGCAGGAGGTGGAGCCAGCATTGTGGAAGGCAGGCACAGCCCTCTTAAAGCCCAGGTGCTATCTCCTCCCACCACTCAAGTTGCAAATGCAGTCATTCAGCCTAGGGCTGACTCAGCCCACCTCCTGGGGAATCCCCAGCCCCTGTCACTCTCAAACCAGACAGTCAATCCACAAGCAGGCCAAGGCACACAGAAAGGTCAGACACGAGAACAGCAACTTTCTAACAGCGCTATTCTCAAACACAGGAGTTAAAAGCCACCTTTCCTAAAAGATGTGTTATTAAATCCTGAGTTCAGGGATACCAGACTTTTATGTCCTATCTTGCTCCTATGGGAAGATATGCTCGTAGCCGCTGTAGCCAGCATTCCCCATGATAGCCTATGGAGCGAGATAGCCTTGCAGCTGTGAAAAACGAAAATGGCTGTAATTCACTACCAGAGCATGTCACCTGCACAAGTACATGCTCTACCTTTCATATACATCTGTCAATGTCTAAGTGTGTGCTACTCTCGGTAACTCTTGGGTGCTGTTGCCGTCTGCGCTGAGGGTCTCCTCCTCTTCCGTTGGTATGCTGTCCCTAAGGGCCTGTACTAACGCCTCCCAGGCTGTCGCCATCTCCAACGCTCTAGGGTCAGGGTTTCTACGCGCTAATTGGTATCTCTGCGTGCTGTCTCAAGCTGCCCATTTGAGGAATTCGTTGTACCATCTCCTGTGCGTTGGGCCTGTTCTCGCCTTCCACTGTCTCGTTATTTCCCTTTTGGCTATCATCAGTCCCATGTCCACAAACTTACTGGAGGTTTTATTTTTGGGCGTGTGAGGGAACCAATGCAGTAGGCATACCGCCGAGTCGAAGTCAATGGCTCTTTCCGTTACTTCATTCAGAGTCTCTCCTATGGCATTCCAGTACTCCCGGAGGGCCGGACAAGACCATAGCATATGTTCCAGCTCCGCTCCGTCCATTGTACAGCGAGGGCACGCCGACTCAGCCACCCCAAAATATTTCTTAATTCTGCCTGGGGTCATGTAGGCCCTGTGTAGCACGTAGTAATGGATAAGCTGAAATCTCGCGTTTCTCGTACTATTACGGGCTCGGCGCACAAGCCAGGCCCAAGTCGTGTCAGGAATATCTTTTCCCAGGTCAGTTTCCAATTTGGTCTTCAGCGCAGTGAGGGGCAACCGGTGTTCACGGAGCATTCTTGAGTACAGGCACGTCACTGCCTTAATCGTCCTAGCCGCCATCATAGCATACTGACAAACCATGGACGTCTCGGGCTCCGCTAGGCCCCCACCCCAATGCGCCTGCATCGCTCTGACCACAGCCGAGTGCAGGAGGATTCCTCCTCGTGGTAGGTCAAAGCGTTCTAGAAGGTCCTGATATGGGAGGAGTGCCCCGTTCTCATAGAGGTCTCCTACAACCTGTACACCCGCTTCTTCCCATTGCTGTAGCTGCGACCAATCGCCCCCGTGGGGTAGCGCCGTCAGCATGCCCAGGGGAATTTCCGGGGCATACGGATGCCTTATCCCTGCCCGCCGTTGGGAGCGGTTCCAGCAAAGCCGGAACGTCCGCTGTTCAAGTGTCAGGTCTCGGGTAGCGATCTTCTGCTGTAAGGCTATGTAGGCCAAGACATGTCTTGGCGTACCTCTAATCTCCTCATCTTCCGGGCCTCGATACACTTGCGCCACCTCCTGCGTGAATGTCTGCAGTTGGGCGGCCAGATAATAAAGTTCAAAGTCTGGTACCGCTACTCTGCACCTGCCCGCCCCCCACAGGAACGAAGTCAGCTGGGATTTAAGTTGGCGGAAAAAGGAACTGGGGATCCAGAACGGTAGTGTTGGAAAGTAGTATAACAATCGCGGTAGAGCAACCATTTTTAACAAGGATATGCGGCCAGCTACAGAGAGCGGGAGCATAGCCCAAAAGGCCATGTTGCCCTTCAGCGCTCGCATGCATCGACCAACGTTAATCTCCAACATGTCCGCAGCCGTGTGATATATATATACTCATAAATATTTAAGACAAGTCGGTTCCCAGTTTAGTGTGGGCTGGTGGTCAGGACAATCAGTGTCCTTCTGTAGCGGAAATACGCATGTTTTTACCCAGTTGACCTTTAGGCCCGATATTACACCAAATTGCCCTAGCAATCTCTCTGCTCCTTCCAGCGCTGTTGTATCGTTTTCAAGAAATAACAGCAAGTCGTCGGCATATAACGATATAAACTTCTGCCCGACTCTGCTACCTATACCCTTGAAATGTCTTCCCGTCCGGGCCTCGGCCGCTAATGGTTCAATCGCAAGTGCGAACAATAGGGGGGACAGGGAGCAACCCTGGCGGGTGCCCCTCTCCACCAGCTATTGTTGCGAGACTAGGGGCCCTATCCTCACCCTCGCCACTGCCGCCGAGTACAGGGCCCGCGTCCACTTAATATATCCTTCTCCTAGTCCAAATCGGCTCATGACCTTGTACAGATAGTCCCACTCTAGACTATCGAAGTCCTTTTCGATGTTTACGGATAGGACAAGGGGAGCCTGAGTCGAGATGTGAAGACATCTAACATGGGCTTCGATTGGAATTCGTAGAGCATATTATCAAGGCCATTATCGCCGCTTTATCGGCAGTTTCCTGCCGATAAAAGCAGCGATAATGTATCGCCTGTCCTTGATAATATGCCCCAAGGTACTTTAGTTCAGTGGACCTAACTGGGTCCCTGTATCTGGCCTGCCCTCCACAGTGGTCGCCCTGAACTTTTGACTTCGTCCTTGTCCTGTGCAACCTGATATAACAAGTAAGCGCTTATTGCTTCTAAGCACTATTTTACAGTTTATTCTTTAAAATTTAATATATCAAGATCAACTTATTTGAGATTTATTGTTTTGATCTTGTTTTATGTATTACTTTAAGTTCTATTTTTCTAACCTGGTGTGGAATCTTTTTGTGTGATGTTTTCACAGTTTTACTGTTCGAAGTGTTGCACAGACACTTTACTCTAAAGTTAAACCTGACTGGTCAGCACAGGTTAATTTAGGGTTTGCCTGCTTCCTACCCTGACTAGGATTGTGGGTGCAGCTTGGCTAGGGCTCATACCCCAGTCAACCTACAAGGCTACAACCCAATTTCTGACATTGGTGATCAGCAGTGCAGATTATATTTGTGCTGTTGCAGTAACATACAGTAACTTGGTGTACATTACCCATTGACATACAGTCCAATTCAAATTTTAAATTCTCCCTAATGTACTTTTTCATTTTTCTCTAAAATCATGTCTGTAGCTGCTGCTTTTACAACTGGAAACATGGAATTAGAGCTGGCTAATCTGGAAACCTATACAGTGACCCAGCTCAAAGACTTTTTAAAGAGATTGAGCTTCTTCCAAGAGTGCCACCAAGTAGGTGGAATTACAAAAGGCACTGAGGGCCTGTGTAAAAGTACGCTCTGAGGAGGAGAACGACACATCTGAAGATGATGGATTGTGGGAGCCTGAGAATGGCTCTTCTGGGCAGCCTATCCCCAAAGAAACTGCAGCTCGCCAAATTAAAAATGGGGGAGAGGAAACTGGCCATGGAGGAGAAAAAGGCTAAAAGGGCCTTGCAGGCAAAGAAGGCTGAAGCAGAGACAACCTTAGCAGAAAAGAAAATCTTATTGGCTCAGTTCAATTCAGGCCAGCAAGGCAGATTCCAGCAGTGATGGTGGCAGCATACCTGCAGTACTTAAAGGAGAGAAAAGGGTTCACATACCCAAGGATTTGGTCCCCAGGTTTGTGGTGGTAGATGACATTAACAAATGGTTTTCTGCTTACGAAGTTGGACCAAAGGTTTACAGAATTCCCGAAAAGCTCTGGGGGGGGCTGGACTTTGGAAACACATGCCTACTGTGGGGAGTGATACACTTCTTACACAAGAGGTTAGAGACCCAACCAAGTTTACCCCTATGAAGGCGATTTTAATTGCCAAACTTGGGCTGACCCCTGAGAAGTATTGCCAAAGATTCTGGGAGAGCCAAAAGCTTCGCAACCAATCCTCTGTAGATTGTGTGGACTATTCCAGCAAGGCACTGAATGGTTGGGTGTGGGACAGCAAAGCTAATTATTATTTTTGTACAATTTAATCATGAGAAAGCACATCCTCAGTATCTGTTTTACAGAGTTGGACCAGCACCTAGTTGACATTAAGCTGACTGACCCCAGGATGCTTTGTGAAGAGGCAGGCCTCTGGACTAGCACCAGAGTGTCCAAAAAGGTATCATCTGGGCGGCAGGGGGGGAACTTCCACAAAGGTGGTCAGAGTTCCCAACAGAAGAAAGAGGGGAGAGAAAAGTTTTAAATTAAGGGGTTCTCAAAAATGCCCCAAAATAATTCTCACTGGAGTAGTGGTACCCAGTCCCAGTCTATTCTTAAGAGTAATGGATTCTTTGATCATAAGGCAGGGAGGTTTGTAATCCAATGTACTAAGTGCTACAAGTATGGACACTCCAAGGGCAACTCGAGATGCCCCAAAATGGCACCTCCACTCCACTGCTTATTTTTCCTTATCCTGAATTTCCTATGCCCACACACCAGATTGGTGATGCAGACCTACAGAGAGGAAAGGAGGAAGGAAGGGTCATAACTATTAGAATGAGGAAGGAATAATTGGAGTAATGAAAAAACTGATAAGCAATCTGGGCATTACCTCCTCATCTCCTTCCTCGTCCCATTCCCTACTTAAATGGGGAAGAAACGGAAGCTGTATGTTTTCATTGCAGTCCGAAGGGATACTGCAAGCAGCAACCTTATAAAAACCATGAAAAACACCCCGGAACACTCTGCTCTAAAAGATGGCCATACCCCTGGAAGACCAAACATGCATTAACTAACTGATGTTCTTTGCAGAGTTTTGGAAGGCTAAAGGAATGACTGACCTGAAACACCCAATAAAGTAAGTTTGAAAGACTTACAAAAAAAACTATTCTGGCTGGGGCAAAATTAACAAAAATTCTCTTCCAACGAAATATTCAAATCTCTGACTACATCTAAAGGATGAGCCAAAGTATCAGGTTCAGCTGAGGAATACACATCCAAGCTGGGAACATTGATTTGTGTGAAAATGGAGACTACTTTGGGTAAGAATCTTGGATCTGCTAAGCATTTCTATTGTCATAAAACCATTAAATAGGAGTGATAACAGATTCAAAATTCCAATCCTCCAGTTATATTTGCTGATAGAATCGCAACTAACAAAACCCCTAAAAGTTAAAAACATTCTCAAATCTCATTCAAAGGTCCGTAAGTTTTCTGTAAAGAGACTAAGATCAAAGATAAGTTCCACAAAGGATGTAGAATCTTTGCCCCTAACACGTCAATCCCTTTAAACAGTCTTGCTAATGTGGCATCATAAGAAAACAATTCATTTTGTGGAGCCCTGAATGCATTGATTGCTGGCCATTGAAGTCTCAAAGTGGCTATACACAGAATCTTATTGTACCTATCCCGAACGAAAAGCAGAATGTTCTCTGGTAGACCTTTTACTAGAAACATTGTTAAAATAGCACAATTTCAAAATGGAAGGCCAACTGGTAATTAAGGCTTCATTCAGTGAACCTCTCCTGGAATCCTGAATAGGAAATGAAAGTCCCTTAATTAAGAATAGTTTCCTCTCAACTTCCAGACTGACAGACATAAAAGACTCGTGGGCATATTACCAAGCAATAGCGATAATTATCGCTATTGCTTGGTTAGAGACAAAAATTTACCGCTGAGCTTGGGCGATTTTTACCGCAAATAAACCTTGGTATTACCAAGGTTTAACGCAAATGCGATAAAAACCGCCGCAATGCATGAATATCGCTGAAAAGTCAGCGATGTTCATGCATTACCGAGCTAATGCTCTTAGCCATGTTATCCACCTCCCATTGGATAACATGGCTAAGAACTGCTCAGGGCAGGTGTTAGCTTTTGGAGATATTCGCGCTTAGCCCGAATATCTCCAAAAGTTGGTAATAGGAGATAGCGATGTTAGCGATTGTTTTCAGTCGCTAACATCTTGGCACGCCCACTTTGCATGTCATTAGTGATAAATATCACTGACATGCAAAGTGGGGCCCAAGATGGTCGCTATCTCCTACTAGCTGTCGCTAACTGGTGTTAGCGACAGCTAGGTAATAGGGAGATAATTTTATCTCCGCTTTCTTGGCTTTTAAAGCCAAAAAAGCGGAGATAAACCCCCTTGATAATATGCCCCTCAGTGAGGCTAGAGGAAGAGATGGATAATTTAAGGTAAATGTAAATTGATACTTGTATAGCGCACTACTCACCCGCAAGGGTCTCAAGGCGCTTGTACAAATACCGCTGTGGAACCCATCCTGGCTTTAACTGTGAGGCATCCACTCCTGGGCACCCCCAAGGTGGAGGCCAGGCATCCTTAGCGTTGTGGGGGCCGTTGTGGAGATTAAGCAAGCTATTGCCCAGAGTTGCACTCCATGATTGGAATAGGCTCCCAGGCGAGAATTATCAGGTCCGTGGAATTTTTGCGCCCAATATCTGCTGAGGCGGGGAATTGAACCCTGGCCCCGGGCTAGACCTCTGCATCAGGGTCTGCTGCTCTAATCATTGATCCACACTTCTGTAGAGAGGAATGAGGAATAATTCACACTCTCAGTACCGCAAGGAGTTAAAGAAAGGGAGACCAGGTCCTTCCTGGTCAATGGTATGGAAATATGATTACCTCACCTCTTAAACTCTGAAAACTTAACCCAAGGGAATTCAGCCATGGACTCGGAAGGGAATCCCTTCTTACTGCAAGAGGTCCTATAAACCCTCAAAGAACCATAGTAACTGGGATTTGAAATGATTTTTAAATAGATATAACCTCTGTATTCCCAATTTGGAATAAATATCCAGAAAGACTTGGGGGCAGATTTACAAGCCCCTTGCGACACTTTTATGCCGCTGTTGTGTCACTTTTGTGACGCAGCGGCGGCGTAAACAATGCGCCACGTTGCGACTTATTTACAACGTGACGCATCTAGGCAGATGCGTCACGTTGTAAAGCCCTGTGCCACATGAAACCTGCGTCAGGTTTCATGTGGGCGTTCTGTCGCAGGGTGGGCGTTTCCTCGCAGGAAAGCCCCGTAAAACTGACGCAGTGAAATCTACAAGATTTCACTGAGTCAGTTTTACAACGCTGCTGCGTCAAATCCTTACGCCTGCTTGAAGCAGGCGTAAGTAGTGACGCACCACGTTGAGTATGGGTGGCTCCTGTGCATTGCAGGAGTTGCGTCGCGCTTGCAATGCGCCACCCGTACGCCACAAGATGCGCACGCATCTTCCCTTCCTTGCACCATGGTGCGCCGCATTGTAAATGCGGCGCATCTGTGGTGGCGGAAGGAGGGGATTGCATGACGCATCTGTTCTGGCGCATCCCTGCTGATTTGCAGAGATGCGCCAGAACATGTAAATATGCCCCTAAGGCCTTAAGAACACAATCCTTGGATCAAGTAAAACATGACTTAGATGGCCCGCCAGAGAATTTGGTACTCCTTGAATGTGCACCACAGTGAGAGACAGAAAGTTCTCCTCAGCCCAGGAGAGAATATAGTGAGATAGGTGACCTAGAGTCTGTGATACTGTGCCAAAATGATGATTAAATACCTCCTTATCACCCAGTTGTGTGTGAGAACCAACAAAGATCGTCCATTATGATTTCTTGATAATACTTGAAGTGTCACCCCAGACTACCATCAATTCACTCTAGTTGGAAGATTACACTCTGATTCAGTTGTTCTTCAAAGGGTACTGAGCAAACTGAGACCTTAGAACTTCACCACAACGAGACTGCTGAAAACGGTATCAAAGACTTTGGTTTCATAAAGGCAAACAAAGTCCCCTGGTCTAAGGTTGATAAGATCAACCACCAGGCTAGAGGATCTCAAATAGAATGAGAGATTGGAATGTGAGTTTTCTACTCCATGAGAAAGGAGCCCAATAATGAAGAATGTGTAGAATCTATGTTCCCCAAAGCAAGCATATATATAGAATGACGAAACTATATTGCCTTTAAAGAAAGGAACCACTTGGATCTGTCTTTATCAAACATTTACATGAAATATTGGGGGCAGGGGACGAGAAACTCCTTCAAAATAATTACCGACCGCTGGTCACAAACCCATTCTCCAACTAGTGCTTCTGATTTTCACAAAAAAGGTTCCACTCTTTTTTAGTTTCAATCTCTGAGCAACTCTAAGAATACATCTCACAGATCTAATATGAACAAGATCTCCAACAATGTAGGTGTTCAGGGACGGGGAAGCTGGAACTCTGTCATTGTTCAGGGAAGCAAACCCATAAAAATGTCTGGATTACCACACTGTTGTCTCAGAGCATAGGATGGGGAGTGCATGAAAATACCATCCAGATAGGGATGCACCCAGATCCCCACTTAGAGATGCAGTGCCCTCACAGAAGCCTAGAGGTTTTGCAGGAACTCTAAGAGCAGACAATCCAAAACAAAGTCTTTAAACCTCACAAAGCAAATCGCCTACAGCACTGTTGGGGTATGCCTGGTGGAAACTTGCAACTGGAAAATGCAGGAGTAGGTTTTGCAAAACAATCTTGTTAAAACATCCCTCTTCAAAATCAGATAAACTACCTGATGCAGAGATTTTCATCTTGAAGTGGTTAGTCAATTTGCACATATTGAGGTCATTAAAGTCTGATCTCATTATGAATGCCTAACAAAATAAACAAATACCAGCCCAGGTCTTATTGCAGGAAAATACTCTGCTTTTACGTCATCTTTTTACACAGGGCCTTTGAGTCAAGGTCTCTCTATAAATAGAGAACCTTGAAAATCTGGAAACAGTCTTATTTCTACACCAAAGGATTTTTACCTGAAAAAAGAGGCGTTCTTAACAAACAGATCCTTTGCCAGGCATCTCCTTCCAGCTTTTTAAATTCAAAGAACAACATGCAGCCACCACCACAGTGGAGGCCCTTGATGAAACCTGGAAGTTTCCCATCAACTTTAAGGAAGCCAAAGAAAAGGTGACAAGAAAAAAACAGGAAGAAGAAGAGGAAGATCTAGATCATTAGGAATCGAGAAGCCATGATGCATGAACATAGAAAACAGCTTTGGAAGGGGTTTGATATTAGTGAGAAGTAGAAACTAAGGGCCTGATTTAGAGTTTGGTGGGTTGGTTACTCCGTCACAAACATAATTGATATCCCATTCACATAATTACAAGTGAGTGATATCCTATGACCCTTCTAACAAGGCAGATGGGATATCCGTCATATTTGAGACAAGGGGCTGATTTATATTTGGGGGAACGGTGGGATTGCAGTCAGGGTGATGGAGTAATTGACTGCACCTCCACCACGAAAATCATGAAATGACTTCCAAGCAGAAGGTAATTTCTTACAGCATTGCAAGGAAATTTTCTGTCAATGCTTTTTACAGTTTGGTGCCGGCTCTGACATCATGACTGTTTTTTCTGGCGGTGACTGGCAGTAAAACATGGCTATATGTTCGTCTATCTTAATTGGGCGAACAGACATATATCAAATTCTCTGACAGTTTTTAATCTGTCAGGCGATCGGAGCAGTTTGGCAACTTTGGAAAAGACGGTGTCCACTGTGGTCAAACTATGATCTGCCAAACTTTTAAATTCGGAGGCCAGACCATAATGCTAGGGTTAGTACACTCAGTTGCTGTTGCTACGGATTATGATTACTTCCAATATTTAAAACTGGCCAAGAGTTACCATCAGCAAAATTCTAAATCAGGCCCTTTAAGTATTTCATTTAAGTAAAAAATTAAGAGAGGAACAAGATGAGAAGGTAATAATATTTCTCCTCACATTAGTTGGGGGGGGACGTGCTCTAAAGAGTTGGCAAAGCAACACACAGCTGTGGAAAAATGCATTCATCAGCGAATAGAGGGCCATATTACCAAGATGCGCGTTAAAAACGCACATCGCACATTTCCAACCGCCGGCTATTGCCGGATTTTATCGCTGTGTCAGCGCGTCATTATCAACGCGCAACACGTAGACGATATGAAATCCGGCGATAGCCGGCGATAATGAACATTAGCGTGTGAAAACAAGCTTTGTTGTCACGCGCTAATGTGTGCCTTGATAATATGGGGGGCTCGATTCAGCTTTATGATCCACACCCCCATGTTATCAATGCCTAACACCTGATCAGAGCAGGTGTTGGGAGACCTGCGATAAACAAGTTTATCGCAGGTTGCCTTCTCCCAACGCCTGCCTTGGTAATAGGGTGTTACCACCTCCAACCACATTTTACATGTGATTGAACTTGGGAACGCCCACTTTGCATGTCATTAGCGATGTTTCTCGCTGACATGCAAAGTGGGCTTGAGGCAGGCGTTAGCATGCCCTTGTTAATAAGGCGCTAGAAGTATCGCCGCTTTCTCGGCACAATTCGCCGAAAAAGCGGCGATACTTCACCTTGGTAATATGCCCCAGACTTTTGAAAAAAAACACTGAATCCTAACTGCAGAACGAAATATTGGAAAAATATCAAGACAAGGCCCCCTTGACAGTCGCATACACGTGGAAGGAACATTGGTAACACCTCGGTGAATGCAGAGAACGTGGTATGCAGCGAGCCATTTGTAAAATGATTCTCTAAACCAGGTGGCAGATTACAAAGTTCAGAATCCAAAATAAATACGTATTCTAATGTTCTTGCATTTAGACAACAAAACCCAAGGCAGGATACAAGCTGCATATCGGTGATGTCCACAGAGAAAACAGTTTTATTTTTAGATTTATTGGAGTCATGTTTGCTGAACTGCTGCTGACATGACTTTGAAAAATGTTAAATCCAAAGGAATTTAGAAACTCCCAAACTGAGCAATGGCAACATATTTCATACACCCATAACTATTATTGAACAGTTTATTTTGAGTTAATGTCAACAGAGAATGCAGAAAATGTAGTAAAAGTCACAAGACCTGAAGCATAACAAAACAAGGACATTACGTATTTGCATTTTCGTTTATTAAAACAATACATACAACATTCCATATTCCAAACAGATCATCTACTTGGTGAGCTAAAGTATGATTGTCATTTTCGTTGCAAAATCATCAACTCATCTTCCTACCAATGCGAAGCTTCCCGAAAAGTTTTTCAGTGGTACTAGTAAAGAATCCTCACTGCTTAAATGGTTGACAATTATCGGTTCCTAACCACCAGTCAGTCAGTCATATAACTTTGGGGCATATTATCAAGGGGGTTTATCTCCGCTTTTTTGGCTTTAAAAGCCAAGAAAGCGGAGATAAAATTATCTCCCTATTACCTAGCTGTCGCTAACACCAGTTAGCGACAGCTAGTAGGAGATAGCGACCATCTTGGGTCCTGCTTTGCATGTCAGTGATATTTATCACTAATGACATGCAAAGTGGGCGTGCCAAGATGTTAGCGACTGGAAACAGTCGCTAACATCGCTATCTCCTATTACCAAGTTTTGGAGCTATTCGCGCTAAGCGCGAATATCTCCAAAAGCTAACACCTGCCCCTGAGCAGTTCTTAGCCATGTTATCCAATGGGAGGTGGATAACATGGCTAGGAGCATTAGCTCGGTAATGCATGAATATCGCTGACTTTTCAGCGATAGTCATGCATTTCAGCCGATTTTTATCGCTTAGGAGATAAACCTTGATAATAGCAAGGTTCCTAAGCGATAAAAATCGCTGCAGCTCGGCGATTAAAATATCGCCACTAAACCAACATAGCGATATTTATCGCTAGTTGTTGGTAATATGCCCCTTTATTCGGTTTAAAAGAAAATCATAAAAGTGTATAAGTCAAACACATTTAATTTTAAACATCCATAACAATACAACACAGTGTACAAAAATACATTATTTAATGTTTAAAAGCCACCATTAAATTAATTAAAAGAGACCTGGGTTAAAATAGCAGCATCATAATCTATTACAGAGGGCTCGTGCTAAGAGGTAAGCTAACATCCTGAGCTAAAAACACCTGGCAAGAACCATGACACATAAAAACTGAAAAGTAGACAAGAGAGGTCTAATAAATTTATGGAGAATTAACTCTAATACAGACAAGAACAGAAACCTTATCACATACACCAGCTGGTAAATCAGACATTTTGTACCAGGCGCCTTTTAAAAACAACAACTGATGAAATATGCCCCAATCTAAAAGAAGTCGATAAGCGTTGATGGTGATTGGACATCTCTAGGAGGAGATATGGTACAATTCCATTCACTGGCTTTACCATGATGTACTGGCACATCGACGACTAGGTTAACTAGGGACCCTACCACTAAGCTACTACTCTGTGAGAAAAAGGACGGTTCAACCAAGTGAGATCTTCGGACAATACAGAACTTAGAATTGTATGCGCATGCAGAGAATGCAATGACAGGTGAGAATACATCATAACACATACTCCTCCTTGGTGAACTGAGCAAACAAAAAATAAAAGAAGCAAAAGAAAAGTTTAAAAGTAACTTAATCTTTAAGATACATAGGTGGCTTACGAACCCTATGCTCCACACTGACACTTCATCACCCCTCCTGTCCTCACTTTGCAAAGTATGAGAAGAGACCCCCGTGGACTGTTGAGCACAACTTTCCTTGAATGAAGAATCAGACATAAACATAGCACCAGAACATTCATCTTCCATGGAAACCTGTTTAACATAGCATCTTCCTTTCTGATACAAGGCTACACTCTCACCTCCTTCAATAATCACAACAAATTTGCTCACACTGACAACATGAAAAGGCCCCTTGAATTTGTGCATACCCGCTTTAGTTCTACCAAACTTCACTTTAACCCAATCACCAACCGCAATTTTACTACAAACAACTTCCGGAAAACTCTCACCATCTGAATGTACCCACTCCTTTAACTAAGCTGCAACTAATCTTGAACCTGGAGAACGTCCACGCATAAGCTGAAAAGGTGAACAATGAGTGACACTGTGAATGGTAGTGCGATAAGACCAAATCACGAAGCAGGATCGTCGCCAAAATTGTTGTGATGTCTCGTGAAGGAAACAATCTTGAAGCAGGATCAATTCAGATAAGTTTAATGGTAATACACAACCTGGCATCCGACCACCTTGACAGTCCAGTACAACTGCCAACAGTCGAGTGCCGTCAGCCTAACATTCGCACAATACAGAACTTAGAATTGTATGCGCATGCAGAGAATGCAATGACAGGTAAGAATACATCATAACACAATCAGGATCGAAACTAGCTCAGGCCTCCCCAAAGCTTTAAAACTAGCCCTTATGTTGTGCAACCATGGTATCTGGAGCATATTGTCAACAAACAATCCCGGAAAATTAGCCTATTTAGTTTTAGCTCCTCCTTGAAATCTGCAATATAACCCATAGCCAACTCTTCGTGTATAATCTCTGAGGGAGTAAATGCCCTGTCCCAAACGTAAAGGGCACCTTATGAACGTATTTACCACAACCTGGATTGGAGCAATAGGTGCATATTCCCAAATCTCACATTCACAAATGTCTATAGGAATAGACTTTGCTTTAAATATATTTAACAATATCTAGATTGAAATGTCCTAATCGACAAGAAAAATCATTTACACTAGGAAATGGCCCTCTTAAACCATACTGCGTTTTTCTTTATCAGCGGTTGTCATACGAGGCACTCGCAAGACGTACAACATAGGGGTTAGCAAAGAAGAAGGACGGCGAGGACGAGGAAGGAGAGCGGCCATGGCGAGGAGGAGGCAATCACGCCAGTTAAGTGCCTTTCTTCTTACTTTATATTACTTTGGGAGGGTGGAGGGGCCGACTAACTACACTCCACCACGGAGTCGTAGTTTTACCTAAACTCCGCATTCGCAATGGAACACAGAGTATGTAAAACTACGTAAACTCCGCTGGCGGAGCGTAGTTACCCGCCCAGGCTTACACAGTACATCATCCCTTCTGCATGTATATTGTCCGAATGTCGTGAAGACTCCTTCCTTTTTGGGTGTGTCATCTGTTCTTATGTTGTCACCACCCCATTTCCTTTTTGTTTCCTCTTTCAGGTATGTTTTTTTCAGTTGTCCAGTTTCTGAAGAGGTGTGGCGCATCGGCCAGGGTGCCTGACTCCGGACTATGGAGTTCACGGTTCGATACCCGGTGCAGGCAGGAGGTTATCCCAGCACCATGTGACTCTGGGCAATAGCTTGCTTAATCTTCCTGAGGGCCCCCAGCACCGGGACAGCACTTCGGAGGTAGCTGTGCGCTTTACAAATAATGGTATTTCATTTATTTCTTGCTCTTTGTTTCCCTTTCATTTCTCTCTTTCTCCTTTCTTCCCTGTCTCACTCCTACTTTATACTGTTTCTTCTCTGTATTCTATGTTGAATTTTTTATATATGCTTTATGGTTCTTCAACAATTATTCTCTTCATTGTATATAATTCAGAGTAATAACATGGAATATTAAGTATCTCTTAATCCTATCAAGCGACAGAGAGTGCTATCCCACCTAGGTAAATCTAATCCTGATCTGGTTCTTCTTCAGGAAACTCACATTATACATTATGAAGCATTGAAATTTAAGCGAGCTTGGGTTGGCCATGTGTATGTTTCCCCGTCACTGAATAAAAAGAATGGTGTTTTGAAAAACTCAATATTACTGTAGTGTAGTTCCTATTTTCCCTATAGGCCCTGCGCATTGGAATAACATAAACAGCAGTTTAGACGTAGAAGTGCGGTCTTCCAGGTCTCTACTGACTATGCTAAACTTAATTGGGTTTGTTACCAACTGGCTCAGAGGTTACTGGAAACTTTCTTGACTGAATAGGAAGTGATCAGCTCCCCTGGCTCAGACAAGAAGGGATTCAGTTTTCCAACAACCGCATAAACATGACAACTTTGCTCCTTAGAATAAGAGTCAATCTCTAGAGTCGTGTGAAACAATAGACAGTTATTTTACTCAGTCAGTTGTGCAGATTACTTTCACCAAGATGCAGAGAATAGAGAGACGGGCGTTTTCGAAAAAAGGTATTATTTATTGAACAGTCTTTCTTCTCATGCAAGAGAAATGAATTGCCACAATTGCAAGACTTGTTATTATAAAAAGTGCGTACAGTAAAATGAGGATTGCGAAATAATACTGTAAAAGCATTGATATGGTTTCTTAGCCATACAATGGTTAAAATGAATAAAATATATACATTCATATATACATTTAGCTAACATGCTCAACTGGTGCTTCTAACTACGCCTACCCCAGTGTACCTGACCCAAGCCTAATACTTGGGAGGGAGTAAGTAAGTAGCAGTTTAAGTTAAGTTGGTTTTGCCAAGGTTTGCTTCAAGAATTCTCTCTAAGGGTTTAGTCAACACCATAACTCTGGAATAGACTGTTGGAGGTCTTGTATCTGCTTTTAGGACTCGATATCCCAGTCACTCGCAAGAGTAGGCTGGAAACGCCGGAGCTGGATTTTCTCGGCAAGAGAAAAGACAGCGTCTCTCTCAGCGCGTCAAGGAGGAGGAGGGGCAGCGTCCGTGAGCTGCTTGCATCTGCTGGGCTCTGCAAGGGACAGCTGTTCTGCTCCTGTATTCACCACACCATCGTTATCGTAGTCGCATTTGCTTAAGGCAACGTTGGTAATATTTATACCTGAAAGGTGCCTTTTTTGACGTAAGTTTTTGGACATAAGACGTCAATAAAGATGTCACTAGGAAGTGATCATCCTTTCAGTGCTCATTAGAGTTCTATTACTAATCAAAACATAGCAAGCGGGGCTCTCCCAGGTTGCTGAGTTTTATCTTGTTGAAGAACTCGGAGTGTAATCTAGGAATCTAAGATAGTGGCTTCTGCTGTGTCATCTACTGTAATGAGCTGAAGAGGCGATTTTTAGAAATATGGCTGAAGTATGGCTCTGATCGTTTATGCCATTATAGGGGTATGAATGGATTATAGCCGTATAGGGGCATAAGGTCACAGTATTGATCGGGGTCCTAGATTAGAACGCGACACCCACTCCACGAATTTATGTCCATCAAATTACTAAAAACTAAAGCAATAAGATGCATGTGTAACATTACCCACCCCAAAATACATATTTGCATTTGAAATGGCGTATTTGAAATACATGGAAATATAGGTACTGTACGTCTTTAAGCATAGAAATCATTCAAAAATTATAGCATATATAATCAGTGAACGATTTTGCGAAAAAAATTACACATGAAATATCTCTTTATACAGAAAAAAGGGCGAGATAATTTCATCACATATAAATGAATTTGCTGTAACATGTGCTAGAGGCTGATGTAAAGTTATTATGTCTCTAGATTTATCTAAAAATAGAAGTTCTGTTCTTTATGAATAGTTCTACTTTATGCAAAGGTTTTCGTGCCAGAAAAAAGGTAAATATTTTGAAAAATTTGTTCAAACCCATAAAAAAATGTTTTCATGGTGAACGGGGAAATAGACTTCCAACGCTTTTCAGTAGTTTTTGTTGATCAAAACTGAAGCCCGAATTCAGAGTTCATGGGAACGCTGTGTGTCGGAATGCTTTTCAAAAATTATTGTTTCTGTTCAGGGGAGAACATCATATCAGACAGGCTCTCAAAGAATTGGTCTACAAAATCAGGTGACAGTTCGATCCAAGTTCGATAATGCTGTAACTTGGCAGGTGTGAGAATGATTGCTATCATCGGTGTCTGGATCAGCAATGCTCACAGAAGGTCGTACCTGGGTGATGTTGCTTTTATTTTTCGCTCCACTGTCACCACCTAGTTGTAGCACAGGAGTCTCAACGAATGTCGTCATCAGGATTGGTAGCCGCTGGGGACAACACAATGCGTGAGCCGTTACAGGACTTAGCAAAGTATCAATATCCATTGGTACTGCTGATGGAAGTGCAAGACAGGTGTCCAACACGCATTCTTCTCCGCATAGCATACATCGAAGCACAGGTAAGATACAGGTCTGCCATATAGGTCTGAATGAAAGAAACCAGGTCATGTTCAGATCTCTCAGCCTGGCCAATCCAAGGACTCTAGTTATGCGGTCCCTGTAGCGTATTGCTAGGATCGTTTCTTCGATCCTTGCCGGAGTCATGTCTCTGTTTTGGCTTGCCATATCGGAGCAGGAGGGTCAAAAATAAAATGGCTGCTACAAGTCCCAAAATCAGGGGTATGCCGCCAAAGACTGAATGGACAAAATTGGGAATGATTCCCAGAATTGCTTTGAATGGTGTTAACAGTCCCGAAAAAATGGTCTTAAATACGCCTGGGATGCCTATGGCACTTGACATATTTAGAATTTCGCTAAGCATTTCTGTGCAATGCAAGGGGCAATTTGTTGATAAAAGGTCATGAATCTCCGATGCTGTCTTGCAACTTGGAGATCATACGTCTCTTTTGATGACGTGATGGGCACTGTTGTCTGCAAAAGCACAGACTTCATTCTGCTTAAAGTATCAATTCGTATAGAAGAGACATTCAAACGAGGCCATATGGGAGTCTCAGAGTCTCCAGGGCCGTTTGGAAACAATGCTTGCATACAGCATTTGACCATGGAAGTTACTTGTACGAGATATGCTTTCCCTGGCAAAAAGCCACAACAGCTGTGATCCGTTATTAGAATGTAACTCCCGTTCGAGAGTTGCTTAAAGAAAGGCTCTATCTGCGTTGCAGGTGTGACATGTTGGTGGCATAAAAGGTTGTTTGAATTTCCTTCACAGGCCCCGTGTAAATTAATACCTTGGCACAAAAGTATACCGCTTAGTGAATGTTTGCAGTTTTCACCACTAAGAAATACATTTTTGTTGCTGTCACTATAGCATGTGTGTGTGTATGGTAATTTCCATGCTGACTTAATGTACCCTTTACCCAAATGTTCATACTGGCCAGTCGGTATGTATTCCAGGCAATTTTTAAATCGGAAAGTTGTTATCGGAATAGTGATAATCACGTGTATTATCCATTCAATGACAGGACTTTCTGACATTGTCAATGGTAATCTCTCAATTTTTTCGATGCTCAGGATTGTATAGTCTGCACCTTTCTGTGCCAAGCGTATTTGTTTATCAGTAAGGTTAAAGATGGAAAACAATGAAGTTGTGTTGATTAAACGCCATGGCACATAGCCTGAATGAAGATTTTGCAGCGTCCAGCCTAACTGTACAATAGAGCGCAATTGTGACTGGCCATGCTGTAACATTAGCAAGTCTTTGTCTATTATATCTATGGCAGATGATACAATACTGTCCAGTGAATATATTCTGGAGGACAGAGTCATTAACCCATTGTCCACAACAGAAAGTGATTTTTCCAAATTAATACGATCAATTTCTCGTATTTTTTCAGCTGTTTCAATTTGTGTTACTTTCCAAGCCTTGTTGTAAGCCGCATATATACTGGTCGCTATGAAACGCTTTTGACGCTGTTTGCGTGGTCCCAGAATGAAATCGCGCATATCAGCACCATCTTTAAGTAAAGATAAGTGTTGCTTAATTTCTGCCAGTGTGGATGATTCTAGCCATTCGAGGCACAGCTTCCCTACACTGTATGTTGTTACTATCTCTGGATGTTGTCTCTGGGAGTATCTAGGGTCTGGTCTGGTCATTGTTAACCCCTTTGTTTTATTCAGGAATCTATCTTGACAGTTATTCGTGTCAGTAGGCCAGATTAACCACTTTTTCCAATCAGGATGTGTTCTATTTAGATGTAAAATTTTAGATACGTCTATTTCAATATCTGTTGTTGCATTATCAGGTATTGGCTTTGGAATAGACGGTTTGTTAAGGTCTTTAATCTTAGCTAGGCCAAGACAGGTTGTTTGGTGAATTGTGTCATTTAAGAACATTATTTGTTCTGGGATCATGCAGGCTCGAAATAATGCTTCTAGGCTTTGTACCTGCCAATCTTTTGTACCCCAGATGGTTTTTGTTTCAATGTTATTTTTCCAAAAATCAAAACCAAATGTCATCATTTTTTCATAAAATGCTTCAGAATATATCAATTTAGTATTTGTCAGCATTGTTTTCAACCCTGTTTTATCTAACAGTTTATAATAAAACGTTTCTGCATCACTTGTGTTAAACCCTGAGAAGTACTGGAATTTCTCATAGAATGTTTTAGAACTGCTTTTAGGTGGAGTAGCACAATGTTCCCATTGGTTATATTTAAAAACATTTCTAGGTTGTACAGTTTTATGTAAGTAATGGTCTCCGTAATGTGAGAAGCAATACATTTGTTCATAATTAGACGAACCTTGTAAATAATCATGTTCTGTAAATCTTGCTGACAACACTAAATCAGACATCATATTATTAATACTTTCAAAATCCCAATCATCAGAAAATGTACTTGGTTTTACAAAGTCACTTAAGGAAACCTTGAATTGGTGAGGATATTTCAGGATTTCGACCGGACCATATATTTCATAGTCAGTTTTGTCCCATACTACCCCGCCAGGTATTGGAATGGCTGTGACATTTACTGTTGATAGTTCTCTTTTCTTCACGTGGGATGATCTGTGTGGTTTTAGAACTAAGTTGATGTTCTGACTTGCTGTGTCCATTGAACTGTAATACATTTTCCTAAAATTAAAACCAATATTAGGCCTAGTAGGAGTATAAGTATCCCTGATATAATCCAATGCTCAATCAATGGTGCATCCAGATATACTTCTTTGATGTGATGAAAGAGTTCTGTTGCTTTTTCTTTAAAAGTCTTTGTTTCTGGCATCACTTCGGGGTCATTTTGATCTTCAGAAAAGTTGTCCAAATTGATGAAGTAGCCTGAGGCAGTTCTGTCAATTGTTGGAATTGTTTTCTCAATTTGTCTTTCCGTAGCACATTCTGATGCCACATCATTGTAGACTGGTGTTTCTTGACGAACTGATTCAATCTGTGTTCCAAGTGGCACGAGTTCCATGGCATTATTGCATAGTCCCTCTCTGTGCATTGCAGGTTTATCAAATGTGATTAGTCTTTCAGTTTGAACCTCTTGGATTGTTGCAAATGTGGGTATTCTGTTGTTTCTTGGGAGTACACTGGGCCTACTGTTGATTATAGGCCACATGCTTGTCGTTTTACCAGGTCGATTGATACAACTCTGTTCTCCTTTTTACCAGCAAGGGGCGGTAGTACTACTGATCTTGTTCCGTTAATTGCCAAGACAGGTACTGCTTTTCTGTAAGAAGGCCCAAATTCCTTCTTCACCGCTATTTTCTCTCTGACTAGATCCCCAATCTTTGGAATCCAGACAGGCCTTGCTGGGGCTGGTGGTGCCTCTTCAGTGGTAGTTGGCTGTTGCTTTAACTTTATGTTGCTTAAGGATTTTCTTGTTTCATTCAAGTCCTGTAAAACAGCCAAACGATCTTTGATGTCAAAGTCTTTTTTATTCTTATCTTCTACCACTGATACCTGACTATCTAAGTCCTGAATGTACATTCTAGTTCCGAACAATAGTTCGTATGGGCTGAAACCTTTTAGATCGCGCAGGCTGCATCGTAGGATTTGTTCTCTACGTTGTAATGCTGTACAAATCTGTCTGTATAGATTATACAAGAGTGTTGTTGGAGAGGCAGAATTTCGATTGGCAGAGGATATTCTTGTTCATATTTTAAATCATTCAGTTTTTCGAATTGCGGAGCAAAATAGTATTTCACGTCGTCCGCAGCAAGAGAATTTCCATACTGTATCCATTTCGGATCCAGTGACACTGTAGGCAGGTTTACTGGGCTGAATAGCGTCTCGAAGGCGGATTCGGCTGTGAGGACATTGATCCTTTTGCCGTGTGCTAGTTCTCGTTCATTAGCTATTGCAGTTAGTACTGCTTTCACAGTATTTTCTGTGAGACTGAATGTTTTTTCTGCTTGTGTGTACAAGTGTGATTTGTAAGCTATTGGTACATTTTCTCCCTCATTAGAGGTCAGGTACGTGAATCCGCATCTTCCTGGGATGACTCGGATTACAAGGTTGCTTGTGTTATCACGTGTGTCTAATTTTGTTTTTGCTAACATGTCTGTTAGCAGTGATCTCAAAATTTCTGTGTGTTTTTGAGTCCAGTTGATTGGTTTAAAATCATTTTTAATTAGTTCGTAGAGAGGTTTAACCCTCTCCGCATAATTTAGAATGTAAGTTCTTCCAAAATTCAGGAAACCTAGAATCGATTGTAAGTTCTTCAGCGTTTTCGGTGCTTGGAGTACAGCGCACTTCTCTAAGAAGTTGTCCGCTAGGCTTTTTCCTTCACTTGATAAGTCCTATCCCAAAAATAATAGTGTCAGATGGGCAATTCGAGACTTTTTAAAGTTGAATTTGTAACCCTCTGCTGCGAACCCAAGTATAATGGTGCTGACTCTTTTCAAGTGAGTCTCCAAGTCGTCGTCTTTGAGATAGATATCATCTACATAAGATAATGCCTCATCATCATACATTTGTAGTAACTCTGTTACTCTGGCTGAAAATAATCCTGGGCTTTTCTTGAATCCCTGTGGGAGCCTACAGAAATTTTTCTGTGACCCCATTACTGAGAAAGCGGTCAAGTATCTGCTTTCTGGTGCAATATTTTGACAAAAGAAACCATTAGATATGTCTAATGTCGTTTTATATTTTTTACGAGCTATGTTATTCATTAGTGCAGCACTATGCGAATTTTGTACTGCAAATGTTTTGCAACATGAGTTAAGGTGTCTGTAGTCCAATACTAGACGATATGAATCGTCCGGTTTGGAGACAGGAAACAACGGATTGTTCATTTGAGAGGTGCATGTTTCAATCACCCCTTGGTATTCAAGTTGATCTAAAATCTCCCTGACTTGTTTCTTAGCTTCTTGCCTAATGGGATACTGCCTTTGTGCAGATGGTTGACTTTTTAACTGGATTTTGTGAGGAGGAGAGTCCTCATCCCATCCTACATGATTTTTATATAATGATGGTGCCTGGGCCACTGCCCATTTCCTTGCATATATATATTTAGTGTGAATCGGAATGTGATTCGAGAAGGCAGGCATAATCATTTCTTCGCCACAAGGGCACTCCCTGACAAACTCTGGGGGCCAATCTTTTTCAGCTAACAGAATGTCATAGCCTTTTGAGAGTTTATCCCAAAGTAGACCCTTTATTTTCCTACTCTTATCACCCTCTATACGCAGTGTTATTTCGTATATCTTATGAGGTTCGCTAATTCTGGAGTCTGCAGTTTCTACCTGAATGTATTCATTCATGTCCACTGTCTCCAGATGACTCATCAGGATCTTGCGAGCTATGGTGATTTCTGCTGCACTGTCTAGCATTGTCTGTGCACACTCCCCGTTTTTCAACTGTGTCCTCAGTATTCTCGGCATGTTCGATTACTCTAATACTGGCTACCTTCTTTCTTGGAAATTGTGATTTTTTACTTTGAGCAGGTTCCTTGTCTTTGGACTTGGTGTGCTCTCCTGGGTCTGACCGTCCTATTCTTTCCGATTTCTGCAAAAAAGATCGAGAGGGACGTGTATCAATACTTTGATATCTATCAGGCTTCTTCAAATTATCCCTATTTCTAAGGGTATATCTTTTCTCAGAGGGCTCCCTCTGGGGAGACTGGTGTTCTCGAGTCGGAGTTCTTTCCCTCCGTCGAGGAGACCTTCCTCTGGACTGGGAAACTTTTTCCTTGGGAGTGGATTTGTTTATTTCCATCCCAGTTCTTTTTAGGAGTGTTTGAATTATTTTTAATAAATAATTTTTCAGGATTTTCGAGTAGTTGGGGTTTCACTGGTTTCCCACCCAAGCTATCTCTACCTAATTCTTCATAACATTGTTCTATAATTCTGGCAAGCTCAATTGGT
Organism: Lissotriton vulgaris; assembly: GCF_964263255.1. NCBI lineage: Eukaryota > Metazoa > Chordata > Amphibia > Caudata > Salamandridae > Lissotriton > Lissotriton vulgaris. Next base: position 417,546,997 of record NC_141689.1, on the reverse strand, counting down.
TGATCTGTTATATCTGTTTCCTTCAACTTCTGGCGGATCGCTACAGATGCTGCTTCTCCTTTTATATTGGCTAGTAATATAGCCGAGACCTGCTTGAAGTCTTTCAGTAATTTCATACCAAGAGTTAAAGCAGGTTCTGGGCCGTATTCATTCTGAATCTGTTTTAGCACATCTGGTATTACCGCCATTGACGGAACACCATGTGTTTTTGTGTAAATGGAAGCAAAGACTGTACCCCAAGTGTCACAGTCCTCCACGTGTGGTGCGACCCCCATTGGAAGGCAGATGGTCAGAATTCTGTGTTTCTAAATAGGGGTAGTATTTGGAAATACTGCCTCTATTTGAGTAATTTTCTACGCTAACCAGAAAGGAATTTGTTCCCGTTTTATGGGTGTTTTACCAAGACATGACTGTATGTTCTGTGGTGTAATTTTATTTGTGTTCCCCTGATGAGGGGTCAGCTGTGGAACATTAACAGCTGTTTGGACTGTAGAAGTCTGCATTACATATTGGACTAATTGTCTATGTATTTTAATTAATGTTTTTAGCTGTACTAACAGCTCTTCTTTTGACATTTTTGCAATGTCCGGATGTGGTGTGTAGCTGGCTAGAACCGGCCACGTTGCTCCTGGTCTACCTAGTGGACCGAGCCTGGTAATATGATCATTGTGTTTTAGGGCGCCTTTAAACCAGAGCAGGGGCTCTTGGTATTTTAATGGGATTTCAATCTCCTCGAAAGGAGCGTACTCTTCCAGTGGATCCCCTATTTTGTAATAGTGGAACTCGTGTGTTGCAGCGTTTGCCGCTGGAAATTTTATCCATGAATAGAATACCTCTGTCTGCCGATATTCGTGTGCCTCTATCACGAAGACGACTGTGCCAACTTGTGTGGTCAGTCCGTTTTCTATAAGTTTTGACGTTATAGTTTTTCTTATGTTTACCGGGATGATTTTCGCATCCGGTGGGTAAATCCCTGTTTCATCGGAAGCCTGCTGAGTCGCATTTACTGCGGCATCAACGGTTCCGTTCTCTAAGTCTGACATTGTATGAAATGCAGTTTTTTTGCAGAGCAGGTCTCCAAGGAGACAAAGATTAGGTGCACAATATTTTGGAACACTGTATCCTTCAACGTTGAATAAACCAGAGCTTTACATAGGAATCTCTTCCTACTAAGTTCGGGCGGATTTTAACCTTTCACCCACTCCAGACGTCTATTGGAGTATTTACGGGAGAAAGGGGTCTGTGTGAAAAATGCACGACTGAGTTACTCTAACGTCTTGCGTTAGTTTTATCGCCTTGCCCCACGTTGGGCGCCATGTAGTGTAGTTCCTATTTTCCCTATAGGCCCTGCGCATTGGAATAACATAAACAGCAGTTTAGACGTAGAAGTGCGGTCTCCCAGGTCTCTACTGACTATGCTAAACTTAATTGGGTTTGTTACCAACTAGCTCAGAGGTCACTGGAAACTTTCTTGACTGAATAGGAAGTGATCAGCTCCCCTGGCTCAGACAAGAAGGGATTCAGTTTTCCAACAACCGCATAAACATGACAACTTTGCTCCTTAGAATAAGAGTCAATCTCTAGAGTCGTGTGAAACAATAGACAGTTATTTTACTCAGTCAGTTGTGCAGATTACTTTCACCAAGATGCAGAGAATAGAGAGACGGGCGTTTTCAATAAAAGGTATTATTTATTGAACAGTCTTTCTTCTCATGCAAGAGAAATGAATTGCCACAATTGCAAGACTTGTTATTATAAAAAGTGCGTACAGTAAAATGAGGATTGCGAAATAATACTGTAAAAGCATTGATATGGTTTCTTAGCCATACAATGGTTAAAATGAATAAAATATATACATTCATATATACATTTAGCTAACGTGCTCAACTGGTGCTTCTAACTACGCCTACCCCAGTGTACCTGACCTAAGCCTAATACTTGGGAGAGAGTAAGTAAGTAGCAGTTTAAGTTAAGTTGGTTTTGCCAAGGTTTGCTTCAAGAATTCTCTCTAAGGGTTTAGTCAACACCATACCTCTGGAATAGACTGTTGGAGGTCTTGTATCTCCTTTCAGGACTCGATATTCCAGTCACTCGCAAGAGTAGGCTGGAAACGCCGGAGCTGGATTTTAAAGGCAAGAGAAAAGACAGCGTCTCTCTCAGCGCGTCAAGGAGGAGGAGGGGCAGCGTCCGTGGGCTGCTTGCATCTGCTGGGCTCTGCACGGGACAGCTGTTCTGCTCCTGTATTCCCCACACCATCGTTATCGTAGTCGCATTTGCTTAAGGCAACGTTGGTAATATTTATACCTGAAAGGTGCCTTGTTTGACGTAAGTTTTTGGACATAAGACGTCAATAAAGATGTCACTAGGAAGTGATCGTCCTTTCAGTGCTCATTAGAGTTCTATTACTAATCAAAACATAGCAAGCGGGGCTTTCCCAGGTTGCTGAGTTTTATCTTGTTGAAGAACTCGGAGTGTAATCTAGGAATCTAAGATAGTGGCTTCTGCTGTGTCATCTACTGTAATGAGCTGCAGAGGCGAGTTTCAGAAATATGGCTGAAGTATGGCTCTGATAGTTTATGCCATTATAGGGGTATGAATGGATTATAGCCGTATAGGGGTATAAGGTCACAATATTGATCGGGGTCCTAGATTAGAGGTAATAGATGATATGGGAATGTGGATTATAGTAAGTCTTATTATAGATAATGTCCCCCTCACTATAATGAATGTTTCTGCCCCTACACACCTGATTCTACTTTTTGGCCTCCATTGCACAGAAATATACACAATCTCATGACTCTTACTCTATTTTACGAGGAGATTGTAATCAAATATTGGATCCATTTTTAGATAGACGATCCTCTGTTCAAATTATGCCACATAAAATGCATAAGCAATTTCACTGTGTTATCCATAAAGGTGGATTTGGTGGATTCTTGTAGATTGTCTAATCCACCTGCCCGGGAATATTCTTTTTATTCTGCTTCTTTTGGCACACTTTCACGATTGGAACATAGATTTATTTCTAAAACTCTTGTACACTTTATCATACTGTCACATATTACTTCAATTGTGCTTTCTGACCATGCTATGGTTAGTACAGACTTGGATTTGGTTCCCTCTCGCCCTCCTCCATGTCAATGGAAGTTCAATAATTCTCTAATACAAGATGCTCAGTTTTCTAGTTCATTTAGTGCTTTTGCCTCTGAATTGTTTTTGTTTAATTATAATATATATTTTTAATTTTCTGTTTATTAATTTTAGCAACAGAAACAAAACAATCAGCATTTCACATAAAAGTACACAAAAAATTAGTTAATATGGCATTTCATTGGGATTCGTAATCAATGACAATCGTATAACATTTGGACGCAGTAGGTTGTTAAGGGGACACAGGCTCATCCTCAACTGTAGTTGCTGGTGGAACACAGATATCACCCTGTAGGAACTGGGGTCACCAGTTCCCCGAGGGTAGCCTGGCACGAGCAGGTAGGCACCCGAAAGCTTAGGTGTTAAGTGACTACACAGCACACGCATCAACTGAGACAATAAAATGCACGCAATGACTGACGCCACTCCAGTGAGTTTTGATTAAAATGATAACCTTTTATCTAAGATCAAGGTTCAGGAGTGGAAAATCACAGTATCAATTACTCATCAAAGCATTTCATCAGAGGGGAATAAAGGGAGCAGTTCAATAATCAATGTAGCATATTGCAAAAACCATTTCATTAAGGGATTAGCATTTCACTAGTTAACAATAAACATTTCATGAAAGAATTAGCATGGACAACCAGCTCATCAGGCAAGGATGAGCATATCCTGTAGCAAGAGTCCACAGGGCATCAGGCCAGTAACCTGTTCAGTAGGCAAATCAATTAGCTTCTAACCAATGCAAGGGTGAACATTTCAGTAAACTCCTTAGCAGGAATAACCTGGACATTAGATATGAATGAAAACTTTTCATCGGGTACAGATGTACTTTTCATCAGGTGAGAATAAGAACATTTCCTTAGGGTAAAACCATCACATTACCTGCCGCCTGAATAAGCAGTGCATTTCCCCTATTAATCAGGAACACTTCCTGAGGGCAAACGAAAAACATTCATCATCCATGCAGCACATTTCAATAATCATTTCACGGCAGGAGTAAAAGGGGTGATTCCTTAATCACACAGCATAAGGCAATAACCCTGTCAGGGAAGAAATAACATTTCCTGTCACAGCAGTAACCATGTCAATAGGTAACTGTAGGCTTTTAGGAAAGATGTCACTAACCAGGAGTAACCGTTACATTGAAGGTATAGCATTTCATACCAGCCCCTAACCAGAGATGAACTTTTCATGAATTGAGGCCTATAAACTGTAACCGCTCGTTTCCGTAGGGTGAAATAGACTGGGCATCAGGCCACCCTTTTAACAGGAATTCAAAGCCATTCCCTCAAGGCAGAAATAAACAGTGCCTACGGCAATATGGGCATTAAGGCAGTAAAAAACAGTCAATCAGCAGAGGTAAAACCTTACAGTAGGCAAAGGGGAACCAAGCCTCATGTGAACATGTGCATTTCAATGAGCCTATAAACTTGGCTTACGCATATAAAGCTTTTCCTTGGCAGAAGGAAAACATTTCTTTAGGCAGAGGCAAAACCTTTCCTTAATCGTGAATAGATATTTCCTTTAACCCGGGTAGCATTAATTGAAGGGACCATATTCCATCAAAGGAGCAAAGTGAACATTTCATTAATCCCATTAGGCAAGGATAAACATTTTATTTTGCAAGAATGAGCATTTCAGCAAGCAACAATAAACAGTAACAGACCCCTAGCCAGGGGTGCATTCTACCATGCAGTCAACGCAGGCCTACTGCCCAATTGAGGGGGGTCCCCAATGGGCTTAGTTCATGTTCTGGCCCAGCCCCGGGAATTCTATGGGTAATTAGGGCCAAAGGGGCCCAACTTCAACTTTCCCCCGGGGAGGGGCGAACTTGGGGCCTTCTCCGGCCTCCCGCCCAACTCCCCGGGGTTACCTTCTCTCTTCGGCCTTTCCAAGGCCCTTGCGGAGGTTTGGTTGGTTGGGGGAGGGCTCGTGCTTTTCTAGGAGCCCTCCGGCGGTGTGGGGGGGCCGGTCAGGGCCCTCTCTAAGCGGTCGCCGGCAGGTGGGGGCTCCCTGTTGATCTTCGGCCTGCCCGGCGCTTGCAGTGGCAGATGGGGGGGGGGCTCGGACTCTCTCGGAACCCTCCCCGATGTCGCAGGGCTGTTCCCGGGCCTTCCGTGGATTCCACGGCCCGGGAACCAATCAGGAGGAGGGACCCGGGGATGTGTCAGCGGCAGCCAATGGCTGCGTGGCTTCAGGCGGGGGCGCGGCCTATGACGCGGCCGGCATCCCCCGTCACTTGATAGGAGTGTCCCTGCTTCACCGGGCCCAGCGCGGCCTCACAGCACAATGCGGCGGCCCTCTCCAGGCTCCGAGGGCCGCCAGGACAATACCGTCAGCAGCTGGGGCTCCTAGATTACAGTGCCGGCCCGCGGCGGGGACGGGGGCGATGGGAGGCTTCCGTGCGGTGCGAGGCAGCGCCAGCGATTCCCCCCAGGCTGCGGATGACGGCGCTTCTCCCTTCCACTCCTCCGGGCTGAGCGCGGCCCACAGCACACGGTGGCGGCCCTCCCTCGGCACCGGGCGCCGCCGGCAGACCGGCTCAGAGGTAGGTCGAGCGGCGCTTCCGGTGCCACAGCGATTGACAGATGTAGCGCTTCAGGGTTCTAGCGCTTCAGGCAGGAGGGCACTTCAGGTGATAGAGCTAGTAAAGGAGAGCGCTTAGCAGACAGTTCAGAGGGCTAGCGCTGGGGCACAGATAGCGCTTAGCCAGTGTTTGAGACCACGATTCAGAAAAGGGGGTGGTGATGAACAGAGTGTCTGAATTAAGCAGACCACTCTTACCCAGTCCAAAGATCAGGGCTTGATCCATCACCCTTTTTTTTTTTTTTTTTTTTAGCTCACTGCACCATCCCAGCTCAGAACCTGGCTATATGCAAATTAGTCTGTCCCTGGCCCAGTGCATCATGGGAACAGGGCAGACCAAACTACCAAGCCAATTCTTATACTGGGAAGGAAACAAGCTACCGGGGACCGGTTTCTGGCATTTCAGCCGTCTTCGGCCCGGCTTGCTTGAATCCTGATGGTGCAATGAGCAAGGGACTCACATCTGAGTATACCCTTCCACGCTTATGGTGGACAAAAACGAATCAGAAAAGGGGGTGGTGATGAACAGAGTGTCTGAATTAAGCAGACCACTCTTACCCAGTCCAAAGATCAGGGCTTGATCCATCACCCTTTTTTTTTTTTTTTTTTTTAGCTCACTGCACCATCCCAGCTCAGAACCTGGCTATATGCAAATTAGTCTGTCCCTGGCCCAGTGCATCATGGGAACAGGGCAGACCAAACTACCAAGCCAATTCTTATACTGGGAAGGAAACAAGCTACCGGGGACCGGTTTCTGGCATTTCAGCCGTCTTCGGCCCGGCTTGCTTGAATCCTGATGGTGCAATGAGCAAGGGACTCACATCTGAGTATACCCTTCCACGCTTATGGCGGACAAAAACGATTCAGAAAAGGGGGTGGTGATGAACAGAGTGTCTGAATTAAGCAGACCACTCTTACCCAGTCCAAAGATCAGGGCTTGATCCATCACCCTTCTTCTGGTGAAGAATTGGCTTGGTAGTTTAGTCTGCCCTGTTCCCATGATGCACTGGGCCAGGGACAGACTGATTTGCATATAGCCAGGTTCTGAACTGGGATGGTGCAGTGAGATAAATAACGGTGATGGATCAAGCCCTGATCTTTGGACTGGGTAAGAGTGGTCTGCTTAATTCAGACACTCTGTTCATCACCACTCCCATTTCTGTAGTGTTTGAGACCAGGCAGATCCTCAAAGGAGATCAGGAAGGACAGCGCAAACAGTAAGACACCTCAGGTTGACAGGAGAGGAGGAAAGCGCCTCAGCAGATCAGGCAGTTCATGTAGGACAGGCCACACGACAGTGGCAGGACAGCGCAGGGACGCAGGTCAGGGCAAAGGGGGCAGAAGAAGCACAGCCCTGTACCTGGTTGATCCCAAGTAGTCCTGGTTAGCGCAGTTAGACTTCTTCTTGGCACTTGATGGTTCCTGCGCCCTTTGTAAATAGCAGTTCCTTGGATTCTTGTTTCTAGAAGGGGGGTTGAGTTGAGGGCTGCTGACAGGAATCCTCAGCAGGTCACTGTAGATGGTCCCTGGGTTCCCCTCCCGCCGGGCCAGTTCAGTAGGCTAGCTCAGGGTACCTCACTCAACTTGGAAGGCAGCACCTAAGCCCTGTCACTCCCAGTGGCATAAGTCCCTGACTAGGCCCTACCGCCTAAATCTCCTGCGTGGGTCCCCCAGGTCAGTGATGCCCCAACTGACTGGAAAGTTTCCCTCCCTTTCCTTTTATAGGCCCAGGTCAGTGACCACCCTCTAAGGCGGCAAAACTAGGCTCCGCCCCTATTCTAGAAGGTGCCAGGAGCTTCCCTACTCTAACTGTGGGCAGGCAAGGCTGGCTGGAATGGCAACAATGTTGGGAGTCCCTGCCAGCTCCTGGCAACTAGAATGCGCCTTAACAAGACCATGCTGCAGTAACAGGAGTCAGTGGCAGCCATGCTGAGGGTGGAGGGCACCTGCACCTAGCATTGATCTTAACATTACCCAGGGCATTTTAACCTCACAGGGCCTATACAACTCCATTACAAGGGGGGACTTCCAGAATAAGGGGAGTGAAAAGCAAAACAATTTCCGTGAAAAGTGCCAAGTCTAACACTCCCCTATATGCATTCCATTTAGTCCACATGTGGGCCCAGTTATGGGGGCAACCTCTTGCCTCGTAAACTGTTTTTTCCCTGAACATGCACCATTCAAGATTGGTCTTCCACCAAGGTCCCTCCCCACAGCTGAGCAATTTCTCTTTTAGCGACATCGGCTCACAGGGTGACCCACAATTTCTCCGCCCCTGTCAAGTCAGTGGGTTCCCACACGTTTAGCAAACATCTCTTAGCTTCTGGGTGGATAGTTTTGTAAAGGACGTCCCTCATGACTATATGTATCTCCCAACACAAACTACATAAAGAACAGACCAGGTCAAGGAGTGGTGTGTAGCCATGACGGAGGCCGTGTAACAATACGGTAAGTGAGTAGAAAACGATGTTGCTATGTGACAGAAACTAGAACACTGGCTAGAACACGTCCCATCAGACCACCCTCGTGGTGGAATGTCATCATGTGGGAAGTGAAAGTCACTCTCAATCTCATCCGACCATATAGTGTCGGAAATCAAAGCCGAAAACTCTAGCCATGATACTCATCAAAAAAGTGCAGATGAAATGATAATCATTTTCATCTGCACTTTTTGATGAGTATCATGGCTAGAGTTTTCGGCTTTGATTTCCGACACTATATGGTCGGATGAGATTGAGAGGGACTTTCACTTCCCACATGATGACATTCCACCACGAGGGTGGTCTGATGGGACGTGTTCTAGCCAGTGTTCTAGTTTCTGTCACATAGCAACATCGTTTTACACACACTTACCGTATTGTTACACGGCCTCCGTCATGGCTACACACCACTCCTTGACCTGGTCTGTTCTTTATGTAGTTTGTATTGTGAATAGGGGTTCGAGCAGACAGGTCGTTAAATATTCCCCTTGACCCTCCACACCCCTTATGTTTTCAGTATATGTATCTCCCTCCAATATCTTTGTATCTGCTCACACTCCCAGAGAATATACATGAGGGTCACGATCTGCCCACAGTGTCTTCTGCACTCTGCACTCTCTCCCCATCCCATACGGACCAACTGAGGCCCGGTAATGTATGTTCTATGGAGTATTTTCAATTGCACCAGTCTAAGACAAGCGGAAATTGCCACCTCTCGAGGGGAGGCCACTGCCTCCCTCCATTCCTCATCGTCAAGCAGCAAGCCATCCCTCTCCCAAGACTCATGCAATGCATCTAGGGGGTCAGGTGTGTTGTTGACCAGTTTTTTGTATGTAAGCGAGATGGCTCTCTGCTGGAGCAGCCCATCCAATAATCTGTCCTCTAGTGGGGATGATTTGGGAAGGGAGGAGCCTCTATCTAAGGGCAGGGTGAGGGCATGCCGGACCTGCAGATAGCGGAAGTATTTAGTACCCGCAAGCTCGTACTGTTGTTGTAGCTGGTCAAAGCTAAGCACATCACCCTTCACCCAGAAATCACCAATTCGAGAGATACCAATAAGGTCCCATTTATCAAAACCCTTGGAGGAATATAAGCTACCAAGTCTCTCTGAGTCCCACAGTGGGGTAGCTAGCGTCAGTTTACTGTCCCAATCCAGACTCTTATTTACGGAATGCCAGACCTGGACCGAATGCATGGTGGGGCCGGTTAAGGGGAGCTCCTTGGGAAGTGCATAGAGAGCTCTGTTGTATGTACCGCTCGGCAGCAGCCACCTATCCATAGCATAGCCCAGGTCTTCCGGTGCGCGATATGTGCCTGGTTAATGGCGGCAAGGTGGGCCGCCCAATAGTATTTTTTTAAATCTAGGAGGCTAATACCACCGTCGTACCATTTATGGACTACTTTATGAAGCGCTATTCTCAGTCTCCCCTCCCAAAACAACTGCCTCTGTAACTCTTCAATGTCTTTGAAGTACCTCGCCGGAACAGGATAGTTTTGTAATGCGTACAGAAAGCGGGGTAGGGACATCATTTTAAAAAGAGCGGCTCAAACCAGCAACGAGAGAGGGAATGCTTTCCAGCTGGCTATGTCTCGACACAGTTGCTGTGGAGGCTGGAGCAGATTCTTTTCATTGCGGAGCTTGAGCTCTGCTGTGACAAAGATCCCCAAGTATCAGAACCCGTCTTTTACCACCTGTATTGGACAGGCACCGGGGATAGCCGGAGCTTCGCCGCTCAGTTTGTAGTGCAAGGATTTATTCCAGTTCATAGAATAGCCTGAAAACCTTCTAAAGGATGTGAAGATGTCTAAGACACATATGAGAGATTTCCTTGGGAAGGTCAGGTACAGAAGGATGCAGTCTTCCCATTCCGCCAAGCGCTTGGCGAGAATTTTCGGTTCTGCATTTAGCAGGGAGATGGGCTGATAAGAAACACATCTATCTCTAGGCTTCCCCTCCTTTGGAATGACCACTATCGACGCTAGTCGCTGGTCAGGCTGTAGCTCTCCTTTTATCCTACTCTCCTCATACGTAGCCTTAAGGTATGGGGCAAGCTTGTCAGGACGCAGTTTATAGAGCTCAATGGGTAACTCATTGGTGCCCATCGCCTTTTCCGGTCAAAGCTGCCTGATTGCCTGCGCAATCTTGTCGTTAGTGATGTAAAACTCCTGTCTTCCTCAGGGAGTATTGGGAGCTGGATGTCTCGGAGGAGTCTGATTCCAAGAGGGATGACTGCAACCATTAAACGGTTCTGTAGTGTGCAGCGAACTCCTAAGCAATGTGGACGGGATCTGTTACCCTTGCACCAGAGTCAGCCTTCAGTTCGGGCACCAGGCGATTGACCCTTTCCTTCTTGTCCAACCAGGTGATTGACTTGCCTGCTTTGTCGCCCCATTCATACACTCTATCATCTCTCTCCTTTCCCCAGGTTTTTGCCCGTTCCATAACAATGGCTTTATACTCATCTGTTTTCAGTTGCAAGAGGTGAATTGTTTCCGGGGTTTCTCTCTTCCCAGTATCAGTCTCTAATCGGATGATCTCCTGTTCAATCTTGTCTAGCTCTTTGGAGTTTTCCTTCCTGACTCCTCTAATCACCAATTTGAGCGCTTCTCAAAGGGTCTGGGGGGGTGTCAACGGAGCCAGGGTTCTCCTGGAAGTAAAAGTCAATCGACTTCAACAGGTCCTTGCGAACACTGGGGTGTCGCAAGTATCAGGTGTTGATGGGCGCCACCATGTCAATTCTTTGGCCTCCTAGAACCAGCTGGGCCCACACAGGAGAGTGGTCAGATATGCCACGTGCAAGGTGGCAAATCTCAGTGATGTGTGTAAGTTGAGAGGCGGGCAGGAGTAGATAATCAATCCAGGAGAAGCTACGATGAGCGCCCAGAAAAAGGTGTATTGGGAGTCCTCGGAGTGGAATGTCCGCCAAGCGTCCGAGAGGCCAAATGCCTACAGGAAGTCAGGAAGCCAATTACCTGAAGGGTCCATTGCACGGGGGGATTGTCGGTCAAGCATACCGGATGCCACAGCATTAAAGTCACCTCCCACCAGCAGTAAGCCTTCAGTTAGGGAAAGGTGCTGAACGCCCAGATCTGCAAAAGTCTGACTCTGCAGCCCTGGTGGGACAAATACCGACACCAATGTCAATGCCCTTCCTCCCATTGTCCCGTAGTTGCGACAATCCTTCCACGATCATCAGTGTGCGTGGACTGAACCAAAAAGGGAAAGGAGTATTTAGCCATAATTCCCACTCCCCTAGACCCAGAGGTGAAGCCAGAATGTGCAAGGAGCCTGTACCCCGACCTATTTAAAGCCTTGCACGTATTTCCAATAAGGTGTGCTTCCTGGAGGAAGACGACATCTGGGGAGTGCCACCCTATATATTGCAGGACAATAGTGTGTTTTACCTTGTCCCCCAGCTCATTAACATTCCAACTGGTTAAGGTAAAACTTTTGTCCCAGTGCGTAACCATGATTGTGAGTAGCTGGAATCTCATAACCTAAAGCCATATTCATCAGTGAAGCCGATAATACAACAACAAACTACCCCTTACCCCCAACCCCCAATCCAACACCCTACTCCCTGCCTCCCTGCACCCGGGCACCAACCAGCCCATTAAACAAACAGTGCAGAGTGCCTAGTCAAAAGCGGGGAAGAAGACCCCCTACCCCCCACCCCAACCGCTCCCCCCAAAAAGAAAAAGAGGGTGAAAGAAAAGAAAATACAAGAAATTAGTCCTCCATTGGGCGGCCTCCAGAATTCAACATTCAAGGATACTGAGTCCTCAACCTCAGCGAATACAGTTCTGCACCGTAGCACAACCAACCAAGCCCAGGACCAAAATAATCAGGATACACTGGAGCCCCAGAGTGGGCCTATTTGACGATAGGTTTGACACAACAAGTAGTGTCACTAATTACAAGGATCAGCAGGGGTTGTGCTCCCCAGGGTCTCGTCATCCCTCCAGCCAGTCCGCCACCGCCACTGGATGCTAGAAGAACCAAGGGGCATATTACCAAGGGTGGCGATATTGAAATATCGCCGCTTTAGCGGCCGTTTTCGGCCACTAAGCGACGATAATTCCATTGCCCTATTACCAAGCTGTCGCTAACACCAGTTAGCGACAGCTTGTAGGCGATAGCGAGCGGTTTGGGGCCCGCTTTGCATGTCAGAGATATTTATCGCTAATGACATGCAAAGTGGGCGTACCCAACCCGTTAGCGACTAACAGCAGTCGCTAACATCGTTATCGCCTATTACCAAGAAAGGCAAAGCGATGGAAATATTCATGCTAAGCGCGAATATCGCCAAACGCTAACACCGGCAAATACCAGTTCTTAGCCATGTTATCCAATGGGAGGTGGATAACATGGCTAACAGCATTTGCATACTAATGCGTGAACACCGCTGGTTTTCCTGCGATATTCACACTAACCCCTGCCGATTATCGCTTTTGAGATAAACGTTGGTAATAGGATGTTATCTCAGCGATAATATTGGGCGAAGCGCAGTGTTAAAAAAACTAACGCTAAGCACAGTTAGCGATAAATATCGCTAACTGTTGGTAATATGCCCCCAAGTCTTTCCATTCGCCTCTACTCGCAGTTTAGCAGGGAAGGGCCTGGCGTATTTCATCCTTCTGTCTCTCAAAGTCTTTTTGACGGCCAAAACCGACTACCGCTTACTTTGCACGGTCTGAGTGAAATCCGGAAAAAAGGTTACCATTGAGTTTTCAACCCGGAGCGGCAGTGAGTTCCTGGTATTTTGCAATATCACATCGCTGAAGTTTAGGAGTCTTGCCAGAATTGGGTGAGGGGGGGTCCCCGGCTTTGGGGGTCCCCCGGTACCCGGTGGGCCCTCTCAACTACAAAGAACTTAGAAAGGCCCTTCGGTTTGAGGTGATTGAGCACAAGGGCTTCAACAAACAAGTCCGGTGCCTGCCCTTCTGACTTTTCCGGAATACCTAAGATGCAAACGTTGTTCCTCCGAGAGCGCCCCTCATAATCACCAAGCTTCTCCACTGCTAGTTTTTTAAGGTCTGAAGGGTCTGAACTTCAGTTTGGAGTTGCGAAACATCATCTACATCCCAACTTCAGTGGAGAAGTGTGGCTCAGGGGTTAGAGGCGATTCAGAAAAGGGGGTGGTGATGAACAGAGTGTCTGAATTAAGCAGACCACTCTTACCCAGTCCAAAGATCAGGGCTTGATCCATCACCGTTATTTATCTCACTGCCCCATCCCAGCTCAGAACCTGGCTATATGCAAATCAGTCTGTCCCTGGCCCAGTGCATCATGGGAACAGGGCAGACTAAACTACCAAGCCAATTCTTCACCAGAAAGGAGACAAGCTACCGGGGACCGGTTTCTGGCATTTCAGCCGTCTTCGGCCCGGCTTGCTTGAATCCTGATGGAGCAGTGAGAAAGGGACTCATGTCTGAGTATACCCTGCCACACCTATAGTGGCCAAAAACGATTCAGAAAAGGGGGTGGTGATGAACAGAGTGTCTGAATTAAGCAGACCACTCTTACCCAGTCCAAAGATCAGGGCTTGATCCATCACCGTTATTTATCTCACTGCCCCATCCCAGCTCAGAACCTGGCTATATGCAAATCAGTCTGTCCCTGGCCCAGTGCATCATGGGAACAGGGCAGACTAAACTACCAAGCCAATTCTTCACCAGAAAGGAGACAAGCTACCGGGGACCGGTTTCTGGCATTCCAGCCGTCTTCGGCCCGGCTTGCTTGAATCCTGATGGAGCAGTGAGAAAGGGACTCATGTCTGAGTATACCCTGCCACACCTATAGTGGCCAAAAACGATTCAGAAAAGGGGGTGGTGATGAACAGAGTGTCTGAATTAAGCAGACCACTCTTACCCAGTCCAAAGATCAGGGCTTGATCCATCACCGTTATTTATCTCACTGCCCCATCCCAGCTCAGAACCTGGCTATATGCAAATCAGTCTGTCCCTGGCCCAGTGCATCATGGGAACAGGGCAGACTAAACTACCAAGCCAATTCTTCACCAGAAAGGAGACAAGCTACCGGGGACCAGTTTCTGGCATTTCAGCCGTCTTCGGCCCGGCTTGCTTGAATCCTGATGGAGCAGTGAGAAAGGGACTCATGTCTGAGTATACCCTGCCACACCTATAGTGGCCAAAAAAGATTCAGAAAAGGGGGTGGTGATGAACAGAGTGTCTGAATTAAGCAGACCACTCTTACCCAGTCCAAAGATCAGGGCTTGATCCATCACCGTTATTTATCTCACTGCCCCATCCCAGCTCAGAACCTGGCTATATGCAAATCAGTCTGTCCCTGGCCCAGTGCATCATGGGAACAGGGCAGACTAAACTACCAAGCCAATTCTTCACCAGAAAGGAGACAAGCTACCGGGGACCGGTTTCTGGCATTTCAGCCGTCTTCGGCCCGGCTTGCTTGAATCCTGATGGAGCAGTGAGAAAGGGACTCATGTCTGAGTATACCCTGCCACACCTATAGTGGCCAAAAACGATTCAGAAAAGGGGGTGGTGATGAACAGAGTGTCTGAATTAAGCAGACCACTCTTACCCAGTCCAAAGATCAGGGCTTGATCCATCACCGTTATTTATCTCACTGCCCCATGGTGCAGTGAGCTAAAAAACGGTGTTGGATCTAGCCCTGATCTCTTGACTGGGTGAGAGCTTTCTGCTTAATTCAGAGACTCTGTCCCTCACCACCCCTTGTTGTAAATATTTTTGTCCACCCTAAGCGTGGAAGGGTATTCTCAGATGTGAGACCCTTGCTCATTGCACCATCAGGATTCAAGCAAACCGGGCCGAAGACGGCTGTAATGCCAGAAACCGGTCCCCGGGAGCTTGTTTCCTTCCCAGTGTAAGAATTGGCTTTTGTAGTTTGGTTTGCCCTGTTCCATCATGCACTGGGACAGGAACAGACTAATTTGCATACAGCCAGGTTCTGAAACTGGGATGGTGCAGTGAGCTAAAAAACGGCGTTGGATCTAGCCCTGATCTCTTGACTGGGTGAGAGCTTTCTGCTTAATTCAGAGACTCTGTCCCTCACCACCCCTTGTTGTAAATATCAGGGGTTAGAGGCGGCAGACCCGGAAGCTGAGATCGGTCCTGGACCAGAGTTCAATTCCCCGACTCGGCGGGTCTTGGGCTCAAAATGTCCACGGACTCGATAATTCTCGTTCCGGTGCCTACTTGACTCACGGGTTCACACTCTGCGACTCTGGGCAATAGCTTGCTTAATCTCCACTACGGCCCCTCGCGGCGGGATGCCTGGCTTTCACCTTGTGGATACCCTGCTGGGGTTATCTCACAGGGGAATACCAGGACGGGTTCCCAAGGCAAGCGCCTTGATGCCTTCGGGTGATACGTGCGCTATATAAATCGCAATACATTTACATTACATTTACAAGACTCTGCATGGTGATCTTCAGTTGCTTGACTTTTCGTGTGTTTTAGCGAGGTCTGCCCTGATGAGATTCACTTCTATTGTGATGGCTTCGGTGCGTTGTTCCATGGAGGTGCACACCTTCGCAATGGCGTCCATTATGTCTGTCAGGGAAAGTTCAGAGGTGTCGCTGTCCAACCCACCAGCAGTTTCCACCAAGGAGGGGCACACCGGGACAGGGGCCCTGGGAAAGTTTTATTTATCCAGTTTACTTTGGTGCAATGTTTTAGGACCCTTGCCCTTTGCCATTAGGACTGTTTCTGGGAGATTCAAGCAGCACAGTCTCTCTCTCAAACACCAGGGCTCCCCTTAAATCTATCAATGGAGGCCTTGCCACGATCAGGTGGGGACAGGGTCCCACTCAGGCATGAGTGTATGTCCCCCAGAAAGCCAAGGGCACCGCCGTACCTGATCAGAACCCCCCTCCTAGGTTCTCCAGGGTCATATCACATCACTTCAGGCCATCATATGTGCTTGGCACCCCAGGATCCACCGCCTTTTCTGCACCACGTCATCTGCCCTGGGGTCGGGCCCAATTATGGAGGCGTAGGGCCGAGTTGCATTTATCCTTCGCCCATGTCATCTGGACTCACTGCACTCAAATTTGGCACCACCTACTTCCAGGTAGGGGAGAGACAGCCCCGACGTCTCCACACTCCGTCTGTGATATCGTGGACCAGGCTGCCAGCCGCGGCGATGATTTGCTGTGTGCCCGAACTCCAGCGCAGTCACAGCGTCGCCAACAATCACTTCAGAACGCGGCCTCAAGCTGCAGGAAGGTTCCAGGCCATGGCAGGCAGCTCTCTGTAAGTCCGCGTCCGGCAGGATCAAAAAGCAGGTCCGCTGGGTCCCAGTCACTTCAGGCGGCCAGTCCCAACTTCAAGACTTGAATATTTATTGCGGATGGAAGCAAAACGAGGCCATCACCCTGTGGCGCGTAACCACGCCCGCCGGTAATGATAATATTGATGACTCTCCGTCCTTGCTATGGGATACATTCAAGGTCTCGGCAAGAGATTTCATCTTAAATTATGTTTGTAGGCAAAAGAACACTCATTTAAAAGAACATACTAGACTACTCTTGTCAATTAAATCTTTGGAAAAGTAGTATTTTTCCGCTAGATTGACTTCTGACCTTAATGCTTTTCTTAAAGCAACGCTGCAATTTAATGCTATTTCTACTGAAGAAGCCTCCCAATACTTCTTCGGAAAAATGCTTGTTTTTATGGTGGGAGAAATAAAGCTGGTAAGCTATTAGCGGATTATCTTAAGGGAAGAAACGAGAGACACATTATTGACTCAGTTTCCACATCGCTGGGACAATCTGCCACTAATCATCAGGCTATTTTAAAAGAATTTGATAAAGGTTATGAATCTATTTATATGCCTGAAGCAGCTTCTTCTCCCTCCACAGTTGTGGACTACTTATATCACACACCTTATTCTATCCCTTCTGATCTGGACTTTGAATCTTCAGAGAATAACCTGTCTTCTGAAGAAACTGCTACAGCGGTAAGAGCAATTAAGTTGGAAAAAACACCAGGCCCATACGGTTTCACAGTAGAGTTTTATCTACATTTGTCTTACAGTCTTCTTCCTTATTTGTATCATTTGTTTAACCATTTTATTGCATCCCCCTCTACTTCTGGAGAGGTTATTTTTTAATACGCATGAAAGGACTCCAAGTCCCAACAAACCCCAGTGCTCATCTCACTTAGTATATGCCCACTGGGCGGCTTGAAATGAAATAAAAGAAGTTGTTTTTATTCATGCGCATCCAGTGTCTTTGTTGTGCAGCTCATGAAGAAGGGGTTGTTACCCTGAAACGCGTTGGCACCCTTAATCAGCGTGAAGCGGAAAGGACTGCTGAACAGAAACACGGATGGGTAGAGCACTGTCGAGTGATTTTCTAAAATGCCTTGGCCATATTGTTGAATCCAGATTAGCGCACGGCGGCCTGGCCATGAGGAAAAGCACATTCGGCAGCTGGCGGAGCGACATCAGCTGTCTGAGGCCGGAACACCTAACTACGTAGGATGTTAGACGGCACAGTGCTCTTTATTAATTACCGTAAGCCTTAACGCAACACAGCCTACTATAGGTGACTGAAGATTGAAACGAAATTACAATTGAACACTGAACTTCACTGAGAGGTTATTTTTTAATACGCATGAAAGGACTCCAAGTCCCAACAAACACCAGTGCTCGTCTCACTTAGTATACGCCCACTGGGGGGCGTGAAATGAAATAAAAGAAGTTGTTTTTATTCATGCGCATCCAGTGTCTTTGTTGTGCAGCCCATGAAGAAGGGGTTGTTAACCTGAAATGCTTTGGCACCCTTAATCAACATGAAGCGGAAAGGAATGGTGAACAGAAACACGGATGGGTAGAGCACTGTCGAGTGATTTCCTCAAAGGCCTTGGCCATATTGTTGAATCCAGATTAGTGCACGGCAGCCTGGCCATGAGGAAAAGCACCATTGGCAGCTGGCGGAGCGACATCAGCTGTCTGAGGCCGGAGCACCTAACTACGTGGTATGTTAAACGGCACAGTGCTCTTTATTAATTACCGTAAGCCTTAACGCAACACAGCCTACTATAGGCGACTGAAGATTGGCAGGAAATTACAATTGAACACTTGTACTCACTGAGAGGTTATTTTTTAATACGCATGAAAGGACTCCAAGTCCTAACAAACACCAGTGCTCGTCTCACTTAGTATACGCCCACTGGGCGGCTTGAAATGAAATAAAAGAAGTCGATTTTATTCATGCGCATCAAGTGTCTTTGTTGGGCAGCCCATGAAGAAGGGGTTGTTACCCTGAAACGCGTCGGCACCCTTAATCAACGTGAAGTGGAAAGGAATGCTGAACAGGAACCCGGATGGGTAGAGCACTGTCGAGCGATTTCCTATAATGCCTTGGCCATATTGTTGAATCCAGATTAGCGCACGGCGGCCTGGCCATGAGAAAAAGCACCATTGGTAGCTTGCGGAGCGACATCAGCTGTCTGAGGCTGGAGCACCTAAGAGGGATGTTAGACGGCACAGTGCTCTTTATTCATTACAGTAAGTCTTACCGCAACACAGCCTACTAAAGGCAACTGGAGATTGGCATGAAATTCCAATTGAAGACTTGAACTCACTGAGAGGTTATTTTTTTAATATGCATGAAAGGACTCCAAGTCCCAACAAACACCATTGCTTGTCTCACTTAGTATACGCCCACTGGGGGGCGTGAAATGAAATAAAAGAAGTAGTTTTTATTCATGCTCATCAAGTGTCTTTGCTGTGCAGCCCATGAAGAAGGGGTTGTTACCCTGAAACGCGTTGGCTCCCTTAATCAGCGTGAAGCGGCAAGCAATGCTGAACAGAAACCCGGATGGGTAGAGCACTGTCGAGTGATTTCCTAAAATGCCTTGGGCATATTGTTGAATCTCTCTCTCTCTATATATATCTACGACTCTCTTGGCGCGAAAATGCGCAATTGATGTGATTTTAAATAGTGTGTTTATACATTCTGTCGATTGTCAGTGAGCAAGGGCACGGATGTGCCCGAAACGCGTCTGATGACAGCTTTTCACCCACACGATGAATAATAAATTTCAACAGTTGGATATCTGACCTCGCCTGGGCGTGCTGATTCTTGGTCTGTGTGCCTTTCTGTGCAGCAAGCACTTGTGTAGACGGGCTGGATACACATATTCATCAGGACATGGTCGGTTTCCTGACTCAACGCAGACCCCTCCACCAAAAGAAGGCTGACGACCAAAACGGACCACTTGGAAGTTCCTGTTCGGCGTGGAGCAACGACGGTCAGCCCCCTGGTCATCTATGAAAGCAATACTTCGGCATAACAGCGTCACCACAGCGGGAGCACCGAAAAATCTGAGGATTTTTGCTGGAAACTGTCGCAGTAACGGTGAGAACAGCCGATAAATTGTATATGATATTTCGACCAGGTCGGGGAGGTGCACGAAGGCGAGTGATCTAGAGGGCTCTGACGAGTTAATATCCCTCTATTTTCTACTGTAATAACGATCATCATATCTGTGTGGGTAAAATGTCAGACGAGCGGGAGCGAGAGGAGGCTTTTGAGGAGCTTTTCCAAAATTTGCGGACAGTGGGGGCGGAAGGCAAATCACAAAGCAAAAAGACAGATACAAATGAAAATTCAGACGTGAAAGCGCTACTCAAGGCTTTAGAAAAAAATAGCCGGGGAGAGCTCACAAAATGGTGGGAGATACGATCCTTGGAGAAATATAAGGAAGTGGGACGAGTGCCACGCGGACTCCGCATAATGTTAATACCCAGCTTCGAAAACCCCAACCCCCTTCTACTAAAAGACTGGGCCGAATCCAATTTGGAAGCCTCGATGCGTTTACTGTGTTTGCTGGTAAAATATGCTCGGATTGACAGGCAGGTGAATCTTGATGAAATAACACGCATTAACAATGAACTGTCCAAAGAACTGTACAATAAAGACAGGAATCACATTGAAAAAACAATCGGCGAAATGAAGGAACGCCTGAAAAAACAAGAAAATGTAATAAAAACACGCAAAGCCTATAAATTTGCTCGAGATCAGCAAGATTATCAACAAGGGCGCATATATACCTTTGCGCGTAAATTCGATCATATAAGAAGCCAACGGAGCTCTGCCACATCAAAACCAGTGGCTGTAACACAAAATGTCGAGGCCGGCACCAGTGAACCTGAATCAACAAGTTCCGATGCGAGCCTGGTTCCAAGCGAAGAAGACTCAGATGAAGGCACCCCAGGTGCAAAGCAAGGGGATATGGGGCAAATGTCGCTAGGGGAAGAAATGGAATATGTGAGACTACAACGCAAGGCGTCACTTCGCCCACGGAATCAAAACACGAATCAAGGAAAAGGCGCAATCAGCGCCGCAAACAGCGACGGCGATGTTCAGCCGCCAAAAGGAAGACAACAGAGGAAAAAGAAATTTTGAGGAACAAAAACAAATAATAGGTGATAACACGATTGTTAACCTTACGGACATTGACCTCAGCAAGGCCGAAAAACAACTGTTGGCGCTTGGCTTATCCTACTGTCCGGAAAGCAACTTTAATTATGTAAACACTCGGATAGACATTTTTAAATTCATCCGGAAAATCAAATTAAAAAAATATTATGCAGTGAAAACGGGTTTGGCAGCAAAAAAACAAATGGAGATTGCACCGGTAACTGCAAGAACAGGAGTACAGACAAGAGACTTGGGATTATTGAAAAACCTACATAATTTAGAGAATGTGGAAACCGAGGATATCAGCACCCAAGAACTGGCCAGAGTGGAGGGGTACAATATCAACCAACCAGCTGAAAGCCCATTCAGGCCATCGTCAACTTTTAACCCCACTATGCCTCGAGACTCCATTGATGTCTTTGCAGATCGAGTGATTGATGAAATTAAAAAACTACAAAATAAGACTATGAAATCTAGTAACAAACCAAATGACAAACTGCGACCATATGTCACCCTTATGAAAAAATTAAAGAATGAAAACAAGATAATAATCAACAATTCGGATAAAGGGGGCAATGTGGTTTTATGGAGTAAAAATTACTATATAGAAGAAGCCAACAAACAGCTGGGAGACACCTCCTGTTACTCCAAAATTGACATGGCCACAACCAGGAAAATCAATGAATCTTATCGCCAGGACCTGCACAGATGGAAACGGGATGGTCTTTTGAGCAAAGATGAGTTCAAATTCCTCTACAAGGAGCATCCTGTTTTACCCAACATGTACTTAATACCAAAAGTACACAAGCAACAATCACCGGTGCCTGGCAGGCCGATAGTATCGGCGATTATTAGTGTTTTCGAAAACACTTCAAAGTACATTGATTTTTTTTTACAGGAATATGTGGTCGGACTTCCTGCCTACATCAAAGACAGTACTGACTTTCTCTATCGTTTGGGACAATGTGTTTGGTCTGATGAGTTCTTACTAATAACGTTAGATATATCAACCTTATACACTAGCATAGTCCATACGGACGGTCTACGTGCTATGAAGTACTATTTGGACAGACGCCCTGTTGAATTATTGAAGCACAGTCTGATGCTCATGCATATGACAGAGAAATGTTTGAACAATAATACTTTCCTGTTTAATAATGATGTGTTTCGTCAAACAAGAGGGGTTGCCATGGGGTCATGTTTCTCCCCCAGCTACGCGGGGCTCCACGTAGGCTGGTGGGAGGAACATGTCCTCAAGGTTGAACACAAAGAAATGTGGTCCAACAATGTACTACAATACTGGAGATATATCGACCATATTTTCATTATTTGGAGAGGGACTGAGGAATTGGCCAGGCAGTTTGTAGGGGCTATCAATGTGAATCATCTTAATCTCCATTTTACAGCAAACATCAGCAGCACCACAGCTAGTTTTTTGGATGTGAAAATTGACATCATTGGGAATGAGATTGTCACCAGCCTATTCAGGAAGGAAACTTCCGGCAACTCAATCCTACATGCGTCAAGTTTTCACCCTAATCATACCATTAGGAGCATCCCCTACGGGGAGTTCTTACGAATCCACAGAGCATGTAGTTGCCCTATTCTGAGAAACAAATGCCAGCAAGAAGCTAGGGCAAGATTGATCTGCCGTGGATACAAAACAGCTTTGTTAGATTCAGCCATGAGGAGAGCTAACCAACTGGAGAGACTTGATTTATTGCACCCTGACAGAGATAAAAACATCACTGCTACACAATCAGGAGATACCAATGCCTCTAGACTCATCACAGGGTATAGCCGCCAATCCAAACAGATAACCAAGATTATCAAACAGCAGTAGCCCATTATTTTATCAGATCAAGTGCTCAGAGATATCATGCCAACAACACCAACTGTGACATTTAGGCGAGCATATGCTATGCATAATGATTTGGTAAAGAACAGTCCCGAGACCATAAAGACGAACAAATGGTTGTCCCCACGCAGGGGTTTCTATTGTTGCAGCTCATGCAGAGCTTGCAAATTTGGTGTCAATACAAAAACGTACACTACCCCTTTTGAAGTCAACCCCATACCCCTACGTGATCATTTTACTTGCCGCACTGAATTAGCAGTATACGTCCTCACCTGCAGCTGCAATTTGCAATATGTCGGCAGCACCAAACTTCCGGTGCATCAACGCATATTGCAGCACCTACGTGCTATTTTACACGCAGATCAGAGCTACCCGGTGGCCCGACATTTTCAAATTGCGCATAATAAAAACTTGGCGCATTTGAAATATTACGTCATTGACGCTGTAGCCACCAATAGGAGAGGGGGGGACTATGGGAAACAACTGCGGCAACTTGAATCACGCTATATAGTTCTCCTCAACAGCAAGAGCCCGGGGGGCCTCAACATGGGGGAAGACTTACACAATTTCTTGTGAGCCAATCCCAGTTTTCTGCACTACTACTAGCTGATTACAGTAATTGTACTGGAACTAATCTTTGTACCATTAGAGTAGCGACCTCACGTCTTCAAATGCTTAAATATATGAGATGAACCTAACAACCCCATAGTCGAGATGATGAATTCTTTCACTTTATATGTCAAGAGCACTTTATGCACTTTAATTAGTTTTCTTTTATTTTTATCAAGTCAACATAAGCACTATGAAAGCACCCCAATGAACGTAACACACTTATCACCATTCATGTTAGAAATTCATGTCCACTAACGTAGATGAGGCGAGACTAGGGCCTAGCATGTCAACACTGTGTAATGTTTCAACATGTTCCTATCGTTGCATTTCAAACGAGTTCTTTGAGAGCATTTTGTTTGTCCATAAAATCACAATAGGAGAACAACCTGTTTGCTACAAATTATGATAAATGTTCACTTTTTTCATGGTGATGTTATATATTAGCGTATTTGCACAGAAGATAACTCATGGCATTAGCTGTTTTTTAACATATCAATATGTAAAAAATATCATATTATTGAATTGGATGTTTATGGACAACATAGTGATATAGGATCATGTGACCCCCATTGCCATCATTACGATTTCAAAATTTACACAATGTGGTATTAAACGCGATCATGCAAGACATTGGGCAATAATGGGCAAACATCTACGCAATAAATTTGACTGAGGTATTAACCGACATTGTTTAGAATTTTCATGGGATGCAAGCGAAGATTAGGCATTTGAGTCAGAAACGATTATGTACCAGTATGGTCATTGAATAATATTGTTTAATATCGCTTGTTCCCTTGGTTCATTTGTGTATATTTAAATACATTAACGTATATACTTAATTCATGTCAAGCTCCACCACATATTGCATGTTATAAGATGGCGCCCATGCTTGTAACCCAGTAACATTGAAAGTCAACTATGAGTCCTTCCAGACTCTCTTGGCGCGAAAATGCGCAATTGATGTGATTTTAAATAGTGTGTTTATACATTCTGTCGATTGTCAGTGAGCAAGGGCACGGACGTGCCCGAAACGCATCTGATGACAGCTTTTCACCCACACGATGAATAATAAATTTCAACAGTTGGATATCTGACCTCGCCTGGGCGTGCTGATTCTTGGTCTGTGTGCCTTTCTGTGCAGCAAGCACTTGTGTAGACTGGCTGGATACACACATATATATATATATATATATATATATATATATATATATATACATATATATATATATATATTACCTACTGGCGTCTCGCCAGTAGGTATATATAGTTAGGATTTATTCCCTATGGGATTTTTGAAAATTCTATGTCTAATAACTTTGGCGTTTGTGGACGGAATCGGCTGAAATTTTCAGGAAAATGGCACATTTTGTTTCTGAGCAGCCCTTGAAAATTTGGGGGGGTTTTGTCGAGGGGGGGCCGAGAAAAAAGGGGGTCCCAAAACGCGTTTTTCCCATGTTAATTTCCATAGGGCGGTTGGACTCACTTTTAGCTCGAACGGCTGAATGGATTTGCACGAAACTTGGCAAAATTGTAGGGACTGTTAGCCCGATGTGCCTTTGCTAGGTCTCAAGATATGTGCTCCAGTAGTTTTTGAGAAATTAACGTTCAAAACAAGATATATATCTGTAACAGCGCTCCGGGCTGCGGTCCGGTTCGCTTACTTTTCGCAAAACGGAACTTTGCGCGCAGAAAGTTGATTGGCTCTCCGGTGTCTGTCAACATTCTAAACAGTCCGGAGCGGCCGCCATCTTATCTCTCGGTAGGATCGAGAGAGAAGAAGAGGTGAAAAACGAAGGGGGAATTTATTGAAAGGGGGCAAGGTATACCCCTCTTGACCCCCTAGGAATGTTGTTGGGGTTATTAAAGGGTCCCGTGGGGAAAATAAAAATAAAATGATTTTTCACGGTAGAAGCGCTTCACGGGCCGCGAACTGGGCCGCAAACTGGTAGCGAAACGGGAATTCGCCATTTTGTGCTTCGTTTTAATTGTTTAGAGACAAAAATTATCGCCGCACATCGGCCACAATGCATGAATATCGCTGAAAAGTCAGCGATATTCATGCATTATCCAGCAAATGCTCTTAGCCATGTTATCGACCTTCCATTGGATAACATGGCTAAAAACTGCTCTGTGCGTGAGCTTTTTTTTTTTTTTTTGCTGCGTGACGTCTGTTAACGTTCGATTCGATGGAAATCAGGAAGTGTTGACCACCATTTTGTCACTGCGAGTGAATATTTTGTTATAAATGAATCCTTATTGATAAACATTGTCTGCGCCATCTTGCGTTTTTGTCCAATGCCACAATTTTGTCGTGCACGGCAGCCATTTTAGATGCCTTGACCAGGCCCACTCTCTGCACGCCGCCGATCCTCAGCATGGCTCCCCACCCTCGCAAGCATCTCCCCCACGCACTGGTCACCCCCGCTCTCTCTCTCATGCATGGGCCATATACTTCCCCCCATCTGCGCTGCTCTTCTCTGAGAATCACACCCTGTGG
The DNA here is from genome assembly GCF_964263255.1 of Lissotriton vulgaris. NCBI lineage: Eukaryota > Metazoa > Chordata > Amphibia > Caudata > Salamandridae > Lissotriton > Lissotriton vulgaris. The sequence goes on along the minus strand of NC_141689.1, from coordinate 417,521,377 downwards.
CCGCCCGACACCTCCCTTTCACCCTATTCACTAACGCACCGTCTGACACTCCTCTTCCTCTGTGTCCGATTGTCCAGGCCGGACCTAGGCTATCACCTAGCCCTGCGGATGTAGTTTATGGCCCCAGCTGTAGAGTATCCAGACATGCCAACCCTCCCGATTCAGGCGTGAGACTACTGATTTCAGTGCTAGTCTTTCGCCTCCCGATTTCTGCAAGCAAAAACCCGGGGGCATATTACCAACAACTAGCGATAATTTTTGTCTCTAACTTGTTTAGAGACAAAAATTATCGCCGCACATCGGCGAATTTTATCGCACATAAACCTTGCTATTAGCAAGGTTTATCGCAAATGCGATAAAAAACGGCCGCAATGCATGAATATTGTTGAAAAGTCAGCGATATTCATGCATTATCCAGCAAATGCTCTTAGCCATGTTATCCACTTCCCATTGGATAACATGGCTAAAAACTGCTCAGGGCAGGTGTTAGGTTTTGGAGATATTCGCGCTTAGCGCGAATATCTCCAAAAGTTGGTAATAGGAGATAGCGATGGTTAGGGACTGTTTCCAGTCGCTAAAATCTTGGCACGCCCACTTTGCATGTCATTAGTGATAAATATCACTGATATGCAAAGCGGGGCCCAAGATGGTCGCTATCTCCTTTTAGCTGTCACTAACTGGTGTTAGCGACAGCTTGGTAATAGGGAGATAATTTTATCTCTTTTTTTTTGGCTTTTAAAGCCAAAAAAGCGGAAATAAACCCCCTTGATAATATGCCCCATGATTTCTCGGGGGTTTCAGCTGACAGGGCTTGGTATTGTGTTACGTGCTAATTCTTCCAGGAAACGTCAGAGGGTCGATGCAGGGGTTCTAGAAGGGGTGATAAACCATTTAAGCCTCATGAACAAGCGCATGGTCTTTTAAAGATTTGTGAAGTACTCGGGGCGGCGGTGTGTGTGTGCCCTCTTTCAGGAGCGGGCGGGGGGGCACTGTCAGCAACTTGCCAGGCCAGGCAGTGTTCAACACGTGCATCACCCTTTCTCTGCCTGCTATTGCGCTCCATGCTTCGGAAAGGTAAGAAAAAGAACGTGCATTTGAGTTTGAAATGTCCGATCTTGTAGCAGTACACTTGCAAAGCCCACACATGACAATAACCCGATTCAAGGCCCCATTCACCCGATTTTTTAAACATATATAGCACTCCAACAAAGTTAGATTTTAAAACTTTATTAACTTTTAAATATAACGAACGCAACAAAAACTGTAAATATATTTAACTATTTTTTGAAATTAACCAGAACTATAACGATAACAACAACAACAACAATAATATAACTTTTATGCCTAAATTACGCAAACATTTAGCTAATCTGCTAAAGGCGGGAGTCGCCATTTCTTTACAATAATCAATAATGAAAAATCCACATCAATAGGGTTGTCCGTTTTCTCGATGCAGCACTATAGTGCAACATACACAGCACCTGGGGTGTCAAGAGTGAACAGGTCTTTCTTTGTTCCTTAAGATGTTATCTGTGTCAACCTCTTCCGAGAATGCTGATGCGTTAGGATTTCCTTGTGTTTCTTAATAGCATTGGTGTCTGCACTGTAAATATATTTAACTATTTTTTTAAATTAACCAGAACTATAACGATAACAACAACAACAACAATAATATAACTTTTATGCCTAAATTACGCAAACATTTAGCTAATCTGCTAAAGGGGGGAGTCGCCATTTCTTTACAATAATCAATAATGAAAAATCCACATCAATAGGGTTGTCCGTTTTCTCGATGCAGCACTATAGTGCAACATACACAGCACCTGGGGTGTCAAGAGTGAACAGGTCTTTCTTTGTTCCTTAAGATGTTATCTGTGTCAACCTCTTCCGAGAATGCTGATGCGTTAGGATTTCCTTGTGTTTCTTAATAGCATTGGTGTCTGCACACTTCTTTGTCAATTCTGTGAAGATGATAACTGCTTCATAAACAGACGATATCTTTGTTTAGTCATTAGTGTTAAGTGTGTCTGAAACTACAGTGCCCTTCTGTTTTTTTTTCTTCAGGCTCTACAGAGTTTTGTGTGTTGTTCTTTTGAGCGACAATTATTCCAGAGGTTTCAGGTTTACTTGTTTTGTCCTGCAGTGAGTTAACAGCTTTAGAGACTTCATGTTTATTTGCTATGTCCTGCTGTTCGTCAACTGCTTCAGAGACGTCAGCCTCATATGTTATGTTTGACTAGATCCTGGACCTGCCCGGCCGCGCCCAAAATGGTGCCGGTGTAAATGGGACTCGTAACTGCTTGTTGTGTACTGGTTGCCGAACCTTGATATCACGAGATACATATGCAGTTTTGAAGCACATGGCGGAGGCTTGTCTGCTGTAGTGGGGCGCCCCTTTATCGTTTCAGTCGCCATTCCGCCCGCTTTTGCTACACTGTGCCTTTTCCGCCATTCAGCTGTTTAGCGCCCGCTCTTACGGCTACAGCGTCTCGCTCACCATGTAGTTGAGTTGCTCCCACTCTTGCGGTGCAGCGATAGGCGGCTTCCACAGGACTCTTAAAATGGCGGCCGGCTCTTCGGATTTGGGCCTGGTCCAGTAAGATGACTCTGGGACACCTTGGAACTCGGACGCTTGTCTGCCAGGGCTTGGGTTCCATTCTCGAAAGCGTCCCCTCAGCCTTGAAGATTGTACAAAAGTCTTGGGGGCCGTCGACTCCCGCAGGCTTCCGGTGGGGAGCGGCTGCCATGATTGCTTGCGGAATGGCCACGACGGAGCTACGAGATGGTGGTGCTCTCATGGTGACGCCAGCTTCAGTCTGAAACATCCAGAAACAAGGTGGGGCTTTCATCGTTTGGGAAAAAAAATGTTTTAATCCAATGAAAAGTGTTATTTTTAGGTCACATGACCTAGTCTTACATCATTAGGAAAACAAAAGTAAAATGAACCAATGAAAATTTTTATTAACAAGTCACATGACCTGTTATGCTTACGTTACGCGCTGCGCGGCGCGCTCTGGATCGTTTCCGGGAAGCTGCGCCTTGCGCACCGGAGCACTTCCGGGTGCGCTAACGCGTCGCGTCATATGACGCATTACGCGACAATGCAGGTCCAGAATATAGTCAAAATGTCTCCACCAACCAGCGGTCGGAATACAACCGCTTTCAGCAGTCCAAAAAGTTTGGTTAAATCTTAAGAGCGGGAGCAACTCAACTACATGGTGAGCGAGACGTTGTTGTTGCAAGAGCGGGCGGTAAACAGCTGAATGGCGGAAGAGGCACAGAGTACCAAAAGCGGGCGGAATGGCAACTAAAACGGTAAAGGGACGCCCCACGACAACGTGTCTTCAGGTCAAACGGATTGTGGGACAAGGTCCAGAATGGAAGAGTCATCAAAAGGGAGAAAATTCCGCTGGACCCCGGGAGCCGGCCGCCTATGCCGGGGGCGATCTCAGGCCACACCAGAGCAACACGACTTGGGGAGGGGGCAGGAGCCAAGCGCCCCCTCTCAGTCCGCGCCATCTCACCGCCCCTCGGGGGCCTCCGTCAAGCGGTTTAGGGAGGCACCATATCACATTGTTTTCCAATGCAGTCAGGTCCACAAATGGACCCCACTTACTTTGAATAGTGAAGCTGCAGCAGGTGCAAATAAGGTTTAAACAGTGTTACAAGAGCTGCTTAGAACTCTGAAGTATGGCACTCAACAACCAGGACTTATGCCATTTGTGTAAGGCAGTGACATGGAAGCAACTCAGGGACAAAAAGCATGAACGAACATTCACGTATGAAAATCTTATTTGGGGAAGGGGTAGAATCCAAACGCCCCCTGCCAGTTCGCGCCACTACACCGTATGTGGAAAATCTGAAGCCATCGTTCTACAAACTCTCAACGCTTGCTATCAGTGCATGAGTTTCATGCTCGATCGATTGAGCTAGCCGGATCGGGCAATAAAAAGTATAAAATAGTTATGTAAATAGTTATTTAATAAAATGTTTTACCCTGTTTCTTTGCTGGTGTGTTGTGTATATTTATAATATTTGCATAGGGTTTGTCGTTATTTTGGGCGGGGTGGGTGGCGGAGTCGAGCTGTCTTGCAGCCCTCATGGTGTGGAGCTCAGTTCATTTCACTATTTTCGTATTTCTCATGAAGGGTTGTTCCTAATGTTTGTATTTTACCGAGGTCAAAAAGAGATCGAATTAGTGGTCTACTGATTTTGCTCGATTACTTTTATTTTTTTACACGATTTTTCACTATCTGCAAAGACTAAACAGAGTATTGCGACTTTGTGCTTGTTTGTAAATAGAGAATGATCCAAAGAGAACCAATTCTAAAACAGTAAATGCTTGGATAATAATCAATCAAATGGAAAGACAAGCAGGTACGACGGATTACAACAGGGGTAAAGGCCTGCGTTAACTACCGTTCACTATCTGCAAAGAGAGAGTACTACTAAGAGAAAAGAGGGGAGTGGGGGGGGGGGCAGCGTTCAAAGCACATCAGCGTGCATAAACACGAAAACGTTTTTACCTATCACGTACTTGACATTTGACAGCTTTTGATATTTGCTATTAAAAAACCATTGAAATTCACAGAAAAAAACATAGGTTATAGTCGATATATAGTTAGGAATTTGCATTTACAAAACCTTGAAAATTCAATGAAAAAACCATTGGTTTTAGGCCATATATAGTTAGGGATTTGCATTTACAAAACCTTATTTTACTCGCATAAAACCATTGAAATTCCATATATAGTTAGATGCGCTAACTATATATCGCGCACCCGCAATCCACTGCTGATGATGTCACATATTACATCATTCATGACATGGTTAGTGACATCACTGATGACATCACTGATGACATCTCAAATGACATCACTGATGACATCACTGATAGCATCTCATTTGACATGACTGATCACATCACTGATGATATCATTCATGTGATAATACCATGAACCTCTTCAGACTCTAATATAACCTTAGATACAATCAGTGTAAACAGACAGTCACAGACTGTCACTCATCCATGGAGTTACTCACACACCTAGTCAGTTATGCCAAAAATCAATCACACCTCCATTTTCTCAACTATACAGTTATACACACCTTACTTATTCAAACATATACTAACACATATTTACTTTACTCTCTTATACAATCTCTGATACATGTTCACAATGATCCATACAGCCACTCACACATTCACTGGCTCTTATACACAGTTATTTATAGATGTCAACTCTCACATGTACTGTGTTTTACCTATGTACTTACTTTGACATGTAGCACTGAGATATCCATTCACTCACTAATACACTCATGCACAGTCAACCGCCCATACAGCTGTTTCCACATGCACTTTTGAATCCATACATATAGTGAATCAACTACTCACACATCTATGTACAGAGTCACACACCTCCCAGCCACCCATACACACACACTCAGTTTCCCATACAAATACTTGGACAACCAATCAATAACCCATACAGTTACTCATATAGCTACTGATCAACATATGCAGCAGTTTGTAGAACAACAGATATAATGATGCACAAATTAAAACAGTTTAGTCACTAACCCATGCACTCAGTGAGACACATTTAATCACTCACTCAATCAGTCAGTCATGCACCTAGTAAATCCTTCATCCAGACACTTATATATCCACTCATTCTTTAAGATGTAAAACATATTTTAACTTTACAGAAACATACAGTCACTGGATGTTGTAATCAGTGATGTCATCAGTGATGTCATTTGAGATGTCATCAGTGATGTCATCAGTGATGTCACTAACCATGTCATGAATGATGTAATATGTGACATCATCAGCAGTGGATTGCGGGTGCGCGATATATAGTTAGCGCATCTAACTATATATGGAATTTCAATGGTTTTATGCGAGTAAAATAAGGTTTTGTAAATGCAAATCCCTAACTATATATGGCCTAAAACCAATGGTTTTTTCATTGAATTTTCAAGGTTTTGTAAATGCAAATTCCTAACTATATATCGACTATAACCTATGGTTTTTTCTGTGAATATATATATATATATCCACACCAAAAATGTCGAAAAATAATGAATGGTTACAAACGTCACGCTTGTTGAAACTAAAAGAAATGCGAAATGTTTCTATGGTTATCTATGCAATTTGAACACAAGTTAAGATGGCGCGCATTTTGAGTGCAATCACTTTAGTCCGTTGTTTGTTTCTATAATGGTTGCAAACATAGATAATGGTGCCGCGTAACGCATTCTGATGTTAACACTGACGAAGGGAACTCATTCCCGAAACGCGTTTGTTCGCTAAATAAAATTTTTCTGCTGAAACTGCTGCTGCTGTTTTCGTGAGTGCTGACTTTCCTTCCAACCCGGCTGGGTATGTTTGAAGGAACTGGAGCTTGGATTTGTAGACGCGGACACCATCGCGTTGTTGGCACCCGCTTTGAGAGTGACTCGTACTTGTGGTGTTGTTTAAGCGGACATATATATATATATATATATATATATTCACTGAAAAAACCATAGGTTTCACACCAGTTATAGTTAGCTGGAAATTTTACTGACATAAAACCATTGAAATTCCCACGTTATAGTTAGTTGGACTCACTATAACTTGCGCGCCTGGAATGCACTGCTGATGACGTCACATATTACATCACTCATGACATGGTCAGTGACATCACTCATGACATTACTGATGACACCATCCTTGTGACAGAGTGACAGGCCTCCTTTCAGTGTAACCTATGGTTTTTTCAGTGAATTTAATAGGTTTTTTTAAATGCTAATTCCTAACTATAACTGGTGTGAAACCTATGGTTTTTTCAGTGAATTTATTTGTTTTTTTAAATGCTAATTCCTCACTATAACTGGTGTGAAACCTCTGGTTTTTTCAGTGAATTTCATAGGTTTTTTAAATGCTAATTCCTAACTATATATAGGGCCTCAAACCTATGAAATTTAATATTTTTTATAATGAATCCTATATTGTACATTTATATAATACTTTTTTTTTTTTCTTGCCCTGGTGCGCTACCGGTGCGCGCCCCGGTGTGCGCACCGGAAAGCGCACTTTTCCGGCGCGCACCGGTGAGTGTCCCGTTAGCGCTATTTCCGCGAACGAAAACATCATTGTGACGTATCACGTAGCCGCGTCCGCGTGATACGCACGGCGTAAGTGCGCCCGGAAGCACCCACGCGCATATGAACGTGCTACGTAAGCGCCCCGGGCGCGCCCCTGGGCACGCACCGGAGTGCGTAGCGTAAGCGCGTCGGGTCATGTGACCTGAAAATAACACTTTTCATTGGTTCAGATCAGTTTTGGTTTCCAAATGATGAAAGCCCCCACCTTTTTTCCTCATTCTCACTTTGTTCTTTGAGTGAGGAAGACCTGCTTTTTTCTTACAGATATGGCTACTGTACTATCTGCAGCTGGATCATCTGCCCCACCAACACCACCACCACCACAAGGACCACCAGAACATCTCATTGGTGGTCAAGAAGAAGAAGAGGAGGAGGAGGAGGAAGAGGAGGAAGGGACAAGGCAGTTCCTGCCTGAAAACACTCCACCATACAAACCTAGGGAGCACTTCATATGGGAGTTTTATAAAATCCCAACTGGTTTAAAAAAAGTAAACGCTGCAAAGGTGACCTGTCTCATCTGTGGTGCTGTGCTATCCAGGGGGAACCCTACCAAAAAATATTCCTTTGGGAATCATACAATGATTCGGCATATGCAGCGTTTGCACCCTATTAACTATTCAGCAGCAGAGGTGAGAGAACTCTGCAAAAACCTACCCCAATCATCTGGCACAACCTCAACAACCAAAGAACCCACTCCATCAGGTCCAGAAGCAAGTCAGTTGATTTCAAGTATACAACCAAAGTTTGGGGGATACAAAATTTTTTGTGTACATTGTGGGAAATTAATTACTTATGGTGAGCAGAGTATTACACTCATCATGCTTGCTGGTGATAACCACAAATGCACAAAGAAGCCTTAATTTTTTCCTGTTTTTTTTTGCTCCAGTTGAGGCGTTTACAAATCCCTGTTTTTTGTTTCTCCCTATAAAAAATACAAAAAAAATATAAAACTGTTGAAAAAAGCCAAAAAAAGTAAAAAATGTTAAAAAAAAAATAAAAAAATATAAAACAACAAAAAGAAGAAAAAAACAGTTCTTTTTAGACTACCTCTAATTTTAAAAAAAACAATTGTCATTCTTTTTTCTCCATGGTACGCTCCCTGGTCCGCTACCCGGTGCGCGTACCGGGCGCTCCCCCGCGCAAATCGAAAAAAAATTAATTTATTTTTTGGTCCCGTGGGGCCCTTTTATAGCCTCTACATCAAACCTAGGGGGTCAGGGGGGGTCTACCCTGCCTCCTTTTGCTCATTTTCTCCTTTGTTTTTGCCACCTCTTGTGTCTCGATCCTACCGAGACACAAGATGGCGGCCGCTCCGGACTGTTTGGAATGTTTACAGACACCCGAGAGCCAATCAGCATTCCGCGCGCGAACTCGCTGGTTAGCGCCCCGGTGCGCATACCGGGGCGCGCTTATGGATATATATATTTTTTTTAACCTAAATTACTCAAAATCCACTGGAGCACATATCTTGAGACATAGCAAAGGCACATCGGGCTACCAGTCCCTACAATTTTGCCAAGTTTTGTGTAAATCCATTCAGCCGTTCGAGCTAAAAGTGAGGTCGACCGCCCCATGGAAATTAACATGGGGAAAACATGTTTTGGGACCCCCGTTTTATCTCGGCCCCCGCTTGACAAATCCCCCCCAAACTTTCAGGGAAGGACCGGGGCACCACAAGGCAAATTTGAGGAAATTTTCAGGCAGATTCCTCAACCGGCGCCAAAGTTATTCACAATAGAATGTTGAGATTTTGCATTGAAAATAATCCTAACTATAACTACCTACTGGCGACCGCCAGTAGGTAATATATATATATATATATATATATATATATATATATATATATATTACTAGCAGCCCGTCCCGACGTTGTCCGGGTATGAATTGCTGCCGGCCAGTAGTATATTGTTCTGTAGGATTTCGTTTAGATAGCATTTCTTATCTGTGACAGGCCTGTGAAACGCTCCGATTCACAGTGCACTGCTGATGCACTTAAGAGTGTGCGTTCAGTAGTGTGTGAAATCGAGTTTCCCTACTTTATTTTTCCTTGCAATATTATATAGCGCGAACTCGACAACATGGCATGAGCACAATTTACATTACAGAAGAACACATTCATTTGTGGTAGGCACGGGGAGACAAAGTGATTCCTGGCAAATCGCAGGATGTTGAGCTGATGCCGAGATTCGAACGTAGGTCCCCAGCTCTAAAGTTCGCAATTCTAGAACTTGTGGCGGGAGGTGTGTCTAAAAGCGTATGTCGGTGCTGGCCATCAATGAGAGAGACCTGTGCATTTTTCAAATGGGTGGTGAAAAAATATGAGTATGTTGCTGGAGATGTGGGCCGCCGTGCCACCAATGTACTTACCGGGGGAGGGTAAACACCTATTATTCCGCAACTTTCTTTCCGCATACCATCACTCCGCATACTTTCATTACGAAAGTACCATGACTCCGCAATGCCATTATAACGCATGGCATTACATTTTATATGCTTGTAACACGCATACATTTACAACGAAATTCATTGTAAATGCATGAATGTTAAATGCATGTTTTTTTAAATGTTTGGATAAGGTAAGTTGGGTATAGGGGTTTATGTTTTGGGGTACTGAGGTATATGTTTTGGGGTGTTTGGGTATTTTAAGGGTTCAGATATAGTTTTGGGTTGTGGGGTACAGGGGTAGTTTTAGGGTTTAGGGATAGGTATGGGTTTTGGGGTACAGGGGTATTTTTAGGGTTCAGGGCTAGGTTTGGGTTTTGGGGTATAGGGTATTTTTAGCGTTCAGGGCTTGGTTTGGGTTTTGGGGTACATGGGTATTTTTAGGGATCAGGGCTAGGTTTGGGTTTTGGGGTACAGGGGTATTTTAGGGTTCAGGGGTAGGTTTGGGTTTTGGGGTACAGGGTTGTTTTAGGGTTCAGGGCTAGGTTCGGGTTTTGGGGTACTGGGGTATTTTTAGGGTTCCGGGGTAGGTTTGGGTTTTGGGGTACAGGGGTATTTTAAGGGTTCAGGGCTAAGTTTGGGTTTTGGGGTGCAGGGGTATTTTAGGGTTCAGGGGTAGGTTTGGGTTTTGGGGTACAGTGGTATTTTTAGGGTTCAGGGCTAGGTTTGGGTTTTGGGGTACAGGGGTATTTTAAGGGTTCAGGGCTAAGTTTGGGTTTTGGGGTGCAGGGGTATTTTAGGGTTCAGGGGTAGGTTTGGATTTTGAGGTACAGGGTATATTTATAGGGTTAAGATGGGTTAGTGTTTAAGGGTGTTGGTGTATTTTAAGGAGTAAGGGTGGATTATGATTATGGGGTGCAGGAGTATTTAAAGGGAGCCAGGTGGGATTAGCACACGATATGAGACATGGCATAAAGGGCGGAACGTACCACACGCCCCCAGCGTTTGTCACGCCCCCAGCACACGCCCACAGCACAACACAGACACGCCCACAAGGGACTACTTTGCTGGAACGGTTCTTTTTCCTTTTAAATGTATATGGTGGGGGTCTGCATAGCCTATGTCCTTCTGCTGCAACTGCCCTTTCCAACGCTGTATTGGGTGTTGTGATTGGTGCTGTGGTTCCTGAGATTACCCGCCTCAAAGGTTTGGGCTCTCTCTTTATTATATTAGTATGGATATACCTCCAATCCCGCTTTTAAACTAAAAAACGGGTCTGACACATGCTAGAGTTGCACTTGGTAATTTAATGCCACCATACAGCACTGTTAAAATTCACAATGTCCTCTCTCTCAGCTCCTGGCAGACCGGTTTCAGCGGAGTGCCTTCATCAATGCCGGATGTATGCTGGAAAGGTGAAATTTACAAAGACTTTCGCGGGCTTTTTAAAAGGCCAGGTGAGTCATCCCATTGGACCATCGATGTAGCCACCGAGAGAGGACTGGGAAAATTCCGGAAGATAGTATTTTTCCCCTCTAGTAGTCCAAGGTACCTCCAATGCGCCGATCACGCTTAAATGGAAAGTAGACGCCAGACTCGCGAGCCAGGTACAGTGACCCGCTCGTGCATACAATTGTGCCCTGACATAGTCAGCCCTCTGCGCGTCCTGTTCCTTTTGTATTGCACGATCCATGGTGGATTCCATCACCAAAATGCAACTCCTCAACAGTCCATCTGTTGCTCTTTCCCCAATGCCTACACCAAAATCCAGGCTGGGGTGCGCCGCATTGTGCAGTCCGTGCACGAAATCCACTAGGTTGCAGGCAATATGAGGAGCACCAGACCAAGAGGCCTGTCAGTTCTGCGGGCCGACCTGCCGCCACCAATATACCTCCAATCCCGCTTTTAAACTAAAAAACGGGTGTGACACATGCTAGATTTGCACTTGGTAATTTAATGCCACCATACAGCACTGTTAAAATTCACGATATCCTCTCTCTCAGCTCCTGGCAGACCGGTTTTGGCGGAGTGCCTTCATCAATGCCAGATGTATGCTGGAAAGGTGAAATTTACAAAGACTTTCGTGGGCAGTTTTTAAAAGGCCAGGTGAGTCATCCCATTGGACCATCGATGTAGCCACCGAGAGAGGACTGGGAAAATTCCAGAAGATAGTATTTTTTTCCTCTCGTAGTCCAAGGTACCTCCAGTGAGCCGATCAGGGTTAAAGGGACAGTAGACGCCAGACTCGCCAGCCAGGTACAGTGACCCGCTCGTGCATACAATTGTGCCCTGACATAGTCAGCCCTCAGTGCGTCCCATTCCTTTTGTATTGCGCGATCCATGTCGGATTCCATCACCAAAATGCAACTCCTCAACAGTCCATCTGTTGCTCTTTCCCCAATGCCTACACCAAAATCCAGGCTGGGGGGGGTGTGCCGCATTGTGCAGTCCGTGTACAAAATCCACTAGGTTGCCGGCAATATGCGGAGCACCAGACCAAGAGGCATGTCAGTTCTGCGGGGCCGACCTGCCGCCACCAATGTACCTCCAATCCCTCTTTTAAAATAAAAAACGGGTCTGCCTCATGCTAGAGTTGCACTTGGTAATTTAATGCCACCATACAGCACTGTTAAAATTCACGATGTCCTCTTTCTGAGCTCCTGGCAGACCGATTTCCACGGAGTGCCTTCATCAATGCCGGATGTATGCTATGTATATATATATATATGTAAAAACCTACTGGCAGTGGCCAGTACGTAGTTATAGTTAGGACCTATTTTCCATAGGAAATCCACAACATTCCATTTCGAATAACTTTGGCGCCGGTTGACGAATCTTCGTGAAATTTTTAAAACTGGTGGGGCGCTTCAGTCTGCTCCTATCCTGAAAGTCGCGGGGTAATTCGTGAAGCGGGGCTGAGAAAAAAAGGACGTCCCAAAACATGTTTTCCCCATGCAATTTTCCATAGGAACCGTTCATCGCGGCTACAGCCCAAACTGCTGAACGGAATTACACCAAATTTGGCAAAGAGGTAGTATTTGGTTCAGACTCGTGCCTTTTGCTTAAATGGTATAAATCTGTTCAGTAGTTCCTGAAAAAATCAAAATGAAAAGTACATATATATCTGTGGCCTCAGTGGATACGCGCACCCTTCCGTGCACGAGCTTCATGCTAATTGGCTGTCAACACTCCAAACCAGGAAGTGTTGGCAGCCATCTTGTGTAGAACCGAGGGACAGAAAACCTAATAAACAAAACATGCAAAATGCGAAAAAGGAACAGGTAGAAACACCTGACCCCCTAGGCCTGCTCAGAGGGTCCAACAAGGACCCCTAAGGCCAAAAATTATTTTCATTTTTTTTAAATCAGCAAAATCCACGCTGGGTGCGTGGATCCTGCAAATCAAAAAAAAAACAAAGCGCGGGATCCCACGTTTCAATGCTAATTAGCCCCCGGTTGCCAAATCCTGGGGGCATAAGAAGAAAAGTGTGGGGGGGCAATCCCCCCACACTGTCCCGGGGACTGCCACCCTCTGGGGGTTTATGATAGTATAGGGGAGGGGCTCACGGACCCCCGCAGCCTCAGGGACCACCACCCCTGCGGCTTGTTTAAATTGGGTGGGGGGGCTCTCAGGACCCCCCAGACCCGGGGACCAACTCCCCCTTTCCAGGGCTTTAAAAAATGAATGGCGGGGGAGCTCACGGCCCCCGTGGCCCCAAGGACCGCCACCCTCTGGGGCTTTATTATTTTTTTTGTTATATAATACCCTGTGTGGGGGGGGCTCAAGTCCCCCCACACGCCCCAAGGACCACCACCTCCCTGGGGCACTAAATATTCAAATTGGGGGGTCCGTGACAGAACCCCCAGCCCTGGGGACCACCACCCCGGAGCTTTGTAAAATGTGGGAGGAGGTCTGCGCGGCCCCCCTCCTGAAGCCCTGTTATAGCCCTGGGGACCACCACCCCCCCAGGACCGGGTCCTGCAGTGCCCCAGGGTGCCCACCCCCGGGACACTGTAGTTTGCAATGACAGGGCAGGAGCCTTGCGGCTCCCACCCTGTCATTGTAAACTGCTTTGTTATTTGGAAGAGAGAGCAGGAAACCTGCTCTCGCTTCCAAATAGCATAGCTTTTCCACAAGGGGAGCAGCAAGTTAGCTGCTCCCCATGTGGAAAAGCAATGCCGGCTCATGCAGGATGTGGGGAGCCAGCTGGGACCGTGGGGGATTGGGGACCCCCTCACGGCCCCCAACGGAGAGGCCAGGACCAGGGGGATAGGGGCCCGGGGCTATTAGTGGCCCAGGAGTAGGGCCACACGGCACCCCTCCTAAAAAAAACAATTAAAAAAAACAAAGGCCGGCCCGGGGATGGGGTCCCCAGGGCCATAAATGGCCACAGGAGGGGGGCAAGGCAGCCCCCCTCCAAAATCATAATTATTAAAAAAAGGGGCCATGCCCCAGAGGATTGGGTCCCTGGGGCAAATTATGGCCTCGGGAGGGGGGGCCACGCGGCCCCCTTCCTGATTTCTATGTTTTTTAAAAGAAATATTGGGGGCAGGCCCTGGGGGATAGGGTCCCCAGGGACAATAAATTAGAAAAAGAAGGGGGCCTACACAGCCCCCCATCTTTAAAAAAAAAAACGAGATTGCAGCTGGAGGCCACGCCCCCTCCTTGCACCACTCTGCAAATGTGCCCCCTGGTGCGTTTGCAGATGGGGAACGAATTCCCCTTGAATACTGGGGGTCCCTGGGGGCCAACTAGCCCACCAGGAACCTCCAGTATGCACCAGGGGGCTGCGTTGCAGAGAGGTGTTCTGAGACCACACCCTTTTTTACACCTCTCTGCAACGCAGCTCTGTGGCACTTACTGGAGCTACCTGGTGGGCTAGTTGGCCCCCAGGGGACCACAGGATACAAGGGGACTGAATCCCCTAATTTAAAATGTGCCATGGGGCGCTTTTGCACAGTGGTGAAGGTAGGGGGCGGGGCCTGAGGTGATATGTGTGCAAACATGCCCTGTGGCACGTTTTAAGTTGAAGAATTAATTCCTCTTCAATCCTGAGGTCACCTGGGGGCCAACTAGCCCACCAGGTACCTCCAGTAAGCGCCACTGAGCTGTGTTGCAGAGTGTTGTAAAAAGGGACGTGGCCTCTGAACACCTATCTGCAACACAGCTCCCCGGTGCATACTGGAGGTACCTGGTGGGCTAGTTGGCCACCAGGGGACCTCAGGATTGAAGAGGAATTAATTCCCAACTTAAAACGCTCAGTGCAAATTTTCCAATTGGAATAAAACATAAAATGTTAATGCAAAATAGACCCCTACTGCAACCACGTAGATCTGGCACACAATCTTGTCACTCACCCTGGATGTCATTTTCCTCACAGAGACCTGGCTGAACCCTGCCTCCAAGCCGGACATTGTAATTGCCACCCCCGAAGGCTACAAGAAACTTACTGGGACCGAACAAACAAACACAGAGGTGGAATTGCTATCATCTACAAGGACACCATCTGCTGCACTACCTCCCCAGACGACCCAACCTTGATAATGGAGCACCTCATCTTCCATCTCCACAAAGGTGGAAAAAGCACCATCAGAGGCGCCCTGCCTACAGACCATCAGTGCCATGCCCCAGCTTCTGCAACAACATCCTGACCTCATTGCCTCAATCGCCATTAACTCCGAGCACTACAGTTTCCTAGGGGATCTCAACTTCCACCTTGACAACACCAGTGACATCAACACAAGCGACGTCCTGGAAAGAATGAACAACATGGGCCTCAAGCAACTTGTCACCAACCCTACCCACATCACAGGATGCAACTCAACCCCATTTTCAAGTCCAGCGACAGAGTCAAATAAAACCACATCACACAGTTCACCTAGACCGACCACTACAGCATTTACTTCAATTATCTCACGGCCCAGCAACATGCCTCATGCCCCCCACCTCCACACGCAAACACTGAAAAAAGATATCAGAAGACCAGTGGACTTCAAAAGCGGTGCCCTGGCCTTTGTGTAGGTTGCACCATCACGGCGGCATCACTGACGGCATCAGAGACTGCTTTTCTTGCTTTTCTTAGGTTTTTTCCAGCTCCCAACAGCAGGAACAATCTCCAGAGGCCCAAAACTGGAACAGGTACCTCCTGGCAGGTCAGAACTCTCACCAGTAGAGTTCAGTGGACCTGGGGGTGAAGTATTTGTGTCCAGAGACTTCAGAACAGGAGGCCAGCAGACAGAGGCCCTTGGAGATTCTTCTTCAAGCAGGTTTCTAAGCAAAGTTCCAGGCTTTGTCCTTTCCTTGGCAGAAGCAGCAACTGCAGGCCAATCAAACCCAGCACCCAGCAAAAGGGGCAGTACTCTTCCGCACAGCTCTCCAGCACTCATCTAAAGTGCTGGGATTTAAGGTCCACTATTTATACCCGATTTTGTCCCTAGTTTGTCTTTGTTCTTTGTGTAATCAATCAATCAGGGAATTGTAAGCGCACTACTCACCCGTGAGGGTCTCAAGGTGCAAGGGTCTCTGAGTCCAGTTAAAACCAGTTCTGTCCTCACTGGTGCAGTATGACCACAGGGGGTTCAGCCAGGCCCCATTTTGCTCAGCTCTGAGTCATCCAGGAGGGCCAGGCACACCTTAACCTCTCCCTAGTGGCTGTCTACAGTAAATGCACATCCCCAGCCCCTGTCACTCCAAAACCAGACAGTCAATTCACAAACAGGTAGAGGAACACATAATTTAAAAGCCACCTTTACTAAAAGATGTGTTATTAAATTCTGAGTTCAGGGGAGTGGCGAGCGAGGCGGCCCAATAAGGCCACCTGATCACGGAGCTCCACGCCGCATCGGACATTGCGGATGTAATTTTGGCGGTTCCAGCGCTGCTTACCTTACATCAGTATGCAGGTGTATTCTTAAATCTTATCACCTTCTCTACAGGAGGATACCTTTGCCGCTCACCATGTTCCTGGATTAAGACCAGTTTTCTTCAGATGACTTGTTAGCTGCCGCCATTTTGTATTCTGACTCACTTCACTTTTTCTCAAATTTCAATATACTGCACTCTGAAATGCCATTTTTCACACTTTTTTACTATTTTTGCTGCATTTTCTTTGGTTGAGTAGTAGCTCTCTATTGGGAGGTACAGTTATTTATCACAATATTGGACTTGTGTGGAGTATTTTACGTCAAATTATTTGTGCGATATTAGACAAGCCTTTTCTTGGTTCCTGGCTGTGTTTTTCATGGGTAGGAGCAAACATTTACTAGACTCCTCCAAAAAACTTAAGTCCAGCGAACCAGTGTCTTATTCTGCTTACTCTGCCGTCCCCAATAATTTCTCTCAGCCTTCTGAGGAATTGGCGCATACGGCGTATTCTCGCCCTACAGCTTTGACTGTGGCATCTAAATTACAATTACCTTTGTCTACCATCAAGAGAATTAAACAAGATCCTCCATCTCCTCCAAAATCTGTTTCTCCTGTGTCTTTTGATATCGCTTGAGAGGAAATTTGCACTCTAAGACCATTTATTGGGGAAACAAACTCTCGTCTGCAGATTCTGTATAATAAGTGGTCGTCTATGGATTCCCACCTTTCAGTGGTGGACAACAAATCAACGATGTACAGGACTCATCTTTCAGAATTTCAATTTAGGAGAAAGAGGTTCTACAACTAAAAATATTGACTGAAGATCTCGAAAACAGAAATTGTCGTAACAATCTTCGCTTGTATGGACTTCCTGAAGGCCTTGAGGGTGATGATCCTGTTATGTCCTTCACCACTTTTCTTCCACAGCTCTTGGGCCTTCCTGCTTCAACCAAATAAAATATTAAACCGGCACATAGACTGGGTCCATGTTTGTCTTCCTCATCTGCCCATCGAACCCTTGTGGAAAATTTCTCCTATTTCTACAATTCATGGATCTGGTACAAGTTCTAAATGCAGACAAAATGAATAAACAGATGAATCGGCATGGCACAAAGTTGTGTATTTCTCAAGATGTTTCCACAGCCACAGCTAAATGACTAAAATAATTATTGGATGTTCGTCCCACTCTTCGCTCTCTGGGTGCTCGATATGGCTTATTCCACCCGTACTTATTATAGGTCACCTTTTTGAACAAAACATCTATACTTGAGGATCCTGCAGATCTCAGGAAATGCATCCATTCTCATTCTACTACCTTGATGGAGATCGCTGGTCCTTCTCCTTATACTTGAATTTAATGGTTGTTCTGTAATGTTCATATCTTTGCTTCTGCTTTTATTGAAACAGGTTATTTAGTTTCATTGTCCTTTTTGTTTACATAACCTTCTGATTCTTATTTCAGGTACTTTGGATTCCATTTTGTACCTGCCTCATGTTCCCTCTCCTGTCTATGTTTCATTGACATCCCGGTGTGGTGTGTTGCCCTTTGTTTGGTGTGCCGTCCCTGTTGTCAGTTGCCGCCTCTCCTCTTTAGCTTGTGTTCCCCCATGAAGGAATGTACATTAGTCGTCACTTGGCATGTACTGTCTCTTTTTACTCTTACTTCTCTTCCCCTTTTCCTCTTTAGTGTCTTTTTCCTTCTCCTTCGCTTGGTGTTATTGCATCATTCTCTCTCTATACTTTTCTCCTTACTTGTTTTCTTGATATCTTTCACCTCTTCATTGTTTTTCCTATCATGGACACAATTCCAGTTTATTCTTCTCCCTCATCCTTCTTTTTCTTCTCTCTTGCATTATTATCTCATTGTTGAATGCATTGTTCTATATATATTGTTGATATTTTTCATTCAGTGTTATTTCTTGGAATCTGAAAGGTTTTATTAAGCAAATCTAAAGACAGAGAATATTATCCCTCCTTGCCTCTTACAATCCTTTTCTGTGTCATAAAAAATTTAAATGTAAAGTTCTTTCACAAGAAATTGATACGGAGGGGAGATGGTTGTTATCCAAACTGCTTATTAATAATATCTCTTTGGCTGTGTTTAATGTTTATCGAAAAACAATGGCCCTTGGCACAGAGATAGAAGGTTATAATAATTATAGGCCACAATGTGCGCTATAATAGCAAAAAAGTCCAGCCGGACTTGCAAATTTATTCAATAATTCAATAACCAGTTGGAGAAGAGCAATAAAACAGTGGGACACAGTCCTGTATCCACAAAGCTTACACAGACTAAGAGACAATACAAACATATAAAAATGCATCAGGCATATAAACAAAAAATGGAGCAAGAAGGGGAACTCTATAATACGCTTGCTTCACATATGTGGGGAACAAAACATATTATGCACATAATAGTGAACTAGTGTTAAGCCCACATATCATGTCGACGGCGTTTCGATCCTTTCACGGATAGTGGATCATCATCAGGACTACCATTGTTTGCCTGAGAAAAGCCTGCAAAAACGTGAACAAGGGGAACATATAACAAGGAATTAATTACTGTGTATCACTTAAAATATTTCTAGAGTTCAACCCTCATACCATGCTTTTAAGGTGTTACTAATTCATACTCATGTGGGAAGTGTCAAGCACTCTGTGCTGAGCATACACGGCGCAATGTGGGAAAACCATGCGAGATGAACATAGTGTACGGTTTTGATCGTGACACACTGTGCAACAACCATGCCCTTGATGTGTAGTACTTGATTGGCATTGGGTGAAGGTGACCTAAGAATAAAGGGTCAGGTATAATTACATCAAGACGATGCGAATTGCCACGATAATTCCAAAGGTGCTGGGGCGGAATGGGTCACAGCTAGTTAAGCCGGGGTGCGTCAGGGTGCTTGTGCCTGGGAGGAGATGGAATTGTCAGAAGACACACTCTGAAAAGAGAGCTGTATGCTCGGCAACGTAATAGGAATAAGTTAGGAAAAACCCATTTGGGTTGTTAATGCACAAAATTTCTTTTCAATATCAGAAGACACAATCTGAAGAGAGAGCTGTGTGCTCGGCAGCGTAATAGTAACAAGTTAGGAAAAACCCATTTGGGTTTGTTAATGCGTAAAATTATTTGTCCGGGGTAACGCTTACCTGAGATAACAATATTAAGGCAGCTGTGCGTGGATCATGGAAATACTACAGCTGGAGGCGAGGTGTCTTTAAGAGTTGCGGCGTGGGTCTTGAGTTGACCTGGCAATTTTAAGGGAAGGGGATGAGGGGATACAAGGTGTGCGCACGGCTCGTGCAACCTTATCAAGGTGGCAGCGCTGGAAGGGATAATGCGTAGCTTACCTAGGGCATCAATGATTCGAGCAGCTGTGCGTGGATCATAGAATGCTGCAGTTGGAAGCGAAGCATCAAGCGAGTCTTGGGGTGACCTAGCGTAATTGAGGGAAGGAATGAGATAAGCCGGCGCCCTGGAAGGTTACAACGTGTCCGCATGAACCGTACCAACTTACCGGAGTGGCTGCGCTTGAAGGAATAATACACTGTCGCTTTTAGCCAATTAAACGGTGACGCTTGTGGAGTTAATGCGAGGTCGCTAGTGGGGTTTGTGGAACCGGAGGGGGTCCAAAAGGATGGTGGACCTAGGGTAAAGGGGATTAACAGTTAGAAATTAGTAGCGCCGCCGTCGGGGAGTTACCGTGCGACGCAAGGAAGAGAAGGTCTTACCAGTAACTTCAGCACGAAATTACGCTGAGTCGGTACCTAAAGAGAGGAAATTAATTCAAGAACTTAGCGACCCTTGGGCTACCTATCAATCGGGTGAAGGGGAGCGGGCGGCAGGGCAAAGCTTACCTTCGTCCTTAATGGAACGGCATGGAAACGTCCCGGTGCTCAATCGCGCCGTGGAACGAGATGAAATGGGCGGTCACAGCGGATATAGTTGAATCGGCCATATTGGAGGAGGAATTAGGTCGAATCAGACCGCCATCTTGGAAGGGGTAAAGATTACCTAGAATGTGCTCAATAATGGATTAGCGCTCGCCCTTGGCATGATTACCACTAGCACCAAGACGTGGGATGAAGTAATTTGTGATTAAAAGTGATTAAGGGTGAATTAAACTAGTGTTTCAGTGAAGTGCCTGAACATACAGGCGCATTGCGTTACACAATCTCATGCACATAACCATGGTAAAAGAGAAGATGAAGGAAACAACCCTGTAATTTACATAAGCCCAGACAATTAATATACCGTCATAGAGGCAGGGAACCATGGCCTCTAGTACTGTAGCTGTATACTTGTCTAAGAGTGATTGATCACAAGAGTGAGGTCCAATCCTCAGTACGGTTCAGGCCATTGTGGATACTGTCAAAAAGGAGAATCATTTTCAGTTCCTCTTTGTTGAGCAAAAGTCCGATATCTCCTCCACGTGGTGGCAGTTTCACACTCTTCAGGACAGTCCATTTTAGTTCATTATCTGAGTGTCCTTTTGTACAGAAATGGTCCACCAGGGGGGCGTTAGGAGTTTTACATCGAATTCTGCTGCGATGTTGACAAATTCTTGTCTTGACTTTCTGTCTTGTTTGGCCAACATATACAAGTTTGCAGGGACATTGGATTAGGTAAATAACATCAGTACTGTTACAGTTCGTGAAATTTCTACATTCAATAGTGACTGTATTAGGTAAATAACATCAGTACTGTTACAGTTCGTGAAATTTCTACATTCAATAGTGACTGTATTAAACACAAAGGATTTACCCTCAATAGTGAATTCGCAGACATTACATGAGCCACATTTTGCATGTCCTACCAGCGGAGTTTGAGTCCATAAGGCATCAATTGTACTCAAATTTGGAGGGCTAGGAAGGGCAGCACGAACCAGATGATCTTTTAAATTAGAGCTCTTTTTATATGCAAACAGTGGCCGATCAAATTGCAGGATGCCTGCATTAAGAGTGGGCCAGTGCTTCAGTATGCTCTTTTTGAGCTCGTTGGATGAGGGGGAAAAGGTAGTAACACAGGTCAATCTTGTGGTTGATTCCTTATTTTTTGGAGATAGAAGTGCTTCCCTGGGGCAGTACCAAGCACGTTTGGCAGATGTTCTTACCAGTCTATTTGGGTACCCTCTTTGTTTAAGTTTGGTAGACAAAATAGCAGCTTCTCTAAAATAATCCTCCTTAGCATAGCAATTCCTTCTAAAAATAAGGAATCAACCACAAGATTGACCTGTGTTACTACCTTTTCCCCCTCATCCAACGAGCTCAAAAAGAGCTTACTGAAGCACTGGCCCACTCTTAATGCAGGCATCCTGCAATTTGATCGGCCACTGTTTGCATATAAAAAGAGCTCAAATTTAAAAGATCATCTGGTTCGTGCTGCCCTTCCTAGCCCTCCAAATTTGAGTACAATTGATGCCTTATGGACTCAAACTCCGCTGGTAGGACATGCAAAATGTGGCTCATGTAATGTCTGCGAATTCACTATTGAGGGTAAATCCTTTGTGTTTAATACAGTCACTATTGAATGTAGAAATTTCACGAACTGTAACAGTACTGATGTTATTTACCTAATCCAATGTCCCTGCAAACTTGTATATGTTGGCCAAACAAGACAGAAAGTCAAGACAAGAATTGGTCAACATCGCAGCAGAATTCGATGTAAAACTCCTAATGCCCCCCTGGTGGACCATTTCTGTACAAAAGGACACTCAGATAATGAACTAAAATGGACTGTCCTGAAGAGTGTGAAACTGCCACCACGTGGAGGAGATATCGGACTTTTGCTCAACAAAGAGGAACTGAAAATGATTCTCCTTTTTGACAGTATCCACAATGGCCTGAACTGTACTGAGGATTGGACCTCACTCTTGTGATCAATCACTCTTAGACAAGTATACAGCTACAGTACTAGAGGCCATGGTTCCCTGCCTCTATGACGGTATATTAATTGTCTGGGCTTATGTAAATTACAGGGTTGTTTCCTTCATCTTCTCTTTTACCATGGTTATGTGCATGAGATTGTGTAACGCAATGCGCCTGTATGTTCAGGCACTTCACTGAAACACTAGTTTAATTCACCCTTAATCACTTTTAATCACAAATTACTTCATCCCACGTCTTGGTGCTAGTGGTAATCATGCCAAGGGCGAGCGCTAATCCATTATTGAGCACATTCTAGGTAATCTTTACCCCTTCCAAGATGGCGGTCTGATTCGACCTAATTCCTCCTCCAATATGGCCGATTCAACTATATCCGCTGTGACCGCCCATTTCCTCTCGTTCCACGGCGCGATTGAGCACCGGGACGTTTCCATGCCGTTCCATTAAGGACGAAGGTAAGCTTTGCCCTGCCGCCCGCTCCCCTTCACCCGATTGATAGGTAGCCCAAGGGTCGCTAAGTTCTTGAATTAATTTCCTCTCTTTAGGTACCATCTCAGCGTAATTTCGTGCTGAAGTTACTGGTAATACCTTCTCTTCCTTGCGTCGCACGGTAACTCCCCGACGGCGGCGCTACTAATTTCTAACTGTTAATCCCCTTTACCCTAGGTCCACCATCCTTTTGGACCCCCTCCGGTTCCACAATCTCCACTAGCGACCTCGCATTAACTCCACAAGCGCCACCGTTTAATTGGCTAAAAGCGACAGTGTATTCTTCCTTCTAGCGCAGCCACTCCGGTAAGTTAGTACGGTTCATGCGGACACGTTGTAACCTTCCAGGGCTCCGGCTTATCTCACTCCTTCCCTCAATTACGCTATGTCACCCCAAGACTCGCTTGATGCTTCGCTTCCAACTGCAGCATTCTATGATCCACGCACAGCTGCTCGAATCATTGATGCCCTAGGTAAGCTACGCATTATCCCTTCCAGCGCTGCCACCTTGATACGGTTGCACGAGCCGTGCGCACACCTTGTATCCCCTCATCCCCTTCCCTTAAAATTGCCAGGTCAACTCAAGACCCACGCCGCAACTCTTAAAGACACCTCGCCTCCAGCTGTAGTATTTCCATGATCCACGCACAGCTGCCTTAATATTGTTATCTCAGGTAAGCGTTACCCCGGACAAATAATTTTACGCATTAACAAACCCAAATGGGTTTTTCCTAACTTGTTACTATTACGCTGCCGAGCACACAGCTCTCTCTTCAGATTGTGTCTTCTGATATTGAAAAGAAATTTTGTGCATTAACAACCCAAATGGGTTTTTCCTAACTTATTCCTATTACGTTGCCGAGCATACAGCTCTCTTTTCAGAGTGTGTCTTCTGACAATTCCATCTCCTCCCAGGCACAAGCGCCCTGACGCACCCCGGCTTAACTAGCTGTGACCCAGTCCGCCCCAGCACCTTTGGAATTATCGTGGCAATTCGCATCGTCTTGATGTAATTATACCTGACCCTTTATTCTTAGGTCACCTTCACCCAATGCCAATCAAGTACTACACATCAAGGGCATGGTTGTTGCACAGTGTGTCACGATCAAAACCGTACACTATGTTCATCTCGCATGGTTTTCCCACATTGCGCCGTGTATGCTCAGCACAGAGTGCTTGACACTTCCCACATGAGTATGAATTAGTAACACCTTAAAAGCATGGTATGAGGGTTGAACTCTAGAAATATTTTAAGTGATACACAGTAATTAATTCCTTGTTATATGTTCCCCTTGTTCACGTTTTTGCAGGCTTTTCTCAGGCAAACAATGGTAGTCCTGATGATGATCCACTATCCGTGAAAGGATCGAAACGCCGTCGACATGATATGTGGGCTTAACACTAGTTCACTATTATGTGCATAATATGTTTTGTTCCCCACATATGTGAAGCAAGCGTATTATAGAGTTCCCCTTCTTGCTCCATTTTTTGTTTATATGCCTGATGCATTTTTATATGTTTGTATTGTCTCTTAGTCTGTGTAAGCTTTGTGGATACAGGACTGTGTCCCACTGTTTTATTGCTCTTCTCCAACTGGTTATTGAATTATTGAATAAATTTGCAAGTCCGGCTGGACTTTTTTGCTATTATAGCGCACATTGTGGCCTATAATTATTATAACCTTCTATCTCTGTGCCAAGGGCCATTGTTTTTCGTTAAATTGATGCCCCAGGTCCTTGCCTACCTAGCGGGTTCCCTTGTTCTTTATAGTAGTGTGTTTAATGTTTATGGCCCTACGGACTATACTATTTGGCCTGCTATTACACAAACATGTATTCAGTTTAGAGATGATCTCTTTATTCTAGGACGCAACTGCAATCAGGTTGTTGGCCCCTTTGTTGACCACCAGCCCAATCACATCTTGTTGATGCTTGGAGACTTTCCCACACTGACACTATTGATTTCTAATTTTTCTCTCCTCCCCATAATTCTCTTTCCCGACTATATCTTTCTTTCACAATCCTTATCTCAAAATCTTATTTCTTCCTCAATCGAACCTATTATTATCTCTGATCATGCTCCAGTTGTTGCCGATTTTGATTTGCTCCCCCCGCATCCCAGATCTTCCAGCTGGCGCTTCAATAATTCTTTTTTGCTGGACCCTCTTTTCTTTTCTTCATTTACCTCCTTTGCTAAAGATTTTTTAAATTGAATAATAACCCCAATACTCCCTCTCATATAGTATGGGAATCCTTTAATGCTACGGCTCGAGGTTTCATTATTGACTTTGTCTCCAAAAAAAGAAACGGTTCCTTCAAGAACACAAATCTACACTTGCAAATATCAAATCTCTTGAGCACAAATTTCATACCTCACCGTTAGATTCTATTATCCAAGAACTTGTTCGTGCTAAATTAAAATTTAATAAAGCCTCCACTGATAATGCATCTTCTATACTGCTCCGAAGCAGTGCTCACAATTATGGCATGCATAATAAAATGGGTAAACTTCTGGCTAATTATCTTAAATTCCGGAAGGATCATATTTTAATTGACTCTAGTTACTCTTCGGATGGGAAGCTTATCAATAAGCATCAGGACATTCTCAATGAATTTATGTTATTTTATAAAGACTTATACACTCCTGGATCCCATCCTACTATCTCAATAACACCCCTACCCAATCTAATGGCCATCTCAACTTATCTACACTTGAATCAAATCTATCTCTTGAAGAAATCTCCAGTGCCTTAACAAATCTAAAGAAAGCTAAAACTTCTGGCCCAGACGGTTTTACAGTTGAATTCTATTTACATGTTCTTCTATATTGCTCCCCAAACTTTTGCATCTTTTTCACTCATTTTTTCTTTCCGGCAAAATGAGCGGTACCATTCAAGAAGCTACAATTTGTTTAATTCACACAGAAGGCTGAGACCCTATGTTTTGTAAAAACGACAGTCCTATATGCCTGGTCAATGTTGACTATAAAATATTCGCTAAATTACTTGCTCTAAGACTAGGACCCCTAATGCCCCACTTGGTTGATAAAGAACAGTGTGGCTTTGTCAAGGGTAGACTAACCTCGGATAATTCTCACCTATTCCTTAATGTCCTAAACAAAATTCCTGTCCTTTCCAATTCCCTAGCGGCAATTTCCTTTGATGCTGAAAAAGTATTCAATAGGTTAGATTAGTCCTCTTTATTTGAAAATCTTAATTGACATGGCTTCGGACCTAAAACAATCTCTCTTTTCTCCTTGTTATATTCTGCCCCTAGAGCTTTGGTGTTAGTTAATGGTTGTACTTCCTCCTACTTTCCTTTACAACGTGGAGTCCGTCAAGGGTGCCCCCTTTTCTTTTCATTCTAGCTCTTGAACACTTTTTATCATCTATCCGTAATAACGATTCTATTTCCGGATTTCCCTTTGGTAATCACCATTTGAAACTTTCCGCTTATGCAGATGACATCTTACTTTTTATCTCCAACCCCGAAATATCTATCCCTTCCTTATCACATAAAATGTCTTCATTCTCCCTGGTCTCTGGCTATAAGATTAATTCTGATAAAACAGAAATTCTCCCTCTTACAAAATTCTGCACTCAACATTCTTTTTCTTCAATGGGGTTCTTGTGGAATAGATCTAAAATTAAGTATTTTGGAATATGATTTTCCAACTCCATCTCTTCCTCGGTCAAACTAAATATGACAGAAGCTCTGTCCTGCATTGACAAACTACTTTCCTCTTGGAATACCCTATTTCTCTTGTGGTGGAGACAACTTGATTCCATTAAAATGATGATTACTCCTATCTTACTTTATATTTTTTCTATGCTTCTTATTTTTGCTCCGTCTTGTTATTTTAAGAAGATAGATTCTCTTCTGTCCAAATGTCTTTGGAAAAATAAAAAAGCTAGGATATCCTTATCACTTCTTCTGAAGACAAAGTCCAACAGAGGTGTTAATTTTCCTGATTTTTGAAACTATCAGATTCCTCCGCCTTCACGCCTCCATGGCTTACTATTGAACGCTCTCTGCTTCTACCCTTTTCTATAAAGGAGGCACTGGCCTTTTCAGCCAATACTCCTCATACTTCTCTTTCTCTATGCAAGCATACATGTTCCTTACTGAAACCACTGACCCAGCCAATAATTAACTTGAAGGAATCCTTTTTATGTTCACCTTTATGATACAATCACCTTATTACCATTAATAAGAGGACCTTTTTTTGGAAATCCCGGAGACTGAAGGGAATAGCTTGGGTCAAAGACCTATTTGACGGTACGAACCCTTGTCCATTTCTTCAGTTCCAATCCACTTTTAATTGTCCTCGTTCTTTTTGGCATAGATTCTCCATTTTAATTGCAATCATCCTTGATATATTTTATTCTCTTCCCTCAATTCCCCTATCTTCTGAGGAGGATTCTCTTCTTAAGATTCTTGTTACCCTCCCTAAAGCCTCTCTAATATGTAGACATGGCTTGTCTCCGGATCCTGCTTGACCTAAATGTAATGTGGAACTTGTCTAGGAATCTGATCTGGGTTGTGAATGGAGCATCACCTTCTGGGACAAATTCTGGAGCCGATCTCTCAAAATTTCTAGATCTGTCTCTGTCACTCAATCTATTTTCTTTCTGTATTATATACTATATTTTACTCCTATATCTCTTGCTACATTTTCCCATTCAATTAACATGAACTGTTGGACATGTGGATCCCCATCAGCTGATCTAATGCACCTTCTCTTCCTCTGCCCTAATGTTATTTCTTTTTTGGAGAAACATTTGGTACTACATTTCTCTTATATTTAAGAAACACCTTTGCTATTTACAATGTCACTCTTTTCTCAGGGAGTTTATTAGAGACTCTGGATCTCCCTATTTATAAGCATGGTCTATTTGACCTTATGCTGGCTTTAGCCTTCCAACAAATTGTGCTTAAATGGAAAAACTCATTAAAACTTTCCGTCGAACACTGGTGGAATAATCTATGCTACTACCATTGACTTGATATTGCTATGGCCTCCTCCTGTAAACCATTTCTTAACAGAGATCTCTTCTGGTTGCCTCTTACAACATATCTAGATAAGTCTGCAAAATGTTCTCATATGCGTGCTGAAAATATCAAGCCTACGTAATTGCTCTATTCTCGCTGTTCTTTTTTCTCTGATTTCCTGTTGGCACACTGTTTTCCTAAATTAGTATAAGATTGTTTTCATAAACATTTAAAGTTATGCAATATAACACATTACTCATTTGTAAGAGTATTTCCACCCTCCTCCCTCCCTACACCCCCTTATTTCCTTCCCTTATTGCCGTTATAAAATAAAAATAGCTTTCCTCTTTGTTTTTATTGCTAGCTGTACTTCGCTGCTTAATATTCCTATTTTGCACTGGCTGGCTGTTGTATCTTTTTCATGTTATTTAATAAAGCTTTTTGAACACAAAAAGATTCTGAGTTCAGAGAGCCTAAAATGTATTCCTCCATCTTGTCCCAATGGGAAGTTATACTTGTAAGATGTTACAAAGTATATCCCATGCTATCCTATGGGACAGATAGCCTTTCAATAGTGAAAAACGAAATTGGCAGTATTTCACTATCAGGACATGTCACACACACCAGTACATGCCATACCTTCCACATACACTGCGCCCTGCCCATGCGGGTAGCTTGGGCCTACCTGAGGTGTGTCTTACATGTAAGTGATGCAGCGCTACTCCAGAAATAATTTCTAAAACCATATCACTTTTCCCTGAAGTACCAAATCATACATCTACTCATCAGTGGGGCCCATAACACTGTGAGTTACTGGCAAGACACTTTCATTCTACTTCATGGATCAGTAAAATTCAAAGGAGTGTTGCTGTATCATAGTGGAGTGTCTATACTAAAACTAAATATTTATGCTATTTACACCTGCAGTTTAAACGAGTTCACCATGGTTTTTATTAACAAGACATTTTATTCAGACACACCACCATTGTGGTCGACGAATCTGCTAGTAAAAATTAGGCATAGGAAAATACAAGACCAGCTTAATTCTCCATTTATCTAATTTTCATTAAAATCAAAGTGTAGCATGTCTGACAGTTTATTCGCTTTAATTATTTCTTTATTCAAAGTAACTTTTAAAAGGAAAATTTTATTTCAAATAGTCATTTTCATTTATTTTTAAAGATTCAGAAATAGACATTATTATTTAGATTTCAGAACACAAGTTTTAGCAAAAGACAGATACTTCCCAAATTGTATTTTCTCCTAACTTCCCTAACTAATAATCTCATCTAAAGCTCAGTCTCATTCAAAGAAAATAGAAAATTATTCAAAGTCTTACTTCTCAGGAAAATCAGCATTCCGACAGCATCTCAGGAGGAAATGGAAGAGGAGTTTTTTCTTAAGTAAAGTCAGGGGTTTTTATACACTATTTCACTAACTTTATCTATCTAAAAAAGTATCTATCAACACAAACTTGGATTCTGATTGGACAAATTTGGGATGGATGAGCATCACCTCATCATTCTAACATTCAATTCCGTTGTGTCAGCTAAATTTTAAAGGGTCCTTTGTTGAAGAAAGTCTTTAGCCTAGTCACATCCTCAACTGCAACTCCATGTACTTTTCCCGCATTCAGTAATTCAAACGTCCATTCTTTTGGCAGTCATCAGGTCTTCCAGGGCATATTGGCCTTGAACTGGCTTTGTTCATGCACAAGCAGCTCGCATTCAACTCGGACTTGGGCTGCGCATGCTCAGTTCATCGTCTATTCGCAGTTAATAGAGCAGCCATATTTTCACTAGGCCTCACAGGCCAGAATGGGAACTATCATAGAAACAAACACAAAATAATGTTAATTATGGAAATATATCCATTCTGTTTACATACCCCCTACTAAGGTTTCCCTGTCAGTTATTACCTAGCAAACAAGCGACACATATGCAATTTATACTCACATATCCTTCGGTTTCTGCCACAAATACATGCACAAAAAGCACATTTATGCTGCTTCTGTTTATTTCGAAGCTTTTCGAATTAATTCACATCACGACAACAACATTAAGTAGTTAGTAATATTTTCCCCATACAAGCAGATTAGTATTCCCACATGTATTTATGTGTGTATTCTATACTATGTTGATTAGTATTTTCCACACCACACAATTAATAAAAGTTACGGTTATGAGGAAATGATTTCAAGAGGGGTATACAAAATGTTGTTTTCCCACCTCGCTCCATCATAAGAAAAGGGAAGGTTAGGGCCTGGTAAGAGGGTGCACTTGCCAGGTCGACATGGCAGTTTAAAACTGTGCGCAGACACTGGAGTGGCAGGTCTGAGTTACATTTGCAGGGCTACTTAAGTGGATGGCGCAATCAGTGCTGCAGGCCCATTAGTGTGAAGAAAAGAAGTACTTAGCTGACCATTTTTGTGCTGTCAACTATTTACCAGACTACGACCAAAATCACGAATAAGATGATCTAGTAGCATTTGATTTACCGGCCCTGGCACACTCACCGCCTGTTACTGGGGACTTACCAGTAAATGAAATATGCCAATCAGGGAGAACCAATTGAACTAGCAATTTACACAGGGAGCACTTGCACTTTGACACTGATCAACAATGGCAAGGTGCCCAAAGCATCTAAGCCAGCAAAAACTAAAGCCAGCACAGCATAAAAAATACAGGAGCTAGAGGCAAAAAGTCAGGAGGAAACCACGCCAAAGATGCCAAGTCTAACAGCCTCCTTCCATGAATATTAGAAACACGCTGAAGTGAGGCCCCTCCTGAAGAAACCATCCGTTGACCCAGCAGAACCAGCGAACTACAGTCCCATCTCCTTGCTTTCCTTTCCAGCGAGGATCTCGAGAAAGCAATCAACCAGCAACTCACCAAACACCTGGAACACAGCAATCTCCTGGACTTCTTTCATTCAGGATTCTGAGCCAACCACAGCACCAAGACAGCCCTAATCGCAACCACCAACGACCTGTGTGTATTCTTGCACAGATCTACAATAATCGTCAGTAGAGGGATCTTTTTGTTTATAACTCATGAATGAAGCCTTAATTTTGTCTCATCTATTGTGTGTGTGGGTGGGGTAGTTTCAGGCGTAGACATAGACTTCCCTGTCTCTGGTGTCAAATAAAACCCTATTAATATAGTTGTAAACACTAATACTGTTACTAAAAATATAATACCCTCGATAATCTTGCATTTATTTCTATTTAAGCAGCACATGTTTGTTTGTTTGTAGTCAGATCATTTAAGCAAAATATACAGAAGTTATTTGAATTTTCAGCTCAGATTGTTCAAAGCAGGTCTCTGTTTTCTTTAAGCAATTATTTCATTTCAGCTTTTATTTGCAGCAATCTTTACATAGTCATTCTTAACCCTACTCCGTCATTGATAAATATGTTCTTCCCTACTCTTTCTCTGCAGCCTTGAACCTAGGGAAACTTCTTTAAAATAAATATATATATATTTCAGTATTTTGCTCTTTCTTAGTTAACAAAGGGGCATATTATCAAGGGGGGTTTTCTCCACTTTTTTGGCTTTAAAAGCCAAGAAAGCGGAGATAAAATGATCTCCCTATAACCTAGCTGTCGCTAACACCAGTTAGTGACAGCTAGTAGGAGATAGCGACCATCTTGGGCCCCGCTTTGCATGTCAGTGAAATTTATCACTAATGACATGCAAAGTGGGCATGCCAAGATGTTAGTGACTGGAAACAGTCGCTAACATCGCTATCTCCTATTACCAACTTTTGGAGATATTTGCGCTTAGCGCGAATATCTCCAAAAGCTAACACCTGCCCCTGAGCAGTTCTTAGCCATGTTATCCAATGGTAGTTGGATAACATGGCTAAGAACATTAGCTCGGTAATGCATGAATATCGCTGACTTTTCAGCGATATTCATGCATTGTGGGCGATTTTTATCGCATTTGCGATAGACCTTGGTAACACCAAGGTTTATTTGCGATAAAAAACGCTGCAGCTTAGCGGTAAATGTTTGTCTCTAACCAAGCAATAGCGATAATTATCGCTATTGCTTGGTAATATGCCCCAAAGTCTTTCAGAATCTTTTCAACAGCTTTTTTTTTAAAAAAAAAGTCCCAAACGGATGTCATGGGGGTTCAAAGAGTTCTGATCTCACAGGAGGCAAGATTTTCATTGGCTCATTTACAACTTGCTTAGGTAGTATGTCCATTCAGGTGTAGAATACCTCCGACAAGCTACTCTTGCTACTTTCGACCTTCTTGTTTTTTGCTAATCTTCTTATTTGTCACTTATACTGCTTGAGGATCACTATACGAAGAATCTGTGGGAAAGTAGGAGTTAGTCAGAGCCCGTACAGGCTTTTAGTCTGAGTGAGAGAGAGAGAGAAAAGCAAAAAGCTTTGGCGTTTAAATCAGTTTAAGTAGATCAAAAACATCAAAGCAAAGAACTTCTCATAAAGAGTAGGTCGAGAAACTTAGTAGCATCTCAAAGCACATGATATAAAGGTTGGATCTGGGCAAAAGGAAAAATACACAAAAAGAAGTGGTGTCAAGTGTGCAGTGGTAACCACCTCAAGGAACATGCATTATAATCGACTACACATTTCGAGAAGCCTTTTGCAACATGGTGATCTTCTCGTCTCTGTCAGTCAGTCATCGTTGATGCTCTCCTAGGAACAGGGTCACTCTCATCTTCTCACACAAATACAATAGTCATTAGATGGCAATGTTACATTTTCAACTAAATAATATCAACTATGCTTTCATGTGAAATACTCATCCTTTAAGCTTGCTTTCCCAAATACGTACAAGTTATTTAACATTATAATATCCGTTTCTAACCAGTAAATCTGCAGGATAATCATTAAGGGGGAAAAACAAGTGGGTGAGAAAGTCAAATTCATGTTTTCAACGCTGCATTTCAATGAACGAACTATTCATTACCTCATTAAAAGACAAAAAATTAGTTATGTGTAACAGTGATCTTTGTATAAGTATAAACATTCTGCGAGAATACTTTAAACTATATAAGCAACTTGTTTATTATTATAAAAATAGGTTCATGGTGTGGTCAAGGATCAAACGTTTTATGTGCATTCATCATTTTCTGTTTAATCTTGTTTTTCAAGTAGCATTGCTTTAGCCATAACTGAGCCTTGTATGAGTATATGAAACAGCTTGCAGTTTTATGCATTCTAAGTACATTATTTGATCGAGGTTTGGAAATAAATTCTGCACATTAATTAAAACCAGCATTATTTACTTATTCATTTTAAATCTGCTTTTGCACAAAGTATTGATATAACTTAAAGGAGAAGGACTGGAGGATATGAAAGACAGGGCGATGAAAGATAAACTTGGTGGAAATCAATTTCCGGGTTGTACTATATACCTTCGGGGTTCTTTAGTTAGCAGTCGCACAAAATGCCATCTCACTATATGCTACTTGCCTGACAATTGTTACACTGTTGCATAGTTGCACTTGTGTTCCACTTTTGTTATAAATAAATTCACACCCAGCATCCGTACCCTCCACCTTTGTTTTGTTCTCCATATTGGTTCACTCGCTACCAATGTTTCTAGTTCCTTACCTTTCACTCTTGTATTGTTTTTGGTGCCTTGGCTCATTTCTGCTACGTAATCCTTTTGGAGTTGTTGCTGGTCTGCTACAGTTCTGCATATGTTGGGTGTTGGAAATGCTGCTAGCATTTTCAGCATACATCTACTGCTTGTTTCATTCGGAGACTGGTAGGAGGCATTTCAATTATCTTAGAAATGGTTCTTCGAAACATTGATAGATGTTGTGTCTCATTTAGTGAGAAGACCTGATTTCCACTGAAGTGAAGGCCTGCACTGCATGAGAGAGTAGCTTGCAACTGTACCAGTACCAGAAAACATAGGGCTATTTTACCAAGGTGAAGTATCGCCGCTTTTTTGGCGAATTGTGCTGAGAAAGCGGCGATACTCCTGGTGCCCTATTAACAAGGGCATGCTAATGCCTGCCTCAAGCCCACTTTGCATGTCAGCGAGAAACATCGCTAATGCAAAGTGGGCGTTCCCACGTGAAACCACATGTAAAATGTGTTTGGAGGTGGTAACACCCTATTACCAAGACAGGCGTTGGGAGAAGGAGACCTGCAATAAACTCGTTTATCGCAGGTCTCCCAACGCCTGCTCTGATCAGGTGTTAGGCATTGATAACATGGGGGTGTGGATCATAAAGCTGAATCCAACCCCATATTATCAAGGCAAACATTAGCTCGTGACAACAACGCTTGTTTTCACACGCTAATGTTCCCTATCGCCGGCTATCGCCGGATTTAATATCACCTACGTGTTTTGCATTGATAATGACGCGCTAACACTGCGATAAAATGCCGCGATAGCCGGCGATAGGGAAATGTGCGATGTGCGTTTTTTAACGCACATCTTGGTAATATGGCCCATAGTCTCTCTCTCTCTCTCCCTCCACCCTCCCACACATATCCTGGGTTGCTGCTTCCAATATCAGTTCAGTCTCCTGTCACATTAGGGACTCAGTGACGGTGAAGATATTCATCTGGTTCACTGCTTTGTATCACAAAACCTGACATGATCACTACTACAGGCCATAAGCCTTTAGGTAGAGCCAATGCAATTAGTGGATGGAAGGCCTTTGCTTCCCTTTAGGAGACAAGTTCTCTCTCTTAAGGCACATGCAGATCCTGCCATTTGTTTGCCAATCACTAAAACTTTAAGAACCTTATGTGCCTTCCCAATGGTGTGGTATCAGAATACTATCTGACATAAATATTGTGTCCAAAATATCTTCTTCCAAGCTATTGAACCAGAAGAGTTCATAATAGAATATATGCACCCAATGGGACAATATTATTGTAAACAATGTTTAAGACACCATATATATAAGAAGATATATCCGGATATGATATTCTCACATAGATCCTTCTCCTGCACTGGGTCAGGCAAGTCTTTTGGGTACAGGAACTTACCACACAAGCTTAGCACATAAGTGATGGGTTATAGACAGTATGGATATCTATCAGAAATGCTCATAAATTAGGGCTGTAAGTTGATGACGGGGCAATATGTGATGGCAGATAGGTACTGCAGGGAGTAAGATTGCAGAAGCCTTCAATTTCTTCCCTTTCTTACATAAATGTATGCATGTCTGTATTAGATTTATAAAGCGCAAATTTAAGTACAAATCATTTAAACGATGTGCAGTTTAAAGCTTTACCTTGCAAGAAAGAGAAGGGTGGGTTTGAAGTGGACTTGAAAGTAGAGGGTGAACTCAATTGGCCATTAAAACTGGGCTGTTAGACCTGACGTCCATGGTGTGGTATTCCCCTAAACTTTTTTACCTCCATCCCCTTACTTTGTTTATTTTGGCATTAGGACTCTGTGCACTTTACCCCTGCTAATTAGCAGTGAAGTGCTTGTGCTCTCTCCTTAAAACATAATAAAATTGGCCTACACCTAATTGGCACATTCAAATACCTAGTGAATGGTACTAACTGCACTCAGGGCATTTAGATTAAATGTTATTAGTCTGCAGAAGCACTTATAGTGCTACCTACTAATATAGAAATATAAACCTGTCTCATGCCTGCAAAGGAAGCCTGTAGTGCAGGTTTAGACTACCATTTTGAGCAGGCAAAATAAACCTTTTCTCAAGGATAAAACATATTTTTTTATACTTGCAAGTTACTCCTAAGGAAGGCCCTAACGACCCTTGGACAGAGAGCATGGTATTTAAAAAGTATGACATGTGGGTTTAGGTTTTAGATCTCCTGGCACTGAAAAACTCCTCAAGTCGATTTCCACTGTTGTAAGGCATATCTCTCCCATAGACAAACAAGGAATTACCTTATTGCACCTAATAAGTGCGAACTTTAGATTTGGAACAGATAGACATATGCTGTTAACACTCAAATTAATTTTAATTTAAAACCCTCTTTGACGGTGAAGTCAGATTTTAAGTTACAATTTTGAAAACACCACATTTAGAAAGGTAGAATTTTCTTGTAAAAAACAACTGTGCTTTTCTAGCAATGTCCTTAGTAACATAACTGTGAATGGCTGTGCTGTTTTGCGTTCCAGACAGTGAAACAAAGAAAACCTAGGTGTGAGGGGAGAGGGTCTTCATGACAGGATGACTGTACCCTGCCCTGATTACATTTCAAAGGGCCCTGCCATCAGCACATACAAAAGAACCTGACAACATAATGTCCTTGCTTTTGTCACCCTAGTCAGTTTGAACCAGGACAGTTTGAACCTCTCCCCCCAAGAGGAGAGGACTTGGCCTAACGGCTAGGGCTCTCAAACTCCGACCTGGGGATCTGGGTTTGAGTCTTGGTAACGACGCCAAACATCCTGTGATTCTAGGCAAATCGCTTAATCTCCCCGTGCTTAACAAAAAAAATGAATGTGTATCCTCATGTAACGTAAGTGGTGCTATGTAAAGCTCTCTGATACCTGATTCGGTTCGGGTCAAGTTTGCTCTATATAAAACTCAGCAAAAAAAAAAAAAAAGACTAAGGGAGGGGAAAAAATTACCAGAACTAGTTTTGGAGATAGGTCATGGAACTCCCCCACACAAAAGTTGTGTTTAAAAATGGGGCCTTCAAATCCTCTCATCTGAACTCTCCTGGCCCTGTGGAACATTAAGAAGATTAAGAAGAATGACTGTTCTGCTGTCAGAAGAAGGAAAATTCGAACTCCTTGACTTAAACTGAGGCTCCCCAGAAGTGACTCCAGTAGTCAGTTGGTCTATCACCTGTCTATGCTACAGGGACACAACAAGCTTCCAGAGACCTGCTCTTCTTTTCAACTGGACCTGACTTAACCCCCCCACCACTGGCCTCTGTGGTAGTGAGCCCTGACCCCTCAAAGTGCTGTCCTAAATCTGCAAGACCCTTAGCTGGAGCTAGAGTATACTCATCACTGCACAACTGAAGATCTCCCCAGATCCAATGCAACGCAGCACAGTCCGACACAGGACCTCTTATCGCAGCATGTTGCAGCTCCTGATATTTAGCTTCAGCGACGTAGTGCGGTGAAGACCAATGCAGGAACTCGCATTGCAGCTGCACGCAGCATCGAATCAGCGGCCTCACCGGAACCGACACAGAGTGGCGCAGAACGAAGCAGGACCTTGCAGTGCCACACCAAGGACAACAAGCATTTACAATGCAATAGGTCTCGCATTACTGAAAGATTGAAGTATTGGCGTTGAAAATAAAAATACAATGCCAATAGCTCATACTTTCAGTAATGCAGGACCTAGTGCATAGCAAATGCTTGTGTAGTGCGCCAAGAACCAGCATTGTATGTCTCAGTGCAGTACCTCAAGCTGCTCCTAGAGGACCCTAGTGAGCAAGGCACCAGCACTGCATGTCTTGGTGCAGTACCGAAAGCTTCTCTTAGAGGTCCCTAGTGAGTAAGGCACCAGCACTTCATGTCTAAGTGCATTACCACAAGTTGCTCCTAGAGGTCCCTAGTGAGCAAGGCACTAGCACTGCTTGTCTAGGTGCAGTACTGCAAGCTGCTTCTAGAGGTTCCCAGTGATCAAGGCAGCAGTACTGCATGTCTCAGTGCAGTATTGCAAGCTGCTCCTAAAGGTCCCTAGTGAAGGCACCAGCACTGCATGTCTAGGTGCAGTACTGCAAGCTGCTGCTAAAGGTCCCTAGTGAGCAAGGCACCAGCATTGCATGTCTACAAAGTTGGAGTTATTCGCATTATAAATGGCAATGATTTTTACCTAGCCATGTTGCAGGGTGCAGAGCCAAATGTGGTCAAACGTGTACCTTTTTTGGCCACATATTGTACTGCACCCTGCAGAAGATATGGTATATCCTGTTGGTGCGTGTTGGAGTCCTAGCTGCCACCATGGGGCTAGGCCACTTTATTTATTTATATGCTTCTATAGCGCCTGAATAAACCCCCGAAGGGGTATCTCTGCGCTTTGCCATCTAGGCGAGATCTGCTACTGTACCCGGACAAAACCAATAGACAGTGGGGAATAAAGTTAAATGCTAGAGAAGAGGTAAGTTTTCAGGGTTTTACGAAAAAATAAGTGATCAGAACTGAGCTTTACTTTCACTAGTATTCACATATGTGCTCAGCAGGCAAAATTCCAACACTGCACACATATCGAATTATCACGAATACCTTATTACCAGAGTGCGCCTTCCACCAACATAATTTTTTCAATGATTTTTACCTAGCCATGTTGCAGGGTGCAGTATCATATGTGGCCAAACCCGTACTTCTTTTGGTCACATATGGTACTGCACCCTGCAGAAGATATGGTATATCCACCCTACCCATAATGCATTGCATTTAAGACAATACTACGACTACATTCAAATAGCTATGTCAATATATACAATTAGTAGCTTTAAAATGCGACAAAAAATTATTACATTAATTTCGGATTAGATTGTACTCTGTGTGGAACTGACGAAGGGAAATTTATAGACGGTCTCATATAAATGTGAGATGTTCTAGTGAGTGAAGTAACCACTGCCAGCCTAGCTTAGGACATACAGGTACATGCATCAAACACGGCATTTGCGATTCCTTAATTGCGATTTTTAAGGAATCGCAATTAAGGAATTGCAAATGCCTATGCATCAAGAAATCGCTAAATAAATTGCGAGACCCATAGGAATGAATGGGAAGACAATCTCAATTTGCGAATCGCAATTAGCTAATCGCAAATTGAGATTGCGATTTCAAGGGTGCAGGGGTGTCCAAAGGACACCCTGTTGCACCCCTGAAATCAAACAATGCACATATGTTGTGTACACACATGCCCTAAGGGCATGTGTGTGCACAACATGAAAGTTAAAAAAATGCTAAAAATAGCATTTTTCTAACATTTCGCAAAATTACCATGAGGTCCAACCTCATGGTAATTTTTTCTCTCTAATTGCGAATTCGCAATTTTTTTTAGGTTAATGCATTGCTTTTGAGGAATCGCAAATTTGCGATTCCTTAAAAGTAATCGCACTTGAAAAAAATCGCTAAAATAGCGATTTATTCACTTTTAAGTTGATGCATCCCAAATAGTGATTTGGGAATCGCAAACGGCCGAATTTTGCGATTCGCACCGTTTGCGATTCCCAAATCGCTTGATGCATGTGCCTGTAAGTGTGTGTCCTGGTGAAGCCATTTAAGAAAATACAGCCATATTCATCAACCTGAATTGCGCTCGCAAATGGCCAGATTCTGAGAATCTGGCCGTTTGCGAGTGCGATTTTTGCATTTGGGATTCATCATCCCAAATGCAAAAATCGCTATTTGCGAAATCGCATATTTGCGAATAATTGGATTTAAGGAATCTCTAATAGAGATTCCTTAAATGCAATTCATCACCCTATTTGAAATTGCGAATTCGCAATATTTGGTCGCAATTTACCACGAAATCTGACTTCGTGGTAAATTGCGAAAAACGAGTAAAAAGCACTTTTGTGCATTTTTTACTTTTGCATGTTACACACACATATGTCCTCTGGACATGTGTGTGCACAACACCTGTTCAAATGTGCATTTGAGGGGTGCTACAGGGTGTCCTTTGGACACCCCTGGCACCCTTCAAATCGCAATCTTATTTGCGATTAGCAAATTGCTAATCGCAAATAAGGAATACTCCCCATTCATTCCTATGGGCCTTTTGGCCCATAGGAATGAATGGGGAGTTTTTCCTTATTTGCGATTAGCAATTTGCTAATCGCAAATAAGGAATCAGTAGGAATCACAATAAATTTTGCTAATCCTACATGAATCCCGTTTTGCGAGTCCTTAATAGCGAATCGCTATAATTCGCTTTTAGGGCCTCGCAAAACGGGAGATTGATGAATCAGGCTGATAGTGCCTTGAGGCTGTAGTTATAATCAAGGGGGGAGTAACAACACATGCAACGGGGTATCCTCATAGGAGGTTACAAGAAGACACAAGG
Organism: Lissotriton vulgaris; assembly: GCF_964263255.1. Taxonomy (NCBI): domain Eukaryota; kingdom Metazoa; phylum Chordata; class Amphibia; order Caudata; family Salamandridae; genus Lissotriton; species Lissotriton vulgaris. Next base: position 417,481,646 of record NC_141689.1, on the reverse strand, counting down.
CAGTACTAAGGAGGGACTACTAAGCCTATTGACCAATGAAAGGCTACCATTTACAGAGGACAGGAGCCAATTAAAAAGATGGGTGAAAAGTGGGCGGAGCTTTATGCCCACATCCTGAATACAGCATATCTCAAAGACACATGCTAGACCTAAAAAGTTACAACTCCCAATGGGCCAAACTTGCGCCTGTACCTTGTCCACTCTCAGCCACAGTCAGCCTGAATTTGTGACCTTGTCACAGTCCAGTACGACGAGATAACTACAGATGGTGTTTTGTGGTTTATAGAGCTATTTTTACCTGAAACTTTAAAAAGTCATGTCTCCGGTTCTAGTGATGGGTTTTTTGTTGTCCTGGTATCATTTTATTAATTAAAAAATGGTCTCTTTTTCTAAAGTGATGTGGTAGTTTTCATGTGTTGTGTTTTCAATTTAATACTATTTGAGAACTGCATAAATATTTTACACATTACCTCTAAGTTAAGCATAACTGCATTGTGCAAAGCTGCGAGAGGGTTGAGCACAGGTTAATTTAGTGACTTTTTGAAGTTCACCCTGACAAGGATTGTGATTAATATTTGAGTGGGGCTTCCACCCCTTTCAAGTAATAACTCTTTTTCTTATATGGAGTAAATACCAAGGCCAACACCTTATGAAAACAATTGATATCTAAGTTGAATGAAGGCGTATTCTGTCCTTGTTAGTCTAAACTGTACACCTTACCTGTTAGTTATGGCCTGGGATGAATAGTGCCCTCAATGTTAAGCTTCTTACAGGCACATGCATCAAGCGATTTAGGAATCGCAAACGGTGCGAATCGCAAAATTCGTCCGTTTGCGATTCCCAAATCACTATTTGGGATGAATTATCCTAAAAGTGAAGAAATCGCTATTTTTGCGATTTTTTAAAGTGCGATTGCTTTTAAGGAATCGCAATTTTGCGATTCCTTAAAAGCAATGCATGAAACTGAAAAAAATTGCGATTTCGCAATTAGAGAGAAAAAATTACCATGAGGTTGGACCTCATGGTAATTTTGCGAAATGTTAGAAATATGCAATTTTGTGCATTTTTTTAACTTTCATGTTGTGCACACACATGCCCTTAGGGCATGTGTGTACACAACATATGTGCATTGTTTGATTTCAGGGGTGCAACAGGGTGTCCTTTGGACACCCCTGCACCCTTGAAATCGCAATCTCAATTTGCTATTAGCTAATTGCGAATCGCAAATTGAGATTGTCTTCCCATTCATTCCTATGGGCCTCTAGGCCCATAGGAATGAATGGGAAGGGATTCCTTAATTGCGAGTCGCAAAATGCTAATCGCAATTAAGGAGTTTTAAGAAATCGCAATTTATTTAGCGATTTCTTAATGCATAGGCATTTGCAATTCCTTAATTGCGATTCCTTAAAAATCGCAATTAAGGAATCGCAAATGCCGAGATTAATGCATGTACCTGATAGCATTTACTTGGTCAAAGCTCTTTAAAGAGAGCCATATTTTATTGGCTTCCTTAAGAAATCAAGCAGGTCTTCCAACTTCAAAAGTAACCTAAGTGGGTTTAATTACGGACGTGATGTTGATGGATATAAATACCGCCTCCATTTCCCACGGAGCGCACAAAACAACCTGTTCTGCAACCTTGGAAAACATCCAGTCTTGCATAACTCTGACATTCCATTGGTCAGCCCAGGACATTCCCAGTAGGATGCACCAAGACGCAGAGGAATACCACGTGACTCTTTATTTTTCCCTTGGGAACTCAGAAGGCAAAAACGATTGCAACTAAACAAAAGAAAATCAATAACAGGAAACTGTTGGTGAGAAATACCTTAATCTTCCTGAAAATACACGTCATAGCAGATCTCCGGGGACAAAGGTGCGTGAACAGCGTGGTAAATAAGCGTGATTTAATACAAGGCCTCGCAGAGATGTTTACAGCCAAACAATACACAGCAATTGTTCCTCAAGGACCAAATAAGCAAATAATAGAAACACATACCAATATAATCAGGAAGTGACGCTATGTCTCGCTCAGTCTACTGAGAACCGGATTTAGAGAGTGCCTGAGACTGCGCAGCACGGCCTCCTGCCCTAAGACAGAATGGAGCTCCTTTCCCTCCTCTCTCGTTCTGGTGCAAGAAATGCAAAAAATATCCAGAAATTGATATAGATTAAAAAAAAACTGAACGTGCTACCCAGCTTGATGGTTCCTACGCCACTTAAATATATATTTGTTTTAAAAAAAAATGGCTCTCGCAGTTATGTAGCTAGGCTGGCACTTATAAAATCCATACATAGACAAATGAATGAAAGTGACTTTTTTTATATTTTCCGCACAGAAATTGATACATGAAGGGTCCAATTTACTATGATAATTTCATACAAAGATCCATCTCAAGTGCACCAAAATGCCTCCTGCAAGAATAAAAAATAAATTCAGACCCACAAATTCAGGCTCTGCGGACAGTTCACACCCTAGTACCCCATAAAATTCCCCCACGCAGAGACTTTTTCACAGGTCTAAGTTGAGGAATAGGGTTCAGAACATAGGTGTTGCCAGTTCATAGGGTGTGGGTTTGGCTTTAGTTAAGACTATGAACAACTACAAAGTCGCAGCTTGTGGGTATTCTCAAACCATCCCAATGGTGATAATACCAAATTGTGCACCAACAGGTAATGCTACAAAAGGCCTGCCTACCGGGCAGCTCGATGCTAACAGCAGTCATACGCCTCATGGCCCTTATTTATGAGGCCTTGCGTCAGTTTTGCGCTGCCGGTGCATCACTTTTTGTGACGCACCAGCGGCGTAAAATATGCGCCTTGTTGCGCCATATTTAAAAAGTGACGCATCTAGGTAGATGCGTCACTTTTTAAAACCCTGCGCCACATTATACCTGCGTCAGGTATAATGTATGCAGAGGGGGCGTTCCCCTGCAAAAAGCCTCGTAATAGTGACGCAGTGAAATCTATGAGATTTCACTGCGTCACTTTTAGGATGCTGTTACGTCAAAATCTTGCGCCTGCCTCACAGCAGGCGTAAGACTGACACAAGCCCTTTCACATGGGGCTTTCCCCATGTGAAAGGACACATTGCTGGAGTTCCGTCACTTTTGTGACACACTCCAGCAATGCGTCACTTTTGCGCTTACAGATACGTCACAAATACTGACGTATCTGTAAGTCCTTGCGACATGATGCGTCATACATTAAATATGACGCATCATTGGTGTCGTAAGGAGTGCGCAGTGAAAAGTGACGCATCGCTGTTTTCACGCAGCGATGCGTCACTTTTTTATAAATGAGGCCCCATATTTCTTGATACATGAGAGGTCACAGCGCTACTCCTATCGAAACATCCATAATAAATAAAGGAATTTTCACCTGGAGAATAAAAAATTACAAATAAATATGTATTTTAATGTTGACTCCCTGGAATAAATAAGGGATATCTATAATTCCTGGAGTTTTTGGAGAACCATCAAAAAGTCATATATCTATGGGAGTAAATATATGATTGGTATTTTCACACTTTTAAAGTACAATCTGGCCCAATCTGAGTACCTTTTCAATATTTACAAAGTATAGCTTTGCAAAAATAAGTAACTTCTTTCTTCATAGGCCATTTGAATACAACTTGTTGGCGTCTGCCTTTTGACCATGTTCCTAAGAACGCATCAACAGCATTTATATATAATAAATCCATGTATGAAAGCCTGTCTCGCATTTCCTTATTACAGGCGACCTGTTAAGTCCCCGCCTGCTGTGACAAAGAGAGGGCATGACCGGTGATTGTAATAACATATTACCAGTTGAGTTCTGATGTCACAATGCCCTCTGCTTTCGCCAGGAGCCGAGGGGGAAGGCAGGTCACAGAGCAGAATTAAAGCTACACTTTATACATAGAAGATGAAATATTTTCGACTCTTTTTATAGATCAACAGTGATAAGTAGATAAGGGGTATTTATGGCAAAATGTTTATTTTTTTCACGCTTTAGGTAAATAAAGGAAAGATAGGTTCTATCTTCATGCTTCACCAGTCTGAGCTACAGCCTTTCTTAAATCTGACTTGCACTAAACTGATTCTAATATCTTTTTGTAACAAACATGCAACAGCTTTTTGGTGTGTTTAATCTGGACTAAAGAGTCTAATTTTATTCTTCATGAGTGCAAACATTCTATTATCTGGGAGAGCGCCATACCGAGGATTTAAGTGACTTGTGGGAAGGGTTAATAGTGTGGCCATGTAATATAAGGTATAAAGTAGTCCTTGCTGGACATTTTAAAGATATTGCAGATCAGTTCGGAGTTCCATACCCGTATAAGGGAACTCACCCTTTGTCGCTGTCCTCAGTATGCTCAGGGAACTCCTTGCAAATCCTTATAACATATCAAAATGATTTGCAATGGCAGCTAATGCTCTGAATCCTGGCACTCATTGTGAATACTATGGGGCAGATTTATGTCGGACTTGCGCCACTTTAGGCCGCCGTTGCGTCACGCAACGGCGGCGTAAACGTGGCGCATCCCTGCGACCCATTTACAACGTGACGCATCTGCCTAGATGCGTCACGTTGTAAAGACCTGCGCCACATGTAGGCGTTCCGGCGCAGGGTGGGCGTTCCGGGGCAGGTGCGCCTCGCAAAAGTGGCTGAGTGAAATCTACATTTTTAGGCCAATGCTGTGTCAAAACCCTGCGCCTGCTTGAAGCAGGCGTAAGGCTTGATGCAGCATCGGACAGATAGGGCACCCCCGAGCCTTGCTGGAGCTGCATCGCGCTTGCGACGCAACTCCAGCAATGCGCCGCCTTACGGCACAGATGCGTCACGCATCTGTGCCGTTTTTGCCCCATGGTGCGCCGCATTGTAAATGCGGCGCACCATGGGTGGCGGAGGTGCGGTGCACAATAACTGGCGCATCCCTGGGGATGCGCCAGTTATTGTAAATCTGCCCCCTAGTGTCCAATCCTGGTGCAATCACTTGCTTAGAGATCAGCCTCCATGTGCCCCCACTCTGTCAACTTCTGGCAGATATTCAAAAAAATTCAATAATAGAATGCACTCAGTAAGCCATGTGAACCACAATTTTTATATCATTTGTTGTACAATGTGAAAACATCCACACAAAAACATAAGGTCAATTTTCAAGAAAATTATATTTTATTGATCTTATCATTTCAAAAATCGTATTATTTCATAGTATCAAACTTTGTAATAACACTATATTTGAACCTTCAACAGTCATGATGTAACTCTGATCCAATCCTTATCCAAGATTATTTGAATTGTAAGATACATCTCACATATGTACTGTATTTGTGCCTTTGTCTAAATTTAACTACTATCTTGTATTTCAAAGTTGTGATCTACTTAGTGTCAGCCCATTACTTCATGAGCATGAATGAAGATGCCTCCCCCTCTGAGATCAGGAGACCGTGAGCTTGAGATGATGTCCTGTTCCCACAGGAGAAGGTGCTATGCCCATTCATTCATGCTCATCAAATAAGTGGCTGATGCTATGGAGGCGAAATCTGGGAAATTATTCAATCCGTATAATATCAGCAAGGACTGTTATGCAGGTCCTCATCCCTAGTAGGCTGGGCTACAGGAGCACATTCTACGTAGAAATCACTGGACACCTCCTGAAGAGACTACAGACAATACAAAACTCCAGCCTCATCTTTGACCTCCCCAAACAAACCCACATCACACCTCACCTCAAGTAGCTACACTGGCTCTCAAATCCAGAAGAGATGTCAATTCAGGATGCTGACCCATGCATACAAAGCCCTGCACAACACAGGACCAGCGTACATCAACAAACGCATGACCTTCCACCAACGAGCCAAATACCTATGCCTCCCTCTTCCTCGCAGACACCTCCTGAATCCAACGAGTCAACAGCAGCGGTCTCTCCTTCTCACACCTAGTGGCCAAAGCTTGAAACGACATTTCCCTACACCTCAGAACCGCCCCTTTGGTTCACCATGAAGCAGCTAGCAAATCCAGCACCTCAAGACCTTATCAGGTGATTTGTTGCGCTTTGCAAAGCTCTGAGTGATTTATTGATTGACTGTATATTCGTGAGTAAGTCACACCTAAGTTAGGAATTCAGCACAACCATTTACTAAAAAAGGTTTGCACATGGCGTTTACAGTTTGCAAATATGCCCCTAATTCCTCACACATATTGTCTATAAACCTCATGCTGCTCACACAGTCAGTGAATGTGTCTCGCACCTTAAGAAAAGCTGTTCTTGAGAAAAAAATTCCCTCAGGATCCAGCAGTTAAATGTAGATAAATCCACAGGCAATCTCCCCCTTATACATGAGTTTTTAAAGGGCAAGGAAGGTTCCAGAAGTCAGGCAACCTTGGCCAATCCCAGGGTGCCACGTCACCTCTCAACCCTCCTGCACAGCATGCTGGGACAGTTCAAAATGAAACCAAAACTGGGTTAGGACTCAGAGCAGTAAGGCCAAGCCTCATATTATGATACAACAAAATCACTGCCAGTACTGCCACGCTATTCTCAAAATCTTTTTAGGGGAACCTATTGATATGAAACAATATGTACCATGGATTTCTTTTTCAATCCGAAATAAATCTTTTTCTTTTATTTAATTTTTCATATCAAAAACATTTTTTTTCGTTTTCATATATTTAACACATAATTGACATTTGTACCTTAATATATCCTAGAAAACAAAATACGTAAATTGCATTCACACTCTCTCTTTCTCACGTTCTGTTACATACATACATCCATACAATCAACATGCTATCTTTAAAAAAACTCATAATTTTATAAAAATACTATATACATATAACATCTATTGTTTATAACAACAAAGCCATGGACAATTTTTTGCAAGTTGATATAGATTATACCATTATAAGCACGTTCCTATGGCTAAAAGAAAAACTGGTCTACGCGTTTCGAGCTCCCTCAGTTGAGGGGAGTTCTCTTCAGGACCACGTAGCTTGAACTTAATTAGCTGTTCTCACTTATGAGAAATGAGGTGTCTTCTAGGTCTGCTATTTCTTTTATTTTCCTTTTTGAAGTTCGGATGATTGGTCTTAATAGCTTTTCAAGATGCTGTCGCGGTAGTTCTAATGTTTATACTTAAATCTTAGGCGCGGCCGCCTTTCAGCTGCCGGTTCCGTTGTGTCTGCTCCTCACAGTCTACTTCCTTGTTCGTTGTTCAATGTGTTCATGCTGCTGAAGAAAATTGTAATTAACTGGGACAGTGGGTGACAAAAGGCCTAGACTCTGATCCTGAGCTGAGCCAGATGAATATTAAAACTGTGGATGACCCATGAAGTGTAGAGATATGAGTTTTGATATTAAATATTTGATTTTCTCGCACAAGTTACACCCCAATTTAAGATGTTAGTGGTCTCTGTAGGCCAAAGGGAAGCAAAACTGCACTTTTTTTTATAACTATTTTTATTGATTATCCAATTGTACATATCCATCACAGACATTATTGATCTCTACAAATCGCACATGGTTTCAACATGTGAATAACATTCTAGCATTGCATAATAATCAACCAGCGTTGTTCAGCCTTGAAGTTATAGTTATACATTATACATGTGAAATCAGTGAAAAGAAATGAAGTATATTTCTAGCGAGTCCCTCCGTGTCCTTTCATGCAACAATCTGCATCAGGGGATCTAAGGGGGTCATCAACCCAGGAACACCCAGTTATACAAAGGTGGCGTGTATTCGGAAATGATAATATCTATAGTGTTGTGAGGTGTCCAGTACGACTAGTTCATGCCTGATGTCGTTGCTCTATCCCATCCCTGTAGGTAATATACCCGAGCTGGCCTGTGACGCAGCAGAATTGTGTAGGGAATCAATATACACTTTATATGGGCCCCAGATATCCCTGGGACAAGCTGCGCTTGATAAGGTGCTGGAGTACATCTCGCTATTTGTGCTACAGTAGGCTAAGCTGTGTAACCAATCTTGCAGTGTGGGCGAAGACTTGCTACCCCAACACAGTGCAATTTCTTGCTTCGCCAGCAATAAACTAAGAGATGCCAATTTCCCGACTGCTTTAGGAAAATTCACTGTGTAACCCATGAGTGCCACCTCAGGAGTAGGAACAATGGTAAGCCCAAGGATCTCACCTAGAGTTAAATGCACTAGGGTCCAGTAGGGCCGTATACAGGGGCAAGTCCAGGAGAGTTGGGCAAAATCCGCGTGTTGAGTGCCGCATTTCCGGCATGTATGTGGTCTACTGGGATAAATTTTATGTAGCTTGGCCGGTGTCATGTATATCCGTAGTAGAAACTTGAAGTGCAATAATTTGTGGCGACTATTTAGGGAAACGTCTTTTCTGGTTCTGCAGCAGACCGTCCATTGGACGTCTGTAATCTGGTGACCCAAATCCGTCTCCCATTCCGCATGTAGTCTGGTGTCCACGATAGGGAGTTGTGAGATGCAGAGTTTGTAGAGTTTGGATACTATGTGCACTCCACTATTGCTTTCAATATTGTGGGACAGAGGAGCAAACAAGTCAGGTTCTTACGGCAAGCCAGTAATCGTGGCCTGTAAGGGGGAGTGCAGTCGTTTGAGCACAACTTTATATATGATCGTGGCCTCTTGTAAACCGGCCTCCTCAACGGCCAAAAAAATGTGGCCGCCCAGTTACAAGTCACCTATCGTACAAATATTACACTTAGTCAATGTGGGTTGCACAAGTTTCTCATTAGAAATAGGAAGCCAGCGAGCATTGGGAAGCAGCAGAGCCGACAAATACAAAACTGATGAACTAGGATAGCGATGGAGCCTGCTCCATGCCCAATTGGTGGTCAAGACTGTATATCAACGGGATCCCTAGGTTCTCCTCTGGGCAGAACAGCAATCAATCACTCAGGAAGGAATAAGACAGCCTCTGGGCTCAGATACGGTTTCCTGGCGTCTGGGTGGTACCAAGCGTAGGCGAAACCACTCTGAGCCACCAAATAGTATAAATAAATATCCGGAACACAAGGCCACCTCTATCGTATGGTAAAGAGAGTATCCTCCATCTAACACGAGGCTACTTTCCACCCCAGACCAGTCAGAGAAGATGAGATCGTATGGATGAAAATAAACTGTGCATGAGGGGAATAGGGATATTGTTAAAAAAATACAGAAATTTGGGGAGGATCATCCTTTTGATGACAGCAATTCTACCAGCCATGGATAATGGGAGCCGGAGCCACCTGTCAACCTGAGTCTCCAATTTCGCTATTGCCAGCCCATAATTTAGTCAAATAATCTGGACTGGGTCAAGGTGACTATGAATACCCAGATATTTAATTGAGTCCGAGCACCATTCCAAAAGGGAACTTGCATGTTCAAGGGGATGTATTGGAAGTCAAAGGAAAAGTAATTGATTTGCGCCAATTAATGCCTAATCCAGAATGCATACAAAGAGACCAACAAGGGGCCCATTCTGATCTGTAGTCCCCTATGCAGATACGCTCTTGGAAGTGACGTAATAGAGGGTCCATGGCGTGATTGAACAGCAGAGGCGACAAAGGACAACCCTGATGCGTGCTGTGGGTCAATGGAAAGGATGCAGAGAGGGTCTCATTTATGCGAATTTTGGCTGTTAGTCGACTATATAGTAGGCCTACTATGGCTATAAATCCAGCCGGCATACCCATGTGACGCATGATGGACACAAAGAAGGGCCCTTCCAGTGTATCAAAGGCTTTCTCAGTGTCCAGTAATATTGCCGCTGCCGGTACCTCAGGACTTATTCAATTGAGCACCTCGAACAGGGTTCGCAAATTTAAAGAGGTTGACCTACGGGGAACAACACCCGATTGTGCTGGAGAAATTATGAATTCCAATAATTGGGAAAGTCTATTAGCGACAATTTTTGCAAGGATTTTGTAATCCACATTCAATAGCGAAAGTGGCCTATAGGATCCACAGAGGGTGGGGTCTTTACTGGGCTTAGGCAGGAGAATGATAACCGCTTCACTCAGTGTAAGTGGTAGTGTCTGTTTTTCCAGGGCCTCAGCATACACCTCGATCAGCTTTGGCGCCAGTATGTCAGAGAAGGCTTTATAGAACTCCCCAGTAAAGCCATCTAGGCCAGGGGCGGAGGAGCCACGCAGCACTTTTATTGCTCCACGTAACACGGTCTCAGTAATAGGTTCCGCCATGAATTCTTGCATATCTTTTTCAAGGTATACATGGGACCCTTCAGAGAGATACGCCTCCTGCTCGGTAGGATCACGGCCTAGTCTGGACGTATATAATGTGGTGTAATACGACCAGAATTCATCCCGAATATCCGTGGGGGTATGTGAGCAGGGTCCCGTTTTCAGAGCCAATCTAGGCAATGCAGGCCTCGCTATTGGGCAGCCTAAGCGTTTCCGTCAGTGTGCGAACCTGCCGTCTCCTTCTCCTCAGCTTCCCTGTATTCTGCAAGAAGGGTCAGCCTCCGTCCCTGCGAGGGGGATGCTGAGGGATCTTGAGCCTCGCCGCCGAGAGCTGCTAAATCGCCCTCCAAGTTGGTTATAGTTGTGCGCAGAGATTTGAGCACACCTGTATGTTTAGAGATGCATACGCCGCGGATATAGGCTTTGAATCCTTCCCACAGCATCGCTCAGGTGTCCACCAAGCCAGTTTTAAGTGTGAAATAGTCCTCTATGGCTTCTCCGATCTCGCGTCGAAAAAGATTGTCGAGGAGGGCCCGACCAGGGAAGCTCCACTGCCTCCCATACCCCTCCGGCCGCGGGACCCGGAGACTAAGAAGAATCAGGGAGTGGTCAGAGTACGTTCTAGGCAGCGTAATCAACATCTGATACCACAAGGACACATCGGGGGCAGGAGCCAGAATCAATCCTGGTCCATGTGTTGTGCTGACCCGAATAATGTGTGAATTTTGTGAGAGTGGGGTTGCGCCTGCACCAAATGTCAATCAAAGAGAATTGGTTTGTATCTGGTGTCTCTGAAGTACTGTCTAAATCAGTGTTAAGTCGAACATTGAGATCCCCACCCAGGAAAATCAGACTAAGTTCTAGCTTGGAGAGTTGTGTGTGCAGTCCATGGAAAGATTCTGGGGAATCAGTATTAGGCGCATAGACATATAACAGTGTGACCTTATGCCCCATTAAGGACCCCGTGACAATAGTATACCTGCCCTCTCTATCATTAACAATTAGCTGGCAGTTAAAGGGGATCCCCTTGTGGATAAGAATCGTGGTTCCTCTTCCATAGTTGCTAAAATTAGCAAAATACCTGTGCGCCCCCCAAATTGAAGCAAAACACGATGTGTCTGAAACCGATAAGTGCGTTTTTTGCAGGAAGGCAATGTCTACATTATGTCTAAGAAAATAGTGCACCACGTGCGGCCTTTTACGGTTAATATTTAAGCCACGAACATTCCAAGACAGCATGGACAAATTGGAGGGACCCTTAATCAAACATGGCTGTGCCATTTGTAAACTGTAAGGATTCTAACGCGATTCGATTCAACAATAAATGTTAATGTAAATGTGTTTGTATTTATATAGCGCCTTCTACCCAGAGGTCTTGTAGCGCTGTATTCATACCGCTGTGGAACCCTTCCTGGCTTTCCTGTGAGATGTGCACTCCTGGGCACCCCAAGGTGAAGCCAGGCATCCAAGCGCTGCTGGGGCCGCTGTGGAGATTAAGCAAGCTATTGCCCAGAGTCACAGAGTGGGACCCATGATTAGACTAGGTACCGAGGTGAGAATTATCAGGTCCGGGGAGATTGAGTCCAAGAGCCGCCGAGGTGGGAATTGAAATAAAGCAATGGACCTAAGCAAAAAACAACAATAACGATAATCAATAATGAATACATTGTAACATACCCACGCCACCCTCCAACCACTCAACCCTACTGCAAAAAAGGTAAGGCTTACCCCAATCTGCAACCAAAAGACAAAGTACCCAATTGTTGTACAGTGAAACAATGCTGCGTTATAAGGGTACATCAGAACCAACAACAATATTCCCAGGGTTTCCACCAAGGGGGGTGGCAACGCCACGTCAGTCAACCAACTGTGAAGTTTATCTTAAACTGGGACCTCATATAATCCCAACTCAATTTAAGTTCAATCAAGGATATCAGTACGTCAATGTCACCCAGACTGGCCACGGAACCACTCTGAGGAGGGGATGGTACATCCCTGTCTTCTTGCCACTGTTCATTGCTACGTTTATAGGTGTGACAAAATTCCTGGACCTAGGTGGGGTTATCAAAAAAAGTGACCGCCCCCCCCACCTCCACCCTCAGTTGTGCAGGATACAGCATGCCATATTTGAGGCCAAGATTATGAAGCGTGGCGTTCACTCAAGTAAACTTGCGCCTGGCTTCTTGCACCATAACAGTGAAGTCTGGATACAGTGCAATTTTAGAGCCCTGCCAGATGGTTTCTCGCGCTCTCTTGCTAGTCAAAGGGCAGTATCCCGATCCCGAAAGTTCATGATTCGGGCAATAGGAGGTCGGGGGGAAGCCCGGATTAGGACGCAGTCCCAAAATACGATGGGCCCGCTCCACCACAAACCCAGGTGTGAAGGAATCTCTCCCAAACAGGTCCAACAGCAGCGATTCCACAAAGGTGTTTAGGCGACCTTTGGCGGTGGATTCCGGAACCCCAAGGATGAGAACATTGTTGCGCCGATTGCGCGCTTCAAGATCCTCATTCTTTATGGCGATGTCTTTCAATATATGTTCCAGGACACCAGGGGGCCTGCATCGATATAACAATGGCGCCATGGACCAGAGTTCGTACATGCAATGGGGCTGGTGGATGTCCGCTGCTGAACTATTGCATTGTATTGCATGCAGTATTAATTCCCCGCCTGTGCGGGCGAATTAATCAGTGGGCGGAGTTCTGACAGCTCCTGGCCATCATGAGGACAAGCCTACCGTGATTTATGATGGCCTGGAGCCGTGATGAGCACCACGGCACCACGAACAACCACCCCTCCCCCGCACCGCGGCAAAGGGGTTAAAGCAGATGAGCGAATGACTGGGAGGGTTTTGCAATAGTGAGTTGCCATGTGTGGTGCTGGACTTACTAATGCTGCTTTTTGGCAGTAGTAACTTTACACTCATAAATTTGGGTCCACCCTGTTTCTGGAAGTGGAGACATGTAAATCTACAGTTTACACTTTACCTTCGGATTTTGTGAATAGTCCAAAGTAGTAAAGTTACTCAAAAGTGTAAGAGGATATCTGCTAAGAGTAAATCTATACGTGTACTCAGTCTTTCTAGTATAATACTTCTATTGTAAATTGTTAATTGCAGGACATTTTATTTAGCATAACACAATGCCTATTTACCACAGAGGACACAAATTTCCATAAAATAATTAATTGAGGTTACAACTTCATTTACATTCATGTGGCTGTTTCTGGGGATGCTTGCTATTTGTTTTTGGTCTACCATTCATAACTGTTGCCACACTTTAGAATGGCTGGAAATGCCCCATTTGTAATGGGCATGTCTGCATAAGATTTCCAACGTCCCTTTTGAAATTTGTAATAGATGTAACGAAAATGACAAGAAAAACCAAAAAATTCCAGAATTGATAAACAAAATTTACCCTGACAATGTAAGGCTTTTAATCTCATTTGAACACTGGGGACAAACTCACACTTGACAGTTAGGATGATTTAGAAAATGACATATTTAATGATATCACGGACGATATCACAATATGTGCAAAATATCAAATGGCCCAACTTAGGTGTCCATCAGACGGGTATTTTACACGACTGGACTGTATTTTGTCCATGTCAATGAAAAAAAATTGAGGAAAGCCATGAATACTGGTATTGCTTTGCTTTTTAAACATAAACGCAAAACAGCACACAGAAAGAAATCTCTTCAAAAGTAATCAAGAGCTTTTTAAAGGGATTCCAAACGATTATTAAAGTACATAGATGAATAATTGCTATTATACAAAAGAAATTGAGTATTTTACAGAAATTCATGTTTCCGCTAACTATTTGTGGCCTTTCTAGAACAAGCGGCCAGTATGTTTTTCTGAGAAGGGGTAGAGACCCTAGCAACCTCTCTTCATCCTTAATATTTATCAAGTAAAACTCGTGCTAAGTAGTAAAATCGATTTAGATATTGAAATAAACTTTAACACATGTGTTAAGTCCTGCCAGGATAACAATTACGGGCGGAGACAGATTGCGGTATCTAGCAGGATTCTTTATTTCTTCCTTCTCTAACTTGCCCTGTTTCCCGACTGCCTCTTCATCCCCGCGGCTCCTCCCTTTCCTCCCCCTTGCTATGCCTGACTCCAGGACAATAGGAAGACAGGCATAGCGATGTGACATCTCCCCCTTTTGTATTTTGAATGTTCAATGTCTCTTTCAGAGTTCTTCAATGAGTCGGATGGGCCTTCGAGTATTCCGTCGCGGTCGGCTGGGTTGTGATTGACTGTGAGGATGATCTCTTCTCAGATCATTGGTCTCTGATATCCTTAAGGGTTACTCGTGATTGTTCTCTTCTTGACTTGAAACGCCCGTGTTCCAGTCAGGCTTCCGAGTCCTAGTGTAGGCTGTCGGGCTGCATCTTTTGAAATGCGACACGTTTCTTGTCGTTCTTTTGCTTCCAGACTCAGCAGTGATCATGGTTCCTTTACTTCTTGTTACTTGTAGCGGGCGATCATGGTAACGGCTATCTGCCTTGGATTTCCTTTCTCCTGTTACCAGCACCCAGTCTCCTTCTCGGATATCAGATGTCTTGGCGTGTCTGCGGTGGTCTGCATATTCCTTCATTTTCGCCTTCTTAGTCCGATCCAATTCATCCAATGTCTTGTGGTCTGATGTAGTGATTCTGAACTGTGTGACGGTGTCTGTGGTTGGTATCCGGGTGCAAGGGGTCCGGCCAAGCATCAGAGTGGCAAGACATTGGTTCGTGGTGCCGTGTGACGTGGTCCTGTATGCCCGCAATACTTCATTTAGTGCTGGCTGAATATCACGGTGAGTTAACTCAGCTTGTTGGACTGTCTTTTCGATGGTGGCCATAAATTGCTCCACCATCCCGTTTGCCTAGGGCCACAGCGGAGTAATTTTTCGATGCTTGAAATTTAAGTGCCTTGCAAATTCTGCAAACTCTTGTCCATTAAACGGTGGTCCATTGTCAGACTTCACTACTGTGGGGATTCCCCATATGGCAAATGCTTCATCGATCACTGGTGTGACAGTGGTCGCTTTAGTGGATGAAATCTGGTGAGCAATGGGAAATCGGGAATATTCATCCATGATGACGAGGATGTACTTTCCCGACTTCAGTGGGCCAAAGAAGTCGATGGCTACATGTTGCCAGACACTATCTGGTAAGTCCCACATCTGCAGTGGAGCGTGTGGTTCTTTTCGCCCTTCTAGTTAACAGTGTGGGCAGTCTTGTATTGTAGACTCCACTATTTGATCAAGGGAAGAGAACCAGACACGCTCTTGCAGCGCTTTCTTCGCGGCTACTACTCCTCGATGACCATCATGTGCTAAATTCACAATTCCTTGTCTCAGCTGGCTGGGAATGGCAATTCTCCGATCTCTTAGTAGTAGTCCATTGTCACTGATAGAGAGTTTGTCTTTGACATGTTTGAATGCCCTGAGTTCCAGTGTGTTGAGGGCGTCACTTTTCTTCGGATCTTGTATGTGCCACCAGGAGTCCATGCAAACGCGATGCATGATGTTTTGGATCGTAACATCGTTTGAAGATGCGTCAATGATCGCTTCTAATGGAACAGCCGGTGGGCAGGCTCGATCAATGATGAAGTGGAGGTATTCTTCCGCTACTGATTGTCGCGCTCGTGTCAGGGCTTGGGGATGCCGTGAGATCTAGTCTGCCGGATACTCCTCCTTCCCCGGTTTGTGAATAATGGTGTACATGTAGTCTTGCAGGAGGATGCACCATCGTTCGATTCGCGGAGGCGTCTTCGCCCTGGGGTTTCCAAAGATGGTTATCAGCGCTTGGTGGTCGTTGATGAGTGTTAAGTGCTTGCCATACACGAAGAGGTGAAAATGTTCACATGCCCATACAACTGCAAAGCTTTCTTTTTCCAGTTGGGAGTATGCCTTTTCGGTGTCAGTAAGACTGCGGCTAGCGTATGCAACAATGTGGCGTTGGTCAGCTTCGTCATCATATTGCGCTAGGAACACTCCTAACCTAACAAGGCTGGCGTCTACAGTGATTTCTGTCTTTCGCTTGGGGTTGAAATACGCTAGGTTGATGGCTGAGCTCACCGCTGCCTTGATTTTGTTGAAAGCTCGATCACACATGGCTGACCATTGAAATTTTTGTCCTTGTTGAGTTAGTTCCCTCAGGTGGTAACTGATGGTGGCATAGTCTTTGATGTAGCGGGCACAGTAACTGGCCATACCCAGAAACGTGTGGATGTCGCTGACATCTTGCGGTTGCGGAGTGTCTGATAGGGCTGACACTTTTTCGGGGTCAGGTTTCATGCCCTCTTTTGAGAATATGTGTCCATAGAATTTGAGAGTAGATTTGTGGAACTCCCATTTGTCCTGATTGAGTGTAAGATTTGCGTTAAGAAGGGCGTGGCACGCTCGGTCCAGTGCTTTGTTGTGATCTTTCTGGGTTTCTCCAAACACCAAGATGTCGTCGCTGTAGTTGAAAGTGCTGGGGATATCTTGTATGACCCGTCAAGCAGCCACCTGGAAAATCTCAGCAGCTGATGAGATCCTGAAGTTGAGGCGTTTGTACCTGAAAAGTCCTTGGTGTGTGGTGAAGGTTGTGATGTATAGTGAACGTTCATGCAGTTCGAGCTTGTGATACCCTTTGTTGAGGTCTAATTTTGAGAAAACTGTAGCCCCATTCAAGCGTGTGATCATGTAGCTGATTTGCGGGTTTGAGTGTCTCTCTCTCTTTCAATGGCTGTGTTCAGTGCTCGCATGTCTACACACAGGCGTACTTTGTTGTCATGGCCTTTCTTGGGCACAACCACGACTGGTGACACCCATGGGGTGGGTCCCGTATATTTTCCAATGATGTCTGCCTTTAGTAGAGCTTGGAGTTCGTCATCTACCACTTGTTGTAGGTGAAATGGCACTTTCCTGTGATGCTGTGCCACTGGCGTCACTTGCTCATTGATGTGTAACTTGACCTTGAAATGAGCTAACTTTCCTAAGCTGTTAAATAGCTTCGGGAACTTGTTGACGATGTCTGTCGAGTCGTCCACTTTGTACAGGATCTCGACTAGCTTTAGGCGTTCCGCCATTGGTTTGCTGAGAAGACCGCCTGCCACTTGAAGGCCTTCAATTACGTGAATTTGTGCTTGAATTTTCCAGTCCTTGTTAGTCAGTTTAGTACGAAATTGTCCTAGACAGAGTAGTCGTTCTTTGGACATCCACCTGTATACCCGTACTGCGGCTGGCTCTAATTTTGGTTTCGGGTTCATGCTTTGGTATATCGTGGCACAAATGTAGTTGAGTGATGTGCCTGTGTCGAGAACAAACTTGGCAGAGTGACTTCCTATCCGGATGTCTAGTCTTCAGCCTATCTGGATCCGCCACCATGCATACGTATTCATCGTTGTCTTGTGAAATAGGTGTAAGTGAGGATGATTCCCTGGATGTTGACCGCTGCGATCGATATGACCTGTGGGACTGTGTACTGGATTTTGATGAGCTTGTCGAGTGGTCTCACCGTCTCTGAACAGCCCTTGCGTGATGGCATGCTCCTGTGTTTTGCTTGGTCTGTCTCGTCTCTGTGCGCTTAGCTATGCAAACGGCTTTGAAGTGGTTGTCTTTCCCGCATCTGTGGCATTGTTGCCCAATGGCTGGACATTGACCCGTGTGCAGGTAGTCTTGGCCACACCTGTAACACTGTGAGGGGTGCCTACGGGAATGACTGTTCTTTGTCCCTAGGTGTGGGTGACTTCATACGAACTGATCTTGCAAATCTTTCTGAGTTACGACTGTCTGGACGGTGCCTCGGTTCGGTGTGAGATTGCACACGCAGAGCTTGTTCTTTATTTTCAGTTTCGCTGGCCTCCATTTTCATTGCGTGTTCTTCCGCTTGATCGTTAATGCGAGTAAGTTCTTCTATTTAGTCTAAAGTGTACTGCTTCTTCAGAAGTCGGAGGCGTAGTGATTCAGATTGTCATCCATCAATGATTCGTAGACATAAAGCGTCTTCGGTGGTGAAGTTATCGGATTCACAGTAACGAGCCAGTCGTTTTAGACGGGAGATGAAGTGGCCCATGGGTTCCTCTCGCTTTTGGGACGCTAAGCTGAACATGTATCTCTCATAGTCTAGGTTCCGTGCATCCTGGGCCACTAACTCTGTACAGCTCAAGTCAGGGACCCTGTCTGATGAGATATTGGATGGCCTCTGAGTCGATGGACTTGGGGTCATCAACGCCATGTGTCTGTGGCCCTGTGCAGTCCGCTGCCTCCGGCCTCAACTGTGGTCCACCAGGGCTCACACATCAAATCGAGTCCTGACCGGCACGGACGTCGCACACCGCAGGAGGCACATGCCACCACCGCCAGGACCACCTCCAAACACCAACTGCCAGAGTGGAAACAGTCGTACTGGCAGACTAACGGAGTTGCTCACACCTGTTGTGGATGCCATCATCTGCCTGATACCCTGCTCAGTACTCCAGGTGCCACTAACTCAGTGCACCACAACTCATGGACCATTTCTGATTGAGTTTTGTGCTGTGGAGAGCTCATGCAACTATGTCACCTCAGACAGTGTGAGAGACCTGGGACGATGATGAGGAAGATGATGCAGGTGTAACATACCCCACTGCAGCTGCAGCAGGAATATCTCGAAGGGACATAATCCTAGACAATTTCTTCATGTGAGCACGCTCAGCTCTAGTGCCCCAAACTCAGTGCACTGCAACTCACGGGCACTTCTGTTTGCATATTGGGTGACCTCTGAACTTGTTCCGGCTATAACCATGATGCTCTGCAGTTGTCTCTGTAACGCTTGTGTTTTTTGTTTCCGTTTAATAGTGTTCACTGTTCAAGTTCTTGCCAGCGCCGACCACTCCATGAGGGCTGGCTTACACTCACCCCACACACATCCAGCACAGGTATTACTGTACATGTGACCCTGCCAATAAAGGGGCCGGGCACATGTGCCCGTAGCCAGTTCCACAAACTATCTGAGTGTGTCCGTGTGGTCATAATGTATGCATGAGGACCCCGGGCCTTACAACATTACATTGTGCTGTGTGCAGCGGACGCAACCATATCAACGCAGGCAGCGGGTAAGACGTTGGACATGTAGCTTTGTCGTCACCCACTCAATATGTAAGAGGAGGAGACTGGGTCGTCGTACGTGGGTCCATCGTGGGTTTGTGAATGATAATTGTGGGGCTCTGGGCGTGGTTCAGTACAGGAAATGTGCAAATGCATGTGTCTTTGTCACAGTGTGGGTCTCCTTTGTGGGGTGTAGGTGGTCCCTCCTGGGACTTAGACACCCACGATTGTGATCTAGTTCAGCTTCCATGAGTTATGACCCCACCCGCACCTGTTCGGCCACCTCCTATTGGCATTCTAACACTTGGCATTGGAATGCGATGTGTGCCTTGGTAATGTGTTGGGAGACAGCAGTGGTGCCGGGTGCTTCCTGCTGTGTGATCTGTGCAGGGGCTGGGGTCTCCTCTATATAGCCTGGCTGCCCTGCTCCTGGGGAAGGGTTGCCTAAGATGTCCATGAGCTGTTGTAGGGCGTCGGTGTCGAAGGTGTGGTGGTCCACTCCAGCATCTCTGATTAGTTGTCTAGAATGCTCTGCTGAAGGTGTTCTTTGTCCCTCTGCATTGTGAAGGGGAGATGCATTGTGACATTGTGCTGACATGTATGTTGGTGCATTGTTCTTGTTTACATGCTGACTGTATGACAATGTACATTGTGACTGTTTGGGAGGTGCTGAATATTTGATGCGGTACAGTGGACATTTGGATTACATGACGGATGTGAGGTTGTACACATACATTTCTATATCACAGTTTCCGGCTATGTTGAATATGATTGGCCTGTTTCTGCACATGAGCAGACCCAGTTGTGTCCTCTGTTGTGCCGTATCGGTGTTGCACTTTGTACCACATTGTCGTTGATGTGCTGTTATTGCTATGTGTGTGTGCTGCAGTGTGTCACTGGGATCAGGGACATGATCCTGGGTCATTGTGGGTGTGCAGTGTGCTACACTTCATTGTGCATGTGTGTCATTGTGCCCATCTCCCCCAGTCCCTGGTCGTTACTCACCCTGTTGATGTTGTGTCAGGTCCTATCGAGCTGTGTCCGTACTCCCAAATCCTTTTTTTATTTTTTATTTTTTTTATTTTATTGCAAGCAAGTTGGAATATATACATTTTTCAACAGAAATTGACTGAGAAACATAATACATTACATATCATAAATTCCACAGCAAAAAAAAAAAAAAAAAAAAGAAAGCATTACGGGCATAAATTGACCTATAAGAAAATAACCAGCTAAGAACGGAGAAAGGGAAACGGGAGAAAGCAATAATCAGCTACCCCAGTTCCCGCTCAATCCACCTTTCAACAGGCGCCCACATACTCCCAAATCCTTGCACCGTCTCCACACTGATGACTGTGGCCTCCATTTCCTCCAGCTCCTCCTGTGGCGCAGGACTCCCACCCCCTGTCGCTGTTGCTGCCTTCCTGTTGGCAGCGGGTTTGTGCTTGGTTTGGCTTTTCACAGTATGCCAGCGCCTCTTGGCCTCCTCTATTGACATCCTCGACACTCCGACTGCATTCATGTTTCTCAAATTGACGTTCAGTTGATGGTCGTGTACTGTCACCTCAGTGACGCTGATCTGGTTTTCCTGCGGACTGCACCTAGTCTTACTCTTCCTCTTTGTCTTGGCCTTCCCCGACCCCGAGGTTCCTTGCTGGTGGTCTGTGGGGCTTGTGTGGTTCGCGTTTACCTCTGCACTCGGTCCGGGTACCTCAATGGTGCTACGCAGTTTGTGTTTGTTTCCCTTTTGGTTTTGTTCTGCTTTTATGGTGTCTTTTCCCGCTTGACATGTGGAAATTGCAGGCCTGTCTCTGGTTTTCGCTGATTTTTGTATCGCCCTTGGCCTCATCGTAACTTTCTTTTGCGTTCGTGTTTCGCATTTTTGCGGCGTCGCGTTGACTTTATTGCTGACATTTGACGCGTTATTGTGAGCCTATCCCATGGTACCCCAATGTTGTGAATACAGCGTTAACACAGCGTTATTTTCCTGAGATAGACTGCGATGTGAAGAGTTGCGTTAAGCTAATTTTGCGGTAATTATCACACGTTCTTGAGAATATCCCCCACAGAAGTTTCAAAGCGCCATGAATTATTGTTTATGGTCCGGAAGGGACACCTTCCTGCACATAAACAACAATTTCCCCCAACACAGACAACCTTGCACTATGGTGCAAGGGTGCCTGCGTTGGCGCCAGACAGCTGAACTCAGCGCCAGTGCTAGGTGAAACGCAGGAGTGCGCCGCATTCTTGTGAATGGGGCACATCCCTGTGTTCTCAGAATAGAGAAGCGTGGCATTAGCAATGTTGTAAATGTGCCCCTAAGTGTGCATATATGCCTGTATTTTTATTTCCTTCTTGAAAGCGGTCATTTCTGGTTGGTATAATCTCTTGGGTGTCACAGTTAACTTAACGCACTGTCGCTTTCAAATATTTCTACTAAGTGGAAATGAAACCCTTGTGCTTTCAAAGAAGTCTTTTTTACGTGGTAAAGAGGTGTTAGTTATTTCAGTAATGCATTGGCTCCCCCATGTGGTAGCATGTTTCCACACAAACAGTCAGTTTCTTTAAAGTGAACGCTTTGAGGAAACTTTGGGGCATATTATCAAGGGGGTTTATCTCCGCTTTTTTGGCTTTAAAAGCCAAGAAAGCGGAGATAAAATTATCTCCCTATTACCTAGCTATCGCTAAAACCAGTTAGCGACAGCTAGTAGGAGATAGCGACCATTTTGGGCCCCACTTTGCATGTCAGTGATATTTATCACTAATGATATGCAAAGTGGGCGTGCCAAGATGTTAGCGACTGAAAACAGTCGCTAACATCTCTATCTCCTATTACCAACATTTGGAGATATTCGCGCTTAGCGCGAATATCTCCAAAAGCTAACACCTGCCCTGAGCAGTTCTTAGCCATGTTATCCAATGGGAGGTGGATAACATTGCTAGGAGCATTAGCTCGGTAATGCATGAATATCGCTGACTTTTCAGCGATATTCATGCATTGCGGCGATTTTTATCGCATTTGCGATAAACCTTGGTAATACCAAGGTTTATTTGCGGTAAAAATCGCCGCAGCGCAGAGGTAAATTTTTGTCTCTAACCAAGCAATAGCGATAATTATCGCTATTGCTTGGTAATATGCCCCTTTATTAGGTGTCCCGAACATAATAAAATAAACAAAACAAAAGCCGGGCAGCTAACGTTTTTTGAAACAATGCACAACCTAGTATAAACAATTGCTAGGCTGGACAACGATTAGTGTTGAATCACTTTTTGTATTTTATAAAAGATTATGAGCAGAGGTTTTTTTGAGCATCAAAAGATACACCACAACATTTGGCAAAGGTTCACAAATACATTGAATAAACCAAGGACAACAAATCAAATCAAATATACAACACATAAACAATTGTGATAAACATTAAATATGGACAACTGTACAATGCCTCAACTAAATCAGTCATTGAGGCACCAATCCTGAATGAAAATTGCACAAGTGGACTAACAGATGGAATACTAGCCTACTTGTTTCACCCACCACAGAATACACAGTGAATTTGTCACACGGTGCTGTAAATAGGAGAAACACAAAAACTAAACAGCAGTGTGGAAATGTGTGAATTGTATTCCTATTACGCCCTAGTTATTTGGTATCTTGGTGGTGCTGGACGTCGACGCGTTTCGAACCCAGTGACGATTAACGGGTTCTCCTCAGGACATGGACTGGGGGGTCGTTGTCACTGTGAATTGATTAAAAAAAGGGTATCAATGGTAAACTAGCTGACATCTACTCCTCACTAAATCACGAACACTCTGAAAGCATAAAGGTACCTTCTTTTCGGGGGGTCGGGTCACTCCCTGTAAAGGAGATGGTGAAAAAACCTCAGTTACACGCAGTCCTTTAGAGACCTTATGTGCTGCACTACTGGATTGTAAAATTAACACATACCTCAATGATGTAAACACTCGTAAATGGTGGGGGTGCCGGCGCACCTAAATTATACGGTGTACGAGTAAGACCGCCTGAAAGAAATAAGAAGACTTCTTAGTACAGCCCTGAACATCTCAGCGTTAAATGAAAATTTTTAAGCGTGTGGAATCCTACCTTCGTTTGTAGGCTTGTGGGTCTTTGATGTGCGCGTAAGAAAGCGGCAGCCGCCGCGCTAGTTAGACAGCTAGAAAAACATAGAGCGGGCGTTTTAGAGGATTATCATTTTGCGCCCGCCCGCTGAAAACAATGTTTATTTCGGGGAACTTACTTCTCTGAAGATGAACTGAAGCGCTGCAACCGGCACCCAAACGATTCTGAGAAACAACTTGGAGCCTTGGGGGCGTGTCTACATGTATTTACCTCAGACCGAGTCCTGGTGTTTCTTGGGATATGTAGTTCAGGTTTGCGTGACTGTGCAATAGGGAAGCATAGAAAGAGTGCAGAAGGGGGCTCGAATAGGAATGTGTTCGCGATAGAGAACCTATTCCCTCGCGCTGTCAATGGTGAGCCTTAGTTGAGAGATGTCAAAAATGCGTGCACTACGGACACATGAGCTGCAGCAAGCGGAGACAGACAATCGCCGCGGACAGAATATTTACAAATTGCTGAATTCGTTTAAGTCGTTCAGTTCAGACATGGCAGTATTGAATCTTAAAATGAGGTAGGCCTCTTTTTGTGCCAGGCGTACGTCCGGGTCCCCACCTGCCCCTGGAATGTTCTTTATACTTGCTAAGATTGTCCATTTGAGGTCATTGGCCGAATGTTCCTTCCTCAGAAAGTGGGACACCAAGGGTGCTGTCAAGACTTTGTTATTGATCCTAGATCTGTGCTGGATAATGCGTTGGCGCACTTCTTGGGTTGTTTTGCCTATATAGACTTTTCCACACGGGCACGTGATGGCATATACTGCATATTTTGTCTTGCAATTTGTGAAGTCATCGTGTTGCCAATGTTTTTTACCATCCGTAAAGAGGGTTCCTTCTGTCGTCAGATTGCACACGGAACATGTGCCGCACTTGTGGTGTCCTTTTACTGGGCCCATATTGAAAAGGGTGCCCTGTACTTCTCTTCTGGTTTTCCCCCGAGTGGACGAGATCTGCTGTCCAATGCTTCGGTTCTTTTTAAGCGCGAACAATGGTTTGCCAATGTCAGGTAGAATTTCTTCAACCAGGTGCCAATTGCTCCGGATGATTTTCTGTACCGGGGTGGTGTGGGGTCCAAAGGTGGACACACATACCATCCGTTCCACTTGTGGTTTTTCCCGTTTCTGCAGGAGATGTTCCCGGGGTGTCCATCTTGCCCTCTGCATGGAGTGTTTCAAAAGTTTGGCCGGATAGCCTCTCACCTTCAGTTTGTTGGTAAGTGCTTCTCCATGGGTGATGAAGTCTTCCGTTCTTGAACAGTTCCGTCTCACCCTAAGATATTGACCATAGGGGAGATTGTTCTTTAAACTTTTGGGGTGGAAACTTGCATAATGTAAGGAATTGTTCTTATCAGTTTTTTTCTGGAAGAGAGTGGACTTCAGACCTTCAGGTGTAGATTTAATCTCCACGTCTAGAAATGGCATAGTTCTGCAGTCGTACGCCAGACTGAATTTAATATCTGGACTACGGTTGTTTAACCACTCATGGAAATCTTCTAGAGACTGTGGTGTACCATTCCAGATACACCACACGTCATCTATATACCTTAGCCACTGCCCTATATGGGCTCTGTACGGGTTGTTATTATACACAAATTTCTCCTCATATTGGGCCATGTATAGTATAGCCATCTCCGGGGCGAAGGGACACCCCATCGCTGATCCCTTGATTTGCAAAAACATTTCATCTTCAAATACAAAGAAATTCTTCTTGAGAGCAAGGGATGCAAAGTTGACGATCAGCTCAGTCGGCACTCTGTGGGGGCGAGGTCTGGAATCGAGATACATTTCGATGACATCTACTTCATCTTGTTGTGGGATTTGAGTATATAGGGACGAAACGTCCATTGTTACCAGGAGCTGAGTACTTGGATCAAATTCTACTCCTTCTACCTTATTTAGAAAATCCATGGTGTCCCGGAGAAAGGAAGGGACTTCGATGGTAAATCCCTTCAAGAACACATCCACAAACTTTGAAATTGGCTCCAACACTGAGTCACATCCCGACACTATTGGACGGCCTGGTGGTACATTTGGATCTTTGTGTACTTTGGGGAGAAAGTACAGATGTGGAGTGCGAGGGAAGCGCTTAACTAGAAATTCTGCTTCCTTAGGGCCAATTATCCCATTCTCTCGAGCTTCTTTCATGGGTGATCTCGGCCGTAGGATCTTGTGTGATACGGCGATACCAGTTGGGATTGTACACATGGCTCCTTCCTTCGGTTTTGTACAGATCTTTGGACCACAGAACCACTGCCCCTCCTTTGTCCGCCGGTCTGATTACCGCTTCCTGCTGGTTTTTCAATGAATCAATGGCTTGTCTTTGATCTTTTGAGAGATTTGCTGGTATAAATCGTCTCTTATTCTCCAACACGTTGAGTGAAGATAACACCTTTTGTTCAAAGGTGATGATGTTCCTCGCCATGTTGTTACTCGGTGGACAAAAGGAGGATTTGTTTCTGAGACCGGACACCTCAATTTGTGGTTGCCTAGTAGAATCTTTGAAGAACCACCTGAGTCGTATTTTTCTGAAGAATTCAATCACCTCCTTCTTCTTCAGAACAAGGTTCCTGAGCGATAAGAATCGCCAACAACCAACAACTAGCGATAATTATCGCTATGTTGGCTTAGCGGCAATATTTTTATCGCCGAGCTGAGGCGATTTTTATCGCTTAGGAACCTTGCTATTATCAAGGTTTATCTCCTAAGCGATAAAAATCGCCGCAATGCATGAATATCGCTGAAAAGTCAGCGATATTCATGCATTACCGAGCTAATGCTCTTAGCCATGTTATCCACCTCCCATTGGATAACATGGCTAAGAACTGCTCAGGGCAGGTGTTAGCTTTTGGAGATATTCGCGCTTAGCGCGAATATCTCCAAATGTTGGTAATAGGAGATAGCGATGTTAGCGACTGTTTTCAGTCGCTAACATCTTGGCATGCCCACTTTCCATATCATTAGTGATAAATATCACTGACATGCAAAGTGGGGCCCAAGATGGTCGCTATCTCCTACTAGCTGTCGCTAACTGGTGTTAGCGACAGCTAGGTAATAGGGAGATAATTTTATCTCCGCTTTCTTGGCTTTTAAAGCCAAAAAAGCGGAGATAAACCCCCTTGATAATATGCCCCAGGGTTCGAGCCCTGGAGGTTCAGGCCCCTAGCCCCTGATGTCATGGGGTCAGCTCTACTCTGGTTTCGCAAACGAGGCCAAGTACAAATCTCGCCATGCTTGAATCATACGCAGGGTCAGTGGAGTTAAGCTGCAGGAAAAGGCCAAAAAATGGGACAGGGTAAAGCACATAACGTGGCAATAAAAGGCACGTCATGCAGCGCACTGTCTGGACATGGGTTATTAACACCGAAATGTAGAAATAAGCAACAGAAGGGTGATTAGTCATATGTCACTGCGTTTTTATTAACTTTTCAATCATTTGAGAAAAACTATAATCATGCGAAAAACGCCACAGCCGCACAATCTCATATTTCCAGTGGCCCTGCTCATGAGGTAATTAGAGTGAGGGGTCACACAGGGAGGTAGTGTGGGGGACAAGACCTCAGAACTCAGCAGCCGGCCTACATATACAATTACATAATGGCCAGCCTTTTGCTGCTAGCCTTTTGCTTATCTTTTAGGGAAAAGTAAATTACTTTATTTTTACAGCAAAACATAATCCTACCTAACATGATGAGAGATACAGGGTTATAAACAGTTGCATTAAACAGGGGAGTGCAAGACCACCCTTTTGCATGGCACCCCTCTCCTTGCCACTGCAGTAGAGTTTCTGTCTCAGCAGCTTCCAACTCCAAACCGAGTATGCAAGGATTGGCCACAGATGCAGATAACTCAAAAGCAGTCTCATTCAATAGCCGAGCAACTCAGTTCAATGTATTTTTCATCCCTTAGTTAAAATGTCTTAGACTGTGCAGAGCTTTGGCCCACTCACATCAATCGATGTCCCTGTATGCGGGCAAAGCCCAGTGTTTACTTGCTCTTGGCTGCGCTGTAGATAAGGCTGTACTGTGGGCAGGGCACACACTGTCACCCTTATTGTGCTGCCCTACTGTACTTCAATAGCCCCTATTCTCAGAGACCTGCATTGATTGCCCATTAATTAAATGCCTATTCTTTAAGATATGGTGTTTGACACAGAAAGCCCTAATCAAAGCCTTACCTACTTATCTGCATTCCAAGATTTGCCTATATCAGCCATCTCAAGCCCTAAGATCTTTGAATAAATATTTTCTACAAATTTCTCGCATTCATATGGTCAAATTTGTCGAGAAGTCATTTTATTACCTGGGGCCACTTTTCTGAAATAAACTTCCATTGTCCGCTCGTTTTTGTGAGCATCGTGCCAAGTTCAAAATGACATGGCTTTTCAATGCTTTTCCTTAATTCTCTGTTGATTACTCTTGCCAATCTACTGTGCCCAGCACTGAGATGCTCCTCTGGGAGTGAGTTGTGCACGATAACAAGTCTAATGTAAAGTAAAGTAATATACTGGTCTCTTAATCGTCCACACTGCAACAGCAGATTTGTTCAGACTTGCTGCTCAGGTCTGGGTGGTCACTAACCCTGGGCGAAGTATTATGCCACGTTCGCGTAGTTTGCGAAGTTTGCGCTACTTCTCAATACGCGAATTGCATGTAGCACCGTTCAAACATGCGTAGCGGTCATTTTTTGCTTGCTCACGGTCCTCAACATCAAGTTGAAGACCGTGAGTGAGCAAAATGACATCCTGGCAAGACTTTTTCCTCGTTCGAGATCAGCAACATCAAGTTGCCGATCGCGAGCATGGAAAATAAACCTCCCGGCGAGAATCTCAAAGCGGGGAGGTCAGGTTTCTCATTGCGAGTGGTCGCGTATGCTCGTGACCGCTCGCGATGAGAAACTACCAGTCCGCGTTGAGAAAGCTGCAGCTTGAGTAGAAATCTACTCGAGTGGCAGAAAACGACCGCTTGCACTGTGCAAGATGCAGTTTGCACTGATTGCACAGTGCGGACAAGCATCCGACACTGTACAATCAGTGCGAACAGCATTTTGCACAGTGCACTGTGCAGTTTGCGTAGCTCGTGTAGTGCTAAGTGCACTTCGCATAGCTATGCGGAGCGAAACTACGCGAACTACGCCCAGGGTTAGTGGTCCCACCAATCTTCGGCAGTGGCAGCTCTCATGGCTTGCTGCAGATGGGTGATAGGATTAGGCAGTGCAGACTCCCAGATAAGTTTTTCACAATGATGTCTCATGGTAGTTGCAGAGTATTGGTCAATCCTCACTACAGGGGCAGTGCAACATTCTTTTTCTCTGCCAGCAACTGCAGTACCAGTATCGCAAGCCTGTAGTTGACGTTAGGCGGGACAGAAATCGTCACTCTGGTGCAATTGTGATATAGTGCAGACATAGCTTGTGGACCCCTTTCCAGGTCGGGCATCCCTACCTCACTATCTTTGTTTGTCAGCTTCCTCTGAATGCTCCACATGTAGGATCATGCTGGACCTTTCCTCCTGGACAGTCTCTTCTCCTTCATTCCACTGAGGAAGTTGGTTCTGGCAGTTGTGGGTTTGTTGATGAGGGAGAGGATCAGCTGGGTGTCATTGGCGTGTGAGACGATGCTGAATCCATGTCTTCCGATGATAACTGTGAGGGGGGCATGTAGGCACTCTCTTCCTTGTTCAAGAAGAATTTGGATATGGAACAAAGTGCGGCGGCTCCCACTGTATACACATTTTCGAGGCAGGTGATATGATCCACTGTATGAAGGCTTCAGAACAGGTTTTTTCTCAAATGTCATTCCCACTCTGCTCTCCAAAAGTGATGGTTCTCACAGCAGGTAGCCATAGAGCTGACTCCAAGGAGTACCCAGAATATGGACACAATAAAGGATGTGATCTCAAAAGCCTTCTTTAAGCTGTAATCAGAGGCAGAAATGGACAGGCCCTTCCTAGAAATGTTCTCGCCTTGAACAACAGAAACTATGTCCCATGCAGTATTTGGCCAAAATATCCAGTTGAACATATCATCTTATAAGAATATTGTTGTCTTTACATTGCAACAGCCAGGATATCGTTGTCTGGAATATCGCAGGTAAAGATTATTGGGCCTTATTATAATGGTGGTCGAAGGAACCTCCATGAGTGCTGCCGGAAATTGTTTATTTAGTTACTCCAGAAGCGGTCATCGCGACTGCAATATTACAATGGGCAAAGATAGACCATTTTTCGTCCACCACAGTGTTTCCAGATCTGCCAGAAATGTTGTTACGCAACAGTGCCAAAGGAAGCCAATAGAGAAAGGCAGACATGCAGGAGGACGTTCCAACCGCCAACAGGTCACGATGCGTCAATCAGGCCTTCGGAACGCAGCGGTAAAACCAGCTCATTGGAGATGGCTGAAGCACAACTACAAAGCGAGAAACTCGAGTCAGAGACACCTCTCCACATTCATGCAGGTCATGGATCCTACCCACAAGCCCTACTGCTGCTCTACCCGATCCACTATCAGCAAAAACGACGCAGTTGTGGACAACAACAGAGGTAAGTCTAAAACATTTCGCTGCATGCAACCCCTTGACAACACACAGAAATCGCTCAGGTATAACTTACCTGTCAACATCAGACACCCTGATGGACACAGGAATATATACCACACCTAAAGTACCAATCCCTCACTTGAAGGTATATTGTCACCTCAGCAACGACAAACCCACCTCTATAAAAATGATACCACTTAGCATGGTCGTGACTGTCACGTCATAGCAGCGGTGAAGTGGTGGCCTAAATTGCCCACATGGATGTAGATGTTCAGCACATGATTCCAGGCTAGCAAGATCCTTATATCATCCTCCAGCCCACACCCAATCAAAATGAGCCTCCAATTAGCACAACATAGCTGCAGTAAGGAGTGATGTGCAGGTACAGTGTCTATAGTGACATCTCAGTAGGCTTATTGTAAAATGGATTACAACAGGAGTGACGGCTGAGGCAAGAGTCACCTGAAAGGGACAATGGCAATCATTGCAGTCAAATCAGGGTTAGACCAGATCCAAGGAGGAATAGAGGAGGCAAGAGCAAACAGGACGTGTTTGAGGAGTTCACAGTAGTACAATAAGGAATTGGATGAGCCAGAGAACAAAGGCAGAGGACATATTAAGAGAGCTACCACTGCCACATAATCACAGTTCAGCCCACACCCTAAGCAGACATTGACAGGCTCATCACATACAATGGCAGACCATACCACATAATGACAGGTCATACCGTGCAACACTGTTTAAAATGTTTTACTTAAAGTAAACACCAGTGTGTTGAATGTTAGGCAAGATGGCCGCCGACAGTCCGTAGGGGGTAGCTGCACTCGGCCACTCTCCTACAAATCCAGCTTTCTTCATCATTATTAATCACCCTGGCATGGCTCAGTTTCTTGGAAGTAACCCTTTCACAATGACCGCGAGGATTCCCTAGATGGGGATAAGAAGGACAAGAAGGAGCTATGAGCTATGAGGTTGTTTGGTTGACTGCACTGGTGGAGAGAGACACATGCTGGCTGAAAAATTGAACGAGGTGGGCATATTAAGTGCATCCTCTGCAACATCTGCACCCACATCAAGAGACAGTTGGCATGCGGGGCTGACTAGGGCATTTTCTAAGGCGTTATCGAAGGTGATCTCAAACGCTAAAGAGCGGTGCCAAAAAGCTTGGAGGTCTGTCAAACGTGTAATGGCCCCTAAAGTGCCGAGGACTACCCAGAGGCAGAGAAGAGAAGAAGAAGAAGCGGAGCCATTCAGTGATCCTGGGACCCCAACTGCGAAGTTACAAACAAAGGCACAACAAAGGGCGCAGACACGAAGAGAGGCAGCTAAAAGAAGAGAAGAAGAGCGTCTCTTAGCAAGCTTGAAGCGAAAAGAGGAGAGACGCAGGGACTTGCCAGCGCTCGATACTGCAACAGAAGCCATACTGCGACAGCCTCTGATCTTCGAGTCGTTTCAGGCAAAAGGATCATCGCCATTTTCATCTCCATCTGCATCAACATTAACAGGCATAGCAAAACTACCTGCATTACCGATATTAGCATATCTCGAGGGCGCCGACATGGAGTCCGCGGCGCTGGAAACCGGGACTGCTGTAGGAGCAGGCTTGGAACAGAGGGGGCATGGGTCCGGTTACGTGGGGGCACAGGATGTTCCAGTAGAAGCAGATGCAGTTGCAGTTGCAGAGGCAGCCAGAGCCCTCGCGACCCAGCAGGTACTTGGCAGCGGATCGAGCGGAGCTGAGAGCGGACTGACTGAGATGCCTTCACTCGCTTTGACACAGGGGGCTGAGACTTCCGCTAATGCGTACACGGAGGCACAAACAGAGGCTGCAGAGAATATAGCAGATAAAGCGGACAAAGCGAGGAATAATCCTTCAGCGCTTGAAGTAGGGGAAGCATACTTAGCATCGACATCGGCGCTCACTGGAGTCCCCACGCGGCGGGAGATGGAGGCAGAGGCAGAGGCAGAGGCTGGGGCTTGGGCTGGAGCGGAGGTGGGAAACAAGCACGACAATCCTGCTCCGACTGAGGTTACAGAGCATCTGAGCCGGGGAGCTTTTGTAGGCGGAGAGCCCGGCAGAGGAAGAGGCGGAGACCCTTGTGGGGGCGGGGCTAATTTTCCAGAAGCAAAGAATGCAAAGAATGTGGAGCTGGAGGTTATTCCTCACAAGGAAGGAGGCAGCGCCAGTATCGGAGGTGGTGGCGGATACAATGAGCGCAGAGCAACGCCAGGTAATGGGGGCGCAGATGGACTGGATGGGTTAAACAACAGACACATGGGGCACATTGAAGGAAATGAAACTGTAGTAGTAAGAGAGATTAACAAAGAAAATAACAAGGAAAATAAGGAAAAAGCGACGTCTGAAGGTGGTGCTAAATGTAATAAAAGGGATGCTACAAACTCTAGGAATAATAATTTAGAGGATCTCACTAAAGTGCCCAGAACAGCGCTAGAAGTTCCCGAGCCCACAAAAGCTACAAAAGGACAAGAAGGGTGCGAGACTCACGAGGCTACTATTAGCACCACAATAGGATTAAATGGTATCGGTATTGACACAAATAAATCGCAAATGTCACAAAAGGCAGAGGCAGAGGCAGCTAATCGAGGAGCAATTCCCAAGAAAAAGAAAAAGAGCAAGAACAAGATTAGATGTAACAGCCAAACAAAAAATGTATCTCTGCTAAAAACGCCACTGAATAACGAGGATAATGAGGGTAGTAACGATACTGACAATACCGAGTTGTTGGAGGAGGAGGAGAAGGAGGAGGAGGAGAGCGAGGAAGAGGAGGAGGGAGAAGGGTCAGACTCGTTTTCTACTACCTCTGCGGAGATGGAAGACTATGTAACGAGCGACTCACAAGAGACGGACGATCTTCTATGCTCGATGAAGGGGAAGGTAAAAAAAGATCCACAATTCAAAAATGAAAGCAAAACCCACAAGGACAAGGGTAAATACAGAGGCAGATTCCTAGGAAGTAAAAATAGTGAGAGCACAAGTAGGAGTATGAAGGGAAAGTCGCCGGCAAGAGAAATATCCAATACAATTGAGGGTGCTGAAGCTGACCCGAACAAGGACAGATTCGACATCCTACTTGCCACAATGAAACAAATTCAAGGAGAAGCACGACAGGAAAGTCAAAGAGCCAAGCGTGCTAATAAAAAAATACAGAGATCTCTTCATAATTTAAAGGACATGTACTCTGAAGTAACAGGTAGACTAGCGGAGGTAGAACAGAGAACTGGCAAAATGGAGGACGATATGGCAGAGATTCAGGAATTCAGACAGACCCAGGGAAAAACGGAATCTGATATTTTATGGAAACTGGAAGATTTCGAAAATCGCCAGAGGAGAAATAATATAAGACTTTTAGGAGTGGAAGAAGGCAAGGAAGGGAGTGACGCGAGAGCCTTTGTTGTAGAGCTGCTGAAAGGTGCGTTCCCAGAAATGGACACATGGGATTGGGATAAAGAAGTGCAACGGGCGCACCGCTTCCCACTAGTACAGAAAAAAGGCAATGCTGGTTCAAGATCAAGGGCAATTCTTGTCTATGTAGGAAATTATTTGCTAAGGGAGGAAGTGATTATGAAAGCTAAACCTACTAAGAAACGCACATACAAAGACACAACCTTCTTTGCTCGCCCAGACTTTTGCCACACAACAGTTGAGCGAAGATGGCGGATGCGGCAACTCATAGTCCCATTTCAGAATCTAGGCTGTGAAGTTTATTTACTGTTCCCGTCTCGCTTGAGGGTGGGGCTGAATGGACAGTTCAGAACTTTTTTCTCGGAAATTGTTGCTCAAGAATACCTGACTTACCTTCGAGAAGAAAGAAGACGTAGAGAACAAAATGGACAATTGGATCGCACGGATAGTACAAAACAAGTAGCTTCTATCTCAAAGAGATAACTGAGCCTTTTTCTATTTCTTTTTTTTCTCTTTTTCGATGTGATTATACTCAGAGAATGATCCAGCACGGGGGGTGGTCGGGTAAGACTCCCCTGGGAGGACACGGCTGTCACATATAGGTCAGGATTGACCTATTTGCCAGTAAGGGAAAGGGTGGGGTGGGAGGGGAAAGAGGAGGGGGAGGGGGGTGGGAACCACACGGGGAACAGGGCACGGCAGGGGAAAAAATAGAGGGGAAAAAGTTAAAAAAAAATATATTTCTTGGTCAAAGGGAACAGGCGGGGGTGAGAAAAATGAAGGGTAGTAATACAATATGCAACGCTGATCAAAAGTTAACAAAATGGTGGATCACTATGCAGATAATGTATAGCAGAGAGGACAGAAGGGAAGGAAAATGGAAGAACATCGATAATGGGGATTAGAATTGTAACATGGAATGTTTGTGGGTTAAACGACCCCCAAAAAAGAGCGAAAGTAGCATTAATGCTGAAGCAAATGAATCTAGACTTTGTATATATCCAGGAAACGCATATATTAACAACACAAGCTTATGTTCTGTCACAGTTAGGATTTAAGGTACTAGTTTACTCAAGCCAAGGGGTAAAAAAAAGAGGAGTAGCTATCCTAGCTAGGAACAATAACGTTCTAATTAGAAAAAAAGCACAAGATAAATGGGGGAGATGGGCTATGGTTGAGTGCTGGATAGATGGAGGGTGGAAAACACTGGTAAATGTATATGGATCAACAGAGGACGATCCTGATATATTTCAATTCCTTGATGTTGAATTAGCAACCTGGGCACCAAATATTATATTGGGAGGTGATCTTAATATTAATGGTGCAGATGGATTAGGACTGGGTTCTTTTGGAAAGTATGGCGGTAGGAAAAAAAAAGTATTTCAGGCGCTACACAGTCTGGTATTAAATAATGCTCTTTCAGACGTATGGGGGAAAAAAATATTGGATAATAAAGGGTACACATATTACTCTGCACCGCACCAAACATGTGCAAGACTAGACTATTTTTTTATCTCAAGTACAAGTATTTCCGACTCAAAGATTGAAAGGCTGCCACGGATCTTAAGCGACCATAATCCTCTAGTACTTACTATAACATCAAAAATAAGCACTAGACAACACACGAACTGGACTTTTGAAAGAGAGCTACTGAAAGATGAGAAATATATAGAATATATGAATAAATGGATTACTGAATTTTTCTCGTTCAACAAAGATACAGCAGAAATAGGAGTTGTCTGGGACACATTTAAGGCTGGAGTACGAGGTGAAACGATGAGTTATAATTCTCATAAAAGGAAACAAGCTCAGCTGAGGAATCTAGAATTAGCCTCGAATGTCTTGAAGGCAGAAGAAAATCTAGAAAAAGGTGTGGTGTCGGGGCGGGACATTGAAAAAGCATGGGTAGAACTAGTAAAAGCCAAAGGTGAGGCAGAGGGTGAAATTGCTAGTAAAGCGGCGAAAATGTACGACACAAAAAGGGAGAAGTGTTATGAGCTGAGTGAGTCAGTAGGCAGGATACTGGCTACTAGAGCAAGACAACAAGAATCTGTAGGCACAGTGAGGGAAATCAAGGATGCAGCGGGTATGATACATACAGACTCGACTAAAATAAGAGAAGTTTTTAGAATATTTTACGAGAAGCTATATGATGATGAATTACACGGGCGTGACCCGCTAAAAGATAAGGAAGAAATGAGGGAGTACCTCCAGGATATCTCTGTAGATCTAATAGAGGAAGAAGAAGCAAATGGGTTGGAAGTAGAATTGCAGCTAGAAGAAATAAAGCAGGCAATATGGAACCTACCCTCTGGTAAAGCAGCAGGCCCAGATCAAATTCCCATCGAATTTTATAAAGTATTCTGGGATTGCTTGAGAGAAGAAATGGTGAAGGTGATGCAAGGCGCACAACTGGGGATAACATCGCCTAAATCATGGGGGGGTGCAGAAGTGGTCGTAATATTAAAAAAGGATAAAAAACCGGAGGATCCAGGCTCCTATAGGCCTATAACCCTACTTAATGCAGACGCAAAAGTCTTCTCTAAAGCCTTAGCATCAAGGCTGGCAAGAATTATAGATAAAATCGTGAGCAGTTGTCAGCATGGTTTTATACCAGGGAGAGGAACCACCCATCATATACGGAAGGCAATAACCTTATTTGACGTTGCGGCAGTCACAGGGGATCCGATCGCTGTGATGTTACTCGATGCAGAAAAGGCATTCGATCGGGTCTCTTGGAGATACCTCTGGTACGCTCTAGCTAGAACGGGAATTAAACAGGGCTTTATCAAAGCCATACAAACTCTGTACTTAGAACCGGTAGCGACACTACGAGTGAACAGTGGGAACACAGGAAAATTTTTTATAAAAAGAGGTACCAGACAAGGGTGCCCTTGTTCACCCTTACTGTTCGCTATATATATGGACCCACTCATACGTAAAATAGAGGCATCAGCGATGATAACACCAGTTACAACGCTTATCGGGCAATGCAAAATTTTAGCCTACGCAGATGATATCGCTGTTATTTCTCCAAACCCATCTGAAGCTATAGAACATCTTGAGCTTGAGGCGACGAAATTTGGAAGTATCTCGGGATACAAGTTAAATACAACAAAAACACAGATAATTAAAAATTCGTATACTCCATGTTTAGATAATCGAGTAACACAAGAAGGTAAATATCTAGGGGTTATAATAATGGCAGACTTGGATAACTTAGTGGAAAGGAACATCTCCCCTTTAATGAAGAAAGTGGAAAAGGACCTGGATAGATGGGATAATTTGCATTTATCAATAGTGGGAAGATCTAATATAGTAAAAATGATTATCCTTCCAAAATTTCTATATCTTTTTAGGGCAATACCGCTTTTGTTCGAAAATAAAATATTTAAGAAATTAGAGAATATACTAAATAGATTTCTCTGGGCAAAAGGTAAAACGAGAAGGGCTCTCAGATATATGACACTGCCAAGAGAAAGGGGAGGCTGGGGGGTCCCAGATTTAAAATTCTATTACTGGGCGGCAGCTTTACAGAACATGGCTGGCCTAATGGGAGGTGAACAGGGCAGTGGAGGGGAGGAGTGGAGCGATTATGGATCATTAGCAATCTATGGCCTAACTCTGGGAACGGAAGTGAAGGATGTTCTTCTAAAATTCACAGAGCCTAGCTATTACAAGAGGACAAAGTTCAAGATAATAATTGCAGCATTTGAAATATGGAAAAGTTTTTCCAAAAAAATTGGCTTGGGAAAATTTAATTCTTATACGAGATTGTTACATAATCCAACCCTTCCACAAGATATTTTTTCGGGATCCGTAATGGTAGAGTGGGAAAATAGGGGAATCAGAAGTATTGGAGATATTAGGGGGGAACATTGTTTTCTACAATTCAAAGATCTGCAGGATAGATACAACCTAGAAACAAGGCAGTTCTTTAAATTTTTGCAGATCAGGAGTTTCCTCCTGGCAAAGAAAGGTGGTGTTTTGGGATTCAGGCGGAATGCTATAATGGAAATTATTCGGAAAGGAGAGGATTGCACAATTAAAAGAT
Organism: Lissotriton vulgaris; assembly: GCF_964263255.1. Taxonomy (NCBI): domain Eukaryota; kingdom Metazoa; phylum Chordata; class Amphibia; order Caudata; family Salamandridae; genus Lissotriton; species Lissotriton vulgaris. Next base: position 417,444,263 of record NC_141689.1, on the reverse strand, counting down.
TGTATGCTGAATTGATGAAAGTAAAACAAGATGATCATCAAAAGTGGAGTGAAAAATGGAGGGATAATCTTACAATTAGTTATGAAAGCTTTGGAATCTCACTAGAAATGGGGAAATCATTATTATGTGCAGCACCATTACAGGCTCAGCACTATAAAACACTTTACCACCTGTACTATACACCGGCTAAAATAGCTCAATGGGGAGGCTTAGTGGGCATTACATGCTATAGGTGTGGGAGCTCGGATGCTGACTTGGAACATGTATTTGCTCTATGTCCCCGCTTAGATTGGTTTAAAAAAGAAATTGAAAGTTTCATAAGTAACATTGTAGAAAGCGAAGTTGTTCTAACTCCAGGAACTATCCTATTAGGAGTAAATCTTGAGGATACACGCTCTTTTCGTGGTAGGGAATTTTTGTTTGTTGCTATGGCTATTATGAGACTATGTATAGCCTCTGCATGGATAGATCCTGTACCACCTACCTTCCATAAATGGCTGGCTAAGTTACTAATAATGCATAAAATTGAGAGAGTGATATATGCAAGGAAGGGAAAAAAGGGTAGGAAGCTGGGCGATATAATATGGGATCCTATAACTCGATGGAAGGAAGTATAATAAGGAGAAATGTTGGATCGCCTGTGGATAAGAGATATTAACTTGGTGCAAATACAATCTTGAGGTTGATCAATATGAAAACACATGTTGCATCTATTAATGGTATTTTTTATGACCTAATTTGTGTTTGAATCTAACTTTTGTAATACTACCCTCACCCGCTGATGATTTAGTCATTGTTTTTCTTTTATTTTTGCTTATGAATTAGTGGCATATACTTTTCCTCCTCCAATTTATGGTTTGTATTAAGGATGCCGTGCTTTGTAAATAAATGCAAAAATATTTCAATAAAAAGATTTAAAAAAAAAAAAAATAAAGTAAACACCAGTGTGTATTTGTCTCATTTGTGTACGGCTACACTAAATGCCACCATGTGAGTATGTCCTGTACATCAATAAGACTGAGTACCCTGCCACTCCACTGAACTCCTCCAAATCATCACTCCACCTCTCCAAATGTAGCACCAACTAGAAAACATTGAATTAATGGCAAAGTGTCATGAAGAGGCCATCCTCATAGCAGTAAACTCCGACCTAATAAGACCCATGACAAACCTCCTCTTCCACACACCTGCCTTCCATTTATGTAAATAAAAGTGAGTAATTGAATACATTAAGAGTCATTGTGCATATTACAAACCTTGGAACTGGCCAGTCTGCATGTCAATGCTTTGATACAGCTCACAAACCCTTACTTTGCCTCCTCCACAAACTATAAGTCGCCAACACTGTATGAGAACAAGTAAAGTATCCAAAAGTGGAGGGAACAGTGTAGGAAATGTATGGAAAATGAGTGGTAGCATATGTTCATGGAATGTAAGAGGTCTCACATATGACACTATACTTAGGACATCAGTTAATCCATGTGAGGCACAGAGGTTCTAATAGTATGAAAGATATCATCAAAGCAGTATCACTGTGATCCAGCAATGCAAGTAAGGCATTGGACCAGAATGAGATGGCCTGTCATTAGGCATACAGTGACCCGCACTTTATTTGTCTTAACTAATATGTCATGTGTATGCCACTGCAATACCACTCATGCCTCACAGTAACCTTCCCTGACAGTCAAACCTAATAATAACCTTCACTATTACCAATCACCTACCCATCTACCACCTTCCCTGCTCTACACCTAGGACAATCTCTGATAAATGTGCAAATGTACTCCAATGAGTTAAATTATTATTATTATTATTATTAAAGGCTTTTATATCGCGCTCTATTACTAAAAAAATAGTATCCTGGCGCGTTGAAGGCAGAACAGTTTGGGAGAGGACTAATATCTAATAACAGAACATAAAAGAAAAGGGCAAATTTAAACTATTGTATTAAAAAGGTGAGTTTTTAGTCCTTTCTTAAAAACATTGAGAGTCGATGCAGTTTTTAGGTGAAGGGGAAGAGTGTTCCAGGATTTTGCTGCTCTTACCGAAATTGATTGGCCGCCGAGTCTACAGTATTTAAATTTGGGGACGGACATTTGGTACAGGTTGGCCGATCGCAGAGGGCGATTAGGGACATACAAACAGAACCTTTTCCTCAAGTAGGTAGGGCCAGTTTGATGAATAGCTCGGTAGGCCAGCACTAGAATTTTGAACTGAATCCTGAGGGCAACTGGAAGCCAGTGGAGAGCACATAGCAGGGGGTGAGCACTGGAACGCCTAGGAACATTGAACAAGAGTCTGGCCGCGGCGTTCTGAATGACCTGGAGGCGGTGAATCAAGTATGCCGGTAATCCACCGAACAGTCCATTCGAGTAATCCAACCTAGAGAGAATCAAGGCACGAATAACAGTCTCTTTAGCTTCTTTCGGCAGGAGAGGGAAGAACCTACGAAGAGTTTTTAGGGTAGCAAAACAAACCCCCGTGAGTTTCTTTATATGGTCCTCAAACTTAAGGTTCTTACCGAACCAAACTCCTAAGTTTTTTACTGGGCCAGATGTGGCTTTTGGTGGGGGTAGGTCGGCAGGCCAGAGACGCTCATTAAAGTCCTCAGGAAAAGAGCCGTACAACAGGATCTCAGATTTACTTTCGTTGCATTTTAGCTGGGCATGTGCTAACCATTGAAAGACAGAGGACAAACAATGTTGGGCCACCGACGTATCTAAATTATCTCTGGACCAGGTAAACAAAAGCTGTGTGTCGTCGGCGTATGCCATAATTTTAGCCCCCAACTGTTCAGCAAGGTAAATCAGAGGGGTAAGATAAATATTAAAAAGTAGAGGACTTAAGATGGACCCCTGGGGAACACCTGTAGAAAGTAATTTAGGGGTGGAGGCAAAAGGAGGCAGCCAAATTTGTTGTGTGCGGTTATTTAAAAATGAAGTTAACCAATCAAGTGCAGGACCGGTAACACCAATATCGGCTAGTCTGGCGAGTAGGAGGGAGTGAGGCACCGTATCGAAGGCAGCAGAGAGCTACCACTCACTAAATGGTAACCAGGTATATACCAGGGCGCTCAACAAGATCAGGGAAAGTACAATTTGCTAAGTCTCCAGTGGTGCTCCAAGGGGAAGAGGGGTTGGTTACCATACAACCCCACCACAATCCACAGATGCAGATAACAAATAACAAAAAGTCTTCCCCGAGCACTCAATTCAAAATAGTTAATTAGTGTCCATATATGAAAGTCTTTCTCCAATTCATTTAAAAAAAAAAATGTTATTCATCATCATCAAACAAAAGACATTTCATTATTCAATTGTTTCCGCCAATTTATAGATCACAATCTTGTATAAGTAGAAAAAATACATAAGAGGAAATATTACAATATATCTCTACTTGATTAAACAACATACTTTGATAACTAAGCAAATTATCCATTTGCAATTAGGCTACAGAAAAGAAGAGAGAGAGAAGAGAGTAAGAGGGAGATAAGAGAGAGGAAAAGCAAGGGAGGAATATAGTCTTCTAACCATTTTCGAGCCTTTGTTTCCAATCAGTTATAGGGGCCCATATCCATTTCCCCAATTGCTTTATCTTCCAACCCTTTTTATCATACATCGCTTTTTCTAATACATATACCGCTAGTAACCGTGATAGCCATTGTTGGAATGTTGGCGGATTTCGATCTTTCCACATTGTTACGATACATAACCGACTTAGAGTCATTGCTAAGTATACAAATTCATTTTGAGGTATTTCTACGCCGTCCCTGGTTAACCCTAGAACCATAACTTCATTTGTTATACTAATTTTAATCCCTAATTCTCTATCAAAACATTTCTCTATTGAATTTTTAAATGGGTCCAGGGCTGGACATGCCGCAAACATATGTATAGTGTCTGCCTGAGTTGCTTGGCATCTAGGGCAGACAACCCCCATTATTCCGCCCCATTGAGCAATTCTGTGTGGTGTATAAGCATGGGCGAATTTTGCGAATTGGCAATTCCCGAATTTGCGGATTTGCGAATTGGCAATCCGCAAAATTCGCAAATTCGCGCGAATTTGCGGATTTTTTTATTTTTGCGTGTTCGCGGGAGTTCGCGAAGCGCTTTGCGTGTTCGCGGGTGTTCGCGAGGCGCTTTGCAATTTCGCTGTTTTTTTTTTTTGCCTGCTTAATCACTGCCACCCTCTCGTTTTTTATGCCCATCTGCCCTCTGTACCTCTTGTTTCTGTGCCCTTCTGCCCTCTGCCCCACTCAGTTTTTGTCCCCTTCTGCCCTCTGTCCCACTTTTGTGCCCTTCTGCCCTCAGCCCCACTTAGAATGGTGCCAGCAAGCTGCCAGCGCCATTCTAAAATAGCTAGAAATAGCTTCAACAGGAAGCACTAATAGATAAAGTAAAGCAGGTGCTCCAGTTGAAGGTCAAATTAAGTTACACAATCATTAATCACCCCAAGTTTGGGGTGATTAATGATTGTATAACTGAATTTGAGCAGCACCTGCTTTACTTTATCTATTAGAGCTTCCTGTTGATGCTGACTTTTGTAACTATTTTAGAATGGCTCTGGCAGCTTGCCGGCGCCATTCTAAAAGAGTTACAAAAGTCAGCTAGAACTTTTGACCCAATCCCTTCCGTTCGCGGATTTTCGTTCGCGGATTTTGCGGGAAATTCGCGAATCTCGCGGATTGAGAATTTACCGAAAATCTGTGAAATCCGCGAGCGGAACGGATTTTCCGCTCATGCTTAGTGGTGTATAATAAAGCTCAAACAGGGTCTTATATTGCTGAGCTTGTAGATTGGTTACTCTTAACACTGAATTTAACAGCTGGAGCGATTTTTCAACCTCATTACCAGATAAGTTTAACTTGGTATTCCATTTTAGTGCGGCCCTTCCACAATCATCCTCCTTAAGCTGACTCAGTTCCCCGTAGATCTGGGATATCGAACAACCCTTCTTATCTCTTAAAAATTCCATAATTTCCTCTCTCTTATAGTTGAGGTCCCATCCCTGTTTTTTTACCAATGCTGATCTTATTTGTAGATACTTAAAAAAGTCTCTACGATCTAAGTTATATAGCTGCTGTAGATGGTCGAATGTCATAAGGCCTGTCATATCTATGAGGTCCCCAATAGTTTTTACTCCCAGTGTATCCCATCTCTATATTACTTGGTCATGAAATATCGCCGGTAGGAGTTGATTCTTAAATAAAGGCGTATAATAATTCATCCTCCCCATTTTTATTTTCTTCCTGAGAGTGGACCTGATTGATATTGCTGGTCCGAGGGTCTTGAACTTAACTTTTTTATAGTAACTAGCTTCGTTAAATGTGAGGAGCCACTTGTTAGAACCCTTAATTAATAACTCATATATGTCAGGGACACTTTCCCCCCTCTCCACTGGTCCTCCATACTCCCGCCCACTAGCCCTCTAATATACTGCAGGACAGTCGCCCAATAGTAGGCCTTGAAGTCGGGAACCGCAAGGCCTCCTCGTTCCCTTGGTACTGACAGGAATTTTAATGCTCGCCGTGTTCTACCCTTGGCCCAGATAAAGCGATTTGTGACTCCCTCTATTTCACTAAACCAATTATTATTAAATTTCAGTGGAATGGTTCGAAACAAATATAGTATTTTAGGCAGAAATGGCATTTATATCAAGTTACAACGACCAATTATTGTTAGTGCAAATTGTTTAATCTGTGTAAGTCCCTTTTGGCTTTTTTAATCATTGGTCCCAGGTTCATTTCGACTACCTTAGAGAGATCTGAAGTTATTGTTATCCCTAGATAAACTGCAGAGTCTGTTCTTCTTTGATCAACCATCGCTATCTTTTTATTAATTACAATTTGGGTTTTGCTCTGATTTAATTTATAGCCCGAGAGCGCCCCGTATAGGTTTGCTTCTCTTTCTATTTCAGCAGATGTTACAGCTAGATCGTCGGCATAGCCTAAGAGTTTTGTTTCGAATCCATTCAGCACGATTGGTACAATGTTCTCATTTAGCTCTATCTTTCTAATAAAGGCGTCTATGTAAAAGGCAAAGAGCAGCGGGGAGCAGGGGCACCCTTGCCTAGTTCCCCGTCCAATATTTATAGTCCCGCTCTGCTCTCCCATTACCCTAAGTCTTATTGTCTGGTTCTTATATAAGGCACTTGGGGCCCGATGTAGGTAAACGCGATTTTCCGATTTCAAAATACCGAGGCGGGCCGAATCGGTATTCTGAAATCGGAAAACGAGATGTAGGGAAAAAAAAACGAATGAATACCGAATCGGTCGGCATCGGTAATGAGATTCGGTACGTTCCGATTCTGCTCGGTCCGAATCGGAAAGTACCGAATCGGCCAACAACGAATCGGAAATCACCGAATCGGCTACCACCGAATCGGAGATTCACGATTCGGCGAATACCGATTCGGTAAAAGCCGATTCGGTAAAATCCGATTCGGCAATCATAGATTCGTAGCCATGAAAACACACCCATGGCGAAAAAGCCCATAGGAATGCATTGAATGAACCGAATCGGCTTTTACCGATTCGGATAATACCGAATCGGATTTTACCGATTCGGATATTACCGAATCGGTAAAAGCCGATTCGGCAATAGGCGATTCAGCCAATGAGGTGGCTCCCCCTCCCCCACCCAAACAGGGAGTGGCAACCCTGGCAGGTGCAGCTAATTAAGAAGTTTCTGGAAAGCCTGCCTGAGCCCAACACTCACAGTTAGCAGCAGTGGGAGAAGGAGGTTGCCAACTGAACTGGAGAACATGGCAGAGCAGTCTGAAAGCCAGAAGTCCTCCCAGAAGAGGAAGCCCAAGTTCACCACCACCGAACTTCAGGTGCTGGTCGAGGAGGTGGTGAGGGTGCACCGCCAGCTGTTTGGCAAGCTGTCCCTCAACGTGCCAGACAGCACCAAGAGGAGAATCTGGGCCGACATCGCCCAGAAGGTGAATGCTGCGGGTGTCACCCCCAGGTCCATAGAGGAACTGAAAAAGAGGTTTTATGACATCCGCAGCCTCACGAAGAGGAAGCTGGCTGACATACAGAGGCAGGCTGGACACACTGGAGGAGGCACGAACCCGGCGCCACCCCTCACCGAGCTGGAGGAACTGGTCTCCAGCACCATTGAGAGGGAGAGTGTCGTTGGAATCGGGACCCTGGACAGCTCTGCGAGAGCTACAGCTACAGGTAAGAAGCATGCGCATCATGACACACCCTACCAGACACCTCCCCATTAGACACAATGCATAGGCAAACCCCAGCACTGTACTGTCACCAACATACAAGAGACAAGCATCATGGTACATGTAGTCAGCAGAAGTTAGCCAAATATGTCAGTGCAGAATCACAAGACAGGAAACAGTGTCACACAGTGTAAGGAGATGCAAGGACATGTGGAATGCCATAATTGTACTGACTGTAATACATCGGCACTCAGTTTACAAATGCTTCTTTGTACCTAGGGGCCCCATCAGGCGGAACAACAGTGACAGCAGAGGGAGCAGCAACGTCCAACACTGCAGTCGCAGGGCCGAGCACCAGCCAGGCTGGCCAGGAGGAGGAGGAGGAAGGAGACACCACAGGGCTAGGTATGGAGGGAGTCCTGGTCATTGACTTCCAAGCAGTGCACTCCCCAGTACTGCCCAGCACACCCCCCTTGCAATTCTCCCCAGAAAACTCCCCTACAAGGCACACCATTCCGCCTACACCAGCTCCTGCCACAACCGTGGCCTTGCCACCTGTTCAACCTGTCCTGGGAGCAGGGGCTCAGGGACCGGCCAGCTTCACACCCCCACCAGTGGCACCCCAGCCCACTCAGCAGGCTGGAAGCAGCAGTGCCCGACGCCGTGCCATCACCACCACTGCTGCACCAGCACGGGAGGGCAGTGTGTTCCTGGGCCTGGAGGGACAGATGGTTAAAATCCAGAGGCAACAGGCAAGATCCACCATGGCCTGCCAACGCCAGCTCCTGCAGCACAACATGCAGATGGGAGAGTTGGTGAAGGGATTCCAGGCTGTTGTGGAAACCAACAAGGAGGTGGCAGCAGGGTTAGGCAGGCTGACCACTGCCATCACCCACTCATCTGCCAGACAGGAGGAGCATGAGCTGGTGCGCAGGCGGGATGCCCGGGTGCTGAACCGGGCCATGGCCCGCCTTGCAGCGGCGACGGCACAACTGTGCCATCGCAGCTCCAACCAGGAATCTGTGCTTAGTCAGCATACGGCTGAGCTCACTAGGGGGATGGCCAGGATCACCACGGCTATGGAGGCCATGATAATTTCAAACACCGCCTCCAATCCTGCCCTGGACCTGGGTGATGCTGGAGACAGCAGCAGCCGCAGCAGCCCGGCCAGCGCTGCGTCTGAGCCACGGAGGAGCACCAGGCGATCCGCTGATGCTGCTGGGCATTCAGAGGGGGCTGAGGGACACCCCAGTGGGTCTGGCAAGCGGGCAAAAAAATAGCCAGGCAAGGGCGGATGAGGCAACCAGAACCCTGGACTTTATTTGATTTTACATACTCCATTTTTTGATGCACATCAGTGCTGTAACTGTGGTGCAACACTATTAAAATTTGTTTTTTGCAACCAACATTTAGCTGTCTTTGCATCTGTACTCAGTCAGAAATAGTTCTCAGTGATCTCCTCACGTCTGTATCTGCCATCACTTGGCGTACACACCCCAGCTGGCTGTGTCAGTGGCACAGCTTCGTCGTCGTCATAGTCCTCGTAGTCAGACAACTCCACCTCAGTGCCCTTCTTGACCGCAAGGTTGTGTAACATTGCACATACAGCTATGATCTTGCAGCAGGTGATGGGGGTATACTGCCTTGCACCTCCACTCTTGTGCAGGCATCTGAATCTACTTTTCCAGATGCCAAAGGTCCGTTCAACAACATTCCTTGTGCGTATGTGGGCCCGGTTATACCTCCTTTGGCTGGGTGTGGAGGGGTTGAGGTAGGGGGTGAGTATGAATGAGCGGAGGGCATATGCACTGTCGCCTGGAAGAGAAAGGGGTCACATTAGACACATGCATACATGTATTCCACCTACCTACTATGTGTTATGGGGGTCTGATGATGTGTCTCACCTAGGAGGTATCCTTCTCCAAATTCGCCAGCCATCAGCCGTGCATATATGCCGCTCTGTTGGAATATATAGGAGTCATGGGTACTCCCTGGAAATTTTGCTACCAGGTCTGTGATGGTGCACTTGGCATTGCAGATCACCTGCACGTTGATGGTGTGTGTAGATTTCCGATTGCGGTATATGTATTCGGTGTCCGTTGGTGGGCAAATCGGAATGTGCGTGCCATCTATGCAACCGATGATTTGGGGAAATTGTGCCATCTGGTAGAAGTCAGCTTTAGTTTGTAGCAGTTCTGCGTGGGTTGCAGGGAAAGAGATGTATTGGTCCATCCTGTCTATCATGGCGTCAAGGAATATGTGGAAGAACCTTGACAGGCTGCTCTGGCTCACCCCTCCTGCTGCTGCTACTCCACTTTGATAGCTGCCAGACGCAAGCAGGTGTAGGTTGCATAGCACCTGGACGTGCGCAGGGATGGCGTGTGCCCTTGGGGTGTGGTGGTCCAAGAATGGCTTAAGGTCCCTGATGAGCTCAAGTATGGTGTCAGAGTCCAGCCTGTATCTCTGTAGGATCTCAGCCTCAGTGAGCATGAACAGGGTTATCCTCTGTCTGTAGACCTGTTCATTTCTTAGCCATTCCCTCTGTCCTTCCTGCTGTAGCCGTAGCCGCCTCGCAATGACATAGAAAGCTGCCATCCTGCAAGTTGCAATGCATTTTGGGACTGTTTATATGGGTTGGAGTTGGTTACCACCTGATTGCAATCCATGGTAAATACCGAGTGGATTCTACCGATTTTGAGCCGATTTCGGTGTTTCTGTGCCTCCCTACATCTCCCCAACTGTCGGAATCGGGGAATTTCCCGATCGGAGATTCATACGAATCGGCATGTTTTCCGATTCGGCTCATGTCCGAATCGGTATTTGTACCGATTCGGTAAATGGACCGAATCGGTGATTTTCCGAATCGGTGTCACTAACGAATCGGTAATTGGACCGATTCGGTGATTTTCCGATTCGGTGTCACTAACGAATCGGTAATTGGACCGAATCGGTGATTTTCCGATTCGGTGTCACTAACGAATCGGTAATTGGACCGAATCGGTGATTTTCCGATTCGGTGTCACTAACGAATCGGTAATTGGACCGAATCGGTGATTTTCCGATTCGGTGTCACTAACGATTCGGTACATGGACCGATTCGGTCTTTGCATCCGATTCGGTGTTTTTCCGATTCGTTACATATCCGATTTTCGGTATGTACGTATCGGATTCTTTCCCATTCGGTACTCATTCCGAATCGGTTTTCTATCCGATTCTTTCTGTTTTTGGTTCCCTACATCTCGATGGCTGTTTACCGATCGGTAAGGGCCAAAAATCGGTATTTTCGGCCGTTACCGATCGGTAACGCCCTACCTACATCGGGCCCCTGGAGCCTTGATGCAGACATCGCCTATATTTGCCTTTGCTAATGCCGCCCAAAGGAAACCCCACGAGACCCTATCAAATGCTTTTTCGGCATCTAGCAATATTAGAGCCATAGGGTCTCGTGATGCTGCCGTCCCATCAAACAGCGTGCACACTCTTCTGATGTGGTCAGCAGTTCCCCTGCCCGGGATGAACCCATCTTGTCTGGGGGGATATAATTTTACCTATGACTGAGCTTAATCTATTGGCTAAAATCTTAGAATAAATCTTCGTATCGCTGTTCATCAGACTTATAGGCCTATAAGACCCAGGATCAGTTGAAGGTTTATTCTTTTTCAGGAATACCACCATAGTGGCCTCCCCCCAAGACTCTGGAGGTGCCGCTCCTTTCTGTGTAGACACCATAAGCTGGTAGAGGTCCTCTGCTAAACTGGGTAATTCAATAGTATTCCTCAGTTGGCACAGTTCAGTCTGTATATCCGTGTACTGCATCCATACATAACACAGCTCATATAGTCCGTGTATTCCAAATTAATGTTTATTAATCCAAAATTCAATCCAAAGAAAACAGCAGCCAACATGTGTTTCGTCGTGCATATATCTATCACTTTTGACTTCTTTAGGGCTGCAACCCAAAATAACAATACATAAGCATATTTCTAATACATCTAATTCAACATTGCATCAAATGTCTATTCAAACATAAAGTTCATAGTTCCAACGCAACCATCACCCAGTGCTCTCAGAAAAGAACATAACCAAAATACCTAATAAAGCTACGCCCAAAGTTAGTGCACGTCACTAGTTGCTCTTAAACCCTAAGAATAGCAAAAAAACAACAATATACACATTTACTTAATCCAGTAACTGCGCTCTACTACCAGATATTTTAACTACTAGGTCCTATACCATTGACTTACCAATCCTTGTCACTTGTACCTATAACCTCTTGGATCAGGGATTTAGTTTTAAAGTAGGCAGTCAATAACACAATAACATTTGCACTCATATAATAATCACAGACTCTGGAAAGTTTAAAAATCTTTATCTAAATCTCATCATAAGTCATGATCCACATATTAAAAGCAATAAGACTATCAATAATCAAGATCAGAAATAGTGTATAACTATGCAAAAGATATATTATGTCAAAAATTTAGCAAATGAGATAAAGGGAAGGTAAGAACAAGGAACAAGCTATTATATTTAACAAACTTGCACAATTGTCTAAGGGGTAAAGAAAAGGATCATATGAAATGACACAGTTTAAGCAATTATTCAAAGGGTAGGTAAAAAGAGGGAACATAATATGCAATGACGAAACCAATTTTTAGCATGTAACTATAGAGAAGGTAAGAAATGGAACACACTAATAATCAAATACCACATTTTAATTACTTTAAAAGGGAGGGTGAATTATGAGAAACGTTTTAGGATTCAAGTATAAGGAGGGTAAGAAAAATGGAACATGCTAATAAACTGCAAAATACAAATTTATCATTTACCAAAGGAAGGGTAAGAAACGGAACATATGCAATTAAAGCTTTAGCAAAATTAGGGAGGGTAAAGAAAATGATGCAAAGTATATTAACGATTACCCACACAGATTTATATTTACCTAGAATGGTGTGAAGACCAACCCTGGCCATGGGTCAGTTGAAAGGACAGAAGAACTCCAAAAGTTGCAGTGCCAGTAGGCCAGCAGGTACAGTTCAGAATCAAGACAGGAAAACCCAGATTTGTTTCAGGAACGGACCACCAAAGGTTAAGACCAGCACCCGCAGTTCAGTTGCAACGCCTGCGCTACTCCTTCTCTGCAAGGAATCAGACAAAACTTCGATTGGGTTACAGCATTCACCAGCAAAGTGCTTCGCCAGCACTTCAACTTCCCAGAACCCCGATTGGGTCAGCAAATCTTCTGTCAGAGTGCTCCGCAGCACCACTGCTCTTAATCACCTATTGAGTGCTTTGGGTCAGTGACATGTCAGCTATTCAGACAAGTCGGACAAATTAACTAGCTAAGCCTACTCTAGTTATACTGTTTTCCAGGTCAGTGTACCACCCCCCAGTGTAAGGATCCCCAATTTTGATTGGACAAAAGAGGAGGAAAGGTCGTCACACCACCCCAAATTCTGTTACTTCAGTGTTAAATATTATTTTTTTGTTCCAGCCCATCAATTTTACTTTCACATGACAACTGCATTTCACCTAACAATGGTTGTTCTATTGACAAATACATTTTATGCAATTTAGCTTCTTCTAGCTGGGTCAGATGTCATCTTCCCAGGCGAATCTTGCTGTGACTGTCTTCTGGCTCGATTTCAATGTCAACGAGTTCAGTTCCTGGCCAGACCGGGTCATGCGCAGAAGGACTTTTCAAAATGGAGTAATAGCACCTCCCAGGCCTGAGGATTATGATACATGAAAAGTAAAAGGAAACAGTTTTAGAACACAGAATAAAATGAATACACTGTATACGTGAATTTGTACTCTAAACCCATTATCTTAATTTTAACTATAGCATTAGGATTAGGCAGAACGAACAGCTTAGCAAAAGTAGCAATTCAAGCTTCTCGCATGTGAGAACATAGAGCAGCCATATTAACACTAGTGCGCAGAAGCGACAGTTTCCCTCCAAAGCTGAGAGTACGTCATGTCACGTGAGTATGACAGACGCATGCGCAGTAGAAAATCCTGCGTAGCAGCAGCCATTTTAGGTTCAAGCGTATTAGAATTAGTAAAACACATAAGCAAGCTTCTCTCGGACACCCAATGTCAAGGTAAAAGGGGCAGAATTAATTTGACAAACATGTTTGTTAATTCGTTATCGTTATTCGAGGTTCATGATTAGTCAGTCAGTCAAAATTAACTTTATTTGGTTTATCACAACCCTAAAGTTTACATGTAGAAATGACAATCTAGATTTAAAAAATTAATATTCTTAAAAATATTTGCAGTTTCTAAAAAAGTTCTCTTTCCAGTCCCAACTCTTGGTCTATTAAGCTTTCGAGAGTAAGGTCTCTACTAGAGTCATGAATTTTACTCCACGGCAAATTAAAATGTTCGAAGTGGCACCCATCCAGGTTATTACTGCCTGTCTGCAGGTACGAATTTTTAAGGTATTTAAGACTGATTTCAACAGTTTTTTCTTTCATCTTTTACTGCCTCGCACGTGCACATTAGATGATACAAACTTTCAGTATGGTACCCGCATAGGCGGCTTGTCTTTACTTGCTGTTTGATTTTCTAAGTCGGAATCAGGTCTTTTGAGCAATGGTCGCCCAATCTATATGCCATGAATTTCATTTTTAGAGATAACCGAAAGTGAGCTTCAAGATAAAATTGAGGTTTTAATCTTTTATACGAATTGATTACAATCGATGCATGGCGGCGCTTGGCCAATCTCCTTTTATCTTCCACCAAGGATAGTGATTTTGCATTTATGTTGCAGATTTTATTTAATGATGTTCGTTCCAATTGGCTGTTTCAAACTTCCTCGATATTTAATGTCTCCAGGGCAATTCGCAGGTAATCACCCCAAGTGTTTGGTTCTTTTTGGTCATATTGTATCTTAATTTCCAGCCAACATAGGTTATTCAGTGATCCTATTTCTGATGCTCTAAGTTTCCAGCACCATTTTGCAAAAATTCCTTTCCTATGGTAGTCTTGATTTTGTAGACCAAATTCTAGGCGTATTTGCGCTGTGGATGATCCTTTAAAAAGATTAAAAACTGATTTGTAAACTTTTATCTGTAGTTTGTTTAAAATATCAGTTTCTTTCCCGTGCCATATTTCCAACTCGTAAGACAAGGTTGGTAGCAGTTGAGCTGCCATTACTTTTAAAAGATGTCCATAGGAAGGGCATTGTAATTTCTTTTGGAGCTGTTTGTAGGCAAAGGTGAGCGATTGGGCTTTGGCTGTGATATCCCTTTTTTGGTCCACCAGGGACATGTTTCTGCTCATTTTAATACCCAAATATGTATATGTGGTTATCTCCTCAATTTGTATATTCTTTGCATACCATTTAAATTTTCCTCGGCTTGGGCCCGCTAATCTCACTACCTTGGTTTTTGTTTTGTTAGGTTCCAGGCCTAGAAGGTCAAAATAGTCGATTAGTTTATTTATGACCCTTTGCAGGCCTATCGGGGTTTGGCTTACTACCACGATATCATCCCATATTGCAGAAACTGAATTGGCTCGTTTGCCAATTTTGGCGGATGACCGTTTACGTGTTGCAGGTGGCTGTTTAAATCTGCTAGATATAAGTTGAATAAGCTTGGAGAGAGCACGCAGCCCTGTTTTAGGCCGTTTCTTATATTTATTTGTGATGATATTCTTCTCCCATCTCCAAGCTTTACTTTGGCCCATGTTTCGCTATATAAAGCTATTATAGTGTCTATTAGTTTCTGCGGGAGGCCCCATGATTCCAATTTTTTCCACAGGCGGTCTCGTGGTACTCTATCGAAAGCCGATTTTAGATCGATATAGCATGCCAGTAATCCTGCCTTTTTTTCCTGCTGTTTCTATTAACATCGCCAGTACTGAAAGGTTTGGGATGGAATCCATGACTTGCCTGAAGCCTGTTTGGAACTTTGAAATTATTATTTTTTTATTTGTCCATTTCTGTAGATGGCGTAATATGCAAGATGCAAAAAGCTTTGCCTCTACATCAATGACTGCTATCAGCCTATAATTCCCGGGTTCAATTCTGCTCCCATTTTTATAAATAGGGTGGAAGAGGTTACTGCACCAGGACCGTGGCATCTTGTTGTCACAAAACAGTTGGTTAAAAAGTGCCCAGAATTCAGGGTCTTGTTTAAATAGGGCGTTTGGTAGACCATTGGGACCTGCGGCACCTTCGGCTTTCAATTTTTTTTATCAAAAAGGTTGTTTTTTCACTGTTGTTAATGGGAATAGATCACCAGGTTCCCAGCTGGTTGTTTCTTCTTCCCGTTCATTTTTTTTGTCAGTGAGTACTACACTTCTTAGTTCTTTTCCTTTTGGAGTGTCTTTACTTAATTCTTTGCACTGGAGTTGGTCCGTGTGAATATTGTACAGGCTATCAATATATTGTAGCCATGTTGTTTCACTTATTCCTATGTTCTGCTGGGATCCTATTCATTTTGATAATTTGTTGATTATACCCCAGAATTTGCTGCTGTTTGGTAGTTTACTTGTCCATAGCAGATCTTCCCACAGTTTTTCTGTATGGAGCCTTTTTGCTTTTCTGCATTCTTCTTTATATTCTTTTCTCATTTTCTGTATCTCACTATTGTCTGTTTCCTTTCCCATTCTGTTTATTGCAGCCTTTAGTCTTAATTCTTTAGCAATTTTCCTTTTTATGTCTCTTAACTTGGAGGTATACCAAGGCTCCTTGTTGGGATCATGTGCGCGATTCTCTACTAACTTTGCTGGAAATTTGTCTAGCACAAATGTATGTAAGTTCTCCCAATCTTTTGCCAGTGAATGGGGTTCCAGAACCACTGTGTTCTCTTTGTGCATATACACTGTTTCCATTATCTCATTAATTATGGTTCCTCTCCATTTGAGTTTTCTTAGATTGTATACTTCCGGGATTATGGCTAGTGACGCTGTACTCATTTTTTGTTGAATTTTTAAATTTAGTATGGATTCTTGTGGGAAATGGTCG
This sequence comes from Lissotriton vulgaris, assembly GCF_964263255.1. Taxonomy (NCBI): domain Eukaryota; kingdom Metazoa; phylum Chordata; class Amphibia; order Caudata; family Salamandridae; genus Lissotriton; species Lissotriton vulgaris. The sequence goes on along the minus strand of NC_141689.1, from coordinate 417,428,110 downwards.
CTCTCCGGTCGTGTTAGAATGCCGAACTGATCGACCAGCTGTATGAGGTCTTTGCTAATGATTGTATAATCTATTGTGGAGGTTTTATTTCCATACGAAAAGTTAGTTCTTGCAGGTTGATCTCCCTTCATATTTCCATTTAGTGTCACTAGTCCCAAAGATTCTAGGTTGTTCCATGTTGTTTGGATGTTGCTTTTGTTGCCCTTGGCTCTTGTCAGATTACAATTGAAGTCACCTGTGATGAGCATCTTGTGATATTTATGTGTTATTTGTAATGTTTTTATTATGTTTATAAACTCTGACAGTTTTTTGATTTTTGTATGTTTCTCAGGGTGGATGTATACGTTTAAAACCAGCAACTTCCACCCAACTCCATTTATGGGCTGTTTATTTTCTAATTTTGTGACTTGTATCCAATTTACTCCGGGATCCATTGTCTCTGTCTTCCAATGGAATTCATTTGTTATATATGTAGATAGACCCCCCCTTGGATGTCCATACTTTGCGATCTTTTCCGCCATTACAGGATGTTCTTCATATCCAACAATGTGTTTCCTGAAGGAGGATTATGTCATATTTACTCAAGAAGGAAATAGTCTCTTGATCTTATTCCATTTCTTTGAAACCATGGACATTCCAGGAGCAAATTCTTATTCTTCTCTCACTTTTCTTGCGTACCTCGGTGTTTTGCTCTTGCTCTTTGCAGTCTGAATTTTTTCCATCAGGATCGATGTAAGTTCAATGCATGAGGTATCCAAGACCAATCTTGATCTCCCTCCGGCTGATAGTTTAATTGTCCGGCTTTTGAGCTGTTAAACGTGGGTTCCCTACTAATTTGTTGATTAATTGTCCTGCTTCTTGCTCCTATTAAAATGGAGGGAGTTTTTCCTTTTATGTTTGTAAGTTGGGGTGCCACGTTGTTTAATAGTGGGTGTGGGTACCTTATGGGCATTGGGTATGACAGTATTATGCCCCATGCTGCAAAGACTGCTCTTGTGGAGAAGATAAGCTTGGTTATCTCTTTTGATGCCCATGTTGTGCTACTTACTTCCCAGTCTATCTCTTTAGTCATTTGAACAAATTCTACTGCTATGAGGTCGTTGGATGTTATTACCCTTAATTTGGGAATCTCTCAAAATAGCCGCAATATGTTCCCCCGATTCAGCGTGTCCATTTTACCTTTTGTCTGATATTCTGGCCTGAATATTAATTTGCAACCTGTCTCTATTAAAACCGTTTGGTATTTCTGGTTCTGACTAAATTCACTTGTTTCCTCTACTTGATTCCGAGGGTTATTTTGTCTTAAGCTTTCGACAATGGATGCTTCTAATGGGCTAAACCCTAATGTTGTCGCCGCTTCCTTATGGTGCCATGTTTCTGACTCGACTGTTCTGTGACTCGTGGTGGGCCTCTCAATATCCCTTTGTGTGTTTCCTGAAGATGTATTACATATCCTTCCTTTGTTTCCTACCTTGATTATTAAATTGGTGTTCATACTTATGAATTGCTCTGCTTGAGCCTTGAAACTAATTTCTTTTTTAATTTGATGTACTTGTTTTTCGTCATTTCCCCCAGTGATCAATTTTGTATGATCTAGCGCTTTTAATTCGGCTTGGATTTTTTGTGTTTGAACATTTTCAGGTGGTTTTTCCTGTTTGTGGGCTGATCCCATTTGATTATTTACTGGCTCATCCACTGTACTTTTTATTTTATTTGTTGATTTTATTCCTGCGTTCTCTTCATTTTTTGATTTACATTTGGAATTTAACATTGTCGTCTTATGCCTCGGATTGCTCGGCGACCCCGTATTTCCTATTATGTTTGCCTCTTGATTATTTGTTTCTTTTATGTCAATTTCTTCTATCTGATCAATTATACTTTTATTCCTTTTTTGTGCAAATATGGCGTAATTTTGACTTTCATGTTTGGTTATAATAGCATTCTTCCTGGCTTTCCGTGCTCGTTTACGTTGTCTTTTGGTTTGGGTTTCTATTGTGCCTGTTGACGAGAATACTTTACTTTCACCTAGTCCTTTTTTGTTTGTTTCCCTTGCTTCAGCTAAGTTTATGACGTTTTCAAAATCGATGATTGAACTCATTTTATTTTGCTTTTCGATCTTTAAAACTTCACCCTTATTTTCTCGGGTGGAGATTTCTCCGGATGTCCTTGTTATACGTGTCACACATAGGATTTCTGACAATATTTCTTGTAATGAAGCCAGTTTATCTATTATCTTCCCACAGTCGCAGTTTTGATCCATTGATTTAATTTTTGATTGGTTTTCCTTATTTATTCCTTTTAAGATGTGGGCTGAAATTGTATCCAATTTAGTATTTATTCCCACTATATGTGTTGCGATTAAATTCATTAGATCCACCTGAACATCTAGTTTGTCAGATTGGAAGTTTAGGACGTCAATTGCTTGCTGTAAACTTCTTAGTAATGATTCACTCCAGGGGGCGGACTGTATAATATTTGGTTGCATCGGGGCCCATGTCGTAGAATCAAAACCGCTAGCGGAGGAGATTGTAATTGGCGAGTGTTTTTTTGTGTTTCCTTGTGGATGGCCACTTTTCTCATTTTTGTGTCCATTCCATCGGATAGGGCTAGCTGTAAATTTTATAGGGGTTATGGTAGCTTCCCGTTTTTCTCCCTTTTCTCTTATTTCCGGTGGGTCTATATCTGTGTTTTTCAGTTGCCTGTTCGCCCCCAGTTCCTCATCATTTTGTGTGTTTAATTCTAGCACCTTCATGAGCTCATCTTCCTCAGAAATTGAGAAGGATCTTGTCCAGTCTATCTTTTGTGCATTTCCTTGGGATTTTTTTTGGCACCCAATTTGACTTTGGTCGTTTTTTAAAGTTAGACTTTTTCCATTTTCTTCTTTGTTCGCCTTATCTGGTGTGGACATGAGTTGGCAAATGGGTGCGTGAATCTGTGCTGTGGTTTTTAACAACCAATTTTTGATTGCTAATTTTTCTTGGGTCAGTGTACCTGTGCTGCCTTCCAGTTCATTTCTTTTTTTGTATTGTGGTTGTAGTCGTAGTGGGTGGTGTGATTTTTCTTTCAACAAATCCCACTGTGCCTGAGTTTTTCCTTCCAGTTTGTTCGGTGTAATTAAATTTATCGGTTTTATTGGACTTTGTAAGCTTTGTGCTTCTTCCGTTGTTGCATAAATTGCCTCCATTGGTTCTTTTAGGAACTGAAATTTGTGCCTTAAGTTGTTCTCCCCAAACTTAAATGGTTCTGGCGTAGAGACTGGAATCAAGCTCTTTTGCTCCGTGCTGGAAATCTCCTTTGTTTTGTTTTTATTTGGTCGCTTGATTTGATCTTTTGTAGCCGCTCTTCTCTTGTTTTTATGTGTAGGTGCTTTTCGAATTTTTCCTGACCGCATAGTCTTAGTTCGTTTTATCAATCTGGTTGCCTTCTAGTGGGCCTACCTGGGCTGCTAATTTCTCAAGTGCTACAGATATTTCAAAAGTTTTCAAGTGCCTCCTGCAGGTGTGGGCGATAGTGCAACTCACTCCGGCTTTCTGGAGGCCCGGCTTGAACTGCCGATTTCTCAAATATCTCTCAATATTTAGAATATTTCAAATGCCTCCTGCTGGTGTAGGCAATATTGTGTAACGATGTTACAGCTCACTCTTACCCACTCCCACTCCACTCCTGCTGCCTATTCTGAAGGGCTCCTATGGCACCCCAATGACCTGTGAAGCATGGGGCATAGGGGACTGGGGAGTTAAAGGGCTGGAGTGCCCAAAGTCTGGGCTTCTAAAGCAGGTATACTTGTTTAAGAGGGGGTTGCAGTTCAAACAGTAATGCTACCAGTGTACTGGCTCATCAGTGCCTCCATTTTACTCCTTTTTACTCCAGTATGGTGTTTGTGTGGTAAGGGCGATGGTCACCCCTGGCTTCTCACTGCCCGGCTTCCCCTAATTTACTCCGCGAAGTCTTTTATCAGAAATGTTGTGCGTGTTTATAAATATGTATTGCGGCTTTGCGGCTTACGGCTTAGGTTACTCACGTCTTTTAACGCTGCCGCTGCTGGTTGCCGCTTCCGCTGCTGCAGTCTCTGGTATCTGTCTCTGTATGTCCCCCCACTGGCTGCCGCTGCCCTACTGCTGTCTCTCCACTCCGATAACGCTACAAGAGGAAGACGGGCTTCAGGCTTCGGGTTTTGAGCGGTTCCCGACTCCTGAGAGCTGACTCGCCTGATACCTGCGACTTGCCAACGAGCTCTAACTCAGGGGCGCCGCCTTCACTCCTTTAATCCTACTGGGCTCACTGCACCAGTTACAACCTCAACGCCCCACCTCTGCAGGGCGACAGCTTCCCCTCCTGCCCCCACTGGAAAGTGGCAGGGTCCAGAAACAAGGACCGGAGCACACACGGGGCCGGGCCAAAGACCCATGAAGGCATGAGCGGGAACCTGGGCGGGGTGGGCAAACACTCAGGCTAATCATGGGAGGTGAATGCAGCGCCTCCCGGCTCCACTCGCTCACCTGCTCGCACCTCATCACCCGACTCCTCCACTCCTCAATTCCTCCTTCAAGTGTGGGTGTAAAGCCGCACAACCAGTGTGGACAGTACGGCAAGCTCCGCCGCCGGGCTCCTCCGCAGTAGCTCCGCCCAGCTCCCGCAGCTCCCAAGCAGCTCCCAAGCTCCGGGCTCCGCGCACCGTGCTCCGCCACAGCAACTCAGCTCAGCTCAGCTCAGCTCGACTCGCACTATTGCTCCGCCTCCATGTTCATGAATACGAGCAAGTCGCTTCACATGCGAATCCTTGCTCCTTCAATCCCCTCTTTGATGATATTTTATATCATCACAATTAATGAAACAGATGCCAACTTGTCACTTTTCACCCAATTCGATCTCTTCAAACTTTCTATTTTGCTTCTTTTCATTGTTACCATGAGAATTTTTCATTTTCTAATATATTTTGCTATTCATCTCTTCTAATTCAAGCTCATCAGTATTTCTTGGTATACTTTCGACATTTGCAACAAATTATTATTCCTAACACTATTAATCCTATTCCCACCATTGGCATCAGTATTCTACTCACAAGACGTTTACCTAAATTAGAAAACCAACTACCTACAGAGGAGAGACCATCAGTAAGCGTCTTCCATGCACTATCAACCTGCAGTGGTTTAAGCTCTTTTTCCAAATTAGTAATATTTCTCACATACCTCTTATTTTCAACACTTTTGTCTGGTATGTAAGTGCAACAATGTTGCGCCTTCAACATTCTACAGACTCCGCCGTCTTTTGCCAATAATGTATCAAGAGCAAGTCGATTTTGTAAAACCATTGATTTGATCGCAACCAATTCGGTATTTACCATTAAGAACCCTCCAGCAGTGTCAGTTGATAACCGATCCACTACTGTTGACAATTTGCAGATTCTGCGTGTATTCAGAGCAACTCCCACTGTAGGTATCAATGCAATAAATATATCACCTACTACTTCACCAAAACTAGCTCTTTTACTACGTACTAATCCATTAGGTTCTTCATTGCTTCCAGTGATTTTATCCACATGGTATATCTTTGGGAAGACTATACCAAAATAACAGCTCCCATACCAGTGATCTGGTAATTTGTAATAAGCCTTGTTCCCACATATATAATAAACTCCGGGAAACACAGGTTCAGTTCCATCTTTGAAACCCCAACCCCCAAATACCCTATAATTGTGTTCACATTCACTGGAACCAATGAATACATTTTTATAATAACTAGTTCTTTCTCTGTGGAGACAGAGTTTCCCCTTCTTTTCGAAATCCAGCAACATAGCAGCATTAGCTCCACCATTTGAGGTGTTCCCTATGCTTTCAGCCCATTTAGGAATTTTAAGGTTCTTATCATTCGCCTTTCTTTGGAAATTCTCTCTCCTTTTCTCAACCATATTCAAAAATATCTTTTCTTTTTCTTGCAATAAAAATGTTAGAATATTCTTGTGTGCGCCAGCTATATCTATTGTACCTATAAGAAAATATTCACTCATGTAAAGTGCTACATTTCTTGTGGTATGTACAGGATTCAGGTTTCTACGTATAGGGAGTTCAGAAAATATCACGTCTAAATTAGAGTAATAATACTGTAAAGGTCCTTTCTTATAGAATAAACTAGCTAAAACACTACAGGAAATTCCATATGTTAGTGGCAAATGGTGATATGTTACACCTTCCGCTACCCAAGTAGGTCACTTCATACAGACATAACAGTCTTCTATTTCCATAGCGTCTACATTGTGTACTAGTAAATTTGCAAATACATTTAAATTAGTTCTATTTTTGATTCTATTATATTGCAGTCCTTCCTCATCTGGTGTTTCTATGTCTACTTTTGTTTGTCTAATGCTAAGGGCTTTCTCTTGTGTATCTACTCTCTGTGGTGTATCTTGTGTCTGTAACTCTTCTGTATCTTTTGGCAATTGCTCATTCAGGTACAATTTTGTTTCTTTACTCATCGTGTAAGGAATAGCTATTGTTAGTCCTATCCAAACTACAAGTACTATTGCTATACTACATAAACATACTTTATAGCATGTTTTAAAACAATTTCTTTTCGGTCTTCCATTAACAGTATGATCAGCCATTTCTGACAAAAGGAGATTCAACCCCTCTTTGTAACTTTCACACAGCCTTTACCCTATGCGAATCTCAGGTTGGTCTCACTTCTTTGTCAGTTTGATCAGTAATCAATTCTTCATCACTTTCGTCACTTATTTCCAGGTTTTCAAAATCTTCCATAATAATGTAGGTCCACTCAGGGCCTTTGTATTTATTATTTAGTCTCTTTAATCGTGGACTATCTTGGCTGTATCACAAGTTGATCAGTTTGACTTGTTATTTCATTTATTTGTTCAGGTTCTTCCTCAATTCTCTTTAAACGCAGTCTCAGTCTTTTGACATACCTAGGCCACTTGTCACCTTTTCTGAGTATTTTTACTGGCACTGTGCTTTGACCCTCTTCAAATGCTCTTTTATTTTCATTCAGTTGTGGCACATCTATTTCAATTTGTCTTCTGTTTCCCTCTCTATCTGACTTGATCCAGGTCTTATTTCAGTTTCTTCTGCCTAGTCACTAATCTGGCCTTGTTCAGGTATTTGCTGAATTCGACTTTTGTGTGCTTCACCTTCTTTGTTTTGAACACAGTTTTCTACTCCTGTCTGTTCCTGCTCAAGCTCTTCGAACCCATGATTTTCTTCCGCTTGAGTTTCCGCCCTAATTTCTATCTGTCCCTTTTTAGGCTCAGGAGTTCTTGGTGGAGTGTCAATTACTGGATCTTTCCCTATCTGGTCCTCCTCAGAATCACTTTTGACTTGGATTTCTATGATCTGAGTACCTTCTTCCACACTTGTCTCATCCTCACTATAACTCTGTCTATCTTGATAAGTTTGACTTCTGGTTCTCACATATTCGGCAGGTATGTTGACTACTGGAATCCAATCATCCTGACTGGTGCTCGGTTGTTCGTCTTCAGCTACTTCAGGATCGATTTCTTGAGACCCCTCAGCTGCACAACCTTCAGTTTCAGTTTTATCAGGTTCAGTCACCTTTTTCGTGTGACTAGCATGAATCCAGTGTGGAACTCCTGCCCACTTTACAGCTGTGGTGGTAACCAAAATTACTTGTTGTGGTTTTCCCCACCTTGGTGCAAGGCAAGATTTTCGAGTATGTTTCTTCAGCACCTCCCAATCACCTGGGTTCAGGTCATGTACTGGAGTTGCTGGTCTGGCGGCAGCTTCTTCCCCAACCTGTTGAGAGATAGAACGCACCTGGTCAGCCAGTTCTTTGCAGTACTCCAGTACTAAATCATCAGATGTACTTAGCAGCTTGTGTCCTGACACACATGCTTGCTTCATTGCTCTTCCCATTAGTATCTCATGGGGACTCAAGCCTGTGCTCCGGTCTGGAATACTTCTAAGTCCCATCAGAACAAGCGGCAAAGCATCTGGCCACTCCAATCGAGTAGACTCATACATCTTTCCCAATCTTGACTTGATTGTGCCATTCAATTGTTCTACCACTCCAGAAGCCTCTGGGCAATATGCACAGTGCAATTTTTGCTTAATTTTGAATACTTCACAAATTAGACCCATTATTTCACTGTTAAAATGTTTTCCTCTAACTGATTCAATTGTTACCGGAAAACCGAAACGTGGTATCAAATCTCCAAGTAACATTTTGGCTACAGTGATGCTATCATTCCTACGTGTGGGGTAAGCTCCACCCATTTTGAAAACAGGCAGACAATGACAAGTAGGTATTTTATTCCTCTACAAGGGGCTAACTGAATGAAATCAATCTGCAATCGTATGAAGGGACCCTCTGCCTTCCCAATCTTTCCTGGTAACCCTTCTGTTTTCTTTCCTGGGTTCATTTGCTGACAAACCAAACACCTCTGGCAGAGTGTCTCTGCTACGTTCCTGAACTTCGTATTAAACCATGACTGTCTGAACAGACGTATCATAGCATCTCTTCCCAAATAAGAATCTCCTTGAATCAGCCTAGTCATAGGAGCAAGCAGACAGTCTGGTAACACCCTGCATTTCATCACGATAAACAATAACACCATCCTCATCCCTTCTCCGACAGCCTAGCTTCCTCCATTCTTCCCTTTCTTTTGGTTCTGCTGCATTCTGCAAATCTCTCACCTCTTCCCATGTATTCACACCTTCTAGCAACATAAGTTGGCAGCTGTTTCCGCCCACCTCAACTTTCTTGTTAACAGCCATTTTATATTTTGCATAATGTTGGGCTAACTGGTCAGCATATCGGTTACCAGCTGTCACTTTGTCATAGCCAGATTTGTGAGCAGCACATTTGACCACAGCCACTTCTTTTGGCAACTGAATTGCTTCCAGTAAATCTTTCACGTATTGACCATTTCTGATTGGAGTACCTGAAGAAGTCAGAAACTCTCTTTGCATCCATAATTGGCCATAGTCATGCACAACCCCGTAACCATACTGGCTGTCAGTGTATATGGTTACTTTCCAATTTTTCCCAAATTTGCAGGCTTTTGCCAGGGCAACCAATTCGTCTACTTGTGCAGACTTGACTCCAGGCAAATGGGATGCTTCCACTGGACCCCCAAGATGCACACTGCATAAGCAGCGCTCAGACCTCCTTCCTCATGTCTCATACATGAGCCATCCACAAATAGCTCATAATCTGAATCAATTATGGGCTCTTCTCTTATATCTGGTCGTGGTTTGGTGCTATATTCAGTCAGGTCAATGCAGTCATGTTCAACTTCTCCCTTCACTTCTGCAGTATGTGAATTAGGTAACAGGGTTGCTCGGTGCAGAATATTACATCTAGCAATGGTAACATTTCCTGCACCTACAAGAATTTCCTCATACTTAGTCAGCCGACTAGGTGTGAGATACTGAGTCTTAGTCCTGGTTAGCAAAATTACAACTGCATGTGGAACATACACAGTCACAGGATGTCCCATAATAATGGTTTCACTCTGCTCAAGACTCATGCAAGTTGCAGCCACTGTTTTCAGACATCCAGGCATTGCAGCTGCCACTGGGTCTAATGTGGAAGAAAAATATGCCACTGGATGTCGCACTAATCCATGAATCTGAGTCAAAACCGAAAGTGCACAATTATCTTGTGTGTCACAGAAGAGTGCAAAATCCTTTGAATAGTCAGGCATTCCTAATGCTGGAGCTGTACATAGACATTCTCGTAATTTTACAAAAGCAGTCATGCTTTCGTCATCCCACTCTACAGGGTCCTTGGCTCTTTTCTTTGTCATTTGTATCAGGGGCTTTGCTAGGACTGCAAATCCCACAATCCATTGCCTGCAGTATCCTACAACTCCAAGAAACATTCTGATCTCTTTTTGAGTTTGAGGCAAATTCATGTTTCTAATTATTCTGATTCTTTCTGAGGTAACTCTTCGGACACCCTTTTCTATTTGGTGCCCCAGATATTTCACTGACGTCGCACAAAATTGTAATTTTTCTGGTGACACTTTATGTCCTACTTCACCCAAATGATTCAGTAAAGCAGTGGTATCGACAACACAATCATTTCGAGTTTTAGATGCCACCAGTAGGTCATCTATATATTGAACCAAGACTGGTTGTCCAGGCAGTATCAATGACACAAGGCACTTTTTCAAAATCTGATTAAAAATCGAGGGACTTTCTGTGTACCCCTGAGAGACACGATTCCAAACATAAACATGACTGTCGAATTCAAATGAGAAAAGAAATTTGCTATCTGGGTGTAATGGAATGGAGAAAAATGTATGACATAGGTCAATGACAGTAAACCATCCAGCCTCCCGCGGTATCTGATACAGAATCACTGCAGGGTTTGGCACTACAGGACAGCAAGGAACAACAATTTTATTAACCTTTCGGCGGTCTTGTATGACCCTGTTCTTGCCACTCGGTTTCTTTATACCAATTATAGGAGAGTTACATGGACTGCTCATTACTTGTAAAATGCCTGCTTCAACCAAACGTTTTATTTCTACTGCAACACCTGCCTTTATTTCTGAGCTCATTTTATACTGTCGATTATTTGGATAAACTGCATCTTCTCTTATGGTCAATTTTATTAGGTCTACATTTGCCATTAGTCCTACATCCTTTCCAGTAAAGTCCCACACCTCTGATTTTACCGTCTATTGCTGTTCTTCTGGTAAGTCATTTATGGTCAGTCTTTTAATTTCTGTCTCTGGTCTTGCTAACATTAATTTGTAAATTCCGTCTTCGTCTGGGGTTTGAATTTCAACACCATTTGGAGTACAGAAAATGGTGCAATTCATTTTTCACAACAATTCTCGATGTAACAGGTTTACAGGACTTGAATCACAGACAACGAATCTATGCATTTCTTTAGAATTCCCTATACTAACTTCCATTGGTTCTGTAACTGGGGTACTAATTTGTTTATTAGAAACGCCCACTACTTGGATTGCTTCTCCCGAGAGGGGTAGGTTTGGAACGTCTGCTGTTCTCACAGTAGAACGGGTAGCACCAGTGTCCAACAGAAAGGTGACATCATTTCCTTCAACCTTACCTTCTATGTATGGCCCTGACTGGTCTACCGGCAAGGAGGCGCCAAGCACGCACTCCTCGTTCTCCCCCCTGAGGCACCGTCAATAAGGTTCCTCACAAAAGAATGTATCACTCTGAAGAAATTGTGAAGCTGCTGTATCTCTTCTTTCCCTTCCTTCCCAATTTGTGGTATCTACACTCTGTTGTGCTTTGCTCCTGTAATTTGACACAGGTGCAGGGGGTAACTGATTTTGTATTACCTGCTGATGGGTCTTCCGTGGCACCTCATTCTGCGTCTGTGGATTCAAATCATTATTTTGCACATTACCACTCTGCACAGCCTTACACTCGTTCTTCCAGTGCCCCAACTTGCCACACCCATGACAAGGAAATTTCGGTTTTGCCTCATCTCTATTGAATTTCCCCCTCGGCTTTCCTCCATTTCCATCACCCTGATTCTGGTTACTATTCATGTGGTTTAACTGTTGTTTTTGCTGCTCTGCTAATTTCCCTTGTGCCCACATGACTTTTTCCTTTAACCCTTTTCATTTATTTTCTAGCTCATCTTCACAATATTTAACATATTTAAGGACTTCGTCTATGGGTTTAGCCTGCCAACAAATGTTATTATCTTTAATCCATTGTGAAATCTCAGGTCTTAACCCTAACACAAATCGATAAAAGAAATGCGTCATATCCTTCATATCTATGTTATCCAATCCACTGTACTGTTTGAATATTTGTAATAAACGTTCATAATATGCATGCACTGACTCGTCTTTGTTCTGTGTGGTTCTGTCTATTTTCCAAACAACAAAAGAAGAGAGGTCTGGTCTGGTCAAGCACAAGGCTACCAGAAATATGGAGCAAAAAGATAAGTGGGTAGTATTGATCACAGTCACTCTGTTTGAGTAGGATCACAGTCACTCTATTTGAGTAGGAAAGCCCTCACACACCGACCTGGTCAGTGTCATGCTTCATCATCGGGCCCCACCGAAGAGACCGAGTGTCTCTTCGGTGTGCTACGACGCCAGAAAGACTGCGGAGCTGGTCGTGTGGGGAGGACGTGTTGTGGAAATTATAAAATTAAAAGTGACTAACAGGGTATCAAAAAAACTTTAATGAGTGATCCCTAAGACACGTGTAAGTGGTATATGTGTCTGAATTTAAGAGCCAAGGTTATTAGGATTTTGTTTAAATTCAGCTAAATACCACGAGTTTATTAAAATTAATCAGTCAACATGTTTCTGCCTTTATTGTGGTATATATTCACCATGGCATTCTTCAGGACTAAACCCCGGCGGTATGGACACTCTAATAGTCCACCCTAACCTGGGGACGTGAAAGTGAAAAAAGAAAAAGTGAAAAAAGTGCTTAAAAATTAGAAGAGCAATTGCTCATTCCAAAAAAGCCCCTAATTCAGGGGTGTATCAGCACTTTAAAACTGGGCGCTACTAGCACCATGGGTCTCGGGAGGGGGATTGGAGCGCGCTTGGCACATCGCCCTCAGCGCTCACAACCCGCTTGTCAACCTGCAAGATCCCTCTGAACCGGACCCCAATCGTCGGGGTCCGGTTCAGAGGGATCTTGCAGGTTGACAAGCGGGTTGTGAGCGCTGAGGGCGATGTGCCAAGCGCGCTCCAATCCCCCTCCCGAGACCCATGGTGCTAGTAGCGCCCAGTTTTAAAGTGCTGATACACCCCTGAATTAGGGGCTTTTTTGGAATGAGCAATTGCTCTTCTAATTTTTAAGCACTTTTTTCACTTTTTCTTTTTTCACTTTCACGTCCCCAGGTTAGGGTGGACTATTAGAGTGTCCATACCGCCGGGGTTTAGTCCTGAAGAATGCCATGGTGAATATATACCACAATAAAGGCAGAAACATGTTGACTGATTAATTTTAATAAACTCGTGGTATTTAGCTGAATTTAAACAAAATCCTAATAACCTTGGCTCTTAAATTCAGACACATATACCACTTACACGTGTCTTAGGGATCACTCATTAAAGTTTTTTTGATACCCTGTTAGTCACTTTTAATTTTATAATTTCCACAACACGTCCTCCCCACACGACCAGCTCCGCAGTCTTTCTGGCGTCGTAGCACACCGAAGAGACACTCGGTCTCTTCGGTGGGGCCCGATGATGAAGCATGACACTGACCAGGTCGGTGTGTGAGGGCTTTCCTACTCAAATAGAGTGACTGTGATCCTACTCAAACAGAGTGACTGTGATCAATACTACCCACTTATCTTTTTGCTCCATATTTCTGGTAGCCTTGTGCTTGACCAGACCAGACCTCTCTTCTTTTGTTGTTTGACACTTAATCGGGGATCAAGAGAGTGTCTCTGACTCTCCCTACCTCTCTCCTTGTTGATATATATCTGTCTATTTTCCTCCAGTCTGTTTCTTTTGCAGGCACCTTTCCTTTAAGGTAAAGTATTACCTGATTGTACTATTTCATGACATCTTCGGAAGGTGCCCCTGTCTTTGGGTCTCTAGGGTACTCATCACTACGCCAATCAACAGCAATTTTGCATTCCGTCCACAAATCTACAGGGACTACAATGTCAAATAATCCATCTAAATCTTTCAAAAGACACTTTGAAACTTTTACAAATCTCTCAACTTGTCTGTACCATTCTACAGGTTTTTCACGAAGTTTTGGGAAATCATTCGTAAATGACAAAGTATCCTGTCGGGATCATGGCACATGCACATAGCCTCCACTTGGTACTTCTCGCATGGGACATAATTCTTCCACTTTTTCTGCTTCTTTTAAAACATACTCTGAAGTCATTTGTTTTGATCAAACCTCTTCCTTTTTCTTTGCCCATCTGGCTTTCCATTTCTCTAGTTCTCCCCATTTTTGCAATAATGTAATCAGCTCCCTTATATGTACCTTCTTCCCTGACACATCATATTTTCTAAATCTTTGTCAGAAAATTCAACTCAATATAGTTTTTGCAATACTTTAGATTTGGCAATGTCAATTCCCATGCTGGCTGCGGTGTCCATTAATTTCTCATGAAACATCCTTGTATTCCTAGTAATGCTTTTACAAATGAATAATAATTCATCTTCACTAAAAGTATTTAATCTGTCCAATCCCACATTTCCAGCCATCAATTCTTCCAATTTAATTCTCAATTTATATATATCTAATGGCTTAGGCTGTGTCTTTGGTTTTTCTATTTCTCGTGTCCATCTGTCTATCTCTTCAGGAGTTACTACAGTGGCACTTCTCGTTCCCAAAGAAGTCTCCATGTACTTCTCTCAAATTTAAAGGAGTGGTCTTTCTCACTGAACTACCTTCTGGTTCTCTTATTGGTAAATCCATTAAGGAAATTACTGACTCACATTCGCTTGCCTGATAATCTATTATCAATGGTTCTTTTCTTGGCTGTACTACTGCTGTAGTTATAACTGGAGCTTTTGGACTAGCTTGCTTATCTCCGTACAAAGGAATAACTGGGCCAATAGTTACTGGAATTGTCAGAGCTTCGGGACTTCCATTTAATTGAGAGATTTTCTGAATTAATTCACTTCTCTGTTTATTTAAAGCTTCTCTTTCTCTTTCTTGTAATACCCTTTCGATGGAGATCTCATGTACCCCTTGTGGAATTACAGGAGGTTTTAAAAATGGGGCGTTCGGATTTACTGTACTTGGTTCCTCATTAGAAGGTGGTGGATTTTTCATTATAAAATCCTCCATATAATCATCGTCTGAATCACCACTAGTCATTAAATGTTTGGTTTTCTCTGTCCTTTTACCTCCTGTGGGCTCTTCTAACGTTAATACAGGATGTAATCCTTCTACTAGCATGTTCTGTCTCCATTGTTTCATCTGTTTATCCCTGGAATCTCGTGTAACTTTAGGGTAGAATTTACTCAATCCCTTGTCAGTTCTAGGTCTGTCTTGCTCAAAACCTCAATCACCCATTCTTCTAGTGCCTCATATTGCGTTAGTCTCGGTCTAGGATGTAAATCATTCATTCAAGTCCTTAAATTGAACAAAATTCTGCCAATAAATGTACCTTCTAGGGGAAATGCCAAAATTCCATCATTTTTAGTGTATTCCACCCAGTTCTCTAACCATGCACAAGTGTTGTAACCCCTGTCAAACATCGTAAACGATGCGGGAGTATTCGGTGGTGGAATAATAACTCCTTCTCTAGTTTTGATTGGTTTATCTTTTTTTAAAGACATTTTTAACTCTGTTTACGAGTGACATTTTTCTCTCACTTCCGTACATTTTGTACGGTCTACCTCTTAGCCTCTGTTCTCTAGCAAACCCTAAGTATCTTCTATCAGGTCGAGTTTCTGGATTAGTTGGGTGCCACATATATTTAGCAAAATTCAAATCGTACAATAGCACTACACTTTGTTTACAAATTGCTCCCAATACTCATGCGTCTTTTGTCAACCAATCAAAAATGCAGTTTCAAATAGTCTTAGCCAATGATTGCGTGGCTTTTCCTGTGAGACGAGTTCCCACACTCCTGTGCTCACCCCTCCTTTACAATACTATCTCAGCTACACGCCCGCTGTCTCGACCAATACCAGCGCGGCTCTGAGTGACGTCAGTGCTGCTCCCCAACTGACTCCCTCCTTCACAAGGTAATGCAAAATTTCAATTTCTTTCACTTTTAAAGTGTAGATTTAATATTCAACAACGTAAAAACATTCACCACTGTACCCGAGTGACTAGAAAGAAAAGAAATATTTAACTGCAAGTAAATCCCTTCCGTTTACTTTTCATAAACTACGAGTAGATCTCTTCCGCCTACCCTTCATACACGCATTAGAGAACCTGCTACTCCTCTGGGCTAATCCACTCCGGGATATATACTAAGGCCAAAGTTTCACCAGCGAACCCCTTTGCTATCAATCATGCTCAGACGAACCTGCTACTCCTTCTGTGTTACCCTTTCTAGGTGATATCACAACAAAAGTTTTGTTAGCGAACTCTTTGCTATCATTTATTCACACATTCATACAGAAAACCCTAAATAGTGCTTCCGGTTGTACTTAACCATCCAGTAACTTCCTGCGAGTAAGTGACCCCACTGCAATGGGCTTCCATTTTACCACCCGCTATTCTGC
This sequence comes from Lissotriton vulgaris, assembly GCF_964263255.1. Taxonomy (NCBI): domain Eukaryota; kingdom Metazoa; phylum Chordata; class Amphibia; order Caudata; family Salamandridae; genus Lissotriton; species Lissotriton vulgaris. Next base: position 417,411,972 of record NC_141689.1, on the reverse strand, counting down.
CCCCGGGGATTGCAGACAAACATATAACAGGTACGAACGATTTTGGTTAATACATAAAATTCATGAAATATCAACAATCAATAAAATTTCAAAACATTTCAAATAATATCACATTTGAACGATCAACAAAATTACGAAGTCATAACCAACTAACTACCTATCTTTAACTAAACCCTAACCCTTCCTCTGCTACCAAAGAAATATACTGATAGAGCGCGCAGGTCACCCGACTATAAATTTACCATACTCACCTGGGCCCATAATCAATTTACACATTTACTTAATCCAGTAACTGCGCTCTATTACCAGATATTTTAACTACTAGGTCCTATACCATGGACTTACCAATCCTTGTCACTGGTACCTATAACCTCTTGGATCAGGGAGTTAGTTTTAAAGTAGGCAGTCAATAACACAATAACATTTGCACTCATATAATAACCACAGACTCAGGAAAGTTTAAAAATCTTTATCTAAATCTCATCATAAGCAATAAGACTATCAATAATCAAGATCAGAAATAGTGTATAACTATGCAAAAGATAGATTATGCCAATCATTTAGCGAATGAGATAAAGGGAAGGTAAGAACAAGGAACAAGCTATTATATTTAACAAACTTGCACAATTGTCTAAGGGTGGGTAAAGAAAAGGATCATACTAAATGACACAGTTTAAGCAAATATTCAAAGGGTAGGTAAAAAGAGGGAACATAATATGAAATGACGAAACCAATTTTTAGCATGTAACTATAGGGAAGCTAAGAAATGGAACACACTTTTAATCAAATAACCACATTTTAATTACTTTAAAAGGGAGGGTGAAGAAAAAGGAACATTTATGCAATTATGAGAAACGTTTTAGCATTCAACTATAAGGAGGGTAAGAAAAATGGAACATGCTAATAAACTGCAAAATACGAATTTATCATTTACCAAAAGAAGGGTAAGAAACGAAACATATGCAATTAAAGGGTTAGCAAAGTTAGGGAGGGTAAAAAAGGACGCAAAGTATAATAATGATTACCCACACAGATGTATATTTACCTAGAATGGTGTGAAGACCAACCCTGGCCATGCGTCAGTTGAAAGGACAGAAGAACCCCAAAAGTTGCAGTGCCAGTAGGTCAGCAGGTGCAGTTCAGAATCAAGACAGGAAAACCCAGATTTGGATCTGGACCGGACCACCAAAGGTTAAGTCCAGCACCCGCAGTTCAGTTCCAACGCCTGCGCTACTCCCTCTCTGCAAGGAATCAACCAAAACACCTATTGGGTTACATCATTCACCAGCAAAGTGCTTTGCCAGCACTTCAACTTCCCAGAACCCCGAATGGGTCAGCAAATCTTCTTGCAGAGTGTTCCGCAGCACCACTGCTTTTAATCACCTATTGAGTGCGTTGGGTCAGTGACAGGTCAGCTATTCAGACAAGTCGGACAAATTAACTAGCTAAGCCTACTCTAGTTATACTGTTTTCCAGGTCAGTGTACCACCCCCCAATGTTGCAAGTGTAAGGATCCCCAATTTCGATTGGACAAAAGAGAAGGAGAGGTCGGCACACCACCCCAAATTCTGTTACTTCAGTGTTGAATATTAATTTTTTGTTCCCGCCCATCAATTTTACTTTCACATGACAACTGCATTTCACCTAACAATGGTTGTTCTATTGACAAATACATTGTATGCAATGTAGCTTCTTCTAGCTGGGTCAGATGTCATCTTCCCAGGCGCATCTTGGCTGTGACTGTCTCCTGGCTCGATTTCAATGTCAACGAGTTCAGTTCCTGGCCAGACTGGGTCATGCGCAGAAGGACTTTTCAAAATGGAGTAATAGCACCTCCCAGGCCCGAGGATTATGATACATGAAAAGTAAAAGGAAACAGTTTTAGAACACAGAATAAAATGAACACACTGTATACCGTGAATTTCTACTCTAAACCCATTATCTTAATTTAACTATAGCATTATGATTAGGCAGAACGAACAGCTTAGCAAAATCAGCAATGCAAGCTTCTCGCATGTGAGAACATAGAGCAGCCACATTAACACTAGTGCGCAGAAGCGACAGTTTCCCTCCAAAGCTGAGAGTACGTCATGTCACGTGAGTATGACAGACGCATTCACAGTAGAAAATCCCGCGTAGCAGCAGCCATTTTAGGTGCAAGCGTATTAGGATTAGTAAAACACATAAGCAAGCTTCTCTCGGACACCCAATGTCAATGTAAAAGGGGCAGAATTAATTAGACAAACATGTTGGTTAATTCGTTATCGTTATTCGAGGTTCATGAATACGAGCAAGTCGCTTTACATGCGAATCCTTGCTCCATCACGGGTCTGTTGATGAATTGATACGTTTTTTAAATTATTTGAATGATAATGAACTTAGGTTTTACCACAAATTACGATCAGGAACATATCACCTTTTTAGATGTAGAGTTATTTGTTGAAAATAACAGATTGTGCTGTAAGATGTACAGAAAGGCAAGTAGTTGTAATTCGTTATTACATGCTAGGAGCTGTCATCCCAAGAGCCAGATAAACACAATACCATACGGTGAAATGGTTAGGGCGAGGAGAAACTGTACAACTGAGAGAGATTTTGAGTTGAATCTGGAAGATATGTCACAGAGATTTGTGGCAAGGGGCTATAAACGCAAGGTGATAAATAAAGTAAAGAAAAGAGCTCGGGATCTTAAACGTGTACAGACTCTAGAGACGAAGAAGACATGTACTAAAAGCAAGGAAGGAGACAAAGTGCGACTGATTACACATTTTAATACAGAAAGTCATAAACTTTACTCGTCCTTAATAAGCATTGGCAACTGCTTAAAGCTGATAATGATCTATTGCCCTTTGTGAGTGAGAAACCTAGTCTGACATTTACAAGGGGACTGACACATTTGCAAGTGTTGTAAGCCCTAGTTACCCAGGTAGACAAGAGCATGTAACATGGTTGGAAAATCGACTGAAAGGTTTCTACAAATGTGGAAGATGTAGCTCTTGTAGATGGGCTAAGAGTAAGGTAACAACCTTCAATTATACTGACACAGGGACACATACGATCAATATGTTTATCAATTGTGATACTAGCTATGTGATAGCATGTTCATGTAAAATGATATATGTGGGTAGAACAATCAGAAGACTACGAGACAGGATGATGGAACATTTCAGATCATGGAAGTGCGGTGATACACAGTACCCAATTGCTTCGCATGCAGTGCAGGAATGTAAATGTAAATTGATACTTGTATAGCGCACTACTCACCCGCAAGGGTCTCAAGGCGCTTGTACGAATACCGCTGTGGAACCCATCCTGGCTTTCCCTGTGAGGCGTCCACTCCAGGGCACCCCCAAGGTGGAGGCCAGGCATCCTTAGCGTTGTGGGGGCCGTTGTGGAGATTAAGCAAGCTATTGCCCAGAGTTGCAGAGTGGGACTCCATGATTGGAATAGGCACCGAGGCGCGAATTATCAGGTCCGTGGAATTTTGAGCCCAAGACCCGCCGAGGCGGGGAATTGAACCCTGGTCCCGTGCTAGACCTCTGCATCAGGGTCTGCCGCTCTAATCATTGAGCCACACTTCTCCACCATGACAGTTCTCCAGAACCATGACAACCGAAATAAACATGTATTTAGTTTCCATGAGATAGACCATGTTAAACAGGACACAAGAGGTGGCAATAGACAACTGAAATTGAGACAAAGGGAACTGAAAGCGGTAGAACAATAAAGGAACATCGATAATGGGTTCCAATACTTTTTAGGGCAAGACTAACTAATGTGTGGATAAATGATTTACATGATATTATTTGCTGTACCATTTGATGACCCACCTTGCTTTCAAGAAGTGATGCTACTTGTTCGAGTTCTTAATATTGTCTACAATGTGAAATGTTGGGACTGTATTTGTTTATGAATCTTATTGACTCTAGTTAGACAACGTTGGTAACTGTTAGTATAATACTATGGGTTTATTATCATGTAATAATAACACAAAGTTGTCCTTATTGATACTCAAATGGATAGGACTTTTTATAATTATGTCTTATTAGAAATTATGTATCTTTTTATTTTTTCTCTCTCCACCTTCCTCTTACTTCCAAAATCTAAGAGTGTTTATTTGCGGTACTGAATTGTATATAAGAGGGTATATCTCACCTCAGTTTGGAATATGAGTTTAGAATGATTGGAGTTAATTCGATGATATTTACTAAACGGAATGGTTATCGGAACTATACTGATTATGCCTTTTACAAGGTGTTGTGGCTGTAAAAAGTTGTCCCTTTAAATGAAGAAGGGCTTGGAATAAGATTAACCTTGGAACGATAAATTTATTGGGGTTGAATTGGAATATAGACCAATTCGTTGGCAACTTTGAATAAATTGCATAATAATTTTACCCGACGTGAATGTGACATATTAAGTGTTTATGAATAATGACTATATGGGTAATTAGTTTATATTTTAAAAATATAGAGCGTTGTAGTTTTAGATACTTAAAGATGGTGATTACGAAATTTACGTATTCAATGGAATACTAAGATGGCACACAAAAGGATCGCCGCTCACTGCAATAAAAGTAGGACACTGTTCTCGCGGTATGCAGTGAATCTAAGAGGAATAACAAGAGAGCGTGACAATGACGAGCGATTAAAATAGGATACTGTTCTCATGATACGGGGTGAGTGTAAAGGAATAACAAGAGAGCGTGAATTGGGCCAAAGAGATCTGGGCGTTTCGGAAACTATCGAAAAGTAATGTAGTTCTTGATATTTAAAGATGGCGCCTACGTAAATGACGTATAAATGGGAATACCAAAAAGGCGCTCAAGTAGAACACCGGTTCCTGTGTCGAAAGCAGGACGCTGTTTTCAGGATACGGGGTGAGTTTAGAGGATTTGTTCTGGGGTGATCTGATATGTTTTAAGCGAAGGGAGGTTGTTACTGGTTTTTATAACCGAACGTGTCCATCTTTTTAACTTATAGATCACGTACTCGTGACTGGGTATATTGTGTACTTATGGAATTCGAGTGAGGACGAACATTTTTCCTGAACAGAACGCGAGTTAATGGGTTGAGATTACGTTATGATAACATGATATGTGCACTATATGACAAGATGAACGATACAATAGTTCAATCGTGATTGGCGTGTATATGTCTATTTGAATACTGGGTATAATTTTGATTACAGAACATTTGGCATCATAAGAGTGACAAAGTGACTGCGATAGTGGATAATGGTCCTACAGAGGTGGACATTTCAAAACGGTACTTTTTTCTTCAATCTTATCATAATTTTGAGCTGGGTTAAAACGAATGGAGAAGTATGAGTTTACCGATAGGCTGTGAGATGCATATTTTAACTGTGTATATATTAGGCAATGATAAGTTTTAGGATAACTTTAGGATAAATTGTGAGAGTGTAGAATGTTTGATGATTAACTGAATGGTGTTGGGGTACCAGACTGGTAATTACTGAAGGATTTGATATATACATATTTTTTTTAGGAAACATTGATTCTTGAGGAGATTTTGCAGATTATTGATGAGCTGATGGTTGGAGTTTAATATGTGTCAGGTGACTATAACCTATATGAGACTGGTATATTGTTTTTTTGCTATTCTTAGGTTTTATGAGCAACTAGTGAGGTGCACTAACTTTGGGTGTAGCTTTATTGGGAATTTTGGTTCTGTTCTTTTCTGAGAGCACTGGGTGATGGTTGCGTTGGAACTATTTCTATAATGAACTTAATGTTTGAATAGACATTTGATGCAATGTTGAATTAGATGTATTAGAAATATGCTTATGTATTGTTGTTTTGGGTTGCAGCCCTGAAGAAGTCAAAAGTGCTAGATATGTGCACAACGAAACACGTGTTGGCAGCTGTTTTCTTTAGATTGAATTTTGGATTAATAAAAATTAATTTGGAATATACAGACTATATGAGCTGTGTCATGTATGGATACCGTACATGGATATACAGACTGAACTGTGCCAACTGAGGAATACTATTGAATTGCAGAAAGATTTTCATATATGGACACTAATTAACTATTTTGCATTGAGTGCTCTGGGAAGACTTTTTGATACTCCTATGAGTTCCCTGCTATACAGTGCTACACCCTGGTGTACATCTCCAAATCTCTGAGCTCATGTCAAGGATGGCTGATGTAATGCCGAACTCAACACAATTGCTAAATACATGTATTACAGACCGCACCAAAAGAGGTTCAACAAGCATAGCCATATGCAGCAAAAGAATGGTTGGCCTAATCTGCTCTCAGTCCTTCCTGGAACAGATATAATTTATCCTGGGGCCAACTGCACAGACTGCATAATCCATCAAACACAAAATCTCCATAAACAAATGACACATATAACTTCAAAGTGTGTGCATCCAGACAAATCTACCAAAACTGCCACAGACTCTCCTCCGGTTACAAAGGGACCACGGTGTCAGTGTGCCACCAAAGCATTGTCAGTCACAATCCTGACAAGTGACTGTGCAACGATAGGGGCCATAGCACAATTGGGGACAAAAACAACAGCAAATAAATAAGATTCTCCATTGCCTTATGTGCCATGCACACAAGGAATGCACAGTACCACATACACACCCATCTGAATGCATTTAAATGCACACACTCCTTACACACAAAATGTCCTGCAAAAACAACATAGCACAAACATGCACTTGTCTGTAGAAAGAGCCAATACAGCCCAAACACTTCCTCCCTCCCCAACAACTTCATAACATATGCACATCCTAACACATCCCATAGCAATTTAAGCTGGAAATCAGGGGGCCTCACATTTGTCAAGGACAATGCATCAGCCACTGACAGCAGTGCATGCATAGTAAGCAGTGTGTGAACCCCACTACAACCAGGAGCAGACATGTCTGAATTCACTACCATAAAGAAGAACATCAAAAATCATCACAGCACACAGATCACTACTCACACAGGATGGGTGGCAGTGCCTCATCAAACACCTACACAATGTTGATATCACCTACTGCTCCACACCACAACTCAGGCAAACACATATGTATATGACAAGACTAGAGGACTGTGCCTTAAGCTCATCTGTACAATACAGGATTATCCACGCCTGCAATTAAGTAGACTCAAATGGCACATATCAACTTGGGAAACAGTGATGAGGGGCACAATGTTTAGGACACAATCATTCTCCCCAGTATAGTGTCACACTATGGAGTGGTGGGGAGGGTCAAACACTAGCATGGCATGGAGTGAAATATTCTTTTTTTTTTTTTTTTGGTAAACCTTTATTATGGAATTAATCAGATACAGGTATGGGCCTACAACCCGCATGGCTGGCCGCTAGTACGGTTAAGTCAACACAGTAAAGCATCAAGCGAAAGACAATAGTCCGCCACCCACAGGCCCCGCATCAAAGCTAATGACAGTAGCACTAGGCATACCATACATATATCAGGATCAAGGAAGGTTTTTATTTTTATTTTTAGAAGACTTAAAGAAAAACAGGATCCGGTTCAGTAGAATCAATCAGTAAAAAAGTAAGGAGTAGCAATATCACAGGATATTCACAATTAGGATCACTATGATTGAAATCTTCGGTGCCAGTGCACATGTAACAGGATAATCAATAAGAAACAATACTCGTAGCACCGTTAAAACTTTCCTCCGGCACGCCTATGAACCTCGTATTATTGTCCTCCCCAGTTGAACAAACTAACAGGAAGTATGGAAAAACCCTACCCCGATCCCAGAAAAGAAAAGGAAAAAAGGAAAGAGAAAAAGGGGCCATAGAAACAATAAAAGGACAAAACCAACAAAAGACCATCCCCCCAACCCCCCACCCTGCACTCCTGTAGATGGCTACGGCCTACCCACCCTAACAGTGTGCCTGTCGCCCTTTAAACCCACTAACAAAACTAACCTACAAGAAAGGAAAAGAAATAGTTACCAGTGAAGTGGAGGGGGACCTCCAGGCCAGCCCCCGGCCCTACCCCGCCCCGCGCTAATCCTCAACACAGTAAGCAATACGAAACCGAATACAATCAGTCCACAAAGGGGAATAAGATACACTGTTGCGCCCGCAAAGTTACATAGTTACAGGATGTTTCCGAGTCTCTTTTCCGCCATCAGCCAGTTATCAGTCCCAGTACAACGGCACCATCTCTAACCTTGGCCCACCCTATCGAGCTCACTCACGCACAGCAGCCGGTCAGCCTCAGAGAAGATCGTGTCAGAGGGCTCAGGCACCCCAAGCAGCAAGAACAGCCGGCCATTGAAAAGAGAGTCATTGCGGGGATCAGTCCGCCCCAATACGTGCACCAAATAACGTGACAGACCTGAGCATGGGGTCCTTAGCAAGTGAGAAAGAATCACTGTCCCAGTCCACTGTAGAAGCCGTGCCAGTTCATCCAGGGGCGCTGCGCGGTCTTCCGACTCCTCCGGCGTTACAAATCCACTGTCCCCCGCTTCTTGCGAACCTTCCGTTGGCCGGCCAGGAGTTGTAGCGGTCGTGTCACTCAGAGCCCCGCTTGTGAACAGGGTGTCAGAAGCACATCCCACTGATGCGAGATCGGGCAGGGTCTCAGTCACCCAAGGTACGACTGGCGTCTCCTTCTTGAGGGTGGCAATAATGGCGTCCAGCTTGTCCTCCAGATTCCGTGCATCACACTCCAGGGCACCTCGGAGGGTGCCAAGGGCCATTACCAGATCACCAAGCTCCATCTCGTCGCAATACGCCCCAATTCCAGTGTATCTCCCTGACCCGAGACCACGATCACCCTGGGGGACCTGAGGCAGGGTATTGCTGTCCAGAGCTGTAGCTCGGTACGTATCCAGCCCCGTGCAGGATCAGGAGCGAGTCACAAACAAAGGGGAGGAAAATTGCACTGCGCCACGTAGGAGATTATAGGGTCAGATGCAGCAGTCGGAACCACCAGCACCCCCAGGTGCGCCTCGCCTTTAACAAAGGAAACCCCCGAACATCATCTGAAAGACTCCTGCAGTTGTCGGGAGAGGCAGACTCGAATACCGACCATCTCCCCAGCAAGCAATCCAGTTACGAAATCTGCAGTCAAGAAGGCGATGATCTAAGCCGTCTTCAGTGGCATCGGTAGCAAGGATGAGTTATTGCCGACGGAGCAAGGCAAGTTATTCTCCCGCTCCAGGTGATCGATATGGCCTCACAGCTGGTGGCCGCCATTTTGCGTCGGCGATCGGCTCAGCGCCTCACACAAAGCCCCGGCTCCGGTGCCATCTCAGGCCGCGATCAAAGACGGGGCATATCTCCGGCCGTACAGCAGGTAGAGATTCCGGAGGCACTCGGCCGGTGAGTACAACTATTCATCTTTCCGAATCTGCGGTGCAGGCCCAGTATCTCGGTCAGGATATCCTCGCGGGGCGGAGAGGTCTACAGAGCCGGGCGCCTAAGCGGCCATCGCGGTCGCCGGCCTGACTCCTCCCCCGAGTGAAATATTCTTGCGTGAAATGGTGTATACAGGAGTATTGTAAAGGTGAGGAGTGTACAGAGCAAAAAGACATAGTGGAGTATCTCACATTGTGTAGACCTCTAATGTTCTTCTTGTGACTGTAATGTCATACAGTGGTCACATGTGCATTGTAGTGGTGCACACAGTGGTGTAACAGAGATTGGATTTGTGTAGAGAACTGGTATGTATTTGAATACCACATAGTGGAGTAGATAAAGTGCAATATGACAGCAATGTAAAGCAAACGTCACATATAATGTATGTTTGACAGAGTCAGTCAGCACAGTGAGAACAAAGGTAAGCAAGAGCTATTTTTGATCCCCAAACTACCACCTCATACATTGGAGTGCCACACTCTGCATACTCACAAATGATGTATCCCACAAGTAGGTGTACACTAGGACTGTGAGGTCATACTGACACACTGCACATTGCTCTGGCATGTGTCTAAGCATGTAAACAAACAGGCACCCATAATTCAACGTCATATAGTTGAGACTTATAGACTGTAATGGTTCAATGCAGACCCACTTTAATCCTCACAAAGCAGGTCCCAAAGAGGAACAGTAGGACCCTTAATAGGCCTAGAATTGGAAAATCTCATCAATAGTTTTTGTATCAGAAGGGAATCCCTGCCAAAACTTCCCCATGGCTCATTGAAATCTTGTATTGAAGCCCAAAGGAATCTTAAGGTGAATACTGTTAGATCCTTATTGAAGCCATCCAGTGAAAATTGAAGCACAGACGAGATATTGCAGGAAAGCAGAGAAAGTGATAGAGGCTCACACCACCTCCGAAAACACCCAAGTGCTTTGAATAGGCTTTAAGAGTTGAAGGACACCTAGAACATTGCAGCACCAGGACAATATAGTCTAGAATTCCCTTGGCTTCAAGACCTATTCTCTCAACTTCTGAGCAAGAGGAAAAGACCAATGGTTGTGGAGAAGACAAGGGGAGAGAAGTGTTTTCCAGAATGGGGTCACCAAAATGTATTTCAAATGTGTAAACCACGATCAGGGTGGGCAAAACGTAAGAACCATGATCACCTCTGCAGCCTCTGCTTGAATCTTTAAGATAATCTAAGGATAGAGTGGAAAGTGGAGGAAGGGGGAAGGCATAGAGTAGTTGACATGGTCAGGGTAGAGAAAAAACATTCTCCTATTGTTCCCGGAACAGGGAAATGTGAGAAGAACCTTGGTAGTTGTGTGTTCTCCAGAGAGGCAAACAGGCCTAACACTGATTCCTAAAAGCAAAGAAAGATCTGAGAAACCACTAGAGGAGACAGAGAGAAGGGTTGAGAAGTGGGGAATTCTTCTGAGATGACCTGCTGTTGAGTTGTCTATTCCTCATTATAAATGGCCTGTAGAGACAGTAGATGTGTTCTCTCCAACCCCACAAATCTGCTGACCTAGGAGGTTGAGCAGCCTCATGCCCCCCTTGTCTGTGTTTACACACAATGTCAACAGAATTGTCTCTTCTGATGAAAACATGAAGATTTCTTATCAGACCCTGGAAGTGTAATGGAGCTTTGTTAATGTCCGACAGCTCTCTCCAATTTGATGATCAGTCTGCCTAGGGAAGACTGGATTGCTCTGGATGAGCAGATTGCACCCCGGCCCTCCTTGTTGGCATCTGTACTTATTACCAAGGGGGAGGCAATAGGATTCAACCAGCACTGCAGTTGTTGACATATTTCTGGAGATACTGGAACAGGATATTCTCAACACAATGAGGATGGTTTGCAGTTGTAGAGAAGATTCAACAAAAGAGGCCTGAGATGTAACCTGGCCCAGGGCACCAGAAACATGCATGGTGCCATGTGTCCCCATACCCGCAGCTAAGTACGAGCTGTTACTTTTTCCTGCGCCAAGAAATGTTTCAAGGGGGATCCTAATTTGTGGGCTCTCTGTTCCAGGAGTTAAACCACATGCAGGCCCATCCTGAAAGAGGCTCCTTCGAAAATATTATCCTGTTCATGGAATAGGCCGTGAAGATAAAGGGACGACTTAATTACCCGTCATCCCCTTACAGCATCATTTTTCGGAGAGTCATTTTGAAAGAGATCCTTGTGATCCATTTGTTTAGCTGGCTATGGTCTATTGTCATTTGGAATTATCCCTGAGGTTTGGGAACAAGGAAAATCCTGGAGTAAACTCCTTTTCCCTTCAGCACCCACAGGACAGGAACAAATGCCTTCTTCTGCAACAGTTTTGGAATTTCCTCCTTTAGAGCCCTTTTCTTGGCCAGGTTCCATGATAAAGGCATAATTATGGTCCCGGTGAAAGGAGGTGAAAAGATTAAATCTATCAGGTATCCTTTTGACCCTTTTTTTCACCCAGGCATCGAGGTGGTGGAGAATTCCCAAGTCTTTCTGAAGTGAAGAATCCAGCCTCCACATGACCACTCCAGGCAGCTTTCCCAATAGTCAGGAACATTGATTCTTTTGGGGTGAAATGGTTTTGTTATTTTGCTCTCCCTATCCCTTAAAACTTTTACCATGGGATCTCTTGAAAAATGATGAAGGATGTTGAGTGGATCTCCTAAATGGCTGAACCCAACCGTCTTTGACATAAGAAAACTTAGCTGAAGAAGAGGAGGTATTCTGGCGGAGGAGGAGGAATGCTTTTCTTTAAAGAGATGCCATCACGGAACCTTCACCCAGGGCTGAAGCCCTCATGACGTCAAATGATATGCCACAAACAAAAAGTGGTGAGGCAGAGGAGGAGCGTGGGAAGGGGAGAGTTGGAGTATGTTGTAATGGTTAATTCCCCTCTTCTTTCTTCACATCAATGCTCTCTCTGTTCAGCCTGCATGGCAGGAGTATAATGTGTGATGTCATGGAATGTTGGTGTGTGGACTGGTGGAGAGCGTCAGTTTGAGGATGAGAGGCTGAGCAGAGGGAGACTGCTCCTGGTGGGGCTGCTGTACATCTTTACTTCTATCCTATTTACCATCCTACCTTCATCTTCTACAACTATAACTGAAACTAATAAAGGAACCACTTGGAACTACCACTCGGCCTACTCCTTGGACTATTTATTTACAACAGAGTGTAATAATAATTTTTAAAAAGAAAGGAATTACCTGCAGCTGCCTGCCGCCTGCCACGTCACGCCTTGGTGTTCTTCCTTGTCCCAACAGACACTGGGACTATGTCACAGACTCTCTGTGCAATCCCCACACTGCTCTCATGCTATGAGAGCAGCGCAGGGATTGGCCTGAGTGGGCAGAAAAGATGCTCAGCTCAAGATAGAGATTCTGTGCTGTTTCTCCAGCCCGGTTGTTCAATATAGAGAAACCTAAGTGCGCATGTGGGTTGGCTGGCCTGACATGGCAGGCCAAACACACATGCACACATAGAAGTGCACGTAGCACTCCTTCTTCCCCCTCCCATGGCCCAGGCCTGTATTCTTTTCCTCCATTAACATTTTTAAATAAGACTTTAAAACAGTGGTACTCAAAGTATGGCGGTGGGACCACTTGCGGCCCTTCTGACTTTCAAATGCAGCCTCCTTGTGAACAGCAGCAATGGGGTGATGTTTACTTGAGAGAGCACTAACATTCAGAAAGATTTTACATAAATGGGTACGCATTTATTTAAATGCTAACTTGAGTAAAAGAAATTAAGCAAAGAAGGTGCCCTGCATCACTTAAATTTAGGAACACATTCTTTTTCAAATACACCTTGAAACAAAAGTGTAAGCATATGATAAAGTTTCTTCAAAATGTAAAAAGTGTATTTCATTAACATGCAGTAGCATTTCAATTTAGAAAAGCAAATTATAAAATTGCATTGAGAAGTATTTTTTAAAAGGAATAGTTTATAAAAATGAACATAGAAACATTCATGCTTTTTCCCACCCTGACAACAATGTCAATAGTGAACTAAGAGGCAAATGAGTTAGCATGTCATGTGCAGTCCTCTGAGTGGCCTGGGTTGTTATAAAACATGGACAACACTATATTTATTAAATCAAACACAAGAGAAGGTTTTGTACAGCACACATCCTGAACTAATGTATTTCCAGGTGCTCTTTGACGTAATAATGAAGAAAGAGAAAGCAATGCAAATTAAAACAATTGCGTAGGCTCGGCTAACGGGCAATCTCTCTACCCCCATGGGGTTCTCACCTGTGGCCCTCGACCATTTGCATTTCCCCCAGCCCAGTACCAGTCGTGGACCATGGAGTGTGGCTTGATGACAAACTTACTTTAAGTCATCAGATCAACAAGGTGGTCGCTACTGGTTTTGGCTTCTGAAATGGCTCAGGAAGATTACTTTCTGTCTCCCCACCTCTTTCCAGAGAGCCGTGGTCCAGGGTTTTGTCATTTCCAGACTGGACTATGGGTGTTATATCGGGGGGCAGCAAAAACATTAGTAAATCACCTCCAGATTGTTCAAAATGCTGCTGCACGGCTTTTGCTCTAATCTCATGAATTCACCTCCACAGCCATTCTGTTGTGTACTTTATATTGACTACCTATCGAATGCCAGGTACATTTTAAGCATTTTTCTATATGTACAAATGCCTTTCAAACACCGGACCTGTTTGTCTTTGAGATTCGGTGCCTCTGTATTGCCTTATACGCGTGTTGTGCTCTAGGCACAGGAGGTTGGCTGTAATTCCCCAAATTAGGAAATCCCACCAAGGAGGTCGAGCATTTCTTTTTCCTTGGACTAAGACTCTGGAATGATCTACCACCAACGCTGTGGGAGTGTCATTCACTCTCTCAATTTCACAAATCTTTAAAGACATGGCTGTTTCAACTTTCGGAATCTCCCTAACTCTGCATTTTCTCTTGATACCACTCTGATTTGATCTATTTTCTGTAATTGAGCTTAGCGCAGTGAAACCTTTTTAGGTCGAGCAGACCTACTCTCAATGCGTGAGCATTGAGAGTGTCTGCTTCAGACCTTTTGTGGCCCGTATTTAGGAATGTGGACAGCTACCAGACGCGCGCTTTGACGAGGTCAGATTTTACCTCTGGAGCGAGCGTCTGGTAGCTGCGCATGCGCGGTGCAAAGCCCTTGCTCACACACAGACAAAGGCAGTCCCCACCCCTCTGCATGCACGCACGCACACACACACAGGCGCGCGCATGCACACGCAGGCATACGGCACACATACAGGCACACATACAGGCACACTATCCCCTACCTCGCATTCTCTCTCAATCACACACAGTCACGCATGCGCACACACATTCCCTCGCGCACACACGCACACACGCTCGCACACACTCCCCCCCCCCCCCTCCCCAGGCATACACACAGGCACGCACGCACTTCACATCAGCCCTGGGCCCCACTCACCAACTGCGCTCTTCCGGCGGGGCTCCTCACGGCGCGTCTCCTCATCTAAATCGGGGCTCCCTCAGGTCAGAGGAGCCCCGCAACAGGCGCCACACTCCTCCTTCTCCCCGGCCCCCTCCTGGGGACCCGGGCTACACTGGACGGCAGGGCGCTCCATGCGCCGGCAGCTCGCAGACCTCGGGAGGCGGGACTTCCGGTCGGCCGCGAGCGGATTGGCCGGCCGGCCAAGAGCTTCCGGGTCGCCGCGGGCAGCACGGCGGCACTCTCGTTTCTTGTCTTTTCACACGAAAACATGCAGGGCGACATTCACTTATGTGCAACAATACAATACCCTCTGCGTCACATGGACGTCCCTTTTTAGCACCTCGTCAAAGGCAGTAAGCACTATATCAATATAATTTACAATTTCAAGATAGAGGAGTGCACTCGGCTGTTATTATTTTTACAGCTTGTCGCTGCATTTCACCCCCATGCCGTGCGGAGGGTTCAGTCCGTTCCTGGCAAACATCTTGTTTCTATCAGGCCCCTCGGCATTCCCGAGCGAGCAGCAATAATGAGCATTAAAAGTTCCAGGAACGCGCCCCTCCTGCAGCCCCGTCTACCGCTGTGGCGTCAGAGAAAAGCAGCACTGTGGAGAGATGGCGCAATGCCTCTGACAGGATGAATGTGTGACTGAGGGGGCCGCTCAGCACGGGGCCCAGGGAAGGAGCAGCGAGGTGAGGGCAAGGCGAGCTTGAAATCATCAACCCTAAGCTCTTTAAACCTCAAACCTACACAGCTTTAAAATCACTCTACAGAACGCATTACGTATATTCGTTTTTGTTGCATTTCTGAGAACAAACGTCACACATTTTTGTAAAGTCGTTGCGAGGACTATCAGCTAGACATGCCTCCTAACACACATGCTCCGTCCCGATTACTAAGTTTATCGTCCCACAACACACATTGCTCCCGAATTAATATCTTAAACTAAGAAACAAACTAATACGAGTGCACTGGAAACAGTGCTTCTTTTGACAAGCCTCCACATCTGTCTGGTGAGAGCCCCCTGCCTCCTCCCGTCCCAAGGCCTCGGGGAGGGCTTTTTGAGAGGGGGCTCTGTTCCTACCTTATGTGATGGAGCTCCGTGCAGGGACGCAGCAGCCCCCAGTCCGCGGAGAAGTCCCAGGAGCCTAGACTCGCTCTTCGGCGGTCCTTCGGGAAGTCTGGGAGCGTCTCGTCAGTGACGGCAGCTCAGCAGCACCTCAGGGGACTGCTGGACCCGGACTGTCCCTGCAGCTGAGCGCGGCGCCTGGATATCTGCACCGCAGCACTCTCTTCCAGCTGTCAGCAGGCGCAATAATAACCTTCTTTTCCAAGACTCGCGCGCTGCCCTCCCCAGGTGAGCCGATCGGAGGCCGGCTTTTAAATGCCTCCCTCCCCGAACACACCCACCTAGCCATGCCATTGGCATGAAACAAGAATCAGGAAATGATGCCAGCGAAGCCCCCCTCCCCCGGACACCCCCTTCCACGTCCCAAAGTGGCCCCAGGCAGCCGGGCTCTTTGTGCGCCCTGCTACTCTTTAACATAAAGTAAACTTTTTTTATCCTCTGAATGTCAAGGACTTTAAAACCCATTCAGGCAAATCTGCGTGACTATTGTCTGACCTGATCCAAGACCAATTAACATCAACCTTGATCACCCAAAACAATCCTCTAGTCTTCAATTACTAGCAGCTAGGCCTCCCCAATACATTGTAGAAAACTGTACATCCTCGCTTTCAGGCCAGCATACAATACATTACACATATCTGATGCTGGTGGGCTTTTTCCCGTTTGCTAACACACGCCAGCGTGACATTTCAGCACCATTACATTCAGACTTAAAAGCACATAAAGGCCATGATGTATGTCTAGGCATAGATTGCTGAGCGAAACATGCTTGCTGTAATTTTCTATATACTATAGTAAGAGCACTTCTTTAGTAACTTCATCTTTCCTTGGATCTGTATTGGATAAGAACTTACACAGTGGACTCAAAATAAACTATAGGTCATCAACCTGTAACTAGTAAGTAACCTATGACCTGGACAGCTCCCGTCTTACTGGTCTTTCAGAGGCAAAGGTCTTTCGGTGCCTCCCTATGTTTGGGGAAGAATAGTGATGTCTTCACTGAAAGAGGCGTCATACAAAGTCCACACTATGGGAGCCACAAAGAAACTGACCTCTAATTATGGCTAAGTAAAATGAGGGAGGAGGGCGATTCAGGTGGGCTTTCCTAGACACACATCACTTGTCATAACTCTTTTGCTATTCTTGTGGGCAACAAGGGCTGCATGGGGGCTATCCTATCGCCATCACTCTATCTATCGCCATCACTCTATCTATCGCCCTCCCTCTATCTATCGCCCTCCCTCTATCTATCGCCCTCACTCTATCTATCGCCCTCACTCTATCTATCGCCCTCACTCTATCTATCTTTATCTATCTATAGCATCACTCAGCACCACCACAGCATCACTCACGGGCACCACAACATCACTATGCGCTACCATAGCATCACTGAACGCCACAGCATCACTCGTCGCCACTACAACATCACTCAGCGCCAACAACAGCATCAATCTGTGCAACCATTCAACAACAACTGGTTCAAATATGTTCTCTCAATGTTTCAAGCTTTATTACAAATGTCACAAAAAGATGTTAATATTTCACTTCTGTTCTTGGATTTTCATAACAATAAAATACACTGAACATAATCTTCACAACAGTTATTTACAAAAGTTTAAGCTATTGCCATTACAAATTACAATAACTTTTATTTAAGTATTAATTATTTAAATAAAAAAAAAGCCATTGTTATTTGTAATATCAATACATCTAAGTCACGTAAATACAACACATATTGCATTACAAATGCTATAGGTGTCACATTTGCGAAAGTTAAAACTATTGGCATTGTAAATAACAAAGCTATTAATTTCGCTATTTTCAAAACCAAAACATAAATAAAAAAATTGTCATTTACAATACCAATAGCTCCAACTTTCCTAATGCGAGACCTATTGCATTGCAAATGCTTGTTAGGTAGGCATGTGCTTTACAAATTGCTCATAATAATACTAAGGATCACCCTATTTCAACAAGCGGGGAAGCAGAGATTGATCCCATGTTTTCTGGTTTCATCGTGTGCAATAGTATATCATTACAATTCAATAATCAAGTTACTTCCTTTTTACACCTGACTCTCCCAAGGTAGCAGTAGCAAGTAGAAAAGGCTTACCCCCACGTTGTACTAGAGGGATGGTGATTCAGATACAACATAATGCAGTATTGTTAAATCTATGACTCTCTTAGAGACACAGAGCTTAATTTAGAGGGCAGTATGGAATTAAACCCTGAGAGTTACTTAATGACTCACTCTCCACGCCATGTAGATGCGTTGTTTCCCCTAAGCCCACCCTTAGGCCTTTACCACCCCAAAGCCCCACTCCCACCCTGCTGGCATCAATGCGGTCTTCGGGCACACCACAGACCACACTTTTTAGCCACTGGGAAAATGTTTGTGAGTACCATGCTTCAAAGTCAGTGATAACAGACTGGGTGCAATAAGCAGCCTAAATGCCAGCCCGCAGGCCTTCTTTTAAGATGCGCTCTTCAGCCAGAGAAAGGTGACCCACTAAACTGCCATCAGCAAGTTTACAGAAATAGAATCTGGCATAGCCTTGATTAAGGGGTTAAAATCTGGATATAAAGTGGGGGATGGAAATCTTTCCTCAACCCTTCCACTCTCTATGGATCACCTCGTTGACGAAGTAGAGAAGGGAGAGGTCTCTGTATCATGCCTCTCAGAAGAATGGTTGTCCTTAACAGTAGAAGAGAAGCGCCTACTCTGAAACTCCGCAGACAACATAGTGTAGACACAAACCTCCCATAGGGTAGAAGGAGCACGTGCACGGGAGACCATCAGACCCCTAACGGCTGAGGGTAATTAGCTCAATAAGATTATAAGAGTTTAGCCCTACTCACACTTGCACCTACTACCAATCAAAGAGATAACGTTAGACCAAAGTGCATTCAAGAGCCTCCTAGTCCAGTTAATTTGAGCGGCCCAGTCTCCTGCAATCAGTGGCATCCTACCTAATCCAGCACAGCAATACAGGATTAAGTAAACAAACCATACACACAGCGCTGAAAAAAGTAACAATGTACTCACAAGCCTTAATAGCAGGCCAGTGTGAAATTGACTCAAAAGAATTTTTTTTTTTTTGCAGAGCCTTGATAGCAGGCACCTGTGTGAAATTGACCTAACTAAATGAAAACTTTAGTTTAAACACCAAACAAGAAGTCATAATTCTACAGTAAATCATAAATGTATTGTAGTGAATATCGTTTTGTAAATGCATCTCTCTCTAGCAGCAAGTAAAGAGGGAATAGTTTATGGACTACTGTATTGCTATTATGTAGGGATGTCCTTTGTTTGTGTTAGTAAATTCCTGCCCGGAGAGCAGGATTATGGGAGTTGTAGTGTTTATTTAAGTGTTGGGCAAAATAAATGTGCATAAAAATGCCTCCTGTCGTTTAATACAATTTGGATACAATAAAGTTATTCAGTCTGTGTTCTCTATTCTCTTGCAGGGCTTGAATATTATGAGTGGGCATGGTTGTGTTTCAAAGAAAATATGAGGTATGGTGTATTGTGTGGTAGTAGGGATGTGTTACGTGTGTGTATATGTCTGCATATGTAGAGCCGGTGCTGTAAAAGGCCATGACTGTGACCTGAAAAAGTCAAAATAAAATAGACACAGCATCAAGGCCAATAGGACCCTGTATTTTTGTCCTTTAAGGCCAGAAGAAAACCAAATTGTGCCTGCCTGCCTCTCATGCACTGGAGCTGCAATACAACATCACTGAATGTTCCTTTTTTGACCCAAGAATGGGGGCGACACAATGATGTTGTTTGCCTTTGATGTCCCATGGACTAAGATACTATTTCATTCCAACTGAATTAGAACCTTGTTCCTTTTTACTTTTAAATGTCCCTTGCCAAGGGTGTCCTTGCTTATCACCCAGGATAATGGGATTGTTTTAAATTTAGAGATAAATAAGGAGGGGGAGGATGTGGCCTAACGGCTATGGCGGTCGACCTCATATCTAGGGAACAGAGTTCGAGTCCCGGCAATGACGCTCAACAGGGTCAGCTTTAGTACTGGTGGTGTCCTATGCGAAAATGTTTGTTGGCACCCTTCCCCAATGACCACCTCACCATGAATTCCCTCACTACCACCATTTGACAATGCCCCCCCCCCCCTCTCAAGTCTCCATAACCACTGTCTCTCAGAGTTTTAAAGTGGAACTCATACCAGTGTAATGTGTCAGGCACTTTAAATCACACACACATGGCACAGAGACAATCGTACGTGTGCAAATCACTGTATAGGAAATGTTACATATTACAGAAGACTACAAGGTGTAGGAATCACAGGTCATCCATACTGGTAGGCAGAATAGTTTAGAAGCCATTGGTCTGAAAAAAGCACAATTTCAGAATTTTCGACGTAGCACCATTCTTACAGGTTCCCTTTAAAAATAATAATTGATTCCTACCCAAATGAACCCTTTTTGCAAGATTTGGATAATGAAAGACTATGGGGAAAAACAGAATGCTCTAATATGTACCTTGTAGTCTGCATGCAGCTCTTTAATGACAGTTAATAATTCACTGTTCTATATTAGGACTTTAACTTTTAAACTGCCAGTAACAAAAGCATCTCCCAGACAAAAGCAATAACCCATTGACCTATCTATAGTATATGCACTTTGCGATCTGAATGGGGCATGTTCTTTGCAGCAGGCACGTTAACTCTCTGCACAACACTATGATGAGTCAAAACATCCACTATCAGACAAAGCTCCGGTCTCTCTACTACTCTGTCAGTAGCGGTCGCTCCCCTCGCTCCCCTCGCTCCCTGGCTCCTGCTGATATCGTAGCGCTTAACTCACAACTTTGACTGGACTGGTGCTGGTATCGTAGCGCTTCATTTGTAGCATTGACTGGTGCTTTAATTTGTACAGCGCTCCGTCCTGACCATCTGTAATTGCCGCATCGCCTTATCAGAGCGTAACGCTATCGTGTTTGCATATTGCAGCGCTTGTGTACCAGCGTAGCGCTTTTACAGGCTCGCATTGTGTTCCTTTGTTGTACCTGTGCCTGATTGTGCCTGCGCCTCTACCCACCCCAACCTCATCAGGTTCCCTTTCGTTATTGCTGCCATCTTGGTGTTGTTGTGCCTTCCAGCCCGTCCCTCCACCCAGCTCCCGCCTCCCAGCTGACCCTCCCTCCCACAGGAAAGGTTAGGTCGATCTCATTGACCACAGCGTTGTGACCGTCCTGACTCCGTCAGTAGCGGTCGCTCCCCTCGCTCCCCTCGCTCCCGGGCTCCTGCTGATATCGTAGCGCTTAATTCAGAACTTTGACTGGACTGGTGCTGGTATCGTAGCGCTTCATTTGTAGCATTGACTGGTGCTTTAATTTGTACAGCGCTCCGTCCTGACCATCTGTAATTGCTGCATCGCCTTATCAGAGCGTAACGCTATTGTGTTTGCATATTGCAGCGCTTGTGTACCAGCGTAGCGCTTTTACAGGCTCGCATTGTGTTCCTCTGTTGTACCTGTGCCTGATTGTGCCTGCGCCTCTACCCACCCCAACCTCGTCAGGTTCCCTTTCGTTATTGCTGCCATCTTGTTGTTGTTGTGCCTTCCTGCCCGCCCCTCCACCCCGCTCCTGCCTCCCAGCTGACCCTCCCTCCCACAGGAAAGGTTAGGTCGATCTCATTGACTACAGCGTTGTGACCGTCCTGACTCCGTCAGTAGCGGTCGCTCCCCTCGCTCCCCTCGCTCTCTGGCTCCTGCTGATATCGTAGAGCTTACTTCACAACTTTGACTGGACTGGTGCTGGTATCGTAGCGCTTCATTTGTAGCATTGACTGGTGCTTTAATTTGTACAGCGCTCCGTCCTGACCATTTGTAATTGCCGCATCGCCTTATCAGAGCGTAACGCTATTGTGTTTGCATATTGCAGCGCTTGTGTACCAGCGTAGCGCTTTTACAGGCTCGCATTGTGTTCCTCTGTTGTACCTGTGCCTGATTGTGCCTGCGCCTCTACCCACCCCAACCTCGTCAGGTTCCCTTTCATTATTGCTGCCATCTTGTTGTTGTTGTGCCTTCCAGCCCGCCCCTCCACCCCGCTCCCACCTCCCAGCTGACCCTCCCTCGCCCCTCCCCCTCCACTATCCACTTATGTCAAATGCCTTTGCGTGCAGCGTTCAGGCACACCGGTCGCGCCCCATGCGCGCCGAAGGTGCGCCAAAGGTATGCCCGTCCGCGCCTGGACCGCGCCCAGCGCCAGACCCCCTGGTCCTTGCAATACCCAATCCACTCGCTTAACGTATGACGCCGCCACTCTCCTTGCCCTTAACCCCGGACGCACCCCACAATGCTCCGTAGCTACCCCAGGACGCACCCACGGACCATTCGTCTACCTCTCCTGCAAGTTCGCCTGCATCAGGACCCACACCAAATCCTCCTCCTCCAAACACAACTCCAACTCTAACCACCTGAAGTGCATCCTGCTAAACAACCGCTCGGTCCACAAACACGCCACTGAACTCTGGGACCTACTCGACACGACATCGCCGGATGTCGCCTTCCTTACAGAAACTTGGATGAACGCCTCATCTGCGCCCGACATCGCCATAGCCATCCCGGACGCTTACAAGATCATCCAAAAGGACCGCTCCAACCAAACAGGAGGAGGCATCGCCATCGCCCATAAGAACACCATCCGAATCACGACCAGCTCTGACGATAACCTCGCGACCGCCGAACACCTGCACTTCCAGATCCACACCGACCCCAGGACCACACTTAGAGGCACCCTCATCTACAGACCACCAGGAACCCGCACACAATTCAACGAAGACATCACTGACTTCATCAGCCCACATGCCCTCACCTCCGAGAACTACATTCTACTGGGAGACCTCAACTTCCACCTGGAAAAGAATAACGACAGCAACACCACCACCCTTCTGGACAACCTGGCCAATAGCGGACTCAAACAACTTGTTGACACTCCCACCCACTTAGCCAGACACACGCTCGACCCTATCTTCACCACCAGCAAACACATCTCCTTCGATCACACCACAGCTCTCCATTGGACGGACCACAGCTGCGTTCACTTCAGCTACAAAAAAAACACGACCCACATCCCACCACAACCTATTCCTTGAAGAAACTGGAACAAAATCACCACCGACCAACTCTTCACATCGCTTAACCATAACCCCCCGCCATATCATCGGACCCAAACCAAGCTGCCACCAAACTCACAAAATGGATCACCCACAGCGCTGACGAATTAGCACCCTTGAAAAACCATCAGATCAAACAAGGTAGCAAAAAGGCCCCCTGGTTCAACAATGACCTCAAGAAATCCAAGAAATGATGTCGTACCCTTGAGAAAACCTGGAGAAAAAACCCAACCACCAACAACCTGACCACCTTCAAGGACGCAACCCGCAAACACCACCAATTGATCCGATCCACAAAGAAATCAGCATTCACGGACCGACTCGACAACAACGCCCACAACAGCCCACAACAGCAAGGAATTATTCAACATCGTCAAAGAATTTACCAACCCCACGGCCGGCACCAACGACATCACTCCCTCCCAAGACCTCTGCGACTCCCTAGCCTCATTCACCCACAACAAAATCGCCGACATTCATAACAGCTTTGAAAACCTCTCCGATGAACAATCCACTTCACCCACCTTCGAACCAAAACAGCACTCTCACAACCTTTGCGCCTGGACCCCAATCACTACTGAAGACACCATCCGCCTGATGAACTCCATCCACTCAGGCTCACCAACCGACCCATGTCCCCACCACATCTTCAACAAAGCAGACTCCATCATCGCACCCCATCTCCGCGATGTCATCAACTGCTCCTTCAACTCTGCTACCTTCCCAGATAGCTGGAAACATGCCGAACTCAGCGCCCTTCTGAAGAAACCCACAGCGGACCCCTCTGAACTTAAGAACTACCGCCCCATCTCACTCCTCCCCTTCCCGGCCAAAGTCATTGAGAAAGCCGTCAATAGTCAGCTCGCCGCCTTCCTTGAATCCAACAATTCACTCGACCCCTCACAATCCGGCTTCCGAGCCAAACACAGCACAGAAACCGCCCTTATCGCTGCTACAGACGACATCAGAATGCTACTGGACAAAGGAGAAACAGTTGCCCTCATCCTACTTGACCTCTCCGCCGCTTTCGACACAGTCTGTCATAACACCCTCATACAACGCCTCAGCAACGTCGGAATACAAGGAAAAGCGTTGGACTGGATCGTCTCGTTCCCCGCCGGAAGAACCCAGAGAGTCTGCCTCCCCCCATTCAAATCAGAGGCCACCGAAGTCATCTGCGGCGTACCACAGGGATCATCACTCAGTCCCACCCTCTTCAACGTGTACATGAGTCCCCTCGCACCCATCGCGCGAAAACACAACCTCAACATCATCTCCTACGCAGACGACACCCAGCTAATCCTCTCCCTCACCAAATACCCTAACACAGCCAAAACCAATCTACACGAAGGAATGAAAGAAGTAGCCGAATGGATGAAGAACAGCCGCTTGAAACTGAACTCGGACAAAATGGAAGTCCTCATCTTAGGATCTTCCCCATCTGCATGGGACGACTCATGGTGGCCACCGGCTCTGGGCACAGCACCCATACCTACAGATCACGCACGTAACCTGGGCTTCATCCTTGACTCCTCCCTCTCGATGACCAGGCAAGTCAACGCCGTCTCATCATCATGCTTCAACATCCTACGCATGCTTAAAAAAATCTTCAGCTGGATCCCCACCGAAACAAGAAAGACAGTCACCCACGCACTAGTCACTAGCCGACTAGATTATGGAAACACCCTTTACGCCGGAACCACAGCCAAACTACAGAAAAAACTCCAACGATTCCAAAACGCCTCAGCCAGAATCATACTGGACATCCCCCGTCAAGCTCACATTTCCGGTCACCTGAAAGAGCTCCACTGGCTTCCCGTCAACAAGAGAATTACGTTCCGTCTCCTCACCCACGCACACAAGGCCCTCTACCACCTTGGACCCGAATGCCTCAACAAACGACTGTCCTTTTACACACCCACCCGCCAACTACGTTCATCCATTTAAGCCCTCGCCACAATTCCGCGCATCAATAGATCCACCATGGGAGGAAGATCCGTCTCCTACTTAGCGGCCAAAACCTGGAATTCTCTCCCCACTCACCTCCGCCTTACACAGAACCACCTCTTTTTCAGAAAGCAGCTAAAAACCTGGCTATTCAATAAGTAATGCTCCCACCCTCTCTCCAGCGCCTTGAGACCCTCTGGGTGAGTAGTGCGCTATACAAATTTATGAACTTGAACTTGAACTTGAACTTAAGAACATTAATCACCGGAGTTATTGTGACATGTTTATTGATACTTGAACATTTCTGGGACAAGGAACGTGGCATCAGGTGCTTTTTAAACAATAAACAAGGCGCCCCCACCCTAAGTGAGCCCCCGGTGCGGTGGCACCGATCGCACCGTCCTAGAGCCGACCCTGACGCTCAACATCCTTTAATTCTAAGCAAATCACTAAGGGGCATATTATCAAGGCCATGCGATAATTATCTCTCTGCGCTCTTAGCGCAAGGATAATTATCGCCGGGCAACTCTGAATTTTATCGCACAGATAGCGTGCTATCAGCAACGCTTATATCCAAAGCGATAAAATTCAGAGCACAAGCTGCCAATTATCGCTGGAAATACAGCAATAATCGCACAAGGTTTGGCGAAAGCTTGCTGATAGGGCAAGGCATACTTAGCCATGATATCCACCTTACATAGGATATCATGGATAAGTCAGTTTTTGAAGCAGGCGTAAGGAAAGTAGCGATAATAGAGGTTATCGCTACTTTGCTTGTCGCTCTGCAGGTTAGCGTGCCCCTTGATAATTGAAGAAATGTCGCTTAGCGACATTTCTCCAGTTATGTCAGGGCTGGAACGCCCACTTTGCATCTCATTAGAGATGCAAAGATGGGCGTTGGAGGAAAGGGCGATCATGCAAGGATTCCCGAGATAGCGTGACATTGCTGATTAGGCGATAAAATGATCGCCGCTTTCCGTCCAAAAACGGACGCTAAGGCAGCGATAATTTTATCTCCGAGGCTTGATGATATGCCCCTTAATCTCCCCGTGCCTAACAAATATGAACCTGTAACGCATGTGGTGCTCATGTAAAGCGCTCTGATACCTTCGGGCAAAGTTTGCGCTTTGTAAAAACTCAGAAAAACAAAAGTAGCAAGGTGTCCGCTGAGGTTGGTTTGTCTTTGTCCACTAAGAGTCTATTTATAACTTTGTCGAGCTCGGAATTCTATTTCACCTGTATTATATTGCTTAGTAACATAGCCGTTCATGTTGTGGAAAGTTGCTAGCTATGCGCCTTAAACTGCTCACCGATTAGACTCCCCTCCTCCCACGCGCACACACCTCTTACATCCCTCTTAAAACAATGTGTAGTGAGTGTATGTATATGTTGGGTATGTTCCCATTCTCACTGGTAACCTCTTTTCTACTACGTAACTGTGGTTATGAACATAATTTATTGACGACATGTCCCCGCCACAGTAATAAAGAAATACAAATAAATCAAATATATGTGATGTCTTGCGTGTGCTGTCTTGGGTCTGCTAGATAAGAGGACACACAAAAAAATCAATGACAGTTAACAATATTTGAGAGTTCTTTCCTGTGTGAATGAATGAAGGAATTAATGTTTGCCGATATACCATGAATTCGCACTGTCAGGAATGATACCAAGACATATTAAAACAATTGTATGAAATGATCTGATACTTCATTTACCATAACATTGAAATGATGAAAGGCTAAATTCACTCTGGGCTTCCAACATTGCAGGTGAGGTAGGCGCGGTGCGTCCATTGAGGCGTAGGGGCGTAGCCCCACTAAGCCCCATGGACCCACCGCGTCCTCACTAAAAACCAAATACAAAGATTTTGTATTGTGAGTGGTGAGATGGTGAGGTAGGCGCGGTGCGTCCATTGAGGCGTAGGGGCGTAGCCCCACTAAGCCCCATGGACCCACCGCGTCCTCACTAAAAACCAAATACAAAGATTTTTAAAAAATCACGCTACCTGCCGGCCGGGAATCCAGGAGACACCTGGGGCCTTATTTATGAAGGACTTGCGCCGCCGGTGCGTCACTTTTAACATGGGAAAAAGTGACGCATCGGCGGAGCAAGTCCTTCATAAATAAGGCCCCTGACTTTTCCGGAGTGCGGGGGGAGGGGGGGAGGGAGGGGGAAGGGGGGGAGAGGATGGGCCTGCTGCAGCTGCGCAAGTGGGTTTTGGGCACAAACATGCCCGCGCATGCGCAGATTGTTTCCCTGTGAATTTGCCCTTAGAGAGAGGACCAGGGGGCGGGCCGCAGCCCCCGGGGTTGCACAGGGCGACTGGGCGAGCACTCATGGTGCCTCCCCAGCCAGCAGCGCCAGGATTGGCTGGTCAATACATAGCCCCGATACATAACCCCCTGTCTGGGGGGGCAGAGCTCTCTCCCTCCCTCGTACTGCGGCCTCTGTTTGTTAAGACTCCTTCATTTCCAGAGCCAATGTACACGGGGTGCTGTTGATAAAGACGATAGGGCAAAAAGATGAAAAACGAAACTTTACATGTATTGTAGTAAAATCATCCACTTTTTAAAAGACTGTCCCATGAAACCTGAAATTCAAATTAAAAGTTATACAAGTGAAAGTCAGTACGTGGAAAAAGAGAAGACCTATTAATGATTGAGGCCACACTTTCAAGTTCTCTTTATGTAGTGTCCCGGATCTTCTTGACCCGAATAGTGCAAAAAGCACAGCGGCATTTGTTTTTATTTATAGAGTTAGTTTGCAGAAAGGGCAAATATTAAGATTCAGTCAATGATTGAATCTGGGGCTTCTGGTAATTTTGTTGATGCTCATTTTACTAAAACTATGGGAATAGCTATTGAAAATAAAACAGTTCCAACGCTAGATTGAACCCTTGGTGGGTAAGAATTGACATGTGGAGGTGTTTGGACAACAGGACGCAGGGATTATTTGAGATCTAATTGATGCCTTTGCTGTCGGCCATTAATGCTGTCACTGTGTGGATGGGTGGGTGGATGGGTGCATGGATGCATGCATGCATGATGGGTGGATGGATGCATGAATGATGGATGCAGGTTAGATGGGTGGGTGGATGGATGGATGGGTGGATGCATGAATGAATGATGTATGGATGCAGGATGGGTGGGTGGATGGATGGTTGGATGCATGAATGATGTATGGATGGATGCATGGATGCATGCATGATGGGTGGATGCATGATGGATGGATGGGTGGATGCATGAATGAATGATGTATGGATGCAGGATGGGTGGGTGGGTGGATGGATGGGTGGATGCATGAATGATGTATGGATGGATGCATGGATGCATGCATGATGGATGGATGGGTGGATGCATGAATGAATGATGTATGGATGCAGGATGGGTGGGTGGGTGGATGGATGGGTGGATGCATGAATGATGTATGGATGGATGCATGGATGCATGCATGATGGGTGGATGCATGATGGATGGATGTGTGGATGCATGAATGAATGATGTATGGATGCAGGATGGGTGGGTGGGTGGATGGATGGGTGGATGCATGAATGATGTATGGATGGATGCATGGATGCATGCATGATGGGTGGATGCATGATGGATGGATGGGTGGATGCATGAATGAATGATGTATGGATGCAGGATGGGTGGGTGGGTGGATGGATGGGTGGATGCATGAATGATGTATGGATGGATGCAAGGTGGTTCGGGCTCGCTCGCTGCGGAGCAATATGCAAATTAGTTTACGCCTCACCACTTGCAAATGTCACCAGCCGCCCCTGGCTAGTAATACTTCTCTCGCGCGATTTGCCTGAAATCGATAACCTACCACATTTTATACTTAATATATTTCATTGGCTGTAAACATCAAAATTACAATGATTCAAGTGCCCGAACAAACATGATCTTGCTGTAATGCTAAAAGCGAGAAACGCCCGCAAACAAGGGACAATCGGTTTGCTCTCTGTAAATCGTAGTAACTTGTATATCATTACTTCGGCACATGAAAGGGTATTTAAATATATGCACAGGAGTTGCCAACTCCAACATGGAACCGAGCGTGGATGACAGAGGCGGCCATGTTGAGGCTGGCATTCTTTAAAGTTACTTTGTTACCCATAGGAGGGGGTTTCTGACGCAGGGCGCTCCGTGCGTGGAGGGGCACCCAGCAGTGGGTGGGGCACCAGCTGTGGGTCAGAATGGGAACAGGGATGGCGGCCGGAAGGTGAAGCAGATCCCTAGGGAAGGGGCAATCTCTCGGACCCTTGGCGAGCAACGGAAGCCGGGAGTTATGCGGACTTTCATAAGATTTGCCTCCGTTTCTCTGGCGCTTAGCAGCCTCCTGTCAGCGGCGCTTGCAGGTAGGAGGGAGGTGGGAAGCTACCCGTGTGTATTCCCGTATGTAGGCTCTGTCTGATCTGCGTTGCTCCATATGTATATAGTGCTGGGGAAATAAAGTGCTGGTGGTGCTTGCTTCCTTCAGTGTGCATGGTGCTGCCCGTGCTATAAGTAACCGCTGCTATTTCCATGCCAGATCAGCTGCTGGGAGTGCAGGCAGCATGGCCCTGCACCAAGACTCGGGCAGGAGCACTCTCTCGGTGCATGTCTCTCTGTTTCGTAGACCGACTCGGCAGAGTCGCAACTAATGAGTTCCCTGCAAACTTAGTTGCGACTCTGCAGAGTCGATCTACGAAACAGAGACACAAGCGCTGTGTGAACACAATCCCTAAAGCAAATATTGTGGAAACACAAATATTTTTTATTGTATGCTTTACGCAGTTTTACCAAAATGTGTCATGGCGTGGTCCTGGACGTACTTTCTCTTGGGAAGACGAGGGGATGAGTTAAACTTACCTTACTGGTATTCAATTCTGAACCTTTGAGACAGTTGCCTTGGAATAATCAGAATCTCACATTCTTTCACCTTGTCATTTTTTAAACAGCTGAACACATTTCACATGTCCTAATAGTTTTAATTTTGAACTCCATAGCGATATCTGAACAGGGAGATCCACGTTCGTAATGAAATTGAAGTCAATCTTTTTCTCCGTCTATACCTCAAAAGCATAAGTATGCATAATGTAAATGTGTTAAGAAAAAACAGTTGTGCAATGTGTTTAGTATAGTGTCTGCTAGATTCTCTTATTTGATTTTGGTTTCTTCTAGCAGATCTCATCGGGTCCCCACACACAATATTGTCATTTATACAGCCCTCATGGTTGAGATGTTTTATGATTTCGGCTGACAATAAGTCTCTTCAAACCACTTTGTGTCTTAGTGTTTATCGTAACAAGAGGTCACCACTACTGTAAGCCCAAGAATTCACCAACACTGCCCCCCCTCAAACAAGAAGTGAGTTGGAAGACGGCCACATCACAAAATTGCGTAACTCATCTTAAGACATAGGTGGACACTGTTTACTACTGACAGAGATTCTTGCTACAGATCAAATACAAAAGGAATCCAACAACAAAAGCAAGGGGTCTTCAAAGCATTCAGACACTATCACCCTCTTCCCGACCTACCCGACATGCACTCCACTGACAAATGCTGCACAACAAATCTTTGTAGAGGAAATTACCAACTGACTATGCATTTATAATGCAAAACATACCACCTCAATGCCTCCCATCCCAGCATGCAACACCTTCAAGTGAAACATTCACACCACTTTAAGTCGAAACCCTCACCAATATCGTCTCAGCGGTTAAAGCCTCCACCTATTAAGAGAGTATCCTGCCCTTGGTTATTGGGAAGTCCATTACACAATAGCACTCGCCCTCTGCATCACCTTGGTCAATGGCCCCTATGTATGGCCACTTCCAGGCACTCCAAAAGAATCCTCCCACTTTTATTTTGTATCAGCAAACATCTTTTTTTGCTGGAGTCCCCTTGTGACCTCAGATCAAGGTTCATTGTTAAAACTGCAACCTTCGTTATCACTGACCATGATGATTCTTGCTGATGATCTTCCTAGACCTCTCTGTTGCACAGGGCTGTCTGAAAGTCCCTGCCGGTGACACTGAACAACTTCAGCCCTGAGCCCTCCTCCGCCAACATACAGTGCGAGATCGCGAACACCGATACTTGAAAGTATTGATGTTTGCACAAGTTTACAGGCTCAAATACTAGAGAGACGCTGAATGAATTCACTCACCCCTTTGCTCACCGGAACACCTAGTTACTTATATTCACCCTTCTGACGCCCATTCTTTCCAGACACATATTGCCAACAAACCCAGGCAACATAGTACCAGCTTGTTGTGGTAATACAATATCATGGTCCTACTATAGTGTCACATAATTTTTGTGTCGTAAACATTGTCTCCACAAATGTCTGCCCATTGAAATTCATTACACCCAATGGGATAGTAGTTTTGAAAAAGTTAATTATAGCACAATATTTTTATCAGACAATATTGATTGAATTCGAAAGCCTGATAACCACCAGCTTCCAATGCTGCAGAAATTATACTCTTGCCTTCTACATGCAGACTGTCCACGCTGTGGCCCTCTCCCATCTCGATAGAGGGCATTTTCATTTGCCCACTAACAGGCTTACAGTGCCCTGCTGCCTGAGTCCTCAAACTATTGACAAGATATATAGAATTGTACACTAAAAGCAAATGAAAACATACAACACAAAAAATCTGAAGTAATTAAAAGTAAGCATTGACAAAGCCAGTAGGTCGCAGCTCTAAAAGGCCAGGCTATTGGCCTTGCCAATGTTTTTTGCATGGGCATTCTCATGCGAGTGTATAGATCATTCTTCTATTAGTTACTGGTAATTGCATTCCTCCGAGTCCTACTCT
Organism: Lissotriton vulgaris; assembly: GCF_964263255.1. Lineage (NCBI taxonomy): Eukaryota > Metazoa > Chordata > Amphibia > Caudata > Salamandridae > Lissotriton > Lissotriton vulgaris. The sequence continues at coordinate 417,380,106 of NC_141689.1, read as the reverse complement.
CGCGTATCTATATTACATAATGAGGCCCTTGTGTCTCTTAGACGCACTCCGTAGCAAGATAAAAAGGCCCACCCCACCACACCTCCTGTACGTTCCAAGCTGCCGTAGACACTGACGGCCTAACAACCGAGAGGGAGTGCTCTAATGTAAATAAGAGAGAGTAGCACTCGGAGTAAAGCAATTACCAGTGAGTAATAGAAGCATTACCTCCTCGTCCCTCTTCCTTATCTCCATTACACAATGAGACATGCCAAGCCAAAAAAGACCAGGACAACTGTACAAATACCTACGTAGAAATACCCAACAAAGATCCTCAGTCCTGGATAAATAAAGAGTAAAGGCATCCCAGCTCCAACACATCGGACAGAACTTCATAGCCAAATCCTGACCCCCTAACACACCAAAGAAAGGAGACAGACTAGATAACGAGTCAAGCTCTCACCACCCGCAGACATTACCACCACCAGATAAAAAAAACTAGTGACCTCCCAGACTACAGAGAAACAAACCGGATACTGGAGAGTCTGTAAAACCAGTTGGAAAACCCCAGAGGGACACACCACCTGACGGAAGGGCCGTAGAACGGACAACCCCTAAAAGAACCTGGAGACCTGCCCCACCACCAGACCCCATCAAGGGAACTGGAAAGCCTTAAAAAGCCCACCCCGGAACAATTCCAGCACCCGGGGCAGAAAAATAGAAATCGGAACCAAAGGTGGACAATCACACTAAGCCCGAAACAACTTCCAACACCTTGCAAAAGAAGACCTGGCAGACACCCACTGGACGCCAGCACAGACGAGGAAACAGAAACTGAGCAACCGTGCAACATTTCACCATTTCACCACCCCACTGAGTCGCCAAGCTGCACACCTGGGAAGCACCAGAGAGGGTACCAGGGGACCCTGAAACCCTAGGGCAGACAGAACCAATGGAACACACCACCTACGAACCATTAACCTCTTAAGCAAGGAAATGAGGGAAGCATTAGACCCGTAGGTTGAGGACCCTAGAGGGCATCCAACCTCGAAATAGACTCTCCCTGTCCACCGTATAAAAAAGACCAGGAAGAAGTGTAGACAGGCCCACCCAGGGGCAACCCCCATGACCAACACACTCCTGTCAAACACTAAAGGAGAAAGACAAAAGTCCTGAGAGGGCGAAACGCCCTGCATGACAATCCAGAACTCCCCGTGTAAGAAGCCCATGATAAACCTACAGTTGATTAAGGCCTTAGAAACAACTGGTGAGCAAACACTAAAAAGCCCAGGAGACGCCAGAACAGCCATCAGGGGTGCCAGAACTATGGAAAAAACTGTTGCTCAGCATGCATCCCAAACGGCAGAACCAGAAACTGTAAAAGCCTCTAACCCCCACATCCCCCACCCACAGTGTACACCAGAAACCTCCGTAGACTCAGACAAACCTGAATGTTTAGGAACTCAAGCTGCAGAACGATCGCAGCCACGAAGACCCCAGGAGACCTCAGGGGAAGCTGGAAGGATAGTATCTAAGTACAATGGACGCCACCCTGTAGACAAAGCGCCGTAAACCCAACATTAGCCGAAATACCCCAAATATCTCCGGCACCAGGCAAAGGGTAGCATCCCTCCCCCAACTGACCCACACCGGCGATACTGGGATGACCCGCACTGGGATGGGAGGAGGGAGACACCCCATAACCGGAGGATGGAATATGAAGTTGGTGAGATAGAAGCTCCAAACGAGGCTCCACACCCACTATACGGAAAGCCAAGCACCCATGCAGGAATGAACCCCGGGGCAACCTGGCAGGCCAACAAAAGATCCCAAGTCTCAGAAGAATTGCTGGTAGAGGACCAGCAGGATCAGGCATGCAACCAATCCAGAAGGACCAGTGGGCAGACCATTCATGGAACTGCTAGGCATCCCCAACAGCAATCCAAGAAATGAAGATGGGCAGCCAGAATCGCTAACAGTCCCAATTAGTCCGTTCCTGCCAGCGGCAGCTACTAAAACACTGGTCAGCTCTTTGGTCTTATCGTCCCTTGATTACTGTAATGGCCTATTTTTAAATGCTCAGGTTAGGGTCACGACGAAGCAAAATGCCGCAGCACGTCTGCTCTATGGAACACCCAAATTTGCGGCCATATCAGACAACATTAAAAAATACCACTGGTTGACGATCCGGAATAGGATCAAGTTTAAATCACTTTGTATAGTGTACAAGGCACTCAACGATCAAGGACCGCACTTTTTTAAGGACCAGCTGGTACCCTATAAACCTTCCAGACAGCTTCGCTCCACCACTCTTAACCAGTTAGTGATCCCACGTTCTAAAACCGTGTCCTGGGGCGACCGCTGCTTTTTGGTTGCGGCACCCAAACTATGGAACACCTTGCCTCAAGACATCAGGCTAAGTCCTTCACTTCTCCATTTCCGCAAGAGATTAAAGACATGGCTTTTTAATCAATAACTTCCATCAAAAATCCTTTGGAGCATTTAATACCGAGCTGAAGTTATGCAAATTGTCTAGCGCCGAGACGCATGCGGGTATTCGTTCGCGCTTTATAAATGGCAAATAAATAAATAAATAAATAAACCAGAGGAACGGTCAGGCTGTGAAAGCAGAGGAGGACACCACAGACACCAGTAACAATAACTGCCAACACAAAATCCAGAAAGGCAAGTTGCCAATCTGTGTGAACCAGGACATCCAACACACTATTCCCCCACCTAAAAAGCCCCTGCCAGAGCCACAAACTCCTTCCGCAAGGATTTCGCCAGTATTGCCCCAGATGATGCTGCCCTTAGCACCAAATTAGATACCAGGAAAAATTAAGTCAGACCAGCCTCTATCATGTGAACCACAGGAACCGAAGGCCCCAACCCCATTGACTGAATGAAGCACTGCCAACAAGATGGGCCAAGAAGGACCCAATCGAGAGGAATGGGAGCTAAGGCACCAGGAATCCTTGGCATCCCAAACATACTCACTCCAGCCAGACAGAGGCCGCGCAGTTCACCAGCTGGGCGTATAGAACAATGGAGCAAGGAAAAGCCAGCCACACCGCATGCAGACCTCGTGCCACTCATTCGCCCCGGGAAAACCAGCATGAAACATACCACCATAGCAACAATATCAGCACTCTCACTATTGCAGTAGTATACTCGACCAAAAGGCAAAACTGCCTGACAACACTTGAACTCCTGGCCAAAAGGAAAGGATGAAACCATCACAAAAGAAAAGAAAATTGTGCCACACCACATACAGACACCACTCCCAGGAAACTCACTGCCTCAATAATTTCCGGTTACCACCAGGACCAATGCTAATCATGCCTCCCCCAGGCTCACCGGCACCACCCCGTGGTTGGGAAGCCACAGACTAGGCTGGAGCACGTGCGCTGCACGTGCAACTGATGCGCAGAAATCCCCAGCCACTCGCCTCCACCAGGTTGTGCGATATGCCGCCAAACCATAAAAAACGGTACCACGCAACAAACGAACCCTTGCTGGATTGATAGCGCCACACTCACCCTACAGTGTTTACAGATAGAAAAGGATAGGAGGTGTAGTGTTCGTGGGCCATATTTATATTGGTAGGGGATGTGTCTACGAGGCATTGAGGCCTCGTTGTGTAATGGAGATGAGCAAGAGGGATGAGGCAGTAATGACACTTGTGCACACTTGCAGACACATGGCCTGCAACTGTGGAATGGGATTTCTATTTAAAAAAAAAAAAAAAGGAATTCCAAGAAGAGCATTGATGTGCTCATGTTCGTCACGACGCATGCGCACACCTAGGGGTCGATTACGATGTCAGTCGGAAAGTCTCAGTTTGCTAGTCGGAAGCTTTCAGACTGCTGTCATAGGCTTTCCGACCTACAGCCGGTTTGCAGTCCGACAGCTGAAATATGATGTTGGTGGTCGGAGCGTGAACTAGTCGGTCATTCCGACGCTGTTCCGACCGGCTCTTAGAATCTTTAGGCCGGTCGGAACAGCACCGTAATCCCCTATGGATGATGTTTCCGCCGCCGGGATTACGATGCTGGTTTCCCACAGCCTCTCCGTGCCGGCCTTTCTGACACAGAAAGGATGTCGGAAAGTGACTTTGGGGGCCCCAGGCAGACCCCCCTTCCATCCACAGCGTATGGTTGGTGGCCTGAGAGGGTACCCTGTAAATCCATGCACTGTGTGGCAGGCACCATAGGGTGCCGGATTTTACACACACATTTCTTTATCGAAGCCTGTATTACTGCAAGCTACTATAGAGAAATGGGAGTATCTGACTGAACAGTGTTCGGTCGCATCGTAATCGGGCGGTCAGAACCCCCGACCAGAGGTCGTTGGTCCCGATTCCGAGCTGGTATCGGTCTGAGGCAACTCCGACCGACTTCGTAATAAGCCCAATTATTCTGTATTGTGACACACTGAACATTTAGTTATTTTAAAAGTTACCACCCTTACATGGCTGATGGCCTATTTAGAGCTGTAAATTAAAAGTAACAAAAAGGGAAACATGAAGTGCGCTCCAGCATCGAAAAATGAAACCAGCGGCCTGGTAGCACTTTGCAGCCACTGGACCCTTGTAAATATTTAGAAATGTAAAAAAATAATTAAAATAAATAAAACCAAGTGGGACAAGCTAGTAAAAAAAGAATGCGTGGAAGGAGGCGAGCAGAGGAGCGAGTAGGATAGGGAGCAAGGAAAACATGTACTTCCATATAGGGCAGAATGATAAAGAATAAACGAGTTCTTTCTAGTTAGTAGTCAAAAGATACAACTAATCCAGTTGAAACTCTCTGAGGCCAAAATATCCTGGTCGTGACAAACAAATGAACAGAGAGGTTAAGATAAAAATGTTGTCCAATCATGAGCAATGGGCTTTCCAAAGCCCACTTTAAGGGCACTTTATGTATTGGGAACAGTAGGTCTGCCTACGGGCAGCTAAAGCTATTTACAGCTGAGATCTAGAAAAAGTGTATAGAACAAAGTAGAGGATTTCTAATATGAACACAGACTAGGTTATACTAGAAAGAAAACCTAAACCTTTGTGACAATAAATGAATACAGACTTATTAGAGGGAAAAGTCAAGACCATATTGCATAACATGTGGCAAACGAATGCTCTCACAAAGTGTTTGTCTGAGCCCTTTAAAGCATATGAGCTAAAATGCTATGCATCAGAACACGAAATATTTGCATTAAAATATTCACTGGTATATATCGACTTTTATGAACAACCACAAATGAGAATCTAGCCGCTTACTGATAAAAGGTGAAACTTGCAGCGAAATGGTATTTAAATAAAGCCAAATAAAGTTGCAAAAGTCTTGTTTGTGTTTCTAATATTACTGCTTTAAAGAATGAGGAGCGGAACAGTACACCTTTGGGCTCTGAAGGTTGTGATGCATGCAGGTGTTCACTAATAAGAGGACGGGAAGTGCTTGAAGGCAATCAAACACTTAGTCATTTTGTAATTGTAGCTTTAAAGAAGCTTCAACATTCCTTGCTGTTGATGCTTAACATATGTTGATACCGCAAAAGGCCTCTGTAAGCAAGCACGAGGCTAGTATTGAACATTTAACTTGTGTATTCATATTTTTTCCTAAATTTTAGAGGACCATTTATATAATGTGCGCTTATAAAGAACAAAAAGGGTGTGGAACCCTCCAGTTGGCTTTTCTGCCACCCTCATGTGCCTGCTTCTTATTCTATGGCGTGCCTTGTCCATCTTTTGTTTCTCTCTCCCATTGAGCAAAGCTTCTTTACCATTTCTTAAATGAACTCCTGTTTAGGCTTCCTCTCCCCGCTTTTAAGAGAACTTTATTTTTCTTTTGTCAAATGCACTCCACAAGAGTTATATGTATCATGGGCTAGAGATTAATGCAGCTAAAACCACATCTGTAGAGTTTTAATGTAAGAAAAGCTAAGGGTCAATTGAAACTGGGGGGTAGGTCTTTAGAGAGGGTTGACTCTTTTGATTATTTAGGAAATAAACTTTCTTCTCATATGCTCTGGGGAAAGCATATTGAAAAGGTTTGCTTAAAGCACAGACAGATCACAAGGGCCATTTTGAGAGAACATCGTACATCCCTTACACAACCAATAATACCTGCTATTATGGTGCATGAGGCGAAGGCTATCCGTGTAGCACTATATGGTACTGAATTGTGGGGCTTGGGGGAGATTTCTTCCTTGGAACGATCAGAAAATGGGTTTTTAAGAGCCTTGGTTTCTCTCCACTGTAGTAACCCTTTACGTCCTTTATGGTTAGATACGGGTGTTTAAAAGATTACTCCAAGGCCTCCGCTTCATGCCTTGCTGTGCTGGCGGAGGCTATGGGTATCCCCAAAGCTGAGCCACTATACCATTTTCAGTAGATTAATTCAAAACCGACACTGTATTTTTTTAATAAGTCCACAAGTGGTCATAAATAAAGGTATCTTGGACCACTGATGTATCTTTTTTAATTCACTTATATTTTCATTTTCCTTGCACTGCATTTTCTATCCCTGTCACAACACGCCTAGCCTACCAGCGTTTGGCTCGGTGCCAGAAGAGCTGAGGTGACAGGGGCGTCTTTGGTTTCCAAATGATGACACTGGCCACCAAGGGCAGTTGATGGGAATCCTTACTTTTCTGCCCTCCTCAGGGTTTCTCCTGGCATGAAGTCGCATTTGCGTCATCATTCTTTTACTATCACTTATTGTCAGACAGGTAAATGGTCTGTTGTAGGTCCTGCTCGTACCTTCGTTCTGTGTAGATATATTTTTTCTTTCTTCTCACTAGACCACCAGTTTTCTTGTGTTGTTTATCAGTAGGATTGGGGATTGAAACTGGTTGGGTCTTTAAATATTTTCCCTAAGACCCCTCTCTCTTCCTCTCCGGGAGTTGAGTAATGTGTGATTAGATTTCACAGAGTACCGTGGCTATGATTGATCAAGAAGCAGCTAAGTGCTGTAGGTTATGGAAACATTTGGAACTATCCTGCCTTGGGTTCCTTCCCCGCTAAGAGATATTTTTTAAACAACATTGGGCAAAGGCAATTCAGGGGGAGGAACATGATGTGTAGGTACCTCTCTAACGGGGGAATTCTTGAATTTTAAATTAAAGTATGAATTTGAGATGTACTGGGATTTTATAACTAACTTGTTGTGTTGAATAAGAGGAGACTGAACCCCACGTTTTGTTCTTATGTCCTGCCTGTGCTCAGATACGTTCAGTTTTGCTGGCACCTGCATGATGCCATTGCACCCTATTAAGGATACTAGATCTGATGCCTCCGTACTTTGTGCTATAGCAACATTCCTGGGCAGGATGTGGGCAAAGAGAAGATTTGTTATGATCTGCTGAACTTTTAAGTTGCAATTGTAAATATCAATTAGTTATATATAGTGGGGCAGATTTATGTTAACTGGCGCATCCCGAGGGATGCGCCAGTTAACGTGCGCCACAGCTACGCCACCCATGGTGCGCCGCATTTATAATGCGGCACACCATGGTGCAAAAACGGCACAGATGCGTGACGCATCTGTGCCGGAAATGTGGCGCATTGCTGGAGTTGCGTCGCAAGCGCGATGCAGCTCCAGCAAGGCTCTGGGGTGCCCCATCCACACAATGCTGCATCAAGACCTACGCCTGCTTCAAGCAGGTGCAGGGTTTTGACGCAGCATTGGCCAGAAAGTGACTGAGTGAAATCTCATAGATTTCACTCAACCACTTTCAGGAGGCGTTCCTGCGCAGGAACGCCCCCCCCTGCGCAGGAACGCCTCCTTATGGCGCAGGGCTTTACAACGTGACGCATCTCCTAGATGCGTCACGTTGTAAATAGGGCGCATAGTTTGCGCCGCAGTTGCGTCAAATAAAGTGACGCAATTGCGGCGCAAGGGCATCATAAATCTGCCCCAGTGTGTTTTAAAACATTTTTAAAGTCTTTTAAGGTATATAAATTAATTGTGAGCTAGCTTTAAGAGAGAGCATTTACTCGTTTTAATTACTGTTTTTATGGTGTTGATGTCAAACCTTTGTCTCTGAAGAAATAAAGTATTTTCTACTTAACTTGATACATGTATTTTCTAACTGCCTCGCTAGTGTGCTTCTTCCTTCCTCACCAGTGGGCTTCTCCCCTGCACTCCGTGCTGCGCTCTGTCGGTCATGTGCTTCTCCCTGTGATGCCCTCACCCTTGTGTGTTTTCCCTCATTAACTTTTCGCGTGTGTGCTTCTACCATGCAGCGCCATATTTCTCTTTCTCAAGCCAGTTTGCTTTACTCCCCTGCCCCCATGCTTCACACTGCTGTCCCTCTCACCCATTTGCCCCCCCCACGCTCTCTGTTTTTATTAAATACTTTAGCTATGCTTCAGAGCACCAAGTGTTGTTGACATAGATATCTTTCTTTTTTTGTGATTCACAAAGAATCCCAGAAAATCTGACAGTCATATATTTTATGGGGTACTACAGGGTGAACGATTCCACTAAATGAAAACATCAGCGTAAGTATAATGTGCAGAAATCTGGATTTTTGTTGTACTTGCCAACGAATTCATGATTTAAAACCACCTTCTTCTGCATTTGTCAGAGCTCACGTTGTTACACCCTTTCCTACTGTATTTGTCAGAGTTCACAAATAAATCCCCTTCCTGTGTGTTGTTTGACTTTAATGTCACAATGTTAAAGCCCTTCCCGTTATATTTGTTTGAGAGTTTACATACTAATACTGCTTCCTGTTGTATTGAGAAATCTGGAGGAGAAATCCTCTTTTTATTGCATTTGTCAGAGTTCACAATATAAAACTGCTTCCCATAGTGCGGGTTGGAAAAGTCTCTTGCATGGTGATGAATGTGCACCCCTGTCCTGAGAGCCCCAACTAATATGATGCCCGGATCCTTGATGCTGATTTATGTTGTCATGGACGAACACAGATCTTTCATGTGCGCCATGACATAGGCCTGTCCCACAGATTGCGGTATTTTTGGACATGGGGGTGGGCACCTAAAAAGCTATCCTCTTTGTGTAGCCGGTTACTAGCTGTACTGGGAATTAGGCCGCACTAGTGCGATGGTGGCAGCATACAATGTTGTGGTCCTTTTTAGGTCGAGCCTAGCGGCAGCACAAGTGGTCAAGTATGCTCGCCTTCTCTCTGCCCATATTTTTGATTGGCTGGTGTCATTGTCCTTATTAAATGCTGGCTTCTGATTGATAGTGAGGCTTGTTAGTCCCTCCTTGTTACCACCCTGTCGCCATTTGTTACCACGCATGAGGCCTGGATCTGTTACTTGTGGCGTTACACGGTCACCTTCATAAGTCTGTAAGCCCTATTTTGTTTTTATTTGCAGCACGGTACGCTTTTGCTTTAGTGGCTGCGTTTGTTTATTTAATTAATTTGCCGCACAGGCCGTAAGGGAGGGTTTCAACTCACTAATATAACAAGGATTTGCAATGCAATAGTTTTCGCATTTACGCGAGTTTGACCTATTGACATTGCAAATAACTGGTATTTATTTTTTGTTTTCCATTTAAAAACCTAAATAAAATGCATTGTCATTTACAATGCCAATAGCTTAAACTCGCGTAAATACGAGACCTATTGCCTTGCATATGCTTGTGTTTTTTTTAAGCAGCGCGGCCGCCCAGAAACACTGGTGTGTGCTTGCAATCACTTTAACCCAGCATATCTCTTTTTCAACTCCTCTCCCCCTTTCCCCCCCCCCCCCCACCCCCCGAAGTAAAATGGAATTAGAAAAGATTAGCTAATTAAGTCATGTAAATTCCAGGTAGAACTTAATCATGTGCTAATAGGCTGAAGCTGACAACAGCACATCCCGGTTACATGTAATCTGTACTAAAGCCACCTAACCAATTGTTTTCAAAAGCCTGTTTTATTAACACCAACACCACCAATACCTCCACCACTGCCACCAGTACCACTACCACCTGTACGACCAGCACCAGTACCAACACCACCACTACCAGTACCACCATCAGTACTACCACTACCAGTACCACCACCACCACTACCAGAAACCCCACCACCAGTACTACCACCACAAGTACCACCACCACCAGTACCCAGTACCACCACCAATCCCACCACCACCAGTACTACCACCACCAGTACTACCACCACCAATACCACCACCAGTACATCCACCACCACCAGTACCACTCCTACCACCACTACAACCACAGTACCGGTACCATCACCACTACCAGTACCACATCCGCCACCACCAGTACCACCACCACCAGTACCACCACCACCAGTGCCACCACCACCAGTACCACCACCACCAGGACCACCACCACAAGTACCACCAACAGTACCCATACCACCACTACCAGTACCACCACCACCAGTACTACCACCAGTACCACCACCTGTACCAGTACACCATCACAACCAGTCCCACCACCAGTACCACTACCACCACCCCCACCAGTACCACCACTACCACCACAGTACAGGTACTACCACCACTACCAGTACCACCACTACCAGTAGGACCACCACCGCCACCAGCACCACCACAACCACCACTACCACACCCCCTGTACCACCACCACCAGTAGCACCACTGCAACCAGTACCACCAACAGTACCACCACCCCAGTACCACCACCAGTACCACTACCACCAGTACCACCACCAACGCCAGTACCAGTACACCCCCCACCACCAGTATCACCACCAGCAGCACCACCACCACCACCAGTTCCACCATCCGTACTACTACCACCACCACCCCCTGTACCACCGCCACCAGTACGGCCACCACCAGTACCTGCACTGCCACCACCAGTACCACCACCACCAGTAGTAGTACTAGTGCCACCACCACCAGTACCAGCACACCCACCAGTACCACTACAACCTCCAGTACCACTACCACCACCACCGGTACCACCACCACCAGTACCACCAGCAGTAGTACTAGTACCACCACCACCAGCACACCCACCAGTACCACTACCACCACCAGTACCACTACTACCACCACCAGTACCACTACCAACTAATACCACCACCACCATTACCACCACTACAGTACCACCACCACCCGTACCACCACCACCACCAATACCACCGCCGCCACCAGTGTCACCACCACTAACCCACCAGTACTACCACCACCAGTACCACCACCAACACTACTACCATCACCAGTACAACCACCACTAACCCACCAGTACCACCACCACTACTACCACAACCACCAGTAGTACCGCCACCACCAGTGCTACCATCTCCACAGTACCACCAATACGACCACCACCACTACCACTACCACCACTGGTACCACCACCACCAGTACTACCAGTACCACCACCACCACCAATACCACCACCAGTACCTCTAATACCACCAGTACCAGTACCACATCCAATACCACCAGTACCACCATCAATGCCACCACCTATACCACCAATACCACCAGTACCTGTACCACCACCAATACCACCAGTACCACTACCACCAGTATCACCACCACTACTACCACAACCACCAATACCACCACCACCTCAGCGCCTCCCGCTCACTAGTAATAGTAGGGGCACTGTACTCGGCTGGAGCTGCAATCGAGATATCCCTCCCTCTATTTGTGCCATAAAGCACAGCCTGCCCTGCACCAGAGGTGAAGCCAGGGCCCTACTACAGCTGGAATGTTTAATAGGCCAAAGATAGCAATGACATTATGCAATGGCACACTGCACACTCAAATCACAGAGAGGGCAGGAAGTATTCCCCCCCTCCGCTCTGAGCTGGCGACAATGTAATCACAGTGCGAAACACTTACACATCTTCTTCACTGCACTATTTATCACTACTTTGAAGACATCGCAGGCTGGTATCTTCCTCATATATTTACTATCTAACAAGCGGTCGAGAATGCTCTTTATTGCAATGCAATAGGTCTCGCATTTGAGAGAGAGTTTAAGCTACTAGTATTGTAAGTGACAATGCCTTTTAGTTATGTTCTAAGACCCAAAACCTAAATAGGCATTGTCATTTCCAATGGCAATAGCTAAAACTTGCGTGAATGCGAAACCTATTGCTTTGCAAATGCTTGTTTTTTCTGTTACTGGAGTGAAGCCTACAGGTTCACTTGTTTAAAGTTCTGCTACTGTGTGCTTAACTCACCTTTGGCCTACATTGGTTTGGTGTTGAGTGCTGCCCATGTGCTGAGTGTATGTGTGCCTGTGAATTGTACAAAACAGGGCTAATACAGTGTTGTGCAGTGTGTGCATATTGCGCTGGGTGTTGCGCTGGGTGTATGCGCCTATGAATGGTAAAATACATGAAGGATGTAGTGCAGTGCAGTGTATGTTTGCTATGTGCATGTTCTGGGTGCCTTTGAAGAGCACAATACATTGAAGACTCTGGGTTCCATTTTGGGAGACCGTTTTGGCTGACTGGAGTAGCATGAGGTAGAACATTTCCCCCAGGCAGATGTGTGTATTGCTGTTTTCCTGTAAGCAGAATGGGACACACTAGAGGAAAGGAGATCAATGTGGTCCAGTACAATTCAAAGGGCTCTCTTTGATTCAGAGACAGGACACTGGGAAGGGCCTAGGGACATCTCAGGAAGGAGAGATGGGGCTGATAAGAGAATCACAAAGAGTAGAGCGGAGGCCCTGGGGTAACCTTTTGATACACATATCACTGTGGCTGACATCAAGGTGTGAAACTCTAGTCGCTCTCATGGCTTGTGTTGAGGGGCTCTTGGCTTTGGAGCCACTCCTGCGGTGACAGACTGCTTTCTGGAGGAAGGGCATGGCAGAGGAAATGAAAGTTCAGAAGAAAGCAGACCCCCAACATATACTTCAAAGATACAGAGCCTAATTCACATTTGGTGTCTAGAAATGGACTATAAGAAGGAGAGCTTGATTCTCCCCCCCCCCCCTTCTAAAATCATCAATTGTCAAGCAGTCAGTCGGGCTGTGCAAGGAGGAAAAACTCTGCAAGACTTCTGCCTGTGACCAGGAATGGGGTCAAGGCCTACTAGTCTTCAGCTGGGTGAGGGGACATCAACCAGGGAATCCAAGACCACCTACCCTTTGAGCCCAGAGCACGAGTGCCTGTCTGCTTGTCAAGACCAGTATGCCCTGTGAGGGAGAGGAAAGTGTTGAAGGAAGCGAGGTCCAGTTGAGGGATCCTGGTGATCGGATTCCTGTAGCGAGGTGTGAGGAGACAGCTGCTCCACCAATCGAGTCATTGCCTGTGTGCAGGGAAAAGTCAGCAAACCCCCATGTCAGAGATGGACTGTCTTGAAGTGAGCAGTGACCGCTGCTGCACTTACTGCGTCATTGTCGATCTGCAGGTGCCAAGTCGGCGACCCCCATATGCCAGGGGCGGCTGCCTTGAAGATTGCTTCAGCAGCCCACGCATGGACCCAAGTTGGCGACCCCGTATGCCAGGTAGGGTGGCATGAACATTGCTGCTGGGCCGATTGGGCCATAGCCTGCGCACAGAGGTGGAACGGTAATCCCTTATGCCAGGGGAGCGATCAGGACATGGGAAGGCAAGGGGCGTGGTCCGGGCGAAACAGTCATCAGAGGAAGGAGGATGTTATGGTGACCTGAGTGGGCCCAAAACTGAGGACCAGCACTAGAAGTGTTGCGCTACCCACTCTCCTACCTGTTGGTGGGATCTCAAGAAACATAACCAGCATCGGAGGGGCATTGAGAACTCACTGGCTGCTGCAGGACTGCGTAGGACGAACTCGAGGACCCCCTACCGGAGCTCCACCTGGGAGGTGTTAAAGATTTACCAGAGCCAGCCGCTTTAGCTTCAGTGCCGGTGATGGGGGTTTTGCTCAGAGGCTCCGTTCGCTAGATATTGCTGGTGGGAGTAAAAATGATGGAAAAGCTATACAGCCCTGAGGGCAACTTCCCTGCCAGATTGCGCTTTGGCACTGGAACACTTTTGACTTTCAGAAAGAGTCTGAGTCTGAGTGGGAGTCGTGAGACGCTGACTACTAATGGGGCTTAACCTGAATGTGAGAATAGTGAATGGGGAATTACCACTCGAAGAGGGGAGTGGGACTCCGAGACCAGCTTTTAAAACACTAGAGCACTAACTTCAGGGGACTGTGTGTATTGTGTGTGAATGTCGTATTTTATTTCGTGCTCGTATCTAAATGCTCCTTTTTTTCATGAAAGCAAGTATTATTTAACTGGACAATCTTATTGCTGTTGCTGAATGTATTTTGAGTTTTGAGCTTGTGTTTACCCGCCTGTGTCTTCCTCTCCCCAAGAAGCCTTAGACTGCTCGACCCATACTACCACTGAGAGTCAAGTGTACTTGGCCCAGTTGTCCAAGATCCATAATAGGCTGGGTATGGAAAAATCTGTTGTAAAAGGCCTTAGCCCCCATGGTTGGGAACAATAGCTCATGCATGCCTTGTGGACCTCTGAACAGGGTCCTGATGCGTGGTTCATACAGAAGGATTACAAGGCAAATCCCTTTCTATTTTACTTATCAGAGAGTTATAAATGCAAAACTCCTTCCTTTAAAATTTTAGCGATGTACGATGGCAGTTTGTAGTTAATGACCTAAAAAAGTGATATATGTACTAAACCTTGACAAGAGTTGACAATGTAAAATCCGTCTGTATTCTATTTGTCTAAAACTACTAAATGTAAAGCCTCTTCCCATGGTGTTTGTCATGGAGTTCAGAGTGCAAAATTAGGAGTAATTTTGTTGATTTCATGTTACTCTTTGATGCAGAATTACCAATAATAATGTAAATGCAGAATTACCAATAATAGTTCGATTACTCCTGCTTGCATAATTAAGAGAGGATGTGGCCTAACCGCCGGGTCGGTCGATGTCAGTGCTTGGGAACTGGTTTCGAGTCTTGACAGAGACGCCCAGTATCCTGTGATTATGGGCAAATCACTTAATCTCCCCGTGTCTAACAAAAAATAAATGTGTTTGTCTGTGACGCAACTGGTGCGAATGTAAAGCGCTCTGATACCTTCGGGTCAAGTTCGTGCTCAAAAAACAGTAATTTGGCAAGAGGAAATCCTACTGTGAACGCACATTTATTGAGTGCGAGCAGCCCTCATCCTTGCTATTCGGGTCTGCTGTTCTTAGCTCTATTTCTTAGTGCAAAATGCATCCTGGCGTCTATTTTGGAAAAAAAGAAAATAGAACTTAATGCAGAATTACTCTATCACGTAATTTTGCAAGGTACCGTTACACTGAAATATGCAAATTGCGCCCACCTGTTTAAAAAACCCCTATTTATTGTGTTTGTCAGACAATTGACAATGTAAAACCTCTACTTATAATTTTTGGCAAAGAATTCATAGAGAGTTTGCAATGTAAAGCTGCTATGTATTGCTTTTGGCTAGCAGTTCCATTATTGGATTCAAAAAGAACTTTATTTTACACCCTTTAACAAACTCTTGGGTCATAAATAGATCATACCATTGGCATTTGTCATAACTTTTCCTTATGAACCAATCAGGCCTGCAGACACTTGATCAATGAGTTGTCACTATAACCAACCCAGGCCTACCATAATGAGTGTTATCTGCTCAATTAAAGCACTATTTTTCAGTGTGGGCGCACAACTTCTGCCCTATCAAATGCAGTAAAGAGTAATAGTAACAGGCCCGGTTCCAGGAATTTTTATTTGGGTGGGCCAAGGGTGCATTCGGGTGGGCCACTGCGGGCCCGATTTGTTGCATATATGTCTAGGTGGGCCTGCTTTAGGGCCCTCCTTTATTAGGTCTCGACTGGCGTACACTACGCAGCAGTGTTGCGCAGCTCGAGAATTTTTGTTGTTCAGTACTGGGGTTGAACCCGCCTCTCTCTTCCAATGGCTAGCTCCATAAATGGAGGCTAGCCATTGGAAGAGAATGATGTCAATCTGTGTTGGAGCAGATTCGTGGGCGTTTCGGTCTTTTTTAAGCCCCGCCCCTTTTCTCTGTCATGTAGAGGTGGGCGTTTACTTTTTTTTTTTTACACGGATGTTTTTCATCATTGCTAACCTCGTCCCGGTCCCACGTGGTTGTATCCTGCCCCCCTCCCGCTGTCCGTCCCCCCTCCCGCTGTCTGTGTCTTTGTTCCCACCCCCCCTCCCTCGCGCTGTCCGTGTCTCCGTTCCCGCCCCCCCTCCCGCTGTCCGTGTCTCCGTTCCGGAAACCAAAATGTCTGAGAGAGGTAAGGGAAACTTTATTCTGCGCTGTGCTATCTACTGCCATCTCCTGCGGGAGTGACACGAATGTCACAAGTAATGGCGTGCGCTGCTAGGGAAGGGCATCTGCCATCCCCACGAGCCTATATGTTTACGGAACGCTGCAGCTGGAGATGAAAACCAGCTAACCGATGTAAGCTCTTGTGCTGGGCTCCATGCAGCCATATTTATCCCATGGGGATCCGGGAATTACAGAAGGGGGAGCGGGTTAAGTTTGATTTTTAAAAATCTGCATGTGTTTGAGGTAGTGTTTCCACAATATGGGGGCCGTTCAGTTTTGGGGTACAGCGTGGATGGAGATAGCTGAATAGAGTCTGTACCTTCGTTATCGGGAGACAGTGTTGGAAAGATACCAGCCTTAATGCAAGCGCTTGTGCGCTAATGACTCTGGGATTGACCGAAACTTGTTGCATGTCTGTGTTATTAGAAATGTCAGGACTAGCTACTGATTGTGCCGTTTTGATGAGCTGCTAGGGGACAGCTAGCAAAGCAGGGGCGTTTACTTGTTAATAACTGGTTATAGAGGGGGGCGTGGCCAAGCAGCATGGCCGACAGGACGTGAGCTCCTTCGGCTCCCTGCTGGCTGCCACTTAGATCCTGATTTACTGATCCTTTGAATGCCCGCCGGCGTGTTAGCGAGGTGCCCACGAGTCTGGACTGCGCTGGGCTCTCCCCTGCCCCGTTTAGAGGCGGCTGGATCCGAGGAGCCCTTCGCCTGGCCTGCCTGCACCGGACCTGTGACCACTAGAGGCCGGGGACGGCGGCCTAGACCAGGGAACCGGACCTTCTTAACCGTGGGGGACCCACTGTCATCGGGGCCCCCCAGCTGTACCTGGGGCTCTGGAGTGGTGTTGGGGCCTGCTGCCTGACGGGGGCCCGTGAACTTGTCCCCGCACCTTCGTGGTGCCCCGTAGTGGAGGAAGTGGCCTGCCCGCCTCGCGAAGGGGCATCAGCTAATTGAGGCCGGGGCTTCGGCCTGGTGTGGCGGCCCGCGAGCGAGGGCCTGTCGGGGGTCCCGCTGCCATCGGGGACCCCGTGGAAAGAGAAGCAGCGGACTGCGGCCTGAGGAGCACGGACCCTCACTCAGGCTCTCCTGTGCAACGCCGCTTTGACCGGGAGCGGAGACCGGGAGCTGGGGCCTGATCCGGAGTGCTGTAGACCACCTGGTGCGGGGGGGCCCGCTATCATCGGGGCCCTCCGAGGAGTTTGGAGCGCCTGAGTGGTGTGGGGGGCCTATTGTTTGCCTGGGGTCCATCACCCCTTCCTCGCCAGCGTTGCCGGGCACAGAGGTGCGGTGGCGGCCTGTCCGGTCGGGACAGGGCCGCGTACGATTGTGGCCGGGAATAGGTGAACGGCCTGCGGAGTGACACCGGGGGGCCCCTGCCATCGGGCTGAGGTAATATGGATTTTTATGGTCAATTGTGTCCCCTAACGTAGACCCCAACGGCTCCATGTACGTGCTTCAAGTACATGTATGTTCCCTCCACAACCAGCTATGAAGACGCAAATACATTTGCGTCCAACGTTAACATGTCCTCTTTCAGACCCACCATGAATGGGTCTAAGATTCCGTTCCTAAGTATGCCGTGCCACCGTCTTTACATGGTGCACTTTCACGTTTTTCTGGCTCTGGCGAGCTAGGCCCTGATTTCTGCCATCGAGCCCTTTCTGCCTTCTGCCTCTGAAACGTGCAGCCTGGATCTGCATCCATGACCCTTGCCTTACTCCCTGTGCGGCGAGCGGTGCCCGGCTCGGCCTGCTTGCCTGCCAAGACTGTATTCAGCCTTCAAGTTATCTGCTCTGCTCCTCGAAAATACATTCCTGTCTAGTGATTTAGGAAAACATCTCCCCAGCTGCAGAGCAAAGGGCCCGGCCTTTTCTGTCTCCGTGCAAGAAATTCATTGCTCCCGTTACCATGGTAGGCCCATGGCCCCTCGCATTTCACGTAGACACATATGCACGCACTAGCAGTCAGTATAGAATAGCCTCTGCCCGAGAGACCTTTCCTTCCAGATAGTACAGTTCCTCAAACACAAGATATCAGATATGATTTGGGTTTAGGTTGTTCTGACACGCCAGACTTCTGTCTCCCTGTATAGTGCTAAATGTCAAGTCCCCTTCACCCTCCAGTTCCACGTCAATCACACGTCATGCTGCTGCGCACGCATCTCTGCCATATATTTCTGCTGACACTGCAGGATTCCTCTATGGATCCACCCACCTGTGACACTTTCATGTGACGTTGTCTAGCACACACCTCCGTGTACGCCCTCGTGCACGCCTTCTGTTACGTACATGTGTTCTTATCTCTTTTCTCTCAGCTGTTACGCCTTCTGTATCCATCACCATTATATGCATTTGCTATATATATTGTACTCTGTTAATAAAGCATTGTCTATCCCTTCCTGAACCTTCGTGGTGATGGAACATGATACCTGGTTCGAACCAATTCCATTTTATGGAATAAAACCCTTATAACCTCAGATGCCACGGACTCTGCCTCTCATTTTTTGATTGAGTTATTCTTATTGAACTTTACCGCATAGAAATTCCGCATAGGTAAATTTTATTTACCACATAATTTGGCGCCCGAATAGGAACCCCTCCCCCACCTTAAGCGCCGGCGGTGCGTTGCAGGCTTAGCCCCCTGCCACAGCCGTGAAGGACAACTACGCGTACCCGCAGGATTTCCTGTACCTCCCTCAGGCCAACGGAGGTGACTGAGGCTGCGATTGACACCCAGACGAGGCGGTGAGGAGTGCGGAGGATCCCGACCAGAGCCCAGCCGAGAGAGCAAGGTCCGAGGTGTTCAGAGGCCCACCAGTTCCGAAGTACCTACGTGTCGAGTCGAGTCCAGCCCGGTCCAGTCCAGTGTCGAGTTTCCGAGGCCTTCCGTTCCGTGCTTCCCGGTGAGTACCGTTGCTGGGGACGCATCTAGACGGGTGCATTAATTTGTGTCCGGTCAAGACAGGTTTGGGTACACAGACCCGGTCTGCACTGTTTTAGCAGTGTATCTGTACTGTTTAGCAGTATATCAAGTATCAAGTTATCAAGTCATTGTTCGTTCCGAAATGTTTTAATGTGTTTTAATGTCGTGGTATGAGTGATTGTTTTATCTTCATTACTGTGTTTATTGTATTAGTTGTGTTCAAGTTCGAGTAAGTATCAAGTGTCAAGTATCAAGGTTCAGAATGCCATTGTTCTCCAAACTGAGACAGATAGGAACTAGGAAAGGGATACTCGAGGAAGCTGTTCCCATCCCACCCAGGGACACTCCAGGATATTTTATGTACCACAAGCACGGCTTAGATGCCGTATTATATCTCGACTTGTGGGTGGATTACACTAAGGATTTAGCAGAGAATCAGAGATGGCCCGCTACAGGGACATGGGATGCCGAGTGCATCATGAGAGTAGAAGAAGCGTTATGGAAAAAGAAAGCCAGACAGTCACAGAAAGATGCCATTGAACTATGGCGTAAAGAATCACACAGACGGGCAGAGAAAGCACTCAGAAAAGCAGAGAAAAGTAGAGAAGATTCTGAAAAAGCTAAAGAAAAAGAACTATTAGAAGAAGGGGAACGAGTTAGAATGGAACAACACGATAGACGGAGTAATGCCATTATGACAGGATTGTATCCAGTCCTGGCTGAGGGCCTGCCTAAGGCGACCCCGGAAATACCGAAAGATCTGCCCCCTCCATTGGTTCCGACTAAATTACGTCACAAGACCGCAGCAGATATTTTTCTTTCTTCCTATTTAGACGATGTAGCTCCCGAATATACCAATGTCCCACCTGCACCTGTACCACTCGCTGATCATCAGCCCCCAGGTCCGCAACAGCTTACCCCTCCCGGTCTGCTTCCTCCACCCTTACCTGCACCCCCTATTAATCCACTCAATCCTTTTGGGCCGGACACGGCCCTACCGACAAGTGATGCTCAGGCCTCCGCTTCAGGAGGTGCATCAGGAGGTTACCATACCCCGCCACCAGTACAGCGATTAACTATTAGAGAACTAGCGATGCAACGTACCCCGAGAGCAGTCCCAATTGAAAAGCTTAAAGAGTATCTTACAGACTGTAGATATGATCCAGTACCAGGCAAAGACGGTTGCATGATATTAGCCTCAATACGTATAAGACGTGCTGCAAATATTTTAGTTCTATTTCCGGGAATGAAAAATTATCTAGACCGGATATATTATTTTGTTCAGACTGGGGAGGGTCAGGAATGTATTCACGAGGCCATGGCACATCAGAAAGTAGACATTCAAAGTATGATTTTAAGATTCCTCATAAACTGTTTCATAAGAGAACGAGACCGGCCTGGTGTGAATAAAGAAGAGATGGAGGTATTGACTACATGGGGTCAGAATATTGCAGACGGAAAACATGATAAAAAGACATGTATAGAGGCCATGTACAGGAAAATTTGTAAGGAAATAACAGTATTTCATGAAAGACAGAAAGCTGAAAATGAAGCAGATAATGACAAGAACGAATCCTCCGAGGAGGAGGGGCCAGAACATACAGACACGGTAGCATATGTAGGAAAGGGTAGATCCTTTAATAAAACGTTACGTCCGGAAAGCAAGAGACTTTCTCACTCTGCTATGTCAAATCCGAAGACTCCTGAACATCTATTTCAGGCTACCGATAAAATACTTCAAGAACGAATGGGGTACCATGTACTCAATTCCATGGATGAACAAGAATTAGCCAGGTCAGCAGTACAATGGGCTGACAATTCCGATAAATATAATGATGACGCATTAGCGCAAACATTTTTCAATCTTTCCCCAGACGAACAGCGACTAGCTGGTATGTACATGATACAGCACCTCCTTACGTTGTATAAGAGCCAACATTCTGATCCAGGTCCCCTACCTGATGTACTAGTAGAGTTACTCATGAATAAATGGAGAGGCCTGGGTACCGATTTAATTAAAGTAATTCTAGAACATCGACACAGATATAGTGCCTTCCTGAATCCACAGTTTGTCTCAGCTCCACCCCCAGAAAGAAAAATGTTTTACATAGACAGACAGAATCCCTTGCGAGAAGTACATCCAGTCAAGAATGCTGATGATACCCTTACACGTGTGTATGTATACACGCCTATAACTAAAATGGAATTGTTAGAAATGAAGAAAATAGTGCCCAGTCATGATAAAGACCCTGCAGGTTTTCACCGTGAAATAAAAGACATGCTACTCATGGGAGATTATACCTATCCCGACATTATGAAGATATTGAAAGTATTATTGCCTGCCGGTATTTACGAGAAACTCAAAGAAAAAGAGTGGGAGGTGGGAGATAAAAAGATTGATTGGGCTGCATTAGAAACAGAAGAAAATGGCCGAACCCCAGGATTGGGTCTTGGGGACAAAACTAAAGCATTACCAGGATTGTTAGTACAAGTATTGCCACGTTTATTAGCAACTAAAAAGGAGGACTGGGATGCAATCTCAGCCTGCAAACAGAAACCCGATGAAGACACTAGTGATTTTTATTCCCGATTTGAGAAATGTTTTATTATTAATAGTGGCCTGAAAGCAAGTAGCGAGTCATACCCACACCTTTTTGTATCTAAATTAGTCGAGAATTCACTGCCCCAAGTTAAGAATCATGTATTGAAAGTCGAGAGCACATGGCAAGCAAACACGCCTTCTCAAATGTTACAGATGTTACAGTACCACCAGAACAGAATAAGGGAAGAACATGATCACGAACAAAGACGTATGAAAGACACGAAAATGAAAATGCTCGTTGCTCAGTCAGTTCCAGCTGACGGTCAGAAAAAGGGCATGACACAGTCCAATAATTCGGCAGCTCCTGTTAAAGGGACATGCAACTATTGTAAACAGCCTGGTCACTATGTAAACGATTGTGCAGTCTTGAAACACAATATATCTACAGGTAAAACTAAAGAGAGACCGCGTCCTCCTAGGCAGGTCAGGTCCAACAACACGTATCACAGAATGTACAGCCTATGCATGCTCCACAACAGACAGTACAGACCGTAGCGGTACCACAGCCACAACCGATTGCCGCAACACAACATACAACACAGCAGATGTACCAGTATGCACAAACTGATTATCCCGATTACCAGCGATACACATGAAACAGCCTAGAGAGGGAGGTTGGCTTGCCTCTTATTGAGGTTCCTGTAGATCAAGAGGGTCCTTATGTACATAGTCAGGTATTAGGAAAGGATAGAAAGTTTTTGATTGACACAGGGGCAAGCAGGACAACAATCAGTCACGACGAGGTCCCAGGGGCACCCCTCTCAGGCTCACAGAATGTTTCCCTTGGATTTTCAGGAAAGCCTATTGTAAATGAAGTATCGAAACCAGTTCCTCTTTCAGTTGGTCCATTATACCGCACTACAGATTTATTGCTCACGAAATCATGTCCAGAAAACTTATTAGGTATCAAGACACTGAAAGCTCTAGGAGCTGTAATTTGTTGTTCTCTGGAAGGAGTAAGATTGTTTTTGCGTGACTTTAAGGGTCACTATGTGTTGAGAGATATTGATTCCTGATTAAATAATGTTCCTGCACATTTATGGACACAAGGCCCTACTGATGTAGGTTGTATGCACATTACACCATACCGAGTTACACTGAAACAAGGTGTTGTTTTACCACGAATCCGACAATACAAGTTACCCCCAGATGCTGTAGTGGCTTTACTGAAAATCATTGACGAGCTCATTGCACAAGGAGTGGTTGTAGAAACCGACTCGAATCTATGTAATTCCCCTATCATTCCGATTCTTAAACGCACTGATCCAAATACACCTCCAGTTTATCGATTAGTGATCGATTTACGAGAATTGAACAAATGCATTGTACCGCAGTACCCTGTGGTTCCAGACATCTCTTCATTATTGACAGCTATTGATTCAGAGGCAACGTTCTTTACTGTAATTGATCTGAAGAACGCCTTCTTTAGTGTACCTATTGATCCGGAAAGCCAATATCTTTTCGGATTCTGTTTAAATGGCCGAAGCTTCAAATTTGCACGCGCACCTCAAGGATTCACAGAAAGCCCCAGCATCTATAGCCAAGCATTAAAAAGACAACTTGACAGTATTCACATGCCTGACAACACTGCCCTACTTCAGTATGTCGATGATCTACTGATCACCGCCCGTAGTGAACCAGAATGTGAACAAGCATCACTGACAGTTTTGTATTTCCTGGCTGACAAGGGACACAAGGTGTCTCCTTCGAAGCTGCAATTCTGTGTTCAGCAAGTGGTATACCTTGGGCACTTGCTGTCCAAAGGGGGGAGACAGCTAACGCCTGACCGTATCCAGTTAATTGTAAACATGTCACAGCCCAAGACACAAAAGGAGGTACGGGCCTTTATAGGCCTCACTTCTTACTGTAGACAATGGATTCCCCAATATGCATTTCTAGCAAAGCCACTCATACAGTTGACAACCCAGGAGGCAGCGACATCGACTGTCCTCCCTTGGACTCAGGAACATACACATGCTTTTGACGATCTGAAGAAAGCCCTATGTCAAGCACCAGTTTTAGCGACACCATGTTACAGTAAACCTTTTACACTTTTTGTCACAGAACGTGAAGGTACTGCATTGTCAGTACTCACCCAGGATCAAGCAGGTTCGCACAAACCGTGTGCTTATTTTTCTAGTACATTAGATCCAGTAGCCCAGGCTCTGCCTGCGTGCTTGAAATCTGTAGCAGCAACAGCTCTAGCAATCAGACAAAG
This sequence comes from Lissotriton vulgaris, assembly GCF_964263255.1. NCBI lineage: Eukaryota > Metazoa > Chordata > Amphibia > Caudata > Salamandridae > Lissotriton > Lissotriton vulgaris. The sequence continues at coordinate 417,356,168 of NC_141689.1, read as the reverse complement.
TGATTCCATAGTGCTAGGACACCAATTGACAGTACAAGTTCCACATTCCGTGGAAGTTCTCTTAAACCGTACCCAGACTCAACACTTGACTATAGCACGACTGACAGGTTATGAATTGACATTGTTTCAGCCACACATAGAAATCAAACGTTGCAATACATTGAATCCAGCTACACTTTTGCCACTAAGTGAGACAGATCCTTTGGCACATGATTGTGTTGAAGTCATTACCATTACGACAAAACCTAGACAAGACTTGACAGACATTGCATTACCAGATCCAGACCTGACACTTTATGTGGATGGTTCATGTATGAGAACAAGTACAGGAGAGTTAGTGGCCGCATATGCAGTAACGTCAGAAACTGAAGTCATAGAAACGAATCGTATTGACACCCTGTCAGCCCAAGCAGCAGAGCTCATCGCTCTGACTCAAGCCTGTATACAAGCAAAGAACAAGAGAGTTAACATATACACAGATTCACGTTATGCATTCGGAGTCGTACACGACTTCGGTGTACTCTGGCAAGAGAGAGGTTTCTTGACCTCTCACGGAGCCAAGATCCAGCACGGTCCCCTCATTCAAGCTCTGTTAGATGCAATACATCTGCCTACAGCGATATCCATCATGAAGTGCAGAGCACATACGAAAGTTACAGATACCATTTCCCAGGGTAATGACCTGGCAGATCGAACAGCCAAGCATACAGCTCAGACTCAGACTCACGCAACTGACCTGACAAAGACAGTAGTTCCGACACCGACACATTGCATGACAGTTAGAGATCCAGCCCTAGATGTAATTGACATACAGACACATGCTACACCAGACGAAATCAAGAAATGGAGTGAACTAGGAGGGATCCAGACAGAACAGGGATGGATGACGAAGGGGAAAGCCACATGGTTTCTCCCTGACTCTATGGTTCAAGTTATCATTAACACAGTACATAGTCCTGCACATCTAGGAGAAAAAGCCATGTTAGACAGTATTCAAAACCTTTGGTTCAATAAGCATTTACGAGCAGCAGCAAAACAGAAAGTGCGTACTTGCATGATCTGTTGTCAGTTCAACCCAGGTAAAGGCATTCCCGTAGAGCAAGGTGGATTTCATCCTCCCGATCACCCTTTTGAAGTCCTCCAGATGGATTATATCCAGATGGAACGTTGTCGAGGATTCAAATATGTCCTCGTAGTTGTATGTGCACTTTCCCGTTGGACAGAAGCATATCCAGTTCCAGATTACACTGCTCTGACCACTGCCAAGCAGCTGGTACGTGAATTTTTCCCTAGGTATGGGTTGCCCCGTATCGTGTATTCAGATAATGGTCAGCCATTCTCGTCCGAGCTTATGAAGCAGGTATCACTCCTGCTAGGTTATCAGTGGAAGTTCCACTGTGTCCGACATCCCGAAGCAGCAGGTCTCGTAGAGAGACATAATCAGACCCTGAAAATATGTCTTGCCAAGATCTGTAGAGAGAAAGGCGTTGACTGGATAGTAGCTTTACCAGTTGCACTCTTTTACATGAGAATGATAGCACACTCAAGAACAGGGCTATCCCCGTACGAGGTGGTCTTTGGTAGGCCACCGAATATGTGGGGGACGCCTCTGCCTCATAAAATAACAGATGTTGACTGTAATATGCTGACAGATTACCTTGCTTCCTTGATGTCTGCACTACAATCATGTCGTTCACAGGTAGCTGCAGCCTTTCCCGACAACACCGAGGTGAAGCCACACGAGATCGCCCCTGGAGAATACGTTTTTATCCGGAATTTCGACAGGAGGAGTCCGCTGGAGCCCCGTTGGCAGGAGCCGAAGCTTGTGTTATTAACAACAAGGACAGCAGTAAAGGTGGAGGGCCGCAAGGGCTGGCTCCACTCGAGTCACGTGAAAAGACACTATGGACTACCGCCAAATCCAGACTCCAAGCCCTGCCCCCTTCCAGAGACTGATACTAAACTCCCTTTGGTAGAGAAAACCCCTTCCCAAGAATTTCGCATGAAGTTGAGGTCTAGCAAGTCAGACAGTTTAATTGTTTAAGTCCTCCCCTAGGTGAATCGGTTAGACAAGTTCCTGACATGTACCCGCTAGACCCCAATAGAGAGAGAGATAGACAGAAACAGATCAAGAAACATGAATATTGTAAATCTCTCCGCAGTCACTGCATTGTGACATTATTGATTATGTTTTTTCTGAGTCTTATGATTATTGCTGCAAGCATATTGCTACACATGTACTTTCCTATTTTCACACGTGCACATTCTTCTTCAAATGACACTGCCGAGCATACTTTCAGTGAATTGCCCCCGCACGAGTTATCTTACCGACTTGCGCTGCGCAACAATACATTCATCAGTATGTTACATAATTCCCATCAGACCAGCAATGCTACCAATTGTTGGATATGTGGCCGACTCCCTCCCTATCAGAAATACAAGGGAGTTCTGCCCCTCTTTCCGTACCCGTTCACACATAATGGTTCCTGTGGTGCATGGTTTAGTTTAATAAATTCTTTAGATTCTGATTCCATAGTTTACCAAGGCAATTGGGTATGGGGAAATCTGAATACAGTTTTGCATAAAGTATGTTTCCCTGACAAGGAGGGTCTTCCCCAAAGGACAGGGACCGATCTAGAAAACGAAGTATATGGATTAGGTAATTTTACACTCAACCTCATGATTCTGAATGTCCAGTCTGAAGCCGAACCAGTCTTACCCGCTATGTCAGTATTACCAGTCAAAGGTGAATTATGTGTCAGAAAGAATGGTTCAGTACACCTAGGTCATAGTCAATGTACTACTGTGATCGAATTCAGTGATAAGGGCAAGTCTACATTCAAAGCTTCCCGTCATTCCTATTTTATTTGTGGTCATACAGCATATATACGCTTACCTCTAGATTGGGATGGTACTTGTTATATTGCATTCCTTCTGCCACCTGTTTTCCTAGCTCCTCCTGATTATCATAGGGACTCCCATCTAGTACACATTAGACCCAAGAGAGATCTCCCGATTGTTGACTACACTGAAACGGCATGGGAGCAGTATACAGACTTCAATAAAGGTTTCTTTCCCTATTTAGGTGCTGTCTTTAATAGTAAACTGATACGTAAATTAACAAGAACCCTCGAAGCAGTAGTGAATGAAACGACTTCCGCCCTAGGTAACTTAACAGAGGAGCAGTCTGCTATGCGGATTGTTGTCCTTCAAAATCGTCTCGTTCTTGACGTCATCCTGGCCGATAGGGGCGGAGCTTGTAGAGTCATCGGATCGAGTTGCTGTGTTTTCATTCCAGAAAACGCACCCTCAGTATATAGAGCCATAACCCGTCTCCACAAGATTGCAAGTCAGATACACCAGAATCCAGGCACCTGGACTTGGTCCGGTTGGTTCTGGAGCGTGTTATCAGCCTGGGGATGGAAAGTCCTATCCTTCCTCGGAATAGCCCTTCTCATCGTATTCAGTTGTTGCCTATGTTTACAATGTGGGCCAGCGATTTGCGGCTTGTGTGCCACATCATGTATTCCCCATTCAAGTCCACGTTCAAAATCCCGCCAGAAAAAGGAAGAGCAAATGATGTTATATGAACAAATTGATAGACTGATGAAGATTGATATATCATGAAGGGTCCTTAGGGGACAAGGAGGGAATGAGGTAATATGGATTTTTATGGTCAATTGTGTCCCCTAACGTAGACCCCAACGGCTCCATGTACGTGCTTCAAGTACATGTATGTTCCCTCCACAACCAGCTATGAAGACGCAAATACATTTGCGTCCAACGTTAACACGTCCTCTTTCAGACCCACCATGAATGGGTCTAAGATTCCGTTCCTAAGTATGCCGTGCCACCGTCTTTACATGGTGCACTTTCACGTTTTTCTGGCTCTGGCGAGCTAGGCCCTGATATCTGCCATCGAGCCCTTTCTGCCTTTTGCCTCTGAAACGTGCAGCCTGGATCTGCATCCATGACCCTTGCCTTACTCCCTGTGCGGCGAGCGGTGCCCGGCTCGGCCTGCTTGCCTGCCAAGACTGTATTCAGCCTTCAAGTTATCTGCTCTGCTCCTCGAAAATACATTCCTGTCTAGTGATGTAGGAAAACATCTCCCCAGCTGCAGAGCAAAGGGCCCGGCCTTTTCTGTCTCCGTGCAAGAAATTCATTGCTCCCGTTACCATGGTAGGCCCATGGCCCCTCGCATTTCACGTAGACACATATGCACGCACTAGCAGTCAGTATAGAATAGCCTCTGCCCGAGAGACCTTTCCTTCCAGATAGTACAGTTCCTCAAACACAAGATATCAGATATGATTTGGGTTTAGGTTGTTCTGACACGCCAGACTTCTGTCTCCCTGTATAGTGCTAAATGTCAAGTCCCCTTCACCCTCCAGTTCCACGTCAATCACACGTCATGCTGCTGCGCGCGCATCTCTGCCATATATTTCTGCTGACACTGCAGGATTCCTCTATGGATCCACCCACCTGTGACACTTTCATGTGACGTTGTCTAGCACACACCTCCGTGTACGCCCTCGTGCACGCCTTCTGTTACGTACATGTGTTCTTATCTCTTTTCTCTCAGCTGTTACGCCTTCTGTATCCATCACCATTATATGCATTTGCTATATATATTGTACTCTGTTAATACAGCATTGTCTATCCCTTCCTGAACCTTCGTGGTGATGGAACATGATACCTGGTTCGAACCAATTCCATTTTATGGAATAAAACCCTTATAACCTCAGATGCCACGGACTCTGCCTCTCATTTTTTGATTGAGTTATTCTTATTGAACTTTACCGCATAGAAATTCCGCATAGGTAAATTTTATTTACCACAGGGCCTCCCCTCCCCCGAGGTGAAAGCGGGATAGAGGACGGCGGTACGGCAGGGCCCAGTTGCTGAGGTGAGAGGAGAGGCGGCCTGTTCCCGGGCCGGAGCCGATACCATGGCCTGCTGCAGCGCGGCTCTCCCGTGAAGGCTGGAGCGGTGACATTGTGTGGGTGCACCCAAGTGGCCGGGGGCCCGGAGTGAATGCCCCTGTGGACGGTGATTAGAGGCGAGGTACAGTGCGGGGCAGACTGACCCAGGGAGGGCCCTGTAGTGTCCCACGTACGGGGCCGCAGGAGCCGAACACTGGAAACTGGGCCTGATAGCTCCCTGTGTCCCTCAGGAGATTGGGACGCGATCCGTCGGTTCCCCTCAGGGTTGGTCTGCATGCGTGGGAGAGTGCTTGTGTCGGCGACCTGCGCCCGTGGGCCGGCTCTAACAGGACGGCTGCTCCAGGGAGGCACGGGCCGGTGTTTGATCTGGGACATTTTCGGACGGTGAGAGGCCTGGTTTTTGCTATTGTGGGCTGAGGCACCTGGAGGCTGGCGCGGCTGGGACATTCAAGGGCTTGCCGATCCGGGGGCCCTCGGAGAGCATTGGGACCGCCTTGACGGTACTTGGTCGGACCTCATGATGCGTAAGGACAGAACGCCTAAGGCTATGCAGCCCAACACCATAACGCAATACACTACGCAGAGGCTCCCCTCCCAGACACTCACGCACCAGTCAGGGCAGGGGGAGGGAGATCTGGCGCCCGAGGAGCCCTCAAGGGCGGAACTGTTGAAGGCCATACAGGGGTCCCACTCTGCCTTGGAGCGCCAGATTGAGACGGTGTCCATCGACGTTAACCTCCTGCGGACTGACCTGCGCAAAGTGGCTGACAAGGTCGCGGATGCAGAGGGGAATATTACACAGCTACAGAGGGAGGTATCCTCCCTCAAGAAAACCGTCTCACAGCTCACTGCCACGACGGAGGCCCTCGAACGAAGAGCGGAGGACGCGGAGGGAAGAGCGCGTCGCAGTAACATACGTGTGCTGGGCATTCCGGAACGAGCGGAGGCGGGCTACCCGGAACGTTTCCTTGAGAACTGGATTCGTACGGTACTGTGCCCTGCGGGACTGTCAGACGTCTTTGTGATAGAAAGGGCCCATAGAGCGTTGGTCCCTCCCCCACGGCCTGGAGTCCCTCTGTGAGCCCGCATTGCCAAAATCCTAAAATACCGCAACAGAGACTGCATCCTAAGAGCGGCAAGGGAATCCAAGGACCTTACCTTTGAGAATGCAAGAGTGTCCATTTTTCTGGACTACACACAATGGGTTCAGGAGCAGTGCAAGTCTTTTTTGGCCGTCAAACAAAAGCTCAGGGAGATGCATCTGCAGTACATGGTGCTCTACCCAGCGAAGCTGAAGGTACTTTCCCAAGGGAGAGCACACTTCTTTGAAGCTCCCGCGGACGTTTGGGAATGGCTCGAGATTCAGGGGGATGCTCTCCCTCCTGGAGAACGGGGGGGACCCAGCAACATGTCGGGGACCAGGCCTAGGAGGCAGCGCAGTCGGAGAGGACGTCGAGGACCCCATACAGATGAGAGTGGGGAAGGCGCCCGAGTCACGGTAGGAGAGGATGGATCCCTTTGCGTGGACTCGGCGGAATCGAACCAAGTGACGGCGGAGTCCCGACCTTCCTCCCCGGGATAGATCCTTGTGCCGGACACGTTGCAGCACACTGTGGAGGTGGTTACCCCAACCGGTGCGACGGTTCCAGAGACGGCTAGAGCACGGGGGCAGGTGCCGGAGGGACTTTCGTGATGAGAGGCCCTCGCGCTACATACAAGGCGGGACTCTGGACTTGATGCTTGACCATTGGTGAACAGTAAGGGGGGTATTGTCGTTTAGGGAGGGTATCCTATGTGATGTTGCTGCTCGGGGCGGGGGGAGGGGCAGGTGGGGTTTAGGGCCTTGGGCGATTGTCGCACTCCTTCAATGTTGGGTCGGAGTGGTGTTCTCTTTTAGGTCCTGTTGGGCGGCCTGGTGGGGAGTCGAGTGGGGGGGGGGGGGGGGGGGGGTGGTTGTCTTGTTCTTCTTAACTTGCTGTAGGCGGGGGTAGTGAGGGTGGTTGATGGGGAAGCTGTGTACGTCCGGGCACCAGCATGGGAAGGGCATGTCGGCAGGTTTGGTTGTTGCTATTACAGTGCTCGTGGGTGGGGGGGTTGGGGTGGGAGGAGGGCTGTTGTTTGCGAATGTTGTAGGCATCGAATGTATGACACGTCGGGCATGTGACTGGAGGTACACTCCGTATGGGGGGGGGGCGGACCGTATAGAAGACAATGGGTTACAAATTAGTGAGCTGGAATGTGAGAGGGCTGGGTACTTGTACGAAACGATACAGAGTGCTGTCTTGGCTCCGTAGGCATATTGTTGCGATAGCCTGCCTTCAGGAGACGCATCTTACTGAGGAGGGGGCGCAGAAGCTGGGTAAGAAGTGGCGAGGCCAGGTGTTTCACTCTTCTTATTCTTCATATGCAAGAGGGGTACTGATTTGGGTGGCGCCGGGGACCCCCTTCGCAGTACAATATGTGGAGGCAGATATTCAGGTTCGATATTTATTGATTAGAGCCAAGTTGGATGGTAAAGATGTCACCCTTCTGAAAACATATGCCCCAAATGTGGACGATCCAGGTTTTTTTCGGGCTCTGCAGGATGTCCTGGTTAATGACCTGGGAGCGCCGCTTTTTTGGCTGGGTGATTTAAACTGTGTTCTGGATCCAACTCTTGATAGGTCTCCGCCAAGGGAAGGCACAAAGCCCCAAATGACAATGAGGCTTCATGAGGTTATGGAGAATATAGGAGCTGTCGATATTTTGCGGCTTGCCAATCCGACGTTGCAGGTCTATACCTGCTTTTCGCCCACTCACAACACGCACAGTCACCTCGATAGAGTACTGGTAGCCAACGCTGAGAACAACATGACTATGGAAGTGACGCATCAGGCGCGCTTTCAGGTAGATATCCTCAGTGACCCCGTGGGTAGGGCACATGTTGAGAAGGCCCTGACAGACTATGTAGACCTCAATTGGGAGGTGGGAGATTTGCCGTTGGCTACTAAATGGGAGGCCCTGAAGGCAGTGATGAGGGGAGCGTGTATGGGATTGACATACGGGGTCTGGCAACAGCTTCTCGGGGACTCGCGGACGGCCGAGGAGGGACTTTTGCGTGTCCAGACTGCGGGGTCTCCTGACGACCTACAGCGCACGGACGAACAAGCAGCGCAGGAGAAGATTCATGACATTTTAGATCGACTAGATAAGTACACCCTTGGCCAATATAGGCAGAGGCTGCATAGAGAAGGAGACAAATCGGGGTGTCTGCTGGCCTGGATCCTTCGTAGAGAGCAATCCCCGGAACGGATAGTGGCTCTACGGGACGCCCTTGGGACAGTGGTACACTCGGAAGGGGCGATTCTTGAGGTTCTTAGGGCACACCTCCAGCAGGTATATACTGCAGACCCGGACGTCTCGGATGCCTCTTATTCCCCCTTTTGGAGGGGCTGACTCTCCCCTCTATCTCCATAGATGCACAGAAGGACCTCGATGCAGCCCAGACGGCCGAGGAGGTGAGGGCAGCCTTGGTCCGCCTGCCGCGCGTAAAGGCGCCGGGTAGTGATGGCTTCCCGCCGGAGTTTTACCAGGAGTACGGAGATACGATGGTGCGTCTTTTGGTACAGGTGTATGCCGAGGGTTTCGAGGCTGGATCTCTCCCGCGAAGCAAGTCCAGTGGAGAAATTTGCATGATCCTGAAACCAGGGGGGGACAAGCTCGACCCGTCCACGTACCGCCCTATTACCATGATCAATACTGATGCAAAAATATTGACTAAGTTATTGGCCACCCGGCTGGCCCCACATATGGCACAGTAGGTCCATCCGGACCATTTCAAAAAGGGGGTGGGGTCGCACACCACTCACTCACCAGCGGGATCGCCCCTAAGGACTATGGTCAGTGTAGTTTAGTATTCCGCGATGTATCCATCTTCGCCATCCCTGGACACGTGTTTCGGGGTATTTACCCCTCATCAGCAGGGAATAGGCCATCTTCTTATCTTCTGGGGTTGCCGGTGGCTGCCAAATATTGCCAGGTCTAGTACCACACGGGCACGCAGGTGCGGGGTCCCAGGCTCGTCAGCCCGCTTAAACATTTCAAAAAGGGGGTGGGGTCGCACACCACTCACTCACCAGCGGGATCGCCCCTAAGGACTATGGTCAGTGTAGTTTAGTATTCCGCGATGTATCCATCTTCGCCATCCCTGGACACGTGTTTCGGGGTATTTACCCCTCATCAGCAGGGAATAGGCCATCTTCTTATCTTCTGGGGTTGCCGGTGGCTGCCAAATATTGCCAGGTCTAGTACCACACAGGCACGCAGGTGCGGGGTCCCAGGCTCGTCAGCCCGCTTAAACATTTCAAAAAGGGGGTGGGGTCGCACACCACTCACTCACCAGCGGGATCGCCCCTAAGGACTATGGTCAGTGTAGTTTAGTATTCCGCGATGTATCCATCTTCGCCATCCCTGGACACGTGTTTCGGGGTATTTACCCCTCATCAGCAGGGAATAGGCCATCTTCTTATCTTCTGGGGTTGCCGGTGGCTGCCAAATATTGCCAGGTCTAGTACCACACAGGCACGCAGGTGCGGGGTCCCAGGCTCGTCAGCCCGCTTAAACATTTCAAAAAGGGGGTGGGGTCGCACACCACTCACTCACCAGCGGGATCGCCCCTAAGGACTATGGTCAGTGTAGTTTAGTATTCTGCGATGTATCCATCTTCGCCATCCCTGGACACGTGTTTCGGGGTATTTACCCCTCATCAGCAGGGAATAGGCCATCTTCTTATCTTCTGGGGTTGCCGGTGGCTGCAAAAATTTGCCAGGTCTAGTACCACACGGGCACGCAGGTGCGGGGTCCCAGGCTCGTCAGCCCGCTTAAACATTTTAAAAAGGGGGTGGGGTCGCACACCACTCACTCACCAGCGGGATCGCCCCTAAGGACTATGGTCAGTGTAGTTCAGTATTCCGCGATGTATCCATCTTCGCCATCCCTGGACACGTGTTTCGGGGTATTTACCCCTCATCAGCAGGGAATAGGCCATCTTCTTATCTTCTGGGGTTGCCGGTGGCTGCCAAATATTGCCAGGTCTAGTACCACACGGGCACGCAGGTGCGGGGTCCCAGGCTCGTCAGCCCGCTTAAACATTTCAAAAAGGGGGTGGGGTCGCACACCACTCACTCACCAGCGGGATCGCCCCTAAGGACTATGGTCAGTGTAGTTTAGTATTCCGCGATGTATCCATCTTCGCCATCCCTGGACACGTGTTTCGGGGTATTTACCCCTCATCAGCAGGGAATAGGCCATCTTCTTATCTTCTGGGGTTGCCGGTGGCTGCCAAATATTGCCAGGTCTAGTACCACACGGGCACGCAGGTGCGGGGTCCCAGGCTCGTCAGCCCGCTTAAACATTTCAAAAAGGGGGTGGGGTCGCACACCACTCACTCACCAGCGGGATCGCCCCTAAGGACTATGGTCAGTGTAGTTTAGTATTCCGCGATGTATCCATCTTCGCCATCCCTGGACACGTGTTTCGGGGTATTTACCCCTCATCAGCAGGGAATAGGCCATCTTCTTATCTTCTGGGGTTGCCGGTGGCTGCCAAATATTGCCAAGTCTAGTACCACACGGGCACGCAGGTGCGGGGTCCCAGGCTCGTCAGCCCGCTTAAACATTTCAAAAAGGGGGTGGGGTCGCACACCACTCACTCACCAGCGGGATCGCCCCTAAGGACTATGGTCAGTGTAGTTTAGTATTCCGCGATGTATCCATCTTCGCCATCCCTGGACACGTGTTTCGGGGTATTTACCCCTCATCAGCAGGGAATAGGCCATCTTCTTATCTTCTGGGGTTGCCGGTGGCTGCCAAATATTGCCAGGTCTAGTACCACACGGGCACGCAGGTGCGGGGTCCCAGGCTCGTCAGCCCGCTTAAACATTTCAAAAAGGGGGTGGTGTTGCACATCGCGGAATACTTAACTACACTGACCATAGTCCTTAGGGGCGATCCCGCTGGTGAGTGAGTGGTGTGCGACCCCACCCCCTTTTTGAAATGTTTAAGCGGGCTGACGAGCCTGGGACCCCGCACCCGCGCGCCCGTGTGGTACTAGACCTGGCAATATTTGGCAGCCACCATCAACCCCAGAAGATAAGAAGATGGCCTATTCCCTGCTGATGAGGGGTAAATACCCCGAAACACGTGTCCAGGGATGGCGAAGATGGATACATCGCGGAATACTTAACTACACTGACCATAGTCCTTAGGGGCGATCCCGCTGGTGAGTGAGTGGTGTGCGACCCCACCCCCTTTTTGAAATGTTTAAGCGGGCTGACGAGCCTGGGACCCCGCACCCGCGCGCCCGTGTGGTACTAGACCTGGCAATATTTGGCAGCCACCAGCAACCCCAGAAGATAAGAAGATGGCCTATTCCCTGCTGATGAGGGGTAAATACCCCGAAACACGTGTCCAGGGATGGCGAAGATGGATACATCGCGGAATACTTAACTACACTGACCATAGTCCTTAGGGGCGATCCCGCTGGTGAGTGAGTGGTGTGCGACCCCACCCCCTTTTTGAAATGTTTAAGCGGGCTGACGAGCCTGGGACCCCGCACCCGCGCGCCCGTGTGGTACTAGACCTGGCAATATTTGGCAGCCACCAGCAACCCCAGAAGATAAGAAGATGGCCTATTCCCTGCTGATGAGGGGTAAATACCCCGAAACACTTGTCCAGGGATGGCGAAGATGGATACATCGCGGAATACTTAACTACACTGACCATAGTCCTTAGGGGCGATCCCGCTGGTGATTGAGTGGTGTGCGACCCCACCCCCTTTTTGAAATGTTTAAGCGGGCTGACGAGCCTGGGACCCCGCACCCGCGCGCCCGTGTGGTACTAGACCTGGCAATATTTGGCAGCCACCAGCAACCCCAGAAGATAAGAAGATGGCCTATTCCCTGCTGATGAGGGGTAAATACCCCGAAACACGTGTCCAGGGATGGCGAAGATGGATACATCGCGGAATACTTAACTACACTGACCATAGTCCTTAGGGGCGATCCCGCTGGTGAGTGAGTGGTGTGCGACCCCACCCCCTTTTTGAAATGTTTAAGCGGGCTGACGAGCCTGGGACCCCGCACCCGCGCGCCCGTGTGGTACTAGACCTGGCAATATTTGGCAGCCACCAGCAACCCCAGAAGATAAGAAGATGGCCTATTCCCTGCTGATGAGGGGTAAATACCCCGAAACACGTGTCCAGGGATGGCGAAGATGGATACATCGCGGAATACTTAACTACACTGACCATAGTCCTTAGGGGCGATCCCGCTGGTGAGTGAGTGGTGTGCGACCCCACCCCCTTTTTGAAATGTTTAAGCGGGCTGACGAGCCTGGGACCCCGCACCCGCGCGCCCGTGTGGTACTAGACCTGGCAATATTTGGCAGCCACCAGCAACCCCAGAAGATAAGAAGATGGCCTATTCCCTGCTGATGAGGGGTAAATACCCCGAAACACGTGTCCAGGGATGGCGAAGATGGATACATCGCGGAATACTTAACTACACTGACCATAGTCCTTAGGGGCGATCCCGCTGGTGAGTGAGTGGTGTGCGACCCCACCCCCTTTTTGAAAGGTCCATCCGGACCAATGCGGCTTTATACCAGGGCGCAACACCGCCATGAATCTGAGGCGTTTGAACCATATTATGCATGAGGTTAAGGAATTGGAGGACCAGAGGGTGTTCGTATCGGTTGATCTAGCCAAGGCATTCGATACCGTCGACTGGGCTTACTTACAGGAGGTTCTCCGTAAGGTGGGCCTGGGCCCGAACTTTTGCCGTTGGGTCTGTATCTTGTACAGCTCCCCCTCAGCCAGAGTGCGACTGGGAACAGCGCGTTCGGAGGAGTGGCAGTTGGGGCGGGGCACACAACAGGGGTGTCCCCTTTCACCACTCTTCTTTGCTCTAGCGATAGAGCCCTTGGCAGTCCGGATCCGACTGGAGATGCTGCAATGAGGCATACAAGTGGGTGACACGTGTAACATTGTCTCCTTGTATGCAGATGATGCTCTGTTTTATCTGCGGGCCCCGAGGGTAGCGCTTCCCCTGTTGCTCAGTCAGCTGGATCGGTTTGGGAATGCGTCGGGCTTACGAGTAAGTCTCTGATTTATCCACTGTCAGGGTTCAGTTCGATGCCCAGAGACGAACTGCCGGAGCTTGGACTCCATTGGGAGTCGGATAGTTTTCGTTACTTGGGGATTCAAGTGGCTCCTACGGAGGAGAGATCTCTGGCCTGTAATATTGATGGGGTGCTTCAGTCCCTACAGCGCTCCGTGACCTTTTGGAACACCCTCCCGCTATCCCTAATGGGCCAACTTGCTGTCGCTAAGATGGTGATGCTGCCTCGGACTCTTTATATATTGCAAAATACGCTGTGCCCCCTCCCTCCTAGGGTCTTTCGGACACTGAACATGCTCCTTACTTTAGGCGAACCGGCGCAGTCGGGTGGCCCTCCACACAGTGGTGAGAACTTTTGATGAGGGTGGCCTAGAGGCCCCGCGCTTTGACCTGTACTATTACACTGCGCAGCTGCTACCGGCCGCCAGATGGTTTGCGGATTCGGATGTCTGGGAGACGCAACTATTGGCGGGCAGGGTGACGGTGCAGGAGCTTCAGGTGGCGTTGTTGAGGGGTAGGGGTGCGAGCGGGACTCTGCCCTACATCGTGAGACATACGGCGAACGTTTGGCACTGCTTCGCTGAAAGGGTGCTCCGGGCGGCGCCCTTCCACAGGGACGTGCCGCTTTGGATCCTGGCTCCGGTGGTATTGATGGAACAACATATGTCCTTTCGAGCCTGGCGGGAGGGAGGCTGTGAGACCTAGGCAGACTTATATCCGGCCGACACCTTTTTGACATTTGAACAGGCGGAGGAGATGTTTGCTCTGGGTAGAGGACAGTACCTGCATTACCAGGGACTGCGGGAGATGGTGCGCTCACTCTGGAGTCAGTATCCAGGGATTCCCTCAGTGACTCATACCCTGAATATCATATTGACTTGTGGCAGGGGGAATCGTCTTATTTCCCTGCTATATGCGGCCATGCGTAGAGATTCTGCTCCGACAGTCTTCCGGCGTGGGCGGCATGGGAGGTGGATTTGGGCGCCCCGCTAGAACGGGGTCAACGCATGCGTATAGGGGCCCTTACAAGGAAGGTTTCGTGTAATGCGCGCTTTAAGTTGATACACTTCAATTTCCTGCACCGCACATATCTCTCTCCGATCTTGTTGCAGCGTTATTCCCCGGGTAGGAGCGATGTATGTCCCAGATGCGGCGCGGGGGTAGCGGGGTTCCTACACCTGGCCTGGGGGGGCCCGATGGTCCAGTCCTTTTGGGGGACGGTGGTGGAGCACATAGGTGCCACGACAGGGATCCACATCACATTGACGCCTTTACACTGCTTGTTGGCATTGGTACCTAAACCAAAGAAACAAACGTTGGCTTATAAATTGCTGCAATTGATGCTAGTGCTGGCTAGGCGTAGGGTGGTGATTACTTGGATGGGCCAGAGGGCCCCGGAGATTCCTAGGTGGCTGAATGACGTGCGAGAGTGGTCCCTTGCGGAGGAGACACATATGCAGAGCAATAGGAGGGACGAGAAGCTGCAGGAGGACCTGTTGGCCTGGCGTGTGATGTGTGCCACTATAGGGGTCTTGGACCAAGCATCCCAGAGTGATTCCGAAGGAACGAGTGTAGAGTTATTCTCACCAAGGGGATCGGGCACTGAGGAGGATGGCGGGGACGAACCCGACGCCACGATGGCGGTAGGGTGAAGAGTGGAACTTAGCCCAGAGCTTACAGGATGGAATCTGTTGTCTGCTTATTAGCAATGTATCTTGGGTAATTATGTATCCCAGTGTGGCCCTCGGCCTGCAAACCGTGCCTTAATGAGTCAGTCGATGTGCATATATGATGTTCTGGATGCCAAAGGGGGGTTGTTACTGTTGCTTGTTTTCATAAACTGACAAAAATATAGTTTAAAATAAAAAAAGAACTGGTTTTATGACTGAACTTTAATGAATGATTTGATTGATTAGGGCTAAACCTACTGGAAATATTTTGGGTAATGTCACAGTCCTAATGGCAGGTTAGACTTTGAGGGGAAGTGATAAGTAAGTCTCAATGTTTTGTGCAAGCAAGGAGTAGCGTTGCATTTACTACCTAGATCCCGTATACTTCTCTGACCATTCATAGGGCGTCAATACCTTTTCCAGAGAGGCTTTCTCTGTGTTTTAGAAATTGTTATAAGGTTATGTCGGACAGGTTAGTTTAATTGCAAGCCAACGCTATTCTTTAACTTAGTAACTTCTACTCCACCATTAGAAAGATAATGTAGCAACGTGTGCCTTATTTTTTGACTTGCCCTCGTACTAACAGTCACTCGTTCATTCATGCTTTATTTTCCCATAACACTGGTTGTCTGCACCAGAAATGTTTAAAATGCTTTGCGCTTGGAAACTTAAACACATTGCGTCTGTGGGAAAGTGCAAAACGTGTAGCAGTACTTACTGTTTTGTGGAGTTCGACCAGTTGTTGCACCCCATATGTCATGTCTACATCCTTTCCTGTTTTGAGCGGGAAAGCGGTGTTAAATCTGATCTGTGTGCTTAATCCCTCACATTAACTTGCTCGAGATATTGACCCCAATAGAAAGGGATGTGTTGATAGCCCGACAAGCACACAACTGGTTCTTTGAATGACCCCTTCTAAAAAGCACTTGCTGGGACTCTTGTGGCTCCGTGAGTTGTCGTTGAAGTCTATTCCCTGAGTTCTTGGTCCCAGTGATCTTCTGGTAATCTGGGCTACAGCTATCGCAAAAAAGTCTAGTAGAGCTGTGCGTCCAGAGAATATCCCACTAAGCACACCCCGAAGAACCCAGAACTCCACTTTCATCCCTGAGTACTGCTGCTGCTCTTCTAGGAGACCCCGGTTATAACCCCTTCCCCAAAGCCCCCAGTCATAGACACTCCAGAAGAATGCGGACACAGCCGTCCTCAAACAGACGCAACAAATAGGATGGATCAGATTTTTTAAGGCACAAATGTAGGACTCTGTTGGCACTCATCGTGGACATAGGGGAAGTAAGGTGCCAGCAATCGCTGATACAGAAGAAGGATACATATGCGCACTGCAGGACACTTGCATGGGCGTACAGCTCTTGCAAGCAGCGATACGCTTTACAAATGCGGTGCGTTAGAAGATGTTTATTTTTGGGATGTGCATGAAGCATTGCTGATAGCATTTTTGGTGATAGCCACCACCACATCCACCACCACCACATCCACTACCACCACCACATCCACCACATCATCAACCACAGCCACAACCACATCATCCACAGCCACATCCACCACAACCACAGCCACATCCACCACATCAACCACAGCCACATCCACCACCACCACATCCTCCACCACCATAACCACCACCACCACATCCACCACCACCACATCCACCACCACCACTTCCACCACCAGATCCACCACATCAATGTGTGTGTGTGTGTGGCTCTGTGTGTGTGGCTCTCTCTGTGTGTGGGTGCAAATGCAATAGGTCTCGCATTTGCAAGAGATTAAGCTATTGGCATTGTAAATGACAATGCCATTTATTTATCTGTTTTCAAATCCAACACATTAATAAAAAATTGTCATTTACAATGCCAATAGCTCTAACTTTTGCAAAGGCGAGACTGTTGCATTGTAAATGCCTGTCTCTTCTTAGTCTTACAAGGCCCAGTAAAACGCACTCTTTCCCAAATCTCTTTCTAAATTTGATCACTCTCAAAAAGTGTTTTTTCCATGTAATGTCCCTTTGATGAGAAGAGGAGGTTTCTAAGGTGGGAGTATCAGGCAAGTGACACTTCACAGGCTCCCTCTGTGCTAGCCTTCAGGGAGAATCCCTCTTCATTACTACCTCCACCTGGCCACGGACTCTGCAACACACTCCCTTACAGGCTTGATTATCCACTGTTCCTCTCCAGTGCACCTAATCTCACAGATGACCTTGGGCCCCAGCCCCATATCAGGCACCATCGGGCTCCACTTTCATTTTTCCCCGGTCAAAAACATTAGTAAAATCACCTTCAAACTTAAAACATTGAATATAGTTGTAAATATAATTAGCACACACTTTAAAGTATGTTCCACAGTAGCCCTTATGACCCGACTGCTAATTAAATAAACAAAAACAGAAAGGCCGGCTTCAGCGCTGATGCAAAAGTCTTTTTGGGCGCTGCACCAATAACCTCTTTCTCCATAAATACCTTTACTCCCACTTTCCAACAGTGCCCCTCATCACCCAATGGCCCCCACTATTGACCTCCTCCTCAGATTCCCTCACAGCCACACACCACAAGTGCCCCTCATCTCCCCATAGCCCCTCCCCCTTTTGACCTCCTTCTCAGATTCCCTCACTACCACCCTCCACTAGTGCCCCTTATCTCTCTGTAGCCCCTCCCCCTTATGACCTCCTCTTCAGACTCCCTCACTACCACCCTCCAACAGTGCCCCTCATCTCTACTGCCGTCTCACCCTCCTCTATCGAACTCATCGGACTCCCTCACTACCACCCTCCACCAGTTCCCCTCATCACTCCCTAACTCCCACCTCCACCCCATGACGTCTTCCTCGGATTCCCTCACTACCACCCTCCACCAGTACCCCTCATCACTCCATAGCCCCTCCCACTACCTCCTCCTCGGATTCCCTCACTGCCACCCTCCAACAGTGCCCCTTATCTTTACGTAGCCCCTCTCTCATATGCATTACATTTGTTGTGTAGCGCTACTCATATCAGTGTAGTGTGTGTCAGTACTTTACACAACGCACACATTATACAGAGACAATGAATCATACAAGTATGTAAATCAGTCTATAGGGAATGTCATATAAGCCAATGAGGATTACAAGGTGTATGAATCACATGTCATCCATACTGGTGGGCAGGATATTTTAAGAGGGTTTGGTCTGGGGAAACACAACCTTAGGATTTAAAGAGTATTCAATGGGGGTCGGCTTTACTGATAAAAATGTATATCTGCCCAAACATACTCATTTTAGCAACATTAGAATAATGAAAGACTGTGGAAGTTCCAACTATATAACAAAACAAAAAAAGCAAAGTTCTAACTTTACCATTCATGTTTGTATGCAGCTCTTTGATGATAGTTCATTGGTCACTGCCCTATGTTAGGATTGTAACTTCTGAACTGCAAGTAACACAAGGATCTCTGTGACAAAGGAAGTAACCCACTGAGCTATCCAGGGCTTTAAGTGGTCCAGGTCTCACTGGGTCTGAGCACCTGCAGTTTTTTTAAGGGTGTCTCAAAACGGGTCTCTATCGAGCTCTGTTTTGTGCCCTGGTCACAGGTAGTCTGTGACCAGGCACCCTCATCTACAGGCCACCAGGACCCCGCACACAATTCAGCGAAGACATCACTGACTTCATCAGCCCACACGCTCTCCCCTCCGAGGACTACATTCTACTGGGAGACCTCAACTTCCACCTGGAAAAGAACGACGACAGCAACACCACCACCCTTCTGGACAACCTCGCCGATCTCGGACTCAAACAACTCGTTGACACCCCCACCCACTATGCCGGACACACGCTCGACCCAATCTTCACCTCTAGCAAGCACATCTCCTTCAATCACACCACAGCTCTCCATTGGATGGACCACAACCACCACAACCAATTCCCAGCAGAAGCTGGAACAAAATTACCACTGACCAACTCTTTTCATCGCTTCACCAAAACCCCCCTGCCAAATCATCGGACCCAAACCAAGCAGCCACCAACCTCACACAATGGATCACCCACAGCGCTGACGAATTAGCACCCTTGAAAAACCATCAAATCAAGCCAGGTAGCAAAAAAGCCCCCTGGTTCAATGATGACCTTAAGAAATCCAAGAAGATCTGTCGCACCCTCGAAAAAGCTTGGCGAAAAAACCCAACCACTGACAACCTGGCCACCTTCAAGAACGCCACCCGAAAACACCACCAATTGATCCGATCCACCAAGAAATCAGCATTCAGGGATCGACTCGACAACAACGCCCACAACAGCAAGGAACTATTCAACATCGTCAAAGAGTTTAGCAACCCCCACCGCCGGCACCAACAACATCACTCTCTCCCAAGACCTCTGCGACTCTCTAGCCTCTTTCCTCCACAACAAAATCGCTGACATACATAACAGCTTCGGCGACCAGTCAACCCCACCCACCTCCGAACTAAAACCCCCCTCTAACAACCTTTGCGCCTGGAACCCAATCACCACTGAAGACACCATCCGCCTGATGAACTCCATCCACTCAGGATCGCCAACTGACCCATGTCCCCACCACATCTTCAACAAAGCAGACTCCATTATCGCACCCCAACTCCGAAACGTCATCAACGACTCCCTCAACTCCGCTACCTTCCCGGAAAGCTGGAAACATGCCGAACTCAGCGCCCTCCTGAAGTAACCCACAGCAGACCCCTCTGACAAAACGGAGGTCCTCATCTTAGGATCATCCCCCCCGCCTGGGAAGACTCATGGTGGCCACCGGCCCTGGGAAACTCACCCAAACCAACGGACCACGCACGTAACCTGGGCTTCATCCTGGACTCCTCCCTCTCGATGACCAGACAAGTCAATGCCGTCTCATCATCATGCTTCAACATCCTACGTATGCTCAAAAAAATCTTCCGTTGGATCCCTACTGAAACAAGAAAGACGGTCACCCATGCACTGGTCACAAGCAGACTGGACTACGGAAACACCCTCTACGCCGGAACCACAGCCAAACTACAGAAAAAACTCCAACGCATCCAAAACGCTTCAGCCAGACTCATCCTAGACATCCCCCGCCATGCTCACATTTCCGGTCACCTGAATGACATCCACTGGCTACCCGTCAACAAGAGAATAACGTTCCGTCTCCTCACCCACGCACACAAAGCCCTCTATGACCTAGGACCCGAATACCTCAACACGCGCCTGTCCTTTTACACCCCCACCCGCCAACTACGATCATCCAATCAAGCCCTCGCCGCAATTCCACGCATCCAAAGATCCACCATGGGGGGAAGATCCTTTTCCTACTTAGCGGCCAAGACCTGGAATTCTCTCCCCACCCACCTCCGCCTTACACAGAACCACCTCTCCTTCAGAAAACAACTAAAAACTTGGATATTCGATAAGTAAAGCACCCCCCTCCCTCAAGAGCCTTGAGACCCTCTGGGTGAGTAGCGCGCTATACAAATTTTAAACTTGACTTGACTTGTTAGTTCACCCACTATTAAACGAGTACAGCCATTTCAGACATGCCATGACTACATACATAAGCCCTTGCTGCTTACAGGTGGTCATCTGTGTCCTGAAGGGGAAATTGGAAAATTGAGTAATGGAGTCTGATGGAGCTGGCAGATGTAAAGAACAGATAGGAATTTGAGTGTGTGAGAAGCACAATGCAGACCGAAAAAAATAGTCTAGCAAGTGGACCCTTCCATTTTGCCACTGTAGCGAATGTCAATGAACTGACTGTGACCTCATCTTTTTTAACTAATAGACTCGAAGGTTAAATCTGAGACACTTTGCATAACAAGAGGTCCCCATCTCATGTATGGTTTCTCAGAGCTCCACTCCTCCTTTCCTTTTGCGATGATTTATAGCATTTACTTGCTCCCAGCCTCTCTCTTGCCCCTATTTAACATCTTCCTCCTTAATCAACGAACACCTTTGTGGATGACACTCAGGTTTATGTTAAATTCTCCAAAGACTCTGAACCAATATTCTGTCTAGAATAAGAGTCCCTGCTAGACCAAACTGAAGCACGGGGCATCAATATTCATAAACACTCCAAGTTATGACATTAGATAATTTATCTCAAAGCAAATCAAATCAGCTTAGCAGACAAACTGAGATATTGATTAATTGTGTGTTAAAACCATTCAAATAATAAGCAGCAAATCTTGCCAAAAGAAACATAAAATATAGTACTGCTCAAATTCATGATTAAGCAGAGCCAACAGTAGGAAGGTGAGCCCACTGGTGACACTTTAACTTGGAAATCAGCCTAAAAATTGATAAATTAAGGGATGTACAATGAGGGTGTCTAACCTGTGACCCTAAGCACTGAATGTATGTTCACATACTCCTGGAGAGGTGTGACTCTGCCTAAATAGGGATGTGTGCATAAAGCCCAACATCAATTTTGTTGTGAAAGCTTTTTGATTTGAGATGAAGAATTCAGTGCAGTCAAGAGAGGGTCAACTCCCGCCCCCTTGTGTTTTGTCTTAACTGTTCTTTAAATGTATTTGGTGATCCACCATATTGTATACTGCTAACAAGTAGGTTTAGAGTTGGCTGCTGGTCCTTGTTTGATACTAAGAAGAGGTTTTCTGAAAATCAGTTGATAACAGGATCAGGCTGTTATAAATACGGCGTAAGACTGTTAATCAGGAAGGAATCCATTGGCCAACAAGAAAGGGAGTATTAATGGCTGATTTAAGAGTTGTGAACCTGGTTTGTGCAAGGACAGCATTGATAAGCTTGGAGCTATCAGTGGCCTGTCATGCAATTATTGTTTTAATTCTGGTTTTTCAGCAGGTTTCAAGTGGCTGGTTTCAAGTAATGATTTTTATTTGTTGAATGGTCTGTCTAGCCCTAATTGAATTGAAGGCAGTAAAGGGGTCTGTAGTATTGGTATTTCAGAAAGCTCTGAAGTTTATATTGATGTTTTCATAGATGTTCATGATTTTGAATGTGAATTGAGTGAGACGATCTTCAAAGGGATTATACGATACCAGGACTGTGATTGTTAGGGTCTTTGAATCTGTAGTATCTAGGAAGAACTAAAGCATTATTATTATTATTGTTTGTGGTGGTTTGCTGCCTAGGTGCTTTTTGGGTTTCGCCTGCCGAAGGCTGCGCTCTGCGCAGCTTTTCGGCGCAGGCGAAATCCTTTGCTTACAATAAGGACTTCGGGAACGTCCCCCGGCTCCCATTGGCTAGCTCCATAAACGGAGGCTAGCCATTGGGTGCCGGATCTGTCCGTCAAGGCCGGACCAGATTCGGGGGCGTTCCCGTGATTTTTTCCCTCTCCGCCTCTGCGATGACGTCATCGCGGCGGTGGGCGGAGTTTTGTTTTTTTTGGGGGGGGGGGTTTGTTTTTGTGTCATTTCATGCCGACCACGAGCCCAGGTGAGTGCTTGTCTTACTTAGCTAGTGCAGTAAGCCTTAAGTAGTCTTGAAGATAAAGAGAGCATGTGGTTGAGGCCTCGGGATCACCTCTATGGCAGCTCAGAGCTTCATGGCACAATGGCGTGGGCTGCATCCTCTTCCTTCTCGGTGCCCTCTTGTGTCCGAGGCTGCCTGTGCGATATCAACTTGCCCCCTCCCTTTATAGACACCCATAGCGGAGAAAGCAGGGTTTGAGCCTGGCGACCGCTTAACGCCCCGTGATTCAAAACATTGCGAGGCAGCCTGGCGCTGTCTGCTCGCCACACTGCAGCTTCCATCGGGCCGTGTACTGCGATTAGAAACCTGTTCTGTGCTCCCAGCTGGCTTTCCTTAAGAGTTTCAGGGCGATGGGGGGGCTTCGGGGAGATTTGGTGGGTTGTTTCTCAGAGTCACGTGGTGCCTGAGCTGACTGCCGCGGGCAATTGAGCCGTGGGCCCCGCGCTCCGGAGACCGCCGCTTGGGCCGTTGCGCCACACCTCTCTCCCGAAATGCTGCAAAAGGCAACCAGGTTACCGCAATGCGGGTTTGTTTCTCCGACCGCAAATCTGAATAAATACACAGAAACTCTGGAAGAGAAAGAGATTATGCTGATAGTGCTTGGCGAAACAGAAATCTAACGAGGTTGCGAGCCCACGAGGAATTCGCTAGAATGAATTCAACCAGATTCTCCGTGATGAAAAGCCAGGCCAGCAACTCATAGCGCAGGCAGCCGCCGCCATTGTTAGTGAAGTGAGACATTCATGAATCTGACGCAGTGTTAATTTGGGCTGATGTTGTTTTACACTGGTTTAAATCAGCTGTGATACATATAAAAGAGTTTTATTTACCGCATACATTAATTTTCTTATGGGATAATTATTGTGTGCAATGTGTAGAGCATATTAATAACGCGTGGGCCGTTAAATGTACGAATACTTTACCCAGGCATTCGGTAATTTCATTACGCCTAACCCATAATCAAGGCCTTAGCGTCCAGGTGAACCTTTATCTAGCAATTTTCCCCATTTGCAGGAACTTTCGTTGCCTTTAAAATAAAATAGCATAACCCTAGGAGCCTGCAGCGTGTTCACTTTTAGGCCTAAACTTTGCTAAACATTTAGATAGGAATACCGTGAGGTAAGCACACGTTTTTTACATTTGCCCCGAGCCCACTCGGGGCATTCGCAAACCTTTAGCATTTCCAGTTAAATCACGAGCAGTAGCTGTGTCAATGATGCAAGCAAAAGCACCCCCTTGGCAAGGCATAGATGATTCTCTCGCCAATATTTGACTTGATCAAGCATGGCACTGTGTTACTTTCAAAAGGAAATTCACAGCAAAGTATGTTAGGAAACAAAACCGAGTCAGGGTAATGTCAATGGCCAACAACCATTCCGTCGTGTCACTGTCGGCGTCAACGACGGGATTAGCTTGCCAGCCTACCCTTCAGGGCATTCAGAATGCTGGCATCTAATGCGAGAGCGCATATTGAACGACAGCTGCACCATGTCGCGCCTCAGGCGGCTCGCACTACTTTACAGTGATATTACTAATATCACTGTAAAGTAGTGCGAGCCGCCTGAGGCGCGACAGTGTGCACCGAAGCCTGGCTGCTGCATCACAGGGCGTCAGTCACACGTATAAACGACGTGAACCTGCTCATCTGGATGAGGCGTTCATACTTAATCAGCAGGCTGTGGCAGTCGGGATTATCACAGGGATAATGAAAGCTTTAAAGTCAGTGGCCAGTTTGTAATGAATTCTAATCACGACCCGTCCTTATTTTACACGTCATTAACCCAGATGAGTGTTATTTTAGCGCCCCTGATAAAGATAAAGATATACTGCTCCTATGCACTAGAGGACAGTTTATTAGCCAAAAGTGCAGAGGAATCTGCTTGAGTGCTCCGATGAACAAGTATAGGCAATACTATCTGTTAACGCCCCGCCCACATTGGGCTGCACTTCCGAACACCATCGGGTTTTATTCAAGTGTGTCCCTCTTGGAGCGCCTTGGAAAGCGCTCTTATGAAGTGGGGAACAGACTGCTCTATGGAAGTTCGCTAATGAACAAAGTGAAAGTTTCCTGGTTATGTTGCGACCACAGCCAGTGCAACATTAGGGCCAGTGTGGGGCAGTGTCTGACCAGTAGTGCACCGCGGTCCAAGAGGTAACCCCAGGAGCTATGGGTGAGGTTGCAAACGACAAAATATCATTTGTTTGGGCTCCACAAATCCTTACAGCAGTGCTGGTTGGGGGGATCTGGTATAGCGACTACAGCGGCCGGCGTTAGAGTCTGTGGACCCATGTTCTCAGGCGTCACTGCTATCTCACAGACACACGCAGCACCCGTGCAAGACGTTGCCACACATTGACACGTCTTGGACAAGAGCTCGCCTCTCACACGCAAACAGAATTGACACAGCAAGGACAACAACATCCGTGCACGTTTTCCTCTCTCACACAACAGGTATGGTAGGGGCGACTGCTGTTCATGCATCCGGCGACAAAGGTACCGTAGAACAATCGCAGTCCAAGCTTCATGCTAATGTCCAAGAAATATTATTTGACGTTTTAGCATTTATGCACTAGACCAACCACAACCCCCAACCTAATGAAGACTGAAGAATTTCAAATAATACTGAAACTGCAGCCAGACAAAACACTTTCCTATCGCGAATGGAGCATTGAGGTTTCTGCTAATGTGATTAGTGGGGCGTACAAATCTCTGTGGACGCAAATTGACAACCAGAAATTAGAGCGGGTAAAAAAGTATGAAATGTGTTTCCACTTAATTAAGTAGGAGGTTTTAGCAGAGAAATAAATCTATCAAGAATAGGAAAACAGATTCTTTTATAAGTGCGATGAGGAGTAGTTTGTGTTTACAGAATAAGAAAAATCTAGCGTGTGTGAAAAGAAAATGGTCGTGCCCTGTGACTTTAACTTAGCTTATAGTGGCTCTATCTTTCCCCTTCGGGCGCTACCTAACTGCAAGGCCATGGACCTCCACGCACGAGTAGAACAGTAGGTTTCACTGCCTCGATGAAGCGAATGTCAGACAAAGAACACCAATCCAAAGAATTGTCACTAAATACGAATAGAAATGCAGTCTAATGCGAAACTACGCTAGAGTCTTTTGGGAGGCGACAGGGGAGGGCTGGCGTAGGGGCTGCATAGTTTTCACATGCTCGGAGGCTGCAGATCTGATAAGGGATTCGTCTTAGGAAAAAATGAGGGGAATGCAATAAATGCGCAGCCCTTATAAGGAACAGATTGGGCCTGGTGATAGATGACTGGGCTCGGCCCGCGCTAGTCAAACATCCCCTCTTGGGCAGACCTCGGTGCCCACGAGGTCTCCGCGTTTCCTGCAGGCTCGCTCGCCCCTTTGAAGCGCAGTCATATGTGCGGGGGTACTGAGTGATGAGCGCTTACAAGGGAGGAGTAAAATATTGCAAACCGGGAAGGTTCCACTTCCTGCGCAGCGTTATTCAGACCAGTGCCCTCGCATAGTAATAACACCATCCCTTTAAACACACGAGGTTTTCAGATACCAACGCCGGAAGCATTGAAAGAGGCCAACCAAGGCAAATGTGCTTGTATTTTTGGGTACGAACGTGGAATTTTGTGTGCAGCCGTGATCCCCTTGACGCAGAAACATTTCTGTTTTCCAAACTTGCTGATTCACATCACAACTATCAGAATGTTCGTGAAAACCAAAATCTGTGGAAATGTGGCCTCCTTTCTTGGCCTTTATCTTTGACTCTTTCTCTTCCTTCCTTTCTAAATTCTTTCTTTCCCCTTTCTGTTTCTCCTTTCCCTTCCTTCCCTTTCTCTCTTCCCTTCCTCTTTAACACCCCCTTTACTCCTCCCCCTTCCCTCTCCTCCCTCTTTCCTCCTCTTTTACCCTTCTTATACTAGTGGAATGAAAAAGTGGATTGGATCTCCAAAACAAGCATTTACAATGCAACGGTTTCGCCTTTGGAAAAGTTTGAGCTATTGCCATTGTAAATGACAACATTTGTATTTATGTGTTGGTTTTGAAAACAGATAAATAAATGGCATTGTCATTTACATTGCCAATAGCTCTAACTTTTCCAAAGGCGAAACCGTTGCATTGTAAATGCTTGTTCTTGTTTTGTTTGCTTGTTCTTTGTATCTTTTTAACTGAGTCATACAATGCATTGTGTCTTGCTTTGTTCAGCTTGACTATTATCATTGAACCATTTTGTTAGTAAATGTTTTACCCGCAGTCTGCTTTTTATCTCCTAAAAGCATGATTGTGTTGCTGATATTTATTCATACATGAATGAGAGAGTATCTGTTATAGCCCCCAGATAGAATTGACTGGTGTGATCCATATTGTCAAATGTTAACCGTATGATGTCCCTTATGTAATCCTGTTACTCGGATTGGGGAGGCGTTTGTTTTGACCATTTATTTTGGTGAAAATCAATATGTTGTAAGAAAATATTTGACTATGCATTACAAATGAGTATGTTGAGGTTTTAAGAGATTTCAATGTTTACTTTTTGGCTTTCTATATTGGTGGGGTCTTTGAGATGTTAGAAAAACCTTTGTAACTCCATGCTGTCAGCCAGACCAGTTGCTTGGTTTTGCTTATCTTCGTTCCACAGATTGAAGTCCGCTATAATGGAAGATCCTTCTGCTATCATTTGAAGAAAAATGTCTAGATTTTTATCACAACCCAAGCTATACAATATGGTGGTTCCAGATGAGTAGTGTGGGTTATTATTTCATATCTTAGATGCTCAAAGAAACTGCTTAATGTCTTGCTGTTATCAGTGCAGGTTAGACTGGCATTGCATTATAGATAGTTAGCATCTTATCTCTTTTTTGACCTTATTTTCAAAGATGATTTTGTTGTTTATAGAAATTCCCCATACCATTCACAAATTGAGTCAGATCAAGAAACATGAGCTAGATTTCACTCTGTCTAGCTCAGTTCCTGTATTTATAGGCGACATTGATTTAGACTTAAACTCAGAGGTTCACTGGCTTTAAATTAGCACTTAAATCCCTCCAAGTCCAAGTGATCTAAAAAATACTGGCCTGTGGTTCTCACCACTTCTAGATGAGAAAATAAGAAAGTGTAAAAACCTTAAATGCAAGTTGTGCAAAAAGTATCTGCCCGTAGACAAAGAAAATCATAAGGAAGCTTTAAAAGGTTATCGGAAATCTATTAAATTGGGTCAATCTACTGATTTCTTTGCCTTACAAATTGACTCCGCTGGTAATACGCCTTTCGAGATTTTCAGAATTGTAATTCAGCTATTACTCCCTCAGTCAAACTATGCAACAATCCCTCAGATTTCTTATAGCATAAAATAAGAATAATACACGCATAATTTACCCGGTCACTGAGGACACTTTTTCTGAATTTCTTCCTTGCTCCTCGATATCTTCATCCAAATCCTCATTTCACATGTTTGAACCCATCACTCATCAGCAATTTAAACTTTCTAAAGTTAGTTGCAAATCGGGTTCCCCATTGGATCTCTGCCCTCCAACTCTGTTGGCTAAAGTGATAGATATAATTAACCCTGTTATAAATAAATTGTTCAACACCTCATTAGAATCAGCCTCTGTTCTAGATATTTGGGAACAAGCAAAGGTAATGCCCCTCTTGAAAAATCCTTCTAACAATCCAGAAATTCTGTCAAATTATCGTCCCATTTCTTTGCTTCCCGCTCTTGCTAAGACCTTAGAAAAATGAGTTGCTGTCCAATTATCTGACTCCCTGGAACAAGCAGGTATTCTGCAGTTTTCACAATCTGGCTTTAGGCTGCTTCACAGTACAGAATCAGCTTTGTTGGAAGTTTTGATTACATCAAAATCGCTCTTGCAAAAGGGGCGAGAGCAGCCCTCATCTGTCTTTATTTGTCGGCAGCTATCTCTACCCTTACTTCTTCAGCGCCTGTCTGAGTTAGACATTTGCAGCCCGGCTCTTCAAGTGTTTGTCTTTTTTGTCAGACAGACAACAATCGATCATTTTTGCCATTTCTCTTCAAGCAATAAACAACTTAGTTGTGGCTCTCCCTGGAGTCTTCACTGAGTTCCACCTTGTTTAAATTTTATACGTCCCCTCCTTGGGGCAATGATTGAATCTTTTGGTATTAAGGTAATCTCATATGTTGATGATACCCAGCTGATTTTTCTTGATGGGCCACTCTGCTAACACGCTGGTTGCTTGTTCTAAAATGTGTCTAACAAGAGTTGAGGGGAAGCATAATAGTTTGCTGAAATGCAACTCTGATAAAACCGTGATCTTACTTTTTGGCTATGGAGAGAATTGCACCAACTTTCACGACTCTGATTGGTGGCCTGAAGACTTGCCTACTCCACATCCTCCTCCATCTACTGCTGGGCTTCAGTTTTCATATTGAGCTGTCTTTTTGACCCCAAGTGCTGGCTGTTAGTGTCTTGCTACTTTGAAAGCTCCCAAAAATGTTCTGGAAATGTTTTCTTTGCAGGTGTGTAAATCAGTGGTATGTGCCTTAAATACTTCCAGACTTGACTATACCAATAGCCTGTATTTTGGTCTCCCTAAAGTTCTATTAAATCGATTTAATCATCATATTGCGCAGTTTGTCGGGTTTTTGGAATATCCCAGCGCTGCTCCATATCGCCTTTTTCTCAGACAGCTACACTGGTTGCCAGTGGTGAAACTCTGCAAGATTAAGGCTCTGGTGTTGGCTCAGAGAGCCTTCTGTGGTATCGGTGCAACTCCACTTCAGAACAGGCTTTCTCCTTATTCTCCTAGTTGACTATTGAGATCAAGCAAAGCCCTATTATTTAAAATTCCAAAGTTCAAAAGGCAAAAAGGGGGAGAAAGGTCATTCTAGTTTCATGCCATTCTTCCATTAAATTTGAAAATCATTTAGAAAGCACCTGAAGACCTGTCTATACACCGGAGTGTAATTGTGTGCTCCTAAAGTGCTGTGAGCTGCCTGGCTAGTGCTGCGTTGCCCCAAGGGGCAGAGGAATGCGCTTTAAAAATCAGAACATTCATTCAAACAAACATTAAGTTGTCAAGTTTGTGTTGAATATAGCAATCATGATGTCGTGTTTCCAGCTTAATTCTTGGTCGGTTGATGGCCATTTGATGGTCGGTGTCCTTACTCAGAGGTTTCTTTTTAGGTCTTTCAGATCGGTCTGTGCATGGATAAGACGGGCAGACGTGGATTGAGCTTTAAGGTCCAGATGTGGAAGTGGGTGTTTAGTTGACAATATTTGGGAGATTTGCTGTTGCCCATTTTGTCCTTAAAGCATGTCTGGGTGGCTTCTGTGATGTTTGTGGTGCCAAGATGAACCTGGTTACTTTGTCTCTTGACAATGAATAGCCTTTCCTGTAGTGTTGGATGCACAGCTGCTTCAAATGTCTATATTTTTGGGTGATCCTATTGTTTGGAGTCTCACCATATTTTTAAAACAGCAACCGTTCTGCTGGCATAGATGGCTATAAGTTAGTAACTTTAAAAGTGTAAAATGCCGGCATGTCTCTCTTCTGTCCTTTCCTTTCTCTTTCAGGCACATCCTGGGCTTCTGGTAACGTCCCTAGTGACTGACTGACTGATTTGGACTTGAAATTTTAAGTACATGAGCTGCCAACGTCGGCTTAAATGTTAAACATCGATTTGTACAAAATCATCCACCCCTCACATAAATCCTATTCTAACAAAGGAAATACAATTTCCTAACACATTAACATTTTTAAAAACTTTTGAAGTTATGATGGGTCTGTTTGTATTGTATTTAAATGTACTTTGATACTGTTCCTAGAATCTCACGCACCATAACCAACATGTGCAAAATTAACACGCCTCGTTTTATAGTCACATTTTCTCTAAGTATTATTTGGAAATTTATTCCGAAAATATTTTCTTTTAAGAAAGACCCATGTGAATTTGTGTGGTACATTGTGACTGTCTGGGTGAC
This sequence comes from Lissotriton vulgaris, assembly GCF_964263255.1. Taxonomy (NCBI): domain Eukaryota; kingdom Metazoa; phylum Chordata; class Amphibia; order Caudata; family Salamandridae; genus Lissotriton; species Lissotriton vulgaris. The sequence continues at coordinate 417,326,024 of NC_141689.1, read as the reverse complement.
AATTATTTAAATAAGCCGGACAACTTCGCTGAAAAGCACACCCGTCGTCTTTTTATCCCAGTCGAAGGTTCTATCCGGCCCCCTTAAACACCAGCACGTTTGAAAGGAGCGGCATTCATTCCACGTCAAGGGCGCAGACTCCATCTCTGATTGAATACCTCCACCGAGACAAAACTGTTACTGAGAATGAAACTTGATTGTAAGTTACCTTTTGTACCTTACGACTCTAGCACAGGTAGTTAAGGTCTCCTGTGCGGATTTTTTGTGTCTGGACTTGTACTTGCTGAGTGGTTTCAAATTCTGTGTCTAAACGTATGTTTCGTGAATTAGTGGCGCCAGTGTCTGTCTGCAAAGGGAGGAACAAAACAACGCAGCAGCTGTTCTTTGATGGGGGCATTTTCGCATCCGCCCTGTAACAGGGAGGTGACGCAGGCCCCTCCAGCGTGGAGATGGGGCGGTGTGGGGGCTCCCTTCAGGCCCCCTCAACCCTTAAGAGAGCCCCAAACATCCCAAGGCTGATGCATATCCGGGAGATATGGAGGCCTCTGGGACCCCTCATCACGTTCTCCAGGGGGCCCCATCATTTGTCTAACGATACTGCCTGTACTCGCGCTGACATTCCAAGGTTTCTAGACGCCCTGAAATCAGGCGTGGCGGCAGTTTTGTCTGAAAGAATGCGAGAGGAGCAAACAGGCCGAATGGCATTGGAAAACCGGAAGAAAACATCCGAAAGATTCACATCTTCATGCAATAAATACGTGTTATAAGAAGAGGTGCCACCCACCACCGTGCGGGCATTTGAGTGCACTTTTTTAAAAACATTAGTATTATGAGTGGGTGCCACCGCCTGCCCCCTTCACAGGAAAAGTCATCACATCAGTTGTACTGGGATCAGCATTGTGGAGGATGGGAGGGGAGAAGGGGGGGGGGGGTGGGGAGGAGGGTCTGTATATTTTGAATTTATTTTGTTTTAAGTGCGTTAGTTTTGGTAAGTGTAGTCAGATCTTTTCAAACTCGCTGTTTGAAAGGTTAGTACGCCCCGGACTTTAAGTGGGCCGGGTCCTGCCGGTGCTCAAATCTGAACCCTGCAGCAGTATCACCATTCACTTCCTTTGATGTGACTTCAAAAAGACTCGTGTAGTTGTTTCATAATCTCATCATGTCAGAACTGAACTATTTTCAATAAGCAGCAACTATGTCTTTGCTGTATAGGCTATTTATCTTATACAATAAACAGCCATTGGCAAAGCCAATAGTCCTGGCTTGTTCTAGGTGTATTGTTACTTGGTGTATTGCATATCTGGATTTAATGAGAGAAGCAGCAAATCACCAGTCGAGAGGCACACTATTCTAAGCACAGATTTATAGCCTGCATGGTTTAAGCCACATCCTAACTACACCGGCTACGCCCTCTGAGACATTCCCTCCCCTGTTTTTTCATTCCACTTAAAGCCCGGAGTAAGTCAATGGTCTGAAATAAGGTATGTGAGAGGTCACTGAGGCTAAGGTGCCTTGTCAGGGTCCACAATATACCTTGAAATCGGCTGAGGCTTCATATGCTGTCTTGGAAGAGGTAAATGGGTTTTTGTGTAGAGTGGAGCGCAACATATACACACTGCAGAATGGAGTCTGAACCCCCTGCGTTAGGGTGCGGGATAGCCACTGCATTGTATGGCCTTGTTTGTAATCTGGGGCCCGTTTAAGGTCTTATCTGGGTGTCTCTCCACTCTTCTATCTGCACTCTGCAGGAAAGGGCTGCTAAGTGAGACCTGTTTAATGAAGGAGACGGAAGTGATGTAAACATCTAACAAGCATTGGCAAAGGCAATATGTCTCGCCTATGTGAGAGCTATTGGCTTTGCCAATGTCTTTTAGCCATGTTGCACAGCAGCGTGACTGTTGTTCAGCATGGCAGAAAGGTTAGTGGCGCGGAGTATGGTGGCACGGCGTGGCGTAGAGTGGTGTCGCGCAGAGTGGCATACTGTTGCGTAGAGTAGAGTGATGTAGAGTGGAGTGGCATTGAGTGAAGTGGCTTGGAGCAGAGTGATGTAGAGTGGCGTGGCATGGAGTGAAATGGCTCCGCGTAGAGTGGTGTACAGTTGAGTGACATAGAGAGGATTAGAGTGGGGTAGAGTAGGGTAGTGTGGCGTAGAGTGGCATAGAGTAGCTTGGGATAGAATAGAGTGGCATGGAGTAGCATTGTATGCAACAGGGTGGCATTGTGTTGAGTGGAGTAGAGTGGCATACAGTGACGTCTAGTGGAATGGAGTGGCATAGAGTGGGGTACAGTGGTGTGGCATAGAGTGAGGTAGAGCAGAGAAGTGTGGTGTAGAGTAGTTTGGTATTGAGTGGAGTGGCGTGGATTAGAGTGGCATTGAGTGGAATAGAGAGGGGTAGAGTAATTTGGGGTAGAGAAGAGTAGGGTAGCAATGTATGAAGTGGCGAGGAGTAGAGTGGCATACAGTGACGTCTAGTGGAATGGAGTGGCATAGCGTGGGGTACAGTGCTATATCATAGAGTGAGGTAGAGCAGAGAAGTGTGGTGTAGAGTGGCGTAGAGTAGTTTGGTATTGAGTGGAGTGACGTGGTATAGAGTGGCATTGAGTGGAATAGAGAGGCGTAGAGTACTTTGGGGTAGAGAAGAGTAGGGTGGCAATGTATGAAGTGGCGTGGAGTAGAGTGGCATACAGTATATAGGGGTGGAGTGGCATAGAGTAAAGTGGCATTTAGTGGGATGGGGTGGAGTAAATTGTCATAAAGTGGCATAGAGTAGACCAGAGTGGTGTAGAGTAGTACTGTTGTAGGTTTAGGTAACTAAAGCATCAATAGAGATGGTAGATGGGGTGTGTTAAAAAAAACCACAAAAAAAACGTACAGAACGACGCCGCCGTCTCCTGCCGCATCATGCTCTTGCTGCTTCTGAGCACAGACTCCCAGACTGCACTGCAGCCAGGCCTGACTCTGCATAAAAGCAATGTGGGGATTGGCCTGAGTGCTGGCAACTTATGCTCCCAGGCAGACTGAGAGCCTGTGCCTGCTCTCTCCAGCCCCAGCAACGCTGCTGGGGCTGGAGAGAGTTTCACTGTGCATGAGGGTTTGGCCGGCCTGAGACGGACGGCCAAACCCTCATACGCAGTGAAAGGAGTGCTCTACCACTTCTCCACCAGCAGTGTCATCCCCTGGACCCGCCCCAAAAGCTCGTCCGAGTCCTGGGTGCTGGTCTAGGGGATTAAAATAAAACCATAATAAAAAGTTTGGAAACCCGTTTTCTTATCGTTTTATTTGAGCGTGGTGGCAGGGGGCTTGGCGCTCCTTCGCCCTAAAGGAGGGGCCATCACTGATGGATAGAAAGTTGAAAAGATGGATGGAAATTTGAAAAGATGGATAGAAGGGATGGAGGATGAAAGGATAGTTTGATGGATGTATGGGTGGATAGTACTAGTGTAGGATGGGCCAGGCGTATTTCCTTTGCTCTTGAGGTGTCATTAGAAGTTCAGTTGAAAGTGGGGGGCATTTACATTTTTTTGGCTACTCCCTTGACAGTACACACCGTTGCTAGACTAAAATTAAGATTTATTCTAGCATTCAGGAGCAGCATGTAGCCACCTTCCACACCAAACAGTACAACCCCTATAATGACACAACATAGAACATCATTATGTAGCGATGTAAACTACACTGCATCTCATGTACGGAAAAAGACTTAACACTATACATCCCCCTCCCTTAATTGTTGCAATAATAGGAAGAGAATCAAGCATACATACATGAAGGAAGTCCAGGGATAGGGGAAGGGAAATCAATATAGTGAACAACATGAACTACAGACTGGAGAAAACAATAGGAGAAAACGCAAGTTTGTGAACCTGGATACAGTAAGGAACAAAAAAATTGTGTTTACATGTCAATACAGTGAAGCCATAAATTCCTTGATGACACATCCGTTTTGAATGTAATCTCTCATTCAGAAGGGGCTTTTTGCAGGTGCACCGTAGTCTCCATTCACACACAAATCTTCTTGAAGGTTCCTTCCTCTAGATGATTTGTGCAATTCTTTTGATGGTCACTGTTAGACCTGGCATCTTTTGGCGCTGTATCTCCTGACCTTTTTGATTTACGACCTCCTGCCTTGTTTTTATGGCGGAGGACTTTGAGCACTTTGACACTGCTATTCAGTGCCAATGCGCTGTGCATGTCATATATATTCAGGTGATTGGTGAATACATGATTGGCTGAGTTGAGTTAGCTGTAAATCCCTTGTCTAGGGCATGTAACCTAAATGCTCCTCCGTAGGCCTGCAGCACTGGTTGTGCCACCCACGTAGATAGCTCTTCAAAGGTGCAACAGATTTGCTATGGCTGGGCCTATGTGTGCAGGTTATTGATTCTCGGCTTGGCATTTAAAAAGCTACTTGCCAAGGTTCTGCATGTCTCTCGCTACATTGGAGTACTCCCTGGGGCCTGGGTGCAGTGTCGGGAAGAGGTAGGGAATGTATGTGTTACATGTACTGATAGTGAATGGCACAGGTGGTGTGTTTGGAATGGTAGGGTCTGCTTCTCGCATTGGATTGACATGAGGGATCTATGCAAAGGCTATTGAGCTGTTTTTCCTATGTGCAGAAGAGTGGCAGTATTGTGCTTGATATTGATGAGTTAGTAATGGCAAATCCTCTCCCGTGGTGCGAGCGGATTTGACATTACTAATGTGGAAATCCCACTTTAGGAAAGTAGGCATTTCTGTGTTCATGGATCTGTGTGCCCGTCAGCCTGTCTCCAATCCACATCTGGGTGCTGGGGGGACAGCTACATCTGTAACTTCCTGATAAGACCACCATAAACTAGGGGATCAAGGGAAACTGCTGACCTCTGACGGGCCTTTCTGGGATGGATAAGAGCGGGTGGAATTGGCACCTGCATTCCAAGGGACAGGGTCTTGGCCCCACTAAAGATATTGATCAAGCCTCCTGGGGTAGGAAGCGGGTGGAATTGGCACCTGCATTCCAAGGGACAGGGTCTTGGCCCCACTAAAGATATTGATCAAGCCTCCTGGGGTAGGATGGCAGACAGGAAAGAATTTAGAGCAGGCCCTATTGCATTTTTTAAAGGCCATTGTGGGTATAAGTACTGGGGCTCTCCCCTCAGGAGATGGAGACGCTTGTGGCATTGGAACCATACTAAGCTGGTTTGCTGCAGGGATATCGACAAGACAAACTATTTTTGCTGGAGGAACTGCAAATGGATTATCTGCAGACCTTTGGTGACCTGGGGCTTGTTGTGCTCTAGGAAGGGACCTTTCACTTGTGGGTTTTGCCTGGATGTTGCTGTCCTGCAGCTAATTGCAAACTGACATGGGCCGGGTTCCTAAGCACTCTCCAAGGGCCAGTTGGCTGGCCTCCTGTCTACGAGATCCTAGGGACAGAAAGATTCTTCCAGTTTCCACGAGATTTTAAGGACAGCACAGGGTGCAGCAAAAACAGGTGGAGGTGATCGTCGGCTGGGACAAGGACCGTCCTGACGTGTGCAGTAATCACACTGTGCAGTGTAGTGTACTTGTAACGATCAGCGGCCCACCTGGAGGGCCTTAGTTGAGAAGGTCGAGGAGTTGTTGGGGAAGTTTTCTAAGTATGAGAGCCCAAGCTTACAACTGGGACCCTGTGCTAGCTCACACTCCCTAGCGTGTGGTGTCTGTGGGGTGTTGGGGGAAGTTGCTGAGTACACAGTACCCAAGCTGGAAGCATAGACTGTCTATAACCCCCAGACCGGAGGACAACAGTGCCTAACATTGGGGCCTCAGTCAGAGGTCACCGGCTCCCTCTCCTTGGACCTACGCCACAAGGTACTCTGTTGTTGAGACTATCGTGACTGGACCAGAGAGGTCTTGTTGTGTCTTGTGTGCACCCACAGCTGGCTGCCTGGAGCAACTGCAGCTCGCACCTCCACCAGAGGCAAACCCATTGTCTAAATTGGAAGCACTCAAACTTCCAGTGTCAGTCTTTTGCCTATGGGGAGTGGGGGGGTGGGACTAGTGACCCCACACTCGGGAAGGTACCGCTGGGTGCCTGTGGACCTAATCTGGATGGACGAAAACAGTTAACTATTTCTTTCCCCTTTAGATGGTCCTGATGATCTGATCAAATTGTCACCAGTGGATGCAACAAGTATTGTTGGCTGGTGTAGTTTGAGTGGCTGAAGGGTTGGCTTAGAAGCGTAGTCGAAACCTGTGATTTCTTCACCGATGCAACTGAATGGGGTATGCGATATTGTGAATGTCATGTTTGCTGCTAATGTGTTAGTGGTAAAGTGGAACACCTCTGATCAGCCTGCATATATGTCTCTGTCACTTGTGAAGTTTGACTTTAGTTGTTTAATGTCGTCTAACATGTATTCAAGCCTCTTTACAATTTCTGTTGCCTCTTCTAAGAAGGATCATAAGCCATTAACCATTTCTCCTGCGTCCATTTATTTCCAATCTTCACTACCAATTGATCACAAACCATTTAATCTTGAAATAACTTATACTTGCACGTAGTAGCTAAACATCTTAAGGCTGCAATAAAGTCATCTACTATATCATCTATCTCACCAGGTATTTGTCTCCTAAAAATCCAGGTCTCTCTTACCACTTCATTTTTTTTCTCATATTTGATATCACTGTCAAACTCATCCAGTTCTATATCCTCCTCTTCTACAAGAATTGGAAAATGTTTCAAAACCTCTTTGCCCTCCTAAACAGTGCTACATGAGAGCCAATTTGTGTCTTGTAGTAGCGATGTCTTCCTTCAAGATAAGCTTGTACCCTTTCCTTCTCTTTACCTATTCTAGTGTTGGTTGACTATGGGAGTGTAGAGGGTTGTAAGCCCTTTCATTGCTTTGTTTTCTCTTTCATAATTGGTACAATGCTGTAGAATATAAAATGATAATGTACCTGTTGTAACAGCCTGGATGAGCAACAGAAGGAAATGGTGTGTGCACCCCATACCTCTCTTTGAGCTTGTGATCTTTTTTAAATTGTTCTTTTGTTATCAATATGTTCCTTTTTAGACTGTGTGCATCATTGGTTAAGTGTGACTGATGCCGCTTTTTGCCCCTTAAGTTCTGCCTGTAATGGTGTGTGTACCACGAACGACATTGGGAGACGCTGCTGCACTGATCAGCTCTTTCCACTAATGGTGCGTGTCGTTGCACACTCATATCTAGACAGTTGATGTGCATTGTGAAACAACACAATGTTGTGGAGAGATGCAGGGAATCCATTGCTAGGCTGCTAACGAATTGTGGGAGACCCAAACTTAGCGCAGTGCCCACTCTATAACAGCTGACATTTCCCTTATTGCCTACCTTCTTGGCCCTTGATTTTAACTGGCAGATTTCTGCTTCATCACTAACATTTAAGCACTTGCTTTGAATCGTCCCAGTATCGCTGCTCCAAACCTCTGATGTCTGCTTCTTTATTCTCACAGGCCTGGTCCACATATAAGTTTGTTGCCCACTCATTGCCAGTAAAATGTATACTGTGCATATACTTGCTAGATTAACATTTATTCTCCCATCGAAGTAAAGTCAACCTTTGAGGACAAGAGTGCAACTGCCACTTTCCCTTCTGTTACAATATGTCATGATGTAAGCTAGACCGCATCTCACATACAGAAGAGGACAACACACTACACACTTTACAGTACTGTTGTGAACTCCAACTAGATAGTCCACTGTGCTGTTTCGGATGTGTGCCTATTGTTTTCTGACTAATGTTCTCGTTGGAAGTTGTGATTATTTATTATTCTAATTGGACCTGTTGTTGACTTTGTGGGACCCACCAATATCTAATATCCGTGTTGTGTTGTGTGTGTACTTCATTTTCTAGTATGGTTTATTGGATGTTGTCTATTACCCAGTAAAGTGTTGTGTGCTCAGCAACTTTTAAGAACTAGTTGCATCCATTTCGAGCTCCTGCACTTCCTGGTGCAGCGATGGTCAATGTTCACTGTTGTGTGTGTTTGTTATTGTTTATGCTGTTGTGGAAATCTATGCAAAATGACAGAGATTACGCCATTTATGTGGGTGGTCAGCAAACATTCCAGGTAGATTTTTATTACCCTCGCAGACCGTTCGAGTAATTCTAAGCTCCAAACTGCAATTCCAAACACGAGTGGCAGTGGTTTGAACACGAGCAAACAAATTCAACTCCAAATTAATTTTTTTTGTTGAATTTTTACCCGACCAGACTGTTTGGGTCATTATTTTTTCAGTGTGAGAGGACGTACAAGTAATCATGCGTAATTTGTTGGTAATTTTGCAGAATTACTGTGCTTGAAATTATGCGAGTTACGCCCACCCTTAATTAATGCACTAAATTTCGAATATCTGAGCAGTGTTGGATGGGTGCACACATTGAATATGTTGCTTTAGGTGATTGGTGGTCGTTGTTATAAGGGCAATGCAGTTGTGCGCTCAGTAATATTCACCTGAGCGGTGTATTTGTCATGCTGGATCTGTGCTTTGTTTCTCCTGCTGGACGTATAGTACATGTGTATAGATATGAGTTTGCCACCCTTCTAGCATAACTTGGGCACCAGTAACCGTTGGAACTAACATTCGCCTATCTCATGGCTGTATCCGCATCCAACATTTTCTCGGCTTAGTCCGAGCAGCTTTCATCACCGTCTGCTGGCGCCTCTAAGGTTGAAGTCTTATTTGCTGGCTCATCTCCTAGGTTGTCTTCCATCCTCCTTATTTTCCTCCCCATTGAATACATCAACTGAAAGAGTGCGTAGGCTTCCACCCCTGCCTTAGGAAACTGTGGCATGCATAAAAAGCACAGTTTGAAGATCCTTCTAGGCCCACACTCTAGTGTGTTAAGTGTGCGTCTCAGTTGTTTGCTCTCGACTGCCTTGATAACTGGGATCTGGTCTTCTCACCTTCATCTAATGTTACCACTCAAATACTTCTGCTGATTAGCGCTAAACACACCATAATTACATTCTGCTCACCACCATTACCAATGTAGGTATTATCAGAAGTTGTAAGCTACCTAATGCCATGAGGTCAGATTTAGCAATCATTTGAACAACACCGAATGGTGGGAGCCACTATTGGCCTTGCTGTATAACTGTATTTTTATAACTGGTGTTATCTCAGAGTTTTCGTAGATGTCTTTAACAGTCCCTGTATTCAGCAAAGGCTTAAGAACACATCTGAATTACTGTTGTTTGCGTTCAATGATAATAAAGGACCCGTCAGGCGGTCTCCTGACCGCCGCAGTAGCGGCTGGCAGTCTGACCGCCAGGCATCGTAATGATACCCTTAGTACTGCACTCATTTAGTTGTAATACGTTTACATTTTTAAATTGTATATTATAATTTTTTATAGATTTGGTCAACTTTTTAAAACATTTAAGAAATGCATTTTAGGTGACCTACGTAAGATTGATCTATGTGTGCACTACAATAGGTTGCATTATCAATTTTATGCAGTTGTTTTGTAAAACAATATGGGAAAAAATAAAAGCGAATCATCTGGAAATACAAATGCAACAAGGGCACTAATTAGATATTTGATTGATGTGATCACATTTCGGAGTACCAGCGTTTACTCGTCCCATAATGTCAAGCATGTATTCAGGGGTAGAGAGTGACAAAGAATGAGTCTGAACTAAGATGGTCTTACCACAGTGCAAGAGGAGGGATGCGTTTTATATTCTTCAGCAAAAAAGCTGAAACTGATCACACTTAAATAAATAAGAAATCTGAACTCTGCAGTAAACATCTGAATCCAAATCAAACCCAATCATATAGCAGAAGAGACTAGAAGAAACTAGAAGGATTTAAGTAGACTGACATTGGTAGCAGCATTGAATTATGAACACCAGAGCGGGGCTTTTCCTGTTACCAATGGAGGGGAAGTGGCCTAATGGCCTCACGTGTATAAATTGTCTGTTCAGCATTTGGAAACCAGTTTCTTCTTGGGATCCTGTGCGCGTGGAAATCACATTGTGTAGTATGTCCATAGATGGATGTTTAGGAATTGTGTGTGTGTAATGGACGACTGAAGGCAAAATGGGATCAGCTTTGGGATCTTCACTCTGGAGATTATGTACAAAATGAAGGTTGGCGGTAGCCTTCCAGGCTTGTGATGTATATTGCAAGTATTCCTGAACCTTTTAAGCTGAACCAGCATGTAGGGTGTAAGAGGACTGGAGTACTTGAGTTTTTGGGTTTGGAAAATACTTAGCCAGCACTCCCCTTTCTGCAGTCTTGAGATACAAAGACTGTGCCTGTGGAATCCACAAGCCTTGTCTGGAAATAAAGTATAAGCAGAGAACTGAAAACCCAGGTCAGAATTCCAGGAACTCTCTCTTACTGGTGCAAAGCGACATCCTGCAGGATGTTGGGGAACCTTTTGCAATCCAGAGCTGGTATTGCTGACCTCTAGATTCCCACTCAGGTGAGGCAGCATCACCAGGGAAGTCCACAATTTTGTGTTCGAGAAGCTGAGGATCTGCTGTGGCTGAGAAGCCTTTCTTGCTGCAGGGGGCGGGCCACCGAAGGTGACACTGCAAGTTCACAACTACCTGGAGGAGACCCCAGTGGAAGCTGTTAGGGTGGACAGGATGCCTAAAAAAAGAGTATGTGTCACTTATCTGGAAAACGTAATCCTCATCAACGCTGCTGTACCCAGAGGGAGATTGATGCTGCAGACTATGGACTGACCACAGGGCCCGTGGTCTGGAAAAAAGTCAAAACACTTGATCACTGTCTGCACTGCCTGTTTATTTCCTGTAGTTGATTGAGCTATTCTCCTAGCGCTGTCCCCATAATTGTGTTTATAGTTCCTTTAGTTTTACAGAAAGTAAAGCACTGGCTGGATAATTGGTTTATTGAGAGCTGTATTGTGCATTACTGAGTTCTGAGCCTCTAACCCATACCACCAGCCTGCATAGGCGTTTAGTGGCTCAATCCATTACCCTTAGAGCACAGTCCAAAGGGGTGTTCTTGGTGCGCTGTTTTCATGGTTTGTCGTAAGACTGATCCAGAACACCCGAGATAAACAAACTCGGTCACCATAATTGAGGCCCAGTACCTCATTTGTGCCCTGAGGTCCAAGAACCGATTCTGTCAGACCTTCAACATCTAAAAGGGATGTCAGTTTTAGAGTGAGATGAGACCAGCAGAAAAAAACAGGAAATGGTGTGCCAACTGTACAATGCACACAGTCTAATAAGGACTACTCTAAAGTGCGGTGTACAGTTTGTATGACTCATCTTGCTCTCTTGCTAGAGTATTGCAACTACTTTTAGAGATCACCCCTATCTTATTGTCTCCCAGCATCAAAGCAGCATGTGGCATGTTGTGTCTGACACTGAAGGCACCATAGCGAGTGTTGTGATGAGTTCAGTGCCATCAGTCTATTATTGTGTCCCGTTCTGGAAGGGGTATAATGGCTCTTGAAAGGATACAAAAAGAATTGTTTCTAAGGGCCAGATGTATGTATTTGCATATAGCCAGGTTCCGAGCTGGGATTGTGCAGTGAGCTAAAAAACGGTGTTGGATCTAGCCCTGATCTCTTGACTGGGTGAGAGTATTCTGCTTAATTCAGAAACTCTGTCCATTACCACTCCTTGTTGTTAAATATTTTGTCCATCCTAAGCGTGGAAGGGTATACTCAGATGTGAGTCCCTTGCTCATTGCACCATCAGGATTCAAGCAAGCCGGGCTGACGACGGCTGAAATGCCAGAAACCGGTCCCGGGTAGCTTGTTTCCTTCCCAGTGTAAGAATTGGCTTGGTAGTTTGGTTTGCCCTGTTCCCATCATGCACTGGGACAGGAACAGACTAATTTGCATATAGCCAGGTGCTGAGCTGGGATGGTGCAGTGAGCTAAAAAACGGTGTTGGATCTAGCCCTGATCTCTTGACCGGGTGAGAGTATTCTGCTTAATTCATAAACTCTGTCCATCACCACCCCTTGTTGTTAAATATTTTGCCCACCCTAAGCGTGGCAGAGTATACTCAGATGTGAGCCCCTTGCTCATTGCACCATCAGGATTCAAGCAAGCCGGGCCGACGACGGCTGAAATGCCAGAAACCGGTCAGGGCAGATGTAGGTCGCCCAATACCGGTCGGTAACTGCCCAAATTACTGAATTTCGGCCGTTACCGACCGGTATTTGGCATTTGGAATGTAGGTGGCATGATTGTAGGATTCAGTATTTTACCGAATCGGTAACTTAAGGAATCAGTAAATTACTGAATTCTTCACATACCGATTCGCTAAATTACCGAATCCTTAATGTAGGAAGCACTCAAGTGAGTTCTTCTCAAATTTAAGGATTAGTTATTTACCACCAACTACAAGTTGGTGGTAAATAACGAAAACCGTTAAAGCAATTTTGTGCTTTTTTAACAGTGCCATGTGGCAGACATACATGCCCTTAGGGCATGTATGTGTGCCACATGTGCACCCATGCACTATTCAGGGGTGCAACAGGGTGTCAATGTGACACCCTGACACCCTTGTAAGTCTACCTCCTATTACCGATTCGGTATTTACCGAATCAGTAATTCTCATTCATTCCTATGGGCCTCCAGGCCCATAGGAATGAATGGGGAATACCGAATCGTTATTGACCAAATTTTACTGATTCGGTAAAATTTACCGAATCATTTGCTACATACCATTTACTGATTCTAAAATACCCAATTGGTAAAATTCGGTATTTTAGAATCGGAAATTGATATTTACCTACATCTGGCCCTAAGTCTCATGGATGGACATTGAGTGTATTTTTTTTCTGTGGTGAGAATGACTGGATTGTATTGGAACAACACCCACAACCGCATTTTTGCTAGTCACAATTTTTTTTAATTGCCCGTTCCCAATCTGAAAAACCATAAAGTGAAAGACAGGAGGAACTCTTTTATCACAGGAGGAATGGGTGAAAGGCATGCGCACATGTGCAGTAGTAAACTAAGTTCAATTACTCGTGGAAATGCTTCTCCAAAGTCATTTGTCTGAATTCACAAATTGTTTTCTAGGCTTATTATTGGTAAAGTTTCTGAATTCGTCAGTGCAGTTTACAGAATGTTTAATAGAAACGGGCCCTTTGTATGGTGTTTAACTAAAAGTGTATGCATCAATTAATATAAGCTTAAGTGGGGAGCCCTCGGACTCCTTGCTCCAGTGATGAAACAGGCTGGTTTTGCTCTCTTATAGGAACACATTTGTGGCTTCCTTCACCTATTTGCTTTCGGCAAGGCTCTAAAGATGTTTTTGTTTGCATTGTATTTATAATAACATCTGTCAATCCTCTATAAAACGTGTTTTTGTTTATTTAGTCTTATCTGTTTTTGTAATGTTACAGCATCTTTTTATGGTGAAAGCTATGTGGAGTTGAAACTCGTGGAGTCGTTTTCAAAAACATTGCTGCAGCTGCGGTTCCGAACCAGCAAGCCCAGTGGATTAATATTTTTAGCAGCAGGTCAAGACGATTACTGCCTGGTGGAGCTGCATTCGGGATATGTACAGGTACCCTATTTGAGTTGAAAGTGAGCCTCTTAAAGTGTGCATTAATGCGTGCGCATGCGCAGTTCAAGCAAGATGTCTGGCGAGGAGGGCAGCCGGGGGACGCCGCAATACAGTTAAGTGACTATTTAAAAAAAAAAAAATTATCACTATTATTTTATTTGGGGGGGGGGGGAGGGAGGGGTGGAGGCAGGTGGTGGTGGGGAGCGGAGTTCCACAGAGTTTTCCCCCAACTCTGTGGACCTCCGCATAGTTGCACTCCGCCAGCTCCGCCAGGGTTAATTTTAAGGCTCCCATCGGCGTCAAGAGTTTACAACGGAGCCACAATGTATGTGCTGAACTTGCCTATTGACTTGACGACAGGTTTATGTCCCATACGTAGCAACGCTTTTCTCCATCGACACATATTGGGAAAATCTTTTGGTACACCAGGCCCTCAGCTCACTGTAGGCCCTGTTCACAAAACAGCAGAAAGTCTGCATTTGGAATAGATTTCTTACATTTTAGGACTTTATAAGCAGTCTCAGGAGTGCAATAGGAAATTACCCCCTCATCTCTGTCCTGCTCGTCCCAGTCCTTACTTGTGAGGCAGCTCTGCCTTCGATTGAGGTTCTAGCCATGCTAGGGATCTATGCTCACTACAGCCTGAGGCTGTTTTCTATTTCCCCTACTATTACTATGAGAAAGTCATCTTTTTGCCATGATCACCCCTATTGTTTGGTTGATTCTGGTTTCCTCCGATTGTGCCCTGGGCTCTGCTAACCAGGCTCTGGCCAGTGCTGTGTAGGAAAAGGTACATGGTAATTCGGTGTAATTACAATTGGTATGACAATCTACCTGTAAGCCCCTAGTATGTGGTAGGGCATGTAGGTTTAGATACCCAGCAGATTTAATGCATGTAAGTGTACATTGCGGTGTTGCCTGCTGTCATTTTAGAGGCAGCACTGCTTTGTAGGCGGCTTTTAAAAGTAAATTATTTGCAAATTCGACTTTGGAATTAAAGGTGCTTACAAAGTCTATAACTATCTGCTTCCAAAGTCTCCAACTACCTTATATTAACATATGTCACTCCTAAGGTCTCCCCTAGGTGTCCCAGAGGTGGGGTGCCTTGTAACTGTATGCAGGGACATTATAAAAGATGCTTTTTATGTGCCCTGGTGTAGGAAATACTGCAAATTAATTATTGTCCCGTTGTAGCACATGGGATCCATAGGCTAACATAGGAATACTTTAACAAAGTATGCATTTAACAGGAGCCAGCTAAAAATATACTTCAAAGTATTAAAATGATAGAATAAATCCAACAACTTGTAAGAATAGATTTATTATAACTATAACCGCAAATAAGTTATAGAACTTATTTTCGATGAGCTAAAACCCAGCCTTCCAGCAGCCTCTCCTGATTGGCCAGCCTTTGGCAGACTACTCTGAGTTGTGAAGTGGCATGCATAAAGACAGTGGACATCTGATGGAAGGAGATCCGCATAGTGCTGAGCAAAAGGCAGGAAGGGGGCTGGCTATCAAACTGGTCTTCAAAGTTGGAATGACAAGACAGGACACAGGCTCACCACCACTTCCTGCACCCCCAGCCAGGCAGGAGCCCCAGTAATTGAATTAGCAAAGGGTCTGGAAGGGAAGTGTTGGGGAAATTTAGCCACACCAGTCGGTTGACTTGGCCAGATCCTAACTTCCAGGAAGTAGTTTCTCCATTATGGATTTTAAAGGAATAGTGCTTTTTGAGAGGAGAATATGCCATACTTTGGAGAAAGTTGCCATACTTCCCGGTGTCAGCCCTGACCAGTGTTCCCACTGGTCAGGGGTGTCCACCTGCTCGTCCCCCAGAAGCACTGAATAAATATGGGAGAGCTGCCCAGCAATCTGAGATCCTTGCTTGAAACTACAAGGACTGCCCTGCTGGAGCCCTGGCCTGCACCAAGAGGACTGCACTTTGAATGATTAGACCTGTTGTACACTTTGGGAACGACACCCCTAAGGACTTTGCCTTACTTTAAAAAGAGAAGGAGTGGACTTCCTGAAAGCAACAGGCTAAAAGAGCTCCACATGCATCATCTCCGGCAAGACAACACCAGCTGACCACCTTCAGCTGGACTTAAAAGGATTTGGCCAGGTGCATTGTGGGAGATCGGAATCCCAACATCCCAAGGAGCAACTCTGAGCTTCCGGAACCTTGGATTGGTGTTGTGGACACTATGGAACCCCAACAAGCACCTTCTGGAAGAAGATCCAGAAGTTTTGAGAATTTTTGTCAAAAAGTTTCATAATGTGACTGACTTGTCGATGAGAGTTAAACCGCTCATGTCTAACTTCGGCCTGGATTTCAGGTTCATCCCGTTAAAAGCTCTGGAGCTCAAGACTGCCAGGATTTCACCAAAGGCTCGGGCTATACTAAGGCGCCATCGTTGACTTGAATCCCGGCCCGACTAGGAGCCTAGCTCGACGTTAAGAGAAAAAACTCCAAATGTCAGAAGGTAAAAACTTGAGCAGGCCCTACCGCTAATTGCATTTGAGACCCGCTCCCTCGTGGTCAGCCTGAAACTTTGACTCTGTCTATGTCAAGCGCGACCAGATGTTGCAAAGTTGTGCTTTTGGCTTTTAGGTACTAGAAAGTGTTTATTCTTTAAAAATTCATATCTCCGGTTCCCTACATTGGATTTTTATTGCTGTGATGTCATTTTAATCATAAAAATATTTATTTTGATAAATTGGTATTGGATTTTGATTGTGTATTTTGTCTTGCTTATGTAATGTATTAGTAAATGCTTTACACACCTAGCTCCTAAGCTGCCTGCTCAAAGTCAGCTACCAATGGTTGAGCTGGTGAAACATTTATTGAGACCTTGACTGGGCCTTATATTGTGATTGTTGCCTTATTACTAGCAGTAGGTACCTACCTATCTCTACCAATAGACCACGTTCCAACAGCTACTATAAAGGATTTCCCCCGCCCATCCTTCTGTGTTTTCTCTGTCTCTGAGCAGAGGTAAGCTTTGCTTTGCTTCCATTGTTATGATTTTATTTTGAATGCTCATGCTTTCTGTTTTCTTTTGTGCTGGGCCCAAAGATAGCCTGTATCACTCGCAGCGTGCTTCCGTCCATGCGCTGGGGTGGGGCCAGGGAGACTTTCGTGCGCACTGCTGTTTTGGGCTGTTTTGGAGCCGTTGCGGTGGTATCTGGACCTGAGGTTTTTGTGTGCATTCATATGGCGGGCCTCAGAAAGCAGCATAGGATAAAGAAAAAGCAGCTGAAGAGAAAAAGATAATAAAGCCATTTCACTTATCCTCTGGGAAGAAGCCATTTTTGTCCAAAAATCCAACTCCAATCTTGTAAGAGAAACACTCCTGGCAGGTCGGGTCCCAGTGGCCATTTGCTACTGGACTCTCGTGGATTATTTCACATGGTTCTTTCAAAAGGACATATTCTATGATGTTTTAATTTTAATTTGGTGCTCAGACCCTGACAGGCACACACTTTGTCACTCTCTTTCTCATTCTCTCCCTCTTTGAGACTCTCCCTTCCTTGCCTTGTCTTCTCTATCATCTTTCTTACCTCTTCTTGCTCTGTGATGTGCACCTTTCTGCTGAAAGCTTGAACATATGGCTACCTTCCTTCCTACCTTTGATGTGCTATGCTCGTGGCTTTGGCAGTGTGGTTGGTTATATGTTGTCGGTAGCTACTACCACCACATGTCCTCGTTTTTCAGCAGGCAGCTCTTAGCCTGGCGGGCCTAGCTGGCTGGCTAGATCCTTTAACTCTACTGGCCTACATGTCTTGCCTCCCCCCACCATTGAATTGACCCACAAAGAAATTTCAGACTGCTCACCCTGTCCTGATGATCTTAAATAACTACAAGATTGAAACGTCGTCGACAACCCCCCCCCCCAACGAAAAACCTTCCACTGTATATAATTTTGTGTTTATGTGATGCTTTGTTTATTTTCACTCAGTCACAATATGCACCCCGTCACTAATGTGAGCACCTGAACATATCCTGTCTAAAGTTTTGAAAAATACATCTATTAAATATAGACTTACTGCTCTACATGTCTTGCTCCCACATTGATTTAGTATCCATTTTAAGTAATTGCTCTTGCTTTTGGACCTAGCTAGGCCACCCCTGAACCACTGTACTATATATATATATATATATATATATATATATATATATATATATATATATATATATATATATATATATATATATATATATATATATATATATATATATATATATATATATATATATATATATATATATATATATATATATATATATATATATATATATATATATATATATATATATATATATATATATATATATATATATATATATATATATATATATATATATATATATATATATATATATATATATATATATATATATATATAAAAAGCAGTCCAGGTTCCACAAAGTGCTGGAACCAACGGTCGAGACCTCGTAACTCCTCACAACCAGCAAACAGTTGAGCCTCAAAGAAATAGATCCACAATGGATATCAGGGAAGACGAATTTTTAATAGGGATGACGCGTTTCACTCTACAAGAGAGCTTGATCACACCATATATATTATAATTTCAAACAGAATTCGCCAGTCCCCCAGCCTCTCAATGGCGGTGGGCTCGAGCGAGGAGGAGATCCTCAAATATTCCTTAAACCAACTTTTGCATCAAAAGAAGTAAGCTCGAGCCCAAATTCGTAAGCGTGGTGATTTATTTAAACAAATTGTCAAGAACGCCCGACGGTGTTTCGGTGCAGCCGACCAAGGTGCAGCTGCACCGAAAGGCGTTGGGCGTTCTTGACAATTATGTTTAAATAAATCATCACGCTTACGAATTTGGGCTCGAGCTTACTTCTTTTGATGCAAAAGTTGGTGTAAGATATATATATATATATATATATATATATATATATATATATATTATATATATATATATATATATATATATATATATATATATATATATTCACTGAAAAAACCATAGGTTTCACACCAGTTATAGTTACCTGGAAATTTTACTGGCATAAAATCATTGAAATTCCCACGTTATAGTTAGTTGGACTCACTATAACTTGCGCGTGTAATGCACTGCTGATGACATCACATATTACATCACTCATGGCATGGTCAGTGACATCACTCATGACATCACTGATGACACCATCCTTGTGACAGAATGACTGACCTCCTTTCACTGTAAAGTAACCCTTGAAACACATATTCAAAAATAGAAACTAACATTTTCAAAAATGTGGAGATACCTATACCAGTTACAACAACCAATTCAGTAATTCCACCATTTATATACACATCCACTCATTCACCAACAGTTCTATATAGTCATTCATACATATACTCACTCATCATATGTAGTGAGACACCTATACATCCGTTAACACAACGTCAGTCTTCCAAAAGTTGCTCACACACATACTCACACATGCAAATAAACTATTGAACATCCATTTTTTTGCATATACAGCTATACACACACTACCACCTTACTTCTAAGGAAACTTACACATACTTACACTCTTAAACAATCACTTATAGAAACACATACTTATTAAAACAAGAACTCTTTCAATCTCTCACTCTCACATATACATCAATACTCACATATACTAGATTAAAACATATGTAGTTATTGATAAAGACACTAGTAAGACAGTCATTCAATTACTAACACATACATATACACACTCATTCACACATACAGTCCGGCACATATGCTGTCTTCAAAACACATACAAACAGTGAGTCATTCATTGATGCATCTATGTGCTAAGTAACACGCCCACCAAATCATACAGACACTTATACTGATACTAAAAAAAATCTAATAACCCATATACACACACATGTAGCTACTCACCAACCCATGCAGCCACTTATACACAAAGTGAAACACTGATACAAACATTTAAATATTTAAACAATACTCGCTAATATATGTATTCACTATGATACACTTAATAAGCCAGTTAACCAATCAATTAAAAAAAAAAACATCCATTAAGACACTTATTGAAACATTTATTCTTCCATCGAGCTTTACATATACATATATAAAACATATTTATTTTTCAGAAAGACACACATTCACTGGATGGTGTCATCAGTGATGTCATGAGTGATGTCACTGACCATGTCATGAGTGATGTAATATGTGATGTCATCAGCAGTGCATTACACGCGCAAGTTATAGTGAGTCCAACTAACTATAACGTGGGAATTTCAATGGTTTTATGCCAGTAAAATTTCCAGGTAACTATAACTGGTGTGAAACCTATGGTTTTTTCAGTGAATTTAATAGGTTTTTTAAATGCTAATTCCTAACTATAACTGGTGTGATACCTATGGTTTTTTCAGTGAATTTCAAAGTTTTTTTAATGCTAATTCCTAACTAAAAGTCTCACGTTATAAGTAAGACTGTTACCGCTCTAGTTGTTCTTTAGAACACTCTGGTACATACTATCATTGGGCTATAGTTGCGCTACATCTGGCTGATATTTGGGCTACATTTGTATTTTTTTGTCTCTGGTGGCCATCTTTGGGCTACATTGGGCTACATTGGGCTGCATTGGGCTACATTTGGGCTCTAACATATATAAAGCCCAAATATAGGCCAATATATATTTTTTAAAAGTTAATTTTCCTAAAAACAACTGGAGCATATATCTTGAGACATAGCTATCAGTCCTTACAATTTTTCATAAAAAAAAAAAAATATATGTATATATTTTTTTGTCTTGGAGCGCTTCCGGTGCGCGCCCCGGTGAGCGCCCCGGAAAGCGTACTATTTTGAAGCGCCCCGGTGCGCGAACCGGGAAGCGTCCCGTTAGCGCCAATGTCGCGATACGTAAGCGTGACGTATCACGTAGCCGCGTGATGCGTCTTATGAAGCGCTGCGTAAACGCACCCGGAAGCGCTCCGCGGCGTGGCCCGGAGCACGTAACGTAAGCGCGCCGGAGCGAGTAACGTAAGCGCATCGGGTCATGTGACTTGAAAATAACACTTTTCATTGGTTCTCTTCATTTTTTTTCTCCAAATAATGAAAGCCCCCTCCTTTTTTCCTCATTCTTACTTTCTTCATTAAGAGAGCAAGAGCTATTTTGGAGGAAAGAATGGCATCACTTGTTGCTGTAGCTGGTGCATCCCCACCACCACCCCCACCACCCAGAAAAGAAGGTCCACCACCACAGTTTCTTGGAGGACATGAAGAAGAGGAGGAAGAAGAGGAGGAGGATCAACATCAAAGGGTCTAACTCCCAGAAGAACCAAGACAAAGGCACGTCAAAGTGCACTTCATTTGGCAATTTCTTTCTTTTGCAGATGACCAAAAAAAGGTGAACGCCCCCAAAGTCACCTGTCTCATCTGTGACAAAGTTCTCTCCAGGGGCAATCCCTCCAAGAAATATTCTTTTGGTAACTATACCATGATCCGCCACATGGAGAGGTGGCATCCCAATAATTTGGCCCAGGCTGAAGTCCGGGACCTTCGGCACAACCCACCCCCTGTGGCCAGCACTTCCTCTTCAGTACCCTCACTTTGTGGACCAGAAGAACGGCAAATGGTGCCAAATATTCAACCAAAATGTGGCAAGGTCAAATTTCTTTGCATTTTGTGTGGCAAAACTTTATGCTATGGTGAACTTAGCGTCACCTTAATAAATACTGCTATAGACAACCACAAATGCAGCAAGGAAAGAAAACAGTGATTCTTTTCTTTTTTTTTTTGCTCCTGTTGAGCCATTTCCAATTCCCTGTTTTTTGTTTGTTCCCTCAAAAAAAACCCAAAAAATATAAAATTGTTCAAAAACACAAAAAAATTAAAAAAATGTTCACAAAAATAAAAAAATTATAAAACAACAAAAAGAATTTTAAAAAAAGTTCTTTTCAGAACTACCTCCCATTTATAAAATATTGCCAACATTTTTTAAACTCTGGCATTCTTTTTTCTCTGTTGTGCGCTTCCCGGTGCGCTCCTCGGTGGGCGTACCGGGCGCTCCCCACGCAAAAATCGAAAAAAAATATTTTTTTTTTGTCCCGTGGGGCCCTTCTAAAGCCCCCACATCAAACCTAGGGGGTCCGGGTGGGTCTACTCTGCCCCCTTATGGTCAATTCCCCCTTTGTTTTGGCCACCTCTTGTATCTCCATCCTACCGAGACACAAGATGGCGGCCGCTCCGGACTGTTTCGAATGTTTACAGACAACCAAGAACCAATCAGCTTTCTGCGCGCAAGTCGCGTGGCGCGCCCAGTGGTCGCTGTCATAGATATATATATTTTTTTTAACCTAAATTACTCAAAATCCACTGAAGCACATATCTTGAGACATAGCAAAGGCACATCGGGCTACCAGTCCCTACAATTTTGCCAAATTTGGTGTAAATCCATTCAGCCGTTCGGGCTAAAAGTGAGGTCGACCGCCCTATGGAAATTAACATGGGGAAAACGCGTTTTGGGACGCCCCTTATATCTCGGCCCCCGCTTGACGCATCCCCCCAAACTGTCAGGGAAGGACCGGAGCTCGACGAGGCCATTTTGAGGAAAATTTCAGGCAGATTCGTCAACCGGCGCCAAAGTTATTCCAAATAGAATTTTGAGATTTAACATTGAAAAAAATCCTAACTATAACTACCTACTGGCGACCGCCAGTAGGTAATATACATATATATATATATATATATATATATATATATATATATATATAATTCCTAACTATATAAGGCCTGAAACCTATGTTTTTTCAGTGAATATATATATATATATATATATATATATATATATATATATATATATATATATATATATATATATATATATATATATATATATATATTCACTGAAAAAACATAGGTTTCAGGCCTTATATAGTTAGGAATTAGCTTTAAAAAAAACTTTGAAATTCACTAAAAAAAAGTTTTAGGGGTGTTATAGTTTGCTGGACATTTCACTCATACAAAACCATTGAAATTGCTCCTATATAGTTAGTTGGACTAACTATATTTTGCGCACCCGCAATGCACTGCTGATGATGTCACATATTAGATCATTCATGACATGGTCAGTGACATCACTGTTGACATCTCAAATGACATCCTAACTATATATACCTACTGGCTATTGCCAGTAGGTAATATATATATATATATATTCTACTGAAAAAACCACAGGTTTCACACCAGTTATAGTTAGGAATTAGCATTTAAAAAACCTATTAAATTCACTGAAAAAACCATAGGTTTCACACCAGTTATAGTTAGCTGGAAATTTTACTGACATAAAACCATTGAAATTCCCACGTTATAGTTAGTTGGACTCACTATAACTTGCGCGCCTGCAATGCACTGCTGATGACGTCACATATTACATCACTCATGAAGTGGTCAGTGACATCACTCATGACATCACTGATGACACTATCCTTGTGACAGAGTGACAGACCTCCTTTCAGTGTAATGTAACCCTTGAAACACATATTCAAAAATAGAAAATAACATTTTCAAAAAAATGGGGATACCCATACCAGTTACAACAACCAATTCAGTAATACCACCATCTATATACACATCCACTCATTCACCAACAGTTCTATATAGTCACTCATACATATATTCACTCATCATATGTAGTGAAACACCTATACATCCTGTTACACACCGACAGTCATCCAAAAGTTACTCACACACATACTCACTCATGCAAATAAACTTTTGAACATCCATTTATTTGCATATATAGCTATACACACACTACCACCTTACTTCTAAGGAAACTTACACATACTTACTCTCTTAAACAATCACTTATAGAAACACATACTTATTTAAACAGGAACTCTTACAATCTCTTACTCTCATATATACTCACTTATATACATCAATATTCACATATACTAGATTAAAACATATGTAGTTACTGATAGACACTAGTGAGGCAGTCATTCACTTAATAACACACACATATACACACTCATCCACCCATACAGTCCTGCACATATGTTATGTTCAAAACACATACAAACAGAGTCAGTCATTGATGCATCTATGTGCTAAGTCATACCCCCACCAAACCATACAGACACTCATACTGATACTAAAAACATCTAATAACCCATATACACACACATGTAGCTACTCGCAAACCCATGCAGCCACTTATACAACAAGCATTGGAAATGCAATAGGTCTCGCATTAGGAAAGTTTGAGCGATTGGTATAGTAAATGACACTTTTTTTTATTTATGTGTTGGTTTTGAAAATAGCAAAATTAATAGCTTGGTGGATGTGATGGTGGATGTGATGGTGGATGTGGTGGTGGATGTGGTGGTGATGGTGGATGAGGTGGTGGATGCGGTGGATGTGGTGGTGGTGGATGCGGTGGATGCGGTGGATGTGGTGGATGTGGCGGTGGATGTCATGATGGATGTGGAGGTGATGGTGTATGTGGTGGTGGATGTGGTGGTGGATGCGGTGGATGTGGTGGTGGTGGATGCGGTGGTGGATGCAGTGGTGGTGGATGGGGTGGTGGTGTTGGTGGATGGGGTGGTGGATTTAGTGGTGGTGGGTGCGGTGGATGTGGTGGTGGGGGGTGTGGTTAAAGTGTTGGTGGATGTGGTGGTGGATGTGGTGGTGGATGCGGTGGTGGTGGATGCGGTGGATGTGGATGTGGTGGTGGATGTCATGGTGGATGTGGAGGTGATGGTGGATGTGGTGGTGGATGTGGTGGTGGATGTGGTGGATGCAGTGGATGTGGTGGTGGTGGATACGGTGGTGGTGGTGGATGGGGTGTTTGTGGTGGTGGATGGGGTGGTGGATGTAGTGGTGGTGGGTGTGGTGGATGTGGTGGTGGTGGATGCAGTGGATGTGGTGCTGGTGGATGCGGTGGTGGATGGGGTGTTGGTGGTGGATGGGGTGTTGGTGGTGGATGGGGTGGTGGATGTGGTGGTGGTGGATGCAGTGGATGTGGTGGTGGTGGATGCGGTGGTGGTGGTGGATGCAGTGGTGGTGGTGGATGGGGTGTTGGTGGTGGTGGATGCAGTGGTGGTGGTGGATGGGGTGGTGGATGTAGTGGTGGTGGGTGTGGTGGATGTGGTGGTGGTGGATGCAGTGGATGTGGTGCTGGTGGATGCGGTGGTGGATGGGGTGTTGGTGGTGGATGGGGTGTTGGTGGTGGATGGGGTGGTGGATGTGGTGGTGGTGGATGCAGTGGATGTGGTGGTGGTGGATGCGGTGGTGGTGGTGGATGCGGTGGTGGTGGTGGATGCAGTGGTGGTGGTGGATGGGGTGTTGGTGGTGGTGGATGCAGTGGTGGTGGTGGTGGATGCAGTGGTGGTGGTGGATGGGGTGGTGGTGGTGGATGGGG
Organism: Lissotriton vulgaris; assembly: GCF_964263255.1. Taxonomy (NCBI): domain Eukaryota; kingdom Metazoa; phylum Chordata; class Amphibia; order Caudata; family Salamandridae; genus Lissotriton; species Lissotriton vulgaris. The sequence continues at coordinate 417,301,119 of NC_141689.1, read as the reverse complement.
TGGTGGATGTAGTGGTGGTGGGTGTGGTGGATGTGGTGGTGGTGGGTGTGGTGAAAGTGGTGGTGGATGTGGTGGTATATGTGGTGGTGGTGGATGCGTGGTGGCTGTGGTGGTGGTGGTGGATGTCGTGTTGGTGGATGCGGTAGATGTGGTGGTGGTGGATGCGGTGGATGCGGTGGATGTGGTGGATGTGGCGGTGGATGTCATGATGGATGTGGAGGTGATGGTGTATGTGGTGGTGGATGTGGTGGTGATGGTGGATGTGATGGTGGATGTGGTGGTGGATGCGGTGGATGTGGTGGTGGTGGATGCGGTGGTGGATGCAGTGGTGGTGGATGGGGTGGTGGTGTTGGTGAATGGGGTGGTGGATTTAGTGGTGGTGGGTGCGGTGGATGTGGTGGTGGGGGGTGTGGTTAAAGTGTTGGTGGATGTGGTGGTGGATGTGGTGGTGGATGCGGTGGATGTGGATGTGGTGGATGTGGTGGTGGATGTCATGGTGGATGTGGAGGTGATGGTGGATGTGGTGGTGGATGTGGTGGTGGATGTGGTGGATGCAGTGGATGTGGTGGTGGTGGATACGGTGGTGGTGGTGGATGCAGTGGTGGTGGTGGATGGGGTGTTTGTGGTGGTGGATGCAGTGGTGGTGGTGGATGGGGTGGTGGATGTAGTGGTGGTGGGTGTGGTGGATGTGGTGGTGGTGGATGCAGTGGATGTGGTGCTGGTGGATGCGGTGGTGGATGGGGTGTTGGTGGTGGATGGGGTGTTGGTGGTGGATGGGGTGTTGGTGGTGGATGGGGTGTTGGTGGTGGATGGGGTGGTGGATGTGGTGGTAGTGGATGTGGTGGTGGTGGATGCGGTGGTGGTGGTGGATGCAGTGGTGGTGGTGGATGGGGTGTTGGTGGTGGTGGATGCAGTGGTGGTGGTGGATGGGGTGGTGGATGTAGTGGTGGTGGGTGTGGTGGATGTGGTGGTGGTGGATGCAGTGGATGTGGTGCTGGTGGATGCGGTGGTGGATGGGGTGTTGGTGGTGGATGGGGTGTTGGTGGTGGATGGGGTGTTGGTGGTGGATGGGGTGGTGGATGTGGTGGTGGTGGATGCAGTGGATGTGGTGGTGGTGGATGCGGTGGTGGTGGTGGATGCAGTGGTGGTGGTGGATGGGGTGGTGGTGGTGGATGGGGTGGTGGATGTAGTGGTGGTGGGTGTGGTGGATGTGGTGGTGGTGGTGGTGGGTGTGGTGAAAGTGGTGGTGGATGTGGTGGTATATGTGGTGGTGGTGGATGCGGTGGTGGCTGTGGTGGTGGTGGTGGATGTGGTGTTTGTGGATGCGGTGGTGGTGGTGGATGTGGTGGTGGATGTGGTGGTGGTGGGTGTGGTGGTGGATGTGGTGGTGGTGGATGCGGTGGATGCGGTGGATGTGGATGTGGTGGATGTCATGGTGGATGTGGAGGTGATGGTGGATGTGGTGGTGGTGGATGCAGTGGATGTGGTGGATGCGGTGGTGGTGGTGGATGCGGTGGTGGTGGTGGATGCGGTGGTGGTGGTGGATGCGGTGGTGGTGGTGGATGCAGTGGTGGTGGTGGATGGGGTGGTGGTGGATGGTGGTGGATGGGGTGGTGGTGGTGGATGTGGTGGTGGTGGATGCAGTGGATGTGGTGGTGGTGGATGCGGTGGTGGTGGATGCAGCGGTGGTGGTGGATGCTGTGGTGGATGCAGTGGTGGTGGTGGATGGGGTGGTGGATGTAGTGGTGGTGGGTGTGGTGGATGTGGTGGTGGTGGGTGTGGTGGATGTGGTGGTGGTGGGTGTGGTGGATGTGGTGGTGGTGGGTGTGCTGGATGTGGTGGTGGTGGATGCGGTGGATGTGGATGTGCTGGCTGAAAGAGAATTATGGCCTATATATGAAATAGGTGGATGGTCTTGGCTAATGCCAGATCAAAAAAGTAGTTCTCTTAATGTAAGCAATGAAAGGTACAAGTTATCCACTCAAAAGTGTTGTAAAGAAGCAATACTCGAATGTAGTGTCAAACGCAAAAAGAGTAAATAAAGCAAGCCATTGAATTCTTAGCAAGCAAATGGCATTGGCAAAAAAATCCATACAATGATAAACTATACGTTTCCCCAAAAGCTGCTGTAATTGTTGGCGTTGCACACAAAATGTATTTTGACAACAGACAGCTGAAGCTATCCATAGGCGAGACCTAAAAGCTATATGGAAGCGCTGAAAACAGGAGTCTTTCAAATTAACCATTAGGATATGGAGCTAATTGCCGACTAGGACTTCTGGAGATACTGTTGTCAGTTAAACAAACTTCACCTTGCTTTGTCCTTCATTTTTAATAAACCGGGCATTAGCAAAGCCAATAGGTCTGGGTTTTATGTGCTAGTGCACATTCAGATGGGCATAAATATATGCATAAGAAGCAGATAGAGGTAGGCCAATAAAAAATATTCTTGAATGCATTACAGTACCTGCACCCCATTGAAGGTGACGGGTTACTGCAAAACCTATACATAAGGTGAGAGACAGTGGGGAAGAAAGAAGTAGTTCTCTGGGCTGAGCCAATATGTAATTGACAAAGTGTCAAGCCAGTGGCTGAAAGAGACAGCCTGGATCAATGCGGCTGGGACTTGGAGTTCACTAATTCCAATTTAAAAGACTCAGTACACATGGCCATACACACATCCATTACCTTCAGAAGGCATGAACGAAAGTAAAAACGGACTAAACGATGTGCTGTGAGCGAATAAACTTGCAATGCGCCTGCGTACACGTACAGCAAGCATTTCCACTCTAGAGGTACGCTTGGATGTGAGGACTGTATTCTATTGGTGTTAGCTGTCGTTAAATTAAAAACGGCGGCCATTATGGAGCGGATTGTTTTCACTGCAGGAGAAATAAACTAGAGCCCAGCTCAAGTAATTAGGTGAAAGAACTCAAAAGGTCCAGGCATCATATCGGAAGTAAACGTATTTTTATTTGAAGAACGTTATCGTTAACTTAAAAAAATCTATGGATTATCTACTCAAAAATAAAAATGACATTCTAAAAATAAATGCTTTTTAAAACAAAGTACAGGCTTTAAAGAAAAAATCGACTGCAGACAATATAAATGTATGACAGCATCAAACACGACAGGCATTCAAAGATGGAACCCAGGCTAGCGAACACTGAAGGGGTGGGACTCCCTTGCCATGCTGACAGGTTACAATGCTGGAGGAGGGGGGAGGAGAGTAATCGCAGCCTCTCCACTGTCTGAACAGCCCCTGCCTCGATTACACAGGATGTCTTTTGCGAAACAATGCTGCTGGTAATCTTGCCCTGAATTACTGCCAACTTTGAAGGGCGGATGCACACGGAAACCAATTACCGTGCACAGTTCAAATATTATCGGTGGAGGAGGAGAGGGGAGGAGAGTAGGAGGAGGAGGGGGGAGGAGAGTAGGGGAGGCACAGCCTAGCGGCCGTGCAACCAAGAAGTGAGGGGGCGGAGCTGGGGGAGAATGTGAGAGAGAGAGTGGGGAGGAGAATGAAATGGACGGAGGGAAGGCAGAGAAGGGGAGGGGGAGGAGAAATGCGACACGGCGGGCAGGGGAGGGGGTGGAGCGGGGAGGGGGCATGTGCACGCGCTTTTAAGCTCAATGCGCATGCGCATTGAGCTTGAATCTCACGGGCACTGCAAGGAATCGCCACGATTCCTTGCAAGTTAGTTGAAGACTGTTTAAGCCCCCATAGTCTCGCAAGCTCGATGCGCATGCGCATCGACAGGCGAGACCTAAAAAGTGAAACACTAATACATATACTTAAATATTTAAACATTTCTCACTAATATAGGTATTCACTAAGAAAACACTTAATAAGCCAGTTAACCAACCAATTTTTTTAAAGAAAACATCCATTTAGACACTTATTTAAACATTTATTCTTCCATTGAATTTTGCATATACATATATAAAACAGATTTGTTTTTCAGAAAGACACACATTCACTGGATGGTGTCATCAGTGATGTCATGAGTGACGTCACTGACCATGTCATGAGTGATGTAATATGTGACGTCATCAGCAGTGCATTGCAGGCGCGCAAGTTATAGTGAGTCCAACTAACTATAACGTGGGAATTTCAATGGTTTTATGTCAGTAAAATTTCCAGCTAACTATAATTGGTGTGAAACCTATGGTTTTTTCAGTGAATTTAATAGGTTTTTCTTAAATGCTAATTCCTAACTATAACTGGTGTGAAACCTTTGGTTTTTTCAGTGAATTTCAAAGGTTTTTTAAATGCTAATTCCTAACTATAAATGGTGTGAAACCTATGGTTTTTTCAGTGAATTCCATAGGTTTTTTAATAGCAAATTTCTATAACTATAAAATATAATATATTTTTTAATGAATCCTATATTGTCTATTTATGTAATACTATTTTTTATATGTATATTCTTCATGGTTTTTTTTGTGCCCAGGAGCGCTCCCGGTGCGCGTCCCGGTTAGCGCACCGGTAAGCGCAGTGTTGCGGCGCGCCCCAGGGCGCGTACCGGTCAGTGTCCTATTAGCGCTATTGCCGCGAACGAAAACATCATCGTGACGTATCGCGTAGCCGCGTCCGCGTGATACGCACGGCGTAAGCGTACCCGGAAGCACCCACGCGCATACGAACGCGCTACGTAAGCGCCCCCAGGCGCGCACCACAGCGCGTAGCGTAAGCGCGTCGGGTCATGTGACCTGAAAATAACACTTTTCATTGGTTCAGAACAGTTTTGTTTCCCAAATGATGAAAGCCCCCACCTTTTTTCCTCATTCTCACTTTATTCTTTGAGTGAGGAAGACCTGCTTCTATTGATAGAGAAATGGCTACAGTAGCAGCAGCAGCTGGAGCATCTGCACTACCACCACCACCACCACCACCACAAGGACCACCACAACATCACATTGGTGGTAAAGAAGAAGAAGAGGAGGAGGAGGAGGAGGAGAGAAGGCAGGGAAGGCATTTCCTGCCTGAAGACAATGCCCCATATAAACCTAAGGAGCACTTTATATGGGAGTTTTTTTAAATCACAAGGGGTGCAAAGAAGGTAAACGCTGCAAAGGTGACCTGTCTCATCTGTGGCGCTGTACTATCCAGGGGGAACCCTGCAAAAAAATATTCATTTGGGAATCACACAATGATTCTACACATGCAACGATTGCACCCCAGTAACTTTTCTGCAGCAGAGGTGAGAGAACTGTGCAGAAACCTTCCACAATCGTCTGCCAGCACCTCAACAACCAAAGAACCCACTCCCATCGGGTCCAGAGGCAAGGCAGATGGTTCCAAACATTCAAACTAAGTTTGGTGGATACAAAATCGTTTGCATATATTGTGGCAAACAATTACTTATGGTGAGAAGAGTATTACCCTCATCAACGTTGCTAGTGATAACCACAAGTGCCCAATGAAACCCTAATTTTTTTCAGATTTTTTTTTGCTCCAGTTGAGCCGTTTATATTTCCCTGTTTTTTGTTTCTCCCCATAAAAAATACAAAAAAATATAAAACTGTTCAGAAAAGCCAAAAAAGTAAAAAAATTCAAAAAAACAATAAAAAAACTATAAAACAACAAAAAGAATAAAAAAAGTTCTTTTTAGAACTACCTCCAATTTATAAAAAATGCTACTTTAAAAAAAAAATCTGTCATTCTTTTTTCCTCATGGTACGCTCCCCGGTACGCTCCCCGGTGCGTGTACCAGGCGCTCCCCCGCGCAAATCGAAAAAAAATAAAAATGTTTTGTCCCGCGGGGCCCTTTTAAAGCCCCCACATCAAACCTAGAGGGTCAGGGGGGGTCTACCCTGCCCCCTTTTGGTCATTTCCCCCTTTGTTTTTGCCACCTCTTGTGTCTCGATCCTACCGAGACACAAGATGGTGGCCGCTCCGGACTGTTTGGAATGTTTACAGACACCCGAGAACCAATCAGGCTTCAGCGCGCGAACTCGCGTAGCGCGCTGGTTCGCGCCCCGGTGGCGTACCGGGGCGCGCTTATAGATATATACATTTTTTTGAACCTAAATTACTCAAAATCCACTGGAGCACATATCTTGAGATATAGCAAAGGCACATCGGGCTACCAGTCCCTACAATTTTGCCAAGTTTGGTGGAAATCCATTCAGCCGTTAGGGCTAAAAGGGAGGTCGACCGCCCTATGGAAATTAACATGGGGAAAACACGTTTTGGGACCCCCCTTTTATCTCGGCCCCCGCTTGACGAATCCCCCCCAAACTTTCAGGGAAGTACCGGAGCGCCGCGAGGCAAATTTGAGGAAATTTTCAGGCAAATTCCTCAACCGGCACCAAAGTTATTCTCAATAGAATGTTGCGATTTCCCTATTGAAAATAATCCTAACTATAACTACCTACTGGCGACCGCCAGTAGGTAATATATACATATATATCTTCAAATATCCAAAGTTCCGGTAAGAATGCCAGTCTCGCTCACTTGTGGGTTGAGGTAGGGCTCCCGGTCACCCAAAATATCAAAAACAACTTTCCATTCATCCGAATAGATGTACTTGACACACGTAGAGTTGCTGGTGCACGAAATCTATTTGGCAGGAAACACGTTGTTTCCTGCCAAATAAATTTCTTTCACCAGCAACTCTACGTGTGTCAAGTACGTCTATTCGGATGAATGGAAAGTAGTTATATATATATACCTAGTTACCATAGGAAATTCCGAACATTCTATTGGGAATAACTTTGGCGCCGATTAAGGGATCTGCCTGTAATTTTCCTTAAATTTGCCTCGCTGCGCTCCACTCCTTCCCTGAAAGTTTCGGGGGGATTCGTCAAGCGGGGGCTGAGAAAAACTTGGCAAAATGGTAGGGCCGGGTATGCAGATGTGCCTTTGCTACGTTTGGTGAAAATCCCTCCAGTAGTTCTTGAGAAAATTGAATTTGAAAATTTTCAAATGGCATTTTTTATGGGACCTTCAGACACGGCTACAGCCCGAACGGCTGAACGGAATTACACCAAACTTGGCAAAATGGTAGGGACAAACAAGAAACAAGATGGCTGCTCAGGTGGTCCCAGAAGGATAATAACATATATAAATGTTATCCGCTAATCGAATTAGCATTTACGAAACCTTTGAAATTTATTGAAAAAAAATATAGGTTTCACGCTTGATATAGTTAGGAATTAGCATTTAAAAAACCTTGCAAATTCACTGAAAAAAACATAGGTTTCAAGCCTTATATAGTTGGGAATTAGCATTTAAAAAACCTTGCAAATTCACTTAAAAAACCATAGGTTTCAGGCCTTATATAGTTAGGAATTAGCATTTAAAAAACCTTGCAAATTCACTTAAAAAACCATAGGTTTCAGGCCTTATATAGTTAGGAATTAGCATTTAAAAAACCATTGAAATTGCTCCTATATAGTTAGTTGTACTAACTATATTTAGTTCACCCGCAATCCACTGCTGATGATGTCACATATTACATCATTCATGACATGGTCAGTGACATCACTGACGACATCACTGATGACATCTCATTTGACAATATGCCTAGCAGAGGGAGCAGCGCATGCACGCTGCAACTCTAGGTCTGCGAGACCTAAAAAGAAATAAGTGTACAGTTGGAACACCAGTATTGCGGGCAAATGTCAGAACTAGCTGGACCCGGAGAGGGAATAGTAGGAGATGTGGGTGCTCAAGTCTACACAAGCAGTTGGGCGGGTGTTGCAACAGGTATGGCATCTGCAGTGTACAGCGGGTCAGAAGTGCTTGCCCGTGATGGGATGGCATCGGGCCCAGATTTAAAGGTTTCAAGCAGGGCGTCTCACTAGTGTGAGAATGGCTACTTCTATTTCTTTTTAGGTCTCGCAGACCTAGCGTTGCAGCGCGCATGCGCTGCTCCCTCTGCTAGGCATATTGTAGTAAGGTAGGTTTTAGAAGTGGAGTTAAATCCCCGCTCTTCTTTTTTTATTGGCTGGTGTCATCGTTTATGGTAATCACTGGCTTCTGATTGAAATTGAGGCTTCTTTGTTACCATCCTATCACCTTTTTAGGACCTCTCATCCGGACTGGATCGTTTACTTGCGGCGTTACACGGTCTCCTTCAGTAGGCTCTATGTTTTTTCAGTCGCTTTTGGCAAGGGCGGCTGCGTGTTTATTTTTGCATTGCGCTAAAGTGAATGCGCAATGCAAATATAAACAAGCGGCTGCCTTTGTGCAATGGCAAGAGCTTGTTAAATTTAACATCGAAAATGTCCACAGCTGTTGCATGCTCCGATATGGTGACCCAACTTGAGTTGAAGTGTATTACCTGGAATGTGCGAGGGCTGAACTCCATGAGGAAGCGCTATAAGGTGCATGCGTATTTAGTCCGCAGGGGGATTCAGGTGGCCCTCCTACAGGAAACACACATTGGTCAGGCTGAGGGGCAGACACTGCAGCGAAGATGGAGAGGCCAACTGTTTTACACCACTTATTCAGCATTTGCCAGGGGGACTCTGGTTTGGGTGCGGTCTGGTGTTGCCTTCCAGCCTTTGACCACGGTGATAGACCCAGAGGGGAGATTTACTGCAGTACTGGGGCGATTGGATGGTAGAGATGTTACATTTTGCAGTGTGTACGCTCCGAATGTAGACCAGGCTGCGTTCTTCTCACGTTTATCTGGGAAGCTAGCGTCATTCCTAGCAGGCACGGTGTTCCTGGGCGGTGATTTTAATTCCATCACGGATGTAGACTTGGACCGATCCCATCCCCCTTTGGCCCAGTCTGCGGTACATAGGTTAGCGAAGGTGAGGCGGGAGTGGCAAAGTACCTGGGGGCTAGTTGATGCCTGGCGGACACACCATCCCATGGATAGGGACTATTCGTTCTATTCGGTGCCACATGACTTGCACGTACAACTTGACAGTATTCTGTGCTCCCTGAGAGCTCAAGAATTGATCTGGCATAGCGAGTACTTGGCGAGGACAATCTCTGATCACAACCCTTGCAAGATAATGGTGCAGTGGTTTAGGCAGCATTAGGCAATTCCCACGTGGCGCTTGAACCCGATGACACTAGAGGACCCTGTTTTCAGCAGAGGTCGGAGAGGGTATTTAACATTACTTTTCAGAGAACTCGGGGACGGCGTCGAGTAGGGCCAGGAGTGGGACGCATTCAAAGCTGTCCCACTCCTGGGCCCTCTGGAGTGTGTATCTCCTCCACTACGGGAACTCGCAAAACGTTGTTGCGCGAGATAGAGCGGGAGGAAGACCACCTATGGCAGGCAGAGAAGGATAGCCATACGAGCGCGGCAGGGCAGGAGGCAGTTCTGGCGGCGCGCGAACGAGTGGCCGCTCGAGTTGAAAAGCTACGTTGTTTTGACTATAAAGAATATATGGTGCGGGCCCACGCGGAAAGGGATAGTGTGGGGACACTATTGGCCTGGCTGGCTAACCCGGCAGCCAAGGGCTCCCCGATTTGTGTCGCTCACAGCGGTGACTGGGGAACTAGTTTATTCACAGAAAGAGATTAATGATCAGTTTCTGGCCTATTACACGTCGCTTTATCGGAGTGCGATGCGGGAACTGCCTGATGGCGTCGAGGACTTGCTAACGGCAGCGCAACTCCCGCGGTTAGTCCCTGAGCCGGGGAACAAGCTAGGTGAGGACATCTCACTAGGAGAGATCCGTACAGCGATAAAGCATATGGCCAGGCGGAAGACGCCTGGCGCGGATGGCCTCCCGGTGGAGTTTTACGCAAGGTATGTAGATCTCCTTGCGCCGCATTTGCAGTCAGTGTACAGAGAGGCATGGGAGCTGGGTAGACTACCAGCCACTACCAGGGAGGCGATCATAGTGCCGCTGATGAAGCGAGGCTGGGAACCCAGTTCCAGGACGGCTTATCGGCCGCTTTCCATGCTAACGGTGGATTACAAAATCCTAAGCAAGATCCTTGCCACGCGCCTTTTGGACCACATGGGTTCGTTGGTGCACCTGGACCGCCAGGAATACAGCAACGTGTATATGCCGGCTGATTCGGATCATGGGTGATGGCCGCGATGGGGCACCGAGTGCAATGGTGTTGTCGGTTGATATTGAGAAGGCCTTTGACAGTGTGGATTGGCCATACTTGTTCCGCGTCCTGAAGGAATTTGGTCTTGGGGACCCCTTTGTACGATGGACTGAATTGTTATATAGCTCCGCCACAGCGAGGGTTTGTACAGGGCAAACTGTATCGGCAGCATATCAGGTGGTGAGGGGCACCCGGCAGGGTTGCTCTTTATCACCATTATTGTTCGCTTTAGCGATCGAACCATTGTCCGCACATGCTAGACAGAAACGGGCATATGAAGGTGTTTGGTTGCGTGGAGAGCTCCACTACATATCTCTATATGCGGATGATTTACTGCTGTACCTGGCAGATGCAGATGAATCCCTACAAGGCGCCAGGGCCCTGCTTCGGGAATTTGGCCACTTTTCAGGGCTACAGGTGAACTGGAGTAAGACCTGTCTGTTCCCCTTGGCCCCGGGGGGCTGGAGATCCCTGACGGTGGGGGATTTGCGATGGGAGCCTCAATGTTTGCCTTACTTAGGGGTCCGCATATATCACACTCAACCCAACCTTTTGGAAGGCGATGTGGGCGGAGCAGTGAGGGGGCTCCAGGGCATCATGGAGTTTTGGCGAACCCTTCCCCTGTCGGTGGCCGGGAGGGTAGCATGGTTAAAGATGGTGGCGCTCCCACGTTTGCTTTATTTTTTTGCGTACACTGCCTGTGTGGATCCCGGCGTCTTTTTTTCCGGATGCTTTGGGCCCTGACTATAGGGTTCATTTGGGGCTCGGGCAGATGGCGGGTCGCACCCTGATGCGACCAAGGGCGGAAGGGGGATTAGCGGTCCCCGACTTTGAATGGTATTATCTGGCGGCACAACTGCAGTGGCTCACGCAGGCAGTGGCTCGTGAATTTAGAGGCCCGGATGGGCCACAGGGCAGGGTAATTCACCTCCATGTGTTATCGTTCATAGTCCTCCAGCAGAAAATCAGTCTCGACCAGCTAACCCTCAAAGAGTGCACTCTCCGATCATGTTGGTTCCGATGCCAGAAACGAGCAGGGTTTTCTTGCCCTTATGCCCCGGAGATCCCGCTGGGCATGTGCACTGCCCTCCCACATGGAGGGGATTGATCGGCGCTGGCGGGATGGGAGGTGCTTGGTATCCAAATGTTGGGGGACCTGTATAGAGATGGAGCTCTCTTATCTTTCCATGACTTGCAGAGCGCTTTTGACCTGCCGTAAGGAGACTATCTGTTGCATGATGCTCTGGTGGCAGGAATTCAGAGGCAATGGAAGATGGGACTACTGGAACCCCCGACTTCACTGGGCTGCCAGTATATCACCATGGCGGCGGGTACGTTCAAAGCAATTACGTGTCTGTATAGGCGACTATCGACCGAGCAGCTCCAACCCCTGGATGCCCTAAAAGGCAAGTGGGAGACGGATATTGGCAAGCCCATACCTGAGACATGGCCTCAGTTGTTGAGAAGGGCCTGAAAGGGCACACGCAACGCCAGGTTCCAGTTGGTTCAATTCTTTACATTACATAGGGCCTTTTTAACCCTGGTTAAAATTCTACAGTTTTTTGGGGGATCTCAGTCGCTGGGTCCCCGGTGTAACACGGACGGGGTGGATTTTGGTCATATGTTTTGGTCTTGTATAGGGTTGGGATCCTATTGGGAAGAGGTGGTGGTGTGCTTGAATCAGACGACGGGGCGCACGATAGAGGCGGAGATGGGGACTTGTCACTTGCTTTGGTTCCCGCACACCCCCAGCACTAAAGTCTCCAGCAAGTTTTGTGATTTGGGGTTGATACTGGCGAAGAGGGAGCTTACCATGCATTGGAAATCGAGAGCAGGACCTAATTTTCAGAGGTGGAGAGCATGCTTCCTAAATTGGGCGAGTAGCGAAGGGACACTTCCTCTGCAACTAGCTAGGCGTACAGCTAACGAAAAGGCATTGGAGGCAGCAAGGGCATTGGGAGCTTTGGTGGCAGAACTCCAAATCTCTACCAGGGAGGAGGAAGAGGGTGAGGAGGATGCAGAGCCAGGTCAAGATGAGGGAACGAGAGTGGAAGAATAATGAGGAGAGAGGAAGGGGATAGAGTTCCTGATTACAGCATGGGAGGGGGCAATCTTGGACATTCTAGGTTGGCGATACTAGTGAGCCAGGGCAGAGACACCAGAAACGCACACTTAGTCTACAGAACTTCCTGTTTCTCTCTTCCCTTTTGCCCTTGTTCCTGTTGTATAGGCCGGAGATGGGACAGTTTAGTAGACATAGATTGGGGGGAGGCGGTAGGCTAGGGCACACTGACAGGGGGGTGGGAGTAGAGAGGGAGGGGGGTCGATTTGGTAGGTATATGCTGATGTTTATGGATGTTGCATAGTATACACCAGGATTGGTGGACCATCTCCTTAATGGTCATGCAAGAAATAACTGCATGGTGGGGGTTTGAGGTTTTGGAAACAATAAAAATTCTTTACAAAAAAAATGCATGTTCCTACTTCATTGCTGATTCAGCAGCCTGACATATTGCCTACTTATGGCAAAATATTCAACAACGTTGTTCACTAATGTGCTATTCAAATAACGTTGTTCACTAATGTACCACACAGTGTCCGTTCTGGTAGGGATGTTTGTGGTGTGCAATGTTAGTATTGTACGTACTATTCTATTACCCAGCTCATTTTATCGGAAACAGAATGGTGAAAGGTTTAGTCAGTCCTGTTCGTGTCTGAAGAGATAATTTGCCAGATGCAGACATATTTCTGCAGCAGACCATTCGATTGTTCCTTGAATATATACCACAAGGTTAGTGTACAGCTGTAAACACAATATTTCATGAAAATGTTATACTTGGCTACAGTACAGTTTATATTATTAATCTATGTATGCTATGTGCAGACTCCCTTATGAAATATATGTGTAAATGTACATACCTGTAGCACATGCCCGAACAAATAGTAGACACACGCTATATACAAATGAGACGTGGGAACTCTTTTTTACAGACAGCATTTTACTACATCAGCACCATCTGGTGGAATACGGGAGACGATGCAGTGTTTAGTTTGTCAAAAATGTCCATGTCCTGACAATACACCACAATAGCGCCAGAGGAGAAACAAGCATTTGCAATGCAACAGGTCTCGCATTTACGCGAGTTTAAGCTATTGGCATTGTATATGACAATGCCTTTAATTTATGTTTTAAAAACTAAAACAAAAACAAAAGGCATTGTTATTTGCAATGTCAATAGCTCAAACTCGCGTAAATGCGAGACCTATTGCATTGAAAATGCTTGTTTCTCCTCTGGCGCCTATGGATATCCACGTGCGAGTTGTGTGGGATTGAATGCCTTAAGTTTGTATGCTGTATGTGCTCATGTTGTTGCCCTCCCCCTTGACCTAATTCCCTTAATTTTACTGTAACTGTATACACACCCCTGCCAGCACTACCCCTCCCCCCTTGTTAAGAAATATATACTGCTTGTGGTTTATTAGCACCTAACTGTTCGTTTCAGATTCTACAGTTAAGAACTGTCACAGAGACGTCATGTTTGAAAATGCCGAATAAAATAAGTTAAAAATCAAATAAAGAGGGTTGAGCCTTTTAGTGGGAGTTACAGCCTTTATTAGGCCTCTATTGGTCAATCACTTTGTGGTAAGCTAGATCTGTTTTTGTTCCAATGCTGTTACCAGTTTTTTGAAGGTTTATAATATTTGAAACCAACACCCTGGTGAAGCATTTGATTGTATGAGGAGTGTTTCCATAGTGTGTAAGCAGATGATTTACATCAGAGAATACATAAACTGTTCAGTTTTCCATTAGGCCTGTGGTAAGGGTTTGAATGGCCGGTGCATGGTGCCAGTCAGACCCTGTTACCAGAGAAAGTACCTCCCCGACCCCGTTACTAAAGAGAATCTGACAGGCCATATTCCAGAGAGAGGCTGGAAGACTATTTTATGCCATACCACTCACCCGCCCACTCCCATTAGCACCCACCAATAACAAAATCAATTGCTCACACATTTTACTCGCCATCCGTTTCTTATAACATTTGTTACTCACTACACCACAGTCATGCCTAAAAATATGATTTGCATGCTTACTTCAACACATTCATTCAGTTTGCCATGTGCAGCACCGTTAGGCCCACCACACCATGATTCTGGTAGAACCCTGACTTTGAGTCTCCATACACTCTGAGTCATTACTGTGACCCTTCTTGTGCTTTATGACACTTGCCTGTGCTCCTTGGAGCCTTGACCTGTGAGGCTTGTGGGACCAGGAAAGTCATTCTGATATGCAGGAATGGAACCGGTAAGATCTACATAACTTGGAGACAGCTTTACCGTGCGAGGACTGAGTCAATATTCCAGTTGCATCAACCCAAGAGGAATTGCTCTGCTGTCTGTATTTCTTATTGATATTAGTCTTGGAGATGGCATGATGTCTCTGACTCTCGGATCTGAGTTAACTCCGTATTAATAGATTGTCTTTGCATATCTGTGACAGTGCATTCCTATGTTTATTTTAACTGTGATAATTCTGTGGCATCATACCCTGACACAATCCAACACTGCCTCAATTGAGCTAGACCCTGACTGTGCATCCATGCCTTCTACCGAGAGTTAGAAGTAGACTTTAGAAGGCAATTTGTTTTAACTGATGAAGTGCCAACAGCCCTTGTCAGTGGGGAATACCAGCACTCTCACCTTTAGTAACACTTGCTTGTTCCTGAGATTGCATGAGCCAAACAGTCTGACACATGGGCTACCTACAACCAGGTTGATAGGCTGCAAGCTGTCAGTCAGAATGATCCAAAAACATGGACCTATTCTGATTATTTGAAAGAATGGCCAATCGGATTGCTGTTATTACACTAATTTGATTGCCCACCCACATAAAGGGCGTCACTGCTACACGGAGTTGTGACACGCTGTTTTGCCCGCATTGATTTCTGACATTCTGACCTGCACTGCGCCGAAAGGGGAAAGCTCTGCCAAACAAACCTACCCTCGGGCTGTTGAGACCCACTACCGCCTCCCTCCCGCCGTCCTGCTGTTTCTCCACATCTGACAGCGGGGCCGCCGAGCGGAGTGAGGCGAGGGGCTGCCTACAACTACCGGCAGCCCTCGAGGTCTCCAGCCACACCCTCATCACGCCGCGCCAGGAGGCGGATAAAGGGCGTCACTGATCCCCCTCGCGGGACGCTGGGCGAAGCCTGGGCCAAGGGTGGGCCCGTCCTAGCCCGTCACAGACCGGAGAAGACTGGGCTGGGCCCACCCCCCTAACAACCCCTATAAGGTAAAGCCCCGCGGAAGGACTTGCAAGTAGCCCACTGAGGGATTTAATACCATCCAGGTTATTAAAACTTAGGTAAAGCTTACTCGCTCACTCGACCGGATCAAAAACACACAGTGACCACAAGAAGTTCTAGAAGCAAAACTCTTAAAAACACGATGAGCGCAGTAGGCCCCATCGACCAATTCATTACTAAAGTGAACCAAACCATTGATCAAACTGTACTGTTGATTGATCGTCGAGTCTCCTACGAACTAGACCAAGCAAGGCGCTCGTCAATGGGCATGCTGGCACAGGCACAAACCCCAAACGTCCTGCCACAAAATAACACCAATTTGGAACTAAACGCTGACATACATGCAATACCAAATATAGTCGATCTATCAGTATTCTCACAATTGTCAGACTCACAATTGACCCAGGGCCTCGAGCAGACCCCCAATATTTTTGCTAGCCCACAACCGACATTAAACGAACCTACACAGACCGAATCAAGAGGAATCAGGGAAGGAGCAATTCCGAAACTTCCGTACCATAAAGAAACTTTTTTAAAGAATCCTACACACATAGCTGAAACAAATATAGACTCTGATTCACTTCTCAAACCGTGCGACTCAAATAACGACCAAAGTCAATATAATATCAAATCCATCGCAGCTATTGAATCTAACAGTAACACTAATTCTGACGTACTCATAGTCGAAGATCACAACGACAGAGTTAATTCTAAGCAGACCCGACATGAAACTGTGGCTCCCCACTCAACAAGAAACGTTAATAACGCCAAGGCACAACCATCTCTGCTAAAAGAAATAGCTGAAATAGTTAAATATCACTTACAACCTATTCAAAAAAAGCTTAGAAATTATAGAAAAGCAAGTAGCCGCATTAATCGCCACTTCAAAAACAACTTCTAATTCAAGAAACAAAGATCCTTCAATCTTGCCTAGACCTATTGCCACACCAGGCAATGCTAAGTCTACAAACAAACCAAAACAACCAGCCAATAAAATGGCTACTACAAACACCATAACTCCAAAAATAGGAGACCCAGTAAATAAATCAAACAACCCAATTCCTCCATCAAAAACTAAGACTCCTCAAGAAATTATCAAAACTGTTCCTGGTTTACAAAACCAACCATCAGTAAACGTTCCCTCAGCAAAAGCTCCATCTGTAAATACTCCCTCCATACCACCCGTACCAAATACCCCCCGTCACGATCAGACACAGAGACAAATTAACAAACCAGAACGACCAAACAAAAGATGGCCAAAATTAGTAAATCTCCCACCGGAAGCAGCACCCTTCGTAGTCATACTAACAGGAGTCCCAGAACTAAGTAATGACACAGACTAACCAACTTGGTCCTTATTAAATAAAACTCGCTATTGGCTGAACATCAATAGACCCAACCAGCCAAACAATATCACCAGAATTACTACAGTGGGAAGGGCCTCATGGATAGGCCATCAATCAAAAACAATTCCCGGGGACTGCATAATAGTCAACTTTGAAAACCCCAGCACAGTGGACTATATATGTTCATGGGACTCCTCGGGAAATAAAGGAGGAATAGATGTAAAACGTTTATCCTTTTTCTATCCTCGACAAGCCCATCATTTCGAGGACCCTAACTGGCCCTCAAATTGGTCCTGGAATCAACCCGACCACGGACCGAGAAACTGGAACCAGGGAGATTGGGGCCACGGAAACATCAAAGGAACTGGTATCAGGGAGAATGGGGGCACGCTTATAAAGACTGGGGTGACTGGAACAACTATGGTAGGAGGGCACACCAACTCCCTTATAGGGAACCCTGGACCGGAATACCAACTTTTAACAGTTACAGCTGCCTAGACATGGTCGACCGACCATCACCACAGAACCACACTCCGACCTCTCTGTCTAACGTTAGAGTCCACTCAAACACCCTAGTTAACCACCCAAAGAGCAAGACGTCTAATAAAGCTCACAGTATACTAAAATGTAGGCTATGCGAATCCACAGTAAAAACAAAAACCCAAACCACGGCAAAACAGACTCAAGAGTGTCAACGCCGTCCCAAGGCTCGTATCAGACCCTCGACTCCGTTACAATCTGCCCCAAACAAGCAAACAAACGCCCCAATCTTTAATCCGGTCTCTTCCTTCATACCACCAGAAGAAGAAACCATCGTCCAGTTAACGTCACCTGTCGACACAGTAAAAACCTCTCAGGAACATGTTATTTTGGAACGTGGCGGGACTAGCAACCAAACATCTGGAAAAAAGTTTTTTAGAACTGGTTCACTCGAACGACCTAATTTGCCTTCAGGAGACATGGCTCAACGACCCAATCCATCTTGTGGGATACAGAACATACTTTTCCCAAGCAATAAAATCAAACTCGGGGAGAAGCAAAGGAGGCCTAACTACATACATCTCTAATCTTTGGCCGTGTCGTGAAACAACGCCCGCATTACTCCTTCAGAATTATCAGATCATCAATATTAAAGGAACCAACCAAGAGGTCTACACCATCTTAAACTTCTACAACATGACCCCGACGAAGCTGACCAAAGTCCTAAGTGAAATTTCTGACGTGACAAACGATCTGAAAACAAAATACGCTAAAGTCTCACATTCAATAATCTGGGGAGGAGACTTTAATCTTCACATATGTAATAGAAGCAACACCTCTACCTGTGGGATCACAGATGAACAAGAAAACTCACTAACTCATTTCGCCCACACTGTGGAAGGTACCAACATGCAGGCTATTATGTTCGAATTAGATATAGGGTTCGCGAACATGATAAAGACGCCCACAACCCAATTCACCTCAACTTTTCATGGAAGAGACGTTGAAACGTTAATAGACTATATCCTAGTCTCCACCAATAAAGCCACACGTATAAAGTCCTTTGAAGTGGACAATAACGCACTCAGCGATCATTTTCCACTCAGACTGACGTATCTAGAACCCGACCATCGAAAGAA
The DNA here is from genome assembly GCF_964263255.1 of Lissotriton vulgaris. Classification (NCBI taxonomy): domain Eukaryota; kingdom Metazoa; phylum Chordata; class Amphibia; order Caudata; family Salamandridae; genus Lissotriton; species Lissotriton vulgaris. The sequence continues at coordinate 417,282,815 of NC_141689.1, read as the reverse complement.
CATAGTTAAGGCCCATCGTGGCCCGCTCCACCAGGAAGTACTAACACTAGACAGACTAAACGGTTACACCCTCAAATGGGGCAACTTGGACTAAGAAACTACTAGCGCAAGTATAATTAAAACATGTAGGAATGAAATCGACATATGTCTAGACCCCTCTACAACCCCTACATAGATCATGAATAGCTACAACGTAATTGTGAAAACCATAAGTAACGAACTAACTAAGCCCAGCAAACTAAATAATACATCAAGAAAAGGATGGTTTACAGGGCTCGACAAATCCACTCGCCCGCTCGCATTTGCGAGGGAGAATGGATGAGGACGAGCTATTTTTAGCTCCTACTCGCCCTTTCTGGCGAGTAGGAAACAAACTAACTTTTTTCCTCTGCCTTTGAAAACGGAGCAAAAGTGACAAGATAACAAGATTTAAAGGCATTTTTATTGCTCATAAAGGAACTAAGCAATAAAGATGCCTTTAAATCTTGTTAACTTGTCACTTTTGCTCTGTTTTCAAAGACAGAGGTCAAGTAGGTTGCAGTTGGGTCGAGGGGATTTTCCAAGTTACTAGACCTGCAGGACTAGTACAATTTTTCAGATTTGTCGAGCCCTGGTTTAACACGAACTGCACAAAAGCCTATTCTGACCTAAAGAAAGCCCTAGAAAAAAAAGAAAGAAACAGAGAAGAGGTAATCAAACTAAGGAAGTCTTATACGCAGACAATCAAACAAAGAAAAAAGGAGTTACAAGCAAACCTCTGGACCCAACTGCTAAACAGCAGCACTCTAAAAGACAGCGCAGCCTTTTGGAAAATAGTTAAGAGCCCTTTCTTAACAGAAAACAACGATGGTCCTTCTTTGGACGTAGCCATAAACGCAGAGGACTGGGTGCAACATTTCTCAGGGGTCTTTGGAGAGGTCAAACCCGGAGATCCAACTTCTCCGGTCCCTCTCTCACCGGTGAAATATCCAATAGAAATACAGTTCACTATCAATGAAACGGCGAAAGCCATAAAGACCGCAAAAACTGGCAAAGCACCAGGACCAGACTCTGTTCCCATGGACCTCTACAAATTTCTACCAGATCTTTGGTACCCCCTTCTAACCAAAGTACTAAACGCAGCAAAGGACACCGATCTTCCTGACTCTTGGTCAACATCGATCTTGGTCCCCATCTTTAAGAAGGGCAACAGAGATAGTCCCTCCTGTTACCGCCCCATTTCCCTCCTGGACTCGGTCGGAAAGATGGCAGGAAGGATACTGCTTGACCTGAAGATTTTGGAGCGCTTTACAAGAGCACTGTGCAGAGGACTTTTTGTTTCCCTCCTATCGCCCTACCCCCTCTTGAAGTCTTGATCACGTGAGAAGTGTAGCCTAGCAATGAGGGAGGTCAGGGGTCACTCAAGGATCAGGAAGGCTAGGAAGGGATTTGCAATTCTTTGTCTTTCGATGCTGTGTCTTGACCCACACAAGCCACTCGGCACAACAGACAAACAAGCAAAGGCAAATGTTATGTTAAAAATATTTATAAAGTGCATGGCTGCCCCAGCAACGGGGCGTCCCAGCTGTAAAGTCTGCAGGATGGAGCGAGGCAAACGGGCAACTAATGATCAGAGAATAGCCAGGTCTTCATTGCCCTTCTACAGGCCCAATGATCAGAAATGCACTAGGTGGAAAGAGGCGGGGAGTTCCAGAGGGCGGAGGCAATCTCCTTGAAAGAGAGTCCACCAGCCCTGCGTACCCGGGGCACACGGGTAAGGTTGCGATCAGCCGAGTGCAAGGCACGGACAGGCACATAAGGAAGACACAGATCACTCAGAATCTTAGGGCAAAGGCCTGTGAAGATTTTGTGAGTGATATAAAGAACCTTAAAGTGAATTCTTTGCTCTATAGGCAGTCAGTGTAGCCGATGGAGGAGGCCCGAGACAGGGCAATACTTAGGAAGCGCAAACAGTATATGGGCCGCAGCATTCTGGGCTCGCTGGAGCCTTTTAATCACCGGCTTGTTGGAATCGAGGAGCAGCGTGTTGCAGTAGTCCAACCTAGCCAGAACAGTAGACTGAACTATCATCTGACGAGTGTGGGAGTCGAAAAGTCCTAAGATAGGCTTTAGACCCTTTAAAAGTCTGAAACAGGTGCATGCTGCTGATTAGGCCTGCATGTATAAGGGAAACAACCGTTACATCGCAACTTTTACAACGGACTTCTATACAACGCAACTTTTACAACGCTGGATCCATTACATTGCATGCCTTTACAACGCATGACATTACATAGCAGATGCTATTACAACGCATGCCATTACAACTTTCTAAATTGTGATTTTAGCTGGGGAATTGAAATAGGCACACTGACACCTTCTTTCACGCTGTATTTTCTTTGCCCTGCCTCGCCCAGCCGTCTTTTGGGAACTGCTGTTTGTGGCGGTGGGCGCCATCTTAGGTAGGGCTGGGGGTGCGCTCTAGTCGCGCCGCCCTCCCACCCTCCTCACACACTATATAATGTGTATTCCGGCCAGACGGCGCAGCGGGCTGGCGCAGCGGGCGCGCCAGATGCGCGCCGAAGCAGCGCCTAAGCCAAGCCCGTCTGCGCCCGTCCGAGCCTGGACCGAGCCCAGGGCCACCCCCTATACATCTCTGGCGTCATCAAGGTTAGTTTATACTGCAAATGAACTGCACAACTTAAACAACACTTTACAGAAGGCGCATGTTCCCCCCCATATGCTTAATATCTGATCCCATTGGAGGGCCATTTCTATGCACTCTGTGTACATATAATAATTCGATAACTCCTACTCCAAAACCCCAGAAACTGATACATGCTGCACTAGTTAATGTCCGCTCGCTTCCTTGCCATAGAATTGACATACTAGAGTTACTTAACACTTACGCTATCGACCTCCTATTTCTTACCGAAACTTGGGGAGACGATGCATCAGGACCTGATTTCAAGGCTGCTATGCCAGAAGATTATTGTGTCCATAGGCAGGACCGCATCTCTGTCCATAAAGGCGGAGGGATTGCAATAATATATCGCAACAGCCTCCGCGTTAAAGCTATTGATTTAAAACACAGGAGCTGTGAGGCGCTTGCCTTTACGGTCACTCTTACTACTAACCAAACATTCACAGGCACTCTTTTGTATCGACCTCCAGGCTCTCGTTCGATTTTTCTCTCACAACTTCATCAACTGAGTGAGTTAGCCGCAGATCACAAACACTTTACTATTCTGGGAGATTTTAATTTTCATCTCGAATCCCTGTCAGATAAAGACACTGACCAGCTTATTAATGACCTTCTTTCTGTAGACCTTGAACAACTGATAACAGCTCCAACACACAAAGCAGGACACACGCTTGATGGCATTTTTACTAATAACCCCTACATTATCATGAATAAAATACTTCCCTTGACATGGTCTGACCATTTTGCCATTCTATTCGATATTCAAATTAAATCAATAGCATTGAAAAATACATCTCAGAACCCTCATCTTATCACCAGAGACTGGAAAAATTTAGATTATAATCAACTCACACAGACTCTTACTGATGCTTTCATGGGTATAGACATGGTAACTGACTCTAATATTGCAGCTACCACATACACTTCTATTCTGGAGGGGGCTTTTTCTACATTAGCTCCATCCAGAACATCCAAACATAATAGGAAGACCCCTTCGGCCCCATGGTTTACTGAAAATCTTAGACTTCAACGACAACATTGTCGTAATATTGAGCGCCATTGGCGCAAACACTACAACCTATCAGACAAAGCAACATATAAAGCTGCTCTTCATAATTACAAGCAGAGCATAGCAACAGAAAAAACATCTACTACACCACTCAAATAGATCAAGCTAGAAGCAGTATGAAGAAACTGTTTGAAGTTGTAAACCACCTCGCCGAACCACCCAACCCTCTTACTGAAACATCACAAACTCTTTGCAATGTATTGGCCGATTTCTTTTCTGAAAAGGTCACATCTATATTCAAAGATTTTACCCCAAATTCTGACATTACTGATTCTTCTAACAGTCGGATAAATCCCACCTCGACAGCTTTAACGGAATTCACCAGAATAAACCCTCAACTCATTTATAAATTAATTCAGTCAATTAAATCCGGTTCTCCATTGGACCCTTGCCACCCTTCCATACTCAATACTATTCCTGACATCATTACTAAACCACTGACACATATCTGTAATATTATGTTTTCTACAGGTTCTTACCCTACAATTTGGAAAAACACCATAATCAGGCCACTCCTCAAAAAACCTTCCCTGGACCCCTCACTGCCTTCTAGCTATCGTCCTATTGCTTCACTGCCGTTCCCAGCTCTTTGAATCTGTCATGAACAAACAACTGTCTGACTATATTCAAACTAATGACCTGTTAGATGACACCCAGTTCGGCTTCCGACAAGGTCATGGAACAGAGACTGCCTTGATAAAGGCGGCAGATGAAATAAGGGCCACGATGGACAAGGGTGGACAGGCTGTCCTGATTCTGTTGGACTTGTCGGCGGCTTTCGACACGGTCGATCACTCTACTTTGATCGGCCGTGTCGAGGCCATTGGTATCAAACATAGAGCCAGAGATCTTATCACATCCTTCCTGGCTGACCGCAAGCAGGCAGTCAAGTAAGGTACTTTCACTTCACCTACTTTCAGCCTTCCGTGTGGAGTCCCTCAGGGTTCCTCGCTAAGTCCGACCCTTTTTAATATCTATGTTTCGGACTTAGCGAGGGTAATAAAAGAGTATAACATCAACCTAACAACTTACGCCGACGACACTCAGTTGGTATTATCCATACATAAAAATGGACCTAATGTTGCAGCAAACTTCAAGGACGGTATGAGAGCCATTAGCAGTTGGATGGCCTCCAACTGCTTAAAACTTAATTAATCTAAGACGGAGGTCATGCTCTTTGGAAGTATTCAACCTTTGTGGTCCCCTTTATGGTGGCCAGAGGAACTGGGAACTCCACCTCAACCGGTCAGCAAAGTCAGAAACTTGGGAGTAATATTTGATGACAAACTCCTGTTCCATCATCACGTGAACGCTGTAGTATCATCATCTTTTAACATCTTAAGGAAAATAAAGAAACTTCTTCCATATCTTCCTATAACTGCAGACAAAACACTTATATCTACACTGGTGTTTTCACGTGCTGATTATTGCAATGCCCTCCTCCTCAATGCACAAAGGAAGGTTATTTCCAAATTACAAATGATACAAAATGCTGCTGCCAGAGTCTTATTGACCATTCCTAAATACAGCTCGGTCTCTGGACATCTGGATCAATTGCACTGGCTTCCAGTCAGAAGTCGCACGAAGTTCAAGGCCCTTTGTACTGTCTACAAGGCAATAAACAACACGGGACCCAAATTCCTTAAAAATTCCTTTAAGCCTCTGGCAACTCCCAGAACGCTTCGTTCCAACACGGCTCATCTGCTGCAGATACCCAGAACAAGGAAAGTTAACTGGGGAGACAGATGTTTTACTATAGCTGCTGCTAAATTATGGAACTCCCTCCCTCTTAATATAACAAGCATTAGAAATGCAATCGGGCTCGGATTTATTTGAGTTTGAGCTAATGGCATTGTAAATGCCAATGTATTGTTGCTATGTGTTATGGAGTGTGTTCATGTGGTGTGTACTGCCAGTGATCTCCTTGTGAGTGTGAGAATATTGCACCGTTACTGCCTGTGATGTCCTTCTTGTGAGTGTGAGAAGCTTGCACCTCTGCTGCCTGTGGTCTCCTTGTGAGTGTAAGAAGCTTGCACTGCTGCTGCCTGTGATGTCGTTCTTGTGAGTGGGAGAAGATTGCACCTCAGCTGCCTGTGGTCTCCTTGTGAGTGTAAGAAGCTTGCACAGCTGCTGCCTGTGATGTCCTACTCACTACTCTACTCACTACTCTACTCACTACTCTGCACTCACTACTCTGCACTCACTACTCTGCACTCACTACTCTGCACTCACTACTCTACTCACTACTCTACTCACTACTCTGCACTCACTACTCACTACTCTGCACTCAATACTCACTACTCTACTCACTACTCCCTACTCACTACTCACTACTCTACTCACTACTCACTACTCCCTACTCACTACTCCGCACTCACTACTCACTAATCTGCACTCACTAATCTGCACTCACTACTCTACTCACTACTCTACTCACTACTCTACTCACTACTCGACTCACTACTCACTACTCTACTCACTACTCTACTCACTACTCTACTCACTACTCTGCACTCACTACTCTGCACTCACTACTCTGCACTCACTACTCTGCACTCACTACTCTACTCACTACTCTACTCACTACTCTACTCACTACTCTAGTCACTACTCTAGTCACTACTCTACTCACTACTCGCTACTCTACTCACTACTCTACTCACTACTCTACTCACTACTCTACTCACTACTCTACTCACTACTCTGCACTACTCTACTCACTACTCTGCACTACTCTACTCACTACTCTACTCACTACTCTACTCACTACTCACTACTCTATTTACTACTCACTACTCTACTCACTACTCTACTCACTACTCTACTCACTACTCTACTCACTACTCACTACTCTACTCACAACTCTACTCACTACTCTACTCACTACTCTACTCACTACTCACTACTCTACTCACTACTCACTACTCTACTCACTACTCTACTCACTACTCTGCACTCACTACTCTACTCACTACTCTACTCACTACTCTACTCACTACTCTATTCTCTACTCACTACTCTACTCTCTACTCACTACTCACTACTCTGCTCACTACTCTACTCACTACTCACTACTCTACTCACTACTCACTACTCTGCACTCACTACTCTGCACTCACTACTCACTACTCTACTCACTACTCTACTCACTACTCTACTCACTACTCTGCACTCACTACTCACTACTCACTACTCTGCACTCACTACTCTACTCACTACTCTACTCCCTACTCTACTCACTACTCTACTCACTACTCTAGTCACTACTCTACTCACTACTCTACTCACTACTCGCTACTCTACTCACTACTCTACTCACTACTCTACTCACTACTCTACTCACTACTCTGCACTACTCTACTCACTACTCTGCACTACTCTACTCACTACTCTACTCACTACTCTACTCACTACTCTACTCACTACTCTACTCACTACTCACTACTCTATTTATTACTCACTACTCTACTCACTACTCTACTCACTATGCACACTACTCTACTCACTACTCACTACTCTACTCACTACTCTACTCACTACTCTACTCACTACTCTACTCACTACTCACTACTCTGCACACAATACTCACTACTCTACTCACTACTCTACTCACTACTCTGCACTCACTACTCTGCACTCACTACTCTGCACTCACTACTCTACTCACTACTCTACTCACTACTCTACTCACTACTCTACTCACTACTCTACTCACTACTCTACTCACTACTCACTACTCTACTCACTACTCACTACTCTACTCACTACTCTACTCACTACTCTGCACTCACTACTCTACTCACTACTCTACTCACTACTCACTACTCTACTCACTACTCTGCTCTCACTACTCTGCACTCACTACTCACTACTCTACTCACTACTCTACTCACTACTCTACTCACTACTCACTACTCTACTCACTACTCTACTCACTACTCACGACTCTACTCACGACTCTACTCACGACTCTACTCACGACTCTACTCACTACTCTACTCACTACTCTACTCACTACTCACTACTCTGCACTCACTACTCTACTCACTACTCACTACTCTGCACTCACTACTCACTAATCTGCACTCACTACTCTACTCACTACTCTACTCACTACTCTACTCACTACTCTCACTACTCACTACTCTACTCACTACTCTACTCACTACTCTGGTGGTGTTAGTACTGGTAGTACTGATGGTGGTAGTACTGGTAGTAGTGGTGGTGGTTGTGGTACTGCTAGTAGTGGTAGTACTGGTAGTGGTAGTACTGGTAGTGGTAGTACTGGTAGTGGTAGTACTGGTAGTGGTGGTACTGGTAGTACTGGTGGTGGTGGTAGTACTGGTGGCTGTAGTAGTGGTAGTACTGGAGGTGGTGGTACTGGTAGTGGTAGTACTGCTGGTGGTAGTACTGCTGGTGGTAGTACTGGTAGTGGTGGTACTGGTGGTGGTGGTACTGGTAGTGGTAGTACTGGTGGTGGTACCGGTAGTGGTAGTGCTAGTGGTGGTGGTACTGCTGCCCGTAGTACTGGTAGTGGTAGTACTGGTGGTGGTGGTACTGGTGATGGTAGTACTTGTGGTGGTAGTGGTACTGGTATTGGTAGTACTGGTGGTCGTGGTAGTGGTATTACTGGTGGTGGTGGTACTGGTAGTACTGGTGGTGGTGGTAGTACTGGTGGCTGTAGTAGTGGTAGTACTGGAGGTGGTGGTACTGGTAGTGGTAGTACTGTTGGTGGTAGTACTGGTAGTGGTGGTACTGGTGGTGGTGGTACTGGTAGTGGTAGTACTGGTGGTGGTACCGGTAGTGGTAGTGCTAGTGGTGGTGGTACTGCTGCCCGTAGTACTGGTAGTGGTAGTACTGGTGGTGGTGGTACTGGTGATGGTAGTACTGGTGGTGGTAGTGGTACTGGTATTGGTAGTACTGGTAGTACTGGTGGTCGTGGTAGTGGTAGTACTGGTGGTGGTGGTAGTGGTAGTACTGGTGGCTGTAGTAGTGGTAGTACTGGTGGCTGTAGTAGTGGTAGTAATGGTAGTACTGATGGTGGTAGTACTGGAAGTACTGGTGGTGGTGGTGGTACTGATAGTACTGGTGGTGGTGTTACTGGTAGTACTGGTGGTGGTGGTGGTACTGGTAGTGGTAGTAGTGGTAGTACTGGAGGTGGTGGTACTGGTAGTGGTAGTACTGTTGGTGGTAGTACTGCTGGTGGTGGTACTGGTGGTGGTGGTACTGGTGGTGGTGGTAGTACTGGTGGTGGTACCGGTAGTGGTAGTGCTAGTGGTTGTGGTACTGCTGCCCGTAGTACTGGTAGTGGTAGTACTGGTGGTACTAGTGGTGTTAGTACTGGTGGTGGTAGTGGTACTGGTATTGGTAGTAGTGGTAGTACTGGTGGTCGTGGTACTGTTAGTACTGGTGGTGGTGGTAGTTGTAGTACTGGTGGCTGTAGTACTGGTAGTACTGGGGGTGTTGGTGGTACTGGTAGTGGTAGTACGGTTGGTGGTAGTACTGCTGGTGGTAGTACTGGTAGTGGTGGTACTGGTGGTGGTGGTACTGGTAGTGGTAGTACTGGTGGTGGTACCAGTAGTGGTAGTGCTAGTGGTGGTGGTACTGCTGCCCGTAGTACTGGTAGTGGTAGTACTGGTGGTGGTGGTACTGGTGATGGTAGTACTGGTGGTGGTAGTGGTACTGGTATTGGTAGTACTGGTAGTGGTAGTACTGGTGGTCGTGGTAGTGGTAGTACTGGTGGTGGTGGTAGTGGTAGTACTGGTGGCTGTAGTAGTGGTAGTACTGGTGGCTGTAGTAGTGGTAGTAATGGTAGTACTGATGGTGGTAGTACTGGAAGTACTGGTGGTGGTGGTGGTGGTACTGGTAGTACTGGTGGTGGTGTTACTGGTAGTACTGGTGGTGGTGGTGGTACTGGTAGTGGTAGTAGTGGTAGTACTGGAGGTGGTGGTACTGGTAGTGGTAGTACTGTTGGTGGTAGTACTGGTGGTGGTGGTACTGGTGGTGGTGGTAGTGGTAGTACTGGTGGTGGTACCGGTAGTGGTAGTGCTAGTGGTGGTGGTACTGCTGCCCGTAGTACTGGTAGTGGTAGTACTGGTGGTGGTGGTACTGGTGATGGTAGTACTGGTGGTGGTAGTGGTACTGGTATTGGTAGTACTGGTAGTGGTAGTATGGTGGTCGTGGTAGTGGTAGTACTGGTGGTGGTGGTAGTGGTAGTACTGGTGGCTGTAGTAGTGGTAGTACTGGTGGCTGTAGTAGTGGTAGTAATGGTAGTACTGATGGTGGTAGTACTGGAAGTACTGGTGGTGGTACTGGTAGTACTGGTGGTGGTGTTACTGGTAGTACTGGTGGTGGTGGTACTGGTAGTGGTAGTAGTGGTGGTACTGGTAGTGGTAGTACTGTTGGTGGTAGTACTGGTGGTGGTGGTACTGGTGGTGGTGGTAGTGGTAGTACTGGTGGTGGTACCGGTAGTGGTAGTGCTAGTGGTGGTGGTACTGCTGCCCGTAGTACTGGTAGTGGTAGTACTGGTGGTGGTGGTACTAGTGGTGGTAGTACTGGTGGTGGTAGTGGTACTGGTATTGGTAGTAGTGGTAGTACTGGTGGTCGTGGTACTGTTAGTACTGGTGGTGGTGGTAGTTGTAGTACTGGTGGCTGTAGTACTGGTAGTACTGGGGGTGTTGGTGGTACTGGTAGTGGTAGTACTGGTGGTGGTGGTACTGGTGCTGGTGGTGGTACTGGTAGTGGTAGTACTGGTGGTGGTACCGGTAGTGGTAGTGCTAGTGGTGGTGGTACTGCTGCCCGTACTACTGGTAGTGGTAGTACTGGTGGTGGTGGTACTGGTGGTGGTGGTACTGGTGGTGGTAGTACTGGTGGTGGTAGTGGTACTGATATTGGTAGTACTGGTAGTGGTAGTACTGGTGGTCGTAGTACTGGTGGTCGTGGTACTGGTGGTCGTGGTACTGGTGGTCGTGCTACTGTTAGTACTGGTGGTGGTGGTAGTGGTAGTACTGGTGGCTGTAGTACTGGTAGTACTGGGGGTGGTGGTATTCCTGGGGGTGGTGGTACTGGTGGTGGTGGTAGTGGTAATGGTAATGGTAGTACTGGTAGTGGTAGTACTGGTGGTGGTGGTACTGGTGGTCGTGCTACTGTTAGTACTGGTGGTGGTGGTAGTGGTAGTACTGGTGGCTGTAGTACTGGTAGTACTGCTGGTGGTGGTGCATGTATCAATGAGTCTAATGTTTCCTAATGAAATAGCCATTGGCATTACGTGAGACACACAACACATTTTTGAAATCCCATTGTAACCGCGGGAAGGCTCTGTTTTCCATGATTATTGCGTATTCACGTTTTTTCCGCAAACTTTACAATAATGATGACTGCATGTTCACTCTGCGAGTCAGGCTCGACAGCACGTGTCACGAAGGTCACTTTTAACCCTCATCATTTATTCAACCAGTAGTCTGCATGTCAGCACTTATTAAAATTCGGAAAACAAAGCTTACAGAACCATAATCCAAATGTTTTATAATAAAACGCCTTTAAACACCGTTTTTTAAACCACAGACAAAAATAGTGCAGCGCAGCGTGCGAGGAAAAGAAGGAAATGGCGCCCTTTTGAAATGAGAGCATTCAGGAAACACAAGAACTACAGTGTGGACGAGCATGTATGAGTCATCTTCTATGAGCCTCGCCTGCTGACTCTCGTCATTTTACATTGAACGCGCTCACCGCTCAGAACATCTGCATTGCATTACACGGGCACTCTCACAGCTCGTAATTAAGATTAATCACTCAGCTGTGCTCGTTCGCGCACAGAATATGCCATACAACTGCAATAAATGACGGACGAAAAGTAAATATACCCTATCACGTCAAGGCTACTACATAGACAGCACAGCGAAGACGAATCACTAGGCAGATGCCATAAAAAACGCCGGCGCGCACTAAAGAATGTGAGGAATGTGCCAGCCAGACCCCTTTCTGAATTTTTTTTCTAAATACTAAAGAGCTCGGAAGCTCCGCCCACCACTTCGTGGTGACGCGGAGGCCCGAGCCCTAAAAACCAGCCCATCTCTGATTGTCTTCAGAAAGCAACTAAAGACTTGGTTGTTCTCTCCACGACATGACTATCTATAAATCAATCTAACTTCTGCCTAGAGATCTAACCACCGGTATCAGCTCCTAGCCTCTAGCGCCGAGACACCCACGGGTAATTGTAGCGCTTTAAAAATTGCAAAAATAAATAAATAAATAAATAGGTAAGTATATAATTTTATTTTTATTTTATTTAATATTATTTAATTAATTTAATTAATATTAATTATAAATAAATATATTAATTTATGTTTTTTTATATTATAAATGAAATATATTAATTTAAGTAATTTTAAAAATAAGTATGAGTATAGGAGTATATGTTTTGGGGTACTGAGGTATATGTTTTGGGGTGTTTGGGTATTTTTAAGTTTCAGGGCTGGGTTTGGGTTTTGGGGTACAGGGGTATTTTTAGGTTTCAGGGCTGGGTTTGGGGTTTGGGGTACAGGGGTATTTTTAGGTTTCAGGGTTGGTTTTGGGGTACAGGGGTATTTTTAGGTTTTAGGGCTGCGTTTGGGTTTTGGGGTACAGGGGTATTTTTTAGGGTTCCGTTTTTTAAAAAAAACGACTTTAAATAAATTAAATTAATTAAATTAAATTAATTAAGTTATATTATTTACAATTTATAAATTATTTAAATTAAATTAATTAAATTAAATTAATTAAAATAAATTAATTTCAATTTTTAAATTAAATAAATAAATTAAATTAAATTAATTAAAATAATTGCAATTTTAAAATTAATAAATTAAAATAAATTAATTACAATTTTAAAATTAATTAAATTTAATTAATTAAATTAAATTAATTACATTTATTTAATTACAATTAATTTTTAAATTAATTAAATTAATAGAATAAAATTTATTAAATTAAATTAATTACAATTTTAAAATTAATTAAATTAAATTAATTAAATTAAATAATTAAATTAACTTAATTACATTTTTTTAAAAAAGATATACTTACCTATACTTACGTTGTAATGGCATGCGTTGTAATAGCATCTGCTATGTAATGACATGCGTTGTAAAGGCATGCATTGTAATGGAACATGCGTTGTAAAAATCGCGTTGTAATGGAATGCGATGTAAAATTATGCGTTGTAACGCCGTACATCCATGTATAAGGGTAAGGTGCAGTCCACCCAGACACCTAGGGTCTTAACCTCTGGTTTTTGGCAGGGGGGGTGGGCCAAGCACAGGAGGCCACCAATGGTTACCCCATAGATGGGTATCCCTACCTACAAGAAAGATTTCTGATTTACTAAAGTTCAGTTGATGACCGTTGGCAGCCATCCATTCGGAGCCAATAGTTTTCACCAATGCAAATTCAGTTGGCATTGTCCATGTTTTTTACATGTTAGACAGCTGTTGAGCAACTGTGCCACATGGTTTAAAGTAAAAAAATAAAATAAAAAAACAGAAAACACTTTGATGTGGTCCTGCTTGGTTGCCAACGCTGCTGTTACTGCCAGTACTAGCTGACCACCTGGGCCCGCCCAAGCCCCAGTGTACTTGTGTACAAGTGTACTGGCACCCCATTTGTGGACAAATTATCAACCCTGCCCTCTAGCTGTGCGACCTTCTGACGGACATAACGCAATCAACTTAACCTTTAATGACTAACTTGAGACGCATCTCAAACACCAGGGAGAGTGGCAATTACTCCCGTCCCTGACCCAATCTTGCAGGAAACTCAATTGACAAGAATAAATATGGGACATGCCCAATCTCAAAGCAAGAATCATCAGGTCACTGTGGGAATCAAGGAACCTGTGATTCTCGCACAGCCAGTTTCTCTCTTGAGGGTCCTTTCAGCATCAGGGTTGCCATCTCAATAGCCGAAAGAAGGAGCTCAAGCAACTGCGTCCTCAGGTCCCCAGCAGCGATGGAAACAAAGAAGGAAAGGCCGAAAAAGAAAGGCCAACATTGAGCTTATTTCCGAGCTGGCTCTACAACAGAAACAATCTTAGTCCCACTCAACTGCCTCTAACTACAACGTCACCAGGTACTCAAAATAAATCTAGCCATGCCTCTCCGGACCTAAGCAGTGAGAATATCAAAGATAAAATGGCACTCAGCAGAAAAGGCCCATCACAGGACACTGTTTTGCTCTCTCCTCATGTCAAAGAAGCAGCTACACTTGGGGACTTATCCTCCAATCTGCCAAACCGTGTGTACGTAGCAGCCTACCATCCTTGTCTGGCATGGCGATCACCTCAGGGAGGGGGCTTTGACCCAACCCCGGGCACGGGGCACAAAGGGTCTCCATAGCAGCAACATCGCTCCAGAGGGGGTGGTTAGATTAGGTTTCAGCCTAACAACAAAGCCCGAAGAATACTTAGTGCTACAATCAACTCAAACGCTTCCAGTGGTCGTTCCAGCACCGTCACCTACAGGAGACACACAGACAGACAAAACATTCAATTCATTTTCCAATCATTGTGCTTTACTGAGTCCTTCAGAGTCTTGCTTGAACACTGAACAATCAAACATCCCTAACTCACTGCAGGATCAGGCTGAAAAGAGCACTGCCCTCTTCTTTCCAGAATATAAGTCCAAAGGCCCAGGTGATAGCCTAAATCGAGGGAACATTTGACAGCTATTAACAGCCATCAACAGGCTGGAGGATCTAAAATCATCTGATCTGCTATCCATAGAATTTGTTGAAGTTAGCACCCAACTAGGCAGTGAAGCAACAAAACCCACTTGGATATCGCCGGACATAGCTAGAAGGGTCCTAAATGAACAAACTCCGCTCAGGCTCTGGGGGATAAAGTTGTTGCCCCATCACAACTCAGGCTACCCTGAACCATTGTTCCGTGCGAGCTAATAACAAATCAGGAGCCCACCATGATAAATCCACGATGCATACCTACTCTGTATTAAAATGTGCCTGGAGCACATCTTCCTCACACATAACCAAATCAAGCCCTCAGACAGCCATTCCTAACTTGATAGGACCTGCAGCAACTCAGGATTGGGCTTGATTAGCAAGCACAATAAGAACCAACTACTGACATAATAGTAATTATTCACAAACTAGCAAGGATACTCTACGCCTTTGTTCCTGGAACATAAACGGCCTAGGAAACAAAACATAAGATCCTCAACTGCTGCTCTACCTCCAATCTTTTGACTTTATTCACTTACAATAGAATTGGCTGGATCAGCCATTACATCTACATGGCTTTAAGGTTCAACATCTCCCCGCCGGCAAAGGAGCTACATTCAGTTACCTCAAAGATGTCTTGCAATATATTCATCAATAGTAAGCATCAGCAACGTCAAAGAGTTGGACCTAAAGTCTTCCTTTGCAAACGCGATACATGCCGTTAGAGCAACTGTCAAATGTGAAGACAATGTTTTGCAGCTGGTGATAATACATGTATATTTGCACGAAAGAGTCAAGGCAAAGGTAGTGGACTTATTGGTAGGCAAGGTAATAAGGCTTCTGGCAGAGAAGAAAAAAATACCAGATTTCATAATTTATTTATTTATTTAACAAATGTATTTATTACATTGTAATCTCCAACTGGTCGGTTGTACACAAGTCTGCAATACAATCATCAGTAGGCTTTTTCTCGAGACATGCAGTTCTCCAGCTATACATCAAGCACATTAATCATAATAAGTGGAAATATATGAATTACTAATCATGATAACAAAGGCGGATACCTCCACCAGCATGCAACGCGTCGACACAATAATATGACTACTACATTATGAAACACCATCATTATCTGACATGTCTGCCTGGTAACTTCCATTTCCGCTTATATTAAGCAATGGCCTGCATAATTCCCTCCACAGTGCATGGTCCTCCACCAGTTTATCATGCTTTCTACAAGTCTTCATATGCAGCTCTTCAGCAAGTGACCACTCACCCACATCCCTCATCCACCCATCTAGTGTTGGTACTCTGAGGCTCATCCAATATATAGCTACCTGCTGTCTGGCAACCACCATTACTAATAGTAGCAGTTTATAGGCCATCTTGCATGTCCTATGCTTTGGTATCTGTCCTAAAACACACTGTGCAGGGTTAGCCTCCACTCGGATACCATCCCCCCAAGACACCCTTGCCACCACACCATGCCAATATTGTAACAACTCCGGCCATTCCCATGCCAAATGCAAGAACTCCATTCACCCCATGTGACATCTAGGGCATTCATGTGGTTGAACTGGATCTATATGGTGCAGCCTCACCGGGGTAAGATACACCCTTTGCAGGAAATTATAATGTATCAATTTTAATCTGGTGTTACAGGATACTTTGTGTCAATACACATGCGTTCTCTCAGTTCTTTTCTGTCAACGGGACCTGCAGATCCTCATTCCATGCATCCCTGGCCCGCAGGTATCCGCCCTCATAGCCCTGTATAACGGTGCGACCAATCTACGTTCACTACCACAAGTGTGCATCACATCCAATGTCTCAGTTGTTGGGGGCATGTTCGGGTCCCTGGGGCATGTAACCCTGGCTAGCTCCAATAGACCTGCGTACTGTAAATACTGACCATACCCTAATTCCAAACTCTTACATGCCTTCTCAAACGTAATGAAAGTACCATTTAAGTGTACTTACTTGAGTACCTTTGGCGTAAATAACAAGGACCCCCTGTTAGAGCAACAGAATATGTTTGACAGGGAAAAAGAACAATGTGAAAAAAAGTATCAAATATAATATCACCAGGGAGACAACGGTAAGTATGAAGCACACAATAAATTTAAAAAATTCAAAATGTTATGTTTATTAGATATATATACTCAAGCTAAAAACATTAAAATTCATAGCACATAATAAAATAAAATACAACATATAACCAATTCTCAACAATCAATGTAATACAGACAATAACACCATCAATTCATAAAACAGTGGCGGACAATAGTAGTCCTCTTCGACGCGCGTTTCGGCGTTTTCACAAGAACGCCTTCTTCAGGAGCCACATACACAATCTGGAAGACATGTACAGCAAATTAAAAATCATCCTTGTACTTGAGTACCTGACATCCGCCCTCCCTCGATACCTTGAAGGACCTACTCTCGACCATTTGATATAAAGAGGCCGGGTGCCAAATGCTTAACTTCCGATTAAATGGTGCATGCCATAGCACACACTCCATAAACGTTTGCCATAAAAATACTGTTTGCTTAACGAAATATGGGAGATCCAAGCCCACACCCGCCCCCTCCATCAACGTGACAGGGAGGTTCTCCGGTTGGAATTGTCCAGTTAGCAAGCACTTCTCCCAGTTGTCTCCATCATTCAACCACTGCGCCGCATGCCGAAGATGCGCTGCATAATAGTATAAATCTAATCTGGGCGACTCTAATCCCCCCTCCTATTAACGTCTCCAGATTTCATAATTGCCGGAGACTTTAACTTGCACCTATTGGGAACAACAGAGGATGATGACTTTTTGGCAAATCATTTGTTTCAATTGCCTATTCCTCTTCAAGCAGGCGACAAAAGCAGAAGGCAAAACAAATTGGTAAGAAGCTATTGGGGGCCCTTGAACATCTCGGCTTCTGAGCCTTGAATGGCCGTTTCCCAGAAGATTGCCTGCCAGCAGCAATATTTTGCACACCAACTGCCAATACAACAATAGACTTTACTTATGTAAGCCTCCCCCTATGCCATAAAAGCTGTGCATACAAACCAAGGAGAGAAGGTTGATAGCAAACTTCTCCCACAAGAAATGACCCTTAAAGTGAGGCCCTTAACCCCTTTACATCCATTAGAAGCCTCTGGCTCGGTTCAGACTGTGAACAATAAAAAAAAAAAAATGTAAACCCCGGTTCTTTGAAATTCTGCTGGAATCAGCAAAGGCCTTGCCAAAAGAAATACAAATGTTAAGCATGAATTCTGTAGCTGGATGCAAAAATGTAACAAAAGCACGAGGAGAAGCTCATGCATCTTTGTGAAACCCAGGTCCACGACACAGGAAAGGTGTATTTCCCAGAATGAGAAAATCGGCTTCTTCAAGAAATCAATAAACAATACACTAAGACATCTCTGCCTCCATGCATCGGATATCAACTTGCACAAGGAGCTGAGACAACTTAAAGCAGGAATCATTGGAACTGGGCATACTACCACCCTCTCTGAGGGAGGCATTATTAGTTACCAACCTCAAACCTAATAAGGACCCACAGTTGTGCGACTCCTACAGACCGCTCTCAATGATAAATCTGTATAATAAGATACTTGCCAAATTGCTGGCGTCACGTCTGCTCCCCTTGTTGCCTGCGGTGCTGCGACCGTACAAGTGCGGCTGGGTGCCCGGGCGCAGCACATCCCACAACCTCTGCACTGTCTTTGCGACAATGCAGGAATTGGACAGCTAATTTCCTGCTGCAGTTGTTTTTTAGACGCTGTCAAGGCTTTTGATACCTTGGAGTGGCCTTATATGTTTGCGCTCCTGTCTCCCATTGGTATCAGTCCACTCTTTCTCAAACAAATTGTATTGCTGTATTCGGCTCCATCTGCAAGAGTGGGAGTAAACGGTCAGGTATCCCCCACTATCCCGGTGACCCGATGCATGCGACAGGAGTGTCCTCTCTCTCCCCCATCCTGTACGCGGTGGCAATGGAGCCACTCGCAGCCAGGCTAAGACAGCATCATGCACGGCGTGGACTGGACTCCACTCCTAGTGTGATCCTAGTTTCTATGTACGCAGACAATGTGACCTTTTATGTCCAGCACCCAGCCAAAAACCTAGACCTGCTCATCTGGGCGGTTGTCCGATTCGGAGGAGTATCGGGCGTCTCCATAAATTAGGGAAAGTCCATTATCTTCCCACTCACCCTGGCCACTAACTCATTCCAGTCGTAATATTCACTTCAGAGTGCAAACTCCCCGGTGAAATACCTGGGGATTTGGCTTAGCCGGAATGTAGACTAACTCTGGAGTCTTAAATATGGCAAGCTTATGGACTGGCGTCAGAGTAGATTGAACAGGTGGAAAACACTTCTCCTATCCCTGGTGGGCCGATTGGCCATCACTAAGATGGCGGTCCTCCCCAAGTTTCTATATGTCTTCGCCAACCTGCTGCTTCCCCTCACGGCTGCATTCAGACACCGATTACACTTGAACTTGATAGTACTGGTGTGGGCGGGCAGGCAGCCCCGGGTGGCATGGGAGTGCTTGACGTAGCCCCTTGAGCAGGGCGGGATGGTGGCTCCAGATAGGGAACTGTACTATAACTGTGCTCAAGCCCAGTTCACTTACCACTGGGTGTTCCCGACCCTTTTCATGGCGCACACCGCTCCAGAGAGTGACAGAGCGGACCCGATACTCCTACACTTGGCATTATTTGGACCCCAAAAGAGACCTCGCGCAAACGTTGACACGGTGGGCTGCACAATGTGGGCTTGGCGGGAGCTTTGACGTAGAGCAGGATTGGAGACATTTGCCCCCTCGATTCCACTCATCAAACAACCAAAACTGCCCTTCACTACAGATGCTGGGGTGGGTCGAAGAATGCGGAATCTCCAGCTGCACACGATGGGTCAAGCGGTCCGCAATGGGGTGTTCGCTACCATAGATGAGGCGTTAGGCGAGGATCTCACTGGAACGCTGGATAGATTAACTTATTACTGGCTCAGAGCAGCCCTGTGTACATTGTTTGAATCTTTCCCGGTAGCACCACCAACATTTCTAGTACTGGAGGAATTCCTAGCGAATCCCTCACCGCGGAAGTTCATAATCCGACTATATTCGGGAGCGCAGTGCACATCGCCGATATGGGTCCCCCGTGCACAGCATGAATGGGAGAAGATCCTGGGAGGTCCTTTGGAGGAGGGCACTTGGGCCTACTGCTGCATGCAAATGAAAGCACTGTCACCTAATTACAGACTGTAGCTCATCCACTTCAAGTTCATTCACAGATTGTGTAGAACCCCAGTAAGGCTGCACAGAGCCGGTTTGAGTGATGATGCGAGATGTGTGTGCTGTCGAACCCCGGAGGCCTCCTTTCTTCATCTGGACTGGGAGTGTCCGACGGCGGCGAAGTATTGGGACCACATTTTCAGGATATTAGCCCTGCTAACAGCAGTGGTTATTGAATACTCCCCTTTGGTGGCCTTGTTAGGGTATGTCCGTAGAATCGCCGTAGAGTACAGAAAGTTGGTGGCTTTGCTGTTGCTTCTGGCGGAGAAGAGTAGCTATTTTCTGGGGGCACAGGGGCAGGCAGACAGTAAAAGAGTAGCTCAAGAATGCAGCATTTTGCCATAATCAGCTGGCTGACTACTGGTAGTTAATGCCTGCTCAATCTCAAACCAGAAACATATGAGACCCACTGCTGAGCTATCTAGAATCCTTATCACCTGATTGTAGCAACAGTAGATTAGAGGCGGCATAGGTACTGTGCACTGGATAACACGACCACGCCGAGTGTGCCGCTGAGGCGGGCGAGACTCCTCTTCATTACAGGCTAGGGAGGTACCTTTCCCCTCCCACCCCCTTCCCCTTCTTTTTTTTCCTCTCCCTCCCCCTCCACCCTGTCTGTCTTCTTTCAGTTTTTCTATCTTTGTATTCCTTTTTAGGTCTCAGCCTGATCCAGCGCATGCGCTGGTCTGGCCGAGACATTTAGTAGCTGCTTTGAAAAGTGCTACTTTCCCGTCGACCAGCTTACTATCAAGCGCACAAGCGCGCGCGCCACATGCACAGCACTTTGTTTTGTCGGGCGCACGCGCGCCACACAACTTGCGTTTTTTTTTTATTATTTCATTTCGCAGCCCAGCCGCACGGTCAATGCTTGTTATTATTGTTTGCATTAAGCATGATTACATACGTTTGTTTGATCAGCCTTTTTTATGCAAGTACATATGCAGCCTAAGATCGTAACGGTATTACAAAAAAGATACTTTCCTTGTCTGTAATATGTGCCTATAGTTGCAGTTTTTGCAGTCTAGAAACTAGGGCACTCCTGACTGTAAATAAGTGTGGCAATGTAGACTTAAAACTGTATGTCAGTTTCTTGTCTGTATACTTCTTAGCATCTCGTCAGAGGCTGATTTTCAGTTGCTTCCTCTGTCTGTTTTTCTTTCCAGCCCAGCCCTTACAAAAGAGTGGTATCATAAAAGGGTCGAGGTCTATGTCTGCTTTCCACACCCATGCTATTTGTGAGCCGTTTGGCACAATTCCGCCATCTTCCCCTTTCATCTTCCGAGCAGCGTGCACCCCTCCCCTTCCGTTGCCATCGTTCCATCTTTAACTTCCCTTCGTTCATTTTCTCATTCTATTTGCCCATTCGTTTTCCACTTACCCCCTCCACATTTGCCTTGATCTCCAATGCCACACAAGGCACTTTGTTGGCATGGTAAACCGATATCGTCTGGGGAAATGAACCCAATATTTTTGTTTATTAAATTTTGGTGCACATAATAGTGAGAATATAGCGCGCTACAGTTAATCGAAAGTCATGACTGTGTGAAATTGTATTTGCGGTTTAGAGTCATGGAGAATGTAGCTGCTTGGTGAGTTAAGAACACTTATTTACGGAGCATACATTATTTTGTTCCTTTTTTAAAGTCGCGGTTTGAGGGGGCTGTTAGCTCTTTTGAAGGTTGTGTTACCTGTGCTGAATATTCTTCGCTTCTCTACACAGAAGCCCTTCAGGGAGTGTGAGATTATAAATATAGTAGTGGAATTTGTAGTCCACCCCTAGTTTCCAAATAATAATTGTCCACTGCAGCATCTCTCTGAGCCTCCTGCCATCCCCGCCCTACCCCAGTACGACACAATACAACGTATTTCACTGGCAAGAAAATCGGGCAAGTATTGGCAAAGTTAATGCGCACAGTACACAAAGTAATACATTGTGTATCGAGGGAGCTTCTAAACTAGGCCGCATATCTCTTGGGCTATTCTCTCTCTGCTCCATGCTGTTCCCAGTATCGACACGAAGACAGCGCCTACCCTACTAGCAAAAGAAACAGTGAATAGAAATTTCCTCTTATCGTCTACCACCGGCGCTTTATCTGGAGCCCAGTAACTGTGACATCTACCTTGCACACCAGGCATTGAAGGGCACAGGTGGAGGAGGAAGGAAAATAAGCATTGGCATAGCCAATAGGTCTCGCCTTTGGGACCTTATAAGTGTTTAGCCATGCAACAGTTTATGTTGTTGCACCAAGGATATTGTGCTGCATAACTAAATACTTGTAAGGTCCCAAAGGCGAGACCTATTGGCTATGCCAATGCTTGTTCAGTATGGCATGCGAAGAGCCCCGGACTAATTTCGGGATGATAGTGGCTGCAAGAGACAGTGAGACATAAACAAGTTTGAACTCTTTGCTCAGTTATATCACCTAGGATTCTAATTGATGACCTACAATGTCTCTTTACTCTGGTCAATTATATTGTGGTATGTCTAACCCATTTAACTGTTCTGATGTTTTTGAGAAATTTACTAAAAAGAAATTTAAAATATAAAAAAATAAAAAAAATATTTAGGTTGAACAGGTGTATTTCTCACTCACCGAAGCTGGGGTGACTGATTCTTTTTGACTTACTTTATGCCTATGATCTAGTACTCATAATTCACACCTCCATTGGTCTTCAGCACCTACTAGATTCCACTTAACCATTCTTGGATGGGAACGGTCTGAGCATTAACTTAGACAAGTCTAAAACTATGGACTTGAACAAACAAATGCAAAAGGGGCACTCCGTTGGTATCTGGCTAAACAACTGTTGGAGACAGTAAAAAAAGTGTAAGTCTTTGGGTATGATATTAAGCAGCAAAGGATCATTCACATCTCAGAAAGAAGTCTTGAGGAGAAGAGGCATTGCACTTGCTATGGCGCTAAATAATCTGAAGAACAGTGACAGCTTTTCTCAATTACTTAAAGTGATCCAGGCAAATCTTGTCCCAATAGTAAATGTACGGGAGCGAGGCAATGACCCTTTCATCCTAGAAAGCAAGTAGATACTGCATGACCAATTTGGTTACAATAAGCAAGGGACTGACTGACTTGGTGAGGCTCATAAGACAGTTTCCCACTGGTACTGGATTATGACACAACATTGGTTCAATAGAGTTGTATCAATATATCGGGTGAGTTGCATCAATAAATCGGGTGAGTTGCAAGCTTAGTTAACGGGAATGTGCATCTGCAAAACCAGTGGGTATCATAGGACAATTCATTCATTGTTAGACTGCCTGGCCCATAGTTGGTCCAGCCAGGTGGTGTAGGAGTGGTTGCCCTAAAAAGGGGGCAGGGTCCTCAAGGTGGGGTAACACTTGTTGGAGGATTCTGTCTGACAAAGTGTATCAAAGCTATCCACATTTCCTTGCCTGCGTCCCGGCAACACCTGTAAACCTGGTGCTGGGCAATCCATGCCAGGGTGGCTCCACCAGTACAGCAACACAGCATCCCTCTAAGTCCGCAGTCAGACTGGCATTGGATTCTGACAGACGGTTCTCCTCCTGTTCTCTCCATCCACTTGTCAGCCTTCTGGATACATTGGCAGAAGTGGCACGGGGTCTCTGACGTTATGGTGGGGACTTCAGCAGGGTGACTCAGCAGCTAAGGATCGCAGTTAGACAGTGATGGGCTTGCAGGCTATGATGTCATTAAGCAGAATACGGTAAAGAGGGATGTGGCAATAGGGTTACGTTTACTGAGCTATTTCCCCTGCAGCCCTTCAGCCAGGTGACTTGCGTTAGTTTGGCATTCCAACAAGTGTGCTGTGGCTTCAATAGTGTTGAGACTGGGTTTGGAGCAGATATGCTGACTAACGCCAGAACACATCTTGCAACCTTAGTTTGAAGGTGCAGGCAATCTTTGTTCATATGTCCTTCCCTTGGTTCTGACTATCCTAAAGCTCTGGCATCTTTTCTGCACACTGGTATACCTTTAGCTATGGGCTACATACACTAGGGTGAGGACATCATCATGGCAACCCAGCAGCTGCAGAGTGCAGTCAGGCTGATGGGTTTTTGTGGGCAATAAGGACGTGATATGGAGCACTATATTGGGAATACACTTGAAGGGCCCTCAGGCCTCTCCACCCTGTTTTTAGATCCACCTTGTCTGTTTTAGGAGTGAGAGGAGCATCAGGCATCTTTGCAAGGACATGACGCAATTTAGATCCTATGACTGTCCACATGTTCACTTGCTGGTGCAGCACTTGGGCATCAGTATGAACCCTCGTATTTAGGACCCTCCATATAAGGATGCTACAAGTGCTTAGTCAACCCCCCCCCCCCCCCCCCCCCCCAAAAGGACGATGCACCAATTATACATGGCGCATTATGGTGTATCACACAGAACTGGGGTTTACCAAGAGAGCAGTTTTATATCCCCTAGGTTTGTCACGGTATGAATTGCGCCAGGGTGCAGACACTTGGCAGGCGACACAGCAGTTAAAGACGTCTGTCAGGCGAGGTTGATTGCAGGCAACAAGGCCATGCAATGTAGCAGAATCCACGGGTCAGAACCCCACCCCCACACCTCCCCTCCAGATTGCCCTAGGATATTAGGGTAGTGGGATTCGCAATGTTACAGGTGTTAAATTTGCCCATACAGGGCAGAAAGGTACATTACAGAAATCGATACATAGAGTGGGGGCCAGACCTATAGAAGATGTGCACCAGTAAACATGAGAGCATAGGGGTAAGATCAAAATCTCGCAGCGTCCATCCAGCCGGGTGGATTGCGTCAGTTGGTTGTGCCACAAAATGTGGTGTGGCTCCAATAGGACAAGAAATATGGGTTTGGAGCACAATTGCTGACAATTCCAGAGTACTGACTGCACTCCAAGCTAAGTAGGTGAAGGTAAACATGCTCCTGGGATACCTGCATCAAAAGCTGTTGATGGTCCATATATGCTGGGTGGGGTCACCAGCATGGCGACACAGCATCTCTAGATCGCAGTCAGACGAATGGGTAGTGCAGGAAAGAAGGACATGAGATGTAGCAGAAACTTTGGAGCCCCCTTAGGGTACCTGAGGACCCTCCCGTCTGTGATTAGATCCACCTTTGCCTCGTTAAGTGGAGAGGTCCACCTGGCGTTCTAGGAAGGCATGACAATCCTTTTAGGGCAGCAGTTGGTTATCAGTTTGAAGCCCCAAGTTGGGACTCGCCAAGTAGGGCTTAATAATGGCTTATTCAACCCCCAAAAGGTAAATACATACCCTTGCACAAGGGCTCAACGCCCCTACCGAGAAAAGTGAGCCCTGGCTGCGCTCCCCGGTCGCCCCACGTCTGCAGCAGCCCCGGCATCTCTGAGCCAGCAGAGAGGGCCCGTGCGGAGCGGCCCTCGGGACACACACACCCCTCTGCAAAACAAAGCAGTGGGGCCGTGAAGACACCAGATGCAGGCAGCAGCCCTGCAGCCACACTCGAATGAAAGAAACTACGCTGCGGACTCTCCTGGACTTCTTTTCTTTTTCTTTTGTCCTGGCCGCCATTTTGCTGCTGTTCTTGGCCACATTTCTTTGGACCCTGACCCGCCATCTTGTCCATTCCCTCAAACTTTAACCCTTTTCCCTTGTTTCCCCCTCGACGATCCTCAAATGTTCTTCCCTTTTCTCATTTGCCTTTTCTCCATACCCGTGTATCCCTCCCACCCTCCCATGGTGCTGTGACTGCATCCCCCCTCCGACCCCACTTAATGGAACTCTGATTTTCTGTTTATAGAGATAACTCTAATCACTAGTATATGCAGTAGACCTTTGTACTCTCTACCATTCCTATGTGACTCTTAGAGTATATTCATTTGTAACTCTTCCTTGTGTGACTTTACATCTTGTACATTTGCAATTCTTTCTGTTTGTATCTTTTATGTAACGCATGTAATCCTTAGTCCTTATGTTTTGCAATTGGTTCTTAGCTAAAGCGCTCTGACACCTTCGGGTAAAGTTTGCGCTATATAAAATCGCATTAAATAAAATAAATTAAAAATAAATGATAGCACACAGAACTGTGGTTTCTAAGCAGAGCAGTAGTTTATTATGCTCTTGGGGTCTCATCGCCTGTTGGCTCTGCGCCCCGTGCATTTAGAGGTCAGTGTGCCAGAATAGGGTATTGGTTGGCCCGAACAATAACTCTCAGGGTAAACAAGGCTGGGGTTAAAGAGAAGAACAGTAGTTCCCAACTCCAGGGGAGGCCATCGTACAGTCATCAGAAGGGCAAATGTAGCCATGTGCATGCCCACCAAGCTGGAGAACATAGTTCAACTCAATTCATATCTAATAGAAGGGCTTGGTAATTTAGGCATGGCTTCTTTTCTGCAAACACCACCTGATATCCCGATAGGGACGGGGCACACCTATCAGAGGAAGATAGGGAAGTGGTCCAACTAGAAGGATGGTAACAGTAGGTTGCAGGTATTTATGGAGCCTCCAGTAATGTGAAGGGTAATAAAGCTGTGGTTAAGAAAAGAGCAGTAGACCCCCCCTCCCGGTGAGGCCATCTCATTCCGACTGATAGGTCTAAAGCCTTGGAGAAGCCCACCAAGCCTGAGGGCATAGTTCAACTCATATTCAATATGAAATATGAAGGGCTAGGTAAATTGGTGTGGCCTTTTTGTGTAACACACATGGTCTCCCGATAGGGACGGGGCACACCTGTCAGAGGTAGCTTAGGAGATGGTCTACCCAGCAGGACTAATGGTCAACAAAGGGGAGGGCGTGGTGCACCGGTCTAAGGTTGGCATTTATCTGTTCTTATTAGACATTAGGGAGGCGCTGGAAACAGCAGGTTGCAAGTTAAGGAAACAGCAAACCTTCGTGGTGGGCTCTGGATAAGACGGTGGCCACATCCAGAGCTTTGCCGGAGTTACAGGGTGATCCGGAGGTGGAAGGGTACAGAAGGGTACCTCTTCAGGAGCACAATAGGGGTGCCTGTGCCAAACCCCAGGAGTCTTTACGACAGAACTCTGGAGAAGGAATCGTCGGTGCCCCGCTAGTCCTTCGGGCTGTTGGAAGCCTGAGCAACCGGGGGCTTGCCTTGCAACGCTACGCCCTAAAAAGGGTGTGAGTAAAGTGGTGGACCAGTGGTTACAGTATTCAAGGGAGGAATCCCCTCATAACTGGTAGCACCGATTCAGGAGGGCAGGGCAGGGCAGGGTAGGTCAATCACCGCTGCCTGCCCTTGGATCGCCCATAAGTTAACCCACCATGCTGCATACTTTTGTATGGAATAAACCTTCAGCAATCTTTTCCCAACAAAGAATTGTGTTCTGTATTTATTTATTCCTTTGTGCATGCTACCTTTGCAAAGGGTGGGGAGTGTTGCCTATATAGGCACTAATACAACTATTGAAAATTACGCATCAAAAGCATTAGGACCGAATGCTTTTAAATATTTAATTTTACCGACAATATCACATTTTTTAAACAAATGGGTAAAAACAAATATTATTCTAAATATGTTTTAGCGTATGGTTGGTTGAATTTACCTTGGTTTTTTTATCGGCGAAACCTGTTTTTTTTCCTTTTCATTATTCTGATTCAATTAGAAACTTTAATAGTTTTGTTGTTTACAGACAATTTTGAAAACAGAAAAAGTGAAAGGAGTTAGCTTTTTAAATGGATATGCATAATGCTTGTGTGTGGCTGTAAAGCATTAACTGGAAAACATTCTAGAAAAGTTGATTTATGGAACAGGAACTCACAAGATCCTTTCTGGACTGTGAAGTCACATTTCCTATTTTATGTGAACCATGTAAAACAGGAAAAGAGACCCCAGTCCAGACATCGACCTGCAGGCAGCTGATCGCGCTGTCACTAAAAAACAAAATTGTTGATTTACACTTGCCTGGCCCTGAGTCTCACAGTGACACTGTCACTTACTTGAGAGGCTTGCCACGCAGTTTAGTTTACGGGCTAGCCGCCCGCCTGTCCCCTCAGACTCTTGGCCACTGCAACACTAGTCTCTCCCATGGCAAAGCGGAAACGCGCACGTTACGCCACCCCCAGCATCCAACTCACTGAGGACAGAGGGGCTCCAAATGCCCTGTGGAATGCGAGCAGCACCGCTATGATTTGCCAAATCCTAGGGCAGCCTCCCAGATATTCCCACAAACTTAACTGAAGCCGGAGCTGGTAGTAGGACATAACGTTGTGCAGCGCCTATGACGTCAGTCAAAATGTAATGCCGTGCTGTGGGGGGAATCGTAACGTGTCTGTTGATACATAGTAGCACTAGAGTACAGCTTCTGGCTCAGCCAATCCCCCAAGCCTAGTGCTATGAGCAACGCGCACACCACGTTGCCAGCCAGTCACTCCAGTCAGTATAGCAGCCCTACCGGCTTGACAGTCGAGGCGCTATCTATGCCTATTATGTGTGACAATGCATTTCAGTGTGGTGATGCGGATAACCACACTGAAATGCGTTAGTTACTGCCTGATGCGTGGTACTTGGTATAGCTGGTACCAATTGAGCAGTGTGGCAGCTGTGTTCACTGACTCATGGTTCAGTTGCTCCAAGGAATATGCTGGTCTTTAACCAAACTCATCCAGGACTGAGGTCCGGCAACGTTTTTAATATTTTCTGAAAGAATGCATTTATTATTCTTCACTTTCATGCAACGCAAGCATGTTTTTCAATAAAACCGTTCAGTCAGCTTTTGGACATTGGAAACGAGCTCGAGCCGCCCACCAATAATGTTATATTGTACGAACGTCTTGCCCTCTCTACATAAAAGACAGCAGATAAATTGCAGCAGGTGGCTGTGATTGAAATGAAGCCCTTTAACGATTGTTTTTATTTGCACATAAGACAGCGTTTGATTTCTTGCACTGTGGAACTATTTTTTAAACGTATTGCTCTTCTTTTTATATATATTCTGGTTTGTTGTTGTAATGGTTTAAATTAACTGTGCAAACAAATAAAACGTACTTACTCTCTGCTATGATGTGGTTAAAAAAAGCGCTATGACACTGCCAGCATTGACCACATCATAGCACTTTTTTTTTTTTTTTACTTTTAACTGTGTCAATGCTTGTTAAAGTAAGTATGCATGGTCATGTTTGTGACTTTTGTCTTCTCCTTTCTTAGCACCAAGATGTTTAGAAGTGTGTTTTTGCACTGTATAAATAACCAAAATAAAATATGATTTGCCTATACATATAGGACAGTCTGTATGGGGCACAGAGCATTTTGTTTTAGATAACTACAATATATAAATTATTTTCCCAAAAATCCAGAATGGTTATTACTGTTCTTCCAAGCACCATCAACAGTTACATGATATAAACACGGGTTGTTTCTTTCAGGTTATTTTGTGTGTGGGAAAATGAAGAAAGGAACACGTTTAGCACCCGATTGTCATAATTATATTCCATCTCCCATGAGCTGGATTTAATTAAACAGATGCTATTATACTGTACTTCATTTTATGGATATAAACCATCAGTCACGATGTTAGATGAACTCGTTACAATTTGATTTTTCTTTTCTCAAGGAGTTTATATTTATATAGATGTCGAAAGTAAGTAATCCTTCTAAACAGCGACCTAACTACAATGCTTGTCACAACATAAGTTGTCCAGTCGGTATTTCGGTCTATTTTGTAATAGTCATGACAGTCCTTTACTCTTGACCCTGGGAAAGCCACATGGCTATAATAAACTGGTAAAGCTCGTGTCTACAATTTTAGGCATAGAAATTACAAAGGATTATTGACTCAGAAGTTAATGAAATTAAAAAATCACAGTACACTCGTATGATTCATGGAAATCAATTTGTAAAGAGTTAAAATGAGATTTGGAACAAAGGAAAATGTGTTTGAATTCAAGTCCAATACATGCTCCTTTCTTCTTTTTGTCTTAAACAATTTTGATTTAGAGGGTTCCAAATCAGTTGCAGCAGTTACGATCATAAGGAGCATTTATTACAATCATCGGCTGTTTGAATGTGGCATATCCCATCAAACCCACCCATTTCTGTGTATTAGTTTTGAGTAGGAACAGGTAAAGGATATACACGCACACGTCTGGAGTCAGTCCAGCTCTAATGCAGCAGAGAACTGTCCACTTGATGGACGGATCGATGCAGAGGAGGTTGTGAGGGTAGCGGGTGTGAATTGACGATGCATTGCTGATGGGGTGAGCATTGAAAAGAATTGGGCATATGGGACTCAGGACGGTGCAATGTAGCGTAGAGGAGGTAGCTGTGCAGCGAAAGTGAACTGCAGTGTTAACGGGTAGGTCAAAGGTCGGGGGTCACTTGATATAGCAGAGTCGAGAGAAGGGGACCAGCTATGTTGATGAAGCTGGGTATGGAGGTGGCAGTATTGAAGGAAAGTGGGTTATGGGCTGAGAGTGGAGAGGGTGCCAGTTGGAGAGCAGGCAGCAAGAAGAGGGAAGATGCAGGTGAGGGAGACAATAAGGTTATAGTTTAAATAGTATCTTTTGTGAGTATACAACACATATACATAGCTTTTAAAGAGGGGAAACACAACTTCTAGTTGAAGAACTGACTTTATTAAGTATAAGCAGGAACCCCCAACAGCCGTCCTCCTGTAGCAGCGCCTGCCTCTCTCTCCTAGATTCCAACAGGCTGGAGTCAAGTAGTTGAAGCTTGAAGTTGCTTGGAGCTAGCTGGTTGCAAGGGAAGTAAAACATAACATAGACAGCATGGAATATAACATAAATATTTGCCATTTCATATATGTACTAGAGAAATATGTTTTTTTTATGTGCGTATGACAATGTAAAGACATTCTTTTATCAAACTTATGCAAGCCATCCTGAATTCAGATCTCTAATGGAAATCTTATTTTTTTCAGGTGAAACTAAATTTTGGAGCAGGTGAAAAAGTGCTGCGCACTGAGAAGAAAAAGCAGTTAAATGATCTGGCTTGGCATATGCTGGAACTCCATCATGAGAAAGAAGAAGTTGCGCTCAATGTAGATTCTCAGCAGAGGATAAGTGCAAAGATGCCTGGAAAACTCCATACATTTAACATTCAGCATGGGCTCTATGTCGGTGGGAAAGGTACCTTGCATGTTCCGTACCTGAAAGGAGTGCTGACTAACTTCAGAGGATGCATCGAAGATGTTGTATTTAATGAGCATGACATTCTGACGTCCTTGAGACCCTACCCTGGATTGAAAAATGTTCATGAAGTGTCTCTGGGGTGTAGCGATGAATTTTTTGCTGATGAACTTGATTCAATAAGTTTTTTCAGTTCAAAGTCCTATATCTCTTTTCCTTTTTGGAACTCAAAAGAAGAACATCTCTTTCAGTTTTTGTTGCAGACAACAGCTGAGCGTGGTCTGCTTCTTTACAGTTCTGGAGACGCCGGGGACTTCATTGCCATGGAAATTGAGAGCGGTCTTATCAAGTCTCACGTTGGGAAAAATGGAACAAAAACTCAGCTTTCTTCCCTCCGGTCTGTCAGTGACAGTAAGTGGCACTCGGTCAAGCTCAAATTTACACTAAGACAACTTGAGCTTACAGTGGATGAGGAAACAAGGAAAAGCACGCTTACATCACATAGCAAGCCAGTACTTCTCAAAGGACCATTGTTTGTAGGTGGAGTGGATGACCGCACGCGCACAGAAGTGATTAAGTTGGGCCTGGGCAAGTTGTCCAGGGGCGGCTCCTTTAAGGGCTGTTTAAAGGATCTGAGAGCTAATTCAGAAAAGAAAGGGTTGAGAAATGTCTTAGTCACAAAAGATATTTCCCCCGGCTGCAGAACAGAAACGGGATCAAGTACCGCAATAGTAATGACCACGGAAATGCCCCTTGCAAAAACATTAGCTCCTACATCTAACACCCCAAGTCCAACAACAAAAGAAAAGGCCAAAAGTAATTTCTTAGTTATGGATAATCTGGTGGTTCTAGAAGGTGGGCGGGGAACACTAGAATCTAAGCACATTAAAGTAAATCTGGAATTTAAACAGTTGGGTATTCGTCAGTCTCAGGTAATCTTTAAAGTAATAGAGCAGCCAAGTCAGGGGCAGTTAAAGCTTGATATTGGACCAGAGCAGGAGAAGAACACGTTCACCATGTTAGACCTGTGGCGTGGGAAAGTTTTGTATGTGCACAATGGTTCGGAAGCCCCCTACGATGAATTCACATTTACTATTGTTACGAGCAGTAAGAAACCAATGCCTGCGTATTTACAAGGGAGTGAGCCATTTGTTTTCAATATCACAATTTCTCCAACGAATGATCCCCCCGAGCTCATCCTCCCAGATGGAAACCTTTTTGTTCTAGTGGAAAACTCTAAGAAGTGCCTCACCTCTGAACTGATAAAAGTTGTTGATGTGGATACAGACCCATCTAGTCTGAGTTTTTCAGTGCTTGGTAATCTTAATGCCGATGCTGGATATTTAGAAAATTCCAGGGAGCCCGGTAATCCAATTAAAACCTTCTCCAATTCAGATTTGGAAGAAGGAAATATTTTTTATGTCCATAATGGAGTCAGGAACTCCAGGCTTGTGCTGAGAGCCAGCGACAGCGAGCTGGTCAGTAACACAGTGGTGCTGCGTATTATGGCTGTGACCCTAGATTATGAAGTGGTTAATAACCCCGGCCTGGAGGTGCTCCAGGGGGATTCTGTTTTGATCACCCTAACTAATTTAGCTGTGCAAACTAATGCAGTCAAACAGGAGGTGGAGGTTCGATACGATATCACAGAACCACCGAAGTATGGTCAGATACAAAGACAGCATTCAGGTAGTGAGTGGAAGCAAGTACAAACATTCTCACAACGGTCCCTGGAACGCAAGCGTGTTCGATACATCAGTACATTCAAAGAATTGCAGGTGCAGAATGTAACAGATGAGTTTAAATTCAAGGTCAGCATAGGCAGCAAGAGCAGTGAAGAGCTTTTGTTTCCAATATCTGTCAAATGGGTAAAGTACCAACTTGTAAACTATGTGCCTCTGGATATGGAAACATTAAAAAGGAAGCCCCTGACCAGTGAGAATCTTTTTACTGTGGCAGAGGGTATACATGTATCTGAAACCGAGCTCTTTTATAGGTTGTTATCTGTCCCCCAGAAAGCCAACCTCTATCTTGGCGATATGGTTCTTAAGAAAAATTCTACTTTCAGCCAAAAAAATCTGACTGATCACAAAATTGAATATGAGCTAATGGAGAAACTCCTTGAGGACTCTGAAGACTCTTTCCAATTTTCAATTTTCACAAAATACGCCGAATCAAAGTCCCATAGTTTCAAAGTAATGCTGAAGGCGGATCTAAACACTATCATTATCACCAACAATGGCTTGTTTACGATGGAAGGAGAAGGAAAACTAATAACACAAAATGAACTCTTTGTTGAGACTCTAAATAATAAAAACTTTTATTACAAAGTTAAAAAGAGCCCCCAGCATGGCAAGCTAAAGCTTATCAATTTCTCGGATTCAGTGACCAGTAATGATAACATAACTGCTTTCACCAACCAAGATCTCATTAGCCAGCATGTTATGTATGTCCATGATGACTCTGAGACCCTGTATGATGAGTTCCATGCTGTAGCCTCCACTGAGGCCAAAGAAACTATAGGAAGCAACTTAGACCATGAAGTTATATCTGCAGAATTCATGTTTAATATTTCCATTGAACTCAAGAATGATGAAAAACCAGTACGCATGGTCGATAAAGTATTTCATGTTGTGAAAAATGGAAAGAGATTGTTGACAACGGAGGACCTTTGCTACCACGATTCAGACTCTGACTTTGATGATGGACAGCTGTTGTACACTAGGCGTGGCATCTCCAATGGGGATCTGGTTCTAGTAAATAATACTGCACATAAACTTTACCAATTCAGTCAGAGTGATCTAGAACAGAAGAAGGTCTTGTTTGTACACCAAGGTGCCGACTATGGGCGCTTCGTTCTGTTTGTGACGGATGGCAAACATTACACCTCCGGTCTTCTTGAAGTCAGCGCTTCTGATCCTTATGTCAGAGTTGTAAACAACACAGGTCTGCTAGTACAGAAAGGGAAGGAAAGAATTCTCTCGACAGCCAACTTTAGTGTCATCACAAATCAAGATATTACAAGTGATAGTGAGATTGTGTATGACATACATATGCCTCCGAAATATGGAATACTGTTTTTTAAAAATGAACCAGTGGATTCATTTACTCATCAAGATTTAAAAGCTGGATATGTTGCCTACAGGCATGATGACAGCAACCACCTTGTTGACAAGATTAACATTTCAGTCAAGCTTAAAGATGTACAGATCGAAGCTAGAGTTAACGTGCGCATGTACCTGGAAAGCCATCAGCGCCCACCAAGAGTTTTACATAATAGCAGCCTTCTAGTGGAAGAAGGGAAGCCATTAAAAATTGACAAGGGACATCTTCAGGTAAGACCTCATCTACAATGTTTAAGTGGGATGTTTAAGTCTTCAAGCACTAACCATTTGTTTGACTCCTGGCTTTACAGAATAGACATTAACTTTTCCCATTTAAATTAGCATCTCATCAGTGCCCACACTAATATTCTGTATAGATAAAGCTTTTTGATATAAAATCCTTGGCACGCCTTACATATGTTGAATGATATTTGTAATAGCTGACGTTTGCCATTATAATTGCCTCAAATCGCTGCCACATGGTCAGATTTTTATTGTGAAACTTCATTGGATGTGTGTGTTTGTGTGTGTGTGTGTGTGTGAATTCAGAGACCTGTTCATTTTCATGAATCTTAGGTGTTATGTGCTATATGTATTTTGTATACCTTTTGGGTGACCTCGTATTTAAACAAGCTCTAATATATAACATACTTCTGCTGCAGTTCTATCTTCTGGCTTAACTTACTTTTATTTTTTTGTGTTGTGAAATGTGCTTAATGCTAGTAACTTTGTGACTTTCCATCAGTGTTCAGTGTTCCCTATGAAATGTATGTGTCTAAAGTGGTTGTATAATGGAACCACTTATGCCAATATCACACATGCCTTTGCAACGCGTCCTTTACAACACACGTGTCTTTACCAGGAAACGTTTTTACCACACATTCCTTTACAACGTAAATGTAAGTATTTTGCAGGTAAGTAAAATATATATATATGTATTAGTATGTAACCTACTGGCAATTGCCAGTAGGTAGTTATAGGTAAGACCTTGTTTCCATAGGTAGAGTGTTTTTTCTTTAGGCAATAACTTTGGCTATGTTTGACAAATCCTTACGAACGTTTCTGAATTTGTACTACTCTCACTTCAGCTTCTGTCTTGAAAATTTCAGGGTGATCCATCTGGTGGAGGGGAATGGGGGGGAATGGAGGTGGGGGGGCCAAAATGCATTTTCCGAATGCAAATTCCCTTAGGGATTTTAGATCCCGACTACAACCCAAACTTCTGAACGGAATTCACCAAATTTGGCAGAAAGGTCACTGTTTCAGAAAGCAACCTTTTTTGTGAATTGGTGAAAATCCGCTCAGTAGTTTTTGAGATATTGAAATAAATCCAAATTTGGATATATAGGGATGCAGATCCTCAGAGGATCCGAGAGTCCCCGTGCTGAAATCTGATTAGTTGCCAACACTTCAACCAGGAAGTGCTTGCTGGCAACCATCATGGGACTCTGCTTCAGCCGAGTCTCACAAAAAAAAGTTTAAGAAAAAGAAAACGGGGCAGAGTAGGAACCCCCTAACTGTGGTGCTGGGGCCTCCCTTTGACCCCGACTGGGCCATATAGTACTTAAAAAGCAAATTTTGAATAAAATGGAAAAAAAAAACACATGCGGTCTCCTGCTCTTGTTTACATATGGTCACCAGCTGGGTCAGTTCCCGTGGGCAAAGGGGCATTTAAAATAAAATGTGTAGGGGGGCACACAGGACCACCACATCCCCAGGGCTAATGTTTATACTAAGCAAGGGACCGCGCAGGGAAAGAGATGAAAGTTTTCTTTGGCACGCAGGGAGCTTAATTTCCAGCAGCTCTCTTGCTCCAACAGGAGGCAAGGAGCTGGCTGGGACCGTGGGGGCCTTGAGGCTCGCCTGCAGTCCTAGGGTGAGGAGAAAGAGACAAACAATTGTGAAAAAGAGACAAAAAAAGTTCAGAAACCAGCAGAAAGAGGCAGAATAAAGGTCCGCAACAAGCAGAGGGAGGCAGAATAAAGGTCAGAAATGAGCAGAAAGAGTGAAAATAAATGTCACCAACGAACAGAAAGAGGCAAAATAAAGGTGAGAAAAAAATAGAAAGAGGCAGAATAGAGGTCAGAAATTAACAGAAAGAGGCAAAATAGAGGTCAGAAATGAGCAGCGAGAAGCAGAACAAATGTCAGAAATGAGCAGAAAGAGGTAAAGGTCTGAAAGAGGCAGAATAATGGTCTGAAACGACAAGAAAGAGTCAGACAAAAAGGTCAGCAACAAGTAGAAAGAGGCAAGATAAAGGGGTGAAACGAGCAAAAAGAGGCAGACTAGAAATCCGAAATGAGCAAAAAGGGGGAAAATAAAGGTAAAAAATTACCAGAAAGAAGCAAAGTAGAGGTCAAACAAGCAGCAAAAGGGAAAATAAAGATCACAAAGGGGCAAAATTAAAAACCAGCAATGAGCAGAAAGAGGCAAAATGGAGCCTGAAACGAGCACAAGGAGGCAAAAGAAAGGTCAGAAACGAGCAGACCGAGGCAAAATAGAGGTCAAAAAGAGGCAAAGTAGAGATCAGAAACGAGCCGAAAGAAGTGAAATAAAGGTCGGAAATGAGCAGAAAGAGACAAAATAAAGGTCAGAAACGACCAGAAGTAAGCAAAGTAGACGTCCGTAATGAGCAGAAAGAGGAAAAATAAAGGAAAGAGGTAGAATAAATTTCAGAAACAAGCAGGACAAAGGTTAGTAACTAGCAGAAAGAGGCACAATAAAGAGCAGAAATGAGCAGAAAGAGTGAAAATAAATGTCAGCAATAGGCAGAAAGAGGCAAAATAAAGGTGCGAAACAAATAGAAAGAGTCAGAATAGAGGTCAGAAACCAGCAGAAAGAGGAAAAATAGAGGTCAGAAAGAGGCAGAATAATGTCCTGAAATGAGCAGAAAGAGGCATAGTAAAGGTCAGCAACAAGCAGAAAGAGGCAAGATAAAGGTGAGAAATGAGCAGAAAGAGGCAGACTAGACAGAGGTCCGAAACGAGCAGAAAGGGGGAAAATAAAGGTAAAAAATAAGCAGAAAGGCAAAATAGAGGTCAGAAACTTGTATCAGGAGGGAAAATAAAGATCAGATAGAGGCAAAAAAAAACAACAGCAATGAGCAGAAAGAGGCAAAATAGAGATCTGAAACTAGAAGAAAGGGGGAAAAAAGATCAGAAAAGAGCTGAAAGAAGCAAAATAAAGGTCAGAAACGAGCACAGAGGCAAAAAAGGGGAAAATAAAGGCCCGCAATGAGCCGGAAGAGGCAAAATAAAGGTCAGAAGTGAGCAGGAAACAAGCAGAACCCACTCAGGTCCTCATGCAGTAACTCTCAGAACAACTCAGACACTCTCACTGTCACTCACAGACTCATTCAAACACTCATTCACCCAATCTCAGACCTACTCCAACCCACTATCAGAGCTACCCAGAGACTCATGCACCGACTCACAGAACCACTCCGAGATTCTCACACCCACTCACAGACCCACTTGGAACTCATGCACCCACTCAGACACTCATCCACCAACTCACCGACTCTCAAAGTGTGAAAGGCAGCGAGACTTCTAAGACCCCCAATGCTGCTTGGTGCAGGGTTCACCTATAATTCACCTTGGGTCCATTACCAAAATAATGAGGCAAGCACTAGAAACTGGAAGACAAGAAAAGAAAAGGTTTATTTCTCATGAGGAGACCACGTCAACTGCAGACACGGGGATGTCTGAGGGAGGTGTCCTGCCCGCAACTCCTTTGGCTCTTCCTTTTATACAGGTTTGACACAATGCATTTGTTTCATCAACATGGCTACACAAGCTTGGAGTTCCCGCACCGGGCAGGTTGTCACACAAGCCCAACATTGTTTCATCAACATGGTTACACAGGCTTGGAGTCCCCGCCCCGGGCAGGTTGTTACACACGCCCAACATTGTTTCATCTTCATGGTTACACAGGCTTGGAGTCCCCGCCCCGGGCAGGTTGTCACACAAGCCCAACAGTAATTCTCCTGCCACCCAGGTCAAACAGACAATCTTATCTTGCAGCTGGACCTCGCTTCAGGGTCTAAAACATGTAGACCGGCCAGATCTAAGAGTCCGTTCTGTTGTTAAAAACAGGTTCCATTGTTGGTGAAAACAAGTCTTGCTGTTGGCAGTGCAATAAACCATGTTTGTGTGACCAGGTGCAGGGAGGGATAGAATGGCAAAGGGCTTGCCTGTAAACCGAGATGAGCGGAAGAACGAGTTTTATTCCAGCAAGTGGTGCTGAGGTTTGTTGTGGCAATAGAGTTCATAGCCCCCAGCACACATACCAGGTCAGTCAGAGGGTCGGAGGGATGCTAGTAAGGGCAGGGTAAAACAAAGGTGACCAACAGAATACAAAATGGCTGCGGTCGGTCAGAATGACTGCAGCTTATGTGCACGTAGGAACTGCCACCAGACAAGATGGCGCAGGTAATGTTCATGATTGTCGTTTTGCTTTTAACAGTTGCCCCTTTGAACATAACTAGTCAGCTTGTCAGTCTATTTCAATCTTCATAATTTCCTCTATCTCTCATACATTACTCTCATTTTTGTTAGCTGAGTGTCCATAGTCTTAGGGCGCAAGGTACTTATGCAAAGAGAACACAAAGGTGGTATACAGCATAGA
The DNA here is from genome assembly GCF_964263255.1 of Lissotriton vulgaris. Classification (NCBI taxonomy): domain Eukaryota; kingdom Metazoa; phylum Chordata; class Amphibia; order Caudata; family Salamandridae; genus Lissotriton; species Lissotriton vulgaris. The sequence goes on along the minus strand of NC_141689.1, from coordinate 417,244,274 downwards.
CCCAAACAACAACCACATATTTCCAATACTGCGACCAAGAGAATCATTGATATTTTCCAACCCCAGTCCTTCAAGATGCCCCAAAGCCAATTTCCAATTGTCCAAGTCTCTGATCCTTGATGAATTTCTGAAGACAGTCTATGGAGATGTTCAATTGCTTCATAGAAGAAAGTGAATTATCCGGAATGTTCACACAGCAGCTTGCACAGATGATGCGGCATGCTCCTCCATGGTCCGCTAGTACTGCGTCCAGGACCATTCGATTTTGTAGGGTAACCAGATGGACCGCTTGGAGTTCAGCAGTGTTGTTGGTGAGGATGCCAGCAGTGACGTTCAGGGTGGTCTCTACTGCCTGGGACAGATGTCTGATGGCTCGGCTGTTTGCCCTCGGGCCCCATAGCGGGACGAGCCCTTTTGCTGCATCAAGGAACTGTGATGCGGCAGAGTCTGCTTGATCAGTGTCTTTTGAACGCTTTTCTCGATGATGCTCTGCATGGGCTGTGTAGGTTGGTGGCAAAACAAAGGCAATGTTGCACGTGCCCCCCAGTTTCTTGGGAGCCAGGTGTAGGCTTTGGTTCCCCAAACAAAGTACATATTGGGTGATGCAACAAGTGCTGGAGGGTTGGCAGTGTTCAAAGTCCTTAAAATGCTACAGGAGCTGTGACCCACATTTTTAGTCCCATGGCCTTCGATGCATACAAGGCCAGAGACGTTCATTACAGATAGGGCCACAGTCAGTGTTGCAGCAGTTCTTTTCTTCAGGTAGGAAAATGTGCCTCTGTTGGGATTATTGAACACTTGCATTTCCACTTGTTCTTTGGAGGGGACAGTCATCGGGAATGTCTCATTGAAGGTGTGAGGGCAGAAGGGGGCGGCTGTTCTTCCTGTTTTGTTTCGCCAGAACTCATTGTAGAACTGGGCGATTGTTTCGTCGGAAGTGCATTGTCTTTGTAACTTTCTTGTAGGAGTATCATCCAGGCAAGGCAAGATCCGTGAACAGAAAAGGGCGAAGGGATGAAAGGGATGGAATGTTCAGTGGCATGTGGTAACAGCCCACAGACCCAACAGTTGGTAGCATTGGCGGCAAGATTGTGCTGGTGCAACATCTGCTCGAAAGAATTATTCCAGAATTCTTTGCGTCGTTCTCGGAGATGTGGCGGTAGTGATACCAGGTAGTGTTCTTTCTTGGTGATTGGTTGCATGGTTGGTGACAATGTTCTGTATGCAGGTGCATTCTCTTCAATGATCCAGAGTGTGACCATTAGCAGGAGACAGGTGAGAAATGCGGCTACAAGTGCAATTGTCTTTGTACTGCGCAGTTCAACAGTCTTGGCGTTTTTGCGGTGGCTTTGCAGGTGTTCAGTTTCTACCATCATCTTCGTGGAGCTCAGCAACTGTCAGGACCACAGACTTTTGTTTGGCTCTTTCCTGTTAGTGTTGTTTGACTGTGCTACCGATCTGAGACCTTGACTCAGTTAGTGGCCTGGTCCTTGGAGCTCCCTCCTTTTGTCGATCTTAGGATGTACCCTTTCTTGGATGGCACCGTGGGGTCGGGAAAGTCCGACAGGTCGAGGGTGTCTTCTTGTGGCTAGCAACTCAAAGCTGGTCTGTTCTTTGCGAGTACTTCCTCTTGCACCCCCGCTCCTTCACAGGTTGCCAGGGTTGGAGGGACTTTCTTGCAGTGATGGGCGTGCAGCCAGTTTCGTTTTCCTTCCTCTCGGATGGCAGTTCGAGTGGTGATCAGGACTTGCCAGGGGCCGGTCCACCTGGGCTCCAGATTCTTCATTCTTTGGAAGTTGCGGATCAGGACAAAATCCCCAGGTTTGATTTCATGGCCCGGGCCCCTGGATGAGTCAGGCAAGGCTTGCTGCACCTGTTGGTGGATAATTGTTAGCTCGTTTGTCAATTCATGCAAATAATCCGCCATTAATATGTTCGGGACATCGTTAATGGAGGTGGGTCTTGGTGCCGCCCAAATGCTCATAGGCCTCCCGAAGACAACCTCATACGGGGTCAGTCTGTGTTTGGTTGGGGTGGAGCTCATTTATAGCAATGCCAACGGAAGGGTGTCAGGCCATTTCAACACGGTCGTGGCAACTATTTTGGCTAGCTTTAGTTTCAATGTTGCATTGTGTCTCTCTACCAGGCCCGCTGATTGGGGGTGGAAGAGGGCATGGAACTTTTGTTTTACCCCCAACCCTTTCAGTATGTTCTGTATCACTTCGGCTATGAAGTGTGAGCCGTTGTCGCTCCATGAAATTCTGCAAAGGCCGTATCGGGGGAAGAATTCTTACAACAATACTTTTGCAGTGGCTATGGCAGTATTGTCGTGGGTGGGATATGCCTCCACCCATTCGCTAAAAGCGCACACAACCACCAGGACATACTTTAGACCATGGCATCTCTCTAGTTGGATGTAATCCATTTGAAGGACTTCAAAGGGGTGGTCAGGAACCCCAAACCCTCCCCGTGGTACTACTGTCCCCTTCCCTGGGTTGTGTTGTAGGCAGACTATACATTGTTGTACTAGGCGTTTGGCAGATTCTGCTATCTTGACATTATGCCATACTCTGGTGATTAGTTCAGTCATGGGGTGGAGCCTATGTGTGCTGGTAAATGTGCCATGGTCAATATGGGGATGAGGTAGGCATTGGATAACAGCCATTTATTTCCGTCTTTAGTTCTCCAGCAATCTTCCTCGTCTTAGTCCCACCTTTTCCCAATCGGTCAATTCGTCTTGTGTGCCTGTAGTCTGTATGTCCCTTACAGTGTCCTAGCGTCAGTCCATTGTTCAGCTTGTGACCTGGTCACATACTTTCTTGTTGTAGTTCTGTCTCCTGCCGTGGCTCGGGCAGTAACGTCTGGTAGTGCATTTCCCTGTCCAATGAGATCAATCACTTTCCTATGTGGTTGGCATTTTATCACTGCTAACTTTTTGGGGAGGAGGACTGCTTCCGTCAAGGTGGAGACTAAATCTCCATGCAGGATGGGTGTACCATGTGAAGTCTGGAACGCTCTTTCTTTCCATAAGATCCCAAAATGGTGAACCATCCCGAAGGCATACTGGCTGTCAGTGTATATGTTAACTGTTGTGTCAGTCGCTAAGATGCATGCTCGTGTGAGGGCAATGAGGTCTGCAGCCTGGGCTGAAGGTTGGGGAATACGGGCTGTTTCTAGAACTGTTCGGGCTGTGGTGACAGCGTATGCAGCTGAGGTGGTGCCGTCGGGGAGTTTGATGCACGAACCATCCACCCATAGTTCTCCATCTGGTTCTAGAAAGGCGATGTCTCTGCGATCTATTCTACTCTTTGTTTGTTCATCGGTTAGGTTCAGACAGTCGTGTAGTGGAGTCACGTTAGGATAATTTTCGGGTAGGGGTAACAGTGTGGCTGGATTGAGGGTAGTGCATCCCTTTAGGGTAATGTGCGGTGCTAGCAGGGTCAACTCATATCCTGTCAGTCGGGCGCTAGTCAAGTGTTGGGTTTTGGTCTGGTTCAGTGTGTCGACTGCATGGGGTACTAAAACAGTGACTGGATTGGAGAGCACTATTCCTTCGTTCTGGCGTATCGAAACTCCTGCAGCTGCCACAGCGCGCAGGCACGCTGGCAGCACTCTGGCTACTGGATCGAGGGTGGCAGAAAAATATGCATAGGGGCGTTGTTTGTGACCAATTGATTGTGTTAGGACAGACAATGCACATCCCTCCCTTTCATGCGTGTAGAGGAAGAATGGTTTGGAGTCATCTGGGGTTCCTAGGACTGACGCTGAACAAAGGGCATTGCGTAGTTCTTTAAAGGCTGTCTGGCATTCGGGGGTTCAGGGGAGAGGTGAGGGGATGTCCTCAGCTAGGAGGGAGAGAAGGGGTTTGACAATGAGGCTAAAGTTCGGTAACCACTGTCGGCAAAATGAGGTGAGACCTATCAATGAGCAGACTTGCTTCTGATCTTTGGGGACAGGGGTGTCTAGAATTGTCTGGATCCTGCCAGGCGTGAGTTTTCTCCCTTCTTTTGATAAAAGGTGACCCAAATAGGTCACTTGTGATCTACAGAACTGCAATTTCTTTCGGGAGACCTTGTGACCATTCTCAGCAAGGAAATGGAGTAGTTTGATGATGGCTGTGACGGCTAATGGTATGGTGTCTGCTTCTAGAAGGATGTTGTCTACATATTGTATTAGTGCCACTCCATCTGGCAATTTTATGGCGTCCAACTGACTTTTAAGCGCCTGGCTATAGATGCTAGGGCTCTCAGTGTACCCCTGAGGTGCTCTACAAAATCTATACGAACGGGAATTTAGGGTAAATCCTAAAAGATAGCGGCTGTCCTCGTGTATAGGTATGGAAAAGAAGGCGTTCTTGTGGTCGATCACACTGAAGGTGGTGGCAGTGGAGGGGATTAAAGTCAAAATTGTCGTGATGTAGGAAAATACTGGGTATTTTCCGTCTCCCTGTCTCTTTACAGTTGGTAGTATGGGACTGTTACAAATGTTGCTCACTACTTCTTCTACCACCCCTGCCTCTACCAAAGAGTGTATGATCTCTGTCAGTGCTTTCTCACCCTCTGGCGATATTTTGTACTGCTGTACCTTCGGTAGGGTTGCGTCCTGTCGTATTGTTACGTGTACTGGGTCAATCATCATTCGTCCTACGTCTGAATCAGCCCTAGCCCATAAGTGTGATGGCAAAGTGTCCAGTAGGGATGCGTCAGTCTTGGAGATGAAAAACATGTGCTGAAAGGGGTTCTCTCTATGGCGTTGGGGGTTGTCATACAGGATGACAAGCACTCCGTCTGGTGAGCATCTGATAGTCGCATGGAAGTGTTTCAAAAGGTTGAGACCCATAATGGCGTCTGGGGTGTTAGATGAGACGCCATTGCTGTCAAGATTAAAAGGGATTGGTCGGGACAAAGGGTTGGTGGCGGGCGTATGGTCAACTCCTATTGAGGTCACATGTGAGCCTGACAAGGGTGCCCTTGGAATCAGTTGTTTGGATAGTGCACTACGTGTTGCTCCTGTGTCTACCAAAAATGGCGACTTTGTGCCCAGGACCTCAGCGGTAACATAAGGGCCTTGCTGATCAACATAGAGCTCGACTGGATCCCTCCCTTGCCCCTGGCTGTCCTATGCAAAGTCATACGTGTTTTTTCGTAATCTGTCTGTTGGTACTGATTCTGTCTGGGATGGTCAAATGCGTTCACTCTTCCTGGCCTTTCCTCGCTTGCTTCACTCGCATACCCTCTCCCACGTCCTCTTCCTCTCTGTCCACTTGCTATTTCCCTCACCCCTCTGCCCCAACCAGCTCCTAACAAAGCCGGGCATTGGGATTTCCAGTGTCCATATTCTTTGCAAAATGCACATTGATCCTGTCCTAGGTCTTGGCGTCCTACATATGATGTAGATGGATTGTTCCTAGGTGGCTTTACTCTAGGGGAATTCTGCTGGTTTCCTCCCCTATATTGCTCCCTTCCTGTATTCGCCCGCTGGAGTTGTGCTATCATTACCCTTTCCTTCAAGATCTTCTTTTTTCTTTCTGTAGCCTTGTCATTTTCGTTTCTCTGATGCTTGTAGTACTGGGCCATTTGGAGAATGGCCGCCGGTTTAGATGCTGCCAAACTACTTTCGCTGGCTTGTAGTTTCTGGGATACATCTGGCAGTAGTCCTTTGACGTAGTTCTGCACAAATAAGTGGTGTCCGGTTGCGGTGGACATATCTTGTCTACTGTAATCGGAGAACACAGTTTCAAATCTGGAGAAATACTCTGAGTCATCCTCTTGTGGTTTCTGGTGGCACGCGGTTACTATGGACCAGTCTGTCTTTTTCTCTGGGATCAGCGTCTGCACTATTTTGTCAGGGAGGTCCAATATTGCTTTAACCGGTTTCTGACCAGGGTTCCGCTGTTTATCTAGTATGTTGAGTTGTTCCCAGGTATGATCCAGCAGTTCGGTATGATCTACTTTCCTAATCTGTTTCCACACATCTGCTGGCAAACATAACCCGAAGAACAAGTCTATGTCGGCAAGTGTCATTATTGTCAATCCCAGAGCGGTACCTAGCTCGGTGTAAAAGGCGGTGGGGTTCTTTCGTAAATCCGGTAAAGATTTACGGAATGTCAAAATGTCCTGTCTGTCCCATGGCTGATACACCCAATTGTAGACCACCCTTCCTCTAGCGTCTTGATGGTTCATATCGTCATGAGTCCCTTGTTCTCTAGGAGGTACCCAATAAGGGGCATCTTCTTTTATTGGCATCATGCTATCTGGTTTTTCCATCGAGGGTCCTGCTATCTTAGTTGTCCTGTCCCTATCTATCTGTCCTTGTTCTACAAGGTGACGCAATACTTCTAGTGTGGATGAAAATAGTTCTGCAACATCGTTGTCGCCTTCATTTCCGGTGTCTACCTTCCTATAGAGAGCCACTAGTCGCTCGGGCACTATATCTTGGTACTTTTCTTCATATGCAGTAAGAGTGTGGTAACAGAGACGTACAGTAAAGTATCGTCTGTGGTTTTCAACATAGGAGTCGCATATGTCAGTTACATATTCTTCTTTTTCTTTCCTATCTATGAGGGTTTTAACTATTTTATCAATGCCTGCTCGCTCATTTTTACTTAATCGCGGGACCCTGGGCGCTCCTATTTCTTTTGTTCCTACCTCTACTACTGCATCCTTTGATGAGGCATTTGGTGTGGGTGACTCGGTCGGAGCAGAGGCGGTGGAGACTGAGGCGCTCGTGCCATCTCCGGCTATACCTTGGGGGTCCTGGCGTTGTACTACGGGATGAGTAGGGGCATAAGGGGGTGGCATGTATATCATTGGGGGTCCTAATAATAAATCATCATCTATCCTTTTTTTTGCCGGTAACGCGGGGTAAAGAGTTGAGGGCGTTCTAATAGGGCATTGACCTGATATTTTTGATTCCTGTTCCTTTTTATCGATTTCCTTTTCTTTTAGATCTTCTAACTTTTCACAGGCTTGGTAAGTTGATTTTCGCGTTTCTTTATCTTGTCTAGCTTCCTCTCTTTTCTTTCTTTGAGCTGCCTCTTTTCGCCACAAACCTAAACTGTCAAACATGGCTGGTCTAGTTTTCTTTTTGTGGAGAGCTAATTCTAACGTTTCTATTTTAGCGGGATCGAAAGATCCCGTCAGTGGCCACTGATTTGCCCGGTCCTTCCTAGTGTATTTACGCCATAGTTTGCTATAAGCTACGGTGGCTAATCCATACTTTACGTACATGTCCTTGTTAGGGGTGCCTTCCGGCGGTGCTGGATGACTGACCTCTTACAAACGGTCCGGTCCAAAACAATCAAACAATCTAGAGAAAACAGGCATGACGTATTTAGCGGTCAAAATGAATACCTCAATCAGTCAATTTAGACAAAAAGTCTGCACTACCTGTCCTTTGCTGTCTGCAAAGAGAGAATATTCTTATCCTACATTGTTTGCAAGCAGGGAATGTCTCAAGTAACTCAAAAAGGAATACTAGTATTTCAATTAATCCATCAATCAATTTAAGTCGTTTTTTCACGACCTTACCCGGACCGTATGGACATTTCTTCGTCTTCCCCTTCCAGCGCCTGATTGTCCTCTTACTTCAATGATCAATGAGGCGTTCCTATAAGGTCTCAGCCAGTACTGCAGGTCACTCGAGAGAGGTCTGTTCGGAACCGGTGAAGTTCAGTCGATCGCCAGCCAGACGAGGGTCTTTTTCAGGCAGGTGCACTCCAATCATTTAGCCGTTCACTCCGTCGTTAGGACCTCTCTACCGGACCCACGTCTCGCTGATGGGCCCCACATGGGGCGCCAATTTGTGAAAGGCAGCGAGTCTTCGAAGACCCCCATGGCTGCCCGGTGCAGGGTTCACCTATAATTCACCTTGGGTCCGTTACCAAAATAATAAGGCAAGCGCTGAAAACTAGAAGACAAGAACAGGTTTATTTCTCACGAGGAGACCACGTCAACTGCGGACACCAGGGATGTCTGAGGGAGGTGTTCTGCCGGCAACTCCTTTGTCTCTTCCTTTTATACAGGTTTGACACAATGCATTTGTTTCATCAACATGGTTACACAAGCTTGGAGTCCCCGCCCAGGGCAGGTTGTCACACAAGCCCAACATTGTTTCATCAACATGGTTACACAGGCTTGGAGTCCCTGCCCCGGGCAGGTTGTCACACAAGCCCAACCTTGTTTCATCTACATGGTTACACAGGCTTGGAGTCCCCGCCCGGGCAGGTTGTCACACAAGCCCAACAGTAATTCTCCTGCCACCCAGGTCAAACAGACAATCTTATCTTGCAGCTGGACATTGCTTCAGGGTCTAAAACATGTGAGACTGGCCAGATCTAAAAGTCCGTTCTGTTGATAAAAACAGGTTCCATTGTTGGTGAAAACAAGTCTTGCTGTTGGCAGTGCAATAAACCATGTTTGTGTGACCACGTGCACGGAGGGATAGAATGGCCAAGGGCTTGCCTGTAAACCGAGATGAGAGGAAGAACGAGTTTTATGGCAGCAAATGGTGCTGAGGTTTGTTGTAGCAATAGAGTTCATAGCCCCCAGCACACATACCAGGTCGGCCAGAGGGTCGGAGGGATGCTAGTAAGGGCAGGGTAAAACAAAGGTGACCAACAGAATACAAAATGGCTGCGGTCGGTCAGAATGACTGCAGCTTATGTGCACGTAGGAACTTCCAACAGACAAGATGGCGCAGGTAATGTTCATGATTGTCGTTTTGCTTTTAACAAAAGGTCACAAGTTACAGTTAGGAAATCACATTTTAAAAGACTAAGAAATTCCCTGGAAAAAAACAAAGGTTAAATGGACATTATATTTAGGCTCTGATTTCATTTGTACAAAACCATAAAACCTCAGCAATTATAGTTACCTGCCCTAAGTATAATTTACTCCCCGCAATGCACGGCTGAGGATTTCACATCTTGCATCACTCATGGTATGGTCATTGACATCAGTGATGACATCACTAATGAAATCATCCACAGAACCACTCACCCATAGAAATACTCAAACACCCACCCACCCACTCACTTGTGCAGGCTCTCACACAACAAGTCACTCACCCATACTAATACTCACACACCCACCCATTTTCTACACCTACTTACTTACTCTTACAGATACTAACACGTATTCAGTCACCTAAACACTAACTGAGACAAACACATGGTCTCCCATAGAACCTCTCACACTTACTTACCCATACAGGCCTTCACACAACTCACACACCCACCCACTCACCCACCCACCCACTCACTCATCCTTTACCCACTTATACACCCATTCACACACCCATACAGCAACTCATGTACCCTCAGTCAACCATACAGCCACTCAAGCACCTGCCTACGCTCCCATAGTCACACATGCAGTCTCTCATTCACCATTTATAGCCACTCACACACCTCTTGCTCACCCATGAATGAATGAATGAATAAGCACTTGTTAAGTGTGTGGTTACCCGAGGGCATCCCAGCGCTAATACATCCACACATGCTTCATCTCATTCACTATTTACAACCACTTACCCACTAACTCACCCATACAGACACTTGCACAGCCACTCACCTACTCATACAGCCACTGGCAGCCATTCACTCACCCATACAAAACTCACACAGTCACTTACTCATCTATACAGTCCCGCACATACCCACTCGCTCAGCCATACAAACACTCGCACAGTCACTTACTCAGCCGTACAGCTACTCTCACAACCACTCACACACCGAGATACACAGTTACCCAGACCCTCACATAATCTATGTTTTAATACTCGTTAATAGTACACAAAGTAAACTAACTTTTGTGACACCTTAGTATATCCGTTTAACACTCAAAAACCTTTAGAAAGCACTTGCAATCACTGGATGATGTCATCAGTGATGTCCCTGACCATGTCATAATGGATGTAGTATTTGAGGTCATAAGCATTGCATTGCTTGGGTGTAAGTTGTAGTTGGCTCCGGTTACTGCAACTGATTAATTTCTGTGGGTTTGCACGAGTGGAATCTGAGCCTAACTACAACGTCCGTGTAACCTTTGGCTATCGCCAGTAGGAGATATTTATCTGTACCTATATCTGTATATATATATATATATATATATATATATATATATATATATATATATATATATATATATTAGATATAGATATAGATATAGATAGAGGTTTTTGTTTTGCCAGTAACATTGGTGCCGCTTAACAAATCTTCATAACATTTTCACAATATTTCCCTTTTTTGGTACAGCTGCTGTGTTGAAAGTTTTGGGGTGATTTGGCAAGTGGAAGTCAAGGAAAAAAAGAGGGTCCCAAAACACATTTTCTCTGTGTTATGTGTATGGGGATTTTTTTTTTTAGCACGAATACAGCCCGAACAGCTGAACAGAATTACACCAAATTTGGCAGAAAACTGGATGTTCATTCAGAAGGCGTAATTTTTGTAATTTGGTGTAAATCCGTTCTGTAGTTTCACAGATATTTAGGTTTAAAAAATTTACATCTCTGGGAGCCCAAAATCCTACTGAAATTTGATTGGCTGACAACACTTCAACCAGGAAATGTTGGCAGCCATCTTGGGACCAATATACATGATAGCATCCTATTGAAATGTATTGTAGTGAATGGCAGGTTTTGAGGGTCACAAAAAAGAGAATATATAAAGGGTGATAACAGATTTTAGTTACACTATACATCATTTGTACCATACTAATTTTAGGAATTGTGGTGTGTTCTAAGGTGATTTTACCCTGTGGAAAAGCCTTTGGCTGGGAATATAAGAATCATTTTAGAGAGCAAGCTGTTCATTCATCATTTCCCCATAGATGTTATGGAAGGTGCCCCAGATGCTAAAATAAGAGCATATTTTCTGTAAATTCACACTATCTTTCTCAGCTATATGAAAATGAAGTCTGACAGTTGATTCCATTGTGTTCTAATGCAGCCTCCCAGAGTGTTCTGAAGAACAAATAGAACACTAACTGTGTTACTTATGATTAAAGTATGGCACACCTGAAGCCATCAAGCAAGTAGAAGTGGTATGCAATTCCTTGGAGAGAAAAAAGAAGAGAAAGAGGCTGGGTCGGTCTAACACCCTAACCCTATGGTAGAGACCGGGTGTCTCCCAGTTTGGGAAATGGGGCCCTCACACACCTGGCTGGGTGTCATGCTTCATCATAGGGCATGCTCCTAGTCAGGCCGGTGATGCAATGCTTGACAGGCACCCTATGAGGTGCTCTTTATAGGGCCTTGTGGTGTAGATGTGGGTGAAAGGTGAGTGGGAATTGTGCAGAAAGGGCTAAAATGAGGCTCAGTGGTGCTCCAAATTCGATTTAATCAGCAAGCCCACCTGAAGCCATGTTGATTGCCTCAAGCTGATAAAAGTTAAAACATTTATTTAGAAAGGAACAAAATGAGGGGCTTCAGTTTGTCATATAAATTAGAGTTAGTGCTGTAGAAAGAAAAATTAGGACACATTTTAAGTGAGTTCTCAAATATCTTCCTTTTCTATTTCATTAAACCATACATTCTGACATGCAGACTGAAGCATGCACTTTCAACAACAGCAGCAGACTGCCACTTAACTCCCTGGTGATCAGCAGTTTTACTAGTGTTCTAATGAGGAACTAGAGTGTTAACATTCTGAATTTATACCAAAGGCGTGGCACATATGAGTGCCAGTTTTATGGAATCAAAGTAGAAAAAACTGAAAGCATTTTCTACGGAGGATACTCCAGTAAATGATGAAATTAGGGAACTTCATAATAAATAAGGCTCCCAAGATGGCCACTGTAGAAAAGAGCCCAGATATAGCACTAATATAACCCACTTGTAGCCCAAGGGTAGCCCAATGACAGTAGTGTGCAAAATACTTTGCAGTTTTATATATCTCAGATTTGACCCAAACGTATAGGAGTGCTTTACATGAACTTCAATTACATTACACAAGGACACATACATTTTTGTTTTAGGCATGAGGAGATTAAGTGATTTGCCCAGAATCACAGGTTGTCGAGCTGGCGCTGAAACTCAAACCTGGTTCCCCAGTTGCAAAGTCTGCAGCTCTGGCTGTAACGCCATATGTTCCACCTTAAGTGTAGCATATGATCAAGTGATCAACTGGATGAAAAAAAATAACGATAGCAAATTATTTGAAAGTCCTTTGTTGCTATTTGAAAACTCAGAAAATATGTCCTCATTTTAGTTGTTCACAGCACCAACCATAATTTCTATGGAGGAGGGTGCAGAGGCAACAAGTTGACCACTCTGTAAAGGTGGGAGGGGCAGTGACAGCACAACGGACCATGGAGGGCAGGGAAAAGGGGGGTAGAGGTAACAAACAACCATGCAGTAAAGGCAAGAGAGGCTGTGGCAATATGAAATATCATTGAGGGCACTGGCAGTACAACCATACATGCCAACAGACCCAGTTCAGGCAGGAGACTCCCAATGTTTTTAAAGCCCAAAAGGCCTTTATTTGTTTCCTGCCTAAAATCTCCTCTTTTTCAATGCAAGTCAATGGAGAAAATCAATTCCCCAGGTTTTTTTCAAAATCTCCCTCTTACCAAGTTCACATTTTTGGCAAGTTTGATATATTGGATCACGGAGGGCTGGAGAAACGGGGTAAGGACATGGACTCTGATAAGAGAGGGTAGGAGGGAGATGGGAAGGGGCAAAGAAACTGACCTTGCAGGACAGGGCGTTAGAGGTTGCAGCAGCACAATACATCACACAGGGCAAGCGGGACAGCATTGCAGCAAACGGACAATGGAAAGCAATAGAGAGGGAGCAGGGTCATGCACATGGACAACTGAGAGCGGAGGGGAAAGAGGCAAGGGCAGCAAGCTGACCAAAGCAGGTAGACCGGAGGCATAACGGACCATGAATGGCAGGTTGGAGGGGGCAGGGGAGCAACAGCGGACCAGCGGACCAAACAAGACAGGAGAGAGGGGATAGGGGTATGCACATGGAAAACTGAGGGCGGGAGCAAGGTGGCAGGGTAGAAGCAGCAAGCTGCCCAATGAGGGTAGGTGGAATGGACACTGGAAGCACAGCACACCATTGAGTGCAATAGTGAGACGATAAGAGTGTACACAGAGACAGTGGAGGGAAGGTGAGAGGGGGTCAGAGTCAGCAAGCCGACCACATAGGGCAGGTGGGAAGGGCTGTGGCAGCACAGAAGACCTTGCATGGCAAGCTGGATCGTTAGTGGCAGCACAGCGGCCATAGTAGGCAAGAGGGAGGAGGCAGGGGCATGGACAAAAGACCATGGAGGACAGAAAGAAATGGACAAAGACAAAAGAGGGCATGAGAAGGGACTTCACAACAGGCCATGCAGGGCAGGAAGGAGGAGCAGGTGCAGCACAACAGAGCATGGCGGGCAGAAGGGAGTGGCAGCAAAATGGACCATGGACAGGTGGAAGGGGATAGGGGAATATAACTTGGACTGACAGGGTGTAGGTGGCATGGACAGGCGGTAGCCATCTGACCATGCTTGACAGGTGGGAGGTGCAGTGGCAGCTCAACAGAACACTCAGAGTAGATAGGAGGGTGGCAGGTCCATGGAATATGATGGGCAGAACGGACGGAGCAGGGGCATGCACACAGATATCGAAGGGAAGAAGGAAGGAGAATAGGGACAGCAAGCTAAACCGGGAGATTATGCAGGCGGACAATGATGCTGCATAGAATTGGGGAACGGATGGCAGAAGGTGTGGGCAGTGACATTGAACTAAATGGAAGGCAGTAGCAGCACATCAGACCATGCAGGGCAGGAGGGAGGGGCTATTGCATTGACTAAGACAATAGAGGGTAAGGAGGAGGTGGATGGGGTCACAAGCTAACTATTTAGGGCAGGCAAAAAGGGCAGCGGAAGAACAACAGCCACACACAGCTGTAATGAGAGAGCAAAGTCATGGACATGGGCTTTGGATGGCAAGGAGGAGGGGGGCAGGAGCAGCAAGCTTGGGTGGAGGCATTACAATGCCAGGCCAGGCCCTGAGTTCAACCCCACCCTCACTGTGCATTGCGATGGACATCTTACTTCGCGCTAAAAAAAACGTAGAAATTCACTGAAAAAACAAAGGTTACAGGGACGTTATAGTTAGGTTTACATTTTACCCACACAAAACCATAGGAATTCAGCAGTTACAGTTAGACTTATATTTATACTTATCTGAAGAAACTAGAACTTCTGCTGTTAAGTAATTTTAGGCTATGAGTTTCTTAACATAAGTATAACTCTAAGTATAGCTATAACTGATTTCTATGGTTTTGTGTGGGTAAATCGTGCACCTAGCTATAACTTTCCTGCAACCTTTGCTTTTTTCAGTGAATATATATGTATGTGTGTGTGTGTATATATGAGTGTGTTTGTGTGTGTATATATATATATATCTTTTTTTTTTCTTGTCTTTTTAACCAACAACCTCTAAAATCAACCTACCCTAAAAATACCTTGCCAAAAACCCATACCCACCATAAACCCTAAAAATACCCTTCCCACACAAAAACCCATACCCACCATAATCTCTAAAAATGCCCTTGCCTCCCAAAAACCCATACCTACCCTAAACCGTAAAAACACCCTTGTCACCCAAAATCCCTTACGCCCCCTAAATACAAACAATTCCCTTGCCTCCCAAAAACCCGTTCCCACCCTAAATCCTAAAAATACACTTTCCTCCACCCAAAGACCCTTACTCACCCTAAACCCTAAAAATACCCTTGCCACCCAAAAACCCATATCTACCATAAACCCTAAAAATACCCTTTCCACCTAAGTACCCTTAGCACACTAGACCCTAAAAATACCCTTGACACCAAACCCTTTACCCAACCTAAACCCTAAAAATACCCTTGCCACCCAACAACACAACATGCCCACCCTAAATCCTTAAAATGCCCTTGCTACCCAAAAGCATATATACACCCTAAAACATATATACATTACTTACAATTTCGTTGTGAGGAAATATGTGATAAAGGGGTATTTGTGATAAAATCTGTGTGTTAAAGACGCATGTTTTGGATGCGTGGAAAGGGTATAGCGTGGTTCCGCCCATGTTGTAAAGGCTGTTTCCCGTTTAAAGGATCAAATTTTTCCAAACGCCTCAGTAGCTTCATTTCCAGGGGTGTAGCTTCAGGGGGGATCCTACTCCCCCCTAATAAATGTATTATTTAGAAAATAGTTTGGTACAGGGGCTTCCAGTCTCCCCTCTCCCGCTCTGTTTTGAAGGCCTTAAAATATGATTATTTTAGAAAATACTGTGTTTTAAGTACCCATTCACAATCTACACTCCTTTCCACTGGCCCTCAAATCTCTCTCATGTGCTGCTTCTCATATAACGATTGACATGATATGCCAGTGTGATTTTCGGAAAATCTGAAGCCGCCAATTACTGACCAAGGTACGCACCTGTATTTCTTACCTCACAAGTTGTGTCAAACCCATAGACACCCCATGTATTCTTTCCTGCCCCTCAGGGAACAGGTAAAAAAGAAAACTTGGAAAGTGGTTCTATATAATGTTCATTTGTTTAGCTGACCGGTTCTGTTATGCTATCCAGGCCCGCCTAGTATCCCATAAAGATGGATACCTCAGCCCACCAAAAGCTGCCAGAGCATTGCTGCTCATCCTATGCTCAAGAAAAGGTAATTTCATCATGTCCCTCCAGCATGAAAGCCTCTCCATTGGCTTCCTGTCCTGGCTTTCTTTACTTCCAGATCCTGTGATATGATTTAAAACACTGTACAACCATGTCCATCAGACCGCCTCACAGAGACATTCTCAATATTAGGAGGCTTTTGCACACCTTGCCACATATTCATAGCAAAATGCAGAAGGTGACAAAAGCCTGTAAGCGAGCCTTCTTTGCCCGTGCATTATCACTCTGGTGTGAGCAACCTGTGCACCCCTCATTGACGCTTTCTGAAAGATCTTCAAACTCTCTACTTCTCCATGTTCATACCACCACCCTACTGACTCTTCAGTCTAGTCAGTCTACATACAAGTCTCGAGGTACAATGAATGGGTAGGCAGTACTATGGCTTTGAACTAAGCAAGTCTCTTGTGATACTCATATAGCTTGTTGCTTATTATTATTAGACACATCCCCACTGATGATATACGTAACACAATCATAACTAGATGCACTGCAAATTTTTATCATCTTACTCCTGGTGTCAACCTTTGGGTCCTCCTTACATTGGAGAAAGAGCACCACCAATGCTTATCCGTCACAATAAGCGTAGCTGAGTGGACACTGACACAGTTATAGAAAATATTATAAAACATAAGGTGTATATTACGTAGAGCACCACGATGGACCTGGGTGATTTCATGAAGGAAAGGAGATCTTTTCACTCATCTCAAATTCCTAACCATGCTTGTGCGGAGGTCGTTATGTACTATATATGCAATAATTAAAATAGATATGTATGCCTTCTCTTCATTTAAAAGTGATTAATTGGAAAAAGTCTGGCTGGTCATGGCTTTTTTTTTCTTCTAAGCTTAATGCAATGAAATTTAAAATGATGTTCTCAAATTAGTTTTTGGTCTCTAAACTATGCACTAGTGTTTCGAAAATGACCCTTTAATAACAATATTAATACAAGTGTTTTTCTTTTGACAATTTAAGGTTGTGCATGAGGACAGTTCTCCACTGGAAATTGTGTACTCCTTCATTTCGCCTCCAAAATATGGATACATCTGCTTGCTCCCGTCAGCGGATGGATACGTCAGTAAAGAGCAGCAGTCAGTCCCCAGCTTCACACAGCAAGACATCAACAATGGCAATTTACATTATGTACAGACTGTTTCTGGCCAGCTGCAAGATGGTTTTATTCTGGATGTTACTAACGGTGTTCGTGAGGTCAGTGGCATTGAGATATTGGTAGACATCATTCCCAAACTGATTCCACTGGAAGTCCAGAATTTTACTGTGATCGAAGGAGGTTCCAAAGCACTGACTGAAGATTACCTCAAGATCACCAATAAGCATTTTGCAGGCTTCAAGTCTAACTTCATTTTACTGGTGGAGCCAAGAAATGGACATATCGAAAATACACGATTTCCAGGAAAAAAGCTGTATTTCTTTTCTAGCCAAGAGGTAATTATCTTACAAATATCTTGTTGTTTTCTGTTAAAAAAAAACCTTTCCATGAGTCTAGTTCAATAATGTTGCATACTATCCAGATATTTCACATTGCTGGTTTCACAGTTGCCATTTCCATTGAATGCTGAGGATTGTTTTTTTTCCTATGATAATTTTTCTTATGGAAATATAACTATTTTACAGATAATACATGAATTACCATAATGTGTTGCGTAAAATTCCATTTTGCTATTTACAGTAGTTGGACTAGCCGCAGTTGTCATGAAGTAGTGGTTGCTCCTAGTAACCTGCTTTTTGTTTCTCCTGGCACCACCTTGCCACTCCTGGGTTATGATGACAATAGCAGGAAAGAAAAGTAAACGGGGTTTGGTAAGCCATGTAAACTTTCTATATTTTCAGCTCCTTGAGGCTGCTGAATAGGAGGCTTCTTGGCGGTCAGCTTAGAACAAATGGATCAAAACTGTGATGGCATTGGTGTCCAGAGCTTGATCTTGCTTCTACTGCCTCTGGGAAATTAAATGATCTATTTCCTCTTAAATTAGCTATGTGCTTTTACTTTCCTTTTTTTTTCACTTTACTGTTCATATGTTTTTTTAGCATTGGAAGCGAATGTAATCTGCTGCCAGAATCCTATTACATTACTTTCTACTCTGCCACATTTGTTTTCTGTCCTGAATCAACTCTTTATTCTTCACTTTGTAAATATCTTTGCTTCTGAAATTAACAAGCACTGGTATACGTTCTCTGCGTGAACTTTTATAGCTCAGCAGCTTTTTCATTTGAATTTCTTTATTTTACCCTTTATTTGAGTCTCAACTCCTTATTTTCATTTGGCTAATCCCACAGTAACTATCCCTGATGCTTACGTCTAGTTTGTTAATCCTTTATTGCTTCCTATTTCTTCTGATTTCTTTAAGCGCACCTTTTTTCAGTCAATATCAAATAAAATTCTCTTAATCCCTTTTCTTTCCATTTGTTGTAATTTTGTTATATCTATATTTAATGTATTGGATCTCCATTCATCTCACTACCCTTTCATCCAAAAGTATCTCTTTGTATGCACTAAGATTGTTTTTGTCTTAAATTTCTAATCTGGCTTGCTGAGTGTCCTAGTACATTTTTTTATAATCTTACTATTGTAATTTTTTTTCTATTATTATTTTTATTGGTTTCATCATAAAACATACAGCTGAACGCACAGTTATACCACGTTGAGGCATTCGAACACACATCAATATAAATACTCAAAGACATGATTCAGGCATTTAAGGAATTCCATTTGTACAATGACATCTATGAAGAATATTCACAACCACCGCAGGTTAACCATTCTGCTCTACTGGTTAGTGTCTCACATAAGACCCACCTCCCAATTCTTGGCCCAGTCTGAAATGTTGTGTCTTTATCTATTGACTCCTTATATTTCTATGTTCCTACCTCCTGAGACGGTGCCTCATTGGTAGTGGAATGTGGGTCTGAGAGTACATCTGAAGCTTTTAGAGGTATGCTTGGTATGGTCCCCAATAATTCCTGGGACAGCTTCTGGGAGGGAGTAACTCATTATATATATCAGCTTGTGTGTTGCAATACAACATGTCAGCATGCCATTCTTTCATCGGTGGCAGTGGATTGCCCATCCAGCTCAATACCACCCGCTGCTTTGCCAGGAGAAGTCCAATGACTAGCAACGGACGCACTGTCTTACCTACTGAGAGATCCCACCACAGGAGTGCCATTCTAGGGTCCGGCTCCAAGTCAGCACTGATAATGATTCCCAGCTCCTGAAACACTTCGCCCCAGAATGCATGTATCCCGGAGCACTGCCAAGCTAGGTGCCAGAATCCTGCATCTTCCTTCCCACATCTTTGGCAGCTGGAGGTCTCTGTTAACCTGTGTCTAAACTGGTGCTCAGGGGTGCGGTACGCCCTGTGCAAAAACTTAGTTGATAAGTCTATGCCTTCCATTGAGAGAGACTGAGCAGGGTTCGAGAACAACAATACTGCCACTCTTTGTCACTCAACGGAGTGCCCAGATGTCGCTGCCAATTCTGTCTAACTCTGAGGACTTCAGACCGACAAGTGTCTTGTAGGCTAGTGTAAAATGTTGTGATTAGCTTAAGGGGCTCCTCAACCTTGATGAGTGTTGTAAGTGTCACAATAGCGTGCGGTTCTAGCATATCCTCGCCTAGAAGGGCGTGCCACATGTGTCTGGCCCCTAAATAAGTGAAATAGTGCTGTGCCTACCGGTTGCACATCCGGCCGTTGCAAGGCCTCCAAGGATACTAGAGCACCATCTTTGAAAAAGTCCCCCATTTTAGTGATTCCTATAGTTTGTAGAGCCTACCTTGCCCCCACAACTTGGCCTAACGAGAACCATAAACCCCACTGGATTAGCATTTCTGAAGAGTACAAGAAGGGCCCTGCCTGCTTAAGTAGCAACACCTGCCAGGCTTGCACAGTGACCGCCAGGGAATCAAAGACCTGAAGTCGCCTAGAGGTCTGAAACGTAAGGAGTTAAGGTAGTGAAAGCGAATCCATCGCATTTTTTCAAAATATAAAAAAGGTATGTCCTGCGACCCATGTATCCATTAATGGGCAAATGTACTATTAGCGGCTCTGTAATACTTTTATAAATCTGGGGCTCCCAACCCGCCCAACTCGTAGGGTAGAGTAAGGAAGTCGCAACGGATTCGGGGTTGTTTGCGGCCCACGCCAGCCGTATCAGTTGTGTCGGCCAACTTTTAAATAAGTGTTTGGGTAGGAGAATGGGTATATTTTGGAATAAAAATAAGAATCTTGGTAGGATCACCATTTTCATAATTGCAATTCTCCCCATTAGTGAAAGCGGGAGCCTGATCCATTTATCAACGTTTTCAGTTAGTCGTTGCGTTGCCCTTCCATAATGTTCCCGAATCCCTTATGCTGGGTCAGGGTGAAATTGAATTCCCAAATATCCTACTGCACCCGTGGTCCAGCGCAGCGGGATGATGGGTTTCGTGGTGGCGGGTGTGAGTGGGAATATGATGGATTTATCTCAGTTTACTCGAAGACCAGAATGACCACCAAAATAGACGACCTCTCGTAGTATAGGGGACAAATTTACCTCTGGATCCTAAATGTATAGTAACCGGTCATCTGCATAAGCAGAGATATTAAGCGTGTACTCAGGAAATGCTAGCCCTCTGTGTGTGTGTGTGATACTCACGGATGGCACAAGCCAATGGTTCAGCAACTATCGCGTACAGGAGCTGCAATAGCTAGCAACCCTGTCGCGTTCCCCATGTGATATTGAATGATTGTGATACTATATCCCTGATCCGTACTCTGGCGGTGGGTGATGTGTATAGCACTGCTACTAATCGAAGGAATATGTCTCCAACTCCTATCCTGCGCAACACTGCGAACATGAAGCCCCACTCAACAGAGTCAAAAGCTTTCTCGGCATCGAGCAATACTGCTGCAGCCTTGACCTCTGGATTCAGTCTCTGCACTACACCAAACAGTGTTCTCATTTTTTGGGATAGGTTACGGCTGGGGACAAAGCCCGCCTGCTCTAGACGAATAACGCCAGGTAATAGTGGGGCCAGCCGGTTTGCTAAAATTTTAGCGTAGATCATTGTGTCCACATTAAGCAGGGATATGGGTCTGTATGACGAGCAGTTACTGGACCTTTTTCCTGGTTTTGGTAATGTGACAAAGACCGCTTCACACATAGAGGGCGGGATGATGCCTAACTCCGCCATTATTTCATAGAGCAGTTTGAGATAAGGGATTAGTATATATTGAAAAGTTTTGTAAAAAGCCACCAAAAGACCATCTGCTCCCGGGGCTTTCCCTGCTGCCATCCTACGCAACGTGACTCGTATCTCATCGGATTTCAATGGCCCCATCAAATGTTCCCTGCGTTCATTTACTAGCCAAGGCATTTTAATTTACGACAGATATTCCTCTAGCACATTGCTTTCTGTTGGGATTTGGGACGTATACAACCTCTGGTAATAAGCGTGGAAATGTGTTGCAATGTCTTCAGTGGTGCTCAAGGGACTACCATTCTCCTCCGTTGTGCCCACCATTTTATCTAGTTGGGCTCAATAACCCTGCCATTGTAGCACCTGGTCGATCCCGTCCCCATAACTGCGAGCTGTTTCATGTTTCCCCATATGTTTGATTTCCTCATTGGCAGTGTCCCGAAATTCCACCAGTTTGTGCCTAAGGCTCGCAGTAGTTTGGGCAGTCTTGATCCCGGTCAGTTCCCGTTCCATGTGTCCTATTTCCCTTTTCAAGAGTTCCAACCTTCCTCAGATGGAGCGTAGCACTCCCGCATGTGTGGAGATCACCAACCCCCTAACATATACTTTAAATGTTTACTAAACTGTGGTGAATGATTGAAATGAGCCCATAATATTGGAAAATAAATCTTCTATTGCAGTTGCTAACCCTTCTTTGAATAGTGTGCCTAACAGTGAATACGGAGGGAACCGCTGGATTTTGTGGTGCATTATAATGTATTGCTAGTCGAACTGGGGAGTGGTCTGAATATGTACATGGAAGATGCGCGCAAGTGATTACCCTTGGATCTAGTCCCCAGATATCAGCTAGAAATCTATTGGAGTGTGAGTATCATGGACAGAGGAATAATGTGTGTAACTCTGTGCAGCTGGAGATCTATGTCTGTCTCCAGATATCTATGAGGCCTTCTGTATGCATTATGTTCTGTATGGCTACTGCGGCGGCCGCTGTACGTTTTGGCGGGCCTGAGACCCATCTAAGGTAGAAACAACACACAATTAAAGTCCCCCCCCAAGATCTGTGGGACGCCCCTCCATTGTACCAATTTATCCACCAGTGAATTGTAGAATTGGGGATCATCATAATTCGGTTCATATTACCACTAATATGAACTTCAAATCTCCCTTTTCACAAAGGGCTATTGTAAACACGCCCTGCGGGTCACTGAACAGGCCTGTCATTGCCACCCTGCCTTTTTATCAATCCATATTAGGACCCCCCTGGCGGGAGAGGCAAAATCTGCTGAGTAGTATGCTCCCTGTAATTTACGTTGTACCTCCCTGCTGCGTTCTGGGGCGAGATGTGTCTCCTGCAAAATTGCGATGGGCACATATTGTCTCTTTAAGTAGACACATATTCTTCTAACATTCCTATTGTCATTAAAGCCACGGACAATCCATGTCATGATTTGGGTAACCTGCGGCTTCGCACCCTCAGAGGCCATTCGTTGTGTGTAACAACTGTAAAGGATGGAAACCTATGCCTGCAGTATATACTGTGCGGAAACAACGTGATAAACCTTCGTCAAAACATTCCTCCACACAAGGAAAATGAACATTCCCTCCCACGCCACGAAAACCCACAACAGTCGCGGCTATAAGCTATAAGCATTCCCCCCAACCCTCCTGGTTCCCTTAACACAAACAAAAATCCCAGAAAAAGTAATGGTGATTGTGTGATACACTTGGGGGCAGATGTTGCCATCTATGTTACCTCTCTGCACCTCCATGTCCACTCTCCCATTTGCATACAGCTTAAGCAGGTATCACTGTGAGGTGCAACCTGATCCAGTCTGAGCTCCCTAACAGGTGTGCCTGTATCAGTCAATCAGTTTTTGGACACAGGAGTGTCTATCAGGTCAACTTCAATCTATGCACTCGATTCATGCCCTAACTTGGCAGTGATTACCACCCCAATACAGCGCGCTGTTAATTACTCATAGTGTCTCGTGTTACTTCATGAGGTAGTCATCACACTATAGGCCGTGTAGTCGTTCTTCAGGTTCCTGCTCTTCACGATTGCCTGAGGAACCCTCTGTATGTGACTGCGACGCGGTCAGCAAACTCTGACGTTTCAAGCGATGTTCTCTGTCTTTCATGGCATGCAAGACAGCTTTGGGGTCAGTGAAGATGTGGACCTTACCATCCATTTTGAGCCGTAACTTACCTGGATAAAGCATGCTGTACTCCAGATGCAAGTCTCAGAACTTCTTTTTCACAGGAATGATGAGCTGTCGCGCTTCCTGCACTTGCAATTTGAAGTCGGGGAAGAGAGATATTTCCAATACCTCTTGTTGAAGAGTTCCCAGCTCACATGCTTTTCGTAGGGCTGCATCTCGATCTCTGTAGTTTAGTATTCACGCGATGACGGGCTGCGTGGGTGCCCCTGGTACCAACTTGGTGCGCACGTTCTATGATAAATATCTCTGAGAATCTGCTCCGGCCTAGTAGTGAGACAAGTAGCTGCTCTACATACTGCTCCATGTTGCCAATGTTGGAAGATTCGGCCTAAAATGTGAACATTGTTCCTCCTTGATCTCGCTTCAAGATCTTCGGCCTTTACTTGGGGCGCTCGTAAAATCTTGTCTCTTTCCTTGTCAGTTTCTGCGTCTGCATATACGACATCTTCCAGATTGGATATTTGCTGCTCCTCTGTGTCAAGCCTGTCTCCAAGCTTATCCAGCCTCTACGACATTGGGTCCATTTGGAATGACAGTGCATCAATTTTACTGTCTATATTCGAAAGACTTAGTTGGATAGTACGGAACGCGAGTTTTATATCGGTCTGCCCCTGCTTCTGGATAGTCCGAGGCGGCATCTTGCTCTGTAGGCGTGGGATCTCTTGATCTTGGGGATTTGTGCAGATCAAAATGCAGTTTGGACTGGAGCTTGTCCGTTTTGCCCATGGTGTGGGGATATGCACAGCATCACTCAGCGCCACCACAGCATCACTCAGCGCCACCACAGCATCACTCAGCGCCACCACAGCATCACTCAGCGCCACCACAGCATCACTCAGCGCCACCACAGCATCACTCAGCGCCACCACCGCATCACTCAGTGCCACCACAGCATCACTCAGTGCCACCACAGCATCACTCAGTGCCACCACAGCATCACTCAGTGCCACCACAGCATCACTCAGTGCCACCACAGCATCACTCAGCGCCACCCCAGCATAACTCAAGGCCACCCCAGCATAACTCAAGGCCACCCCAGCATCAGTCAGGGCCACCCCAGCATCAGTCAGGGCCACCCCAGCATCAGTCAGGGCCACCCCAGCATCAGTCAGGGCCACCCCAGCATCAGTCAGGGCCACCCCAGCATCAGTCAGGGCCACCCCAGCATCAGTCAGGGCCACCCCAGCATCAGTCAGGGCCACCCCAGCATCAGTCAGGGCCACCCCAGCATCAGTCAGGGCCACCCCAGCATCACTCAGGGTCACCCCAGCATCACTCAGGGCCACCCCAGCATCACTCAGGGTCACCCCAGCTTCACTCAGGGTCACCCCAGCTTCACTCAGGGCCCCCCCAGCATCACTCAGGGCCACCCCAGCATCACTCGGGGCAACCCCTTCATCACTCAGGGCCACCACAGCATCACTCAACACCACCACAGCATCACTCAGCGCCACCACAGCATCACTCACCACAGCATCACCTCTGCACCCCCTGAACACCAGTGCAGCACCACCACCTCGGCATCACTCAACACCACATCAGTATCACTCTGCATCGCCTTTACACTAGTACACCACCACCTCAGCATCACTCAGCAACACCTGAGTATTATTCAGCATCACCTCCGCATCACCTCCGCACCAGTCACCACCACCTCAGCATCACTCAGCACCACCTCAGCCTGCTCTCGGAATTTGGCATCTGTTGATTCTCCCCTTGCGTTCGTCCGCTGCTAGTGGTATAATACAGGCACTAGTTCGAAACCTTCACTCTCCGATTGTTTATGCTCCCTCAAAAAAAGCTATAACAAACAACCATTGAAACAGGCAGAAACAAGTTGCCAGCATTCCAAAGACAAAAGAAAACTGAGGACATTTTTATTGTAAACACTTTTTCTAATATGGTCATTCAGTTGTACATAAAGCCTACTTGGTCATATGTAAGGTAACAAAAATGCTTCTGACACTTTTTTATTATAACTTTTAAGCATGCTGCACAGCATCCACGCTTCTCTACAGCACTGCTTAAAGACATGGGCAAAGTCAATAGCTCTGGCTAAACACTTATAAGGCCCCAAAGGCGAGACCTATTGGCTATGCCAATGCTTGTTTGTTTCATTCTTGATAGAGGCTCAACATAGCCTTTATTGAGTGCTGTCGTTTCATCTACATTATAGTATGTAATTATTAAATTTAAGAGCGCATGTTGTTAATCATTCGACCCTTCGTTGTTAAGGCAGCTTTCCTTTGGTTTGAGTGGGATGAAGGAGTAAAGTAATGAAATGAACTGAAATTTATAAACGCGCAACTAAGCCCGAAGGCATCAAGGCGCCTTACATCTATGATCCGTTGTTTGATGAGTGGTAGTATTGGAAGGCCTGCCAAGGTCATCTGAGGTCTCTTTAGACTTCTATAACAAGTAGCTTGTCAGCTACTGATAGCTCTCCGTTGCCCTGCAAGTAACTCTTCCATGTGCATCCCAGCCTACTAGATTGGAACTTTTGCTTGGTTGAATTAATAGTTGTATGCCCACATTGTCTATTCAAGAAAAGAACTGCATATGTGCAGAATTTATCAGTTGATGATTGGAGAAAAATGGTTCCATTTGCAAAATATATTTAAACCTGATTTTTGAGTGATAAATCGCTCAGGGAGACTTATTACTAATATTTCTTTTGTGGCAAGTGCACTGCGCTATAGCCGGCATGTATTACCTGCAGAGAAGCATTTCAAGCATAAAAAAGCCTTTTATACATTACTATTTGCCACGCTTTCTGAGGTGAGCTCTGCTGGTAATCTTGTATATAATATCTACTAATGTAATCTTCTCAGATGTGGTCATTATTACAACACTAATGATAATAGAGGCTCCAGAAGATTTTAATAGAACATAAGTGGCTCTTTTTCACAAAAGGTTGGATACGCTCCAAGGCAGTGTGGGATCCCTGGATCACCTTCAACAATTCCACTCTGGAAGGGTCGTCAGGGGCCTTGCCTCCCTCGTCCTGCCCCGATTGACGCGTGATCCGCTGAGAAGGGAGCCGCTGAGTAGTGTACTGCGTTATGGTGTTGGGCTGCGACGCCCGGGCCATCTTGTCCTTACGCATGTCAAGCCTCCAATAAGTCCCGCCGCAGGTTTCTATATAGGAAGTCTCTACCAGTCACACACAATGACCTGTGTATATGCAGGCGATTCCCGACCCGGTCTCCCACAGCCGGGCCCCACAGCGTCCGTGCTCACTCACCCCTAGTTCAGCCGCTACACAATCCACCGGCCTCTCCGGCCGCTGCTGGGAGACAGTCACTGAGTCCCAATAGCACTGCAGGGCTCCAGTTCATGCGGGAGAGCCCCAATGCCTGCAGGCCCCCCAAAGCTGGACCACCTCTCCAAGGGACAGGCCAGTCGATCACCAGCAGCACAAGGCGTATCACCCACTGCAGGCCCTGTCATGCGGCCACCACTGCCGGTGCCCTCAATCGTGTCCGGCGGGTCCTCCTACAACCCCTTCCTCGTCGGGCCCCAAATGGCAGTGGGTCCCTCATCTGCACCAGCACTATCTGTGGCTCGGGGCCCAGGTGGCAGGGGGACCCCCAGCTTATGGCCTCCACAGTCCTCGGAATGAATCCACAGACCTCGGCCTCACTTGTCTCCGGGTCTCCTCCTCCTGCACGGCCGTCACTTACTCCTGCCCCCAGGCCCCCTCACCGCCGCCGAGGTCCGATGTTTCCAGGAGGGCCCCGATGGCAGCGGACGCCTCCTCAATCAGGGCGCCATCCAAGAGGGCCAGTCTGGAAGGCTCAAGCCGTGCGAGCCGCCACCAAAACCCCCCACACCCCTCCCGTTCCAGCGCCGGCCGTCGCGATTAGCAGTACAGGCACCTCCGCAGTCGATGGCCAGACCGCTGGTAATCTCCGGCACTCCGGGCCCCAGATTGCAGTGGGCCCCCCTCTTAAGGTAGTCGTCCCCTCGTCTCAGTTCTCGAGGGTCGCAGGCACTGGGTTATGGGCCTCCACTCATCCCGGGATCGAGGCCGCAGACCGGGGCCTCTCCCACAGTCTGCCCCGCCTCCACTCCTCCCGGGCCCGCACTCCAAGCACCTCTAGGCCACACTTCCCCCACAGAGGCCCGGCGCACCAGGAGAGAGCCCCCGATGGCAGCAGGCACCCCCGCACCGGATTACTACTCACAGGGGGTATCGGCAGGGCCCGAGGCGCAGCCGCTGCTTCCTCCACACCAGCACTGGGCGGCGCGACAGACTCCATGGGCCTCCGCGACTCGAGGCAGGCCCCCAGCGATCCTCCGCAAGTCGGGTCCCCGGATGGCAGTGGGCCCCGGTCCCGCAGTGGCGCTTTCGTGACCCCGGGCCCCAATTGTCCGAAGGTCCCCCGATCAAAGGGCGCCGCCGTCCCCCGGAAGCAGGCCTCAGACCCCAGCCTCGCGTAGATCCAGGTCCGCCTCCTCACAGCTCGGGCAGTCGCCTCAGCTCCTCTCCCAACGGTCAGTCTGAAGTCCCCTCAGGATGTGTCCCCAGGCACCTGGGAGTTGTGCGCCTTCGTCCGTGCAAGTAGCCTATACAGGATAATTAAAACAGGATATTTGGGCCAGCCTGCCGGGAGCCGAAGGAGCTCACGTCCTGTCGGCCCTGCTGCTTGGCCACGCCCCTAGTATAGCTGGATTCTTAATTAGAATACCAAGCATGTTTTGTCTTCTATGAAGGGGGAGGGCGCAACCAGATCCTGCCCTTTGTACGGTTAAGTGTACAAATTGTTTGTTGAACCAATACGAATGTCTGTGAATGCTCCCAAATGTACAGCTTTGTACGTGTGCTCCACTTTCCTAGTCCTCACCTCTGTCCCTTTCCAATAAAACACCAATATATCGACTCTTAACCCTAACCTAACTACAATGGGAAATCCTACAATTGTTTTGTCTTTCAAACGTGTGATTTAAGATATAGAAAATACTGCAATCCTAACTTTATGAAAATGGGTTTAGGATTTGTGAACTAACTACAGGACCTTCGAAACACTTGTGATTGAGGCCCGAAATATTTACCTGCATGTTTTATTTTAGGTCATTTAGTCATCCTTTACTTTCCTTCTTTGTTTTGTTTTCTTTGACAGGTTGAAAAGGAATTTATTTTTTACGTGCATGATGGCACGGAAACGTTGTGGGACAACTTTACTGTTGTGGCAAATAACACTGACCGTGGGCAAGAGAGTGCACCAGAAACGCTGTATGTGACAGTCACACCAATAAATGATGAATCACCAGTGATAATTATGAACACTGTTTTTAGGGTAAGTTCTGTGTAACTGCATAGACTGCTGAATAATGGTCATTATTGTGAGTACATTGCAAGCTTTTCTTTGCACTGGGAATTCCCTGGTGGTATTTAGGATGAATTTATTTCGAGGGTGAGTCGCACCATTGTATAAAAATGATCATCAAAATGAATACTGCCACTGCTTAGCTTGAGTTGTAGCATTTGTTTTTTACTGTCAAATCTTTTTTTTTATTGGGGGAAATGAAAATGCACCACAGTACAAAGCATATGGCGTACGGTCAGCAATGCAAGAAACCACTGTATCATGTGAGGCCATATAATACAGGCAAACTTCCTTATGAACCCCATGTCCAACAACGCAAAGACTGCAAGCAAAAGCTGCATCCAACTAGTAGGACTGCAACTGAGGAAGAGAGCCCTCTCCCCAGGGGTATCGAAGCACGTGTCAAGAAAGTATAAAGAAGGAAGGTAAAGAGGGAACCAGGAATATAACAGTCTGAGTCCTCTGTGGGCTAGAAATGGGTAGAGGGAAAAGGTGGGGGGGGCGGTGTCCCATTCGGGTCTAAGTGTAACCTCTGTGCGGAGCTGGGGGGACGGGATCGGTGTCCCTGCGGTAAGGGGCTGGTCCTCCCTCCGCGGAGTGTCGGTTCCGAAGTCAGGAGAGGCGGGTTATAAGAGTTGGAGGAGCCAGGAGCCGGAATGGTGTAAAGCAAGAGTATTCCAGCTTTGTGAAATAATCAGTGGCTGCCATGTGTAGCAAACTTGGATTCTGTGCGTGTTATCCTGCAGGATAAAAGTTCCATCGCCATGACATTCCAAAGGCGTGTGAACCACAAAGCAATAGGTGGTGCTGTAGGTTTTTTCCAGGGGAGGGCAATCATTTGTTTAACCGCACCCAGCATCTGTGCTGTAAGGTGCCAATCTGCATGAATCATAGCAGTAAATGTTGTGGGCTGCATGCCCAGAATGACAGTGATGTATAAGTGCAGTAGAGGAAAGCCTATGGTACCCTTAATGAGGCTACAAACCTCCTTCCAGTATAGGGCTAATAGTGGCCAAGACCACCAAATATGAATGAAATCACCAGTCTCCAATTGACAACGCCAGCAGCGGGGGGGAGGAAGTGGGGAACATTCTCTGTGTGCATGACTGGGTATAGTAGCACCAAGTCATTAGGCTATAAGTGGTTTCATGCTGGGCTATACTCCTATACAGACTAGGAATATCTCGCCAAAGCTGTTCCTATTCTTTTTTTAATTCTTTTTATTTGTCACACATACAATGCATATTAAAACATTACAATACATGTCCGTATATTCCTTCTTTCTATACAGTCCCCTTGTTCTAGTATTGTCCCTCGGATTGTCGTGATCATCCCAGCAATTTCCAGTTTGCATTTCTGTGTTTTTTGTAGTGCCACGAGCCCCTTTCGCATACCCCCTTCGTGCCTTCAGAACCTGGCTTAGAGTTACAGCTCCCTATATTTCGCCCACTTTCCCCACACTTTATCCCATTTGCCAGGGCATCTTTGCCCCTGATAGATTACCTTCTCTGCGGCACAACATCAATCCATATCCTGCTTTCATTCTTTCACTGTTGGAACTCGTTCTGTTCCCAATAATCTAGCTATGTTTCCTGTAGTTATAGTTAATATTCGTCACTTGGCCTCCATTGGTACTGCCTGGCTAGCACTTTGGACATCACTTTTTTTGTCTCTGTCCAGAATCTCTGCAAAGCAGGGACAGCTCCACACGTTTTAAGAAAGGTCGATCGCAACCTCTCAGGCAGTTGGGTGTGTCGCATTTCCCCATCCGACTAAGTATTTGCTTAGTGATATATATACTCTATATACAATTTTAAGTTGTAGCAGTCTAAAGCAGGACCTGATGGCTACCACCGCTGGACTCTGTATAACCTCCATCCAGTCTACTTTATCCAGAGGTCCCACATCCTTTTCCCATTGCTCTGTAAGGTTTACCAATGGGTCTGAAGTGTTGTTCATTATTTTCTTGTAGTTAGGGAGGTTGATTTTTCCGGTATATGTTCTGCTGTGAATCTTTCCTCTATTGGTGAAGGTTCAGGTATACTTTGGCCCTTTTTTATTTGTCCTGTAAGGGCGTGCCTCAATTGCACATATTTGACTCTTTCTGTGTATGACATTTGTTATTGTTTCTGTAGACTCTGGACGCTCACCATTTCCTGGCCTTTCCACACATCCCCCAAGGATTCTATACCCAAGAGTTCCCAAGCCCAGAAACCTTGAAGCTTTCGCACTTCCCTCAGGAGATCCCCTGCCCATAAGGCCGTTCACTCTGTCAGTCTGTCTTCCCACCCTGGAAATGTTGTCACCTCTTTCCATATCCTGACTTGTTTGCGTGTGAGTTGGCAGCCCTCCCGTAGGCCTCTTGCTATAAATTGCGTCTGGGTATCCCCTCTGTTGCATTGCTCAATGTCCCACTTGATAGGCCGGCTCCTCTCTGTCTGCATAGACCCAATCATTAATTGTGGTTAATTGTGTTGCCCAATAATATTTACGTACATCTGGGACTGCTATCTCTCTATTCAATCGGCCTCTTTGTTATTTGCTTAATGCTATCCTGGGGTCCATCCCATAGGAGCTGTCGCAGCTCCGCATCTATTATTTGGAAGTATTTTGCTGGTACTTTGTATGGAGTATTTGATAAGATATATAGTAGGCGCGGCAAGGTCATCATCTTAATAATTGCTGCTCGGGCTATCAGTGAGAGCGGTAATTTCCTCCAATGCACCACGTCCCCTTTTAGCCTTTGCAGTAGGGGGAGTCAGATTGTCCTCTCTAAACTTGTCTTCTGTTTTAGTAATCACTATTCCCAAATATTTAAACTTGGTCTTTATTGGAAGCGCACTGCTCATGACTGACAAGACTGGCTTTTCTCCTGCGATTACAAATATTAATGATTTGTTCCAGTTTCTTCGGTAACCCGAATAGCCCCCAAACAATTGAAAAACGTGTAGTATTCTATGCACCATCAAGTAGGGTCTTGTGGTATACAGTAGTATATGGTCTGCATACAGCAAAATCCTCTCTTTCCATTCATCTCTTATCTTAATGTCTCTTATTATTGGATCTCCTCTAACCCATGCTGCCAGCGGTTCGATTGCGAGTGCAAACAGCATAAGAGAGAGCTGACACCCCTGCCTGGTTCCTCAGCAGAGTGTCTCCTGCCTTCATACCGTTCCATTTACACGTATTCTTGTACTGGGATCAGTGTAGAGTAGCTTAATTCAGGCCTCTATCATAGGACTGAATCCCAGCCACTCCAGTACAGTGAAAAAGTACTCCCGTTCTATACTGTTGAATGCCATTTGGGCGTCTAATGAAGGTAGTACAGCACTCACGTCGGTTTGGTTTTGGTCATGTGCATCACCCCATGTAGCCGCCTAATAGTCTGATGCTTCGCTTAGGCATAAAGCCAGACTGATCTGGATGTATAAGGTCGGTCTTGTGGCTACAATCTTTGCCAGGATATTTGCCTCTGCGTTGAGCAGGGATTTAGGCCTGTATGTGGGAACAGCACTCCGGGGATTTCCCTTGTTTAGGGATGACTACTATTGTGTCCAATCTTTGGTCTTCCGGTAGGCTGCCCCGTTGTAGTGACTCCTCAAACATCTTACCGTTCGGCCCGGCTGCCTTTCCCGATTGGAGGAAGCCTATTGCACTACATATTTCTTCCTCTCTAAAGTCTGTCTCTAATTCTTTCGTTTGAATCGGGAGCAGTTGGAACCTGTGACGGAAGCCTTACCGACCTTTTGCACATCTCGCTATTCTAATTCTTCTAACCAGAATCGGACGAAATCTTCTTCTTGCCCAGGCTTTTCCTTGTACATTGACCCTCGGACAGCTGCCGTTCTTTAGGCCCGCCTTTGAGGTCCAAAGTCGTTGTTCCCCGAAACGACTTGCGAATATCCTTTTAAAGATTCAAGAGACTTTGGAAGGTTTACCTCCATCTGATTAATCTAGAGAAAAAGTGAGCTACGCCTAAGAAACCTTGAAAATCCGAACTGGTCTGGCCCCTCACTGAAAACCATAATGGGGGTCAGTTTTTAGCCTTTCCCACCCCCTTCTGAATGGTGGTGACGACCTACCTGTTGTCCTGTTGTGTGTCTCCCCGCCCCGTAGTACCTCTTCGCCCTGGCGAAGGTGCGGCCTAATTCGGGCCTTACACCGAAACGCGCGTTGGCGTATTTCCTGTTGATGACCTTATCCATTCTGTTCCTGCCTCACCTTGTGCTTTTGTCAATGCAACATTGTCCATCTTGATTGCACCCTTAGGCATTGTTGTACGGGTTTGTATGTGATGTGTGGAAGGAATTTTGAATGAAAGATAGTGAAAAGGATATGAATGTGGACTGAGTTTTGAATTGAGTGGTGTGTTTGGGACCCCTGTTTTCCCTGAAATCGTATATATGTTATATATGTAATGTCTTTTTTATCTAAACCCAAAAAAAATTGGAAATCTTTAGAAAAAATGTTGCTCACCAAATGGCTGATAAATAAAGAAATCTAAAAAGTCACTATGTGTATTTGGCTCTAATACTCCTTGCTGTCACCCGCTTGTGAATCCTAGGATCCTCTTGTAGGACCTTTGTATACCATACGGGCAGGGTACTGTGTTTAATTCTTTTTTGCTGTGACAGACTGATATATCTGTTTGGAATAGGCCGCAAAGGCTTCCGCTATTTTTTCTCCTGCTATTCAGAGTTCCCCCCCAGATTCATGATCTCTAGTACCCATCTATTATTTGGAACTATATTGCTGGTACGTTCTCTATCTCTTTTTTCCAACTAGGATAGGAGTTTCATCGCTTTTCCCCAACCTCGTATATCCTTCGCTGGGTGGCCCTATTGTATTTCCTGACAGCTCCTTCCTCGAGGTCCCTCATTTCCTTCTGCTTAAGGCATGTTTGATGACTGAGCCGTGGTTCTGCGGTCGTGGTGCTTGTTTTAGTGCTTTCCAAATGTAGTAGTTCCTTTTCTAGCGGTTCGTATTTTAACTGTCTCTCTTTACTCTCTCTCCCTGTCAGTGCCTGTGAATAACCTCGAATTACTGTTTTGTATGCTTCCCACAAAACCTGCTGAGAGTCAACTGTTCCCTGGTTCTCCTGAAAATATTGCTATGTGCGTTGACGAATCTTATCTTGTGTCTCCCTGTTTTTAATCAACCAGGGGTCTATGCATGGTGGGAGAGTGTACGTCCTAGTAGGCCCTTGAAATGTAACCTCCACTGTTGAGTGGTCCGAAAGGCCAGTTGCCTTATGGGCGGCCCCTCTGAAATGGCCTGCATCGCAGGCGTGCATAAAACAAATCTAGTCAGCATCCAGAGAATATTATCACCAGGTAGTCAAAACAAGACATTTTCCAGGACAGAGCACCCCTGATCAGTTGGAAGCTGAGGTGGAGCGGGCTGGAGAGAATGCACCGTCCATGGTGTGGATGTTGTGAATAATATCCTGTTTAGCTTGAAAGGAGGACTTTTCCTTATATTGTGCTCTGGGTTTGGCAGGGGGCACTGTAGACCATTCCGGGCATATGGCCTCTCAAGATGACATGAGAGGACGCGACGGA
Source organism: Lissotriton vulgaris (assembly GCF_964263255.1). Taxonomy (NCBI): domain Eukaryota; kingdom Metazoa; phylum Chordata; class Amphibia; order Caudata; family Salamandridae; genus Lissotriton; species Lissotriton vulgaris. Next base: position 417,210,296 of record NC_141689.1, on the reverse strand, counting down.
CTAGCCTCACGGCAGTCCATCGAATTCTGCACAAGTTTTTTAGCTTCACACAGTGAGCTAATTACCTGGTGTCTGCCCTACCAGGTAAAGATCAGACCGAAGGGGTAACCCCATTGGTATTTCATAGTAAGGTTATGCAGTTAATCCGTAACTGGCTTGAAGTCCCTATGGCGTTGTAGCAAGAGTTTGAAAATATTTGTATGGAGTGTCCTTTAAAGACCAAGTCTGCCTTGTGACGTGAGGCTTGTAAGATAGCTTCATTTTCAGTGAAGAAATGCACTTGCTTGAGGATATCCGGGATAAAGTCCGGGCATCCTTGAGCCATGGCCACTTGATGAGCCCTGTCTAGGGCGGGGTGAGGCATCCTTGTCACAGTGCTAGTATGCAAATCAGCCTTGACCCTGTGCCTCATGGGAACAGTCCAGCCCGAACTGCCAAGCCATGTCTTTCCTGGACCGGAATCAAGCATCCTCGGACCGGTTTTTGGCTATCAGCCGTCTTCAACCAGGATAGCTTGACTCCAGTGGTGTGGAGAGCATGGGACTCACGTCTGAGTATACCCATCCCACTTGGGGTGACAAAATGCAAAACAACAATTGATGGACAGAATGCAGAACAATGTCATACATTCACCACAGTCCGTCGCGGCAAGGTTTGGTGCCCGAGGGACCAAGGAGGTAGAGGCTGTGTAGTGCCACAGTCGAACCCGTTCCTGCAGGCGAACACAGCGAAGCAAGGTGCCTCAGGTCCCACCAGCGAGAAGAAAGAAAGACACAGGCAGGTGTGCAAGATTCCTCCTGACAACAGCTCGGCCAGGGGACAGAATGGGTAGACTGGCAGCCCGGAGAGGCAAGAGTTACAGATTGGGCAAACTAGACCCTAGGTTAAGACTGTGGAGCCAGCTGGAATGTCAGCAAGTGACTCCGCACCTGCCACATCGCTCCCCAATGATGTCCAGGTGATGCCAAACCACTGCATCAACAGGGCCAATAGCTGCGACAGGTCAGCAGAGTAGGAGGAGGGCAGTGCCAGCAAGGTGGGTGGCAGGCATCGGCACATGTCCCAATGGAGGTAGCAGGTGAAGCAACGTGGTGTCCAGAGGCGAGTAAGCCCTCACGAGGGCCAGAGCCAAAGCAATGACGCGGGGGTAAGGGCAGGTAGCGAGGTCCGCTGCGCAGTTTAGCAGCCGATTGCCCCTTACCTCGCTCGTGAGGCTCCAATACCAGGGATGCTCAAGCCAGTCCAGGGACCTCTCTGCGGTCCAACGCAGAGATGGCGGCGGGCCCCAGGCTAGACCGCTAGCGTCATTTACAGGCTTTCGCCCCCATTAGCGGGGAGCATGGTACACAGCCGCAATGTTGAGTGAGTCGCTCCACGGGGTCCTGATATCAAAGTTGGAACAGTACAATTAGAACACAGTTGCCTCTAAAGGTAGGAAAAAATTAAATTTCGGTTCAGCACAGCACCACAGAATATATCATAATCCAACTATTTTCAGTTAACGGAAAAGAACACCAGCAGACCATCCATACGTGTGGAATAAAACAGCATTTCCTTTCGTAAGTCAACTGTAGGCATTCTTATGCTAACTTAAAACACATTCAATGAACAATAATTTTAATTAATAAAATCTACTCTAACACTACTCCTTGAAAAACTTAACATATTAGTTGTGGTAAAAGCAGTGGGTTTTACTCGTAGTCAGTCTGTGTGAAATTCAACCAAATTAACTATCCTTTAGGATGCAAGATGAAATAGTAAAAGTCAAGCAGTACTCTCGGGGCAGATGCAGGATCGCTGTTTGTTTCTGCTCCTGAGGCGGAAAGCCGGGAGCTGTGCTGAGTGAAGTTTCTGATATGCGTGTGTGAACTCTCATGCTGTGCTGTGTCACGGACTTATCGTGGCGCTTATTTCGCTTTTATGAATTTAAAATCATTCACTGCAAATATTTTTACCTTGCCCTCTGCTCTATCTTAGGCAGTTTTAACTTGTATTTCCCCGCACTCCGGGTGATACTCAGCCGAGTCAGGTGCTGATTCTCTTGTTCCCGGGTTGTGCTATTTGGCAGCGGCCATCTTGGGTGGGAGGCATCACACGCTGCACTCTAGTCGTCAGTACATAAAGAGACGGGCATCGCTCTGCGCAGCGGACGCGATCAGCGGTCGCGATCAGCGGTCGCGCCGCATCTGCGCCGGAGTCATGCCAGAGTCTAGCCCGTCAGCGCTAAGGAAGCGCCAGGGAGGCTAGTTCCATCCACTCCCATGTCCCAGCTGGTCCCTTATACACCCTACATTCTTTATAAGCCCTCAAACCCTCCTGGCAGCCTTGCCATTAAACATTCGCCCCGGAAAAGCTCATTGGCGCCCTAGTTTGCCGATGTAGTGGGAGAGGAAGTCATTCAAACACCTTTGATTGCTCCCATAAGCGGGCCTCTCTTAAAAAGCCAGGTCCACCCCTGACTAAAGACACCGGGTTCCTTATCAATGCTCGTTCACTTGTTAAAAATAACGTGGCATTCAGGGAACTTATCTTGGATAGAAATCCCTCTTGGGCCTTCATTACTGAGACTTGGGCCTCTGATTTTTCAGGGCCTGAACTAATAAACCCAATCCCCGAGGGATATGCCCTTGCTAGAATGAATAGAGTAGGTCATAGGGGAGGAGAGCTGGGCATACTGCACAAATGTTCAATTAGATGTCGAACTGAGCCCTTGCCCTCCTCGCTGGACTCCTTCCAGGCCATGTACTTCGCGCTAAATTCCTCCCAAACCGTTTCCTTCTCCGGGATTCTGATCTATAGACCCCCAGGCCCTAGGTCTGCTTTCAGGCATGATCTACTTGAGACCTTTGAACCCTATATTGACAGACCCAATATGACCATTCTCGGGGACTTCAATTTTCATTTGGAGGACGTGAACTCCTCTGACACTAGTCACCTGCTAGACTCCCTGGCCTCCTGCGGACTGCTACAAGGAGTAGGGACCTCCACCCACTCAGCCGGTCATACCTTGGATGGGGTCTTCACCAACGATTCCAGACTTGAAATTGGCTCCCCTTTCCCCCTGTCCTGGTCGGACCATTTGGCCGTTCCCCTTGAATTTGCATCTTCCCACCTGGATATGTCTCCGTTAGATCATAATAATTGGGAATTGAGGAGGAACTTCAGGGGGCTGAATAATGAAACTCTTGCTCCCCTGATGGCTAGCCTTAAGCCTCCCCTCCGGAGGGATACCGACGCAGCTGCCCTTGACTTGTCTAACACTCTGGCAAGTGCCGTGGATATTCTTGCGCCGGTCAGATGACACTATTCTGCCAGGAAACGGCCTTCGGCCCCCTGGTTCTCAGACTCCTTCAGATTGCTCAGACAGGGGTGCAGGAAACAAGAAAGACTCTGGAGGTCTCATTTGGACCCTAAAGAGAGGGAGAAACATAAATGCTTACTTAAAGGATATAAAATCGCGGTGCTGGCAGAAAAGAAAGCGTACTTGGCTTAATTGACCGCCTCTCTTAGCTCCCCCAGGGAACTGTTTAAAATTGTCGACTACCTGTCTCTTCTTCAGTCACCCGACCCCATAGTACCTTCTCAAGAGCTGTGTGATCAGATCTCCGCCTTCTTCCATACAAAGATTATGGATATCCACACAGCCCTGGAAGTCCTCAACTTTGACTTAGAAAGTCCCCCCTTGCCCGCTTCATTCCCCCTGGAAAGACAGGCCCATGAATCCTGCATCAACTTTTCCAAGTTCCCCCTCCTCACCCTTGATCAACTCCGTCTGCTCCTGGACAAGCTCAATTCTGGATCCCCTCTGGACCCTTGTCCACTGAGGATCTTTAAAGAGTGTAGGGAGGTAATGTTGCCCCCCCTCCTGGAGGTTATGAACCTGGCAATCTCTGAAGGTGTCTATCCATCATCTTGGAAATTGGCCATAGTCAAGCCCCTTCTAAAGAAGGCTACCCTAGACCCTAGAATCTTGAAAAACTTCTGCCCCATCTCCTTTCTTCCTGCTCCCGCTAAGATGCTAGAGGCCCACCTTAACCACCACTTGAGTGCCTTTCTCGATAGCGTCACCTCTCTGGACTTTTCCCAGCATGGCTTCCGGAGGGCACATAGCACTGAGTCGGCTCTCACAGTGGTTGTCAATAACATCCGCACCAAGGTTGACAGTGGCCAGACTACTTTGCTGGTACTGCTCGACCTTACAGCCGCATTTGACACCCTGTCCCCTTCCATTCTGGCTACTCGCCTCAGGGAGACTGGAGTCGACGGACCAGTGCTTAGCCTTCTTACATCTTTTCTGGACCAACGGAATCAAAGGGTCAAGTTGGGTGACTTCCTTTTGCCAGTCAAGCCTGTGCAGTGTGGGGTTCCCCAGGGCTCATCTTTGAGCCCCACACTTTTTAACATCTACGTGGCCCCACTCGCCAGGCTTGTAAGATCGTTTGGCCTGGAAGTTCTTTCCTATGCCGACGACACCCAGATCATGGTCTCTCTGTCACAATCAGTTAACATAACGGCCCTAAATATTAGGAACTGTGTGGAGGCAGTCGCAGGCTGGATGATTAAGAATTTCCTCAAGTTAAATGGGGACAAAACTGAGGTCCTTATTTTCGGAGACAAACAGGAGATCTGGTTGATGGACTGGTGGCCCTCTGCTCTTGGCACCTGTCCCACGCCCTCTACTTCGGCACGCAACTTGGGTGTGATCTTGGACACCACCCTCTCTTTTGATAAACAAGTAAGCAGGACAGTCTCTACCTGTTGTGGTGTCCTAAGTATCTTGAGAAAGATCGCCCATTATCTTTCCTTTGAAGCCCGAAAACAGGTTGCTGTGGCTCTTATATCTTCCAGGCTGGACTACTGCAATGCACTTTACCTTGGCACTAATAAAGGTCTAGTCCAGCGCCTTCAGATAGTGCAAAATGCAGCTGCCCGGTTTGTGGTAGACGCCCCGAAGCGCTCCTCAGGCTCCGCCATTAGGAAGGACCTGCACTGGCTCCCCATGCAGGCCAGGATCAACTTCAAGGTCCTCTGCCTTACGCACTGTGCCCTGTCTGAGGCTGGACCCGAAGATATCCGGTACCTTGTTTCCTATTATGTGCCCGGCAGGGCCCTCCGCTCTGCCAACAAAAAACTGCTAGCCGTCCCCCGATTCTCTAAGGCCAGATGGGGAGGAAGGGCCTTCCGCTCTCTTGCGCCCAGACTGTGTAACTCGCTTCCAGATGATCTTAAGGGCCTGGCTTCTCATGCTCTCTTCCGTAAAGCATTCAAGACCTGGCTCTTCCGGGAAGCCTACCTGTAATCTACTCTCCTTTTCCCTCTGTGCAAACAGCCGTACCATCTGTGAGCGCCTTGATGCCTTCGGGTTTAGTTGCGCTGTACAAATCCTCAATTCAATTCAAGCATGCTGGCCAAATGTGACTGAACCGCAGTGAAATATATGGAAGGGTTGTGCTTGACATATGTCGTACCCTCATGTAGTCTTTGCAAAATATATCATTAGGTGAACCCACAGAGCGTTCCTTTCAATAGTATTTCAAAGAGAACTCATTTCAAGTCAAGTCAAAAGATCTTTATTCTGCAATATAGGACCATAAAAGAGAATCAAGCGGTCGCAGGAATAGATCTCCCGTGGTCAAATCACTTCCATGGAAACAAATTCAAAAAAATTAGTTGACCACAGTGGCGGTTCGTCCATTGGGGGCGTTGGGGCGTTGCCCCACTAGCCATGGACGACCGCACTGTCTGCCCACACATGCATTTAAAGGGTTTTCAAATTCAAATACAGTTTCTGATTAAAAATGATTCTGAGCGCACTGCGCGCTACCGGCCCCAGGACAAGAATGACAGAATCGGGCACGGGCATTGTATAAGAAAGTGGGCTGTGGGGGGCGGGGCAGTGCAGAGAGTGACAGGTAGAGCAGAATACCGGAGTACTAGTAGACTGCGCAATGAGCATGTGGAATCCAGGAGTAGTCAAAATTACACCTGGCCCGCGCATGCGCACAGTGGTTGACCACAGTGGCGGTTCGTCCATTGGGGGCGTTGCCCCACTAGCCATGGACGACCGCACTGTCTGCCCACACATGCATTTAAAGGGTTTTCAAATTCAAATACAGTTTCTGATTAAAAATGATTCTGAGCGCACTGCGCGCTACCGGCCCCAGGACAAGAATGACAGAATCGGGCACGGGCATTGTATAAGGAAGTGGGCTGTGGGGGGCGGGGCAGTGCAGAGAGTGACAGGCAGAGCAGAATACCGGAGTACTAGTAGACTGCGCAATGAGCATGTGGAATCCAGGAGTAGTCAAAATTACACCTGGCCCGCGCATGCGCACAGTGGTAGACCTTCCTCCCCCCCCCCTCTACAGCACTCGAGACACAGGCACTGTCAGGCAAGGACCCGGGGCCCCGGACTCATAATGGGCAGATAGTATCCTGCTTGTAGCCAATCCTGGCGCAGTATTGCTGTTAACCCTGCGCCAGGATTGGCTGCTCCAGCAAGATGGTGCCGCACGTGGGTGTTGATTGCTCAGCCGAGGGGGCCGCACTGTATGGCCAATCACCATATGGCTATATCCAGCCATGTCGTCGGGGTGATTGGCCATTTCTACGCTGTCGGGACGTTACTGGCTGCAGCCTTCCTGATGACGAGAACAGCAGCACTGCTTAGGAATTCAAAACCAGGACGGCGGGAGTCTCGGGACTGTAAGTTTTACTTTTATTATTTTTCTTTCCCTTAAACCCCTCCCGCCTCCCCCCTAATCCCCCTCTGCGCCGTGATTTGCCCATCCCCCCCCACCCGCCCGTAATGCCCGCCGCGATTGCTCATTTAGCTTGTGCATTTATGGGGGGAAAAATAGCATGGTATGACACTGTAGTCGAAAAAACTGGTGTCCATCTTCTGCATATATATATGCGTTTAAAGAATGCTTGTGTACATTTTTCAGTTTCTATGACCACCTATGATTGCTTTATTTGTCGCCACATATTCTGAGTGACAAAAACGAACTTTAAGCCTTATGTCTGAGAGGCGCATTGGTTTTCATAAGTTCTTCTCCCTTTGGTTGCGGTATCGTTGCTTAGCGCTTCTTGCTGAAAACTGTGTCATTTAAATTGCCTGCTGTGCGCTTTGTGTTCCGCTTTGCTTGTTTCACTGCTCAGATTGCCAGCGCGACTTTCCGACCTTTAAAGTGTATTCCCCCCCAAGCGCCCTCCATTTTGTTGTTGTTGTGCTCCTACTTAGCCCGCCCCGCCTCCCAGCTGAGACGCCCTCCCACAGACTACTTCAGCGCTCCGTTACCTGGAAGCGCTGTGACTCACTCGACGCTTGCCAGCTGAGTGGTCGCTCCCTTTGGTTGCGGTATCGTTGCTTAGCGCTTCTTGCTGAAAACTGTGTCATTTAAATTGCCTGCTGTGCGCTTTGTGTTCCGCTTTGCTTGTTTCACTGCTCAGATTGCCAGCGCGACTTTCCGACCTTTAAAGTGTATTCCCCCCAAGCGCCCTCCATTTTGTTGTTGTTGTGCTCCTACTTAGCCCGCCCCGCCTCCCAGCTGAGACGCCCTCGCCCCTCCCCCTCCACTATCCATATATGACAGTTGTTCCCGCGCGCAGCGTTTACGCGCAGCGACCGCGCCCAACCCGCGCCGAAGGTGCGCCAAAGGTAAGCCCGTCTACGCCTGGACCGCGCCCAGCGCCAGACCCCCTGGCCCCCGCCCCTCCCAGCCCCCCCGCATTACCTACGATGCCGCCACCCTCCTAGCCCTTAACTCCGGTCGCGCCCCAAACTGCGTCCAAGCCGCTCCCGGACACACCCATGGACCTTTCTCCTGCTACTCCTGCAAATTCATCGGCACCGACAACATCTCCGCTACGACCACAACACAGACTCCTGACCCCAACCACCTACAGTGCATCCTTCTCAACACTCGATTGGTCCACAGACACGCCATTGACCTATGGAATCTACTAGACACCATCTCTCCGGACGTCGCCTTCCTAACAGAAACTTGGATGAACGCTTCCTCCGCCCCAGACATCACCATTGCCATCCCTGAAGATTATAAGATCACACGCAAGGACCGCACCGACCACACAGGAGGAGGAATCGCTATCGTCCATAAGAAGTCAATCCGCATCTCAACCAGCTCTGACGCCAATCTCGCCAACTCCGAACACCTTCACTTCCAGATCCACATCGACCCCAAGACCACACTCAGAGGCACCCTCCTCTACAGACCACCAGGACCCCGCGCAAAATTCAGTGAAGACATCACGGACTTCATCACTCCTCACGCGCTCCCCTCCAAAGACTACATCCTTCTGGGAGACCTCAACTTTCACCTTGAAAAGATCAACGACCGCAACACCACCACCCTCTTGGACAATCTCGCCAACCTCGGACTTAAACAACTGGTCACGTCCCCCACCCACATCGCAGGTCACACACTCGACCCCATCTTCACCTCCAGCAATCATGTCTCCTTCAGCCACACTACGGATCTCCTCTGGACTGACCACAGCTGCGTTCACTTCACCTACAACAAACCAAAACCCACCAACCACCTCCAACCAACTCTGCAAAGAAACTGGAACAAAATCACCACGGACCAGATCTCCGCATCGCTCCTTCTAAACACCCCAGCCCACTCTTCTAACGCAAACGAAGCCGCCGCCAACCTCACCCTATGGTTATCCAACACCGCCGACACCTTAGCACCACTGAAGAAACGTCAAAACAAACCTGCCAGCAAAAAGGCCTCATGGTTCAACGATGATCTTAAGAAGTCCAAGAAACTCTGCCGCTCCCTCGAAAAGGCCTGGAAAAAAGACCCAACCACTAGCACCAAGGACGCCTTCAAAAACGCCACCCGCACTCACCACCAACTAATCCGAAAGGCCAAGAAAACAGCATTCAAGGATCGACTTGACAACAACGCCCACAACAGCAAGGAACTTTTCAACATCGTCAAGGAATTTTCCAATCCCTCGGCCAACTCCAACGACATCACCCCCTCTCAAGCCCTCTGCGACTCCCTAGCCTCATTCTTCCACAACAAGATTGCAGACATCCACAACAGCTTCGACAACCAACCCGGAAACCAACCCACCCTACCATTTGCTGAACATTCTCCCCCCGTGAACACCCTTAACGACTGGAACCCAATCTCCACTGAGGACACAATCCGCCTGATGAATTCCATCCACTCAGGATCCCCCACAGACCCATGTCCTCATCACATCTTCAACAAAGCAGACTCCGTCATAGCACCGCACCTCCGAGACGTCATCAACTGCTCCCTCAACTCCGCCACCTTCCCGGAAGACTGGAAACACGCTGAACTCACCGCCCTTCTGAAAAAACCCACAGCGGACCCCACCGAACTCAAAAATTACCGCCCCATCTCGCTCCTTCCATTCCCGGCCAAAGTCATCGAGAAAGCTGTCAACAACCAGCTCGCCGCCTTCCTCGAAGCCAACAAATCCCTCGACTCCTCACAATCTGGCTTCCGAGCAAAACACAGCACTGAGACCGCCCTCATCGCAGCAACAGACGACATTCGAACTCTACTGGACAATGGAGACACAGTCGCCCTCATCCTCCTCAACCTCTCTGCAGCATTTGACACAGTCTGCCACAGCACCCTTTTACAACGCCTCAATAACATCGGAATCCAAGGAAATGCACTTGAATGGATCACCTCGTTCCTCACCGGAAGAACTCAGAAAGTCCGCCTCCCACCATTCAAGTCCGAGGCCACTGAAGTCATCTGTGGCGTACCACAAGGATCCTCACTCAGCCCCACCCTCTTCAACGTATACATGAGCCCCCTCGCGGCCATCGCCCGCCAACACAACCTCAACATCATCTCTTACGCGGATGACACTCAACTAATCCTTTCTCTCACCAATGACCCCAGCACCGCCAAAACTAACCTACGCGAAGGAATGAAAGAAGTTGCCGAATGGATGAAACAAAGCCGTCTGAAACTGAACTCAGACAAAACAGAAGTCCTCATCTTAGGTACATCCCCCTCTGCATGGGACGACTCCTGGTGGCCGGAAGCCCTCGGAAAAGCACCCATCCCGACAGACCACGCACGGAACTTAGGCGTCATCCTGGATTCTTCACTCTCAATGAATAGACAAGTCAGCGCCGTATCCTCCTCCTGCTTCAACATTCTTCGCATGCTTAGAAAAACATTTCGCTGGATCCCCACCGAAACAAGGAAAACAGTCACCCATGCTCTGGTCACGAGCCGACTGGACTACGGAAACACCCTCTACGCAGGCACTACCGCTAAACTCCAGAAAAAACTCCAACGAATCCAAAACGCCTCAGCCAGGATCATATTAGACATCCCACACAACGAACACATCTCTGGTCACCTTAAAGACCTCCACTGGCTACCCGTCAATAAGAGGATCACTTTCCGACTGCTAACCCACGCACACAAATCACTCTACGACATCTGACCAGAATGCCTCAACTCACGACTGTCCTTCTACACCCCCTCCCGCCAACTACGTTCTGCCAGCCAAGCCCTCGCCACTGTACCTCGCATCAACAAGACCACCATGGGAGGCAGATCCTTCTCATACCTGGCTGCTAAAACATGGAACTCACTCCCCGCTTACCTTCGCCTTACCCAGAACCACCTAGCATTCAGAAAGCAACTTAAAACGTGGATATTTGACAAGTAATCCTCCTCCCCTTTCTAAGCGCCTTGAGACCCTCTGGGTATGTAGTGCGCTATATAAATTCTCTGACTTGACTTGACTTGACTTAACAGATACCGGGGTGTAACTGCCAGAAAGTTACACTGGTGGTGCGTGGTGGCTATTGTGAAATGATTACAGTTTCCTGTAATTTCAGATGGGCAGTAAGGGGGAGAGATAGCGGGTCAGTTAGAACGTGGCAGTGGGGATGCTTGACATTCAGATTATTTGCCAAAAACGATGGTGTTCATTTAACCCAATATTACCCATGACGTGCATTGAGTGCTCTAATTGTAATCGGTGTAAAACGTGAGGTAGACAAAAGTTCTGGCTATTTCCACCTGCTCGATGCCTGTTTACATTTAACAGAGAAGTGCATTATTTTCATTGTGAAAGCCCTGAAATGCATAGATTGGTAGATGATGATGGCATTGTTTGCATTTCTCCACACGCGCTCTGGATCGGGTTTTGTGCGTGTGCAGTGTAGCGACAGAGTCCCAGGTGGCGGTGTCTGGAGGTGACCCATCATTCTTTTGCAGTGAACCCCGCTCATAAATTTTAACGGTGCTGGAGATGCGTTGTGATACAGCTGAAGGCACACAAGTAAAAAAGGGTTTCTTGTGCGTTTTGCACCCCACATTTCTCGAGGGGTTGCTGTCTTTTGACTTGAGGGCGGCGCTGATTGGACCGAGGAGTGGAGTAAGAATCTGAGGCCAGGCTGCAAGGTAAGGAATGGCACGGCAGTGATCGAAAAGTAATGAAACTTAGTGTTCACCTAATTACGACGTGAAAAGTTCAGAGGTATTTTTGCTCATTGTGACCGGCTCTGCTGCACTCTCCATCAACACTTCTGCATCTCGCTGCACACGGTTCCACTTCATGCTGCTGTGCTACACACTTCACCACTACACACTACGCTTCCCCTGGCCTGCCCCCTTCCTCCCCTGAGGCACCCCACTATAGACTGCACCATCCATGTACTGCTTCCCTGTGCACAGCTTGACTGCTCCCTGCATAGTGAGTGACTTGTGACATGCTACCTACTCTACTGTAAATCAGACCACTTAATTAAGTGGCTAGGGGGATGCAGGGCTACCATTTCCACACTGCCCCATTCCCCACAGCTGCATTTGGACGATGAAGCACTGGACCCTACATCCACAGCAGCTGATGGTCCAGGGCAAGGAGGGTGGTTGGAAGGGTGTGCGATCATTTTGGTAGAGCCATCACCAGTGTTCTTGGGTCTAGTGATTAATATCACCGTAGTGCTGTTGAGAGCTGACCACATCTGTGCCAGTGGTATCCATAGTGGTGATTTGGGGGATTCACAGGTTATGTCAGAGCTAGTGCTGTGCACAGTTGTTCTATAGGTGGGTGTCTGATGGTGGTCTCTGCTCTAACGTTGACCACTGTGTACAAGGGCTGGTGTTATCAGCAGACCGCGGCTGGTTGTACCCAGTGATCTAAGTGCTACTTGTGCCCGGTGTGGCCTTGAGTGGTGTGGAATTCCCAGGTAATGTCAGGGCTGGTGGTGTCCACAGCAGTTCTTTCAGTTGCAGTCCCCAGTGGCCTGTGCATTGATTGTGTTTACGGTGGTGCCTCTACAGGACGTCCCCTGTGATCCTAATTCCAGTGCGACTGTTGCCCACAGTGGTGCAATGTGTCTGTGCACATAAGGACATTGACTGGTGAGTGATGTCGCACTTTAGTATATGAAAGCAATGACTAGCATTGATGCAGGCTGTTGCTTATTAAAAATAAAGTAGTATATGCCAAATGTATTTGAGGGTATATCCTAGAGAAAAGTAATGTCATTCTTTGGATATTCTGAATGAGCAGCTACCTACGTTATTATCATATGGAATCTCTTTATTCTTTATTGCTGTCATAACAAAACTTTCACAACATCCTTATTAACATTCTTGCTTTCTCAAATTTGCTTGAAAATGCTCCATTTGCCCACTCTTTTTTCAAAATTTTCTCGGGGGAGAACCCCCGAACCTCCTTATGACAGGAGAGCTTGCCAACTAAGCTCGCTCACCACACATCACTCATGACAACCCTTTACGCCTCACCACTTTTAAATCTCACCAGCCGCCACTGGTTGACCACAGTGTTGGCGAGGAACCCTCCACCTATAGCGGACTCTAATGTGGCAGCCGCTAACTTTGAAAATTGGCTAAGTCACGCAGTAAATAGGCTGGCACCGGAAGTGACTAAGCACCCTAAAAGAAGGCAAGCAAAAGTGCCACGGATGAACTGTGTAGAGGGGTGGGAATTTACTGCACCTCAGTGTAGTCTGTCACGGTTCTCAATGCTAGGGGAGGAACAAGTTGCTGACCTATTGTTGCAAACCAAGTCCAGGTCCCCCCTTGACCCTTTCCTCCCATACATTTTACATCTGGCTCCGAAGGAGATCAGTGCATCCCCGACCCCTTTACTAAATGAAATCACAAGCTCAGGGATATTTCCTTTGCGATTGAAAATTTTTATATATTTTTTTTAAAAACACGCTTGATCCCCTGTGGACCAAAAACTATCGCCCAATATCCTGTCTCCCGCTACCCTCCAAGATTCTGGAGAAAGCCATGAACTCTGAACAGACGGAATATCTGGATCGGAATAACATCCTTGACTCCACGCAGCATGGCTTTAGATCTCTGCACTCTACTGAGTCAGCCTTGATTATGGCAACAGAAGAGATTCGTAAGGTGATGGATGTAGGGCCGCCCTTATATTGCTCGGCCTAACCGCAGCTTACGACACCATAAACCATGCGGTATTGGTGCGTAGACTGAAGGCTGTTGGCATCAGGGATAAGGCTCTAGCCTTACTAACATGATTCCTGGCATCCAGGGAACAACTAATTCCCTGGGATGGACTTCAGTCAAGAAAGTTCATTCTCCCATGTGGAGTTGCCCAGGAATCGGCCTTGTCCCAGACTATGTTTAATCTTCACGTCACCCCATTAGCCAGACTAATAAAAAATCATGGCCTTATGCTTGTTTCGTATGCGGATGACACCCAGTTAATGGTGTAAGTCACTCAAAGTGTGGATAAGACGGCAAAACGGTTCCATAATTGCCCTACAGTTCTGATGGCATGGATGAACACAAACTTTCTGAAACTAAATACTGAAAAAAACCGAGGTTGTAGAGTTCGGTCAGAAACCATAGGTTTGGAGCTAACTATGGTGGTCCCCTGAGGCAGGATCTTGTCCCGTCCCTTTGCCCAAGGCTAGGAATCTATGCTTTCGGATCAATAAAGATCTAACGCTCGCCCCACAAGTAAATCAAGTATCTTCGGCCTGCTTTTTTTACACTAAAAGTCTTGCGTAAGATTCTTCCTTTTGTTCCTTTTTCACTAAGGAAAACGGTATTCGGAGCTTTTGTTCTGTCAAGAGTGGATTACTGTAACGCTCTTTACCTGGGATCAGGCATAAGGCAGTTTTCCAAACTCTAGTCACTCCAAAATGAGGCCGCAAGGGTACTGCTTGACCTACCTAAACATCATCCTACGTCTACCAGAATAAAGCAGCTACATTGGCTACCAGTTCGTCGGCGAGTGGATTTTAGGGCCCTCTGCCTGGTGCATAAAGCCCTATATGGAGGAGGTGCAGTGGATTTACAACCACTATTTCCCCAATACATGCCACTATGTTGCCAAAGATCCATGAACACTGGACTGGTACATATCCCTGAGATAAGAAGTGTCAGGCAGGGAGGAAAGGGTTTCTCATTCCAAGCGGCTAAACAGTAGAACTCTCCCCCCATACAGATTTGACTACAGCCCAGTAGGACTCTCTTTAGAAAAATTATAAAAACATGGCTCTTCACTAAGCTCTAACTTGTCAGCTTCTCCTGGATTGCATACATCTCCAGCGCCAAGACAATAATGCGCTTTACAAATATTCAGTCAGTCTGTCAGTCAGTCCTGATAAAAACATCTGGTTAAAACATACAAAAGTACCTAAAGCTGTATAAAATCGATACAATACATTATCAACCAATCTGTTAACAAAAGTATAGCAGCATTATCACAAGGTAAAACTCAAAATAAAAATCAATCGGTGTTGCGTCCTGTATACGTTGCATTGGGAACAGTTTACTTGTTTGTAATACTGTAAGAGAGCAAACAGTACCCTGGAATGTAACCTTCCATAGTTTTCCTACTTCTCACTACGGCTTTAAGAACCTAGCTGACCCTGAAGCATACATCATGGCTGTTCAGCAGCTGAAGGTAAAATAACGCTTCTCTGTATTTCAGGCACCCGAAGGAATTTAATATGGCTTTAAGAAAGAAAGAATTGACCAATTTGCAAAAACACATTAAGTGTAACCAGGTCTGGTCTGCCAAGCCATCATGCGGGCAAGTTGGAGCAAGACTCCCCAAAGTGCTGCAATCTTCACAAAAGCACAAAAGCCGCAAGACTGTTCCTCCCCTGAAGCGGAAGTGGAGGTATCACTCCCAGTGCATGACATTTAGCATCAGGTACATTACTGGTTCAGCAGGCACTAAAGACTTATAGTAACCCCGCACAGAGCGCTTACTTAATTCAATATGCAAACTATTTGTCTCACAAAGTTCTGGAAAATGGTGCTTAACCTTTAGATTATCATCCCTTTTGATACTCAAGGGGACCATGAACAGGGCGAACAATCCCATTACACAAAAGGTTTTTGAAATCTAGTCTAGCCATGGAATTGTACAGCCTTTGTCCAAGATGAGCCAGCCGAGATATCTCTGCACAGCCACATGTAACTCATAACATCAGAAGAGTCAAATTTATTTGTCCTATATGTACCGCAGGTTTAGCTCCGAGTTTATGATAAAGTTTGAGCTGGAGGGAGGGAGATAGAGTAACCTCCGACAGATACAATTTTCCTCAGCTTGGTGTGCAGAAGCATTAAGATAACCCCAAACCCCTGCACTGCATAGGGCTGCAGAAACACACTGAGTGTTATATAGGTTTATAGTCCCTTTCCCCACATCCCCTGGTAAATTGAAAACTGCGCCACCCACCCTACAGAGCTTAAGTCACCAGCTGTTGAGCTGCGGTTTCCAGGAGCCCATGGAATTAAAGATTATCCCTAAATAGCTGAAATTATTCACAGTGCTAAGCGATTGTTCTTTTATTAAGAGCTTGGAAGTGTTTATTTTACCAGGCCCACACGCCATGATATGCAACTTCCCAAAGTTTTTTGCCAGATCTAGACTGCTCACGATGGAGATTATGCTGTCCACAAGCGCCCTATAGAGTATTCAGGGTTCATGCCAGTAGGACCTCATCATCAGCGTACAATAGCGTGGGCACAAGTATACACCCTTGGCGCACTCCTCTGGTAAGGAAGAATTCAGTTGACATTTCACCGTTCGGGCCACAGCGTACTTTCCCAGCTAGGTTTTCATACCAGTGTTTGCAAGAAGCTCCATAATGTCTCCTCCACCCCGTGATCCAATAATAACAACCACAGCTCAGCCCTGTCGATACAGTCAAAGACTGTGGAGAGGTCCATGAAAGTCAGGTGCCTAACAATGGCGTACTTGCTTACTATCAGATTCAAATTAAGGCCTGCTCCACCGTGCCCAGCCCAGGATAGAAGCCAAATTGAAAGGGGCAGAAGATGTTGTTGTCTTAAGCCCATACAGTGAGACGATTAAAAACAATCCTGCCTAATATATTTGCCACATTATCGATATATAGGGCGGTAGCATTTGGGTGACATGTGATTTCTTTTTTTGAAGATAGGTCCGATAGTAGACAGGGCCCATGAGCTAGGGAGGTTTTTGCTCAAAGAGAGATTGAAAGTGTTAGTGATCTAGGGTCTCCACAGATCGATCTTGCACTTTGAGGTCAGTCGGTGCCCCATTTTGTTCAGGGCTTTACCGCCTGAACTCTGACTAATCAAAGCAACCACCTCTGACAGAGATACCAAGAGTGGTGTTGAATGGGATAATCTACTCTCTATCCTTCATATTGTAGATATCATTGAAATGTGAATCCCATCTGTGCCCCAGGATATTAGAGCTCAAGAGTGGGCTATCTGTGGTATTCCTTTGCCTGATCTTCTTAACTGTATCCTAAAACACGTAACTTTTTTTTGGTGTTTTTTTTAACCTCAGGATGTTCCAAAAGCTCCCCATCACTCTTAAGTAGTACATCCTTCTTTGTCTTCAAAGCGATTTTAGAAGGCTTCTGAACTGCCCGAGCCTCATCCTAATCTTTAGGCCAAGTAACAAGTGCCTTCCTTAATCTACGATTGGCTGCCAAACAATGCCTATCAAACCACCGGGGTCCCCTCTTATAGGCAGAGAAGGTTTTGTCAAAAAAGTGGTCGATAACCTGACAATCTTTCATACTGTTCTAGCATATCAACCCCTTCTCATATCTGCCACACAATTAAGGAATGATCCAAGATGTTTCTTCAGTGGTGCTGCCAATGTGTCCCCTGGGTCCTTTAAGTGCCAAATAAGCCTAAGGTGATTGGTGGAGTGTTGAGTGGTAGCGATTGCTTAAGCAGGGTGATTAAATCTGTTCACTGGCAAGTGACCACTGGCTAAAATGGGATTATGGTTCCCCTCATTCTGTCTTCAGTACCTCCCCCTTAAAAAACCATGCCAGAAAATTACCTCAACCCGACCCTTTTCAACATCTACATGGCCGAGACACCGGAAGGTATTTGTGCGCTTTAGAAATTTTATAAATAAATAAATAAATAAATGGCACCGCTCGCCAACATCGTCCAAGCACACCACCTCAACATCATCTCCGCACACCACCTCAACGTCATCTCATACGCCAACGACACCCAGCTGATCCTCTCCCTCACCAAGGACCCGGCCACCGCCAAATCCAACCTCACGAGGGAATGAAGGCTGTTGCAGACTGGATGAAGACCAGCTGGCTGAAACTGAAACTGAACTTGGACAAGACGGAGGTCCTTATCCTCGGCTCTACCCCCTTCGCATGGGACGGACGACCCATGGTGGCCGGCCGCGCTGGGAGCTGCCCAGACATCCACCAACCACGCACGCAACCTGGGGTTCATTCTGGACTCAACGCTTGCTATGACCCAGCAAGTTAACGCTGTTTCCTCCTCCTGCTTCAACACCCTCAGCATGCTCCGCAAGATCTACAGATGGATCCCCACCGAAATCAGGATGGTCACCCAATCACTCATCAGCAGCAGGCTGGACTACAACAACGCCCTCTACGCAGCAACCACGGCTACACTCCAGAAGAGACTCCAAAGCATACAAAATGCCTCTGCACGCCTCATCCTCGGACTCCCTCACCACAGCCACATTACCACCCACCTGAGAGACCTGCACTGTCTCCCGGTCAACAAGAGGATCACCTTCAAGCTCCTCACTCATGCTCACAAAGCACTCCAAAACGCCGGACCAACATACCTCAACAAACTACTGTCCTTCACCCTGAACATCCAGCTTCGCTCCTCCGAACTCGCCCTCGCCACCGTCCCACGCATCCCCTGAACGACCACCGACGGCAGATCATTTCTCCCACCTCGCCGCCAAGACATGGAACACCATCCCCGCCCACCTGCGTCAGACCCAGGACTGGCTCACCTTCAGGAGACTTCTCAAGAACTGGCTGTTCGACCAGTAGCTGCCTCTCCCACCCCCTTAGGCCTTGAGACCCTCACAGGTGAGTAGCGCGCTTTACAAATGATTGATTGATTGACATTATTTCCTGAATGAGAGGAGAAAGGTTGTCTGATGGGTGGCGAATAAACAGCAGAATGTTGTCTGCATACAGGGAAATGAGGAGGTTGACAATGGATGATCTGGAGGCTTCGGGTATGTATTGTGCCAGAATGTGACGAGCCAAGTGGTCCATTGCGATAATAATGAGGAGGGGGGGATAGAGGACAGCCTGCCTTGTCCCCCTTGTGATAGGAAAGACATCTGTGAGCCAACCTTCACGAAGGGATGAAAGAGGTAGCCGAATGGATGATGAACAGCCGCCTGAAACTGAACTCGGACAAGACGGAAGTCCTCATCCTGGGATCCTCACCCTCCGCCTGGAACGACTCCTGGTGGCCCCCCGCCCTAGGCAGCGCACCCAAACCAACAGACCACGCACGCAACCTGGGCTTCATCCTGGACTCCTCCCTCTCCATGACCAGACAAGTCAACGCCGTCTCCTCGTCGTGCTTCAATATCCTGCGCATGCTACGTAAGATTTCCGGTGGATCCCCACCGAGACCAGGAAGACGGTCACCCAGGCCCTCGTCACCAGCCGTCTGGACTACGGCAACACCCTCTACGCCGGAACCACCGCCAAACTCCAGAAGAGACTCCAGCGGATCCAGAACGCCTCAGCACGACTCATCCTGGACATCCCCCGTCGCAGCCACATCTCCGGACACCTGAGAGATCTGCATTGGCTCCCGGTCAACAAGAGAATCACCTTCCGTCTCCTCACCCACGCACACAAAGCCCTACACAGCCAAGGCCCAGGATACCTCAACAGCCGCCTCAACTTCTACGCTCCCAAACGCCAGCTTTGTTCGTCCAGCCACGCCCTCGCCGCCGTCCCCCGCATCCGCAGAGCCACCACAGGGGGACGATCCTTCTCCTACCTCGCTGCCAAGACATGGAACTCCCTCCCCACCCACCTCCGCCTGACCCAGGACCACCTCGCCTTCAGGAAGCAACTCAAGACCTGGTTGTTCGAGCAGTAGCAGATTCCCCCCCCCCCCCAGCGCCTTGAGACCCTCTGGGTAAGTAGTGCGCTATATAAATACGATGATTGATTGATTGATTGAACCATTGACTCACAAGCGTTCCACTGGACTAGAGTGTGACAGCATGACCAGTTTGATCAGAGCTGCTTTCAAGAATGGCCACTCCAAAGAGTCGAATGCCTTTTCAGCATCCAATAGGGCAACTACAGCAGGTAGTGTTGAGGAGATCCTGTTGGGCACTGTGAAGATGGTACTTAGGTCAAGTGAAGTGGACTTGTATGGGGCAGAGCTGGACTGAACCGGGGATATAAATTGCTCCATCAGCAGGGACAACTTGGTAACAAGGACTGTGGCGAATATCTTATTGTCCAGATTGAGGAGGGAAAGGGGGCGGTAGGAGGCGCATGAGTGGGGGTCCTTGCCGGGCTTCAGGTGGAGGATGAGTACTGCTTCGCATATGAATGGGTGGCAATACACCAGCCTCTAAATATTCGGTATACATAGCTTTGAGGTGCGGAGGGAGTTGTTTGAAAGTTTTATAGAAAACTCCTCTTGAACCCAGCCAAGGCGTAAAACACTTTGGTGACCTCTTTGCAAGAGATCGGCTCGATAAGGAATTGCCGTTGGCTGTCAGTGAGCCACACCATTGCACCTTCCGCTAGGTATGGTGGGATCTCTAGTGCATCATCGGCCATGTGGGAGGCATAAGGAACTTCCTAATAGCATTGGAACTCAGTCAGGATATGCTCACTCCGTAGACAGAGGACTCAGTGGTCGTACTCAACTCGGTGACAGAACCACCTAGGCGATTGAGGAAGAGTAACCGCGCAAGAGTGTGGCCAGCATGTTCTCCTTTGCCATAGCGCCGGGCTCTAGCATATTTCAAAAGATATGTGAGCTCCCTGTCAGCCAGGTCCCGAAATTCAATCAGTAAGACTGAGCGTCGATGCAGTTGGCAGCCCCCACCTTGGGAGGCACCTTTGTCCACATCGCAGAGGTTGTTTTCCATGCACAGTAACTGGCAGCAGATATCATGCAGGATACGCATGTGCTTAGATATACATAGTCTGTGGATATATTCCTTTAAGGCCTCGCAGAGAACTGCCTTCATCGAGAAAGTGCCCAAATTTAGAGCAAAATATTTTACAATGGAGCTGTGGAGCTCACTACGGAAGACTGGATTGTGCAGAGCCTCACCACAAAACCTCCAAGTGCATTACAATCCACATCTTCAGGGGACCCGTAGAGTCAGGAGGACAGGGCTATGATCTGAGAGGGTTTAACCTTTGTGGTCCAGAGCGAAGCATTAGCAGAGTAATCCAGCCACGTCCAAATATCATGAGGGGCAGAATAGAAGGTATAACCAGGTGTGGATGGGTAGTGATCATGCCAGATATCTTAGGGCATAGGTGACATCGATATGTTGGAGTACTTCCCGCGATCTGGGCTTACCACTCAGTTGGGTACTAGTGGAGTCGATGTTAGGGCATTGAACCATATTAAAATCCCCGCTCAGAATGACGAGGTCATCGTCTGCGTGCCCCATATGGATACAGAGGTAGTCCGCAGCCGAAGGGACGAGCAAGCACCGCAGGCCAGGTCCGCCCAGAGGGGGCTAATGGGTTGAAATTGGTGATCCAGCATGTTTTGGCGTGTTCTGTCTAGACTCTAGAGGGAGGAGGAGGGCCCAGAGGCAAATTGGTTACAAAAGTCAATCGCTGCCAGTGGCGTAAAAGATACAAGGCCTCCCTTCAACCTCAACCCACAGCCAGGCAGGGTAGAGCATAGCATATTTAAGGCACAGTTTGCGCAGAGAGCTCTTGGCGTCACTGAATTCCAACTGGGTTCTTGAACTGTAGCCATAATGTCTGGATAACGTGAGATGGATGTGCCACAATAGTGTAGGGGACCCTGCTCCTGGGCTGGGTGAAGAGGGGTGTCCCTGTCCCTAAAGTTGAATGAGCAGGCACTGCAGTGCCCCACAGGGGGTCGAGGTTCAAGGGAGCGATGAGCACGCTCCACTGCAAAAGTGTAAGAGAAGTTAATGCGATCAAAGAGATCCATGAGAACTGCTCGACTAACACATTGGGCACCCCATGTTCATTGTTTCTGCAATGCCAGGGATCAATCAATCAATCAATCAATCAATCCCTGCATTTATAAAGCATGCTACATACCTGTGAGGGTCTCAAGGCGCTGGGGGAGGTAGGGGGGCCGCTACTGATTGAAGAGCCAGGTCTTGAGGAGTTTTCTGAAGGCCAGCAGGTCCTGAGTCTGTCGTAGGCTGGTGGGGAGAGTGTCCAGGTCTTGGCGGCGAGGTAGGAGAAGGATCTGCCACCGACTGTGGTTTTCCGGATACGAGGAACTGTGGCGAGGGCGAGTTTGGCTGAGCGGAGGTTTCGGTGGGGGTGTGGAAGCTGAGACGGTTGTTGAGGTATGTGGCTCCGGTGTTGTGTAGGGCTTTGTGTGTGTGGATGAGGAGTTTGAAGGTGATCCTCTTGTTGACGGGGAGCCAGTGCAGGCCTCTCAGGTGGGGTGTGATGTGGCTGCGTCAGGGGACGTGGAGGATCAGTCGTGCCGAGGCGTTCTGGATTCGTTGGAGTCGTCTCAGGAGCTTGGTTATATTGGCAGATATTGTTTCAACGGGACCTTGCCTACAGGTCCTCCTTTTTTTTATGGACAATGTTTTGAAGATACGCTTCAGTTTTTCAATGCGTTTCAGTGTCGTTGATCTGTGTGCCTTTACGATTGAGGTGCTCCCCCAAGAAGTCGATGTGGCCAGCTGGTGTGTCGAAGCAGGTGTCCATGGCACGGGACCCGGCCTAGAGCTCAGCCATGATGGCGGATGTGCCGCTGGCGATGTTGGTGCCGGACTCCTGTTCTGGGGCTTCATCTATGTCTGAATGAGAGCCACAGTGCCTCACTGGTTTAGCCTGGTCGAAGAGCAACTTGCGCTGTTTAGGGTCAGTCACGGTCCATGACCAATGGTGATGTGCAAAATCGTTGTAGAGACAGGGGAGTATCAGGCTAAAGGTCAGTCAGAAGGAGGACATCAGCGTAAATGCGCGCTCTGCTGGCATCTGTCTGCCCAGGGCCCCTGTGTAATAGAGATATCGTTATTGGGGAGGGGAGCAAGGCAACAAACTGAGGTGACAGGAGCAGCGTGGGGAGAACCCCAGGATGGGGTCCGTGAGGCAGTCAAGTGCAGGGCACCATTTAGCAGGAACATGAGCCTCCAGTGCTGCAGGAGGTAGCAAATCTCCACACTGAGGGAGAGTAGGGGGCAGTGCAGGCAGACATTTCCGGGTGTAGCTGTAGATGAGGCCCAGCACCTTCCCCAGAGTCACAGCTAGTGGCACTGAGGCCAAGGGTAGATAGCCCGTTGCGGGCCCAGCAGGTGCCCGAGTAGTCGTAGCAAGTCGGCGGGGCCTCACAGCAGGTGGTAGAGAGCAGTCGGGAGCCCGTGAGGTCCAGCGCAGGAAGGAGACCCCAACCAAGGGCCAGGGGCTACCTAGCAGTGCACAGCCGCCAACTGGGAACCCAAGCACATCAAGGGTGGAGTATAAGGCGGGGGAGGGGCAGGCCCCAAGCGGCTCAAGCCCTGCCGGGTATTGATGGAGGCCAGCCAGGCGATGATGTGGGGGCTGTGGGAAAGCGGTACCCTCCCCCCCCCACCCCCCCCCCCCCCCCCGAGGATTGCTGCTCACGAGCCAGCCCCTGGGTGTTTGGAGGGGCAACAGTACATTCCAGGTGTAGGCCTGCCGGCGCAGGGCACATTACATTGATCGGCAACAGTGGTGCGGTTCAAAGGCCGCGTGAGTCTCAGCCCCTGTCTAGGGCCATGTCTTCAAGCTGCAGCAATGCGATTTGGGCAACCAGCAGCACCGAAGGACCGGATGATCCCCGCCTCAGGCTCATCCGTGGCCCCTGTCGCTGAGGGGCCTCCAAGGTTGTGTCTGGCCGCGCGGGCCACCCGTCCCAACTGAAGAAGTCAGCAAGGGGCTGCAACCGTGCCCCACATTTTTATATGTTAATCAGGTGCATGCAGGGGCGGATTGGCAATGCGGGCATTCAGGCATCGGCCGAAGGGCCGGTATCTCCGTGCCCTCTGTGGGCTGGGTTTTTTTCTCCCCTTTCCCAGCCGCACAGTGAAGCTGCATTAATGTCTCTGTCTCTGTCTCGGTGATCTCTGTGGACTAGGAAAGGGGAGAAAAAAAAACGTCCCACAGAGACAGAGAAATGAATGCAGCTTCACTGTGCAGTGATTACCCGCTGTGGCCTCTCCTTCACCCCCTGCCCAGCAAAGCAATCAGGCTGAGGGTGGCTGGGGAGGGGGTGATGTTTGCAAAAATCGGCCTCCCGGGGGGCCAGGTGTTGCTCAGGACTTTGAGCCATTTTCACCTCGGCCCCCCTGGGGCCCACGCAGCACATAAACAGTGTTAGGTTTTTTTATTTTTTTATTTAATGCGATTTTATATAGCGCAAACTTTACCAGAAGGTGTCAGAGCGCTTTACATAAGAATCAGTTGCGAAACATAAGGACTTAGGATTACATGCGTTACATAAAAGATACAAGCAGAAAAAATTGCAAATGTACAAGATGTAAAGTCACACAAGGAAGAGATACAAACAGAAAGAAAAATTGCAAATGTACAAGTAGTAAAGTCACTCAAGGAAGAGAAACAAATGGATATACTCCAAGAGTCACATAGGAATGGTAGAGAGTACAAAGGTCTACTTCATATACTAGTGATTAGAGTTCTCCATATACATATATATACACACATAGTAAATTTTCTCAGGCAGAGTTCCATTAAGTGGGGTTGGAGGGGGGATGCAGTCACAGCACCAAGGGAGGGTGGGAGGGATACAAGGGTTTGGAGAAAAGGCAAAACAGAAAAGGGAAGAAACATTTGAGGATCGTCAAGGGGGGAACGAGGGAGAAGGGTACAAGACGAGGGAATGGACAAGATGGCGGGTCGGGGTCCAGAGAAAAACAGCCGAGGGAATAGTGGGGGAGGAAGAATGGGTCTCGCTGTGGGGGCCAGGTGATCTTTACAACTTGCACCATCTTCACCTCAGCCTCCCTCTGGCTACCATGGATGACCCAGCAGCTGTGTTTTGTGCTCCCCTGCCAGGACATTGCCCTGAGGCCTGGAGGGCTGATTAATTTACTAATTGCAGGGGCCTCACTGCTGTTCATGTGCTCCTGAGCTGAAGGTCTGGGGAGGGCTGAGTAGGTTAGTAATAGCAGGGGCTTCGCTGCTTATTAGGTGCTCCTTCCCTGAAGGGCTCGAATAATTTTGTGACAGAAAGGGGCCTTGCTGTTTTTTTAGTTGCTCAGCAAGGCGCCATTGTCACCTTTCCCCAGTGTCTCCTGTGCAAGAACAGCATCCTCTCACTTTAATTCTGTGCCAAACATCTTAAAGATTTTGGGGGCCCTGGGTCAAACATATTTTTGGGCCCCTGTTCGGAACAGATTTGAATTTATAATCCAATTTCTGATCTTTGATGCCCTCTTTCAGCTGGTCACTGGATAGTGCACTACCATACTTGTCCAAATTCCTAATGTATTTACATCTAATATTCAAGGACATTGACGTATGTAACCAAATGGTGTTTCATGAAAGGGCACGCCCCTTGAATGTGGGCCACGCCCCTTAATTGTGGGCCACGCCCCTTGAATGTTGGCCACTTTTTTCGTCAGTGCCCGGGCCAAATTGTGAACCCAATCCGACCCTGGGTGCATGCATAGGTAGATTTTCAAAAACACATCAGAGCATTAACTACAGGGATACGGATTTTCAATAAATGCTGTTTTTCCAACTGTTACTATAATAGAATGGGTGTAAAATGTGTTCTCATATTTGAGAATGAAAACTAGATCTTATCTTTAAACATTATTTAAATTGGTTTGGCCCACACATTTTGGGGGTTGGTTTGACCGCACAGCTGTCTGCAAACCACATCTTATGAACTGAAAAGAACTTTAAAGGGGCACACCAGTTGAATAGTTTGTGTTGCTCTCCGATTGGCTCCCAAGGTGTTTCCCCTCAGCTAGAATGATTACTGCAAAAAATGTAACGATGCAGTGGCATGCCAGGGGAAACCCTTCATCATGTTGTAATGCTGTTGGCTAAAGCGAAAATATGTGGGACACACTGGTGTTTTTTAAGAGGCGTCAATGAAGATAGTAAATTCAGCACATCATATTCTGTCCGTTATTTTTATGGACAACATTTATCCGTAATTTCAGCACTCCGTATCCTACGACAGCTGGTCCCGTGGCTGAACATTTTTCGTTTCTTGTCAGTGTGTGGGAGGGATGGTAATGTTTATGGTGACCTAAAATTGGATCATTATCAGCACTTCGTGCACTGTGCAGAGTTCCAAAGTACCTAGTTGGTGTGGAGTCTACATGTGCCACTGCGTTTTTAGGTCTCGCCTGTCGATGCGCATGCGCATCGAGCAAGCGAGACTATGGGGGCTCATCGACTCTTTATCCAACTTGCAAAGAATCGTGGCGATTCCTTGCAGTGCCCGTGACTTTTAAGCTCAATGCGCATGCGCATTGAGCTTAAAAGCGCGTGCACGTCCGTCTTGGTTTACCCGCTCCGCCCCCTCCCCTTCCCGCCGTGTCGCATTTCTCCTCCCCCCTCCCCTCTCTTCCCTCCGTCTTGTTTGTTATTTTACCCGCTCCGCCCCCTCCCCTTCCCGCACTCCTTCCTCGTTAACTGCCGCTCTCCTTCCTCACCCCATGCAATACGCACTCGGTTTGTGTCAATAACTACAAACGTGCACCAAATGAAGCCTACCTTTTGGATTTGTTTTTATAGGCGCCGGGGGTTAACGTTTAAGCTAACGTATGGTAAATGGCTTATGTTAAACTAAAGTTGTATATGTATTATTGAATTTTTTCTGTTCTTCACATTGTTTTTTTAGCTGCATAATTACATCAGTGTAGTCTAGTTACATTTAACTTTTTTGTTGAAATCCAAACCATTTGCTTCACTGATGTAACAGCATAATAAAAACCACGATCTTTATGCCCTTAAAGCGTTTCCACTTGGATGTTGGTAGTTTTTCAAACCCTCCCCTACTCTCCTCCTCCTACTCTCCTCCCCTCGCCGTCTGTTCCCGCACACCTCCCACACCCCCGCTCCGCCCCCTCCCCTGCCTGCCATGTCGCGTCGCAGTACATTGCTATTTCAACTCCTTAACAGAGTGCACCTACCTCCCCCTCCGACCATTGGTGACTGCAGCTGTATTGTGCTCCAACACTGCTGCCACCTCCCCTGTTCCGTGTTTCACTTACAATTAGTGAAAGCCTTTCAGCAGCCCCCAGCCCCCATCCACCCCCCCGCCCCCCGCCATGCGAGCCAAGCCCTCACTGGGCGTTCACTTCCAGCCCACCTCCTCCTGCACGATTGAAGAAGAAATGCCCCTGATTCCAACCCCACAGCCACCAGCTGTGATTTGGGGTCTGGCAGTATCACACCGCACACAGCACGTCGCTTCCTTCAGGCTCGGGAGGCTGGGTAACAGCTGAGTTCCGTTTTGGTCACTCTGAGTGGCTGTCAGGACAGACTGCGATATTCAGACTTGCGACGTTACAGCTACACTTCAACCGAATTACTCAATATGGAACAGTAGTGATTAATAGCTGGATGGGCTTGTGGACGCAAGCATAGATTCGCTGCAGCGCGCACACACAGCACATCAGACGTCAGCAGGAGTGGGTGGAAGCTAGGATTTAATTTAAATTCCTGTACTTGCTCCTGGGATAGTAACACACTTATTTACATAGATCTTGCCGTTAAGTTTATTGATAACCTGTTAACCACCTTATTTATGAATCCAACAGACTATAACACTTTACTTAATTATCAGGGCTACCACCCATGTGGCTTCAAAGATGGCCTTCCCGCACTCCTCCCACACCCCCGCTCCGCCCCCTCCCCTGCCTGCCATGTCGCGTCGCAGTACATTGCTATTTCAACTCCTTAACAGAGTGCACCTACCTCCCCCTCCGACCATTGGTGACTGCAGCTGTATTGTGCTCCAACACTGCTGCCACCTCCCCTGTTCCATGTTTCACTTACAATGACTGAAAGCCTTTCAGCAGCCCCCATTCCCCCCCCCCGCCATGCGAGCCAAGCCCTCACTGGGCGTTCACTTCCAGCCCACCTCCTCCTGCACGATTGAAGAAGAAATGCCCCTGATTCCAACCCCACAGCCACCATCTGAGATTTGGGGTCTGGCAGTATCACACCGCACACAGCACGTCGCTTCCTTCAGGCTCGGGAGGCTGGGTAACAGCTGAGTTCCGTTTTGGTCACTCTGAGTGGCTGTCAGGACAGACTGCGATATTCAGACTTGCGACGTTACAGCTACACTTCAACCAAATTACTCAATATGGAACAGTAGTGATTAATAGCTGGATGGGCTTGTGGACGCAAGCATAGATTCGCTGCAGCGCGCACACACAGCACATCAGACATCAGCAGGAGTGGGTGGAAGCTAGGATTTAATTTAAATTCCTGTACTTGCTCCTGGGATAGTAACACACTTATTTACATAGATCTTGCTGTTAAGTTTATTGATAACCTGTTAACCACCTTATTTATGAATCCAACAGACTATAACACTTTACTTAATTATCAGGGCTACCACACATGTGGCTTCAAAGATGGCCTTCCCGCACTCCTCCCACACCCCCGCTCCGCCCCCTCCCCTGCCTGCCATGTCGCGTCGCAGTACATTGCTATTTCAACTCCTTAACAGAGTGCACCTACCTCCCCCTCCGACCATTGGTGACTGCAGCTGTATTGTGCTCCAACACTGCTGCCACCTCCCCTGTTCCGTATTTCACTTACAATTAGTGAAAGCCTTTCAGCAGCCCCCATCCCGTCCGCCCCCCCCCCCCCCCCCCGGCATGCGAGCCAAGCCCTCACTGGGCGTTCCCTTCCAGCCCACCTCCTCCTGCACGATTGAAGAAGAAATGCCCCTGATTCCAACCCCACAGCCACCAGCTGAGAATTGGGGTCTGGCAGTATCACACCGCACACAGCACGTCGCTTCCTTCAGGCTCGGGAGGCTGGGTAACAGCTGAGTTCCGTTTTGGTCACTCTGAGTGGCTGTCAGGACAGACTGCGATATTCAGACTTGCGACGTTACAGCTACACTTCAACCGAATTACTCAATATGGAACAGTAGTGATTAATAGCTGGATGGCCTTGTGGACGCAAGCATAGATTCGCTGCAGCGCGCACACACAGCACATCAGACGTCAGCAGGAGTGGGTGGAAGCTAGGATTTAATTTAAATTACTGTACTTGCTCCTGGGATAGTAACACACTTATTTACATAGATCTTGCTGTTAAGTTTATTGATAACCTGTTAACCACCTTATTTATGAATCCAACAGACTATAACACTTTACTTAATTATCAGGGCTACCACACATGTGGCTTCAAAGATGGCCTTCCCTTAGGCCTTTTTCTGCTATAAACAAATATCGCAAAAAGTTAACATGCTCCTTAAACAAAATAGGAGTAAGCACAATCGGAAGTGGGACCACCAAGGCCCCTGTAGTTGATCATTCTATGGAGTACCTTCACACCAAAAATGGTATACAATGGCAAGTTATTGAAGTTGTGTTAAAAAAATAGCTTGAGGAGGTGAACTAGATGACCTACTCTCCGTCAAGTCTGTAAATGGAAACACCTCTTTAACACAATCATGGAATACTGAATACTTTGGACTTCCGTTATTAAATATTGATATATCATTCATCGTGCATTGTTTTGATTAATATACACTGATTCTGATTTATGAAGTATGTTTTTTGGTTTGTTATTCAACCTTCAACACCTCACCCTCACTCACCCTCACCCCCTCACCCTCACCCTCACTCACCCTCACTCTCACTCACCCTCAACCTCACTCACCCTCACTCTCACTCACCCTCAACCTCACTCACCCTCACTCACCCTCACTCACCCTCACTCACCCTCACTCACCCTCACTCACCCTCACTCACCCTCACTCACCCTCACTCACCCTCACTCACCCTCACCCTCACTCACCCTCACTCACCCACCCTCACCCTCACCCTCACTCACCCTCACTCACCCTCACTCACCCACCCTCACCCTCACTCACCCTCACTCACCCTCACTCACCCTCACTCACCCTCACCCTCACTCACCCTCACTCACCCTCACTCACCCACCCTCACCCTCACTCACCCTCAACCTCACTCACCCTCAACCTCACTCACCCTCACTCACCCTCACTCACCCACCCTCACCCTCACTCACCCTCACCCTCACTCAACCTCAACCCCTTACTCACCCTCACCCTCACTCACCCTCAACCCCTCACTCAACCCTCACTCACCCTCACCCAACATCAACCCCTCACTCACCCTCACCCTCACTCACCCTCAACCCCTCACCCTCACCCCCTCACTCACCCTCACCCTCACTCACCCTCAACCCCTCACCCTCACCCCCTCACTCACTCTCACTCATCCACACTCACCCTCAACCCCTCACCCTCACTCACCCTCAACCCCTCACCCTAACTCACCCTCACCCTCACTCACCCTCAACCCCTCACTCACCCTCACCCTCACTCACCCTCAACCCCTCACCCTCAACCCCTCACTCACCCTCACTCTCACTCATCCTCACTCACCCTCAACCCCTCACCCTCACTCACCCTCACCCTCACTCACCCTCAACCCCTCACCCTCAACTCCTCACTCACCCTCACTCTCACTCATCCTCACTCAACCATCCTCAACCTCACTCACCCTCAACCCCCCCCCCGTACTCACCCTCAACCCCTCACCCTCACTCACTCACCCTCAACCCCTCACCCTCACTCACCCTCAACCCCTCACCCTCGCTCACCCACCCTCAACCCCTCACCCTCACTCACCCTCAACCCCTCACCCTCACTCACTCACCCTCACTCACCCTCAACCCCTCCCCCTCGACCCCTCCCCCTCAACCCCTCACCCTAACCCTCACTCACCCTCCCTCACCCTCAACCCCTCACCCTCAAACCCTCACTCACCCTCAACCCCTCACCCTCACTCACCCTCACCCTCACTCACCCCCTCACCCTCAACCCCTCACCCTCAACCCCTCACCCTCAACCCCTCACCCTCAATCCCTCACTCACCCTCAACCCCTCACCCTCAACCCCTCACTCACCCTCAACCCATCACCCTCACTCACCCTCACCCTCACTCACCCTCAACCCCTCACCCCCAACCCCTCACCCTCAACCCCTCACTCACCCTCACTCTCACTCACCCTCACTCAGCCTCAACTACTCCCCCTCACCCTCACTCACCCAAAACACCTCACCCTCACTCACCCTCACCCTCACTCACCCTCAACACCTCACTCACCCTCACCCTCACCCTCACTCACCCTCAACACCTCACCCTCAACCTCAACCCCTCACCCTCTCACCCTCACTCACCCTCACTCACCCTCACTCACCCTCACTCACCCTCACTCACCCTCACTCACCCTCACTCACCCTCACTAACCCTCACTCACCCTCACTCACCCTCACTCACTCACCCTCACTCACTCACTCACCCTCACTCACTCACCCTCACTCACCCTCACTCACCCTCACTCACTCACCCTCACTCACTCACCCTCACTCACCCTCACTCACTCACCCTCACTCACCCTCACTCACTCACCCTCACTCACCCTCACTCACTCACCCTCACTCACCCTCACCCTCACACAGTGCAATAGTTCTCAGACCATTTCAGTTAGAGCTTTTAGAAATGTTTATGGCTTTTTTTATTTGTAATACTTTAGCATTGGCTACAGGAAACAAAAATGCTAAACATTTACAAAATAAACCCATAAACAATTCTAAAAGCACTAACTCTAATGGTGCGAGACCTATTGCATTTCCAATGCTTGTTTAAACACTCTCCAAGCCCCCCTATGCCAGTTGGCAGGTTCCCGTATTTTTCCAGTGGATTCGAGCTTTCTGGCGATTGACCTTAGACGAGCTGATCTTGGAGTTCATTCTTTTTTTCCTTATTTTTTTTTTAAAGATACTTACTGAGCACTGCACTTTCCAATCTATACCTATCTGAGTCACACCCAATTGGTTCACCGACTGTGACATAAAGAGGCCCTGGCTTCGCCCCAGATTACTACACAAAATACTGCCAGAATATCTTCAGCCTGCCGCCATGCCACAGCATCCCGTTCTGCACTGAAAGCTGATGCCGAGTCAAGTTCGGAGGACAGAAGCTGCTTCCGATGTGTGTTTTCCTTTTGGGGGAACACATGCTCCCGACTAAATGCGTCTATAATTCTCAAGAAAGTCTAGAGGCAAGTTGCATTACTCCATGCACTCCTAGTTGGTCGCATAGAAGTTGGTTTCTGGGTGTTCGGTTCAGCCTTCATGATCAGCCCTCTAGACCACTCTCCTGAGGGAGCACATTCCCATGCTAGACCTTTCGAAGGGCCCGCTAGATCGTAGAAGCCCTGGTGTCTTGTGGACCCTAGCGTTGGCAAATGTGGATTAATAATCCATACTGAGGTTCACCTCCAGTCTCGTGCGCAGGCCTATGAAGCAGCACACCCTAGAGCAACAGTGACCGTCACTGAGGTCACAGGACCCTTGAGGCCAGTCTGCCGCACCTATTTGTACTTCCAATGGCCCTGTTTCAGCAGTAGGAGCTGCAACTCACCAGGGATCGGCACGCACACCAAACTAAGTTCGCGAAATTCAAAGTCTCTCTGCTTCCTGCAAAAACACTTTTTACATGTGCTGCCTGCTTTGGGGCCACTGGAATTCTGCAGCAATAGAGGACAAAATTATGCTGCAGTGTTGACTAAATTGTGTAGCAAAAAAAAAGGCTGCAGCATAATGCGGTATACTTTCTGATACTTTATTGTTTTGTCATTTTTACACATACTAACAGACTCTGCAACAATTTTGTCATATTAATAGCATTGTAACATACAAATGCAGCAGTGAGAAAGGTGACCAGTCAACCTTTGCAAAGTGCCCTCTACTTTGCAGCAACATAAGTCACATTTTTAGTAGCTTTTGATCCGTTTAAGCCACAATTTATTAGTTAAAATCATCAGATTATACAGCAGATGATGTAATATATCAAAGCCTTAATAACGAGGAAAACATTTGCAAACTAGGATATTTCGCCATTCATGTTTGAACTGCTCTTGTGGAAAAGGGGAGAAGTGCTGACGACAGAAACTCCATGGCTCAGAGACAAATGACTTGTGATTCCACTTTATGGGTATTTAGAACATTCTGTGATTGGAAACGTATCCAAATTTGTGGATGTATTTTAATGCCAATAACTCATATTAAACTTTAAAAAAACGTGTATCCATTTGTAGAATTAAATACCGTAATATGCTGTAACTGGTCAGTGAAATTCCAAACAAATATTAAAAACGGAGATGTTGTGCTCTCTCTGGCCACACCTCTGACCCTGCCCACTGACCCAATTCTCTTGTTAGTCCCGCCCTCTGATTCTCCGCCCCCAGTTCCCCAACTTTTTCCCCCACTTCGACGACTGCCAAGATTGTAGGTTGAGAAGTGTGCTTGCAAGGCTGAGAACTTTGATTAGATGTGCATACAGCGAGCAATATGCTTGCATGTGTGCAGGCTGTCTGGTGTACGTGTGCGATCCTGGTGATTGCTGTGATGGTGTGAGTGAAGGTTGAGAGGTGTGTCAGTGTGTCCTGTGTGAGGTGTCTGTGAATGTGTTAATGAGACTTGTGCCAGTTTGAGTGAGCATTGTGCATGCATGGATGTAGAGCCAGCAGTGTGTACGAGTGTACGGTCAGTAGTGTGTGTGAGTGTACTGTTATCAGTGTGCTGGTGTGACTGATTGCACTACTGAGTTAATTACATACCCCATTCTGTTTATACACACGTTGTCACTGCATTGTTTGCAGTACTTCACTCAGTAACATTGCCTTTTCCGACAAAAAACTGTGGTTTTCTTTATATTAAGGGGCAGATTTATGTTAACTGGCGCATCCCCAGG
The DNA here is from genome assembly GCF_964263255.1 of Lissotriton vulgaris. Taxonomy (NCBI): domain Eukaryota; kingdom Metazoa; phylum Chordata; class Amphibia; order Caudata; family Salamandridae; genus Lissotriton; species Lissotriton vulgaris. The sequence goes on along the minus strand of NC_141689.1, from coordinate 417,176,792 downwards.
GATGCGCCAGTTAATGTGCGCCACAGCTCCGCCACCCATGGTGCGCCGCATTTATAATGCGGCGCAACATGGTGCAAAAACGGCACAGATGGGTGACGCATCTGTGCCGGAAAGGTGGCGCATTGCTGGAGTTGCGTTGCAAGCGCGACTCAGCTCCAGCAAGGCTCGGGGGTGCCCCATGTACTCAATGCTGCGTCAAGACCTACGCCTGCTTCAAGCAGGCACAGGGTTTTGATGCAGCATTGCCCTGAAAGTGACTGAGTGAAATCTCATAGATTTCACTCAGCCACTTTCAGGAGGCGTTCCTGCGCAGGAACGCCCCCCCCCCCCCCTGCGCAGGAACGCCTCCTTATGGCGCAGGGCTTTACAACGTGACGCATCTCCTTGTTTGCGCCGCAGTTGCGTCAAATAAAGTGACGCAATTGCAGCGCAAAGAGGCGCAACGGCCTCATAAATCTGCCCCGATGTATATTATTTTTAAGGCTTTGTTTGGCAGAGTTCGTGGTCGCGCTACCTTAGCGTGTATTTCATTTACATTATATCTCTTGTGGCAGTGTTGTGGTCTGTTGTAGTTAGGCCATGCTTCAGTGTGGTTAAAAAGACTGCTCCTGTTCAGTTTAGTGTGTGAGCAGTTTGCTTGTATGACTACATGGTGTGCTTGCGGGAGTGCAGAGTGAGCAGTGTACTGGTGAGTGTACAGTGAGCAGTGTACTTGTATGAATGCAGGGTGTGCTTGTGTGTGTCCTGCGTGAGGTGCACGTCGAGGGGTGTATCTGTATGAGTGCATGGTGAGAGTTGTGTATGTGTGACTGCAGGAGCAGTGTGTGTGTGGGGGGGATGCTTGTATGAGGAAGGGGGAGGAGTGTACCTGTGTGTACAAGATGAGTGAATGCAGGAGCTAGCCCATTAATGCCAGACATATTGCCATTGACAATTCGGATTATCAGTCTATGAAGTTCTAAGCCCTAAGGTATAACAACGGTTAACCGAAAAGTCCAAGGTGTCAACGGATACGTAGTGCTGATGCTCCACCTACTGGCCATTTTGATAATTCATCTCGGAACGGTTTCAATTAAAGCTCAATTGCTGCCATCAGTAACCACAAAACGGTTACTGTCATAGTACTCTTTGTTGATTTAGTCCAGGAATTCTGAGGTGATTAGCAATTTCCTTATGAAATGTGACAGAGAGTACTTTATTCCTCATTATATATGGTCACACCAGAACCTTTCCAACAAACCGCTTAAATCCTTGGTGAGGCGCTCTTTCGTACGAATGAGATAGGATGCTACTGAACATGAAAACAAAGTTTGAATCTATAGTATAAAATTGAGCATATCAAAACGCAGTTAGATATTTGTACCAAAATAAATATTATATCTGTGTAATCTAAGTCATACTGGAAAATCGCTTTAGTTCAGTTTGTGTAGAAACATATGAAAGAGAATCGTTCTGCGTAAGTGCATAAAGCATGGAAAATATAAGCATGTTGCCATACCTATTTTCTTTCTGCTTATTCTACAAAAACAGAGCAGAAAAAAGAGAGACATTTTTTTATAAAGTGCGGCTGTAATTCTACTCTAGGACCTTCCTATCCCCATGGCTGCTGGGTCTTGCACCAGGCATCATGACATTAGAACTCAACTGTAATGACTATTACAATTGAAATGCTACGTCATTTATTTATTACAGGCGACTAGGGACAGCACAAGTTCCTGAAATAAGGAAATTGCAGACGGTCTTTATACAGGGATTGCAGGCCCCTATATAGCTAATTAAATAGGATTTGCATATATATATATATGTATATATATATGTATATATGTATATATGTGTATATATATATATATATATATATATATATAGATATATATATATAGATTTATTCCCCAACTGAATTAAATTGAGGAGCCAGCACACGTTGTTGTGGGGGTTCTTCCCGTTTATTTTCTTGGTTACAGCATTCACACGAATAGGGACACCTTTGAAATTCACTGAAAATACCATAGGTTTCAGGCCTTATATAGTTAGGAATTAGCATTTAAAAAAACATTGAAATTGCTCCTATATAGTTAGTTGTACTAACTATATTTCGCGCACCCGCAAACCACTGCTGATGATGTCACATATTACATTATTCATGACATGGTCAGTGACATCACTGATGACATCTCAAATGACATCAATGATAACATCACTGATGACATCATCCAGTGAATGTGGTTTGCTTCGTTATTTAAATATACATTATATATATAGCAATTTTCATTGAAGTATGAGTGGATATGTTAAAATAAATATTTGGATGGAGGACTTTAACAATTTATAGTGTCTCACTAAATATAGTGGATAGTAATGTATGTAATGTAATGTATGTGTTCTTGTAAAGCGCACTGCTGCCCTGAGGCGTCGTGGCGCTGTAGACCGCTGGGGAACCTGTCCTGACTATCCCTGTGAGATGGTCCCTACTGGGTATCTCCAAGGTGAAACCAGGCATCCCCGGCGAATGTGGGGGGCTGTTGTAGAGATGAGGCAAGCTAATGCCCAGAGTTGCCGAGTGTGATCCCTGGTTAGAGTAGGCACCGAGGCCAAAATTATTGAGTCCGCTGACCCTGGTCCACGACCCTGCCCCGTCGGGAATTGAACCCTGGTCCCAGACCGTTTTCTGCTTCCGGGTCTGCCGCCTCTAACCAGTGAGCCACACCACTCCACTAAGTGACTAAACTGTGTGAATATCTGTATCACTTTGTCAGTTGTTGTGTAAACTGGTTCTCCAGTTGGTTACTAGCTATGTGAAAGTCTATATTAGTTATTGATTAGTTAACTGAGTATTTGTATGGGAGAGTGAATGTGTGTGTGGTTCGGTGAAGGGTGTGCGACTGCCCAAAGATGTGTGATTAGTTGATTCAGTAGATAAACTAGAAAAGATAAAAGGCAGTGTATGTGTCAATTGTTGTATATAAGTAAGTATACATAAGACTCAATGGTTGTGTGTGTGACTGTATGGATAACTGTATACTTGTAATAATGATTTTATTCTACACTAAATTTGACTTACTATCTAAATAAATAGATGAAGTGGTGTTTGTATAAGTGTGTAGCTAAGTAAGCATGTAAGTATGATCCATTGTTTGCATAAGTGAGTAGTATAACTTCATATGTGAATAGGTTGTGTTTTGGTGTGTAATATCGATATAGGTGTATAAGTATTTTTGATAGTGTTCTATTGATCATTGACAGCATGTATGAGTGAATCTACAAGTAAGTGATTAGATGTGTGTGTACATCTAGGAATAAATGAGTGGGTTTTTAGATACTTTAGTATTGCTGTGTCAATGGTTTCAAATATGATGCTCTGTATTTTACAAAGAGTGATGAAAGATGTTACTAGTGTATGAAAAGGTGTATGTGATTGTCACGTGGATGTTGTCATCAGTGATGTCATCATTGATCGTTTGTTTTTCTGCTTCTTTTGTGCCTCGGTCTGCCTAGCACAATATGAATGCCAACACTTCCTGGTTAGAAGTGTTGACAGCCAATGAGCATGCTGCTTTCCTGTGAAAGGCATGCTGATTGGCTGCCACTGTCCGTCAACACTCCAAACCAGGAAGTGTTGGCAGCCATCTTGTGACTCAGTAGAACCAAGGCACAAGAAAGCAGTGAAACAAAGGTGCAAAACACGCAAAGGGGGCAGGGTAGAAGCACCCTGACCCCCTAGGCCTGCTCAGGAGGTCCCCCAATTTTTTTTTGTTGAAAAAAAACAACTTTATGGGGAAAAATTGTGGGGTGAGCAGGCCTAGGGGGTCAGGGTACTTCTACCCTGCCCCCTTTTTGAGTTCTACACGTTTGTTTGTCTGCTTTCCTGTGCCTCAGTCTACCGAGGCACAAGATGGCTGCCAACAATTTCTGTTTTGGAGTGTTGACAGACATTGGCAGCCAATCAGCATGCAGCTCGCGCACGCTAAGGTCCGCACACGTGCAAGGACAGTGCAAGGACGGTGCGCGCACGGGCGCGCACCGTGTCCCGCCTATAGATATATAATTTGAAAAAAGTCGATTTTCTCAACAATTACTGAAGGGATTTTCACCAAATATACAAAAGGCACTTCTGCATACCAGGCTCTATCATTTTGCCAAGTTTGCAGCAATTCCATTCAGCCGTTCGGGCTGTAGCTCTGTCTAAAGGTCCTATGGAAAATTGCATAGGACTCAATTTCACATTCAATTTTCTCATAAACTACTGGAGGGATTTACACCAAACATACAAAAGGCACTGCTCCATACCAGTCCCTACCATTTTGCCAAATCTGGTGTAATTCCGTTCAGCCGTTCGAGCTGTAGCCTTGTCAGAATGTCCTTATGGAAATTAACATGGGGAAAACACGTTTTGGGACCCCCCTTTTTTCTCAGCCCCCGCTTGACTAATCCCCCCGCAACTTTCAGGGAAGGAGCGGAGCCCAGCGAGGCAAATGTAAGGAAAATTACAGGCAGATCACTCAATTGGCACCAAAGTTATTCCCAATAGAATGTTCGGCATTTCCTATGGTAACTAGGTCCTAACTATATATTATATTATATTGCATTTCTTATATAGCGCCAGAATCGACCCCCGAAGGGGTATCTCCGCGCTTGCCTTGGGAACCCGTCCTGGTTTTTCCCTGTGAGATAGCCCCTACAGGGCATCCCCAAGGTGAAAGCCAGGCATCCCGCCGCGGGGGGGCCGTTGTGGAGATTAAGCAAGCTTAATGCCCAGAGTTGCATAGTGTGAACCCATGATTAGGTCAGGCACCGAAGCGAGAATTATCGAGTCCGTGGACATTTGAGCTCAACACCCTGCCGCGTCGGGAATCTAACCCTGGTCCCGGGTCTGACCTCTGCTTCAGGGTCTGCCTGCTCTAACCAGTGAGCCACACTTCTCCACATAGCTATTGCCAGTAGGATATATATATATATATATATATATATATATATATATATATATATATATATATATGTATGTATGTATGTATGTATATATATATATATATATATGTATATCCAACCACACGAGTCGCTGTAGACCCCTGCCGCTTGTCAAAGGCGGGCCTCGGATGGGATAGCGAATCCCAATATATCCAACAGAAACCTAATCCAGTCAAGAAAAAGAGATCCGGGCCACTTGGAATTGCAAAGCGTATTTTATTCAATGGCTTTCTCGACGCGTTTCGCAGTAAAACTGCTTTTTCACGAGACAGAAACCAAACAGGAAGTGCTCAATATATACAGTCACATGGTATTCAATTCATACCCATGGAAAACAGACTATAGGTATATCTGCGGGCTGAGTCCGATATTTACAAAAACTTAAACTTACTGTGCAGCAGAAAATACACGTGTAATAAACATGGATTGCATTTAGGTAAAAGCGCAATGCATGGAATTAGTGCAAAACAACAAAAGTTGTGTTTGCTTGGTTACGATCTTAACTCAAAACTTGATAAGTCATATCAACATTTGTAATAAGGCCCCAGTGGGCACCGTAATAGACAATGCATGAAATAAGTGCAAAAAACAGTGGTTGCAGTCCTTAGTCGAAATAAATCACATCAGTCATGCAATACAGCCCCAGTGGGCACCACGACCGTTCTGAATTCAATCATTCATACTGTCTAAACGTATTGAGAGTGTCCGAGCATATGGTACTTTCACCATATTATTTCATTCAAGCCCCAGTGGGCAAAAGCACCAATTATTTAACGTGGTCAAATCATACACTTGAAGCTTGTTTGTGGCTCCTAAAGATCGGACAGATTCCCAAATGTGATCACCAGCCAACTCTGTAATCCAGAAAATAAGAAATATATGATCAGTTACTGTACTGTACGTGATAAAGTGATTAAAACAGTATACGTTAAAAAACGGCAGGTATACACACAAACAAACCAGTATACTAACCCAAATGTACACTCAGTTCCTCATGTGTATATATATATATATATATATATATATATATATATATATATATATATATATATATATATATATATATATATATATATATATATATATATATATATATATATATAATTTTTTTTATTGCTCCCAAGCGGGTGCTCTCCGAGGCGGAGGTGTGCCCGCCAAACCAATTTCTGCTCCTGAAATCCCTTCACAATCCAATGCGAAAAGAGACAGCACTCACAGGGGGGTTATCCAAGCCAACATATCTTTATTTGGCCAACCAGCACCGACATTGGATTGTGAAGGGATTTCAGGAGCAGAAATATATATATATATATATATAATCTCCACACAATGCAGGTTATCCCAAAGCGGAGAGACCTTTTTTGCTGACTTAGATGGCGTCAGCTCAGGAGCCGCACTTCAGCGGTGGGTCATCTCCCCGACCGGGACCGGCCGGAAAACATCCACACAATGCAGGTTATCCCAAAGCGGAGAGGACTTTGGGTGTCCTGAAACGCGTCTGGCGAACATATTTTTGGGGTGATTTTACTGAGGCAGTGACTGCTGGCAAGCTATCATTAAAAGAATACGAGCTTTATTTGAAACCTCCTGTGGTCTCTCCGCTTTGGGATAACCTGCATTGTGTGGATGTTTTCCGGCCGGTCCCGGTCGGGGAGATGACCCACCGCTGAAGTGCGGCTCCTGAGCTGACGCCATCTAAGTCAGCATCACAGAAGGAGGAGATCAGGCGCCCTGCAGGAGGGGGTTTGATCGCTCGTTAATGGTGGCGGGAAAGCAGGGCAGTCAACACACAGCAATCTACACCTACCCACTTGGGAAGCAATATGGAGCAATACAGAGGACTCATGCAGCACGCCCACTTGGGTAAAACTATCGCGCACTCCAACATCCAGAAGGCTGTTCACACGGCCACGCCCTCACAGGCAGGTGTTTGTTAATTGACTTTGGTGCGTGAATATAAGTGCTTCCTGTTTCCCTTCCACTACAAGCCACTGAGGAAAGGACTTTGGGTGTCCTGAAACGCGTCTGGCGAACATATTTTTGGGGTGATTTTACTGAGGCAGTGACTGCTGGCAAGCTATCATTAAAAGAATACAAGCTTTATTTGAAACCTCCTGTGGTCTCTCCGCTTTGGGATAACCTACATTGTGTGGATATATATATATATATATATATATATATATATATATATATTCAAACACAATCTGACTATCCACATCAGAAAAACGGCAAGCACACTGGAATCCGGTATGAAGATTTTAATTCTGCAAACCCCCCTCACCCCAGACAGACGCGTTTCGCTATGAAAAGCTTCGTCAGTGTCAAAAAAAAAATATATATATATATATATATATATATATATATATATATATATATATATATATATATATATATATATATACATACATATATACACACACACACACACACACACACACACACACTGGCCGGAATAATATGCCCAGGACCCCTGTGGTGGAGTGCAAGAAGCGCCAAGCAATTGGGGGCACGAAAGTGAGTCTGTTGTCCCATACACTGGTATACGGGACCTCGTGGACTGCAGGTTCCATCAGGCAGTGCTCCTGGGAGGTGCAACGCTGTTATTACACTCACCTGGAGGAAGAGGAGCCAAGGGACTGCTGATATTGAAGTGGTCTCTGGAGCGCTTGAAATTTTGTTTTCTTGTGGGACTGGCACTGATGACGGCCAATGGGGCCAGAAACGCGTCTGCCATGGCGTTTCACAGACTTCAGGAAGCGACTGCATGTTTGCCAAATAAATCCTTCATTTGAGCCCGGAGCATGTGTCTCGCTGATTTCTAAAGAGGTCAGCATTGGTTTTCTATGTGTAGCCGGGTCTCTGCTGATACCGGCAAGGGGCACGCCCTCTCGTTCTGGAGCTCCGTGTGATCAGCAAAAACTGTGGTGGAGTGTGAGAAACACAACACGGCGCCCCCCCTAGCAGAGGTACTAACCAGCTGGTGTGTGTCTGCGCGAAGGGGAGAGAGGAGGCGGCATTGCGCTGCATGACAATGGCTCATCTGAAGGTACTGGCCGGAATAATATGCCCAGGACCCCTGTGGTGGAGTGCAAGAAGCGCCAAGCAATTGGGGGCACGAAAGTGAGTCTGTTGTCCCATACACTGGTATACGGGACCTCGTGGACTGCAGGTTCCATCAGGCAGTGCTCCTGGGAGGTGCAACGCTGTTATTACATTCACCTGGAGGAAGAGGAGCCAAGGGACTGCTGATATTGAAGTGGTCTCTGGAGCGCTTGAAATTTTGTTTTCTTGTGGGACTGGCACTGATGACGGCCAATGGGGCCAGAAACGCGTCTGCCATGGCGTTTCACAGACTTCAGGAAGCGACTGCATGTTTGCCAAATAAATCCTTCATTTGAGCCCAGAGCATGTGTCTCGCTGATTTCTAAAGAGGTCAGCATTGGTTTTCTATATATATATAATATATATATATATATATATATATATATATATATATATATATATATATCAAAAGACAAAAGAGGCGGCACAATCAGGATGTCTGAGTTTAAGCCTTTATTTCAAGACTATTCACCCCACCAACGCGTTTCAGCCTTACACGGCCTTGCTCACGGTCGGTTAGTCCCTCTACAGTGTTTCTATATATACTGGCCCATAAGCAGCCAATTATGAGGCATTATGGGATATGTAGTTTTTTGTTACATTTTAGTGAAGAAAAAAATAATTAAAAGAAAGGAAAGACTTGGCATGCTTATAATTTCAACATGTTATGAGTAACTTAATCAATGTTAAATAATATAGGGTCTAGTACCCTAGTCTTTTCATGATGTTGCCAGTTCCATTTATAGAAAATATAGGGTGTAGTACCCTAATTTCTACTGGGGCTTTCAGTCCAGGTGAATATGCAGGTCTTCCCCAAAGTTCATCCCTCTCGGGTGTTTGGTGCGGAGTCTGATAATCATCCGCGACTCCATTTGTCGTAGTCTGCGGACTACATCACCTCCTCTTTCCATTTTATCTAGAACTTTTACTCCGAAAAAATGCATCTGTCTCCAATCTCCGTTTTGGCATACGCTCATATGTTTGGCAGTTGCATATTGCATGTTGGAGTTTTTCACTGCCCTTATATGTTCCAGAATTCTTTTTTTCAACATGCACGTCGTGCTCCCTACATATTTCACCTGGACTGAAAGCCCCAGTAGAAATTAGGGTACTACACCCTATATTTTCTATAAATGGAACTGGCAACATCATGAAAAGACTAGGGTACTAGACCCTATATTATTTAACATTGATTAAGTTACTCATAACATGTTGAAATTATAAGCATGCCAAGTCTTTCCTTTCTTTTAATTATTTTTTTCTTCACTAAAATGTAACAAAAAACTACATACCCCATAATGCCTCATAATTGGCTGCTTATGGGCCAGTATATATAGAAACACTGTAGAGGGACTAACCGACCGTGAGCAAGGCCGTGTAAGGCTGAAACGCGTTGGTGGGGTGAATAGTCTTGAAATAAAGGCTTAAACTCAGACATCCTGATTGTGCCGCCTCTTTTGTCTTTTGAAATTTCCTGGGTCAGGATCCGACCCCCAGGCAGAGCACACACTGCTGAGCGCGTCCCAGAGGCTGAAGGATCACTTTGAGTAACATATATATATATATATATATATATATATATATATATATATATATATATATATATATATATATGTCAAACAAATTGCCCAGGAGCATGAGAGGGCACACCACGGCACTTAACCATTTCAGCCTCGCTGCAGCTCGTCTCTCGTTACCCAGGGAATTTCAGTCTGCCTCTGCCGACGCGCTTCGAGGCTAAGTACGCCTCTTCATCATGGGCTAGCAGTAAAAAACACTGATCACGCACCTCCGTTGCAACTTGCCATTTATTCAAAATAACTCCCACAGTGGGCGTAGCATAATTCATTAGCATAGTGATCTTATGGGAATTGTAGTCCCCTTTGGAGGTGCAAATTATTTCTTATAGTAAGTTCAGTGTTATTCCACCAATGTCACAGGCTGTTTTAGTATCCTTAGTAGGGAGGGAATTTGAAGAGACGAGCTCATTTTGCAAATACATATATATATCTATATCAACAAGAGTTTGCGTATGCCTCTGCCCTCACATGGCGGCGGGCGGCCTGTGAGGTCGCGAACCTCGAAACAAACAAAACACCAATCCTTCTTGCAATGAGTAAAAGATGGTGCCGAGCCCAAATCCGTTTTCAACGTGGTTTATTCAAACCAATCCATGTGGCAAACAATGCCTGACGCGTTTTTGGAACAGCTGTTCCTTTCCCATGGGTCATGAAGCGGGCTCGCCCTCCCATTGCGGTTGGGTTTCCATCCTTTCTTTTTGTTTACCCATGCCCCCCTACTCACAATAGTGCTTTCGAAGTAGACCGTGACCGATGTGTAGCTTGTTGGAAATTGCCAATAAATATTTACTATTCCTACATCCCCTCCTGTACACCTTTGATGTTAAATATCTTTTTGGAAGACCAATGTAATATAATAAGTCTGAATCCTATAAGCATCAAACCATGATCTATCTAATTTTAAGGATTCCATCATTAAGTTACTAGTACCAAAAAAGTGCTGCAACTAAGCCTCCTTAGGAGTTAGGGAGATACCGCCCTTCCTGACTTCATTTTATAGGATGCTGGGCGACACCAGCTAAAACCCAAATTTTCGGCACCGTTTTTCCACCTCCTAAAAGCAGGCATAAAAGGCCTTAGGGGAATGTCCCACATTGGGGTACCACGTGGAATAGAGGTTGGGATATTTATAGGTCTATAATATTATTCAGTATTCTAGTTCTGAAAACCTGTAGCAGCTGATAACTAGGCACTCGATACAGCTGGACCCAGTATCTACCCTTCTAATAACCGCCATCTCAGTTTAATGACCACTGTAGTTTAAACATGTCAGCTGGGGAAAATGGCCTCAGCCTAAAGGAGCTCCGGAGCCCACCGACACCACCCCTGACAATCCTGGCATGAATCCTGACCTCTAGGCTATGAGGTGCATTCCTACTGCCACCGCACTACCCCCGGTACCGATAACCGCAAACAGAAAGTCTGCGCGTGTCCGCAGGAGTCGATCCAGCCCGGGAGGCGGAGTCACGGTCTGGCCCAAGTGGAGGAGCCGCGAGCCACAGCAGGTGCTGAGGCCGCACGCAGCGGTGACGCAGACGGCCCAAGATTGAAGGAGACGCCGGGCCGGAGAGGCGGCTCGCTGCGGCGGGTCCCGGGAGAGGATTGAGGCGTGCCCCACGGGGGACGGTCGGCGTGGCTGCAAAGAGGTTGGGGCTGCCAGGGATCCCTGTCTCGGCCCTGACGAAGCGGGCCGGTTATAGGGAAGAAAGGTACACGAGCCGCGATAGCCTGAGACCCCCTAGGGCCTCGAGAAATCCAAAGGAGAAGGAAGGCAGCGAGGGGCGCCAACGTGAGTGGTGCTGATTCCTGGCAGAGATACCCTGATGTTCCATAGTTGGAGGAGAAGGTGAATGATGACCCAGGGTGTGGAAAGAGGCACAGTCCCAGAGGCAAGGCAAGGTGGCAGACAGAAGCCCCCAGGCCATATGTGAAGGATAGAGGGCCCTGCACGAATTTGAAGGTGGCACACAGTAAATAAGCTCCTGGTACCAAAGAAAAGCGCACCGGCCAGTTTTAGCGCCCAAAGGACTGGACTGAATCTTCAAGGGTGCGATAGCCACCAGGACCGGACCACCAGTAGCACAGCGGGTGTGCCAAACGCCATGAGTGACAGGGGGTTAAGAACTGTACAAAGTCATCGTATTGAAAAGTACACTGTTACAAAGGACCAACAAGGAGGACCTAACATGGCAGACAATGCTGCAAAAAGTCAGTTTAGTCTGCCCTGTTCCCATGATGCACTGGGCCAGGGACAGACTGATTTGCATATAGCCAGGTTCTGAGCTGGGATGGTGCAGTGAGATAAATAACGGTGATGGATCAGGCCCTGATCTTTGGACTGGGTAAGAGTGGTCTGCTTAATTCAGACACTCTGTTCATCACCACCCCCTTTTCTGAATCGTTTTTGGCCACTATAGGTGTGGCAGGGTATACTCAGACATGAGTCCCTTTCTCACTGCACCATCAGGATTCAAGCAAGCCGGGTCGAAGACGGCTGAAATGCCAGAAACCGGTCCCCGGTAGCTTGTCTCCTTTCTGGTGAAGAATTGGCTTGGTAGTTTAGTCTGCCCTGTTCCCGTGATGCACTGGGCCAGGGACAGACTGATTTGCATATAGCCAGGTTCTGAGCTGGGATGGTGCAGTGAGATAAATAACGGTGATGGATCAGGCCCTGATCTTTGGACTGGGTAAGAGTGGTCTGCTTAATTCAGACACTCTGTTCATCACCACCCCCTTTTCTGAATCGTTTTTGGCCACTATAGGTGTGGCAGGGTATACTCAGACATGAGTCCCTTTCTCACTGCACCATCAGGATTCAAGCAAGCCGGGCCGAAGACGGCTGAAATGCCAGAAACCGGTCCCCGGTAGCTTGTCTCCTTTCTGGTGAAGAATTGGCTTGGTAGTTTAGTCTGCCCTGTTCCCATGATGCACTGGGCCAGGGACAGACTGATTTGCATATAGCCAGGTTCTGAGCTGGGATGGTGCAGTGAGATAAATAACGGTGATGGATCAGGCCCTGATCTTTGGACTGGGTAAGAGTGGTCTGCTTAATTCAGACACTCTGTTCATCACCACCCCCTTTTCTGAATTGCAAAAAGTCAGCAGCAAGAACCACCGCAGGAGGTTACTCTCAAGGACGTAATGACTCGCCTGCTACAAATGCAGACTTCTATAGGCTCCATCTCCAGTGAGGTAACTCTACTTAGGGCAGATTTTTTCAAGATGGGCTCAAGAGTGACGGAAATCAAAACTACAAAGAAGGCCCTGTCAACAGATACGGTAACTCTGCAGAAGCAAGTGCGCCAACTGGAGCTCGCACAAAAACAGCTAACGGAGAAACTCGATGATCAGGAAGGGCGCTCTCAGTGCAACAACGTGCGCCTAGTTGGTGTTCCGGAAACTGTCAGGGGTCCAGCTTTAGACCTGTTTGTGGAGGAGCTGATGCAGACGCAACTCTGCCCTCGTGGGCTCTCCAAATTCTTCTCGGTGGAAAGAGCGCATAGGGTCCCGGGCGGACTTCCCAAGCTGGGAGCCCCCCCTCGGCTTATCCTGGTGAGAATATTTAATTTTAGAGATAGGGACGCAATTCTGTAAGTGGCCAGGACTGGCCCACCTCTTCGAATAGACAATAGCGTGGTGACCCTGTACCCGGACTACACAGCAGCCGTCTCTGCCCAACGACGTACTTTCACGGAGGTCAAGCGTGAGCTCCGTAACAGAGAACTTAAATACGCAATGCTCTACCCCGCCAAGCTAAGAGTGGAGGCAGAAGGAAAAACCTGGTTCTTTGCATCGCCCAGTGAGGCACGGGAATGGCTGGAGGGATGGAGACCGGCGAAGGGGAGCCCCAGACAAAAACAAGATGGCGGAGACGGTCCTCACAAGGGGCCTCGGGCGAACAAGAGGGCGAAACACTAGATCACCATGAAGAGACAAGAAATTGAAGTGATGTGGAGTGAATTTCAGGTTAGAATTGTCTTGGACTGTGAAGCGCGATTGTACTTGCGTTGAAGCACGGGGTTGCAAACCCCACCCCCGTACTAAGGCAGGACCGGCAGCGGCTTGCTGTTACGATGCTGAAGAATCGACAGGATGTGACCGTGCGCGGCCAACTAGGCGATGATGATGGAAGACATGGCACGGGATGCAAGACCACGACCCCAGAGGAGGGTCCAAAATCAGACTTGCACAGCACCTCAACAGGTTGCACAGAGGATAGCTGTTCGGGGACAATGGTGGAACGGGAACAGACTCTTTCCCCCCCTTCACACAAGTACACAGTTATGGGACTAAAGCACTCTGCTGAGTTGGGGTGGCGGGTAGTTCTAAATCCGCTGGGCAGGGAAGCAGGTAGGGGGGTGGAGGGATGGGTTCAGTTTGTCGATGTTTGTTTGGTTGGGGCAGTAGCCCCCTTTTTATTCTGTTTGAATACAGATTATTGTGGAGCGAGACATGACAGGTTGTTACAGAGGAGTCCAGAAGGGACGGCTCATTTCAGACCACAATGCCGGACATAAGCCAGGGTGGTAGAGACACAGATATTAACACCCACAGCACCCAGGGACAGAGGTCGCAGTTGTCAATATTCTCCTGGAATGTGAATGGGCTGGGGGACAAAATTAAACGGGGACTGGTGCTGCAGTATCTGAAGCGGAAGAATGTGGCGGTAACATTGATAAATGAGACACACCTACAGGGGACGACAGTTAAAGCCCTAAACAGACGGGGATTCAAGATGGTAGTCCACTCGGAATTTACATCCGGATGGGATCCTCATAAATAAACGCTTCCCATTTATAGTCACTAACACATATCACAATGACCAGGGATGATTCGCAGCAACCACAGGTCAGTGGGATGGTAAATCTTACAACATAGTGTCTGTATATATTCCGCTGGCATTACACCCAGCTGCTTTTGTAGACCTGGGGAAATTCCTGCTGAGTTTCCCCAGTGGGGAACTGATTGTAGGAGGTGATTTTAACCCGGTTATGGATTCGACAATGGATAGACAACCTCCAAGAGATGCGGGTGGGTCATCCCATAGACTACAAAACTTTGTGGAGGCGCTTGGGTTGATGGATACATGGCGGACCAGTTACCCAACTGACAGGCAATTTACATTCCACTCCTGGGTTCACAATAGTCTCCCCAGAATCGACTACATCTTCACATTAGCCACGGGGATATCAGGTATGACGGACGTTGGGCATCTGCCTAGAGGCATATCGGACCACTCACCAGTTGTCATCACATATGCACTATTCACCCCGCAGACTCTCAGGGTATTTCCAATCAGACCTGGATAGCTCCAGGACCGTAGATTGCGTAAATCGCTCATTCAGGTCACAAGGCATTACTTCACAGAAAACCAGCACTCAGTCCCCTCACAGACGACTCTATGGGAGGCCTATAAGACAGTACTCCGTGGTAGCGCCATCTCACTGATCACCGGCAAGAAGAGAGAACACCAAAAAACACACTGATGACCTGGAGTCAGAGGTAGCGCTGGCAAAAGGAGCGCATACATGTAACACTATAAAGGAGACAGCCCATGCGCTACACTTGGCCCAGCAGGCATACAGAGCATACAGGCAAGAGGAGGCCTCTAATAGACTAGCGAATACTCAACACAAGATATATGGCCAGGGGGATAAAGCGGGCCGATTGTTGGCTTGGTTGGGGAAAAAAGAGAGGGCCTGTAATTGGATAACACAAATACGGACAGAGGACAGAGACTTAGCGACTACACCTCAACAGATCTCCGAAGCGCTAGTGCAGCATTATAAGGCGATATACACCCCAGTAGCAGTCGCTACAATAGAAGATAATCTTACCTTTATACATGATATACGACTTCTTTCGAGAAAGACATTAAGCCAGATGAGCTTACACAGGCGATAGCGCTGGGACCAAACGGGATCCCAGTTGAACTTTATAAGCAAGGGGCCAAGCACCTAGTGCCCCATTTACTGGCCATGTTCACCGAAAGCTTCACAAAGGGTATCTTACCATGAGATCAGCGCCTTGCCACCATAGTTGCAATTCATAAGGCCGGTAAACCGGTGAATGAATGTGCATCCTACATTCCAATATCTCTCCTCAATGCGGAGGCAAAAATACTCGCTAAAACCTTGGCCACTAGGCTACAGCCTCATCTATCGGAACTTATGCACGCTGACCCATCAGGGTTCATGCCGCATCGTAACACGGCGCTTAACCTAAGAAGACTGTTCAGTGTAATGAAACGTAGGCTAGCCATAAAAGAAGACGCAGCTATACTTTCTTTAGACGCACAAATGGCTTTTGACCTGGTAGAATGGCCCTTTCTTTTCGCGGTCCTTCAGCGCATGGACTTTGGGCCAAAGTTCGGTACATGGTCAGCTTATTGTATACAAGACCAGTGGCACAGGTGGTAGTAAACGGATATCTGTCGAAAAGAATTCCCACTGGGCAGGGGGACACAGCAGGGATGCCCACTGTCACCCCTGCTTTTTGCGATAGTTCTGGAGCCACTGGCGGCGTGGGTACCGCAGGACCTCACGATACGGGGAATAAGATGGGCAATATATTGGGAGGATCGTATTTTGCTGTATGCGGGTGACATTCTCTTATACCTGACATCCCCAACACGCTCCATTAACTGCCTGCTGGATATATGTGCTGCATATGGGCGCATGTCCGGATACACCATCAATTGGGATAAATCACTGCTGTACGTCCTGTGGGGGCCCCCGCCACAGCTACCGGGAGGGTGCGATCTGCAAATAGTCACAGCGGGATTCAAGTACCTGGGGATATTTGTAACACATGACCGTGCACAGTTCATCGAAATAAACTTAACACAACCCCTGCTGCGATTTAAAAAAGACGTTAAACATTGGCGCACGCTACCTCTAACACTCTTGGGACGAGCAGCTCTTTTCAAAATGGTAGCACTCCCAAGTTTTTTGTACGTACTACAGAATATTGCATTCTCTATCCCCCAGTCATATCTCAGAGCAATTAATTTGGAGGTAACAACGCTGCTCTGGGACGGGAAAACACCTCGCACAGCGCTTTAACAACTCACTAGGGACTGGTATGATGGCAAGATTGCCCTTCCGGTTGTTAAAGCATACTATTGGGCTTCCCAACTAGTCAAGATTAATCACTGGCTGCATGTTACCCAGTAAGACCCGGCGTTCAGACTGGACAGGCATCTCTTAGAACCGGCAGGGGTTATGAGCGCCCTATACAATAGAAAGAAGAAACACAGTTCAGTTTTTAACGTCTTTATTTCGAAGTTTTTCTTCATAAAAGACAAGCATATAAAATACGTACACAAAGCACACAACAAATATGTACAAGTTTATACAAACAATAAAAATTTTCAAGAATCTTGTTTAAAAAAATCAATTAAATAGCATAGAAAGACGTTTATATCAATGTTAATACAAGTATAAAAAGTCAATTCAAGAATGCTACCCAGGAAAAATAGGTTAACATGTTTGACACTCAGCTATTGGCTCTTCGTATACACTTTGCTCTGATTATCCAGGCCCACCCAAGAAATTTTGCCACCCCTATAGACAGCCATTCGGCTGTATTATATCTCAGGATTGATATTGCTTCACTGCTCACCCGGGTATTTAGTCTTTTACATATTGGTTTTAGCCATGTATGGCGCGGTTCACAGTAAGCTGGGCATGCAAACAAGAAGTGCCCTAGGGATTCCTTTCGCTCATGACACCAGGGGCAGGACAAGGACTGTTGGTTATGCCATTTATTAGTAAATTCTCTTAGTGGGAAAGTCCCTACACGAAACTGATGATATAGTTTCCTATTGGAACTTTTAAGAATGGTATCCCAATAGGACTCTGTATGTGGGACTACTTTATAGATCAAAAACATGCTTGTCAAGTTAGATTTTTCAGAAAGCGCTACATGTTCTTCTTTGACTATGGACCAGAAAAGAAGTTTAAAGTCTTTTTTTGACGGGAAGGTGTGATTACCCGGCTCTGTCCAAAGCGGATGGAGGCCCATTCTAAATAGGGTATTCTTAATAGATTTAAACCAGGGTATATCCCCTGCCCCTTGTTGCGATCTTACATCCTGTATCTCTTTGGCAAACATAGTTAATTCCGGGGTAGACCAGATACGTCTCCATAACGCAACCATCCTATATTGGGCATGGTGTTTAATAGAGTGAAAGCCCATGTCTAGCATAAGTGGTAGTGATGGTGTCGAAGGTGGGAGACTCACTAGGCTACGAAAGAATTTATTCTGGATTTTTTCCAAAGCAGCCAGATCCACATTCCCCCAAAGATCAGCCCCATAAAGTATGGTGGTACTAATTTTGGCACTATAGATTTTAAGCGCCGGTAAGACTCTTTCTGTCAGGGAGCAACGTTGTTCCTTCACTAGGCACCCCGATAATCGTGCAAATTTTAGACTAAGTGCCTCAATTTGTTCTTTCCAGCGTAACCTATAGTCAATAACGACTCCTAAGTATGTCATCACCTCTACTTGTTCTAAGCTAGTCCCATTCATCGTTACCTGGCCCCTCAGGGGTTTATTCTTTGTTAGGACCATAAACTTAGTCTTAGAAACATTAATTTCGAGGTCGTTTTGGCTACAAAAGTCCACAAACTTATTTATAGCGAACTGAAGACCCATCTGTGTTTTTGCCAAAATTAGTGTGTCATCAGCAAAAATTAAAAGGGGAAATTTGGTCCCACCTAGTGTTGGCGCATCTGTCGGAGTTGCTGAGAGGAACTGCACCACCTGGTTGATAAAAAGTAAGAATAGGGTAGGGGCCAGGACACAGCCCTGCCTCACACCACGGGTCACAGGGAAAGAATCGGTCACCTGTCCCTGGCAACCCCACCTTACTCTGGCGAAATTTTCCTCATGCAACCTGATTGTAAACTCAAGAAGGGCACAAATAGTCTCTCCTGGATTATGGGGGATCAGATCTGTGTTACTGAACTGCGTCGAGAAGTGCTTAACCCATGTCTCGGCTGGAACGTAATTAGCTGGGGTTTGCTGGTCCCCTGCCCCTCCCCATTTCACTGCTTCCCAGAATTTTTGCTGATTGGTGGAAATACTGGCCTTATACAAATCAAGCCAACGTTGCTCATCCCAATTTATCTTTGCCTGCTTAAGCACCTTCTTATAGTTTGCCCTTTCTTGCTTTATATCTATAGCTGATCTAAGTTTAATAGCGGCTATCAAGGAGCTATGGGCAAGACGACAAGTTTTATCATACCATTTGGCTCCTGTTTGAACCGAGCCGGTTTTCCTTCTTTTAGCTGGTTTAATAAAGAAAGTTTTAACTTTGTTAAAAGGGACTCATGAATCACCCCAATTTGTTCCAGAGTACTCGCATCATCTAATATAGGCACCATCAACTTGGTTGCTGCTGAAACCTCTTTTAAAACCTTGTCAATAATAGCTGGATCTTCCAGAAACCTGGCCCAACGAACCCTTCTACAATCGTTCGTAAGAACAGCCTCAGCAGTAATTAGATTAGTTGCACCAGTTCTCTGTAAGTCACCATCTATTGATAAGTTTATTACTAGGGGATTATGATCACTTTCTGACCTTGTTACTATTTCCATATCCTCTAGTAAACTCCAGAACTCCATCTTGATTAAGAAATAATCTATGCGGCTTGTTGTAAATATATAATTTACCGTCTTAATTTCTATGCAGGTAAGTACTTAATCAATAATAACTCAAATCGGAAAGAAAAAAACAGAGTCCGTGGTGTTAGAGTTCTTAGGGGTTTTATTCCTTAAAAAGGAATGGTCAAGACCTGGATATCATGTTCTTCCCACCACAGGGGTGGAAGAAGGGATAGAGCAATATTTTATTGACAATACGTAGCTTATATACTTAATTTACACCATAGAAAGCAATATAGTAGGCGTAACAGCTGAGAGAAGACAAGATAACAGTATCCACGTGTTACTAGTACGTAATCAGAAGGCGTGGACTAGGCGTAAACTAGAGGTGTGTGCTAGAAACGTCACAGGCAGGTGTCACAAAGGGGTGGTACTAAACAGAAATGTTGCAATGTCAGCAGAAATCGGAAGCTTGGATGCGCGCGCAGCTGCATGACGTGTGATTGACGTGAAACCGGAGGGTGCAGGGGGCTTGACATTTACACTGATGGAAAGAGACAGAAGTCTGGTATGTCAGATCAACTCGTACTTCTATCATATCTGATATCTGATGTTTGGGAACCATATTATCTGAACGGAAAAGGTCTCTGGGGCAGAAGCTATTCTATACTGACTATGAATGCGTGTATAAGCGCCTGAGTGTCTGCATGAGAAGCGTGGGGGCATGGGCCTTCCAGGGGAGCATGGTAACAGAGGCTATGAATTACTTGCATGGAGACAGGCCGGCCCTTTGGCTCTGCAGCTGGGGAATGTTTACTTGAACTAGTAGGCAGGAATGTATTTTCGAGGAGCGGAACAGATAATTCGAAGGTTGTAGTCAATCTTGGCAGGCAGCAGGCTGAGCTAAGCGCGGTGGGCCACGCTGGGAGTAAGTCAGAGTTCACGGGTACAGAGGCAGCCTGGGCTGAGGCTTTCAGAGTCAGAAGCCAGAAAAAAAGGCTCGATGGCAGAAATTCAGGGCCTACTTTGTTAGAGCTGAAAAACGTGTAAGGTGCACTACAAAAAGACGTTGGCATAGCATACTTAGGAACGGACTATTTAACCCATTCAGGGTGGGTCTGAAAAAAGACATGTTAACGTTGGACGCAAATGTATTTGCGTCTTCATAGCTGGCACAGGGGGGAAGTTACATGCACTTTAAGCTGGTACATGGAGACGGTGGGGTACGCGCTAGGGAACACAACTTGACCATAAAATTTATATTTCCTCATTCCCTCCTTGTTCCCTACGGACCCTTCATGATATATCGATCCTCATGAATCGATCAGTCTGTTCTTGTAACATCATTTGCTCTTCTTTCTTTCTTTCACGTCTGGAAAGGAAACTGGAATGTTCAATGCATGAAGTGGCACACAGTCCACAAATCGCTGGCCCACACTGCAAGCACAGGCAGCAACTGAATACTAGGACTAGGCCAATGCCTAGGAAGGATAGGATCTTCCATCCCCAAGCGGTTAACGTTGTCCAGAACCAACCGGACCAAGTCCAGGTGCCTGGATTCTGATGTATCAGATTAGCAATTTTATGAAGACGTGTAATAGCTTTGTATACAGATGGCGCGTTTTCTGGAATGAAAACACAGCAACTTGACCCGATGACCTTACAGGCTCCACCTCTATCTGCCAAGATGACGTCAATAACAAGACGATTCTGAAGAACAACAACCCGCATGGCGGACTGCTCTTCTGTTAAGTTACCTAGGGCGGAGGCAGTTTCATTCACTACTGCTTCAAGTGTTCTAGTTAATCTGCGTATCAGTTTACTATTTTGGACAGGGCCTAAAAAGAAAAAGAATCCTTTATTAAAATCGGTGTACTGTTCCCATGCCGTTTCTGTGTAGTCGACAAGTGGGATATCTCTTCTGAGTCTATTCTTTACTAGATTTGTATTTCTGTGATAATCAGGAGGAGCTAGAAAAACAGGTGGCAGAAGGAATGCAATATAACAGGTACCATCCCAATCTAGAGGTAAACGTATGTATGCGGTATGACCACAAACAAAATAGGAATGACGGACAGCTTTAAAGGACGATTTACCATGATCACTGAATTCGACCACAGTAGTACATTTACTATGACCCAAGTGTACTGAACCTTTCTTCCTGACACATAATTCACCAGTGACGGGTAGTACTGACATAGCGGGCAGAACTGGTGCAGCTTCGGATTCAACAGTAAGAATCATAAGGTTAATTGTGTAATTGCTTAATCCATATACTTCATTTTCTAGATCAGTTCCTATTCTAATGGGGATTCCCTCCTTATCAGGGGAACAGACGTCGAGCAGGACCAAGTTCAAGTTTCCCCAAACCCAGCCCCCATCGAAAACAGCAATATCAGGATCCAAGGAATTAATTATTTTAAACCATGCCCCACAGGAGCCGTTGTGAGTGAACGGATACGGAAAGAGGGGCAGAGCTCCCTTGTAATTCTGGTAGGGAGGGAGTCGGCCACATATCCAGCAATTTGTAGCATTATTAGTCTGATGGGAATGATGTAACATACTAATGAAAGTGTTGTTGCGCAGCGCAAGTCTGTAAGAGAGTTCATGTGGAGGTAACTCGCTGAAAGTATGTTCGGCAGAAACATTGTAAGCAGATTGTTCACGCTTGAAAATAGGCCAATAGATAGGAAGGAGTATACTGGCAACAATGATCAGAAGACTTAGAAAAAACATTATTAACAATGTCACTATACAGTGACTACGCAGTGATTTGCAGTATGTACGTTTCTTGAATTGTCTCTCTCTCTCTCTATCTCGATCTAGGGGATACATGTCAGAAACTATTTAACCGATTCACCTAGGGGAGGACTTAAACAATTAAACTGTCTGACTTGCTAGATCGGAGCTTTGATCTGTATTCTTCTTGTGTAGTTTTCTCTCGTTTGGAAACTTTAAAGTCACTGGGCTCGATACAGTCTTTGGAAGGGGTGGACGAGCCTGGGTCGGATTTCAGTTCATTACATAGTTTAACATGGCTCGTGTGGATCCACCCCTTTCGGCCCTCCACTTTCACCGCTGTCCTCGTAGTAAGTAGAACGGTCTTCGGCTCTTTCCAGCGGGGCTCCAGCGGACTTTTCCTGTCAAAGTTCCTTATTAGAATCAGGTCGCCTGGACGGACATCATGCGGCTTTACATCAGTGTTGTCAGGGAAGGCTGCGGCAACCTGTGAACGACATGATTGGAGTGCAGACATCAAGGAGGCAAGGTAATCTGTCAACATATTGCAATCAACATCAGTAATTTTCTTAGGAATGGGCGTCCCCCACATATTCGGTGGTCTACCAAAGACCACTTCGTACGGGGATAGTCCTGATCTCGAATGGGCGACCATTCTCATATAGAACAATGCCACTGGCAGGGCGACTATCCAGTTGACCCCTTTCTCTTGACATATTTTTCCAAGGCGGGTCTTTAATGTCTGATTATGCCTCTCTACAAGGCCTGCGGCTTCGGGATGTCGGACACAATGGAATTTCCATTGATATCCTAGCAGCAAGGAAACCTGCTTCATTAATTCGGATGAGAATGGCTGACCGTTATCTGAGTACACGATACGAGGCATGCCGTACCGTGGGAAGAATTCACGAACCAACTGCCTGGCAGTGGTCGGAGCAGTGTAATCTGGGACTGGGTATGCTTCGGTCCAACGGGACAGTGCACAAACAATTACGAGGACATATTTGAATCCTCGACAACGGTCCATCTGGATATAATCCATCTGGAGGACTTCAAAAGGGTGATCGGGAGGATGAAATCCACCTTGCTCTACAGGGACGCTTTTACCTGGATTGAACTGACAACAGATCATGCAAGTACGCACTTTCTGTTTTGCTGCTGCTCGTAAGTGTTTATTGCTCCAAAGATTTTGTAAACTGTCTAACATCGCTTTCTCTCCTAGATGTGCTGGACTATGTGCTGTATTGATCATGACTTGAACCATAGAATCAGGGAGAAACCATGTAGACTTTCCCTTCGTCATCCAACCTTGATCTGTCTGGATCCCTCCTAGTTCAATCCATTTCTTTATTTCATCTGGGGTAGCATGTGTCTGAATATCGATAACATCTAGTGTGGGATCCCTGACTGTCATACAATTTGTCGGTCCTATTGTCTTTGTCATGTCTGTTGTCTGAGTGTGAGTCAATGCTGTATGTTTTGCTGTTTGGTCTGCCAGGTCGTTACCCTGGGAAACAGAATCTGTAACTTTAGTATGTGCTTTACACTTCATGACGGATATTCCTGAAGGCAGATGTATTGCTTCTAACAGTGCTTGAATGAGGGGACCGTGTTGGATCTTGGCACCATGAGAGGTCAGAAAACCTCGTTCTTGCCATAACATGCCGAAGTCGTGTACAACTCCGAACGCATAACGGGAATCAGTGTATATGTTGACATTTCTGTTCTTGGCTAGAATACAGGCTCGGGTCAGAGCAATAAGCTCTGCCGCCTGAGCGGACAGTGTGTCAATACGATGTGTTTCTTTTACTTCAGTTTCAGTGGTCACTGCATATGCGGCCACTAATTCTCCTGTATTTGTTCGCATACATGAACCATCCACATAAAGTGTCAGGTCTGGATTTGTCAGTGGAACATCTGTTAAGTCTCGTCGGGGCTTTGTTACTGCATTAATGATTTCTATACAATCATGCGGGGCTGGATCTGTCCTAATTGAAGGTAACAGTGTTGCTGGGTTCAGAATGCTGCAGCGCCTGATTTCTATGTGTGGCTGGAATAGCGTTAATTCGTAACCTGTCAGTCGTGCTATGGTCAAGTGCTGAGTCTGGGTTCTGTTTAAAAGAACCTCTACAGAATGTGGAACTTGTACTGTCAACTGATGGCCTAAAACAATTGAATCGCTCTGTCTGATCGCTAGTGCTGTTGCTGCTACTGACTTTAAGCACGCACGGAGTGCCTGGGCTACTGAATCCAATGTACTTGAAAAATAAGCGCAAGGCTTATGTGAACCGGCTTGGTCTTGAGTGAGGACAGACAATGCTGTGCCATCACGTTCTGTAACAAAAAGTGTAAACGGTTTGCTGTAACATGGTGTCGCTAAAACTGGTGCTTGACATAATGCTTTCTTCAATTCCTCAAAGGCTTGTGTGTGTTCCTGAGTCCAAGGGAGGACAGTCGAAGTCGCTGCCTCCTGTGTCGTTAGCTGGATGAGTGGTTTAGCTAGAAATGCATATTGAGGAATCCATTGTCTGCAGTACGAGGTGAGGCCTATAAAGGCCCGCACTTCCTTTTGTGTCTGGGGTTGTGGCATATTTACAATTAACTGAATACGATCGGGAGTGAGCTGTCTCCCCACTTTGGACAGCAAGTGACCCAAGTACACAACTTGCTGAACACAGAATTGTAGCTTCGAAGGAGACACCTTGTGTCCCTTGTCTGCCAGGAAATGTAAAACTGTCAGTGATGCTTGTTCACATTCGGGCTCACTTCGTGCGGTGATCAGCAGATCATCGACGTATTGCAGTAAAGCGGTGTTAACTGGCATTTGAATACAATCTAGTTGTCTTTTCAGTGCTTGACTATAGATGCTGGGGCTTTCTGTGAATCCTTGAGGTGCGCGGGAAAATTTGAAACTTCGTCCATTTAAACTGAATCCGAAGAGATATTGGCTCTCTGGATCAATAGGTACACTGAAGAAAGCGTTCTTGAGGTCAATTACAGTAAAGAACGTTGCTTCTGAATCAATAGCAGTCAATAGGGAAGAGATATCGGGGACCACAGGGTACTGTGGTACAATGCATTTATTCAGCTCTCGCAGATCAATCACCAACCGATATACTGGCGGTGCATTGGGATCAGTACGTTTAAGAATTGGAATGATGGGTGAATTACAGATATTGGAGTCGGTCTCTACGACCACTCCTTGGACAATGAGCTCTTCAATGATTTCCAGTAAAGCCACTACAGCATCGGGTGGTAACTTGTATTGTCTGATTCGTGGTAGAACAACTCCTGTCTTGAGTGTAACACGGTATGGTGTGATATGCATACAACCTACATCAGTTGGGCCTTTTGCCCACAAGTGATCTGGTACCTTTTTCAATCTGACATCGAATTCTCGCAACACATAATGACCCTTGAAATCCTGCAGAAAGAGTCTAACTCCCTCCGGGGAACAGCAAATTATGGCTCCTAGAGCCTTCAACGTTTTAATTCCTAACAGATTTTCTGGGCATGATTTCGTAAGTAACAAGTCTGTAACTCGTGATAATGGACCCACAGCCAGGGGGACTGGTTCTGATACTTCATTTACAATGGGCTGTCCTGAAAAACCAAGGGAAACATTCTGTGAGCCTGAGAGGGGTGCCCCTGGGACTTCGTCATGGCTTATAGTGGTGCGGCTTGCCCCTGTGTCAATTAAAAACTTTCTGTCTTTTCCCAATACTTGACTGTGTACATAAGGACCTTCTTGATCTACAGGAATTTCAATAAGAGGCAAACCCATCTCCCTCTCTAGGCTGTTTCATGCGTATCGTTGGTAATCGGGGTAAGTACCTTGGGCATACTGGTACATCTGCTGAGAAACTTGTTGGGTCGCGGCAATGGGCTGTGGCTGCGGTACCGCTACTGTCTGTGCTGTATGGGATGGAGCATGCATAGGCTGTGTGTTCTGCATGGGCTGTACATTCTGTGAGGTCTGTTGCTGGACCTGATCTTGTCTTGGTGGATGCGGTCTCTCTTTAGTTTTTCCTGTTGATATGTTATGTTTCAGGACTGGACATTCATGTACGTAGTGACCCGGCTGCTTGCAATAGTTGCATGTCCCTTTAACGGGAGCTGCGGCATGACCTGTCTGGGTCGTACCCTTTCTGTTTCCGTCGGTATGGACCGACTGGGCTACTAACATTTTCATTTTCGTGTCTTTCATACGTTTCTGTTCCTGATCCTGTTCTTCTCTAATTCTGTTCTGATGGTATTGTAACATTTGTAACATCTGTGATGGCGTATTTGCTTGCCATGTACTCTCGACCTTGTATACACGGTTTTTAACTGCTAACAGGGAATTCTCAACTAACTTGGATACAAAAAGATGCGGGTACGACTCGCTACTTGGTTTAAGACCACTATTAATAATAAAACATTTCTCGAATCTTGAATAAAAGTCACTAGTATCTTCGTCGGGTTTCTGTTTACATGCTGAGATTGCATCCCAGTCTTCTTTTCTAGTTGTCAGTAATCTGGGCAGAACCTGTACTATCAAACCTGATAATGCTTTAGTTTTCTCCCCAAGGCCTAGCCCTGGGACACGTTTGTTCTCTTCATCTTCTATTTCTGCCCATGCAATCTTTTTCTCTCCAACCTCCCATTCTTTTTCCTTTAATTTCTCGTAGATGCCCGTGGGCAGCAGTACCTTTAACATTTTCATGATATCTTCATATGTGTAATCCCCCATCAGTAACATGTCTTTAAGTTCTCTATGAAAACCTGCAGGGTCTTTATCATGACACGGGACTAGTTTCTTCATTTCTAACAGTTCTAACTTAGTCAGTGGCGTGTGAACATACACACGTTTCAAGGTATGATCCTCACCCATAACTGGGTGTACTTCTCGTAAGGGGTTCTGACTTTCAATGCCACTCAGGCGTTCCATATGATACATTTTTCTTTCTGGGTGTGGAGCGGGAACATATTCAGAGTTTATAAAAGTGTTATATCTATGTCGTTGTTCTAGAATTATTTGTATTAACTTGGTACTGAGACCTCTCCATCTATCCATGAGTAGTGCTTCTAATGTTTCGGGTAAGGGACCTGGATCAGAATGTTGGTTTCTGTACTTTGTGAGGAGGTGCTGAATCATGTATACACCTGCTAATTTCTGCTCGTCTGGGGAGAGGTTCAGAAATGTCTGCGCTACGGTGTCATCATTATATATATCCGGATTTTCAGTCCATAATATGGCTGACCGGGCTAGTTCTTGTTCATCCATAGAATTTAGTACATGGTACCCCATTCTCTCTCGGAGTCTTTTATCAGTTTCCTGGAACTGATGTTCAGAAGAATTCGGGTTTGTTAAGGCAGAGAGGAAAACTCTCTTGCTTTCTGGACGGATACCTTTCCTAAGGTAAGTTCCCTTACCTACATACGCTATAGTATCTGTAGTCTTTTCTGGTTCTTCAAGTTCTTCTTCCTCCTCGGAGGAAGCCTTTTCTTTCTCTTTTTTGTGCATTTCTATCACTGCTTTTCTAATTTTCTTGTACATACTGGCTATGCAAGTCCCCTTGTCGTGTTTTCCTTCAGATATATTTTGACCCCACTTGTTTAGTGCATCTAATTCACTCTGATCTGTCCCAGGCCTGTCTCGTTCTCTTATTAGGCAATTTATGAAAAAACGTAGTATCTGTGCTTGAACGTCAACTTTCTGACGCTCCATGGCATCCTTAATACTGTCAGGGTCTTTCCCAGTCTGAACAAACTCATATATTCTATCTAGGCGCTCCTTCATTCCTGCATAGCACAGCAGGAAATCAGTAGCAGATCTTAACCGTAGTGATGCCAGCATCATTATATCGTCTTTGCCGGGTACTGGATCATATCTGCAAACTGAAAGGTTTTCTTTGAATATGTCAAGGCGGGGTGACTTGAACGTAAAAGGATTCCGCAAGTCCCCGAGCTGTAACCTGCGTGCTAATGGCGGGGTGTGAAGACCCCCGGTCGCACCCCCTGAGGCGGAAGCTTGAACATTATCTCTCTGTGGGGTCTGTACCTGAACTTGAATTTGTCTTTTAGTAGGATCAGGTAGGCGTGGTTTCGGTAGATCAACTTTAGGTACGGGAAGTGGTGGAGGTGTTGGAACAGGTGGATTCTGTTGTGGTACTGGCGGAATATGATCTTGGGGCGGGTTACCACCCCCGTCCCTGTCGTTAGGCAGGGCGCGGACAGGCAGATTGGTGTAAGCGGGTGCTACATCCTCTAGATAGGAATTCAGGAATATGTCTTTAGTGGTCCTATGAGTTACTTTAGTTGGAACCAGTGGTGGCGGCAGATTTTTCGGTATTTCTGAAATGGCCTCAGGCGAACCCTCAGCCGCGAGATACATACCGTTCACGAGATTGTTTCGGGCGCGGTCTACTTGCTCTGATTTTACTCGGATCCCCTCGGTAACTAACTCGTTTTCTTGGGCTTTGTCTGATTCTCTAAGTCTATCTTCTCTACGTAATTCTTTTTCAGCACGCTTATGTGATTCCTTACGCCAAAACTCTATGGCGTCTTTCTGAGATTGTCTGGCTTTCTTTTTCCATAGTGCTTCCTCTACCTTCATGATGCACTCGGCATCCCATGTTCCGGTAACAGGCCATCTGTGTCTTTCGTCTAGATGTTTAGTATACTCGGCCCATAAGTCTAGATATAATATGGCATCTATGCCATGCTTGTGGTACATAAAATTTCCTGGAGTGTCCCTAGGGGGGATAGGAATTTCTTCCTCTAACATCCCTTTCCTAGTTCCTATCTGCTTTAACTTGTTAAAAAACGGCATCTTGTTTACTTAGTACTGAATGCTCAATCCTTGCTATTTAATACTGGATACAGTTAGTTTATACAAGAACACACTAATGCACATTAAAAAAACAGTCACACTCATACCACGACATTAATCACATGAAGAAGACATTTGAGACCTATATGACTACCCCCTATACCAGATGTACTGCTAAACAGCACAGATACACTGCTAAAACAGTGCAGAAACTTGAAATCACGGATGTACTGCTAAACAGCACAGATACACTGTCTAAAAACAGTGCAGACCGGACTTGTGTACCCAAACCCGTCTAGATACGTCCCAGCAATGGTACTCACCGGGAAGCACGGAAACAGAAGGCCTCGGAAAACTCGACTGGACTGGACTCGACACGTGGATACTTCGGAAAACTTCGGAAAACTGGTGGGCCTCTTGACACCTCGGACCTTGCTTCTTTCGGCTAGGCTCTGGTCGGGATCCTCCGCACTCCTCACCGCCTCGTCTGGGTACTGATCGCAGTCTTCGTCACCTCCGTGGGCCAGAGGGAGATGCAGGAAATCCTGCCGGTACGCGTAGTTTCCTTCTAACTGATGGCAGGGGACAGAGCTTGCAACGCACCAACCGGCGCGTGAGGTGGGGGAGGGGTCCCTATTCGGGCGCCAAAATGTTGTAAATATATAATTTACCGTCTTAATTTCTATGCAGGTAAGTACTTAATCAATAATAACTCAAATCGGAAAGAAAAAAACAGAGTCCGTGGTGTTAGAGTTCTTAGGGGTTTTATTCCTTAAAAAGGAATGGTCAAGACCTGGATATCATGTTCTTCCCACCACAGGGGTGGAAGAAGGGATAGAGCAATATTTTATTGACAATACATAGCTTATATACTTAATTTACACCATAGAAAGCAATATAGTAGGCGTAACAGCTGAGAGAAGACAAGATAACAGTATCCACGTGCTACTAGTACGTAATCAGAAGGCGTGGACTAGGCGTAAACTAGAGGTGTGTGCTAGAAACGTCACAGGCAGGTGTCACAAAGGGGTGGTACTAAACAGAAATGTTGCAATGTCAGCAGAAATCGGAAGCTTGGATGCGCGCGCAGCTGCATGACGTGTGATTGACGTGAAACCGGAGGGTGCAGGGGGCTTGACATTTACACTGATGGAAAGAGACAGAAGTCTGGTATGTCAGATCAACTCGTACTTCTATCATATCTGATATCTGATGTTTGGGAACCATATTATCTGAACGGAAAAGGTCTCTGGGGCAGAAGCTATTCTATACTGACTATGAATGCGTGTATAAGCGCCTGAGTGTCTGCATGAGAAGCGTGGGGGCATGGGCCTTCCAGGGGAGCATGGTAACAGAGGCTATGAATTACTTGCATGGAGACAGGCCGGCCCTTTGGCTCTGCAGCTGGGGAATGTTTACTTGAACTAGTAGGCAGGAATGTATTTTCGAGGAGCGGAACAGATAATTCGAAGGTTGTAGTCAGTCTTGGCAGGCAGCAGGCTGAGCTAAGCGCGGTGGGCCACGCTGGGAGTAAGTCAGAGTTCACGGGTACAGAGGCAGCCTGGGCTGAGGCTTTCAGAGTCAGAACCAAGAAAAAAAGGCTCGATGGCAGAAATTCAGGGCCTACTTTGTCAGAGCTGAAAAACGTGTAAGGTGCACTACAAAAAGACGTTGGCATAGCATACTTAGGAACGGACTATTTAACCCATTCAGGGTGGGTCTGAAAAAAGACATGTTAACGTTGGACGCAAATGTATTTGCGTCTTCATAGCTGGCACAGGGGGAAAGTTACATGCACTTTAAGCTGGTACATGGAGACGGTGGGGTACGCGCTAGGGAACACAACTTGACCATAAAATTTATATTTCCTCAGGCTCGAATTGTGGGAGTTGTCGAAAGTGGCATTTTCCATCAGGTCAGATTTTGTCCTCCCATTCGCTGCTCGTAAATCCCATTCTAGGCAAAGACCAAGCCACTGCATAACTGCCTCTGTTACTTTTTTGACAGGTGGAATAGTCAAGTAGGGAATGTTCCAAATCTGATCAGCTTCACCATAACACCCATTATCCAGATTGGGGACAGGTTCAAATGTACAATTAAAGTCCCCAGCCACCAATACACATTTATCTCTACCAATGGTATTCAGTAGGGGATCTAAATCATCAGCCGTTTTTGATGACTTCCCACCCGGTCGCCCCCTGGCATATATGTTAATCAAGAAGAACTCTTGGCTAGTTTTGCTACTCAATTTTAAAGCTAGAACATCATTGCTCAATGTGGGTAGGTCAGAGATTTTTAAGCCTAAAGATTGTCTGATCCAAATAACGAGACCCCCAGCAGGACGAC
Source organism: Lissotriton vulgaris (assembly GCF_964263255.1). Classification (NCBI taxonomy): domain Eukaryota; kingdom Metazoa; phylum Chordata; class Amphibia; order Caudata; family Salamandridae; genus Lissotriton; species Lissotriton vulgaris. Next base: position 417,145,641 of record NC_141689.1, on the reverse strand, counting down.
CTTTTAGACCTTTACAGGCTGGTTTAAAATAGTTAAAATAACCAACCCGATAGATAGCATCAATAGACCAACTTTCTTGTAATATAATTATATCATGACGTTCCACAAAAGACCCCCAGTCTGCTTCTACCAATTTCCCCTTCAACCCAGCAATATTCCAGGATAATATCTTAAGGGTAGGTACAGATGTCTTAAGCGGTATATCAATAGAACAATCATTCCCCCCACTGGTCTCAGGTATGAGAGTATGGCTTAAAGTTTCCCCCCTTCCTTTCCTTCCCTGGGGGATTTTTCCAAACTCGGACTCGGACGTGTCCACTATAATTGCTGTATTGGTTGATGAACAGTTTCCTATAGCTCGTGGCAGCCTTGGGACCAGGGGCCCATTGGTATGTCAATCCACACCATCCAATGCCAATAAAGGGGCAAACCGGTTCGAGAGATGGGGCTGAAACATTGGATAGATTGGTGTTTCATGGTGATATCTATCTCTGGGTCTGTACCTTTGGAAGTGGGGGTGCGGTGTTTGGGCTCTGTTAGAATGTAGTGTCGGATAGAAATAATACAGGGACAAGGTTTGAACATCCCCCAGTCTACCATATCTGGGTTCCCTGCTGATGTAGTCAGCTACCCAGGGCTCCCTGAAGTTGATTACTACACAGTCCCCCTCAAGATCTTTTTTACTATACCCTACTCAGTCCACCCTCCTAACATTAAGGATCTCTATGTTTGAATTTGGAGGGAGTGGGCGGTTTTTATTTAGCCAAAATGTTACCTTGTTGTGTAGATCTTTGTGTGTTTCTCTCTTACCTTCTCCCAGAGGGGCCACTCCAGTTAAAATGATGGTATATGGAAGTGACTCAGGGGGGAGGTTCACACATTGTTTCCTGGGTACAGGTTTAATCCTGGGCCGTATACTTTGGTCAAGATGTGAGATTAGGTGGTTTTCTGAATGGGGGCTGTGGGTTAGAAACAGTGGCAACCTTATGCTGAGATATACTCTCGGTTGTCTGTTTTTTCTTTATAACAGGAACGGGTTTTTGCTGAGGAACATTTGTAGTAGGCGGTCCCGTTTTAGCTCGGATACCGCCGTCCTTGGTAATCACTGGGTTGCTCTTGGGGAGTGTCAAATCTGTACACTTTGAGGCTAAAGGCATATGGATTCTTTTTGTTGCCGCTAAATTCTCTTTCACTAGTGTATCCAAAGAATCCATCTTGGTGTTTAATAGTCTAGTCCGTTCAAATAACGGTAGGAGTAAAGATTTGATCAGTAACTCTATTTTGGCCAAGAGTATACTTTCTACAATATTTACTGTGGCATTATGTTCCTCAGGTGGAGCCACTGCTGTGAAGGTAGTTGTCTGTGTGGGGGATATGTAGATAGCTCTCTGACCCTTATTGTGTTCCCCTATATCGGTCGAATCTACCCTTTTCCGTTAACCAGGATTTTGCGTGGGCGAGCACTGGGAACTAGTAGATAAATTTGCTTGCTCCGTGCTTTGGGTAAGATTAGGGGAATCTGAAAGACCAGTGTCATCGCGGGATAAGTCATGGTGGATAGTACTACTATCCGCTATGGTGTCATGGGCAGTAACATATGCGTTATCTGTACCAACCCCCTCTAGATCCAGGGTTTGGCTGGTAGATGCAGTTGCTACCACTAAGTCCGCATTTACGTTGGTAGTAACATTATTCAATTGGGAAAGTGGAACGGGGGAGATGGCCTCATGAATTTTTCCAAGTGAGGAGCGCTTGCCCGTAATCAAGTCAAGTGATAGGCGTTTTTCAGCAAGAGCTATTTCCTTCTCCAGTATACAGGTGGTGCGTTTAAAAAACTGATCAATGGTACCTGTGAAGGTACCATTGGAGGTGGAAACCTGGACCTGCCTTTCCCTACCTGACCGAAGGGGCATTTTAATACCGTGCACCAAGTATTCTTTCACGTCTCACAAAGTACAATGCAGACAGGGCTACGACCCAAAGTAAAAACAACATTTTACCAGCAATATGGCAACATCAGTGTCCAGGTAATGTACTAAATAAACAGATACATATAAGTAACAGATTATGGGGCACTTGCGATGTAAGGGGGGTGGCCCGACCCGACCCTTGCCGGCCCCGGACGGCCACAGACGGTCCCGCCCTTGTCCCGGGCTTCTCCCGGTCGCTCCCGCGCGCTCCCGCGCAGTGGGACTAATCCAATGTGTTTATAGGATCTATGTAAAGGGGAGGAGCCTGCAGGGAGAGCTGCCCAGGTGTATGCGATGAGGGCGGGCGGGCGCTCCTGGGACTGGTAGTCCTGCGCCTCCGCTCGCAGCCCTGCAGGTTCAGATGACAATTGTCCCCTCTACTGTCCAATTGTTTCGAGATGAGTGCCCACACGAAGCGGGACCCGCGAAGCGGGTACCGCGAGTTGCTGGTGAAGGCGGGGGGAGAAGAAAAGTTAATTCAGCCGCTGCCGAGAAGCTGCTGCCGGTGAATCAAGCCACAAGGTATCCCGGCGAGGGTCCGATTGCGCTGCCTTTTCTGGTTTCCAAAGGGGAGGAGCCTGCAGGGAGAGCTGCCCAGGTGTATGCGATGAGGGCGGGCGGGCGCTCCTGGGACTGGTAGTCCTGCGCCTCCGCTCGCTCGCAGCCCTGCAGGTTCAGATGACAATTGTCCCCTCTACTGTCCAATTGTTTTGAGATGAGTCGCGGGTCCTGCGAGTTGGTGGTGAAGGCGGAGGGAGAAGAAAAGTTAATTCAGCCGCTGCCGAGAAGCTGCTGCCGGTGAATCAAGCCACAAGGTATCCCGGCGAGGGTCCGATTGCGCTGCCTTTTCTGGTTTCCAAAGGGGAGGAGCCTGCAGGGAGAGCTGCCCAGGTGTATGCGATGAGGGCGGGCGGGCGCTCCTGGGACTGGTAGTCCTGCGCCTCCGCTCGCTCGCAGCCCTGCAGGTTCAGATGACAATTGTCCCCTCTACTGTCCAATTGTTTCGAGATGAGTGCCCACACGAAAGTTAATTCAGCTGCTGCCGGTGAATCAAGCCACAAGGTATCACTATCCCGGGTCTGACACTTCACACAATACGTATATGGTTTGAGGCTCTGAGAGCACTTGGGTGGGAAGGGGGGTCACGAAGGCTATGCCGCTGTGGGATACAAAGAAACTCGGGATGCTGAGCAACACAAAAGAGTTCCGTAATTGGGACTCAATAGGAATATCAACGGTTGGGGACCTATGGCAGAAGGGCGGAGTGGTCACATTCGCACATTTGCAGGCCACATACGGTCTAGCGGAGACGGAGAGGTTCAGATATATACAGATTAAACATGCGCTCCAGTCCATATTGCCGCCAGGCACGAATCCGAAGGACTCTTCTCCGCTTGAGGAGAGACTCCTGACTGATCACCTCCAGAAGAAAGCAATCTCACTGACCTATAAGAAAATAGTCAACAATAGAACGGACCCCTCAGGGACCCTGAAAGCTAAATGGGAGTGAGAGGTAGGCGATATTGATGAGGTCGAATGGAGGGAGGAGCTAGCTTCCCCTAAGGAAGCGGCTATTCCATCAAGGCTTAGATTAGTGCAGCTTAAAATCCTACACCGTACATACTATACTAGGGCACTTCTACACAAGATAGGAAGGACGGACACGCCGCACTGTCTCAGGGAGTGTAGGGAAACGGGATCGTTCTACCATACTATCTGGAGCTGCCCCAGGATTGTGGGAAACTGGATGGCAGTAATGAGGACACTATCTCAGGTCAAGCAAATTACTGTGCTGCTAAGTCCGCGATGCTGCCTGCTTAACATATGGAACCCAACGGACTTGAACAGGACGACCCAAGATTGGGTGACGTTAGGAATGACTGTAGCTAAGAGTAATATTGCGCAACGCTGGGGTTTCAGAATTAGCCCCACTCTTGCTCAGTGGTGTAGGGATATGGACCTGGCAATGGTTGCAGAAAGATCGGTGTACAAATATAGAGGATGCCCAAGAAAATGGGAGAAGGTCTGGGGGAGGTGGAACACATACAGAGGAGATATATGTGAACCCCCGCAGCCTGAGAACTAAGATTCAGATGAAAGTGTATGAACAAATTGTGATAGGCTGCTTCCTGAAACATGTCCATGTAGGGTGGGGAAGGTTGGGAGAAGGGAGAATGGATGTGATGGTTCACAAAAACTGCTGCAGAAAATATTTGATTCATGTAATAACGTTTTTACAAGTGATGAACGAAATATTGTCATTGAAATGCTCTACAATCTTGTTTAAAAAAAAAACATGTCAGTTGAAACATTTATGGTAGCTTTTATGATCCCTTTTTAAGTTAAAGAAAAGTATCTGTAGTAACATAAGTTAGAAGTGTTACACTAATATATGAATGATGTTTGGGTAGGCTTACTTTTAATACACTCATAAACCGTGGGAACATTACTACCTCTTATAGATGTGTATTGAAAAAGAAAAATCTGATTTCCGTGTAGCATTATCTCTCAAAGCAATTCAGTGAATCTGATCCAAATGGTCTTCGTCCACATCCACTAGACATCCAGTACATTGCAGCAGCGCTTTATGTGATGTATCCTATGGTGTTCTTTAGTCACCATTATGGCCGCCAAGCGTGCCTGGTCATCTAGGGATTCAATATCAACATCTTAGATTTTATAGATGCTATTAAGCATGGATACCACTCTTCAGAGGACCTTTTTACAATGTTTAATTAAAATTGTCATGAGGAGAAATTATATGGTCAGCAAACTGTAGACTCGTGCATATGGGCCTGTCTGTGTTGATGACGCTTGTCATGTATCTTCTCTGTTTTGTTAAGGTTTGGGTGGGTTCGGTCACAGAAATAACTCCGAATGAGCTAGCTGCAGAAGACGGAGACTCCTCGCCTGAAGATCTGGCGTATTCAGTTACCCCACCCAGCAATGGTCACCTGGCTCTGAAGTCTGCCCCAAACAAAAGCATTCTCAACTTTACGCAGGCTCACATCAATGAAGGGCAGCTGCTATTTGTACATAGTGGTAAGTCGTAGCAAAGTGTATGCTGTATGACTCTGACTTACGGTGTTGTTCCATATATATGGATTTAATTAGATAGTCATGCCCGGTCAATAAACAACTTACAAACGCTCAGAAATAACCATGCTGGAGTTCAGAAGGTGAATGAGTAATAAAGATACCATGACGTGATTCCAAATAGGGGGCGAGTTCTCACCCCCAAAACAATTGCACAGCTTATTTGAAGCCTCCTGGCTTTCGTTTTATAACAACTATTTTGACCATGGTTCTACTAATTTAATCCATTTTTTATCCTCTTTTATCACTCGATTTTAATCAACAATGTTGTCTGTCCACACGCGGAAAGAGAACTGCCATATTTTCAGGTTTCTGATGCTCATTCAGTGTCCATCCGGACCTTCTCAAAGAACACGATTGAAGCAAACATCGTATGAAGCAGCGTTTATTGAATTGAAAGGCCCAATGCATTTCGGGCGGCTCGCGCCCTTCGTCAGGGGTCGCTAAAAGATAAACAATAACACCATCACTATCCCTTGTATTAACATAATGTCACACCGTAATAAATATCATGCCGAAATAAATATACATCAAACATTAAGTAATCCATAACTCTTATACAGTGTGCTAATCCTTGTTTCTGCATGTTACTACATCGAACGTTACCCCCCAGGCTAAGTCAGTTTTATATTATAACAATTCATGATGAGCATACCTAAACTCATTACACCCTGTTTTATTGTATAACCCTCATCACTCTTTATGTGACCCCGTTCTATCCAATACTTTCTTTCTTACTTTCCCCCATTGCGTTTCTCTAGGTCCTCCCTCCGTTCTAATCACATCATTCATAGTACTGTTCAACTTTTACTAACTAAACCAGCTTTTCCTAACCACATACATTTCACTGTTACCAGCTCCCATCTGTTCTGTTAATTACTGCTAGCGTTCTAATCTCAGTGCTAAAGAGTGAAGTATGGATTACTTAATGTTTGATGTATATTTATTTCGGCATGATATTTATTACGGTGTGACATTATGTTAATACAAGGGATAGTGATGGTGTTATTGTTTATCTTTTAGCGACCCCTGACGAAGGGCGCGAGCCGCCCGAAATGCATTTGGCCTTTCAATTCAATAAACGCTGCTTCATACGATGTTTGCTTCAATCGTGTTCTTTGAGAAGGTCCGGATGGACACTGAATGAGCATCAGAAACCTGAAAATATGGCAGTTCTCTTTCCGCGTGTGGACAGACAACATTGTTGATTAAAATCGAGTGATAAAAGAGGATAAAAAATGGATTAAATTAGTAGAACCATGGTCAAAATAGTTGTTATAAAACGAAAGCCAGGAGGCTTCAAATAAGCTGTGCAATTGTTTTGGGGGTGAGAACTCGCCCCCTATTTGGAATCACGTCTTCGTACTCTGGCGCCATGTGGGCAGAGCGCCTTTCGCAATCTGCACGCAATCACGACATAAAAGCAAGTAAAAGTATGTTTAAGGAAGAATACGGAGGTGTGCACCCCACCCTCTTTCATAGATATAATAAAGATACCATAACATTTTGTCTTTTCATGTCTGATTCCAGACACCCCCTCCGGTTATATTTGCCTATATACTATATACCAGCTAGCACACAGTGCGTATAGAAACCCCTCTTACCCAGGAGAGACTAGTTCTTGGCAACTATCGAACATGACAACTCAGTCCCATCAGGGATTAAAGAAACAGTACAGTACATTTCGCTCAGTCATTCGTGCTAACTTCGTCTCAGAGAGTTACGCAAAATAAACAGTGGGGATGGTTTCAATGCGCATTCTTTGAACCAGCGTCATTCTAGTGTAAAAAAGGTGTGCTGAAACAACCATAAGATAGAAACAGATATAAATGATTATAAGCACCAACAGAGTAAAAGGATGGAAGATTCCTACCATAGTGCTAAAACAATGAATACAGGCAGGTATAAAACTACATGGCCGTAATAATGCGTACTCCTACGATGCGACCCTAACTAGATGTACCTAAGTGTACCTAGCATGTATGTAGGTGTACAGCCAGGAATACCCTTAGGATAATGATTCCAAAGCCAGTGGCAAGCATTATTATCAGAAACCCTCCAAAGATGCTTGACAATAGCGAGTGAAAACTGAGGGTGGTATTATCAGCACAGTCTTAAACATATTCACAAACCCAGTGCTGATGGCCTTGAAGAAAAGCACAACTCCAGTTGTGATAGAGGCATTAAAAGCTCTGTGCACCAGGTTAGCAAAGTGTGTTCGATATTGTGTCCAGAGTAATGTCTATATTTCCAGCGAGGTGCGTGCAGTCTGCAAATCGAAAACCTCAGCGAACGTCCTATTGGATTCTGGCAGCTGGGTACACTTATAAAGATCTCTTTGTCTCTATTCAGAAAATGGGAGTTTCGACCTTTAGTGCAAGAACTGTTTCGTTGGCTTTCTCGGGCCGCCAAAACCAGTCATGCGCACTTTCCCTGTTCTCCATGCAGGCTGCATTACATCCTGTGTTGAGAACATGCCCAGGCCCCCATTCCCTGGTTGAGCATCGAACCAGGATGCTCCAAACCATTCACAACGCTGCATTGCAGCGCTGTGATTGGTCAGGGCAGCCTGGGTGCTTACCAATCCCAATGCTGCATTGCAGTGTTGTGATTGGCCAGGGGAGCATTGCTGTTCTTCCTGGCTTCCCTGTTCCTCGAGTCCCAGGAGGAGATCAGGAGCAGTGAGGTGGGACCCGGCGGCAAGGTAAGTTTATATTTTATTAATATTATTTTTTGTTGTATTGTGCAACAATGTGACTCCCCCACACCGACACACCCCCCACTAGTCATGCGGCTGCCACTGCCACTGCCAAGAGCCTATACTTATAAAAGTCAAGGATTTTGAACGTTGTAAAAGGGAGTGAACCCATTCCACATAAAAGTAACGCTGGAAACCCTGTGTCTGCTACTAAAAATAGTGTCTGCTCGCATTGCTTATTTGGTAACAAGGTGTATGTTGACTCTTTCTGCCTTAGTCTTTTGTGTAGTAGTTAGATAGTTAGGCTCAAAAGTCTGTGAAACATTCTGAAGTTGCCATGGAGCACGTCTAGCATGCAGTGTCTGTATCGACCAATTACATTGAACTAGAGCCCTCAATTGAGCCTGGCCATGTTGCAACATACTCAAGACATCCTGTATTTGATAAAATGCAGATGTCATTGTGTTTGAGGAATATACCCATCTGGATAATGTACTCATGCCATTGTAAACCTATTTATTATAAAATAAAGTCAGGACCATCCATGTTTTTCTAATTTGTGCCAAGTGTTTACCAGCCTGTTGCCTGGAGTGTTGCAGCCAATGTTGACATAACTTGACTACACTGTAAGAGGTAACTATCACAAGTATATTCCAGCTATCATATCGTGGATCAGGATGGTTGGCTCTGTACCCTGAAGTGTTGGAAAGGAAGCAATTCATGTATTCATTTTCATCAGCTGGCTATAAGACCCAAACATCTGTATTAAGCTTGGATGAATTATAAGTAAAATGTAATTATCATGTCTACAGACATGTTTATCTTCAGTTCCCAATTTGCGAATCGTACTTCTGTGGGAATGGAGGATTTTCTAATATCTTTCATACTACCAAATCCTAAACATGTAGTTTGTTGAACAGTTTTACTTGGGAAGATCATTTCCCTCGGAGTCATGCATGCTCTAAATAAGGCATATTTACCTCGAATTTGCCAGAATTTGGTTCACCACACACTTTTTACATCTACACTTTCTTTACAGTATTCAAACCCTGTACATTTCATTTACATTAATCGGAATAAATGGTGCCAGTGCTTGTTAACATATGCTTTTGTGTGGCTTCAGGTTCTGCTGGTAAAGCCTTGGATGCCTCTATGAGTGGGCATCCAAGGCTGTGTGTGTTCTTGGACGAGGGCTAGTAAATAAATGACATTTGGAAACGAAATTCTTTGATGGAGTTGGGTGTCATTGTTATATTGGTAATGTGATAAAACCAGCTTCTTTGATTAGGTCACCCAAGTGGTGACAATTACAATCAGTACACAATATAAATGATGAGGTTTGGAGGAAAAGCAAATAAGATTTTAGCATCTTAAAATCAAGAGTCTGTTTTCCATAGGTGGACATCATTAGACCAGGAAGCCCAGTAATGTCCAGGTTTAGGGTTAGAGTTAGCCATTACTTTGAAAATGTATGGTTCACGACCAAAGGGTGCTAATAACACTGGTCAGTGGCTCCATGTCCATCAGAGTAGACAGATCTCAAGGCGATGCTGAATGTGGGCAGACAGCATCTGAGCCCACTGATTCAAGAGTACACACGGAAATCTTCAGGATCTCGAAAGCTTTCTGGATCCAGCATGCCAGCCAGGTGCCAGGCCTCTGCACGTAAGGCAGGTTTACTAAACCCAGAAAATGTGGTTCTAGAACACGTCTACTGGTACGCAGGTCACTGAGACTGTTTATAGACCCCTGGACTTATCATACAAGATGGAGGCAAATTAGTACTTGTAAAATGCACGTGGTTGTCCCTCAAGGGCCCCACAAACCTAGCCTAAAAGGTTCAAATGCATTGGAGTCACAGTGACAAAGTCAGTATGCATTGGCAAGGTCATTGGTCTGGATTTGCATGGCTGGAAGAGCTCCGCCATTCACTGGTAGGTTTGTGTGTGTGGTTGTGTGAGTGAGTGAATGCATGAATAAACAGAGATGGTATCTATGGTTGAAATGAATGAATTCATGGATGTGCGAATAGGTGAGGGAGTGAGTTCAGGGATAACAGCATGAGTATCAATGGTAGGAGGTGAGAGAGCAACAGCCAGGCCCCTGTCCTGCCATCAGGCTCCAACATGCTTCTTACACACCCATTTATTCATCCAACCCTCAGGCACAGGTACTCATCCATCCATGCATGCACTCTCATACTCATCCATTCGTCATTCTATATGGTGCTCACCTACGCATGCAGCCATACTCACACAACTTTTGTATTTGTTGCTTTCGTGCACCTTTATTCATGAATCCATATGCTTGCCCACCTTCTACTCTTTGACCCGTTCTCACATTTACCTACTCACTCACAACCGTCAAGCGTTGTACAAGCACCTTCACAGAATACAACGGCATGCTGCGTGCTGTGGTGAACGAACGTCGTGGTAATTGGTAGTAATGCAAGCTTAAAGGTCAGTAGGGACACTTCCTGCAGAGCGTTAGTGGGGTGAGGGTGCAGACTGACTACACCCATTGTGACCTCAAGACAGCACGGTGGCAGCGAGGATGCGTGGGCTGTGACTGCACTCCCGTTCACCAGGAAACGAGCAGCATGACTGTGAGGATACTGCGGGCTGTGACTGCAGTGCGGGCGGGCCCGGAGAGCAGTGTATCTCTGAGGGTGATACAACAAGTCTTGGACCCTGAACCGGACTCTATAGCTTTAACCGGTGACCTGGCAGATGCCGCGTGGTGAGGAATAGAAATGTACTCTGGTTAATGCTGGAGTACGTTGTAAGGTAAATGAAGGTTTCACGACCTGGTGTGTAGAAGTGTCATTTTATCATCAGTAGCAAGTGAAAAGATGACTTGTATTAAAAACTGAAACAAGCTATGGCTTGGCCTGCACAGCGTGTGTGGTTCACGGTGGTGAAGCTGACTGGTGCCCACAACAGAGGCTGGGCAGGTGAGAAGCAGAGAAATACGTTCACACCAAACCATCTTTCTCACGTGTGGGCTTTAAAGCTAAGAGCAGTTGAAGGGTCGTATGCTGGATGCTTAGGGGGCACATTGGTAATGTGTGCACGAGGTGCAGAGGATCACAGGCATCAGTCATACCTCGAAGGTTGTTATTTGTTGGTGCTGGCTGTGTCACAGTATGTTTCAAACATGGTGTTTTGTGTTTAGATGTAAAAAGGGTCCCATGCTGCACTCGTCCACATTAGCCTGTTCACCAACTGCTGCAGGTCCCCTTCAGACAAAGGAACTTATTATTTTTAACAGCTCTTTTATTGTGCTGATGCACTAAGAAGTATTGTGACACTTTACATTTGAACAGTAGAAACACGCAACAGCACATAGCTAGGATAAGCGAAGATTAGGTATAAATTATGAATTACAAAAAGTCCTTTTGATTTCCAGTGCAGCGGGAAGAGGGGAGCTTTTAGGTTATGTCTGAAAAACACAAATGAAGGTGTGATTGTTAAATCTGCTGAAAGAGTTCCACAAAAACTGCACCTCCTATGAAAAAATTGCTGTTGAGCTTGAGACATTCTGAATTTATAGTATTTTTAGGTTGAGAGGGCTCCTTCTTCATAGTTCTCTGTCCTTCCAAGAGGAACAACCTTCAGTGTTACGGACATTGGATTAAAACCAATGTTTACCTTGCTTTAGTTTGTATTGTAATAGTATACATCAATATTAAAAATATCGAGATATATAAATATTGAAGCTAAAATATTGACACCCATAATATCGTTAACCGAATATTACAATTAAATTAACCAAAATATGGAATCCATAATTTTGCTAAATTTCACGATATTGAAACACATGTAATAATAATGTAGACTTTCTAAATGAACTTTAAAAGTAACAAAAATATCGAAAATCAAAATATAGACTTAAAAAATACATATATTTTAAAAATAACTCATTAATTTATTACAAATTATAAGGTTTGCAAATTTACAAACATTCTTTTGAAAAGTATTATTATACAAATAATAGGTAGTTTTAATCCCCTTGCCCTATTCTGTACCAGAGTCTTTCAGAGGAGGTCATGGTAATTACAGGGGTACCCCAAAGCATAGTGTTCCCTAGTGTATGTAGGTGTTTTTACTGTATTCTAAGTGTCTTTTAGCATAGCCCTGGCTCTAGGCCTGGTTTGTTAAAGTTGTCTGAAAAAGTTGTGGGCACAGGATGATTTTGCAACAATGCCTCTTTCTAAACGTCTTGCTTCTTCCTGCACTTTTCTTCGTCTTTGTGGACTTCTGTTGCCTCTCTCTGCATTTCTTTTGCTTCTTTCTGTGCATTTGTTCTTCTTTCTTCACATGTCCAACCTCTGTAGGCATAGTTGGAAACTAGCATTTAAAAAACCTTAGAAATTCACTGAAAAAACCATAGGTTTCAGGGGCGTTATTGTTAGTTGGACATTTCACTCATACAAAACCATAGAAATTCCCTGTTATAGTTAGTTCAGCTAACTATAACTCACGCGCCCGCAATGCACTGCTGATGATATCACATATTACATCACTCATGACATGGTCACTGACATCACTCATGACATTACTGATGACACCAAGTAAATGTGTGTTTTTCTGAAAATTAAATGTTTTATATATTTAATTTTAATTACTGTTTTTTTAACTTCTAAATGTTTTTATGTTCTTTTCTCTTTGGGTTGTTGGCTTTTAGAGGATTTTCTGGAAGTTTACTAAAATGTAGTTATTAAAAATATATACATTTTTTGTATTGTTTTTTGAGATTTCATAGGGTTTGAGTGATGGGTGTTGCTTTATTTGATAATTATTTTTAGGGCGCAAGGATCGGTATTGCACTGGGTTAGGGATTCATTTTTAGGACACAGAGATGGGTATTGCACTGGGTCACTGATTAGCTGTTAGGGCACTGGTGTGGGTATTGCTGCAGGTTACTAATTTGATTCTAGGTTGTGGGATGGGTATTGCACTGGGTTACTAATAAGTGATTCGTTTTTAAGGTGCAGGTATGGGTATTGCACTGGCTTACCAATTCATTTTTATGTTTAAATTTCTTTTATTGTATTTCAAAAACAAGTACAACAGGCCAGTAGGTGCTTTACATTCATCGGGTTACAATCCGGCTATAAAACTGTATATCTGGCATAAAGAGATAACAAATGAGGAAATATAAAAAAAGAAACCCTCCTCCCCTCCCTCCCCCTTCCCCCTTCGCGGCTGTTGGAATGTAGATATGATAGGTGGCAGGCTTGTGTCGGGAGTGTAATAGGGGCGTCGGTTGTTAGGTTTTGGCGTCGGGCGGTGATCATGGCGGGTCCGTGAGTCATAGGAGTCTAAGGTATTTAGGGCATGTGAGCTCCTTGAACTCGGAGGAGAGGAGGGTGAGGAACGACTCCTAGAGACCATGGAAGGACGCAGTCGGGGGGGTAATGTGTGCAACATTTTCTCCATCCCCAGTATCCCCCACAGTCTATGAATCCAGCCTAGCCGTGTCTGTGGTGTTGTGGTACCCCAGTGTGTGAGGATGTTCTGGACTGCTGCAACTAACGCAAAGGCCATTTGTTTACCCCTCCTGGATTTAAGGGGAAATGTAAGAGCATTTGGGAGGCCCAAGAGGACATACGCTGGGAATCGTGGAATTTGAGTGTCGAAGTGGGAGTCAACAGTATCTAGGGTCTGCTGCCAGTAGTCCCCTAGCAGTGGACACTCCCAAAGAATGTGGGTGAGTGTGCCTACAGAGCCGCATGCTCTCCAGCAATGGGGATCGCAAGCAGGGTTGCCACAGTGTAGGCCTTCAAGAGTTAAATACCATTAGTAAGCCACTTTAGTGGCGGACTCAGTGGAGGCAACGTTGCGGGCCGTGTGTCGGGTCCTATAATATATTGCGGACCATTTCTTCTGTGTTAACTCTCTACCTATCTCCCTCTCCCTCCTGAGCTGTCCCGGGGCTTTCCGCTCACCCGGGGTAGGGCGCGTGAATTTATATCGGTCTGAGGTAAGACGAGCGTCTGTGCGCCGGGTGAGAAGCCATTTTTCAGAGGGAGTGAGGCGTCTCTCCGCGCCTGCGCACATTTCACCCTGTTGAACCCAATGCCGAATCTGTAGATCTCGATAGCGCTCTGTTTCGGGTAAGCCCAGGTCCCTGTGCATGTCCGGAAAGGATCTGAGGCCCTCAAGATTAAAAAAAAGACCAATAGACCGGCTAGCTTCCTCCGTCCAGCGTCGGAACTAGACCTCATCCAATCCCGGTGTGAAATCTGGGTTGCGCACTATAGGTGTGAGTGGGGAAGGGAAGGAGGTTAAGTCCCGGCTGGTAGCAACTCTATCCCAAGCCAAGAGAGCAGGACGGGTAACCTCCGAAAGGTACAGATTGCGAGGCCTGTGTTAGGAAAGGAATGCCCCAGAGAGATTTACCGGCAAGCGAGCGGTCCACAAAAAGCCAGTGCTTTTCTGACTCCGGGCGGAACCATTCAACTAACGCCCTCAATTGGGCCACCCCCCAGTAGGCGACTAGGTCCGGGATCCCCAGGCCCCCCTCATCAGGGCTGGGACAGGCTCGATCTCTACTCATGCCTGCTCATTGGTCCCTCCAGATAAATCGTTCCTTGTCCCGTTGTAGAGAGCGGATGACCCCAGTCGGAGGAACCAATGGGAGTGTATGAAATGCATACAAAATTTGGGGTAAGAGTAACATTTTCACTGCCGCTATGCGGCCCAACCAGGTCGGCGGATGTGGCCTCCATTTCCGCAGAGACTCCTGGACACGCCAGAGCAACAGTGTATAGTTTATCGATTTAGTTGAGTCAATAGCCACAGTAACGTGTATCCCCAAATAAGGGAGTGATTCCGGGGTCCATTGGACTGGATAAGAGTGCTGTAGGAGTTGTAGCGTATCAGGTGTTAGCGCAAAGCCCAGTCCTTTGGGATTTAAGCACATTTATCTTGAACCCAGAGACCGCGGCGAATCTGTCAAGCTCCGCCAGCAAGGCCGGGAAGGACTCCCGAGGTCGCTCCAAAGTGGCCACCACATCGTCCGCATATAAACTTAGCTTGTGTTCCGTCCCGCCAAATTGCGCGCCACTAATGAGAGGGTCCGAGTGTACCCTCTGAGTAATAGGCTCCATTTATAGATCAAATAGAAGTGGTGACAGGGGGCAGCCCAGCCGCGTCTCACTGCGATTAGGAAAGGAGTTCAAAGTACTTCTGTTTACTCGCACCATAGCGACTGGGTTCTCATAGCTGCAAAATACCCATTGGATAAACCGGTCTGGGAGGCTTAAGTGAGACAGGGTGGCTCGGAGATAGGGCCAATGGACCCTGTCGAACGCCTTCTTAAAAGATCACATGCTCCGCCGGTAAGCGCTCAGAGCGATCTACGAGATGAAGGAGCCGTTTGGTGTTTTCAGCTGGGTACGAACCCAGACTTATCAGGGTCTACCAATCCAAGTGAAAATCCTTAGGTCTACATTGAGGACCGAAATGGGACGGAAGGAGGAGCAGAAATGGCCATCCCTACCGGGCTTAGGGATGACTGTAATCAAGGCCTCCAGCCTGGTGGTGGGTAATGTTGCCTCCGGTCCTATGGAATTGAAAAGACAGATCAAGATGGGAGCCATGACCGGGCAGAATTTCTTGTAAAAGACAGAAGAAAAGCCATCGGGCCCTGGGGATTTGTGAAGATTCAAGTGGGAGATGGCTGCGATGACTTCCTCAAGTCTAATGGGAGCACCAAGCTCGTTGGCACGGTGTCTTCGAGGTACTGCGCCCGACCATCGGCTGGTAACGTCTGCGCCATGTACAGGTCCTCATAGAAGGAGCGAAAGGCACCCGCGATGTCACGTTCAATGTGAAGAACCTGACCCTGCCGATCCAAAATCCCGATAACTTGGGACCGCTGCCTCTGCGCCAGGAGTTTAGTGGCCAAGAGCCTACCTCTTCTTTCTCCACTCACATAAAATGTGTGTTTTAACCGTTGAGCTGCTTACTTCGCCCTACCTACATCATGGCCTGCCAACTGAGCTCGGGCTTTCTTGAGTTGCCTCCAGACCCAAGGTGTCCCTGTCCGCTGGTAAATGCGTTCCAGCTCTGCCACCTCCCCACTAAGCTGTTCCCTCTTCTCACGTCGGGCTTTATTATCTGCGGCAGCGATACCTAGAAATTCTCCCCGGATAACCGCCTTTAAGGCCTCCCAAAGGGTCGTCACCTGTGTTGCGGGGGTGTCATTCAGAGCGAGAGAGGTAGCAATGCAAGACTCAACCTATTGGATCACTGTAGGGCGCTGAAGCATGGTTTCGCGCAGATGCCATAATCTACGAGAGGAGCGATCGGTGTGAAACATCAGCGTGATCAATCCGGGCGTAGGACTTATGAGGATGCAAGTAAAATGTGAATTCCCTGGACCGTCGGATCATGTATTGCGCCTCTCAGGAACCCCTCCTGGCCCTCATTCGAGACTTAAACAGTGGCGACTATGAAGGTAGATGTGCCAAGCAGGAAGGAGTATGCCAACAACCTGCCCTTTATCTTCACCTGTTTGTCACCTATGTGGCCAGGGAATCTGCTGGAGACAAGATTGGCCACTCCCGCCGTCTTTGTGGTTTGAGAGGAAAAAACCTGGTGGGGGAAGGCCCCCTAGAGCGTAATCTGTGCGTGTCTGTGGGTAAGAGATGTCTCTCCTTTAAAAGGCAGATGTGAGCGTCTGTGCCCTCTAAGTATGACGAGATGGCTCTGCGTTTGAAGGGATTGTTAGGCCCTTTGACATTCAGAGATATTACTTTGATACTAGCCATTGTCAGGGGTACCATAGAACCGCCATATGACCCGAGCCCCTCCCACCCATGCCCAGAGTTGAAGGGTGGATCCCAAGCCACCAGAGAGTCCACAAAATAGGCTAGAAAAGGAAGGAAGGGAACCCCAACCAATTTACCGCAAACTTAGAACAGTGAACAAAAACTGTAAAGGTTTACCATTGTCCTGGGCTCTCTGCCCCATGGAGGAACGTAAGACGAACTGCAGGAACCACTGCCGTCCCCACCTCCCCCCCAGACCCAGGACAGGAAGGCAAAATTAATCCTGGCAGCTAGCTAAACACACATAGCAGCCCCCACCCCTCAGTCAGCCGCATTAGAGTCCTTAGTCAGTGAGTCCAGGAAAGCCCTGCACTCCTCCGCCATGGTCTCTGGATCTGGGCGGGCCTGGGAGGAGGAACCCCCCACACGTCCCCATCTCCCTGTGTTGTTGCGGGGGACTGGAGATGCCTCCTTCTCCAAGGGGGTGCTGTCTGTGCCTGGCAGATGAAAGATGGACATCGCATCCTGAAGAGAATGCACCTGTCTCAGTTTGCTGTCCCATTTGAAAATGATCCTGAAGGGGTGACCCCATGAGTCGGGGACCGCATTGGAACAGAGAAATTCAGTGACAGGTCGGAACTCCCGTCGCTTCTGCAGAGTGGATGTTGCCAAGTCCTGGAACAGAAGAGGCCGGCAGGAGCGATACTCAAGCGGGTGTTTTGCTCGGGCCTCTCGCAGGATACGCTCCTTCAGCTGAAATTTATGAACACAGGTCAGGATATCTGAAGGCGGGGCTGTGGCTGGTCTTTTAGGCCCGACACAATGTGCCCGGTCCAGCTTGTTGCGTTGGTCTGCTGGGGCTCCTAGGACATGCCGGAAGAGGCTTTCAACAAAGCCCTCAATGTCGTCTCCCTCCAAGCCCTGCAGAGTCACCCGGATTCTGAAGTTGTTCCACCTGGAGCGATTTCCAAATCTTCTGTGTGTGCCTTGAGGTCTAGCTGCTGTTCTCGTAGGCGGAGAACTTCTTGTTGAAGGTGGGACACCTCCTCATCTCTAGCTGCCGTATTAGTCTCCAGGTCGTCCACACGGTCCCCAACTGAGTCAATGTCCCTCCATAGTTCACAGAGCTCTGCTGACCGTTCCTTTTTCATCGTGTGGAATTCACCAGTGAGAGTGGGAAACAACGATTCGAGGACGCCACATCCTCGAATCAGCATCAGTCTAACCCTTTGCCGATGGGGAGCCCCTCTTTGTCCTGGGTATCTCCGGTCCCTCCGACCCCGGTTTAAGCAGAAGCGCCTTCACCGATCTCCTCTTGCGCTGCTTGGCGGCAGCCGCCAACTTGTCATTAGCCCGTAGATGTTACACCTCACAGCGGGCGACGCTGACAGGTCTTGTCTACAGGAGGGAACGGTGCCCGCACCGGGTATCAGAGAGCATGTGTGTGCCCCAGCCGAGGGCCCCTGTGCTGCCTGCGAGCCCGTCAAAGTCAGTATGCTCTCGGGTCTGCGCAGTCACATCACAGTCAGCACTCCTGGCACACAATCTCTCGGCTACCCCTGCCCTCCACTGATTTAAGGGCGCGCGATAGCTCTGGCTATGGTGGACACACCACCCTCGTGGCAGTTATGGCCCCCTCCGTCGCAGCGTATTGGCAATTCCAGCCGTGGCAGATGCGACTAAGGCTCCTTGCACCACTCTGTTGTTCTCTCCAATGTAGCCATGGGCAGGGGGAGACGGGCACCCCCGGCGATCCCGAACTGGGCCCGCTGCTGCACCAACCAGGCCAGCTGCCACCAATTGAGCTGCTGCGGGGTAGGGGCAGGGAAGTCTGGAAAGGCTCAATCCGTAGTGTGATGGGAAAGTCCAGGCAGCTCCAGCACCTCAAAGAGCTCCAAGGCTGCGGCCGGTCACTCAATCACCCAGTCAGGTCCGCACACGTGGAGTCTGACTCTCATGCCGCACGAGTCTCGCACCAGGGGCGATAGTGTGCGGCAGGCCCAGAGGCGGTCCGGACGTCACTCCGCCAGCGGCGTCGCCTCCCGCTCCAGCTCTCTGCCGATGCAGTTCTCATGGCCCAACTCCCGGCTCCTCCAGATTCTGCAGCATTCCTGTCGCGCCTTCAGGAGAGGCCCGGTGTTTCATTTGTCTTCCAGGCTGCAGAAGCGGAGACCCCTGCTTTGCCGTGGTGCCGCCACCCACTGCAGCCTCCAGGCCACATCACCCGCTCCATGCGGCGCACCGCACCGCCGACCTCCGCTGCAGCTCAGAGGTAAGCTCGGGGGTCCAATTGATTCAGGGTGTTGTAGGGCGTGCGTCAGGATGTCGCCCCAGGATTTGGGGGCAATTGCATCGAGGCTAAAGGTCTCAGGCCTGGGTCTGAGGCAGGAGCGATGGGTAGGCACGTCCTTGATGGTTGCCGTCTTAGCCACGCCCCCACCAATTCATTTTTGAAGCACTGGTGTGGGTGTTGCATTGGTTTACTAATATAGGAGGGGAGAGGTGGATATTGCACCAAGTTACTAATTAGTTTTCAGGGCGCAGGAATGGGTTTTGCACCAGATTATTGAGTGTTTTTTAGAGAGCAGAGATGGGTACTGCTCTGGGTTACAGATTCGTTTTTAGGGTGCTGGATTGGGTGTTGCACTGGTTTACTTAGTTTTTAGGGCGCGTAGATAGGTACTGCACCCGTTTACTGATTAGGTTTTGGAGTGCAGGGATAGTGTTGTACCTCGTTACTGGTTTCTTTTTAGGGCCGTAGGGCGGTTGTTGCACTGACTTATTAATTCGTTTTTTAGGGTGAAGGGATGTGTAATGAATAGTGGTAGTAGTAGTAAGATGTTTTGGTTCAGGGGTGTCTGTGGCTGAATAATTATTGTATATATTAGTTCAAGGATTATTCACCCATAATGATTCCCTCACTAAATAAATGTGAATATGTTAATTTATTGAAATAGATACTTTGTTTTATAATTGTTGCATATTTTAAATGAATTATGTTTTGTTTTTAAAATGTAAATACAATTGTTCTTATATTTAATGGTATATATATACACACATTTTAAATGTTACAATTTCTACGCATTATATTTTTATATTTTTGTGCATTTAGTCATATTTGGAATGTAAACATTATATTTTATAGAGCAATTACATCATTAATTCATTTTATTTGTATAATAATACTACTTCTTAGAACGTGCCACGGGGCGCATTTGCACACTGGTGAAGGAAGGGGGGCCTGAGGTGACGTGTTCAAACACGCCCTGTGGCCGTTTTAAGTTGGGGGATAAAGTCCCAGTGGCTTGTTTTAAGTTGGGGGATTAAGTCCCCTTGAATCCTGAGGGTCCCTGGGGTCCAACTAGCTCACCAGGTACCTCCAGTAAGCTGCGTTGCAGAGAGGTGTAAAAGGGGCGTGGCCTCTGAACACCTCTCTGCAACACAGCTCCCTGGCGCATACTGGAGGTTCCTGGTGGGCTAGTTGGCCCCCAGGGACCCCAGTATTGGAGGGAAATGAATTCCCCAATTTAAAACGCGCCACAAGGCGCGTTTGCAGAGTGTTTTTATGAGGAGGCGGGGCATGGGCACAATCTCAATTTCTTTTCTTTTATTTTTAAGGGGGGCTATGTAGCCCCCTTCTTTTTACCGTTTTGGGGTCCTGGGAACCCCCTCCCCCAGGGCCTGACCCTCAATTAAAAAAAACAAAAAAAATTATTAACAGGAGAGGGCCCATGTGGGCCCCCCTCCCATGGCCAATTCCAGGCCCCAGGGACCCCATCCCCCGGGGCGTGGCCATTTTTAAAACTATTTTTCTGGAGGGGGGCTGAGTGGCCCCCCTCCAAAGGCCATTTATGGCCCCGGGGACCCCATCCCCGGGGCCAGCCTTTGTGTGTGTGTGTTTTTTTAAAAATTATTATTGGGGAGGGGGGGGGGCGCGTGGCCCCCTCCATGGCCAGTTCTGGCCCCAGGTTACCCATCCCCCGGGGCCTGGCATCCTAGTTGGGGACCGCGGGAGATCCCCAATCCCCCCACGGTCCCGCTGGCTCCCCGTATCCGGCGGGAGCCGGCATTGCTTTTCCACCTCCCCGTGTGGAAAAGCAATCCGCTTTGGTTTTTGGGAGAGAGAGCAGGTTTCCCTGCTCTCTCTTCCAAAAACCAAACCCCAGTTTGCTCTGGCAGGGCGGGAGCCCCACGGCTCCCGCCCTGCCATAACAACCAGCAGTGCCCTGTGTAGGGGCACCCCGGGACACTGCAGGAGCCGGCCCTGGGGGGGTGGTGGTCCCCAGGACCATGAAGGGCTCCAGGAGGGGGGCCGAGTGGCCCCTTTCCAACATTTGCAAAGCCCTGGGGAGGTGGCGGTCCCCAGGGCATGTGGGGGGGGGGGCTGTGAGCCCCCGCAAATGTATTAAAAGCCTCTGGGTTGGCGGTCCCCGGGGCTTGGGCAGGGCTTGGATGCCCCCCATGTTACCTATCAAAGCCCCGGGGGGTGGCGGTCCCCGAGGCTGCGGGGGGCCATGTGCCCCCTGCAAAGCCCAGGGTGGCGGTCCCCGGGCCGGTGTGGGGGGATAGGGCCCCCCCCCACACTTTTTTTTCCTGCCCCCGGGACCTGGTCCACCCAGGGGATTTATTTAAACGAAGTGCGGCATCCCGCGCTTCGTTTCTTTTTATTTTGTGGTCAGATCCGCGGATCCAGTGCGCATCCCGCAGTTTTTTTTTTTAAAGGCTTTTTATGGCCCTGGGGGTCCTTGTGGGACCCCCTATGCAGGCCTAGGGGGTCAGGGTGATTCTACCCTGCCCCCTTTAATTTCTTTTTTTGCGTTTGTCTTACTGATTTCATGTGCCTTGGTTCTACCGAGGCACAAGGTGGCTGCCAACACTTCCTGGTTTGGAGTGTTCACAGCAAATTAGCATGAAGCTTGTGATCGGGAGGGTGCGCTGATCCTACGCGCCTATAGATATCGATATTTTTTTAATTTTGATTTTCTCAGCAACAACTGAATGGATTTACACCATTTAACAAAAAGAGTTCTTTCTGAACCAAGGGCTACTTTTTTGCGAAATTGCATGTAATTCCATTCAGCAGTTCGGGCTGTAGCCGCGGCTAAAGTTTCCTATGGAAAATTGCATGGGAAAAACACATTTTGGGACCACCCTTTTTTCTCGGCCCCGCTTGCCGAATCACCCCGAAACTTTCAAGATAGGAGCTGACCGGAGCGGGCCATAAGTTTTGAAAATGTCGCGAAGATTTGTCAATCGGCGCCAAAATTATTGGGAATAGAATGTTGCGATTTTCCTATGGTAACTAGTTCCTAACTATAACTACCTACTGGCAACTGCCAGTAGGTAAAATAATATATATATATATATATATATATATATATATATATATATATATATATATATATATATATATATATATATATATATACTTATATATATATATATATATATATATATATATATATATACTTATATATATGCAAAAAAGAAGCAGAGAATTCTGGGTAGTTCTCAAGTTTAGGGTGGAAAGCAGCTCCAGTATAGAGCACCCTAAACACCAGTGAGACTCTAGATTTGCTCACCTCAAATGTCTGCTTTTCTATCAAAGTCTTTAAGAGTAGGATTAGCACATTGTCATCCATGCCGAGATAGAAAGGGACAAAGTCTTTGCCATTTCTACAGCAGAGTTTATAAGCATAGGACTCGCACAGTGCTATTCATGCCGAGCTGCAAAATTACAAAAGCCTTTTACCACTCCAGACACATTATTAATGCTTTGAATTGGTAAAATACCAACCAAGCCAACCTGGAATTAATGAAAGCAACCCCTGACAAGTGTTTTGCTCTCATTAGAGCTCTTCAAAGAGGTATAGTGTTGTCCAGACACAAAGGAGGACCCAGTATAAGTCCAAACATTACCCTTTCAGGCTTAGAGTGACGCAAAAATTATGTGTATATATATATATATATATATATACATATATATATATATATATATAACGGTCCAGGTTCCGTAACAGTAGAGGAACCAGCGGTCGGGACCTGGTAACCAGCAGATAAGTGAAGCCTCAACAAAGTGAATCCACAGTGGAAAGTAGGGAATACGTAGTTTATTGAAGATGACGCGTTTCACTCTACAAGAGAGCTTGTTCACACAGCGCGCCAGAAACAAAAAAGTGTTTAAATACTAAACATAAACAAAGGGCTACAATGAACACCATTGATGTTACACGCCTTCTCCAAGTAATAAACACAAAGGAAGCACTAAAACCCAACATAATATGGAAACAAAATAACACAGAATGTAATATAATGAATGCTGAAACGCTCATGGTCACAAATGATTACATGAAGTAAGATGCACTAAATGTATCAAGTAATAATACTATTTACACATTTATGATTCTCAAAGGGAAGCTGTGTATTTACAAATAACAGTGACGGCAAGTGCCTAAAAAACCAAACTAAGGCTATACTGTTAATGTCAATATAAACAAGCAAGATGATGACATAGTGCCAAAAAATAACATATTACTACTGACATAGTGCCAAAAAGTAACATATTTCTGCTGAACTTGAAATAAGCATATATATATATATATAGGGTTACCTTATACAACACTTGGATCGAGCGAAGGGAAAGGGGGAAGGGATAGCTATTATCCACAAGGAACAACTCTCATGCAGATTCCGGGACAGCCCTTTACTGAACTGTGAAAATTTTCATTTTAGCATTCAACTGTCCTCCTGTAAATCACTCTCAGGAGCCCTTATCTACCGCCCTACAGGAGCCTTGGGTCAATTCTGCAGCTCCCTCGTTGAATTCTCCACAGCCATGACAAGCACCTTGTCTAACCTACTTATCCTAGGGGATCTTAATATCCACTTCGATAATAGGGAGGACAACACCGCATCAGAGCTGCTCCTAGACCTTGCCACCCATCATCTCCATCTTCAGAACGACCAACCCACACACAGTCATGGGCATTTACTTGACCCTATTTTTTGTAACATCGATACAATGAAAACCAACGCCCCGATCCCTCTGCCCTGGTCAGGCAATAGGCTCATCCCCTTCAGTTGGGAAATTCCGGCCAACGCTCCTCCCATTCAACCTCCCGGTAGACCGGCTCGTCCCTGGGCAAAATTAGACCCCAAAAAATGGGAACAGATCCTGGACCTCTCCAAGCCCAGTTTTGCCACCGACCCCGTAACAGCGGACGCGGAGTTCTCATCTTGGATCGAAAACTCCCTTAATACCATCCTCCCTAACAAACCATATCGGACATCCCGCAATAAAACCTCCTCCCCATGGTTCACTCAGGAAACCCGCCTTCTGAAGAAGCTATGCAAAAGGGCTGAAAGAACTTGGCGGAAAGACTTCGAGCCCAATAGCAAGAAGGAATACAAGCTGGCCATCCTCAATTATAAAAAAGCCTTGAAAAATGCTCAAACATCGTTTTTTCAAGAGAAAATTAATGCTGCATCTTGCTCGTCGAGGGAGACTTTTCGCATTGTAAAACTACTTTTGAAAACCCCGGAGTCCACTTGTCCGTCTGTCCTCGCAGACAACCACTGTGATAAGTTGGCCACGTACTTCGATCAAAAAATTCAAAATATCCTGCAGCAACTCCCGCCTATCCCTCTGGACCCATCACCTATTTCCCTAATACAAGCCCAGAACCACTACACGAGACTTGAGACGTTCACTCCTATAAATAAGGAAACCTTGGCCCCCATCCTCCAATGTCTTAAAAGTGGCTCACCTTCTGACCCTGCCCCAGTTAAAATCCTAAAGCAAGCAACACCCACCATCCTCCAACCTATGGTACACCTGATTAATGCCTCTCTGGCATACGGAGTGGTTACCCCCAGCTGGAAAAAGGCAAAGGTTAGAGCCTTACTAAAAAAAACTAATCTAGACCCCCTCAACCTAGCCAACTTCAGGTCTATATCGCTCCTCCCCTGCATCAGTAAAATGACAGAAAAACTTATAAATGCCCAGCTTTCACACTACCTAGAATCAAATGAACTACTTAACCCATCCCAGACGGGTTTTCGCCACGGCACGGAAACAGCAATGGTGACGGTGGTCGAGGAGACCAGGAAGATCATGGATGCAGGAGGATCAGTGGCAGTGATCCTACTGGATCTGAGCGCGGCCTTCGACACGGTCAACCACCAAATCCTGGTCCAGCGACTTAGTGATCTTGGGATAACAGATGTTGCCCTGACCTGGATAAAATCCTTTCTCCATGACCGATCATTCCAGGTGATCGAGGGTAGTTATACATCCAAGGAGACCCCTATATGTTGCGGAGTGCCACAGGGCTCCTCGTTGAGCCCCATGCTCTTCAACGTATATATGTCCCCTCTGGAAAAAATAGTCACCCCTCACGGGATTAAACTCCTAACGTACGCTGACGACACCCAGCTGGTTGTCTCTCTCTCTCAGCAGGAAACCCCTACCACCAATCTTTATTCCTGTCTGAGAGACATAGTCAGCTGGATGGACATTTCTCACTTGAAGCTCAACAGCGACAAGACGGAGATACTGGTAATGGGGAATCAGGCTCATTTCCGTCCAGAATCTCTATGGCCCCCATGCATGGGCAAGCCCCCAACCCCTAAATCCGAGATCAAAAGCCTCGGACTATGGCTAGATCAAAATCTCACCATGCACACCCAAGCTAGGAAAACGGCCGGGGTCTGCTATGGGCTTCTGCGATCCGCCCGGAAAATTCTTCCATTGCTCCCTTTTCCATCAAGGAAACTCCTCATCCAAGGCCTCATCCTGTCACGTCTGAATTATGGCAACGCACTGTTTCTGGGTGCCCCGCGGAAAGTTACTACCAAACTTCAGGTGGTGCAGAACGCGGCCGCATGGATCCTCACCAACAGCAAGAGCCGGTGCTCGGCCAAGCCAGCCATCAAAGCACTTCATTGGCTGCCCGTGGTAGAAAGAGTGCAATTTAAGGCGCTCTGTCTTACGCACAAAATCCTCAACGGTAAAGCCCCTCCCATCTTCAGAGACCTGGTGACTCCTTACACCACCTCTAGACCTCTTCGATCCTCTAATGCCCATTTAACTTTGCCACCCAAGATCAAGAGATCGCGATCATGAGGTCGGCGTTTCTCTTACAACGCTTCCAAACTATGGAACTCCCTCCCTCCTGACATTCCTGCACAGCCTAATCTTCTGGCCTTCCAAAAATCTCTGAAAACCTGGCTGTTCCCGTGAGCCTCCCCTTACGACTCCGCCTGTACTCATTCAGCGCTGGGACACTCACGGGCAGCCATGCGCTTTAGAAATCCTGTAACAACAATATTCCATCCAACCCACTTCATGCCAACACAAGAAGAAGGGCACGCACTCGAGGTGTGTAAAATCAGGAGCAAATCTTTATTGCCATGGTTCTCCACAGCTTCGCATAGGCGAGAGACTCGTTTCGGCAGAAAACCTGCCTTTATCAATCTAAACATCGCCATGCTTAACATGCCATTATATACTACAAAGAGGCTAGACACAGACAAAATACTTCACTTCAAAAGCGCAATGAAATCGCCTCATTGAAAATTCAAACATTTCCTCTCTGTGAGATGTGTTGAAAGTTTATGAAATGCATACAACAGTAATCACAGTCTTCTGAAATAGAACACTAAAATTCAATGCAGAGCTTGTGTCTTTAGCATTGAAAAATATTAGTTGCATCTCTTTACGGCCACATTTCTTGCAGCCACCTGGGACGAATTGTAGTGAACCTTATGCGCAAATGAGTCTGTGTACAAGAGTCCTCAATTTAAAAACCTAGCAAAATCACAACAGCACGTACATATTTTCTGTTTTGTACTTGATGGCTCATAACGCTACCCAACAGCTCACCAATGTCCAAAGTCAGCCACCAACTTGGTAATCCCTTGGTGGAAACAAAAAGCATGACGCCTGTTAATCACTGCTAGCAAACACTACCAGACCAGCATGCATCAAGCGAGCTGTGTAGGGTTTGGAAGCTGTCAAAATTGTACGATAATTAGCTGTATACTGCAAAGTTCGCAGAGACCCATCCACTCAAAAAACTCAAATGTTGTCCACCCACCACACCGTTTGGAGTTGCTTCTCCTTACAGTGCCCAGTCACCAGAATGACTAGTGAGTGGGGTTGTCAGTCTGTTTGTCTGTTTTGAAGGATGCGTATTATATATATATATAGGTGAAAATAAAGCTTACCTGGTGTACCGTCGAGCATGTGTCAGCCCGTTTTGAACGGAAGCGGGATTGGAGGAGTATGTAGTCGGGCGGTTGGTGCTTGACGACTGGCACGTCTCTCGTTCTGGTGCTCTGCGCAAAAGCCAACAAACCTGTGGAGAGAGCGTACCAAATACACATCGCAGCGCCCCCCCAGCAGGGGCTTCCATGAGACCCGGCAGGGGAGAGAGCGGCGGATCGTCCGCCGTAAGACGTATCTCCAGGTGAGCGGAATCACCTTCAAAGTGCAGCGACAGGAAGAACATGACCGGTTTGCTGACAACATCAGGGCACTACTAGTTTGCCTGTTACATAGACACTGGACTATGTTCACGACATGGACGAGTGCTCTTCCTTTGTTGTGCTGCACATGAAATAACGCATCCTACTGACTGAGTGGGGGCTTTGGAAGTGTGTGAGCTGAAACGGACTCAAACTACCAGCATGCAGTGAGAGGCACGGACCGGATCCTGCAGTCCATTTTCTGTGGCCACACAATACCATCAATAGGATAAATACACTGGACTTTCAAAAGACCCATACCAGTGCACCCTGTCACACTTAACTGGCACTGAAGAGGCAATCCAAGCCGAAACGCGTCTGCCAGAGGGACAGCGATGGCGACTTGCCATTATCAGTAAAATGCCCTGAAGGTGAAAATAAAGCTTACCTGGTGTACCGTCGAGCATGTGTCAGCCCGTTTGAACGGAAGCGGGATTGGAGGAATATATATATATATATATATATATATATATATATATATATATATATATATATATATTCTTTACCACACCAAACTTTGAATGAAAGACAGCGCTGACTCCGTGAATCTGAATCCAAACAACTTATTTAACCCCTTCGCTGCGGCGGCTATTCTGCCGCAGCGCTAAGGGGGCAGGGCGGCCGCGCGGCGGTTCCGTGCTTGTGACGGAACTGCTCCGTCACGAACCCTCCCGCCCATTA
Organism: Lissotriton vulgaris; assembly: GCF_964263255.1. Lineage (NCBI taxonomy): Eukaryota > Metazoa > Chordata > Amphibia > Caudata > Salamandridae > Lissotriton > Lissotriton vulgaris. The sequence continues at coordinate 417,117,890 of NC_141689.1, read as the reverse complement.
TTTTGTCAGCGCAGGCGCGGAATTCGCGCCGCGCAGGCGCGGTGAGCGGGCCGTGACGGAACCGTTCCGTCACAAGCACAGCTAACCCGAGGCTTGTGACAAGCATGCAAGGCGTTAAATGATCAGTTGCTGCTTAGACGCGTTTCGGCGGCTTGCTCCCGCCTTGTTCACTACATCTGCATTGCATTTTTCTTAGGTATATATACACGTACATGTTCTCATGGGTTCAATTAACACACTGGTTTCAACTGGCTGTTGCTATGGTTGCACGGTTACTCCCCATGTATCGACATAAAGAAGTTCATGACTTGCACATTTTAGTGTCATGGCAGTCTGTTTACACTCTTTATATATATATATATATATATATATATATATATATATATATATATATATATATATATATATATATATATATATATATATATATATATATATATATACACATTTTTTTTTTTAAAACATAATTTCATAAATTACTCACTCAAAGCCCCAAAATAATCCACAACTCGAAAGATGGATTAATTAAAATTAATTAATTCGAATGAAAAAGTAAATTTTTAAAATAATGATTTATAATAAAATTACAATTTAATATTGAAATAGGGCGATACGAGCCGCAGCCGGTGGATGCCTTTCCTGGTTTTCAAAATAAGCGTAATCGAAGCTTTATTCCATTATGTGGGCGGTAGATCGCCATCTATCAGAACTTGGTTGAATAACCTGGCGAGAAAGGGAGCAATAACATCTGCAAAATGTTTATATATCTCTGTCGGCAGGCCATCAGGCCCCGCCGCCTTTCCACACTTACTGTTAAGTATGGCAGTTGATACCTTTTCTACCATTATAGGCTGATCTAAAAAAGCAACTTGTTCTGTAGGGAATGCTGGCAGTGAAATTTTACTAAGCCAGTTTCCTACATTATCAGAGGAGATGTTATTATCCTCTCGGTAAATAGCCTGGAAAAAGTCTTTAAAGGCTGACCTAATTTCTGGGTCAGAGGATACTGTGCCGGAGCCAGTAAATATAGACTCAATATTGTTGCAAGTCTGATCAGTTCTAGACTTCCAGGCTAGTAATTTGCCCGCCCCTTCACCAAATTCAAATTTGGCTAATTTACTAGCTTCCCACCTTTGCAAAATACGTTGGTTTAGTAGAGAAGCTAGTCGCCCTTTAAGCTTCATCAACTCCTCCCGGTTAGCCAGTGTGACATGCTCAGGGGCATTGTTAAGATTTTCTAACTCTGATTGGGCTGTCAATATGTTAGCCTCTATCAATGCGACCGCTTGGGTATGGATATATGACGGTACAACGCGTACCGTCACAACGCATACCTTTACCACGCGGCCGTGACAACGCAAGTCGTTACCACGGCTTGCGTTGGGGGCGTGGATTTCGAATAGTATAATTTACTATTCTAACACCAGTCCCCGTGGACACTAGGGAAGGTGTTAGGATAGTAAATTAACTATTTTTAAACCTTGAGCGCCCTCCAGCGCAAGTCGTGGTAACGAATTGCGTTGTCACGGCCGCGTGGTAAAGGTACCGCGTTGTAAAAACATCGTTGTAAACGATGTTTACCCTGGGGTATACTGTTTCTTTCGAAACAAAGTTTTGTTCTTAATAACCCCTCTCAGAGAACATTTAAAAGCGTCCCATACTGTACTAGAGCAAGCAGAACCAACTTAAAAAAACTCGTGCGTTTCCACTCTAATATACTCCAAATCATCAGGAGATGTAAGGAAAGACCTGTCAATTGACCATGACCTAGTCGGGGGTTGAGATTGCAGTTCAAGGTCTAAGAGTACCGCCGAATGATCCAACAGATGAGATTGTAGGTAGGTTGCGCTCCTAACTGATTTATCCAGAACTTTATTTACCAAAAAGAAATCAATCCTAGATCTGTGATGATACTTGTAGTTTCGGAAGGAAAAGCCAGTTTTCTGTCCCGACCTTGCTCTCCAAATATCAATAAATCCATATTGATGCATAGATTTGAGTAAGAGGTCTCTGGATTTAGAGAGAGCGAGTTGTCGGCCAGAAGTAGACTTATCTGGCAGAGGGTCAATCACGATATTGAAGTCTCCCGCTATTATCATTGATTCTGGAAAATGCAAAAGCTCAGAGAACAGCATGGCCAGGGCAGAGGGATCATCACGGTTAGGCCCATAGTATCCAACCAACGTGACGCATGTACCGCCTATCATGACAGCCACGATTACCCACCTACCCAAGGGATCAACCTTCTGCTTCAAGAGTCTTGTTGTAATAGTTTTTTTAAAGAGAATGGCAACCCCTCTAGTGTTAACTGTTTGAGAAGAGGTAACAGATATGTTAAAAAGGGGTTTCAAAGACAACCAGTAACCAAAGACCCTTTTATGTTGCCCGGCGGTATCGCCTCTATGACCCACCAATGTTAATCAATGAAGAAGCAGGCGCTGGAGACTGGAAGGCAGGAAACGAGGATTTTATTCTCTCCGGAGGAGAACACATCAATTCAGACAGCAAGTATCGTCACGAGGTGCTCTAACCACATCTCTGAGGCCTGGCCTCTTATACTAGGGTTTATGATCTTTATTGCACATAACACATTCTCGTAACACTTTGGTACTTGAAAGAACATCCTCGGAATCTCCCCTTCGGACTCGTTCCCACATACATTTACAGTTGGATTCCCCACCCCGGTCACAACAGGTGATGGTTGTCGCACAGCAGGGCATTCCGCCGATTCATGGAATGCATGAGTTTGATCGGATCTCATAGGGTGGGGGCTTTGATCGGCTCGAGGGTCTCTTGATGGGGAGGGGAAGCTTCCTACTGTATGGGGTAATAAACAGCATCCGCAGGGTCAGGTGGCGGCCTGGGAACAAGGAGGGCAAACGGGGACACAGGAAAAGGGGGTTTGCATCAAAAGGATTTTGAGGCCATGAAAGGAATGAGGGGAGGTGTTGCGCTGGGAACAGGATGGGGTTCTGTGGTGAAGCTGCGCTGAAGAGGGGTTTATGACCCAGGGCATGAGAGAGCGGGTGTTGTCAGTGTGCGGGGGGGATGCTTGCGAGGTTAAGAGAGAGAGAGAGACGCGCTGGCTATCAGCGAGGGGCAGGGAGGCCATGGTGCTCAAAATGGCTGCCGCTTACGCGCACGAATGGGCTCGAAAAGGGGCAAGATGGCGCCGATAATGTTCACCAAGTTTGTATTAATTTTCCACAGTCCTCCCTTTAACATTTCCAAGACATCTTGCTGGCCTATTTCCTATCTATACCTATATGCAGCGATCATAAGTAAGGGAGGGAGGACTTAGGCAAAGGAACTGTACATTTACATCATATTATAAACGTCACATTGAAAAATCTCATCATCTAGTAAGCAGGTTCATCGTTAAGTTGGTTGTAGAAAAAAAAATCATCGTAATGTAATATCAGACTAGAATTACGTAGTGAGGGCGTTGGGTACAGATCATAGGTACTTATAGTCATTCGAAATAGGAGCTGGTAAGTTATCATATAAGTAAGTCCTTTTTGTATTCGGCGGGAGCATAGTTAGTCCAATGGTGATTGGGAGAGAAAGGAGATACAGTAAAAAATATCAGAGTTCTCGTTGTCTTTTGTCGTCTTCTGTCGGCACTGTTGAGCACCTGGATTACCTATCAACAGAAATGTTCATGTGGATTGAGTCGTTGGGGGTCTGCGGGTAGGGGTGCATTTTGTTTGGTTTTCGTCAGACCTCGTAGGAGAAATGCGTTACGGTTTTGGAGCAGGTGCATCTTCTTCCGTAACGCAGAGCATAGATTTGCAATGGAAAATGCAATTGTTCCAGAATTGTGAGATCTGTTTGTTTCTTGAGTCTGTGGTGGGCATTTCCTGTTGCTTCCATCATCTTCGAGGCGTTCAGCAGCGGGTAGAACCACATACTTCGTTCATCTTCTCTTTAGAGGCGACCCTTGGTGGAGTTCTAGGTCACCGTTCTAAGATTAACATAGTTCGTGGTCTACTTAGTCGGAGCTCCCTCCCTTCTGACGCAGGGAGTACTCTTCTCTGGGTAGCTCAGTAGGATTTGGAGGAACTTGGAAGTTTAGGTGGAAAGGTGTGGGTGTGAACAGTCCTTATGGTAGGTCGGAGGAGGAGGGGATGGAGCAGGGCCAAGTCGGGAACAGATCAGGGGGACGGAGAGTTTGCGACAGGCGGGTCCGTAACCATGTTCAGAGAGCGGGGACTTTTTGGCACACGTCGATCATAGAGCAGGGGCTTCAGGTCAGCCCTTTCCTTAGCTTTGTCTGAAACAGTGCCCCGTCCTGCGACTCCTTACTGCTGTGGTCTCGCCTCGGCCTCCGTCGCTGATGTTCCACAATCCGCAGTCAGGCCGCGTGCTCCCACATCCGGTCTCTTTCTCCTCCGACAGTGATACCCTTAAATGAGTTTTGAAAAGACAGTCTTTAGAGATTTTGCAGAAGAAGGTAATTACATAAATCTATTTCTCTCCCAACACCAAGCAACTGGGGTAAGCACTCGCTACATTTGAGATTTTTGCGGCTAACGTATAAACAATTGATGATGGGTTTGCTGGATTCCTTACAACTTCCTTTTGTTGGCTAATTCTTTGGCGCTTTGATGATTATTACGTTCATTTGTAATAGGTACGAGGTCTGGTACTCATTTATTGCATACGTCTATTATAGTAGATGTCAGTTCTTCTGGTAGAGACCCATTTCCCTAGTACGAGTCTTGCAAGGCTAGGCTGGTCTTCAGGGCCTTGTATTTTACGAAAAAGTGCAACGTGCTATTCACCACAGTCTGATAGGCATCCTTCTGAGGGGTGAACATAGGCTAAACAAGTCTTCATTACATCAAAACATCTTATTTTCAACAAGGCTTACTGCAACAAGTTCTTTCGATTTTCGATCTAATTTTTAACTTTGCACACATCTTTCTAACTTTCTATATAAATCCTCGCAACCTGGTTACTACAAAAACTCGGGGGGTGGTTTGCGATAATTATTAAACTTATCCTCGGGGAAGGTGGGATCTTATGGAAAACAATTAGGAACACAGTGAATTGGAGCAGGGGGCGTTTTTCAGGCTCTCGTTCAGGGCAGCTGATACCAAACTGGGGGCATTTTGGGAAGACGGGGGTGTCTCGATCATTTCTTACTGCTTGGGGTATGGAGACAATTTGGAATGGGGATGGTCGCATTACCACAGACATATTTTATCATAGAAGCCACTGACAAATAGTTCCCTGGTTGTGGGTCAAATTTGGAGAACCTTAGTTGTCTTACCTGTCCTTTTCCTTTCGGTCAATTTAAATTTCATCCATATTTTAGTAGAAAAGGAGAGGTAGTAACGTGGTACCGATACAATTTTATTTAGGACAAATTTGTGCAAATACTTGTGGTATTTGGGGCCAATCAGGAGGTGCACCAGGTTCGTCAATTAGGTGCCAGTCGCTAGGAAGAGGGAAAGTGTGGAGGGGTGAAAGAGTGAGAGAGAGAGAGAAAAAGAGAGAGAGAGAGAGAGAGAGAGAGAGAGAGAGAGAGAGAGAGAGAGAGAGAGAGACAGACAATAGGCCAAACAGTACACGTGTGACATGGAGAATGACCGTGTATTGTTTGGGCTATTCAGTGCGTTACCCAACGTTAGACGTTTTGGGTCTAGGTTAGGATGTAGAAAGCATGCAGTTTTGGGACGGAAGAGCATTAGGTCAGGTACAGAAAGATCGTGCATTGGGTAGGGCGTCTTTTTGTGTCGTCTTGCAGCGTTAATCCGTTTTCATGCATCGGGCGTGACGTGGCTCCAGATCCTTTACGGTACCCTAATCAGGACCCCAATGTAATCTGCAGAGAGAAAAAGGAGGGAAAAAAAGGGGGGGGAGGTGGGGGAACAACATTCGAACACATCAAATGTAAGGGCACGAAAAGTCCTTTACTTACCGCATACTCGTACTTATCTCTTCGGGATATAATCCTTAGGGTCTTGGTCTCTGAAGTCAAGGGGGGCGGACAATGTGATAGATGGTTCATGGGGGGGGGGGTTCGAGGATGGCCTGAAGGATCGTGTGTAGGGAAACGCTAAAAAGGAATCAGAGGTGCCTAGCGTGAGGTACCCGGTTTTGTAGATGTATCCGGCCATCGGGATCCTTAAATCATTCCCAAAGCTGTGAGGTTCTAAGGCATATCAGTTCTTCGTTTAACCCGGTACCTTAGTACCTTTGACCACCATATCTTTATAACATTTTATCAATCACACCGCTTTACTTTACCCATTCTCAGACGTCGAGGTCCTTCTCCATACGTTAGTTCCTGAGCTTAGTCGCATTTTTTTGGAGGCAACGTATCATACCTTCGATTCGGTCATCAATCCAGGGCCGAACAACCATTTCTTCAGATAACCTTAAAAAAAGGAGCAGAACGGTTGCGTACAGAAAAACCCTCCCACCGATACCCGCATTTACAAAAGTATGCGATGCCTATTCATAGTTTTTAAGACCTTTATTTGTATAATCATTCAGTACGTAAAATGTGAGAGCGCAATCATATTTTGGCCTGACATGTCGTCGATGGAAGCACATACAGTAGGGGGTTATTTTGTAGCACAAGAACATGTAAAAAAAGGCCTAATTTATTATTTGCAAGTAACTAAAAACATTTCATTGCGTGACGAGGGAATCAGGGGCATTTCAGTTCATAAATGGAAACACAGTCAAGCTCATCGGAATCACATTTCCTAGATGTAAACCGTGGGTGTGCATCATAAGCGACGTTATGTACCAGTTACAATAAATATCAAAAATAAATCGTTCATTGAAATCAACATTTTTACGGAACCCCTCTCAAATGTTCGCCAAGTGAACCCTCCTCCCTTTCTCATCGAGTGCACAATGGTTCGTATATATATCTTAGTACATCAAGTTTCATTAGCTAAGGAACACCACGAGGCATCCGTTAGTTTCCATTGATACCGGCGCCATTTTGGGCGAGGCCGGTTTAGTCCGGAAGTAGCATCAGAGGAAAAAATGTCCCCGACGATTGGCGGTTGGACCAGGGTCCCTTTCGGCAGTTCAAAAGAAAACTGTGCTAACAGAGGGGCTGGTGGTGTGGACCGTCAATCAAGAGAGGGAGGGGGTAGAGTCTTTCTTACCGGGTCATGTTGATGTTCAGCCGGAACTTGTTCGAGTTCGTTAGCCCATAATGTTCCTGGGTGGTTCAGACGGAAGTTGATGCAGACACGAGAGCACCGCCATCTTGTTGCTGTGCCGCGGTTATTTCATTAGTGACCAATGCAGCTGTTCCCCTCCGGAAGCCTGAAGGGGCTGAGGGCTCTTGGGACTTTGGTAGAATCTTCAAAGTCGAAGGGATGTTTGTCGATGGTGGGGGCCTGCGCCCAGGTGGGCAAGTGCCCGAGTTGCAATTTCGGACAAAGTTACTCCAGCGGCCTAGACCCGCCTTTCGAGGGCCCAGACGCCATTTTGAGACCCTGCGGCGGCCACCCTTCGTCGTATCCATCAGGAGTGGAAGAAACTTCTTGTGATGGCGAAAGACAGAGCATCATGCTGCTGGAGCAGGACATTTTGGTTCGGGGCGCCAGGGTGCAGCAGTGGAGCCTTCGTCTGGGGAGGTGAGGGAGGCTCGTCCGTGCCGCCTTCCTCTCCCGGCGCATCCTACGCCGTCCCTTTTGAATCAGGGGTGCACATGATGACCACCCTACACCCCTGATTCCGACTCTTGGGGGACCATCGTGCGTCCGGTGTTATTCAAGTAGGCCCATCAGACATTGTGTGTCCTGTACTATGCAAATATACCAGTCGGGCATTGTGTGTCCTGTGCAGCGTAGGTATATAGCCGTCGCCCGGCTGGAGGACATCGGCGCCGGACCAGGGCAGGGAAGCCTCCTACCTGTGGAGGTGGAAGAGGCTCGTCCGCGTCGCCTCTTCCTCCCTGCCCACCTTGCATCCGCTCGATGGAGGAATTCGTGATGGCCGGACCAGGAGATACGAGGGAGGGGGTCATTTGCATCCGCCCCCTCCCTACTCGCGGCCCGGGGGACGCCATCCCTGGAAGGGTAGTATGGGAAGACCATTTCATTGCCTGCTTTGTGGAGCCTCCAGTACCTTCTCGCCAGCGATCTCTTTTGGCCCATGGCTGCTGGCAGGCCCCGCCCCACACGTGCTATGTGTTTCGGATGGGCGGGACCATCGAACTGTTACATTTCGAGGACTTCCGGAGTGAGCATAATACGTTTTATATTTCTCCTATTAGTACAGTTTGTTTTAGAGAGTGTTCTACTAGTTATTCTATTTACCGTTGGTTGTGTGTTTTCTTTACCGTAATTAAATCCTAAGTTATATAATAGACGCTTGGCTTCCTTGAGTCTTTTCTCTAACGGGGGGTTGTTTACACTGGCCTGCAGTTGTGTTTGTTTTTCAGAGTGGGGGAGCAACAGAGAGCAATCAGTCCCAGAACTCTAACATGTCGTTAAAATTGGTCTGACGAAATCTGTGCCATCGAGCATAATCAAACGGGGTGGTTCTGTCTGTCCTGTCTGCACTAGTCTGATTGGTTTTTATCTCGCGTCTTTTCCCTTTTTGTCGGCCTGTTCTTTCTGTAGACCCTCCGTTCTTACCTATGCTCTGCAGAGTCGGGCATTGGGCTTTCCAGTGCCCGAGACATTTACAGAAAGCACATTGGTTTTGTTTTAAATCTGTTCGTCCTGTGTATAGTGTCGGGGGATTACCTTCGGGTCGTTGTGTTCCGGGGTTGGCTTGTCGGCACATCCCTTTATACCGTTCTTTTTTCATGTCTACTCCTCGGAACTGCGCCATCGCTGGCCCTTCCCTTTGCCTACTAGACGTTTGGAGGGTTGTCCGTCGTGTCCCTTCACCTTTTCCGAATTCGTCGCCTTCCCTTCGTCGTGTGGCTTCTTTGCGCCACATACCAAGACTATCGAGCATAATAGGTGTTGTTTCATTCCTACGAAGAGCTATTTCTACTGTTTCTATTTTGTCAAGATCAAAGGATCCTCTCAGTGGCCACTGACTTTCTCGATCCTTTTTCGTATATTTATGCCACAGCTCACTATAGGCTATAGCGATTAATCCATGCTTCATGAACATGTCCTTATTAGGGGTGCCTTCCAGCGGAGCCGGATGGTTCATCTCTAATAAGCGGTCCGGGCTAAACAGGCTACTAACCAGTGGGGAGAAGACAGGCATGACGGATCACAATGGGGATAATAGTCAGCACTACCTATCTTATCACTGCGCGCAAAGACTAGACAGAATATTTCTATTCTACGTTGTTTGCAGGCAGTGAATACCTCATGAACCAATCTTGAGCAATCAATGTTAGGTCAAAAATAAAAAATCAATATGGTCAATGGGGAGAATAAGTAGGCTCGCAAAGGTTCGCGTCACCTACCCTTTCACTATCTGTAAAGAGGGGACCTATTCTTCCCTGTTTGCAGACAGAGAATCTCCAGAAAACAATCTATAACAGTTAATCAATGGGGGGAGGGGGCAATTGTTCAATGGGGGAGAAAGATAGGTCCGACGGGTGCGTACCTATCCTTCGCTGTTTATAAAGGGAGAGCCTGTTGTTTCTCCGTTTGCAGACAGTGAATCTCCAAATAAATTAACAAAAAGTAATACTAGTATTTTCTCATCAATTATCAATCACTTTCAATTATCAATCACTTTCGCAATTTGTCGTGTTTACACGACCTTACCCGGACCGCATGGACAGTTTCTTGTCTTCCGAATCCAGCGCCCGATCGTCCTCTTCTCTTCGTACTTCTCGTGGCACTCCTGATGGTTCCCAGTCAGGACCGCAGATCACTCGGGAGAGGTCTGTTCGGAACCAGTGAAGTTCGGATGATCGGCTGTCAGACGAGGGTCTATCGGACAGGGTACCTTCCGATCGTTGCAGTCGTTCACTCTGTCGTCAGGACCTCTCCCACTGGATCCACGAGTCGCTGATGGGCCCCACGTTTGGGACGCCAATTGTTAAAAAGGGGTTTCAAAGACAACCAGTAACCAAAGACCCTTTTATGTTGCCCGGCGGTATCGCCTCTATGACCCACCAATGTTAATCAATGAAGAAGCAGGCGCTGGAGACTGGAAGGCAGGAAACGAGGATTTTATTCTCTCCGGAGGGGAACACATCAATTCAGACAGCAAGTATCGTCACGAGGTGCTCTAACCACATCTCTGAGGCCTGGCCTCTTATACTAGGGTTTATGATCTTTATTGCACATAACACATTCTCGTAACACTTTGGTACTTGAAAGAACATCCTCGGAATCTCCCCTTCGGACTCGTTCCCACATACATTTACAGTTGGATTCCCCACCCCGGTCACAACAGGTGATGGTTGTCGCACAGCAGGGCATTCCGCCGATTCACGGAATGCATGAGTTTGATCGGATCTCATAGGGTGGGGGCTTTGATCGGCTCGAGGGTCTCTTGATGGGGAGGGGAAGCTTCCTACTGTATGGGGTAATAAACAGCATCCGCAGGGTCAGGTGGCGGCCTGGGAACAAGGAGGGCAAACGGGGACACAGGAAAAGGGGGTTTGCATCAAAAGGATTTTGAGGCCATGAAAGGAATGAGGGGAGGTGTTGCGCTGGGAACAGGATGGGGTTCTGTGGTGAAGCTGCGCTGAAGAGGGGTTTATGACCCAGGGCATGAGAGAGCGGGTGTTGTCAGTGTGCGGGGGGGATGCTTGCGAGGTTAAGAGAGAGAGAGAGACGCGCTGGCTATCAGCGAGGGGCAGGGAGGCCATGGTGCTCAAAATGGCTGCCGCTTACGCGCACGAATGGGCTCGAAAAGGGGCAAGATGGCGCCGATAATGTTCACCAAGTTTGTATTAATTTTCCACAGATAGATCTATCCACCTGTTTTTTTACCAGGTCTAATACTTCAGCTTCAACTAGATGTGTCTCCTGGAGTATAATGACCTGCGCATCAAGATCACGGATGTATTGTAAAATTGTGCTAGATCTGGGTTTGGTGCGCAGCCATTAACATTCCAGGAGAGGATCTTAATGGTACTCATAGTTCATATATCGGGTGATGCTGGGCCCTACTAACTTACACCCCTTGATACTGCTTAAAAATGCATACTTCGTCCATTTTTCACATACAAGATTGTCGACCGCCATTTTGGAGATGAGAAACTTTTAGTTTTTTATTACCCTAACCCTTACCCACGTGGAAACCACCCCCCCCCCCCCCCCCCCCCCCTGAGGAACCTTTGATTAACCAACCGGAGCAGGTCCGGTTTGTGATACCCCTGACCCTATCCAGGCTCAGGCGAAGCGTTAGTGACTATAGTGGTTGAGGACTAAATACATCTAATTACAGTTAAGCCTATTGTGGTCATACTCAAAATTAGTTGAGTTGCATTAGCTAGTAACTCTACAAAGGTTTTTAGAGGTTTGTGTGTATGTTCGTGCCCCTTGTGTTTTTACTTTAAAAAAAAAAAAAAATTCTCCTACTTTCTTCTTTTCTGAATTAACTTATTTTCTACTCTACTTCTCTTCTACTAGGGAGGTTAATGTCAACCTAAGGTTATAATATATTCATTCATACATAAACTCTATAGGCAACAATATAAGGGAACCCACAAATTTCTCGGTTCAGAACTAACCTACTGTCAATTTTTAGAGGTGCCAATACTCAACAGTAACTCATCTGCAGCCTGAACTGTACGAACATTAAACATTTTGTTATTGAACATGATCTTCAGTGCTGCAGGAAAACTCAGCTGCACAGATGCCCCCAAGTTTCTGAATGCCTCCATTCTTCTACCCAGTTCCCACTGTCTATCGAGGGTCGCCCTCGACATATCAGATCGTACTTGAAAAGAGAAACCCCCTCCAGTCAGGGATTTTTGTTTAAGGGCTAGGTTAAGAATGTGATCCTTCAATAGAAAAGTATGGAAGTTCACCAGAATCTTGCGGGGCTTTGCCCGCTGCAGATTACGCCTGAAGGGATCCCTGTGAATCCGTTGAATGTCTAGATTGAGTTCCTCCTCTGTGTGCGTTAAGTTTAAAGATTTTATAAGGAGTTGAATGATATATGCCTTGATGTTGGTTCTTTCACTTCCTTCTGGTTACATTCAAGATGCGAATATTACAGTGCCTCGCATTATTTTCCAGGGCCTCCATTCTATCAGCCAATAGAATGTCCTCTCTTTTAAGTTTCACTATTTCTTCCTTGGCATTATCTAATTCTAGGGACATAGCCGCAGTTGTTTCTTCCAACACCCCAGTTCTTGAAAAAAGCCCGTCTAATTTGTTATCCAGTGATTCACAGTATGTCCTGATCTCTTTCTGAATTTTGGATGACTCCTCAAAGTCACGTTTGATGTCGGCCGACAAATTGGAAAACATGGTTAGAACTGAGGCGAGATCTAAGGGTGAAGCAGAAGCAGTGGCGTTTGCAAGTAATTGTGTTTCAGAACTATGAAAAGGGCTGTGAACTGGTTGCAGCTGAGTATTCTGAATATTCTGATCTACATTTAGAGGGGTCTCAAGTAGTAGTTGATGTTGATTGTCCAACTCTAAGTCTGCTGGCTCAAGACTTGTGTCTGTTTCCAAACCGGTACATTTACCAGAGAGGCTGGAGTCTTCCACTTCTGTGATACTAGTAGGTACGGCCGGTATCAAGACAGGCTTATCGAGACTTGAAGAGCTGCTAGGGCTTTTGCTGCCATGGCTATTGCTGCCATTGATGCACTGCTCCATTGGTATCTCTGATTTTGGATCTACGTTTGCTGGCGTAGTGTCTGGCGTAGTGTCTGGCAATGTATTTTCAGTGGGTAAGCCTCCCCTCTCACTGGGTTGACTCTCATTGTGTAGCCCCCTTTCCATATTTTGTGGAAAAGAGGCCAAACAACTAGATATAGCTGGGCTAGAAATTGTATCTGAAGATGCATTGGTAGGGTGACGACTACTCTGTGCGAGGCTCTGGACCTGAGGTATGGCCTTAAAATAAGACCGCAGAGAAGGTGTTATCTTTAAACCAGAATCCAGAACTGATTTTACTGCCTTGGGTTTTTTGGCTCGTTTAGGTTTGGCCTCTGAAGAGAGGTAAGAAGAGGATTTAGGTGACGTTTTATTGGTACTGCAAGCACTACCGCTGTACTTAGCGGGTATTGCACTAGTTGGATTAATTAATTTAGGACCTGCTCAGTATTGTCTCGGTCCTCCCCCCGATCACCTGCGTGAATTCCCGAGCTGAGGCAGCAAACAAGTTTAGTTTACCACAATTAGTCTTCCCCCCTCGGTTATGGTGTAGACTCCCGGTTTTAGTGGGCTTTCTTTCTCTGCGCCCCTTATTAGATATTATTGGAGTCAATTTTATGGAGAACTCAGGTTGGGTTGAGGTACCACTTCTGAGGGAATATGGATTATTAATAAAACTGATGCTATGCTTTAGGGTCCCTACACCGAGTTTTAACCCTTTCTCAAGTCCAGCGAATCCCTCTTGAAATCCCTCTTCACGCGGCTCCTCTAGTGCCTTCAGAAATTGAGTAACCACTGCCCTCCCCACCCCTTGGTTCCCCTTCACCTTATTCGCCGTCAGTCCGGGTTTATCGAGATCCACCGCTGCCTCCGGTAGAGCCAAAGCCGACGCCAAGGCGAACACGGTTGCGCCCTCTGATGCTGCCACGCATCCCTCTCCACCAGCAACCCCAAGAAGAATGTTTCTGTGGAGGGAGCGGATTTGCCTCCAACGACGGAGCTCCAGGGCGGCCCGGTGCCACTTCCACGGCACTGCCGACGACCGGATTCGCGTCTGCTGCAGAAACAGTCGGCAGCGGCAACGAAGCACTTGGGAGAGCAGACGCCGAGCCAGACTGAAACACGCCCCTACGAACATGCATGGAAAACGAAAAGAGACCGAATCAAGCGGCCTGATGATTGAAGAAACTCTTCGTTATCGGTGAGAAAGAGGTATATTCCCAAAATAAAGATTCCAGAGATAGCAGAAAATGCTAGCAAAGCTGACGCTCGTGTATAGCCCTCATTCGCTGGAAAGAAAACCCAAACGCTCCGCTAAAGCCTAGAGCGGGGTACCGCAGCAGCTAGCCTGCTGCTACCATGTTCCATGGGCAGGTCGCTCCTTCAGTTCTACATCCCAATCAAAAGGGCTTTGTTAAAGGTCGCCAGCTTTTTGAACTGACGTACGACCTAATAGGAGCGATTGACATGGCAACTAGCTCATTGTTACTGTTCGCTATTCTCCCGTTGGACGCAGCCAAGGCCTTCGACAGGGTCAACTGGGTATACCTGTCGGGGGACTTGGAAAAATTTGGCGTGAGTCGGACCTTCCGCAGAGCGGTGGAACTGCTGTACCATAATCCATCTGCCTCGGTCTTGGTTAATGGCGGACTGACTCGGCAGGGTTGCCCGCTTTCGCCCCTGCTCTTCGATCTCTATATCGAGCCATTTGCTCAAATAATTCGGGAAGATATTAACATCATACCTTTCAGATATAGAGATTGGGTAAAAAAGGTATCCCTGTATGCTGATGATCTTATGATCATAACTTCAGATATCAGCACTGCGTTTCCGACAGTCATAAACCTAGCACAACAATTTGGCAACATCTCTGGCTATGAAGTAAATGCCACAAAGACCGAGGTTATGGTGTGGAATAGCACAACAGCGGGGCTTCCTGTGCAACCCTGTGACAACATGAGATATCTTGGCATAAAAATTGTAAAGGATTTAATCTGATCGCCCCTACAAACTTTACTTTGGTGGCTAAAGAATGTAGGAAACTAATGAGTTCTTGGGGACATCGTCCATTAACGCTCCTGGGTCGGTCAAACTAGTCAAGATGTCTATCCTACCTAGGTTGACTTTTATTTTCAACAGCTTACCACTTTATTTTGATAAAACACTGATAGCGAAGATGCAGAGTGACATCACCTCATTTGTTTGGAGGAACAAGAGTGCAAGAATTGCTTGGAGCAAATTGAGGCGTCGTAGGGAGAAGGGTGGTTTGGCCGGTCCTGACCTCCAGATTTATGCTTGGGCCTTTCAGTTGACACACACCCGAATGCTACTTAAAACTCCATTAGATCAATGCATCGGGATAATGTTTTCAATATTACTACAGTGTGAAGGTCTAAGTCAGTTGGGTTTTCTATTTAAGTTCGGAGACCCCAAATTTTTTAAGAAGATCAAACTGAAGGTATTGCAGGGCCTAGCAAGAACCTGGTATAACCTCAGAATCACTACCAAAATAGGCTACCATTCTAATGGATCTCCTATATGGGATCTTCCTGCTCCTCCTTGCTGGACTAAAGACGCATTGATAAGCCCATTAAAAGACGCTGGAATCTCAACATGGGGAGACCTGTTCTTTGAAGGGGATATGTTCTCTTGGGAACACCTAGTGAGTAAGGTAGGCCCTAATCTCTCTAGATTAAAATTCTTACAAATCTCAAGCTGGGCACAAGCACAAAGAACTAGGCCCCCTCGTCGCCAACAACCACCTTTAGGAGGAAGTAGCCGACTGGAATCTTCTTTACTTGATAAGACACCAACATCCAAGGAGGTCTCCTGCTTTTACAATCTAATCTTAGAGGAGATTGACGGGGAATTCCATCTTCCAGACCAGCTGTGGGGCTCCCTATTGCCTTCAATAAATTTGTATGAACTATGGTTAACCTCCTGCAACGTTCTCTAGGATATTGTCAAACCTGCCTGGCTTTGCAGAAACCACCTTTTTACCCTTCATAGGGCTTACTATTCTCCTCAGAGGTTGTCTTAATTTTTAACAGGTGTACCAGTGGCTTGTCCGAGTTGTGGCCGAGTAGCAGCCTCGGACGCGCATATGTTTTATGATTGCCCACATTTAACATCTTATTGGCAATCAATAGGCAATAAATTAACATCTTCAATAGGCTCCATCGTGAGTATAGATCTCCGCCTAGTAATTTTTGGAGTAGTGGACAAAAAGCGAAGTGCTAATAACAACCTTTTGTTCTACTCAATGCTGGTGGCTCGACGTGAAATCTGCAGGCGGTGGAAAGAGGTTTCTCCTCCGACGTTGCATGACTGGTGTTCCTCCATGCTACAAATATCTAAAATGGATCTTTCCAGGGCTGGAAAACCTGATAAAAGAGCTTTTTGGTTGAAACTCAATTGGTCTCAATAACTTGAGCTGGGGTTACCCCCCTCCCCCCCCCCCCGCCCCCCCCCGCAGTTCCAATGATTATGAAGCCATGACGCACTCTCTTCGCTCTATCACTGTCGCCCTTTCTTTAAGGCAAATTAGTGGTAACAGCAATGGTGGAATCTGGTTAATGGCAATCACCGGTCAAATGGTACACAAGGGGCAGGGATCAGCTGGGAGATTGACATGGCTGTAGGGTCTTGACGGATCCGTAATACGACAGCATATCTATTTCTCATATCTCATCTCTCCCTGTCCACGGTACTGACGGGCTAGCCATGGTTGAGATGAGGAACAAAAAAAAAAAATTACAATTTAATGTAGTACCCACCCAAATCTCCTACAGGACCCAAAAACCCAACCAAAAATTACATTTTTATATGTAAAAATCATATAAAAGGGAATGTGAAAAAACAAGTTAATTAAACTTGTTAGAGTACCCTCCGAAACCCCGATATAACCACAGCGCAACTAATAAATAACAAGAATGCATATTAAACAATTAACGCAACAAACCCAACTAAATATTTACAAAAAAGGAATAATTTAATGATATATAATTCACTACCCACTCTAATTCACTACAATACCGAACACCCTGAAACAAAAAATACATTATTTATAATAATTAACATTAACCCCTTCGGTGCTCATGACAGAATAGTTCTGTCATGAGCACCAGTGTTCCTGTGCTGTTGACGGAACCATTCCGTCATGTGCACAGGCGCACAAAATCCCTCTGCTGCAGACAGCAGAGGGATTGCTTTTTTTTTTATTTGTACCTCGGTGTTGGGGAAGAGCTTCCCCAACCTCTCAAGGCTTTTTTTTTGTTTCAATGTAATGATGATTACATGCATGACGCGCTGACGTCATTACATTGAAAATGAAACTTGAAGATAGTTTGTTTCATTGTTTCAGTGCTCGTTGGGCTATCTCAGCCCCGAGCACCGAATTACATGGGAGAGGTATCGTTGGAAAGGATCGAATCTCCCCTTTCCAAAGATACCCTTCCTTAGTGGATCCCTGTTTGGGGACCGCCCCGGGAGGGTGACCCCCAAACAGGGATCCACCCACGAGGCACCAGTGCGAGAGGGAAGTAGCCCCTTGGGCAAGGGCTTTGCTCCCCCCAGAGAAACTGGTATGATCAGTCTTTCTGCCCCGGGGCAGAAAGACTGACTCCCCGGAGAGGCAGAAAGCCCACTAGGCACCATGATTTTTTTTATTTATACCTAGTGGTGGGGCTGCCCAGAATGGGCCGGCCAAAGTCTACACCCCGAAACCAATTGGCGCACTCTTGCTGCATGCGGGAGGCAGATGGGGGCAAGAGCCCCTAATCAGAAATCCTACTACGCAACAGGGATTCGTTTTTTTATTATTTATACCTAGGGGTGGGGGCTGCCAGAATGGACCTGCCAATGCCCAAGCCCCCCAAAAATTGTCACTGTCTTGTTGCCCCCCCTGGGAGGCAGATGGGACAATAGCCCCTTATCTGCCCCCCACAGGGGGGCAGAAAACCCTCTAAGCACCAAGGATTTTTTTCTCCAAAATTCAGGGGTGGGGGCTTCCCAGAATGGGCATGCCAAGATGGGGGCAGTAGCCCCTGATCTTTCTCCAGGGAGAGGCTGGGGGGACGGAAAGCTCACTAGGCACCAGGGATTATTCTTATTTTTGTATACATAGGGATGGGGGCTGCCCGGAAGCGACATGCCAATGCCCCACCCCCAAAAAATGGTCATAGTCTTTCTGCCCCCCAATGGTAGGCAGATGGGGGCAGTTGCCGCTGATCAGGGCGGGGGGCAGAAAGCTCACCAGGCATCAGGGATTTTTTTTTTTCAAGGCGTAGGGGGTGGGGGCTGCCTAGCTGTGGTTTTTGGGTCCTAGCGCAGCCGGCACCTAGGGAAACCTAGCAAACCTGTACATGTTTGAAAACTAGGCACCAAGGGGAATCCAGGATGGGGTGACTTGTGTGCCTCTCACCAGGTTCTGTTATTCAGAATCCTTTCAAACCTCAAATTTTGTAAAAAAAAAAAAAAACAACATATTTTCCTCATTTCTGTAATGGAAAGTTCTGGAATTTGCGTGGATGAGGGTTCCTTGCTGGAGGAAATAGGCAGCCCAATGGTCAAGAAATCAAGATCGCCCACTCTTCGACGTGAAATTCCAAGAGGTGATGAATAACTATTTGATACAAATGATGACTTGTTTAGTAAAGAAAACATTGCTTGTGGCTAAATTGAACAGCTTGGCCTGGGTGTTGCAAGGGGAATGACCATGAATGGGAATGTTAAAGCCAGTGTGTTTTAGTGCTCAGGATATAATACACCTGGGAAGGGTCCAAATGATGGGAAATTAAGGAAATAATTGGTCCCGCATCGTACTTATTTTTCCATATATGCTTTTGCAGATGACCCGCATTTCGCAGGTCCCTCGCCCTGTCTCGTGTGGCGGCCATCTTCGGTGGGGCACACGCCTGGCGGCGCTTCATGCTCCCAGCGGTCTAGTCGTCGCTAGGAGGCTAGACCAGCATAAAAGCAAGCCATGCTGACGCGCAGCGGCAACGTGCAGCGGGATCGCCAGAATTTCGCTGGAGTTACGCCTGTGTTCAGCCCGTCTGCGCCCGTCCGCGCTGAGGACGGGCTGCAGGACGGGCAGCACTCTGACACCTTGTGTTCTAGCTCAGGTTGGTTACCCCACGATCTCTCTGCCAATCGTTTAACGTATTCAGCTTCTACTTTACGATCTTTGCGACCCCACATATCCGCCCCTTGTACGTCGTGCACTCTGCCTACCCATTACTTTACCTGTGCTGGCTGTGGCTTTTCCACCGGTAAGATGTTGCTTTCAAAGACACAAATTACTAAGGCGCATCACTGGGGTAAAAGGAAGCCCATTAAGAAACTTTTAGCCTCCCTTCCTCTCCAATTTTGGAGTATAAACTGCAGATCGCTCCCTAAAAATAAATTCAATCTATTTGACTTTATAAATGATGAGTCGCCAGATGCATTGTTTCTGACTGAGACCTGGCTCCACGAAAGCTCTGGACCTGACATTGACATAGCCGTTCCCAACAATTATGCAATGGTACGCCAGGACAGGGTTTCCGGGAAGGGCGGGGGGATTGCTATTATTTTTAAAACCATCTACCAATGTAAATCGTTCCCCCTCCCTGGAAGTGAGGCCGCACTCTTCAAATTAATGATTGGCCCTCAATTAACGCTTTCCGGTCTTTTAATATATCGCCCTCCGGGCAATGCTGGCCCTTGGATATCATCGTTGGCTGACACTATGTCTCTCGTGCTACTCAAAACGGCTAATTTCACCATTCTTGGTGATCTAAATATCCATCTTGAAGATGTTGAAGGTACTCTCAGTCAGTCGTAATTGTCTGATCTTGAAGTTTTTAATCTTTTACTTTGTAACTCTGGGGCTACTCACTCTGCCGGTCACCTGTTAGATCCCATCATTTCTAATTTGCCTTATGATTGCTCCCAAAGGGCCCGCCCATTAGAATGGTCTGACCATTTTGCGGTACACTTCATGTTACCTTTCTCCTTACCCAACCCTAAGCCCTGTGTTGGTAAGAGCAAGCCTTCCTATCGGTGGGACAAGCTTAATATGGTGGCATTCAATCAACATCTTACTGAATCTATTCAGACTTTCGAAAGCTCTGGACCAGAATCTAATGCTGCAGTTTCCCAGTGGTTAATGGATGCTGTAATTGCATCCTCTCCTCCTCTATCTAATAACCACAGATCCCTTCATCCTCCTGCACCTTGGTTCTCTGAAGATCTAAAACTACAACGAGCCAAGTGCAAGGCGTTGGAAAGAAAATGGAGACGTTCCTATTCTACCTCTAGTAAGGTGGCTTATAAAGTTGCATTAAAAAGCTACCATGTTAACTGTAAATTGGCCAAGGCCACCTTTACCGCATCTACGATTACCCAGGCACAGAACTGTCCACGGACTCTTTTTGCTGTGGTGAAGAAGCTAACGGGAGCAGACACAGTACCTTCTGCTCCGGCATTGGATAAATTACAGTGTGATGCCATCGCAGATTTTTTTATCTCTAAGGTGGTGCATATTCATGAATTCTTGAATACTTCCCCGCCACTTGCTGACTCCCATCCGGTGGCTACTTTTAGCAGTCCTCTCCCTCCCCCTTCAATGTATATTCACGACTGGCTTCTGTTTGATGACACCACTTTCCTCTCGTGCCTGAACAGTATTAGGTCAGGCTCCCCTCGGACCCTGTTCCTATGAAAATTCTAAAACTGTTGGACCTCGAGCCACGGAGAGTCCTAATGAGACTCCAAAATTCATCTCTTACAGAGTCTCTGGTGGCGCAAGAGTGGAAGCATGCCATGGTTGTTCCCCTGCTGAAAAAGACCGGTGCGGACACCTCTAACTTAGCCAATTTCAGGCCCATTTCCCTGCTGCCTGCATGTTCTAAAATCTTGGAACGACATGTGAACACTCGGCTTAATTCATTTGTCGAGAACGTGGGATATCTTCATCCGTCCCAATCCGGGTTCCGCGCACACTATTCCACTGAGTCCGCTCTCCTCGGGGTGACGGAGAGGCTTCGGCACGGTATCGGTCGCGGGGAGACCTTTGCACTCATCCTTTTGGATTTGAGTGCAGCGTTCGATACCGTGTGTCATTCGATTCTTCTTGATTCTCTCCGCTCCCTTGGTGTTGCTGGATCTGCGCTGGCCTGGATTACCTCCTTTTTAGGTGAGCGCACCTTTCAGGTGTTCTCGACAGAAGCTGAATCTGCTGTCTATCCATCGGCACACGGAGTCCCCCAGGGGTCGATTCTCAGTCCTTTGCTGTTTAATATCTATATCAGACCCCTTGCTACCATCGTGGAGGATGCCGGGTTGACAATCTATTCGTATGCCGACGACACGCAGATCGTGTTCTCTCTTTCCAGCAGTGAGGGCCATGAGATCTCAGCCTTGAAATTTGGCCTGTCACGCGTTGCTGCTTGGATGCACGGCCATCTGCTCAAGCTCAACGGTGACAAGACCGAGGTTGTTATCCTGGGCAAGAATAAAGACCTGTGGGGCCCTCGACATTGGTCCAGTGATATGGGTCCTCTGCCGAAGCCAGCCCCCGTTGCCCGCAACCTAGGTTTCCTCATAGACGATAGACTTTCTATGAGACAGCAGGTAACAAAGGTCGCTGCAATCTGTTTTTCCACCCTAAGATGGTTGCAGAAGATCCTGTGGATGCTGCCTTGCTCTACTCGGAGAACTGTCGTCCAGGCTCTTGTGATTTCCCGTATTGATTATGGGAATGTGCTCTATCTTGGGGCCGACAAGGCCACTATAAACAAGCTTCAAGTGGTGCAAAACTCGGCAGCCCGTTTATTGTGTAATGTACCTCGGAGATCCTCCGCAGTTCAGGCTCTGCGTGACCTTCATTGGCTTAAAGTCCCGAACCGTGCAAAATTAAAAACCTTATGCCTCCTTTTTAAAATCAGGCAGGGTTCTGCCCCTAAATACTTGCTAAACCTGGTTCAAGACTATAAGCCTGGTCGGACTTTAAGATCTTCCACTAGTGGCGATTTTTTTGTTCGCAGAATTAAACTGGCCAAAATGGGCGGCCGCTCGTTTTCTTATCTTGGCCCAAAGATGTGGAATGCTCTCCCGCCGGCTTTGAAAGCTGAGACTGATCTCCTTCCTTTTCGTAAAAAACTGAAGACCCTTTTGTTCAATTAATTTCCCTGCACAGCCAGTTCTGTTTTGGGCCTTCTGCTTGTTTTCTTTCTTCTATCTATCTCTGGCGCCGTGAAACCCATTGAGGGTAGCTGTGCGCAATACAAGTTTAAATAAATAAAATAAAATTAAATAAAGTCGTGCAAAAAAGCAGATTAAATCAAATCAGAATTTTTTTTAAACAATTCACGAAAGTAATACGGGACCAATCTCTGGAACCTTGGAAGAATGTGTTCAGTGACCCTGGATCAAAGTAGGGAAGGGCCTGCGGTTTAACTTTGGATGGTGCAGTAAGGTACAGAACATCAAAATGAAACATTTGTGCCCACCCCAGAGTGACAGACCTAGCAGTTTGGTGAAAATGGTGTTGAGTCCATCCAGCCATGGTCAGAGTCAGACCAGATCTCCACTGACTCTTTTCAGTCTCAAGCAGTCAGTGGTGGAGCCGGACTCCAGCCTTCCCCGCGCCAATGCGAGCTGCAGTCCAAGAGGCCCGATCTGGTCTTAGGCACTAGGGGTCTTGTTTATGGCAAGCCTTTCGATGTGTTGTCCAGCACCAGAGACCACAGTGTAAATGTCGTGGGCCAGGGTTTGCACCCCTAAATGTTGCCCTCTTCCCGTACTGGCGAAAGGGTTACCTGTTACCAGATGTCCCGGGCTGTCATTCAGCAAACCTGAGGAACCGTAGCTAAGCCCTTGCAGCGGTATACAGACATAATATCGATTCGAAAATATAGAATAGCACTAATATCGAAGTCAAAATATAGAATGAACATAATATCGAATGGACAGAATATGGTGGTGAAAAATATCGAATTGAAGGTAAGTAATGTAATATCGATTTAAAATATCGAAGTATATAATATAGGCATTCAAATATATCGAATGTTTAATAATATCACATTTTTAAAGTGTGTTTTTATGTTATGTTTAATTTTTGCGTAATTTAATTCTGTAGCGGGTTGTGGGTTTATAGGGGAATAGGGTGGGAAGTTTTTTAATTGTAATTAATTCAATATGTTTATTTATTGGTATTTATTTTGAATTGTCAATTAATTATTAATTTGTAATTAATTTTTAATTGGTAATTAATTTTTAATTGGTGATTACTTTTTATTAATTGATTATTTGATAATTATGTTAATTTTATTAATTTATTTTCCATAGCGGGTTGTGGGTTTATAGGGGAAGATGGGTGGGAAGTAATGTAATTGTAATTAATTAAATGTTAATTTATTTATTGGTATTTATTTTGAATTAATTAATTTTTAATTTTTTAATTAATTAATTTTTAATTGGTAATTAATTTTTATTAATTGATAATTATGTTAATTTTATTAATTTATTTTCTGTAGCGGGTTGTGTGTTTATAGGGAAATAGGGTGGGAAGTAATTTAATTGTAATTAAATAAGTCATTTTTATTTATTTATTGGTATTTATTTTTAATTTATTGTTAATTAATTCGTAATTAATTTGTATTAATAGGGAAAAAATGAATAACTAATATTTATTTGTATTTTTAATTGATTAATTATTACATAATTTTAAATTGGTAATTTATTTTAATTTTTTTATTGGTATTGATATTCAATTTATTTGTAATAATATGTTAAATCTTTACTTTCCCTACTGTTAAACTCACTAGAGTGGGAATAGTCCTTTTTATTCCTACCCTATCCAACGCTTTCCCCACTGTTGCACTCTCTGTAGCGGGAATAGTATTTTTACCCCTACAGTATCCAACGCTTTCTCTACTGTTGCACCCTCTGGAGTGCGAATAGTCATTTTGACCCCTATGCTAGCCAACGCTTTCCCTACTGTTGCACTCTCTGGAGTGGGAATAGTAATGTTTACCCCTACGCTATCCAACGCTTTCCCTACTGTTGCACTCTCTGGTGTGGGAATAGTAATTTTTACCCCTATGCTATCAAACGCTTTCTCTACTGTTGCACCCTCTGGAGTGTGAATAGTAATTTTTACCCCTACACTATCCAACGTTTTCCCTACTGTTGCACTCTCTGGAGTGGGAATAGTAATTTTTAGCCTCCTGCTATACAACGCTTTCCCCTAGTGTTGCACTCACTGGAGTGGGAATAGTAATTTTTATCCCTAAGCTATCCAACGTTTACCCTATGTTGCAGTTGCTGGAAAGGTAATAGTACATTTTACCTTCCCGCTATCCTACGGTAAAAATATTCTATATTTTGTATTAATATTATGTTAATGTATATATATATATGTGTTAAAAAATCAAATTGTATGTTTATTTTTTTAACTTAAATTAATTATTTAATAATTTGAAAGTTATTTAAGTATTTTTAAGTATGTTTTAGTTAATTATAGTTATTATTTCATTAATGTTAAATTACTTTTAAGACATTTAAAAAGAATTGATATTTTGACTATTTTTTTTCTCGATAGTTTTGTACTTACCTGTTTGTAGATAGGACTTCGATATTTTTGCTTTCTATATTTTATCTTTGATATTTTTGGTATTCTATATTTCTGTATTGTATATTTTGTCAATGATCCCTTGCAGCATGTGCATAATCCTCCTACGTTACCCTGATAAGGTTGGATATTCATCTCTGTGACTTTGCCTGTGTGCTTGGGGACTTTCATATGCGTAACACTCCATTCTCCCATGCATAATGGGCATGGGAAACAGCGTTTATAACGCTGTCAATACCACGCTGGTAGGTAACAAAGCGGACGTTACATCGTCCTCGTTGTTACCATGCATGGCATTACATCGCAAGTCGTTTCTATGACTTGCCCTAGATGGCGCGCAACACGAAGGAATGTGTTGGATTTTAAATCCAACACATTCCTTACTGTTGCGCTAACTGGAGTAGGAATAGTAATTCATACGATTCCTGCCATCTAGTGCAAGTCGTAGAAACGACTTGCGATGTAAAGCCAGTGTGGTAACAACGCGGACGATGTAACATCCGCGTTGTAACCTACTGTGTGGTAATGTATGTCGTAGTAACGTCATACATTCAATGGGCATCCCCTGCCTGGACTGTGAAGGGGGCTAAAGCAGCCCTCATCTGCTGCTTAACTCTCGTTCATCAGTGCTTTACCAGCTAAAAAGAAACTTGAGAAGGGGCGTCCTGGCCTCAGGTTTGCACCAATGCAGTACCTCTAGTCATATATTTCCCTGAGAAAGATAGATACATGGATAAATGGGTGGATACATGGATGGGTGGATGGTAGATAAATGGTAGACAGATGGATAATGGATAGATGTATAGATAAATAGATGGGTGATGGATGTTAGTGGATGGATATATAGATTCCTGGATGGATGGATGGATGGATGGATGGATGGGTGGATGGATGGATAATGATGGTGGGCAGATGGCTGGATAGGTTGATAAAAGTATCGATAGATAGGTGGGTAGATAAAGATAGATTGATGGATAAATGGATGGATGGAAAAAGATTGACGAGTAGGTGGCTGGGGGGTTGTAAACATAGATTGGTGGGTGGTTTAAACATAGATGGCGATTTGAACGTATGAATGTAGAGATGGATGGTTTTAGAACATTTGTACTGAGCTGCTAATCCATAAAGAGTCTCTGGACACCGATGTCTGAACAAGCCGAGTGCAACCTTAGGGACGGCGCATTTCCCAAAGTAGTCCACAAGGTGGAGATATTCCCCCACGTTAATGTAGGGAACATTTTACTTCATTCATAGTACAGGGTATTGCTCCCTGTCAGAAGGCTTATGCGCTTGACTTGCTTGTGTCCTGGAGAACTACAGCTCTTCGTATGGCGTGGCTGCGCAGTGATGGCGAACAGTGCTGCCTGCGTCTTTTCTGAGAAGTAACCGTATTAGTTGAAATCATCTGCTGATTGGTACTCCAGTCAATTAGAATATTTAAAAAACAATCGATGCACTCAGTTTGCAGCTCGGGCAGTTATTGGTGCAAGTTTCATGAGGAGTTTGTATTCCACCGGCACAGTCGCTCAGGGGTGCATATTCAGAAAGGCTGTGCCATGCCCCAGGGCAGTGCTGCCCAAACGTTTTAAAATCACAACCCATTTTGTAGAATGACAATCTTTTGCGCCACACCTAGGGCCTCATTTATGAGAAATGACGCGTCGCTGCGTGAAAGCAGCGATGCGTCACTTCTCAGTGCGCACTCCTTGCGACATTCCTGATGCGTCATATTTAATGTATGACTCATCATGTCGCAAGGAGTTACAGATACGTCAGTATTTCTGACGTATCTGTAAGCACAAAAGTGACGCATTGCTGGTGTGTGTCACAAAAGTGATGCAACTCCAGCAATGCGTCCTTTCCCATGTGAAAGGGCCTGCATCAGTTTTTCGCCTGCTGTGAGGCAGGCACAAGATTTTGACGCAACGGCGTCCTGAAACTGACGCAGTGAAATCTCTTAGATTTCACTGCGTCACTTCTACGACCCGTCCTTGCGTCAATACGCCCCCTTTGCATACATTATA
The DNA here is from genome assembly GCF_964263255.1 of Lissotriton vulgaris. Classification (NCBI taxonomy): domain Eukaryota; kingdom Metazoa; phylum Chordata; class Amphibia; order Caudata; family Salamandridae; genus Lissotriton; species Lissotriton vulgaris. The sequence goes on along the minus strand of NC_141689.1, from coordinate 417,091,512 downwards.
CCTGGCGCAGGTATAATGTGGCGCAGGGATTTACAAAGTGACGCATCTACCTAGATGCGTCACTTTGTAAATATGGTGCAACAAGGCGCATTTTTTACGCCACTTGTGCGTCACAAAAAGTGACGCACCGGCGGCGTAAAAGTGACGCACAGCCTCATAAATGAGGCCCCTAGCTTTTAAAGACTTGAGGCGGGTGTGTATTTTAAATCAACTGAAACATCGTGTGGTAGCTACTGTCATTTACAGATAACACATTTTCCATTGAAATGTTCACTGAATTTGCACTGACATACAGTCTTACTGATAATAGTGCGCTGCACACAAAGGATAATTTGTTGAAATTGAATGTCTGTGAATATCTATCATTGGTGCATAACCAAGTAAAGTGTCTCGATTTGTCTTGATCCTATTAAAAAATGTGTTTCCATCATACTTCAGTTACAAAATATGTATGTCATTTCTCCTTTCCTAACTACTGAATGTGTACAGTTCATAAACAGGTATATACATTTGTGTTGTGTGTTACACCAAATTTACATCATACGGCCTTTCATTTCACACTCTTTCTACCCCAGCAAGATTGTCACATAATTCACTTTAGGTTACTTTCTCTGGCTGCAAAGTGAGAGGAGTTTGTAGACCCCAATGTCAATTTTTAAAGAAACATACGCAGCAATTTTTCAGAAGACATATCCTGATATTTGACCTCAGTCTTAGAAGTGCAGCAAAAATGTCAAGATAAATACAGAATCTGGAGATATCTTTATTTCTTGCTTGAACCTTGGCGACCCACCAAACATTGGCTTGTGATCCACAGTCTGGGAAACAATGCCTTAGGGCCAGACCTCTGCAGACCAGACATCCCTGAAGAGGAAAGAGAAGGTCAGTGAGAAAAAGGCTAAGGCTTCAGAGTGAAGAGCGCTAGACTATAGGAGGGAGGCAGAAGCAGGACAGGGGCTGCTGGTGGAGGTGGTTTGCATTTTACACTGCTTGCAACATTTCATATTAAGCTTACTTACTCGCAGGGACATCAGGAGTTCCTCGGGTGGTGGCTTCTGCATCTAGCTTGTCCTTCTGTAGTCTTGGCACTTCCCTTTCAGCCCCTAGTCTCAAGCAACAACAAGGCAGCCACAGACACAGAAAGCTATCGCGGTTCTGAAAGAACTCTTTGCCTGTCATAGTCTCCACTCCTAATTCTTCCCCTGTCTCTCTTGCAGTGAACCGGAAGCGTTAAAGAGTTATGAGTGGGATGGACTCAAACCATAAGATGTCACTGGGCATCCAAGGGTGCATGATGTTACTTTAGCTGCCTGTGATAGTTGGTGAATTGCAGTGGTGTGGAACTAATTTTAGAGTGGGGTGCTGGCCCAAAACATCACCTCACTAAAGGAAGAGTGGGTATGTGGTACTCTGTGTTTGAAAATACAATAAACGCTGCCAGAAGAAAAACATTTGAACGCCCCCTTTATTTTTCATTTCCAGTCTAAACTCTTAAGTTTGATGGCTGTGCTGCAGCTCCTCGCACACTCCGAGTTCCAGCACCACCTGTAAATCAACGTCGCTAATGCTCAGTGGATTTGATTTCTTTTATTTCATGCTGTACCTTCATCGGATATATCATCAGGGTCATATGTAAATTTTGTTATCTATGGCTCACAATGAGAGCCACAATTGTGAACACCAGATTCTATATCTTGTTATTCTGATGAATGTGCCGAACTGCAGATTCATATATCCTCAGGTGCCAGACTGAGAACTTCAACAGCAGTGCTCCGGCGTATCCGCATTGGCTCGGCAGAATGCCAGAACTAAGGGAGAAGAGGAGCATTTAAGCTCCACCCTGTGAACTGATGTCTGTTCCTTTCTTTCTGCATCTTCGGACTTGAATCTGGAGCTTCGCTCCCAATTTTCTCAGTCTTTGGACAGTTTTCAAAACTTGAGGATAGTGTGCTAGGGATAATGTGCCCTCCAAAAACTGCAGGATTCAAGCCGCACTTGGACTTCAGAAAGCAAATACCAGTCACGTACTTGCACAATGTGTGTCTTTGGTGCCTGGACACTATTAATAGCTCTAAGTTGTGCCACAAGTATGCTCTCTTGCACCCAAAGGTGATCTGGGAGGCAAAGCTATACGAATGCAAAAACAGGTTCAAGCACATGTCTTGCTCCAGCTCCAAGATACACACATGAACAATAAACTTCACGCTCAAAGTTTTTGGGTAAGTGAAAGTCCGAAATAAAACCATAAAAAGATAACACTGGGCAAGGGCATCAAGATAAATATTGCACCCTTGTGAAGTCCCCAGTTTCTTAACTGATTCCTCAATATGGTCCTGACATTCTTGAGTTTCCCTGGACGTTGTTGCCCTCTCAGCAGACAGCAGCCTACAAGAAGCCCATACTGCAAATCTTTGGTGTGAATCCCGATTCTTCTTGTGCTCCTTCTGGGCCCCACGAGCTGCAGGGACCTCCTGTTGGAATACCGATAGAGGGTCCTTCCTTGACGTTGTCTGTCCTCTTACTGGGCCTGATGCCAAGTTTGGTACAGCCCCCTGAGCGCAAGAAATGGACAAGACACCTTTTAAATTCTGCCGTAACTGCCACCACAAATACGTACAGAAGGCCCAGCACCCGGATTGTAGCCTCTGCCTACCGGTAGACCACGAGAGCATTGACTGCAACGCCTGCTCTGCCTTCACACCGAAGACTCTCCGGGTGAGAGAGCGACAGAGAAGAGTCAACTACAACATGCAAGGCAAGGGACAACCACCGTCACTTGGAGACCTGGGGCTCTCGAGCGACGAGGAGGACAACTTCGCCGGAAAAGACGATGACTACACGGAAATTCTGCCGTAACTGCCACCACAAATCCACAAATACGCACAGAAGGCCCAGCACCCGGTTTGTAGCCTCTGCCTACCGGTCGACCACGAGAGCATTGACTGTAACGCCTGCTCTGCCTTCACACCGAAGACTCTCCGGGTGAGAGAGCGACAGAGAAGAGTCAACTACAACATGCTAGGCAAGGGACAACCACCGTCACTTGGAGACCTGGGGCTCTCGAGCGACGAGGAGGACAACTTCGCCGGAGAAGAGGATGACTACACGGGCGTAGAGACCGATAAGAAGACTTCTAAAGAGGTAGGAGAGTTGACGACCCCTAAGCCCCTGACAGAACCTCGAAAGTCTGAGTCAGACTCTCAAAAAACAGTCGAAGTCCTCGAAGGGAGCACTGACGCCGAAATTCTCAACAGCCGCAGCTGCATCCAAGGACAAACAGCCCAGTGGAGCCTTCGAAAAGAACTCCCAGGCGGCAAAGACCGGCAAAAAGCCAAGGTTGTCGAAGCACGTACCAGAAAAGGAACGTTCAACTTCGAAAGAAAAGGACCCGAAGGCCGCCGAACTGGAGAGAAAGAAAAGACGGCTCGAGGCCGAAATGGATAACATCCTGCAAAGAAAGGAGGAGTTTGACGAAAAGATGAAGAGGTTCGCGATTCCGTCGAAGCCAAAGACTGTGATTGTTGAAGTAGAAGAGGAGGAGGACTTCGCCGCCAAAGAGCCATCGAAAAGTCCCGAGACCCAGGACCATCCAGAGGAAGAAGCCTTCTACTACGAGGAGGAGGGCGGCGACGATCAGCAGACGATCCTCGGCATCCTCGGGGACACAGGACCTGGAGTGGCAGGACCTCGACAACAAAAGCCCTTCGAGGCCTTCGCCGCCAGATGGCATTGGGAACTACAATATGGTCATCAAGAACGTGGCAACAGCCTTTGGAGTCAAGCTAGATGAGAAAAAACCGAAAGCAGACTTCCTCTTGGAGGCCCTGCTCCCCACACAAACTAGGAGCCAGTACCTCCCCATGCTTGAGAGTGTCATGGCCCAGGGGAAAGAGGCGTTCAAGGAACCGGCAACATGCAGGCCCCTTACACCTAGGACGGAGAAGAAATCTAAACACTCCTCTAAGGATCCTCCCTACATCCAAGGATCAGTTACGGCGGACTCCATTATTGCAGCGACCACCAGGAAAGGGGCAAATGTGCCAACAATATCAGGGCCTCCACCAGACAAGGAAAGCAGGAGGATGGACCTAACTGGGAGGAAGATAGAAAGAAATGCAGCGATGCACTGGCGCATGGCAAACTCAAACGCCCTGCTGAACAGGCACCAATACCAAATTCTGGACGAGATCGGACAGCTGATCAAGCACCTCCCAGACGAGTACCAACAAAGAGCTTCACACCTTGTGGAAGAGGGGAAAAATGTGGCAAATTCAAACCAGCCTTGGATGGAGCGGACACGTCCAGCAGGCTGATGATGTTGGGAATCACGGAGAGAAGGCAGTCCTGGTTAAGGATCTCAGGCTTCAAACCAGAGGTACAGCACAACATTCTAAGCACCCCGTTCAATGGGGTGGCACTGTTTGGGGCGCCGGTGGATGAAAAGCTCACCCAGCTCAAAAAAGAAAACGAAACTGCAAGGTCCATGGGGGCCTTAAAATTCAGGGGGGACGAAAAGGAGTACTCCGTCACGGAGACCGAACGGAAGAGGGAGAAACCAGTCAGGAACGTCACACCAGACTTTCCAACAGTCCCACCAGGGCGACAGCCAGACACAAAAGGGACATAAAAAACAAACCTGACACTACCAGCAAAGGGGACAGTCCTTTCGCGGGAGGGAAAACGGACGTGGACAAAATAAAAGAGGGGGCCAACAACCCACCTCAAAGTGACTCCATCACGCAATATGTGCCCACCCACGCAACTCCTCCCAGGGTGGAGCACAACAAGACCAACACAGGGTTACACGGACAAAACATCAACGAACAAGTAACACCAGAAGAAGGCAGGCTAAGTCAATTTTTCTGGGAGTGGAAGAAGATAACCACAGACAAATGAATACTCAACATCATACAGTTCGGATGCTGCATAGAACTGGAAAAGAAACCGCCAAATAGGAAACAAAAATGGAAGGCGTGGTCAGGAAAGGAGCTAGAGCTACTTCAAAAGGAGGGGAAGGAACTCCTCCAAAAGGAGGCCATCGAACCAGTACCATACAGAGAAAGGAACAAGGGAGTGTACTCAACCTACTTCCTGGTACCAAAGGTGGACGAAGCACTGAGACCCATCCTGGACCTAAGGTTCCTAAACAAGTTCATAAAAACACAAAAGTTCAAGATGACGTCCCTACCATAGGTCATTCCTCAGATAAGGGAGACTTCATGGCCACCATAGACCTCAAATATGTCTACCTGCATATCCCAATGAACAGGCAGCACAAACATCTACTGAGATTTACCATCAACAAAGATCACTACCAGTTCACAGCCCTAGCATTCAGACTAAAATCCGCACCAAGGGTCTTCACAAAGTGCCTCGCAGCAGTGGCAGCGCACCTAAGGAGGGAAGGGATCCATGTATACCCTTACCTGGACGACTGGCTAATAAAGGCAAGTTCACACAGGACATGCAAAGAACACACACAGCATGGCTGCAGGTACTATGAAGAGGCAAGGAGACCTAGCACACAACGGTGCTATGTGGCAAAATGGAAGAGGTTTACACAATGGTGTAGCAAGAAAAAACAACACAAGAAGATGACACGGGAATCAGCGGTGCTAAGATATCTCACGCACCTGCTGAGGGCAAAACTAAGTTCATCCTCACTGAGAGTACACCTTGCAGCGATAGTACCCTACACAAGAGGAGAAACAGGGAAGAGTTTCTTTACATCATAGATAGTGAAGAGATTTCTGGAAGGGGCAAAAAGGATCGCACCACCAAAGAGGATGCTGCCACCGGCATGGAACCTCAATTTAGTCCTATCAGAGCTCATGAAAGCGCCCTTTGAACCCATTCATAAAGCCTCACTACAAATGCTAACCATGAAAACAGCCTTCTTGGTGGCAATACCTTCGCTGCGCAGGGTGAGCGAACTACAGGCGCTAACGCTGCAAGAACCCTACATCCAAATACACAATGATAGGTTGGTGATGAGAACTGACCCACACTTTATGCCAAAGGTCGTGTCCAGGTTTCACATCAACCAGACAGTACAAATACCAAGCTTCTTTCAGAAACCGGCCACAAGCGCAGAGAGGGCACTGCACACTCTGGACGCTAGATGGGCAGTAATGCACTACATAGAAAGAACCAAGGAACACAGGAAAACAAAACAGTTCTTTGTGTCCTTCGCCAGCAGTTTCCTGGGTAGACCAGTAACAAAGGGACCCATCGCACGATGGATCACACAAACTATACAACTCTGCCACAAGCAGGCAGGCCAAGAACTAGTAGAGGGGGCACAAGCCCACTCTACCAGGAAAAAAGGAGCATTGACAGTCTTCCTGGCTAACACACCCATTCAAGACATATGCTTGGTGGCAACATGGGCGTCAGTGCACACGTTCACTAAGCACTACTGTGTGGATATACAATTGAACAAGGAAGCAAAGGTAGGACAGAAGATGCGTCATCATATATTCAACAACCAACACTCATCTTCCACCCAGCCGCCACAAACATAACAAACTGCTACAAAGTCTATGCACAACATAGTGAATCCAGAAAGATTCACGCTGCAAAATGAATAGTTTCTTACCTGTCGGAGTAGTTTTGCAGCTTGAAGATCTTTCTGGATTCACTAGCGAACCCACCCACCCCTGCCAGAAAGATGAGGCTGGAGAAGCAGGTGGTAATACAAGGACAATACAGAAACAGACACCTTGAAGGACAAAGTGGAAAAATCACTTACTTGAAAAAGAAATACAGAACATTGCCAAAGGATTCGCAAACAGAGCACAAAACAAGAAAAAAGAATCCGAAAAATGGCGCCCAAAGGTGGGAGCTTCCGCAGGAAGCGTGCCGACATCACAGGAAGTACACCAAAAGGTGGGACGTCAACGCCCACCTGGGCTACGAAAAAAAAAAAGAAAGAAAAGACTACAATTCCGGACCCAACCACTAGACCGCGGAATAATGCACAGCAGAGTGAATCCAGAAAGATCTTCAAGCTGCAAAACTACACCGACAGGTAAATGACTATTTGTTCTTATCGTACCAACACTGATACTGGATCCACCAGTGCCAAAGGGAAGAGCTGGTGCCAAGACTCTGAATAGACACCAGCCCAAACTTGACCTATGACTTGTTACAAAATTGCAAATGTGTAACAGGTTGCTATACAGCCTAATTCCAACCCGAACCCTGTACTTTGACTTTTTGACTCTGATTCTGACCCTAGACAAGATACACATAGGGGTCCTTAGGATGATGATGAGTAGGATTATAGAGGACTCACGCCTCACTATACAGAAAATGTCCTATACTTGGATTTACAATATGGCAGTGGGCTAGATAGCTCCCCTGAAACAGAGCTTTGCTCACCACATTGACCACCAATGGAAGGAAATGCCTCATTTGCAGTGGAGGCCCAGAGGGTTGTTTAAATGCTCCATCTGTAGATGCCCTCCATGGAGACAATAACAAATGCTCTGACACAAGTTCTCCAACCATGGTCTACCTCATTGGATCCCTTTCTACGATTAAATGATGCCCTCATTGATACTTTGATTGCCTAATGGTCTAACCCTTGTTTTTGCCTACCATTCAGCCAGCCAGTAGTCTACTGAGAGACCTCTGCTGGGTGATTCCGACTTCCCGACTACATCGTGTAGGCTTCAACTAGCAAGGTCAATCCTAATTCCTTCCCAGCTAATCCTCCAAATAGAAAATCCAAAAAGACTGGTACATTTGGTAAAAGAAGGTTTTCTTTGGCAAGTCTGGCCCATAAAATTGTTCTGAGCAGGTACGCCTGCTCTGTGGGACATTGTCAGTGAGATCTTTCCAGTAGTCCCAGGGTTCTCTCTCTCAGACAGTACAGGATGCAGAACCGTATGTAATCCATGCAGGCTTGGTTACTACCGATTTCATTGGCAGGGCTATGTGTCATGCTTAGAAGGTGTATGTGGAAGAAATTGAACACATTTTCTGGGGATGTGCAACTATTCTTAATGGCTATGCCCTTCAATGTCTCAAGACTCTTTGGGTAGAGGCGGACTTGGTGCTAGAAAGATCTAAAGACCATTGAGCCACTGTACGTCCCTGGGGGTTTTTGATGCCAGCAAAATAATTTCCCCGTTTGTTCAGAAAATTCAGAGTCTATTTCAGGAGGCTAGCCTGTAGGAAATGGCAGCCCTTCCATGGGTAATGTCAGCCCAGCCCTCCTATCCAGTGGCCTACCAGGCAGTCCAGTCCTTTCAGGGCTGCTGATGTGGCACTAGCAGACCACCACACAGGATAGCAGGGACAACAGTTTTCCAACTCCTCTTTCTTTGCTACAATGGATGCCCAGCATCTTTAACTTATCCTTTGCGACTCACACCAGGATTGTGGGAAGTAGGATTCAAAATTTCCTCCCCAGATGAAGATCGATTTTATCAGACAAATAAGTCTGACATCATTCAAAGGGGCTACACCTTACCCTTCATTTCTTCCCCATCACATCTTCCTCTGACTCTTGAATGAATCTCGGAGGAATACTTTACAATGCTAATGCAGAAGGTAAATCTTCTACTCTCACAAAGCCCCATTGAATGGGTTCCAGACTTAGAGAAAGGCAAGAGATGCTATTCATACTACTTCCTCATTCTTAAAAAAGGACAGAGACTTCAGGCCTTTCCTAGATCTTTGTCCATTGAATGCCTTCCAGCAGAAGGACACATTCAAGATACTTATGCTGGTTCAGTTCCCTGTCTGCTCTGGACCCAGGAGACAGGATAGCGTCCTTGGACGTGTATTTTCATATTCTCATCCTGTACCTCACAGTTGTAACTTGTGAATCAAGGGGGCTAAATACACTTACAGTTTGGTGTGTCCCCATTCATTCTTACTCTGACTTCTTGGGTGTTGACGGAAGTGATGGGATTGGTAGCTGCCGATCCTTGGAGGTCAGGAGAACATGTAGTACTGTACCTTGATGACTGGCTGCTTAAAGCAGGCTCAACACAGTCAGCATGCAAATATTCCCATTCATTGAGACCGCCCTGGACAAAGTGACATTCAAGACCTTTCCTCCACTGCAGCGAATTTGGGACATTCAGAGTCTGAACTGATGTTTTGGGATCAGTCCTGGATCTCAATAAGAATGGCTCTGAGGCTTCTTGGTCTCTTGGTCTCGTGCATTCTTCAAATCCACAACACCATGTGGCACATAGGTGCCCCACAATGGAACCTCAATTCTCTGTGGGCTCAGCATCAAAGCCGTCCCTCGGACTCAAGATTTAAGACTAACGGAGACGGCTCAGAATCAGCAATGGGGGCTGACAGATGCCAGTCCGACCCGCGGCAGGCCCCTCTGTCTTCCCCATACATAGCTCACAGTTGTGACAGACACGTCTCAACTGTGTTGAAGAGCCGCCTACTGGAAGTAGAAATCAGAGGTCTTTGGAGGATAGCCTAATCCATATCAAGCTGCTGGAACTATGGGTGATCCACTTGGCCTTTAAAGCCTTCTTTCTGTCCATGAAAGGGAACCTAAAGCCCATTCTCACTGACAACACTACCACCATGTGGTACAGCAACAAGCAGGGTAGAGTGGGGTTCTGGGCCCTGTGGTAGGATGGTCTATGCCTCTAGGAGGGGCTAAAACAATAAAACAAATTTCTGGTCACCCACCACCTGGCTTGGTCCCTGAATGACTGATTGGACAACCTGAGCAGGCATCGTCTGTCCGATCATTAGTGGTAGTGATGCATGGCCTTCAACCACTGGGGAGAGCCCTGGATAGATCTCTTTTCCACTGCCTAGAATTCATAGTTGTAAGCAGTTTTGCATGCCTGAGTGTTTTCCAAGGCACTCATTAGAACACTGCTGAAATGGATTTCGGGACTCCTACACATTCCCACTGCTCCCTCCACTGCCTCTGGTTCTGAAGAAGATAAGGTAAGACCTTTTCCCAATTTATCTTGGTTGCCCCAGTCTGGGCCAGGAGGGTGTTGTACCCTGAGCTCCTGAGCCTTTGCCCTCTGATCACACTTTCGCCTCAGGAAAACCTCCTCTCGCAAAAATACGACAATGTGCTGCATCCGAATCTCCACAACTTACATCTCCACCCAAGGAGATTGAACAGCGGCAATTAAATGTGTCTGAATTGCCAACTGATGTGGTGGATATTATTCTTGTTGCCAGATGCCCTTCCACAATGTCCATCTGTGTTCAGACTAATATTTTGTGTGGTGTAGTGCCTGAAACAACGACCCCTTGCAAGTAAAGCTTCCTGATGTTCTTTTGTTTGTTCTCTCTTTAACTCTGCAACATTTTCAGTGGTCACTGGAAAATATGATATATTGGCCTTTTCAGGCATTCTGTGTTCACTGGACCAACCGTCCTTGTTTAAGCCACCAGTTATGTGTCAAACCTTAATTCAAATGGACCACATTGCCTCCTTAACAATGTGTGATGCACCATTAGGACCCCAAGCTGGGCCTGACATTCTTTATATCCAAACTCTTTGAGCCCATTCACAGCAGCTCCTTGAGGCTCTCGATGCTGCAAACAGTCTTCATTACTGCTGTCACATCAGCACGCAGTGTATGTGAGCTGCTGGTGCGGTCAGTGCACCTCCCCTACATTATATTCTTTCCAGATGAATTGGTGTTGAGGACTCAGTGGCTTTCTTCCGTAAGATCATAACACTTTTCCATGTTGGACAATCAGTCACCTTGCCAGGATTCTTTTCTCTGGCTCGTTCCTTGAAAGAGGAGGAGAAAATCTATTGCTTTGATTATTGAGACGACAAGCAGCTCTTCATCGGCTTCTCAGGTGCAATTAAGTACAGAGTGGTGCAGAGGAGGAACCTGTCAAGGTAGATAGTCCGCTGCATTAAGAACTGCTACACACTGACCAAAAAGTAGCCACCAAAGGTCTGAGAGTGCATTTCACCAGGTCCAAAACTACTACAACAGCATTGTCATGAGAGGGTGCCTGTTCTTGATATCTGCCAGGCTGCAATGTGGGTGTCAGTACATAAGTTCGCAAAACATTATTGCCTTGACAACCAAGTCCAATGTTATGTTGATTTGTATAGTGCACTAATCTCCCGAGGGGGTATCCAGGCGCTTGGGCAAGTGTCTAGGTGTGTGGTCCCAAAGGTGCTTATACTAAGAGCCTTGTCTTCAGCTTCTAGCAGAATTCAAGAAGTGAAGAGGAGGCTCTGGTGTATTGAGGGAGGTCATTCCATGGTTTGGGTGCGATGTAAGACAATGAGCGACCTTCAGTTTTGCTTTTGTGGATGCAGGGAATGTGTGCAAGTGAGGCAGACCATAGGTGTCTGGTGGGTTGGTGAAAGTGTATACGGCTGTTCAGGTATTCTTATCCTGTGTTGTATAGGGTTTTATATATGAGCGTGAGAAGTTTGAATTGGCTGCGCTTGGGAATGGGGAGCCAGTGAAGCTTCTTGAGGTGCGGCATGGAGGTCCAAGTTTGAGTCTTGCAGCGGTGTTCTGGATGGTCTGGAATCAGTGTAGGAGTTGTCTGGAGATTCTGGCATAGAGTGTTGCCTTAGTCCAGCCCGCTGATGGGGTGTGCTTGTGTTATGATGTGTCTGGTGATCTGAGGCAACCATTTGAAGATCTTTTGTAGCATGCTTAGGATGTGGAAGCAGGAGGTGCACACTGTGTTGTCTTGAGCCATCATGTTGAGCTTTTCATCTAGGATGATCCATAGATTTCTTGCGTGGTCTGTGGGTGTTGGCCCTATCTCTGAAAGCCACTAGGTGGAGTCCCATGAGGAGGTCTTGTTGCCAAAAGACCAGTACTTCCGTCTTGTTGAAGTTGAGCTGCAGGCAGTTGGTGTGCATTCGGTCTGCCACCATGGTCATGCAGTTGGTGAAGTTGGTCCTGGTGGTGGTTGTCTTGTCAGGTAGAGGTTGAGTTTCGTGTCATCGGCATAGAATGATGGTGATGTCTTGTGATCACATGATGTTGGCGAGCGGTGTCATGCATATGGCGAAAAGGGTGGGGCTGAGGGATGATCCATGTGGTACTCCGCAAATCAATCTCTTGGTCTCTGATGTGAAAGGTGGCCGTGTGGCCCTTTGGTTTCTTCCCATGAGGAAGGAACAGAACCATTTGAGAGCAGATCCTTGTATGCCAATGAGAAGGTTGCTTCGCGTGCTAGGTCCTGAAGGACATCTTGGTCTGAGTCCACTGCCCAGACCCTCCACCTTTGGAAGGTACTACTTTTGTATGTATTCTAAAGGTAATAAATCTGCATGTAGAAGTATTCTGGAGAACAAGTTACTTCCCTTTGGTAAAGCTCTTCTGGCAGATACTCTTACTGCAGATTTCTATCTGTCCTTCCACCTCCCTGTTCTGTTAAGTGACCTATTTGGTATTAAAAAAGTTCCCAAGTTTAAGATCTGTACACTGCCACAGTTGACCTACACTCCACGTCTGAGGGTGTGGAAAGGAAAACCTGCTTGCAGAGTTGGTATTTATATGTTGCTCCGGTCTCTCACTTCTGGAGTGGTGTGGCGCCACCTGCCAGGGCACGAGGTCATTGCTTTTAAAGTTCTCTGGATCCAGTCTGGTGCCTAGGGATACTCTAAAGATGAGGACTCTGTGGTTAGATAAATTGTAAATTGTAAATTGTTGTGTCTTGTAAAGCGTACTGCTACCCGGAGGCCTCGTAGCGCTATAGACCGCTGGGGAACCCGTCCTGGCTTTCCCTGTGAGATAGTCCCTCCTGGGGGTCTCCAAGGTGAAACCAGGCATCCCCGGCGTTTGTGTGGGGCCGTTGTGGAGATGAGGCAAGCTAATGCCCAGAGTTGCCGAGTGTGCTCCCTGGTCGGAGTAGGCACCGATGCGAGAATTATCAGTCCGCTGATCCTGGTCCAAGACCCTGCCGCGTCGGGGATCGAACCCTGGTCCCGGGCCGTTCTCTGCACTCGGGTCTGCCGCCTCTAACCATTGAGCCACACCTCTCCATTTTTCCCTCGTATAAAGGTGAAAATTGAATGATGAATGTTTTTCACTTGTGTTCTGAGTGCCGTCATGAACAACTAGTGCTTCACTCTTCACTCTCATCTATTGGTTGTCACTCAGATTGCTCCTGTGAAAAGCATCCCCATTATTCACAGTTGCCCATGTATTAGTTAAATAGACCTGTACGCCTGGTTCTCTGAAGAGATGGTATATGATTCTGTCTTCATAATATCATGTGCTGTAGAATAAGTATTGCATAGATAGTCCTATACCTTTTAGTGCTCCCCACTGTGGCATTGCTTTTTCAGTTTGTTCTGCCGACTTCCTCTCCTTAAACATGTTCTGACTTTTTTACATTCAATGACTAGAAATCACAATTATAGTGGTTTTATGTTGAGGGAATCCTTTAATTAGTGGTGTAAATTCTTCCATATTGAGTTTATATGTACTGCCCATTCCTTGGTTCCATAGGCTGTGGAAGTGGGGTGCTGCAGCACCCCCAAAAATATTCACCTGGAGTTCAGAAGGTGACTGAGCAATAAAGATCCCTTTAAATGTTGTGTTTATCATGTCACATTTGCTGTGTGTTCAAAGACAGGCCAAATGTCACGCTGTGTCCTCTGACAAACTACTGTTTATTTGAAAACTGGAGTGTACTTTTATTTCTCTGCCTGTAAAGTAAGAAGATTTTGCTAAAAGTGATCTAGGCAACAACCTTGTTCGGGTAAAGGAAATGTATGGAAAGGTTGGAGGCTGTGAGTTGTTTTCTAGCACACGACGTTTAAATATCAGTAAATACACATATTTAAAATTATATCTTCAATTAGGAAAGCACAAATGAAGCACTTTTTGTTATTCTGAAGTGTGAACAAAACAAAGATTTTAGTAGGTTCTAAAATATCAAGACACTTTACTTGGTGATGCGCAAATGATAACATTCTCTGAAACCTGATTTCCACACATTATCGGTTTTGTGCTTTATAGTTTTACCTATGCAAATTTAGTGCCCATTTCAACGGAAAATGTACTGTCTGTAAATGACAGTGTGTCTTCTCACCAGTACTCCGCCTACATCCCCCACCCTTACCACCCCCCTGCTGAACGGGAATGGCATACTAGCTAATCTTATCTTTTTTGTATGATGCTTGAATTTTCCACAGTCCCTAAGACTTCGATGTAATCAGTGCTTATTTTGAGCCGGTGATTTCCGGTGCTTGGCACAAGCACTTAATTGTCAACACCGGCGCTTGTGACAGTCTGGCCAATTTAGAGATGCCCACAACAACAGTTTGTTAATAATTCAGCATACATTAAAAATGACTATTACCTGACACGCAAGCCAGTCTTATAGCTTTGCGGTTCTAGAATAGTCCAAATTGTCACACTTGTAGGAGTGTGATAGTTAGTAGTTGTGTTGTTACTATCATTGGCAGCATGGCAGTGGCAAGGTGTGGTGCAAGCTGTAAGTGGCCTTCTGAAGAGAGCCGTGGCAGTTTTTTTTTGTATTACAAATTAAGCACTGAGTGTAATAACAATTAATGGCAGCGCCCGCACTCTGAAAACTGTTTCAGCTCCTCTGCTTGGGCCTAGCTCGTTCGTTATGATTGCTTTTCAGCCAGCCTTTCGGAGACACGAAAGTGACTCCATAAATGGGAACATACGAGGGGTATTTCCTGTCGCCAGGAGCATGCCTGGCGCATTTCTGCACCTCTTGCGTCATTCAGGTTAATTACACCTTCAGGTGAGGCTTTAATCTTCAAAGCAATGTTTCTTGTACCTGCATTCTGGTGCAACTCAAGGCAGCGGGGACACATTGGTTTGCTCGCCTTTTGTCTCGGAATCACTCTTGTCTCATCGAAATTTTTTTGAATCGAAAAATTGTACCATAAATTAAGAAGTAAGATTTCACATTTTGGGATCCGATGTTGAGCCGTCTGCATTTGTTGCCGTCTTTTGTTTTACTGTTGCCGCCCCCAGTGCCCCAAGCATGCGTCTAAACATGGCCACATTCTGAGGTCATTCTAGCGGCCGGAAGCTTGTCGTGCAGGTGTCTGTGAGCTCCCCAAAAGAGACTTCTTTCTTGCCTCAGCCAAATTAGTCATAACCTCCGGCGGATTTGCTGTTTACAGCCGCGCTGTGCTGCGGCCTGGCAGACAGATTATTTAACATATTCTTACTTTTCAGAATTTCGTAGTTTGCTTATACCTGCCAACGGCTACATGAACCCTTTAGGCGGCTTAACAGTCAAAAATGTAGATAAAGAATGAGTTGTCAGGCTGTCTCCATTATTGCTCTCAAAGCACCTTTGTTGTGAAGGGTTAGTGAACGAAAAAGACGGGGCACATTTACAAACTCATTTCCCCTCTACTAGAATGTATGTGTAGTGTAGACTTTATGCACAGTCTTTGCAGTTCCTGAATACTCTCTTCAGTTATTGTTTGCCCACATCGGTCAAGCTCAGAAATTATTTTTGCTACTTTTTGTTCGCTGCAAATGACTATATCAGCCAATAAACATTCACTGGTGCCGAAAAATTCCATGAAAGAATGTTCAGAGTGTGCATGTGCAGAAAAACAGAGTGCTGTCAAAGAGAAGCGATTTTAGGCTGCCCCTATCCAGAAGTGGGGACTCATCGAGCCCAGGTTCTGGGGCTTCGTCAGAGGAGCAACTAGAGCCAAATTTCGGGGGGGGGGGGCTAAGAAAAGATTTCGGGGGGGGGAGCTGAACCTTTAATCAGTAGGCAGAGTGGAGCTGCAGGGGCTCTTAGAAGGGGTGAAACAACTGCAAGGCCTAATTAACATTCAAATGGTCCTTTAAAGACCTGTGAATGCACTGAGTCCATGGCCATCGAAGGTGTCGCTCTAGTTCCATTGAGCTGTTTTTTTTTGAAGTGCGACACATTGCGGGTCACTTTTTCCCGGCCTCTGGTCGCGGTGATTCGGGTACCTTTAACGCTGACTACTGTCCATGGGTCAGGCTCATAGGGAAGCTGGAATTTTCCACTGGTGACCCTGTTCTTCATCAGTACCACGTCCCCTTGAGCAATCTGGGGTTGCTGGGCCCTTCTCAGTCGACTAGCTTGAGCATGTGATCTTTGGCGACTGGACTCGACCCGACATTCAGCAGGAGATGCAGGCTGCCATTGCGGATGGTGAGGTATCGAATCCATGACCACACGTCCCATGAGCAGGTGTCCTGGAGCAACACCCGTGGTGGAGTGGGGTGTCTGCCTATAGTTCCTCAGGAATGTAAAGATAGCCAGTTCAATGGAGTGACCCTTGTCATTGGCAATCCTGATAACCTTATTGAGAGTCCGCATAAATCTTTCGGCCTCACCATTTGCTTGCGGACATCTTGGAGTAATCGGCTGATGGCGGATGCCCAATGCATTCAAGTAGTTGGCTAGTTCCTGGCCTTGAAATGGAGGGCCATTGTCAGTTCTGAGCTCTTGTATTATCCCATGCAATGCCATAATTTTCTCTAGCTTCGGAATTAATTCTGCAGCGCTGGTTGTGGACACAATCTCCATCTTCGGATATTTGGAGTGATCGTCTATTACTACCATTGTGTGGCGGCCATCAGGAAGACTGCCAAAATCCAGACTGACACATGTCCAGGGAGACTTGGGCCGTGGTTCCACCGCGATCGGGGCTGGTCTGGGAAGCTCTCCAGTCACTTGACATGCAGCACAAGAACTAACGGTGGCCTCGACGAGATCATCCATCAACGGAAACCACACCTTGGTCCGAAGGCGAGATTTCGTCTTTACCATGCCTTGATGGCCTACATGAGCCAGTTGAACAACCTGATCCGTTAAGGACGAAGGTATTACCAGCCGATGTCCTCGTAGTAGGCACCCCGTGTGATCCTCATTCAGCTCCTCTCGCACGTGGTACAAGCTGTCCATTATGCGTTGTGCCCCCGGAATCCGGATCTTCCACTCCTCTTTTGCCTTGTGCCAGTTTCCTTTTTGCACGGCCACCATAGCTCATTGAAGGCAGTCATCCTTTCTCGTGGCCTCTGCGATGTGTTCAATGGATATGGGCAGCGGGCATGATCTGGCAGTGATGCACCTTACATATTCTTCCGTGTCATCTGCATCTTCCATTTCCTCCCGGGTGGCTGCTCGGGGGTGTCGTGATAAATAATCGGCAGGGTTGCGAGATCCGGGCTGGTACTCTACCCGGCAATTGTAGTTTTGGAGCTGTAGCATCCATTTTTCTATGCGGGGCGGCGGTTTAGTAGAGGTTCCGGAAAATAACGCAACCAGTGGCTTGTGATCCATGGCCACTACAAAAGGTTCTCCATATACATATAGATGAAAGTGTCTGCACCCCCAATGTATTGCGATCGCCTCCTTTTCAATTTGGGAGTACCTCTGCTCCGTTTCTGTAAGGGACCCGCTCGCGAAGGCCACGGGAGTCCAGTCTTCGTCTGCTCGCTGACGCTGCATCAGTACCGCTCCTAATCCAACGGGACCAGCGTCTTCCGCCACCAATGTCAATTTCCGTGGGTCGAAGAAAGCCAGTGTGGTGGCTTCTGACAGGGCCTCTTTGATGTCACGAAAGCTTTGTCTTGTTCCGGGCCCCATCTCCACGGCGTGGCCTCTTTGGTTAGTTCTCTCAGAGGTAGGGTCAGATTGGCCGGGTCTCGCATAAACCTTCCACAGTATATGATTTGATAGGGGCTATAGATATAGCAACAACGCATTCACTCCCTCTAGCAGTCTTAACACTGGATGCAACCAAGGCCTTCGACATGGTGAACTGGGCGTACCTGTTGAGGGTCTTGGATAAGTTTAATATTGGAGAGAACTTTGGTCGCGCAGTAAGTCTTTTATATTCTAAGCCTTCTGCCTGCGTGTTGGTGAATGGCGAATTGTCAGATCCCTTTCCTATTACTAGGGGAACCCGTCAGGGTTGCCCTCTTTCCCCTCTATTGTTCGATCTATATATAGAGTCCTTCACTCAGCGTTTGAGGGAAGAGGAGACTATTAAGCCATTTGTCTTTGAAGGGTGGGAGAGGAAAGTAGCTTTATATGCCGACGACATTTTGTTATTTTCTTCAGATATAAGTTCAGCCTTTCCAGCAGCCATCCATCTTGCGTTAGAATTTGGTGAAATATCTGGCTATGAGGTTAATGCCTCCACGACTGAGGTAATGATCTGGAATGATACTGATAGTATATTGGAGGTACAGCCTACTACTAGTCTCCGGTATTTGGGTCTGAATATAATCAAAGACATTAATAAAATCGCAGTAGTAAATTTCACCAATGCCGCAAGGGAATGTCGCAATCTTATGCAAACCTGGTCCCATCTTCCGTTAACTTTGTGAGGACGAGTTAATTTAGTTAAGATGACTATCTTGCCAAAGGTGTCATTTCTTTTCAATACTATACCTCTTTTTTTCGACCCAACTGTTATTTCTAAGTTACAGGGAGACATAACATCTTTTATTTGGGATAAACATATCCCTAGAATTGCATGGAAGAAGCTCAGGCGGCGCAGGGAGAAGGGGGGCTTGGTAGCACCGGATCTACAGGCATTTGCTTGGGCGTTCCAACTTAGTCATACCCGAATGTTGTTGAAAATGCCTGTGGATCACGGGATTGGCTTGTTATTCTCAGCTATGCTCAAAGGGGAAGCGGTTTCACAATCAGGATTTTTGTTTAAATTTGGAGACCCCAAATTCTTTAAGAAAATTAAGTTGAAGGTTTTGCAGGGGATGGCGAAAATATGGTATAAGGTGAGGACCTTACTTAAACTTGGTTACTTTTCTAGCAGGGTCCGCTTTGGGATTCTCCTGGAAGTCCCGAGTGGCTGAAAGACAGTTTGTCTGCTCCCTTACGTGTTGGTGGCCTGGAGGTATGGGGAGACATATTTGTGGAAGGAAGCGTGTTACCATGGGAAGTTCTGAATATGAAAATAGGATCGAACCTCTCCAAATTTAAATATATCCAGATTACCAGCTAGTTGCAGCACTATACCTCGCAAACATCAGCTCGAAGTCGAACTCCAATTGGGGGTGGCAACCAACTTGAGGCTCTACTTTTAGATAAACCATCGGGCAAAACAGAGGTATCTGTATGGTATAACTGGATATTGGAGGAGTCTGAAGGAGAATTCCAACTTCCAGAGGTGTTGTGGGGCTTTGTCCTTGCATGTCCTAACCTAACTCATTTGTGGACCATATCATTTCAAGTCCTATGGGATATTGTGAAGCCTGCATGGCTGCGTAGAAATTACCTATACACGCTTCATAGAGCATACTATTCTCCACAAAGGATTTCAAAATGTGTCCAAGGTTCCCCGGTGGCCTGTGCTAGATGTGGCTTGTTGGAGGCCACCGACGCACATATGTTTTTTGAATGCCCCTGTATTTCAGTTTTTTGGGATTCTATTAGTAAGTTGCTTTCTGATTCTTTGGGTTTCCAAATCTCTATAGACCTACCTCTAGTCATATTGGGAGTGAGTGATGGAATTCGAAGTCCAGCTAAAAATCTTATTTTCTACTCCATTTTGCTGGCAAGAAGGGAGATCTGTATAAAGTGGAAAGATCAGCATCCACCGTCGCTCCCTGATTGGCGAGCTTCAGTCCTTCAAGTGTCTAAACTTGACTTGGCAAGAGCTGGGAACCGCAATAAAAGATCCTTTTGGCTCTTGCTGAAATGGAACTAGCTGTCCGGGTTTTTTTTTTCTTCCCCCGGTCCAATGATTATGCTGCCTCCGCTATACTGGGTCCTACTTTCCTGGTTTCGTTCTTTTTTGGCAGTAACATCCACAAGCACATGGTTTTCAATTTCAGGCTTAAGGTATTTTTATTATGCTGAAGGGTCGCGAAATAGGAACAGTTTATAACCCTTGCCAGTCTTGTACTGAGACAGCATTTGGTACACGAACCTGTAATATTTGGAACCTGGTGGAATATGAGGACAAAAAAAGAGAAAAAAATAAAAAATAAAACTTCCACAGTAATTCACCATCCCAAGGAAGCTTCGGACCTCTGTGACGGTGGTGGGGGTGTAGCCTCTTTGATGTTCTTCACTTTAGCTGGGTCGGGTTTACTCCTTCAATTGAAAACGTGTAGCCAAAGAATTGTATCTTCCGCTTCAGAAACTCAAATTTTTCCCTGTGCAGGGTGAGCCCTGCGTCTCATAGCTTCCGTAGTACTTGTGTAAGGCGATTGTAATGCTCCGGTATGGTCTTAGCGTGTATCATGATGTCATCACTGACATTTATCACCCCAGGGATATCGGCGATGAGCTCCTGTATCACATTCTGGAAGACCTCCGCCGCGCTCGAAATCCCAAAACTCAGGCGGGTGTATCTTCGGAGCCCTAGGTGTGTTGAGAACGTGGTGATGTTACGTGAGGACTCGTCCAGGACTAGCTGGTGGTAGCCTGATCACAGATCCAGTTTGGAGAACCAGCACGCTCCCGCCATTTCACCTATGAGGTCATCGATGGTAGGAGTTATATGGCGTTCTCGCTTGATGGCGGCGTTGGGAAGCCGCATATCGACACATATCCGGACCGCCCCCGGTTGCTTGGGTTTCCGCGTGACCACGATCGGCGAAATCCAGGGAGTTGGGCCTGTTACCTTCTCTATTATTCCCGCATTCTCGAGCTTCTTAAGTTCTTCTTCGACCAGCGGTCGCAGGTGGAATGCTATTCTGCGGTGCCTCAGAGCTACAGGTGAAGGTGGATCTCCTTCCCTTGGAATCTTCCAATGCCCTTGAATACCTCGGCAAAATCCATCAACAACTGTTGAATAGATTTCTGATGTACTCCAAACGCGAAAGACACCACTCCTAGGTCTTCAGCCGCTCTGCATCCTAGTAGCATGCCCTGTCCATCTTCTGACACGAACACATTGGCGGTGACAGACCGATCTCCGTGGGATATTGAGGTCTTGAATTTCCCTTTGATCTTTAGGGGGGTGTCTTGTCCATATGCAAACACAGTGATGGCTGACGGAAATAGCACCGGCGGTGGATATAGAGTTTTGTGCATGGCTGAGGCCATCAGGTTGATGGTCGCCCCGGTGTCCACGACGGCCAGGACATCTTGCGTGCTGATCCAGATGCCACACTGGGGTAGACTTCTGGTCTTGCGCGCGGCGGTGCCGACCATGTGCACCTTGTGCACCGTGCGCTCTTCCTCCTCATCATCATCCATGTCACTTTGGCTCGGGTCTCCTTCTGGCACAGCGTTTACAACCTGGCGTGGTTTCCGATATTTCTTCGCTCGACAAACTTTTTCGAAGTGATTGAAACGGTCACAGCCCGAACACCGCTTTCCTTTTGCGGGACATTCTGCCGCTGGGTGTAGTATTCCCCCACAGTAACCGCACGACTTAGGTTGGCCCGTCGGAGGCGCTCCAGAGCCCTTCTTGGCCCATTTCGTCGGGGACTTGACTGTTATTTTGTTGACTGGTTCGGCCTTCACAGGCGCCATGAGGGCGGCTTCCATGTGCGCAGCCCGGGCCTTCGATAGTTCCTTGGTGCCCCTAACGTTAGAATGTCTGCCAATGGCTTGCCCGATTCTTCGAGAATTCGTTCCTGCAGTTTGGCAGAGGAGCAGCCCTGAATGATCTGGCCCGAACCTCTTAAGTGACGTCAGCAAACCCGCACGTGGACGCGAGGCTCTTTAAGCGCGCATGATAGGTGTCTAGCGATTCCTCTGGCAATTGTCTTGCCTGAATATGTACCTCTCATAGTCCTGGTTAGCCATGGGCTCAAAATGCGCATTTAAGGCGTTGATTAGCGTGTGATGGTTCTTGGGAGTGGCTTCCACTAAGGTTTTTGCGATGTGGTGGACGTCCTTGCCTCCTAGATGAAGGATCATAGCCCTTTTTTGATCCTTGTGCACTTTAGTGGCTTTGAAGAAAATTATCAATCGGTCCACCCAGTCCTTCCACTTGGGGGCTAGTGAAGACGGGGAGCCCTCCACCAGGAATGGCTCAATGGGGGGTATCGTGGCCATGCCGGGACTCTGTGCACGTTATGGTCTAGATGTGAGTTGGCTCCTTTCCTTGGTCCTGACCTAACGCGCTGTTCCGTGTGTCCAATGCCCCTCTGGTGTGGACTTGGGAATGTTGGTGTGGCCAATGCTTGTTGGGTGGCAACTCGACTGACTGTAGCCGTGTGGACAACAGAGAATGATTGTCTGTCCTTGATTCTGGTGAGTACCGTGCTTATTACCCCGGTGGCTGGATTTATTTGGGAACCAGTTCCTGCTGCACACCCCTGGATGTTGCCCTCTTGGGTCTGGGTGGCCTAATGCGGGGGTGGAGTGTAGCACTTCCCTCGTGGTGAAGGAAGGCACTGGGAAGCCTGGCACCTCAATTGTGTTCTTCCCCAACCCCCGATGATTCTAGCACCTTGGTATGACGTTCTGCGTGGTGGAAGGGATTGCCCCTTCCCCACTCGCCGTGAGCCACATGGCGCTGGGCCTGGAGCAGGCCGGATCAGTGCCTCGAGCGTGAGGGCCGACGCACCTCACCTGGTGGCCTCGCGCACTGCCGATGCAGCCGCGGTGTGTCCTTCGTCACTCCGATGCACGGAGACAGCCGCACCTCGGGGGAGGCCCGCCGGGCACGAGCGCCGCAAGCCGACAGCAGAGCTCGCGGCCATCTCACAGCAGACGCGGCACTACAGCAGCGAGGGCACGCCCACCCTCGTCGCCAGCTGTTGTGTCGTGTGGGGCACACACGACAGGAGATACTGACGGGCTGGGGGCAGTGGGGCTAACACTTCGGCCTAGTGAAATAAGGACACGGACACTTATGTACTTTGCTCTTCGTCTTCCACGGCGTCGCCAACTGGCGTACGTGCGTGCGTAGACGCTATTTATTTAACTGAAGTCACGTGACCGTGACGTGTTCCGTCGGTTGCGCCACCGACTAGAACACTACAGACCCTTCCATTTTTTTTTCTTTATCACCTTCCGGCATCACTCTTTAAAAAAAAAAGGGGTTTTGAGTCTGCACCTCAGGTCAAATCCAACCCTCTGAGTCCTATCTGATGGAAGAGGTAAGCTGTTTTCAGGGACACTAGAATAGAATTATGCAACAGCAGGGCTAACTGAATTATGCTGCAAGAAAATGCAAAAAATGCGACCTAATGCGGCACGTTTTGCGATAGTATTCATAATGTTATCATTTTTTCACGTTAACGCATTTGTAAAGCGCACAATCACAGTTCTGTGGCCAGGGGTGGATCTTTTTTCGCTGGCGTCTCTTCCGGAAGTCACAGCGAGGTGCAATGGTGGACCTGTGCGAGAGAGGACACTCCTTTGCAATTCTTAGTAAAACATACAAAATAGTTTAACATGAGTGTGATTTTACTATGCACAATACATTTACTTTGCATTTTGAGATCCTTATTATTACAACAAGAGGAAACCCTTGGGAAAAGTAGCGGCAAATGGTGCATTTTAAAGGAAGTGCCGAGATCCTGCCACTGGGCGGGACTTGCAGATCATTTTCTGGGGTGTATAGTTTCCACTTTTGAATGTCTGGTAATTGTCGATCATAAAACATATTGGAGCTGTGCCTTTGTTCCGAACTAGTCTAGACGAGCTATGGAGTAAACTTTACAGGGATTCGGTGGGCTCCATTAACGATTTCTCTAGGAAATGAATAGAGGATGCAGTGTTTTAAAAGTAGTTTAAGTCTGCAACATTGACAAAAATTCAATGCAATTTAAATTTAATTTGCCATCGACTGTTGGGAAAGTTGTTAGAAAAAGAGGGCCAAATGTTTTAAGAAACATTAGCCCATAAACACTATCCAATAGATAGAGGTTATACAATGTAAACTACTTTGCAGAGGCTTTTGGGTCTATCGCCTAGGATTTTTTTTCTACAAAATGGTTCAATGTGAGGATATTTGACCAAAAGCATCAATGAAGAAAAGGAGGTTTTTAAGCTTAGTCCTGAAGGCACAAGGACCTGGTCTTTAACCTCTTAGCAGCTATGGAACGTCCAGCTCTAGTGCTGAACGTTCCATTGCGCAGGTGAGGTTCGAACGTCCAACGGCCGACGGCAGCACTCCTGAGGTAGTGGTGCTGTCGGCCGTTGGAATAGGCGCAGCACCTAAGAGGATAGACACGTGCGCTTATGCACCCTGAGATGCAGGGCTGGGCCGCGAGAAGCACTACATACGCCATTTGGGGAGTACAGCCAGTGGTCTTTAGTCTTCTGTATGAAATGGTTTGGAAAGCTGTACAGATATATAATCAGCATTGATGTATACTGAGGGTTTCACAATAAAATATTCTTTTGGCTGTCTGCTGCGATTGTTACCAGGTTAAACCATGCTGCCTTTGACCAAGTGAAACCCACCCATTTTGAGGTGTCCCACTATTATTTCGTTTAATAGTTTTCCTTTGGTTTTCTAAACACTGACGTCATGCTGACTGACCCATGCTTACAGAATGTTACTGTTAGTGAAACTTATAAAGGGCGCGAATACCCTGAGGTGTCTTGGCGCTAGACCAGAGTAGTACCTGCAGACAACGGAAACACAGTGCGATTAGTTTGAGAATAGCCAGGTTTTTAATTGTTTTCTAAAGGAGGAGAGGGAGTTCAACCCTCTCAAAGATGCAGGGAGAACGTTCCAGAGTTTTGCTACATAATAGGCCGTGCTCCGGCCTCCCCAGCTAGCAGTACGGATCTTGGGTACCAGCATTAATCTGGCATTTATCGATCTTAACTGCTTGCCTGGGTGGTAACATGAAAATAGATGTTTCAAAGGTACCTGTCCTGCCCCATTCAATGATTTATGGGCAAGGCAGATTGCCTTAAATTTGGAGCGTTGCACCACAGTCAACCAGTGAAGATTCTGTATCTCTTCTTTAATCGATTGATACTTAGGGATATTTAGTAGTAGCCTGGCTGCAGCGTTCTGCACCGTCTGGAGCTTCTTTAGGTGTTGTTTCCTGTAACCCAAGATATAAACCGTTACAGTAGTCCAACTTAGGCAACACCAAGGTGGTCACCACAGTTTTTCTAAGATCCTGAGGAATACATGGTAGGACCTTTTTAAGTTTCTTCAGCAGGTAGAAAGAGGCAGGCAGAAAGAGGCTGAAACTAGAATGTATTACGGTTCTTCATTCCATATTGAAAATGTATTTATCTTCCCATAAGATTGAAATTCAGTTAACCGGTCACTAATAATTCCCAGACTGCCCATGTGTAGGTCCTTTGTCCCGACAGTTCTGGACTTTTTGTGCATCATCGGAATGTTATATTGTGAAGCAACAATGTGGATATGTTACCCATGATTGTTAGTATGAATTTCTCAGTAGACTTAGAATCATGTCTTTAAGTCCTAAAAAAA
Source organism: Lissotriton vulgaris (assembly GCF_964263255.1). Taxonomy (NCBI): domain Eukaryota; kingdom Metazoa; phylum Chordata; class Amphibia; order Caudata; family Salamandridae; genus Lissotriton; species Lissotriton vulgaris. The sequence continues at coordinate 417,066,188 of NC_141689.1, read as the reverse complement.
GAAGTGGGGGGACTAACCAAGTCCGGCAGTATGCAAGTGACCATGGCGCATGCCATCACAGCTCATGCCATCACAACGTGTGACATCGCACATGGGATCACAGGAAGTGATCTCACTGGAAGTGATCTCACTGGAAGTAACATCATAAGAAGTGACATTGGATATTAAGACCTCACACAGATGTTTATCAGGTAAATCATGAGTACATTTAAGCACATTATGAGAGTCTACAAAAAGGAAATTTTGCGTCAGAGTTGTGACAAAAAAGCGGTGCAAACCTGACGCAAAATCTGATCCTCAATAATAAATGTTTTTTTAAACCATGCCACAAAGAAATTAGCAACAGGGAAAAGAATGGTAGTAGATCTGTTCTGCTTAATTGGTTGCAAAGCACTGCATTTTAAAATATTTAATGGTGTTAAGGCATCTGCTGCAGAGATGCCCAATAAATCTAAGGGAATAATAATAATATAACACTGGAGGGTAACACATTTGTTGGCGGGATCTGTTTTATGTAATTCCAGATTTGAATCAAAGTAGTATAGAAGGGTACTTTATCTCCTGAAAAGCACATCAAGTAACATGCAGATGACAGATTTTTATTTTATGTAGATAGGTAAGTGGGTTTCTGCTTTGAACACTGTGATCCTTTTGTTTCTTACTGTTCATAAATTGTAATCATTAGGATATTACTCAGTGAGCTATGAAAGACATGTAACTCCTACACCTTGTAGCCCTCACAATCTCACGTAACAAATCTTGTACATTGATGTACACACATGATTTATTGTCAATGTATAATGTGTATGTAACATAAAGCGCTCTGACACCCTGCATTGGGATGGGCAGCGCTATAAAATAAATAAAATAGTGCTATTTAAATTATTTGGGTAAATACTGGAACATGTGACATTCTTACATTGCATGCACTTATATACAGGGACTGAACAAAGTCAAAAGCATGCCTCTCTTGAGTACCTGTGAAGAGATAAGTTGTGTGCTTTTGTTTCCCCTCCCTTGCATTGGCATTTAAATGTGGAGTTCCAGGCCGCCTACAGGCAGGATATTCGATCAGATCAGCAGGAGGCCTGATGGCCCCTTCAGTTAGGCCTTTATCTTTGGCCCAGCTGAGGTGAAATTAAAAAAGTCCCTCTCGCCTGCACGTTGCTGCTGGGAATGGAAATCAGACCATGTACAGGCACTGCTGAATGTGTACTGGTGCGTGAAAATTACACCAGGCGCTGCCTGCACAAGTAACAGCGGTGTTGTAAGTCGACAGACGAAAGGATAGGGAAAGTAAAATTAAAAAATATTAAAACGACTTACCCTGTGCTTGAGCGAGTGCAAGGTAAGTGGTTGTATTTATTTTTTTATTTGATTTTCTTATCCTGTCCTCCTTCAACGCCACTGCCTCACCGCTGGTATCTGTGCCGGCCCAGTCTGAATTACACTAGGACAAGTTCAGCAGATTTCTGTGGGGCCGAACTTCTTGGCAAGGCAGATGACGTTCACCATGGGAAAATAGTGGGTAGATACCGTGTACCCGTGCATACCTCCGACTTGTACTCTGCTTAGAATGCAAGTGCATCAATTGAAGGTGGCAGCGCAAAAAAAATATGTGGATAGGTGGCATATGATTTTTATGAGTTTCTCAATATGATGCAGTTTTTGTGTCGTTGTTTATATTATCATAGCGTAGAGTCTCCTGCTTGAGTTACAGTATCTCCAGCTTTGCAGTAAAAAAGGACACCGAGCTTTAAAATAGGTTGTACATTCACCTGCATAGCTCGCCTCTAGCGCACGTTGGGGTGGGTGGCCCTGTCGAGAGAAAATAGGATAAAGCAAAGTTTTACACTGGGATCCAGGCCAACTTAAGATGTTAGAGAGACTCCAAGAAATGCCAATGAAGAAATGGAAGTAACTGTTGAAAAGTTTAAATTCCAGTGGTAATCCCTTCAGGGGATCCTTTGAAAAAACATTTTCCTTCCAAGAGTAACTTTCTGATGAGTTCAAAATGAGTGCGCCACATGTGTAAAAACACATCCACCTAGGAGAGGTCAAATGCAGATCTAGCAAAGTTCGGCCACCGGCTGAGGCAGCTTAAATTGCTCAGTTCAAAATAACAGAGAAAAAAAGAAACACTTTACACCACTTCATGGAAGTTCGAGGAAACTATGCTCGGCACATTGGACAGTGGGTCTGTAAATTGTGCAAACTGGCTGCCTCGTGAGAATATCCAAGTTCTGTGTTTACTTGTAGGAGCAAAGGTTTACTATTTGAGCCCACTGTGACCGTTCTAGTGCTATAGTTTATTATGGTGCCTGGTATTCTAGACAATCTTCCCGAGCTAGTTGTCCTGGTGCCCTGTGTGTGGTTTTATCCATTCTGCCCTTGCTTATCATGGGTGTGCTCATTAGTCGGATTTTGAATCTGCGGTCAAACACTTTTCTGTATTTGCTGGGGCTGCAGAACAGGCCTCTTCTGGCCCTGGCTGTGAACCCTAGCTGGTGACACAGGTTTACTGATGCTTGTGTGTGGTGAAAGGCTCTTCTGAGATGATCTTGCTTTTATCAGCCATGTAAGATGAGGTTAAACATGGCCCCGTGGCCAGGGAGGTGCCGCGAGGTTAGGTAACCACTCTTTCAGCAGAGGGTGCCCAGAGAGTAGTGACTGATAATACTTTCACCTACTATGAATCTCGGGTACTGGTCATGGCTTGGAGCCCTGACGGGGAAAGTGCGCGTCCTTCAGGTGTAGTGCTGCTAGAAGGTCGCATTGCAGGAGTGGAATGACTGCCTGCAATGTTGTCGTCTTGAAGTAGGTGGGCTACTGGTTAGTACTCTCGGATCCCCATTGGGGTGCAGAGTCCCATCTTTCTTTAGGAGGAGGCAGCGCATGGAGTGCACTCCTTGACCCTTGAGGAGTGGTGGTACACTTCATCCCGACTCTTGGCATCATGCAGACCACTTTAGCAGGTTTCTGTTTCATTTTCCGCAGCATTTTCCTGCCCAAAGGTTTGAGTGTGGGCAAGTATTACACAAACCGTTCTGTTTTGGAAAATATTTCTATGAAGAAGCCACTCTTATAATGGAATGCTACGCTGGTGGTGAGCTCCTGATAGGTCTATTAATATAAGGGCTACATATGTGTCCTGTGCATCTTCAGAACATACACATGACTACTCCTGGCAAGTCTAAACTCTCATGCTCGTTTGTCAGTTTGTAGTGGAGGTGCAAATGTTTTTAGAACATTGCTCTTGCTGCCCTTGCATCACTGAGATCCGTAGCGACGACGGGACACTGCTTATGACGCAGAGATCAGGGAGGAATTCTTATCATACTACAATATGTTATACACTTCTAAACGCAGCGCGGACATGTCAGCATAAGAGGATTACCTCTCGGAAATGGCCTTAGTCTACCTAGAAAAAAATATGCTGGAATTCGTAGCAGAGCCAATCACAGTGACAGAGGTACGTGGGGCAATTAAAGTATTGCGTGGCTCCTCCACCCCAGGACTAGATGGCTTTACGGGAGAGTTCTATAAGGCCTTCTCTGACCTTCTTGCCCCAAAGTTGAGAGAGGTGTATGGTGAGGCCCTGGACAAGCAAATTTTGCTTCCCACGTTAAGCGAGCAGTGATTATTCTTTTGCCGAAGCCCGGCAAAGACCCCTCCCATTGCGGATCATATAGGCCCCTCTCACTCTTGAATATAGACTATAACATTTTAGCCAAAATTGTTGCCAACCGGCTGTCACAGCTAATGGAATTCATTATCTCCCCAGCGCAATCTGGCTTTGTCCCGCATTATTCGACCTCCTTAAAATTGCGGACTTTGTTTGCAGTAGTACATAGAATTAATCCCGCAACCCCGGCAGCGGCTATCCTGCTAGGGGGAACATCGCTAACGACGCGGTTTTTACACCGCAGTGCCTTTACCCCGCAGCTATTACAACGCAAGTCGATACTACGACTTGCGCTGGATGGCGCTGTGGGATAAGGAATCTTGCAATTTTATATTCCAACACCTGCCCTACTGTTACGGGGACTGGTGTTGGAATATAAAATTATAAGATTCCTAAATCCACGCTCTACAACGCAAGTCGTTGTAACGACTTGCGTTGTAAGACTTGCATGGTAAAGGCATGCGTTGTTACAACATGCGTTGTAACAACGTACATCCTCCTGCTAGACACCGAAAAGCCTTTGACACACTTGAATGGCTCTTTTTCATGTCCGTAATGCTTCGTATGGGTATGCCAGCGGGTTTTATCTCTACGGTAGTCTTACTATATAGTCGACCGATGGCAAGGCTCTGCATTAACGGCACTATTTCTGGCCCTTTCCCATTAACTCGAGGTACACGTCAGGGATGTCATCTGTCGCCCCTTTTGTTCATTCTTGCCATGGATCCTCTGGTACGACATTTTCGAGAACGTCATCTCCACAGAGGACTGCAATTTCGGACGAGTCCTCTGCTGGTTTCAGGATATATGATGTTACAACGCGGACTTTTACGCCGCATACCGTTACAACGCGGTTTTTACAACGCGGATACTGTAACAACGCATGTATTTACAACGCATTTTTTTACAACGCTGGTACCTTTACAACGCATACCATTACAACGTAAGTATAGGTAAGTATATGTTAATATTAATAATATAATAGTAACTTAATTTTAAAAATATAATTTAATATAATTTTAAATAATTTAATTTCCGTTTATTATTTTAAATTTAAATTAATATTACTTTATTTTTACCATGTACCCCTGTACCCCAGAAACTGAAAACTGACCCTAAACCCCAAAAATAAATTAAAGTAATTTTATGAAATATAATTTAAATTAATTATTGAAAATTAAAACAAATATAACATTATTTTTACCCTGTACCCCTGTACCCCAAAAACTCAAAACTGACCCTCAACCCCAAAAATAATGCAATGTAATTTAATTTAATTTATTTACTATTAAATAATTTAATTTAAAATTAAATTTAATTTATTTTTACCCTGTACCCCAAAAACTGAAAACTGACCCTGAACCCTAAAAATACCCCTTTACCCAATAACTAAAAACTGACCCTGAACCCTAAAAATACCCCTTTACCCAAAAACTGAAAACTGACCCTGAACCCTAAAAATACCCCTTTACCCAAAAACTAAAAACTGACCCTGAACCCTAAAAATACCCCTTTACCCAAAAACTAAAAACTGACCCTGAACCCTAAAAATACCCCTTTACCCAAAAACTGAAAACTGACCCTGAACCCTAAAAATACCCCTTTACCCAAAAACTAAAAACTGACCCTGAACCCTAAAAATACCCCTTTACCCAAAAACTGAAAACTGACCCTGAACCCTAAAAATACCCCTTTACCCAAAAACTGAAAACTGACCCTGAACCCTAAAAATACCCCTTTACCCAAAAACTGAAAACTGACCCTGAACCCTAAAAATACCCCTTTACCCAAAAACTGAAAACTGACCCTGAACCCTAAAAATACCCCTTTACCCAAAAACTGAAAACTGACCCTGAACCCTAAAAATACCCCTTTACCCAAAAACTGAAAACTGACCCTGAACCCTAAAAATGCCCCATTACCCTAAAAATACCCCTTTACCCACAAACTGAAAACTGACCCTGAACCCTAAAAATACCCCTTTACCCAAAAACCCTAAACTGACCCTAACCCCTAAAAATACCCCTTTACCCCAAACATATAACATTTAAAAAATAACTATATACTTACCAATACTTGCGTTGTAATGGTATGCGTTGTAAAGGTACCTGCGTTGTAAAAAAATGCGTTGTAAAAACATGAGTTGTAACAGTGTCCGCGTTGTAATGGATGCGTTGTAACAGTAGTGCGTTGTAAAAAATGCGTTGTAACAGGTGCACACCCTGGTTTCATTATGCGTAGACGATACTATTCTTTACGTCAGAGAACCACAACTGAACCTAGCCCCCCTTATCCAGGAAATCCTTTGCTTTGTACAACACTCTGGGTTGGGTATCAATTGGCACAAGTCGATTATTTTTCCATTGACTAGCCGTACGGTTCCCTGGGAATGTGAGTTCCCATTGGAATGGGGCTCGGATTCTGTCAAATACCTGGGTATTCATGTACATTTGGAGCAGGATCAGATTATGCGCCTTAATTATGGTGCAGCGGTTGTTAAGCTGGAGAAATGATGGAAAAATGGTTACGGCTTCCCTTGTCCATATAGAGGAGGATTTGGAGTGCCGGACTTTTATTTATATTATCTAGTGGTGCAGTGCAGTTATGCCTTCGCCTGGTACCACCCAGATGCGAGGATCCCATTTCTGCGCCCAGAGGCCGACTTTGTCATCCCTGAGAACTTGGCTACTATACTCCAAAGGGGCGAGCCTAGGAGTAAAGTAGACATACAAACAGTGTTGACCACCAGTTGGGCCTGGAACAGGCTTACCCGATACACTGGCTCAGCAGTTTTATATTCATCTGCCCTTCCACCACCGAATGTCAGATGGCTCCCCATAACGGGAGAAAGACTGGTGCAACGCACACTCACAAAATTTGACTTTATCTCGATAGGTGATTTGTAGCCGGGAGGGCACGTTTTCTCGGATACGGAGGACGCTCGTTTTCAAGAGGCCACAATCATGGATACATTCGTACTTACCAGACTTCATTCGGCATTAAGGGCCACGCTCGTTGACTTCCCGTTGGAGCCCGTCTCCTTCAAACCGCTGTCACTCCTGATTGAGGATAAGAATGGAGCACATTTAGTTTTCAAACTTTACAAGCTATGCATAGCACAGGTCCCTATTGCGGATAATAAACTTAGAGATAAGTGGGAGGTCGACCTAGGACGTCCGATTTTAGACGACCAGTGGACTGCCTGCTGCAAAGTCACTATAGCTGCCATAAATTATTACACTTTAAATTTCTCTGCAGAATTTACATGACACCGGCCACATTACATAAAACCGACCCTGATAGACCACACACATACCGGAAATGCTGCGCCCAGCACGCGGATTTTGCTCACCTAACCTGGACATGTCCACACATCCATTCCTATTGGGCACAGGTGCACAAAACTTTGGGGGACATTCTTGGGCTCACACTTCTTCCTATACCGGAAGTAGCGCTGGTGGGTTACACAATCAATTTTCCAAAACCAGTCAGGAAGCTAGCTGCTCTTAGTTAAACGGGAGATAGGGTTACATTGGGGGAGCAAAGTCTCTCCCACGTTGCAAGGCTGGTTGAATAGCTTAGCACATTGTAGCACGCATAGCGAGATCTATTCTAGTCTAATGCCCAGCACTGCCCGCCCCAAGGATATCTGGAGCCCATACATGTCCTATCTCGACAAGTTGTGCAACTCCGCTGCCTCCCAACCTAATTCTGGAATCCTACCAGCGGTTATAGGATAATTTATACGGAAGGCACGTACACAGACACAACGGAGATTTATATGGCCCTGCAAATTTTTGCACCATCGTTTCTTTATCCAAATAGCATTTTCTGTGATGGGCGGATTGGGTGTAGTGTAGATGTCGAATCAGTATCAGGAGGTATAGTCAGCCACGGGAGGGGCATTTGGTCATGGGACATGTCTATCACCAAATTTGTGTCATATATTGCATGATATATATTGTAACCAGCGCAGGTGATTTGTGACAATTGTTTTTATTGATATACAAACTATGTAAAATATCACAATATCTATGATGTGCCTGCCAAGATAACTGTACTGGATGATTCATTTGTTTTTGGTATATGATAACCATTGAAAATAAAGTTACAAAGATTGTTCTTGCTCATACACTGTATGGTTAACATTTAGTGAAGATAAATGTGTACTGGACAAATAAGAGCAAACTTTCTATATTCATATATTTTTAAACAACGGAATGTGCCTTGATCCCGGAAAACAGAGACTGTTAAAAAACAATGCAGTAGTGATGTATCAGTGGACTGTCGACATGCTATATTAAACTGGATGGAAAAAACCTAGCTATCAAGCCCAAAAGGCACTGTTTTGTGTTAAGAACAATGGCTCAGCTGATATTGTTTTTAAAAAAAATTATATATAGAAAACACAGCAAAAATCCCATTTATGTTCTTATGCCCTAAGGTTGCTCCCCAGTAGTTGTATTGCAACCCGCACTCTATATTACTCTGTACCTTTGTTGTTAGGTTTGTGCTAAGTAAGGCACCCTCATACATAATGCATATATGTATGTATAGCAGCTCTTGCAGAGTCCTCATGTATCAAATCTTCAGGGTGCTAAGCATACCTTGGTCCCACGATGACAAATGGGGGTGTGGTACGTGTGTGTGTGTGTGTGTGTGTGTATACACATACGTTGAGAGGACCAGAACTGCCAAGGAAATTAGAACATTCCAAGTTTTTTCCCCAAAAGACATCATGGATGTGGGAAAGTCCCCCTATATACATGGTTACCCCCAAATTATGCCTGGCAAATTATCTGATTTCGACTGAAAGGGCACTGGGTTCCTGCACACCAGGCCACCTGTGCCGGAGCTCTTTCCCAAAACTATACAATAGATCCCCCAATTGGCTCAACCTTTAGCACCCTCTATTAGTCCCTAGTAAATGGTCGCCTGGTACCTATCGCCTGAGGTAATAAAGAGGGTCCCTAAGGGCTTCAGCACAAATTGTGCAAGCCTAAGGGACACCTCACCAAGCATATGCAAGACTGCACGTCATGGTACAGACTGAAGTGAAAACACGATATGTTAAACATCTCTTTGCGGTATGTCCCCTACCACTGCATGTAATATTGGTAAGCCACCCGCACAACAAGCCTAACAGCTCTAAGGCAGAGTGCTGAATATTACATGTGAGGGCATACCTGCATGAGCAGATATGCACCTTTGCTGGTCAGACCTCCTACTGCCAGTACAAGCAACCTGGGTAGCCGTCTTAAAAAGTGCTGGACACTGGTGAAAACGAGTTCCCTAGCTACATGGTGGCGTCATTGTTTGGTATCAAACATTTCATATTGATAAACCCACACTTTTTTTTTAAACAGAGTTTTATATAGCGCAAACTTGACCTGAAGGTATCGGGTATCAGAGCGCTTTACATAGCTCCAGTTGCGTTACATGAGGACACCAATGCCACTGTTGGATATACACCCAGAAAACCTTTCCGCCTCTGGTGTCCTTGCTGACTGGTTTCCGACAGTCTGCCACTCGGGACGCTGTTCTGGCCTCCTAGGGTGAAAGCCGTTTGCTCTCAGGAGACACAGAACAAAAGCCTGTCCAGGAAGATGGTGTAAAAACCCCACCCACAGGATGGCCTGCTGATTAGCTTCCTTAGGCCAGCAAGCTTCAAAGAGCTGCCAACTTTGGAATGCGAATATGGCTTCCCTCAAAGGAGAGGAAACTGCCCTTCTTTGTCTGGAACCCCCTTGGCACCTGGACAGGCAGGAAAATTAGCTAGTCAGGAAGGCGTGCCTACTCCAAGATAGTACCACCCACAAGGTGGGTTACTGTGAGATAGACACATTTTTTAAGAAGTAGCCATCTTTGTGATGGCATACTTAGGAATTCTGGGAAAGGGTTATGCTACTTCCCACAGGAGATGATCATATAAGGGGTCTAGTGACCCCAAGGGTCATACACTCCCTTAATATCCCTAAATTCAGTATTTAGGGGAGGCCCTGGCATCAGAGAGGCTGATCCTGATGACCTAGGAAGAGAGAGGGCACAGAAGAGCAGAAAAAGCAGAGAGGAGTGAAGAAGTTGCTGACCTGGTACCAACCCAGCCGTCCTCTCTGCCTCCCTAGTTGAAAACTGTGCCAAAGTCGACTTGTCCTGCAGTTGCTTACTTCAGAAACCTGACAGAACTGCTTGCCTTAAAAAAAGACTCAAGAACTACTGTGAACAGCAGACCTGTTCTGAAGAAACTCCAAAAGGGAATATTCTGAGGCCTCCGGAATCGCAAAACCCGACACCCGAAGTCAACATTGCACCCGTCACCTCCATCATGAATTGACGTGGACCACCAGTGTCAACGAGGTCCTCCAGTGCTCGAGTCCATCATGGTTTCACCCCTCCTGGACTCCCGGACGTCGCCTGGAGGCTCTGCACAAAGTCTCCGCCAGCTGCAACTGCTCCGGTAAGGAAAAAACAGACGCCTAAAGACGCCCTTGCACCCCACACCCCTGGGCCTTGGAGAAGAGGATCTAAGGTGTCCCCACCCCCTCCGTCCCAAATGATTGCAAGTCTTGAACCCCCTTGCCGGTTAAGCACGACTGGCCTCCTGGCCACAGCCTGCAGCCCGAAGTGACCGATCTCCATTAAAGTACATTGGGCTCCTGACGCCGTTTTGCACCCTGCACCTGCAGCCCCCCCCCTCTGCCGCTGGTGGTGTACTGCTGGTGCTGCCTTAGACCTTGCCCACCACTCACCTTAACTCCGGGAGATTGGTCTTGTAAGTCACTGTGCTATACCTGGTTGCAGAACTTGTTCTTCCTTCCATAGAATAACATTGTAGAACTTAGAAATTGCACTGTGTCCACTTTTTGAAAGTAAAAAGAATGTATATTTTAAAACATACCTACCTGAACAATTTTTCTCTGGTGCCCAAACATATATAAAGATATTTGCTATTTTTATAAATCAGTGTGGATCTCCTTCTTGAGTCGTATGTGTCATTTATTGATTACTGTGTGTATTTTCAAATGTCTTGCACTCGTCTGTGTTAAGCCTAAGGCTGCTCAACCCTACTACCCCCTAAAAGAGCACTTTGGGATTGCATAGCAAACTCCTGTCCACTCATAAGGGAACCCCTGGACTTTTTATGCGCATTACAAATCTTAAATAAATGAATAAATACATTTATAAGATAGATCAGATTTTTGATATATCACATAAAGAGCAAGCATCCTACAATTCAGATACCGATCTGAAAGGTTCGGTCAGTCTGTTAAGTAGTGGCAGGCTCCAGGCAGTGAGAACTCTTCTGCTTTTACATTTTTCTCTGAGCTCTAGGGGAGAAGTTATAATAGTTGTTCTTGTTAAGTGAGAGTAAAATATTCAGGAAAGTTTCAGTCTGTGCTTCAGAACTGATTTAGCTAATTTCTTCTTATTGTGAGAAAAAACACCTCTAACTTAAAAGTGCAAAAGTCTTTGCTAAATAATACATATATTATGTATTAAAACCTTGCAGTAAGCAATCATACTTGGGCATTATAAACATATGCAAGAAATAATAATGTACTTAAGTGCTACTAACTGTGATGCCATAACAACAGATTTATATGATAACATTGAAAGGCATGTTTTTCACGTTGAAACCTTGTTTTGCATGAGAAGTTTTTCTTTCCACTGCAGATACTGTAACTTTCCAGACGCCTTCTACTAATTAGTAAATAGACATTTGTTTGGTACTACACAACTGATAGTGAGGCTCTCTCCAGAAGGGATGGTAACAGAAATGATGATTCATGGGAAGAACACTGTCTGAATCATTAAATGTGGGCGTAGTATCTTTTAAAGGACTTACAGCCAGATTCATGAAGCCGAAATCGGCTCGCAAAGGGCCAGATTCTCAGAATCTGGCCCTTTGCGTGCGCTATTTTTGCATTTGGGATTCATCATCCCAAATGCAAAAATCACAATTCTTAAAATCGCTAAATTGCGAGTAATTGCATTGAAGGAATCTCAATTTGAGATTCCGCAAATGCAATTCATGAACCATTTTGAAATTGCAAATTCGCAATCTGGGGCCGCTATTTACCGCGAAGTTTAACTACGTGGTAAATAGAGAAAACTTTAGTGCATTTTTCTAAGTTGTATGTTACACACACACGTCCTTTGGACATGTGTGTGCACAACACCTGTGTACATTACCATTTCAGGGGTGCTACAGGGTGTCCTTTGGACAGCCTGGCACCCTTGAAATCGCATCCTTATTTGCGAATCGCTATTTGCTAATCGCAAATTAGGAATGATTAGAAATTAGGACTCCCCATTCATTCCTATGGGCCTTTAGGCCCATAGGAATGAATGGGGAGTCATTCCTAATTTGCGATTAGCAAATAGCGAATCACAAATAAGAAAGCTGTAGAAATCGCAATAAATATTGCGATTTCTACATGAATCGAAATTTGCCTAGCTTACGTAACGGTAAGTTTCAATTCTATTAAGGACACGGAGGCGAGGATTATGCTATATCTTCCTTCGCTTTATTACCATAAAGACTCCACAGCAGCTTAGGAAAAGATATAATAAGAACAAAAAATGCTTTAAACATAAAGCATTGACGTAATGTTCAACAATCAAACAACAACTCCCAAGAGTCTCTTTGCATAACAATAGTCCATAGTCCTTCCACTCTGTCCATCATCACTATATAACCGGACTTCTCATCATCTTCCTCCTCTTTCTTCGCGCAGATCACGCTTGAGCCTCATTGGTCCTGTTTAGCACCGTCGTTGCCTGTCGAAAAAGGAACAGCATCAGCGAGGTGGTCCAGGAATGCGACAACAAGGCGAGGAGCATTCAGTGATTAACACAGTACCGACAATGTAAAGGAAAACGCTTTACGTACTGCCATACGGGTGGGTAGAGATACCACTGTAGCCTGGGTGGGATAATCCTCGCCTCCGTGTCCTTAATAGAATTGAAACTTACCGTTACGTAAGCTAGGCAAATTTCGATTCTATGTCAGGACCGGAGGCTTCAGATTATGCTAGTTCAAAGCTTACTTACCACCAACTGGGCCAAATCCACCACCGGCTTAAAATAAAGCCTCTTGAAGGTGGAATCCGAGGACCAATCCGCCGCTCGCATTAGGTCCTCCAGACGAGCACCCACCGAGAATGCCTTAGAGGCCATGGCCCCCCTGGCGGAGTGTGCTCCAAAGAGAGAAGTATTGATGCCTGCTTCCTGCATGACCCACCGCACCCACCGAGCAATAGTGGGGGAGGAGACAGCTTTGTGTGGCTTCCGCAGGGCAATCAACAACTGACGCTCGCCCGGAGGGCGCAGATCCAAGGTCAGGTCCTCATATGCTTTGAGGCATTGCACGACACACAACTTAGGAGTGTCAAGAAAAGCTGGATATGAAATAGAACGCGACGACGTTTTCGTGCGTCGGCCTACCGTAAAAGTAACCCCATCCGGGGAAAAAATGCGTGCAGAGACATCCAGCGCGCGCACATAAGAGACGCGCCTACAAGAAACCAAACATAACAACATGGCTAACTTCGCCGACAGCTCTTTAAGAGACAGATAGGAATTGGCCGGCCACGACAGGAACAAATTCAGAACCAAATTGACGTCCCAAAGGACGGAGTACCTGGGTTCCGGAGGCAGCGCGAGGCGGATAGCTCGCAGAAGCTGGCACACAAAAGGATGTTCCCCTACTGGATGGCCATCGATGTTGTCATGGCCAGCCGAAATCGCCGATCGAATAGCATTGATCGTCCTATACGCTAGGCCCTTGTCGGCCAAATGCGCCAGGAAGTTCAGCACGTGAACGAGGCCCGCGACCAAGGGATCTAGATCCCTTCGTAAACACCAACGCATCCACTTAAGCCAAGCGGATCTGTAACGCTTCGTCGTACTATCGGCCCATGCTTTGGAGAGCAAGTGCTCAGCCGACCCCGAAAGGCCCGGGAGCGACCAGCGTCTCCTGAGAGCCTCCACGCCACGAGGCGGAGAGAGTTCTGCATGACGAGGGGATGCGGTTCCTGATCCGGATTTGTCAGGAGCAGAGGAAACATGGGGAGTAGGATTGGAAAATCCCAAGAAAGTTCCAGAAGAGCCGGAAACCATACTTGCGACCTCCAGAGCGGCGTAACCAACACCAGCTCCGCACCCTGGCGGCGTATTTGAGCCGCTGTTCGCATTATCATGGAGAACGGGGGGAACGCAAACGGCTGTTCCCGACTCCAATCCTGTAGGAACGCGTCCGTGGCCTCCGCTAGAGGGTCCGGCCTCCAGCTGTAGAACCGCAGCAGCTGGTGGTCGAGACGGGACGCAAAAAGGTCCACCGAGAAGGGACCCCAGAGGGAGTGTAGCCACCGGAAGACCTCCGGATCCAGTTTCCACTGGCTGGCGTCCCTGAGATGTCGGGAGTGCCAATCCGCTACCTGATTGCACTGGCCTGGCAGATACTCCGCCGTCACCGCAATGTGACGGGACAGGCAATAATCCCAGAAGTCCTTCGCCAAGTCCGCCAAGGCGCGTGACCGAGGACCTCCTAGATGGTTCACATAACGGACCGCCGAAATATTGTCCATCCGTAACAGGACACAAGCTTTGACCGAATCTTTGGTCCAACAACGAACCGCGAAGGAGCCCGCAAGGAGCTCCAAACAATTGATATGCAATGTTTGTTCTTCTGAAGACCAGGCGCCGCCGGTGGAAAAATCCCCGCACCGGGCGCCCCAGCCGGACCTGCCGGCGTCGGACTCTATGATCAGGTCCGGAGCCGAACCGAAGATCGCCCGACCATTCCATGCCTCCATGTGAGACAGCCACCATGACATTTCCTCCTTCACTTCGTCCGTGAGGGGAACCCACTGGTCGTAACCCATCCCACGGCGTAGATGCTGCGCCTTCAGGCGCTGGAGAGCCCTGTAGTGCAGCGGGCCTGGGAAAATCGCCTGGATGGAGGACGAGAGAAGACCCACCACCTTGGCGATATGTCGCAGGGACGTGCGATCTCTCGCGATCGTCTGCCGAAGCAGGTGTCGTATCTTTGCGACCTTCCGACCCGGCAGGCTCAAGACCGCCTGTACCGAGTCCACCACAAAACCTAAAAAGGTGATCTGCTGAGTGGGAACCAAACCGACTTGGAGCCGTTGATCACGAACCCCAGTCTCTGGAGCAGGCCGACAGCTTGACGCAGCTGGCCCGCCAGCACCTCTGGGCACTGCCCCATGAGGAGGATATCATCCAAGTACACTAGCATACGGACCCCTTGACTTCTGAGAAACTCCACTACCGGGTGGAGGACTGTCGTGAAGCACCACGGGGCCGAAGAAAGACCGAACGGCAGAGCGGTGAATTCGAACACCCTGTCGTCCCACAGGAATTGTAGGAAACGACGATGAGGGGGTGAATGGGTACGACCAGGTAGGCGTCCTTGAGATCTAGTCTCACCATCCAATCCCGAGGGAGGAGCACGTCTCGAAGGAGGTGGATACCCTCCATCTTGAAGTGACGGTAGACCAACCACCCATTGAACTCTTTGAGGTTGATCACAGGTCTTTTGCCCCCATCCGTCTTGTCCACTAAAAAGACGTTGCTGAGGAACCCATGTGGGTGGCGCGTTGATAGACGGATGGCTCCCTTGCGCAGCAAGTCCGAGATCTCCCCGTCTATCAACCGCGCGTCGGACTCTGAAAAAACAATCGGGCGCGGGGGTCTCGCTTGAGTGAGCTGGTCGTAAAATTCTATATGGAAACCTCGTACAGTTTGCAAAACCCAAGCGTCGGCAGTGAGCAATTCCCACTCCTCGTAAAAGCTTGCCAGCCGCCCCCCAATTGGCACTTGATCCAAACAAAGTACACTTACCGGGGGCATTTCCTTGACCGGAGTTCTTCTTGAACCCTCTGCCACCGAAGCGCTGTCCTCTGGTGGGGTAGAAGTTGGTATAGTTGGCAGAGGTCTGGTATTGACCTCTTCCGGAGCCTTGTCCTCTGCTGTTGGTCTGCTGACCACGGCCGATCGCGCGGCCCCTACCGCGACCGGCCCCACCAGAGAAACGCTGGTGGAACACCCTCTTGATGCTAGACTGGGCCTTATCCAGCGACGTGAACGTATTCACAAACTTGCCCAGCTCCCTGATGAAGGGCTCGCCGAAGAGGCCACCTTGGGCCACAGCACCCGCCTCCGACGAGGCCAGGTCCCCCAACTTCGGGTCCAGCTTGATCAGGAGCCCAATTCGAGAGCACCTCCAGGGAAATGGCGGTGCCATTCACTCTAGCCTCCTCCGCCATGTCGAGGATCTTCGTGGCGGGCCCGACCGCGTTCAACAATTTGTCCTGGCTGGCCCGCCAGGACCGGTCAATCCCCTTCCTGGGGTCCTTCATAAACTTCGCCAGGAAGGTGGCCATCTTGGGGTTCAATTCTGGGGTCATGGCCACTTTCCCTTTCAAAGTTGGCCGAGGGCACTCCCCACGTAGGCAACCCCTCGCTTCCTTTTCCAGGGGCTTGCGCAGCCTGCCCGCGACAAATTTCGCCACCGTTTCCCCCGGTGCCCAAGCTGCGGACCGGGGGTGGACTATCTCGTCCGGGTCCAACATGCCCGACTCATCCCGGGGCATCTCCTTGGCAGAGGGCGCCGGAAGCCAAGATCGGGTCGACTCCCCGTCGTCATCCGTGTCCGGAGAGTCGTAGATTGGGGAGGCGGGGGCCGTAGACACGTCCCCTGAAGCACTAGGATCCACCAAGGGTGTAGGGGGCACCGCCGTCGCCTTAGCCAGGAAGGCGTCACGAAGACGCTCAAAAGCACCCCTGTCCACCCCTTGGGCCTCTGACGACGGCCCCTCCTTACAAGGCCTCTTCGGGGCGGGTGGCAACCCGCCGGATGTCCCCGGGAGCTCGGGGGACGGAGGCACATGCGCCGCTGCCAGCTTCGCGCACTCTTCCACGATGCGGGCGGAAAGGCGGTCCTCCATGGGGCCTACCACCTCCGTCACGCAGCGGTAGATGGAAATGTCCACCGCCTGGTAGAACTCGTCGTCCTGCATATAGGGGCAGGGTTCCTCCTCGTATTCCCCTTCCATCTCGGAACCAAGGGCAAATGTGGGGCACCCAAGTGGGCGGCAACCGAGAAAGTTCTCGAATGTGGGCAGGCCAAGCGGCTGCGATCACGTTTTGGGCCAACTGACGTGGCAGGTGGGCTGCACCAACCCCCAAGCGCGCAGACCCTCCTCGCCGGGACCGGGTCTTCGTACCCCTCAAGCGCGCTAGGCCACACTTGGGTAAAGAGGTGCATAAGGGACACCCGAAGGTGATTCACGCGGTCCGAGCCGCCATACAGACCCCCACGGGGCGTCAAGAGTAGGAAAATTACAGACCCGGGGCACCAGGTGTCAGAGGGGTACGCGAGGGCTGGCTCCTGCGCAAGCAGACTCCACGGCGCGGCTCCTGGCACTGCAGAGGCGCGTCGAAGGGTCGGCGAGACGACAGGCCGCCCCCTGGCGGTCTATGTACACACCGCACACAAGTGGGAAATAAAGTCGCGTAGGAACGAAGAACGTTCCCGCAACTGGGGACTCTGTAAGGGAATAAACCATGCAATGAGTCCCCCCAACGATCGTACACAATACAATCAATCACAGTGAAAAAGGGGAAAAATATAGGAAAGCACTTATCTGGCTGCGGGAGCAGCGAAGAAAGAGGAGGAAGATGATGAGAAGTCCGGTTATATAGTGATGATGGACAGAGTGAAAGGACTATGGACTATTGTTATGCAAAGAGACTCTTGGGAGTTGTTGTTTGATTGTTGAACATTACGTCAATGCTTTATGTTTAAAGCATTTTTTGTTCTTATTATATCTTTTCCTAAGCTGCTGTGGAGTCTTTATGGTAATAAAGCGAAGGAAGATATAGCATAATCTGAAGCCTCCGGTCCTGACATAGAATCCCGTTTTGCGAGTCTTTAATAGCGATTCCCTAATAATCGCTATTAAGGACTCGCAAAACATGACAATGATGAATCTGGGGGTAAGTTATGTGGCCTATTGTGAAGATGTGAGAAACTGGGGAGTTTGCCTACTCCCAGGAGTGCACTAAAATCCTGTTGGATGCTGTAAACAAAAAATTTGATACTTGTTTCAATTTACAATTCCCTTTGTTTATATTGGTGTGTGTGTTCCAAAAGTAGGTACTCGCATTTCTGGAGATTTTTCCCTGGATTTCTTGAAACCATATCTTTCGTCATGAGACAATCTTTTTCCTATTCTCTTTTATTTGATGTTCGCTGATTTATAGCAGAGAATACTTTCCAGCTTAACAGTTCTCTTTTATTTTAAGGGCAAAGGCTTCATGTTATTGCATTTTATTCTCTCATCAGAACTCTTTGTGGGTTCCTAAACTGACACCTTATTTCATTTTCAATTTAATTTAGATTAGTTGAACTCCGCTTGTTGCATTATTACTATTTTGGCTATAATTTTCACTCACGTATTGGATCTTGTTTTGAAATACCACCTAGTGGATTATTTGAATCTGTAATTATTTATTTATGATGACCTCATATTAATACTATTCCATGTTTGAACTAAAATTGTTAATAAAACCCTTTAACTCGCACTAATTCTATTTATTTTATAAATGTAAAAAGAATTGCTGATATTTAAGGGTTGATGTAAGTAATTGCTCCTTTTAAACTCTTCATCGATGAACAAAGGTCCATGCGACCAATGGCGGGGGTTATTTAATGATTACACAAGAAAATTAGGAGCTAGAAAACCCCTCTACATCAGACCTAAAACTGTAACGTATGCGACTGTGAGTCTCACATACTGTTAGCTTAGATATGACTTACTTCTTGGTTGCCAGGATTAAGACACACACTGAGAAGAAAGTTTTGTGAACCAGGTCCTAAATATTTAGGGAGCCCTAAATGCAGGTTACGATCCAGGCCATTACCACTGACTCTTTAGTTTCTTGCGTGAGAATAAAAGACTTTATTTAAAATCCTTATTGGAAAGAAGCAAAATGCAGCTTCTCCTGGACTGTAGATCATAGAATCTAGATCCACATTTATTTTGAAACCAAGAAAAGAGATCACAAAGCCACTGTCACTCACATTTCAAACTTCCATCTTGTAGAAGTTTGGCTGGAGCCAATTTGATCACATCTTATCTCTGATAATCCAGACTCCCATACCACCATTAAATCTGAGAAGGAACTAGGGTCTTCTGCCTAAGTGTAAAAACAGAGACATTTGGGACTGACGTGCTTGACCAGAGTCTGAACCTAGAAACTGAATATAATTGGAGACAGTGAGGAGAGGTGGGGGACTGCACAAGACTGAGTTAGAAAGGACTGTATCCATGATGTGTTAAGTTAATGTAATTTGGATAGTTAAATAAAATATCATAATACAGGGTAAAAGATGGTGGTAACTGATCAAATATCACCGTAGAGATACCACCAAAGTTTGAACCTGAAATGATTTATTACTATCTCCAACAAGATTGTCAACAAGCAGAGAAATAATGATTTATATTGCGTCCTTCTACAGTCTTTTAGCCCATTGGGGAGGGCTATACCGGTTGTTAAAGGCCCTGAACCTGATTTTATAATGAGGCAGAGAGGGCCTTTAACAACTGGTATAGCCTGAGGCAAAAAGGCTATTAGAACATAATACCCAATAAGGGTGGAATGTTGTAAAATATAAAGGGAGCAACATTAAGACAAGCATTGGAATGTTGCAGGTCTGGATTTATACCAGCCATTATAAGCGCGGAGCTACTCCGTCCTCAAAGGAGCTCTCAACATTCCAATGCTCTAATCAGAATACATAAAAGCAAGTTTGTATTTCCTGTTTATTAACGCAACCCTACTCCAATTTTTGAAAAGACTGGCGGCATACCTCACAATTTCACCACGTGACTACTTCCGCTTCATATCTTTGCTGTTGACCCTGTAGTGCACTCTGCTGCCTTTGTCTAGGTTTGTGCTTTACAAATGCCACATGCAATCTAGACGTTCTTTATTTTCATATTACTATTCCTATCTGGTGCCTTTGTCCTTACAAATAGTTTATTTGTGTCTTTAAATTATTTTTGAATGTTTGAATATTTGTCCATCAGAGGATTCCTCCCTTTCCAAGGACTGTAATATTCTCCATTACAAGGATAGAGCTAGTAGGGCATCGGGTGGCTGTGCTACAGTGCGGGTGCTCATACGCCTTTCATGATGTAGATCCTTCCTTTTTGCTTATATAGCATCATAAAGAAGGTGAACCGCTGGACTTACACAAACCAATCATATCACCCATGGTAAGAACATGTGTGACGGGTACAATTTAAGGACGGTAGGCTTTTTATGTACTTTGGTTATACTTTTGCTGTTTTCAACTTTAGGTGGGAATGGACCTTTGCAGGGTTCTGTTTGCTTTGATTTATTTGCTATTGAGAAGTCAACAGACCATTGTGCGCGGTGTGCACAAACGCACGGTCACCTATGGTCCAATTGACAATGCTATTTGCATGCCTAAGGCTTACACAAAGAACTAGGAAGCATAAAACACTAATTTCATGAAAGCTTGTTTTGCTCTCCTAAAAATATTTATTCACAAAATGACGTTTTGGGTGAGTGAATCTATTAACAGGGGCAGGAACGGGAGATTGAGCGCGTGTATTCAGAATTTATTCTTCTACCCCTTCCCCTCACCTTACCCTGGTGCACGGAAGCCTGTGGGTGGTGATCAGTATATCTGAAAATTGTGTGATCGGCAGTATGTTTTCTCATTTATCTGCAGCTGTGCTTGTTTTTTCAGCAAAGTTTTGCGTGCGTGTATATCTGTGCAGACTTGCTAGAGGGAAAATGGAATTTAAAGGTTTTATTTGGGCACACTTGAAAACCTGTTCAGTTGCATGGTTCAAGTTGCGCTCTTGGAATGTCAATTCCAGGAATTCATATATTTGCACCCAAATGAGTTTGTAGACTAGGTGCTGCAGATTTGTGAGTGACTAAGAACTGTCCCTATGCGGGTGACCACTGATTTGTTAATAAAAAATTATGTGTAACACTGAGGGTAGAAATAAAGCATGCATGCTTTAAGTCTGTGTTACCTTACAGAGCCATATTGCTTATTAAGTATTTTTCAGTGTGACCTGGAATATGGTCCTCTGT
Organism: Lissotriton vulgaris; assembly: GCF_964263255.1. Lineage (NCBI taxonomy): Eukaryota > Metazoa > Chordata > Amphibia > Caudata > Salamandridae > Lissotriton > Lissotriton vulgaris. Next base: position 417,045,337 of record NC_141689.1, on the reverse strand, counting down.
GTCACACCCTGTGCATGCATCAAAATACTGAGAAACCGTGTTGAACTTGGCCCTTTCTGCAGGGTCATCCCCAAATGCTTTGCCTTCCTTTTCTATTTTGTTTACTGATTTTATTTTCTGTCCTTAGGGCTCTGCACTTTACCACTGCTAACCAATGCTAAAGTGCTGTGCACTCTCTAGACTTAGTAATATTAGCTTAGACGTAATTGGCACTTTGAATTTACTTGTAAGCCCCAAGTAAAGTCAAACTACATGTTCCCAAGACCTGTAAATTAAACGCTACTATTGGGCCTGTAGCACTAATTGTGCCACACCCACTTAGGTTGCACTTTATACCTGTCCCAGGTCTGCCTTTGCAGCCTGTGTGTGCAGTTTTAAACTGTCATCTCGACCTGGCAAAATAAACCATTTGCATTGCCCAAACCCTCCCATTTAAAATGTCACCCATAATGTATGACCTGAATAGTCCAAAGGGCAAGGTACAGTGTATTCAAAAGTTGGAAAGGAACTTTAAGTTTTACATGTCCTGATAGTCAAAAGCTTGTAACTTAGTTTTTCACTACTGCAAGCACTGTTCCCTGTAACCTGTGTGCCTGGGTGCCCGCGCACCCCTCTCACCTTGAGCGCGCAGTGTGGCGTTTGAAATGCGCACAGCGGCAGATAGGTTCAACAGCAAGTGCCTCCTGCACTTGCTGCATTTCTTTTGTTAAAAGGGCGCCGGCCGTGGGGGAGATTGTCTGCCTTTGTAAAAGTATTCATGTCAATCGCAGCACCCGATAATGCGTTGCAATTAACATGATTACTTTCACAAAGACACACAATCTGCCCCGCAGCTGTGCCCTATTAACAAATGAAAGGCAGTAAGTCTAAAAGCAGGACATGTGCTTTCCGGTGATTGTGAAAGCACACGTTCTGGTTCTAGACTGCCTTTCTTTTGTTAATAGAGCGGAGCAAATTGTGTGTGAAAAGAATGCATGGGGCACGATCATAGCGCAACACAGCTGGACAAAACAGGACAACGCAAGGACAGCAACCTCTGGATTGGACGTTTTTTGTACCTCATCAGTGACAATACTTTCGGGGAATTTTGAAATTATAAAACATCAACAGAAGGTTAAATTTTCAAACTGTGCTTTGCAGGATAGGTTGTTGGTAATCCTTCCTTCATCATAAAGCCTCCTGGGATGGAATTGATATGTGTATGTGAAAACATTTGATTTGATTCGGTGTGTGAAGAACTGTCGTGTTTTATACACATGCCACAGCCTGCTTCCTTCCTTTTCAGTTGGTTCCCTCCTACCACTTCTCTCTGAGCTCTACACTTCTCTGTTTCACTGAAACTAATGTATCTACCTGCGTCCCATTTAAAGCACTTCTTCTGTGGTGACGGGAGGGCTTTAAGTGGGCCAGGTCTTGACGGTTTTTGACATCAGCCTCAGAATGAAAAAAAAATCGAAAAACTGCAGCAGTGCCACCCTTCACTGCCTTTGATGTAACTAAAAGACTTGTTATAGTTCTTTCATCATATAGTGCTCATCATCTCAGACCTGAACCATTTTCAATGTTTATGCAACGAAGCCATAGTTGTTGCCTATTTGTCTTATGCAACTAGCAACCGCTGACAAAGCCAATAGTCCTGGCTTGTTGTAAGTGTAATTTTACTTGTTATATATCTGGATGCAATGAGAAAATGCAGCAAAAATAACTGTCGGGCGTCACACATAGATTTTAAGCTTACTGTGCTTTTATGCCACACCCTTAATTACATCGGCCACGCCTCTTTAAGAGACCCCCCTGTTTTTTTCATCCCACTTAAAGCCCTGGGTGATGGTGTGTGATACTAGGCTCCTTGAGAAACCCACTGATTGAGCAGCATAATACCAGTGGGGTATCACACTATGCTAAGTACAGATTTTTAACTTGAGTGTTTTAAGCCACTCCCTTAATTACATTGGCCACGCCCCTATGAGAGCCCCCCAGTTTTTTCATCACACTTAAAGCCCTGACTACAAGCATAACGTGCTTTGATGTTCCATCCCGTGGTGTCAATGGACTTACTTGACGTCTGTGACTCGCTGCAGGGGAGAGCGAACGGACACATGTATATTATTGTTTCAAAAGGACCAGCTGCAAAGTTCCTTGCCACCAGCAATTTTCAGGCAATAATAAATATGTCAAGATAACTCTGGTGATTAATGTACTGCCTGGAGAGAGATTGGAATTTGCTCTAGTGGACGTTTTAAGGTAGCTCAGAGGGTTAATATGCCAGCTGCAAAGAACGTGCAGATCACAAAGTGCATAGAATGAAAATTGCTTAGTAACTACTTTTGTCAGAGAGATAATTTTGTTACTTACAGTTTATAAGTTAAAATCTAATATAGAACAGTAAACTATTAATTGTCATCAAAGAACTTCATGTATACTGCAAGGTATAGATTAGAGCGTTATGATTTTTTCCCCAGCCATTCATTATCCTAATGTTGCAAAAAGGGTTCATTTGGGTACCAAGCGATTCTTATTAAAGAGAAACCCTAACCATAGTTTTACATCTTAAATTCCAAGTTTGTTCTTCTCCAGACAAAGCACTCTTAAACTATACTGCCTACCAGCATGAATGACATGTCACTCCTTCACCTTGCAGTCCTCTGTAACATTTCGTACACCCCGATTTACATACCTATGATTGATTGTCTCTGTTTTATGTGTGTGCAATGTAGAGTACACCCTACACTGGTATGAGTAGCGCTGTAAAACAAATAAAATGCATCTCAGAGAGAGGGTAATGGAGACGTGAGCAGCACTATTAAAGGGTAATAGTGAGGGAATCACTGGCGGAGGTGGTCATTGATAAAAACAAACAAAAGATTGACGTGCCACAGATTAATGTGAGGCATTTGCAGTTTCACTACTGTGGAGTTCGGAAGGGTGAGGGGGCGGAGATGAGTGACCTTGACACTCTAACACTGCAGAATCAAAGTGAAGATCAGGGGTAGGGAGGCGGAGAGAAGTGATGTGCCTCACATGCTGCCAGGATACAAACAATACGTAAGCCTGTCGTGGAATTCATAGTACGTGATTCTTCGTTGTTAGTTTTCACTTGCGTTGGTGCTGCGAGGATTTCAAACAATTTCATGATGGCACACGGCAAGTGCAAGCAAGCTGGACATCCTGAAAACGTATGCATGCATGGACTCGTACTCATGCCCTTCAGCGTGCGCAGTTATCCCAGGGATTTCAAATACATTGCAACAAGCGAGCGCGCTCTACACAGCCTCAAACTTATGCGTGCTCGCATTTGCGTGCCTTCCTTATTGGCATGCTCATTTGCATATTTCCCAATAATTAAGTGCGCTACAAGTCTTCCAGGAAAGATGTAACGGCAATCAGGTACATGCTCATTTCAAATGCTCTTTGGGACTGCCTCTCAATGCAGGCAGTCAGTTGGTATTCATGTATTTTTTATCCTTTGTTATGATCTCTCAAATATGTTGGTTTATTTCTGGCTACCTCGTGGTTTAGGAAGACGTTGTAAAAAAGTAGTGGTTAAGCATTGTTCGATGTTTAGCTTTCGTTGTTCAGGAAGTCGTGGTTTAGGCAGTAGTTGTTAAGTCATACAACCGTCTGCAAATGGGCTTCCCATGGGACCAAAAGGTTTTCTGGTTTCCACAAATGCAACTATGAAATCAACTACAACATTAATTGCAACACTAAGTATGGCATGTACATCCTAGAGCGCACTTGCAAGAGCCAGTATGTTGGCAGCACGATCAGGCCCTTCAAAGAACAAATCAGTGAACATGCCAGAGCAATTCATCACCAAGACGGTAGATATCCCATGGTACTGCACGTTGCATCCTGTCCATCACAGGGCACCCACAAGAGGTTTACTTTTTTTGGTATCGATGTCACCGAGGCCAACAAAAGGGGTGGCAACCGGAAACTCCGACTGAGGTGCCAAGAAGCAACATGGATTATGCGTCTACGCTCTGTGAAACACGGGCAGAACACTGACCATGAGCAACAGTACTTCCTAGGTTCCTGATTCCGGTTGTTTCCAGTTTTCTTTTGATATATCTGTTCCCCGTTACATCATACACAAGGATTCTGTTTTCCACTTTGAGCCACTTGGTTCTTTATTTTAACAACGTCTCTAGCTACACCGGTGACCTCGCTGGTCACCCATTCACCAAGACCTTTGGATGTGATGTGTTGGACTCTTAACCATCTACACAATGGTTGTATATGAATGTATATACATTTTTGAACAGACTTTTCATGTACCTTCTGTTTCTGATTAGGAATTATGATTTTGTGTTTTGTTTCTCTTACCACCATTTGTGAGTCTGTTCTTTCTTTTCCAGTGTCACATGGACTCTATCTGAACATGCTTTTCATCTTTTGATTTGTCAGGAATAACCTAAGTCTCACTGTGCTGAGTGTGTTAGGTTAATTTTACCACTCACTCTTACTTAATTTTGTGTCTGTTTGGAACTTTCTGTTGGAACCCTTCCAATTTTTTATGTTTGCGCTATTATTTTGTTGGGCATTCTATTATTGAATATTTGACTTATGAGTTGTACAATGTGTTCTTATACTCTTCAATGCTTTCTGTTTAAATCTTCTATCTCTATTTTACTTTCTGTACACTCGGCTCACCTACTTCCGGGCGCCCACTGCTTCCTTTTGGGCGCGCTAGTTGTTTTTCATGACTCCGCCCCTTCTCCTTACTTATTGACCTTTCACTTTTATCCGCTCCTTGGTAAGCCCTGCTCTTGCGCCCTTCCATACTTTACATTCACTCACCTTGTGTGGGTCCTGTCTTATTATCCCCATTTCTTTACTGAACAGGACGCACTGAAGACGGATGCACCTGCCCATCTTAGCAGGATCCTGAATCCACGGGCTTAGGACATAGCCGTCCTCCCCCTTTTCATTTTATTTGCCCGCCAATATTGGCTTCCAAGTTCCTTCACACCCTTTCTGACCAGTTTGGAAATATCACCTGTCCAGCTGTGAGTTTTCGCTGGTAATGCCCCACATATGGTTATATGTCCTTTTTGTACCGGCACATTTACTTTGATACTCATATGATGTCTTCCTTCACTGTCTCTTTTCCCAGATTCAACAAGCATATTTTAACCATTCAGTTATTTAATCTGCCACTTTGTTTTATCCTCATTCTCAGTCTTTAATTGCACCTTGCCTGAGCTAGGCCACCTTGTGTGCTTTCTCCTTTCTCTTGCTTGTCCTCTGCCTCACCCTTTTCCCTCCCCAAAGTAGTAGGTCTCTTTACTTTGGGTTATGCTACCTGTGCCACACAGTTCAAACTTGTATGCCTCAATACATTTGTGTAGACATGATTTTCAAGTTATTCCATTTATTTGGACAATTATTTTTTCCTCCGTATATTAGTTAGTTGTATTACTCTGTGCTTAGGCTGCCTGTTCATTATTTATTTAGTCTTGTATGCCGTAATACATTTGTCTTGATATTATTGATAATAGTTATTACATCACTTCATTTTCTGGACAATTTTATCACTCGCATCTGCCCTTAATTATATTTTTTGTTTCGGTTCATTTTAAACTTATTGCTAACTATTATGTCACCCACATTCAGACACTCACATGTCACTCCACCATTGTTGCAATTTGTTAGAGTACACTACTTGTTGTGGAGGTTAGCCATACTGCTATTGTTTGTTCCTTGGATGATTTTTAATGCACTTGCTCCACATTTGGTTTCTTCCCGTCTTTGGTGGAGTCACTTATTTTATATGTGCTTTTCACGATTCTCATAGGGTTTCCACACACAAAGAGGTGCCTTTCTAGCATCACATCACAGATGTCAATATGATTGTCCATTGGACTATTGGCTTCTTTACTATGTACTACATTATACTTATTATGTCATCCCCAGCCCTGAAGAGTCACGGGTGACTACCCGGGTGCCGAAACATGTGTCGGCTGGTTTTCCTATGATATTACTGTCTGAAGAAAGTCTTTAATACATCCCCAAAAAAAGCATCCACTGGTGTCGACCCTTGTTATGCTTGCTCGCAATACGATTATGATTGATTGACACTCTTTTACATTTCCCTAAACATGTGCCCTGGACTTGGTTTGAATTTCAGTGTCGGCCCGTTCCCTCATTTTTCAGGGGTTGTTTGGGTTTCCCATGACCTGGTGGCACCGTATCAATTCTGTACGTTTTTACCTCACCGCTAACTGTTGAGAGCGCCATTCTTCCTGTTCACTCAAAACCCTACGCAGAATCTGTACTCTATTGCTAAATTCCACTTCTCTGTTTGTGGAAAATGTGATTTGAATTTTGTGTGAATTTTAGTTCAGCCTTTGTTTTTTCCTTACTTTTTTAAACTTTATTTGAACTTTGGAATTTTGAGTACTCCATGGAAAACAATGGGGTGCTCCGGGCTTCTAAAGGCTGGTAAAAGCCTGAAGTATCAACATTCCAATGTTTAACAAAGACCTCATTGAGTCCAGGGGATTTCAACCCACTCAGGTTCCGTGAGGCCTTTGTTTTGCAAATTAGAACATACTGTCTTCTCTGGGCCGAATGTTCTAATAGCCTTACAGCCTACTGTAACTGCTCTACCGGCCATTAAAGGCCCACTCCCTTGTTAAAAGGGCCTCGCCTTCCAGCTCGGGCCTTTAACAATGGCCGGTAGAGCCCGCTGTGTCAGGCTCTAAGGTTATATTGTTAGTTTTACATTGTTTATTTTCAGACCATAAAGAACTTTTATGGTCTTTCTGACCCATTCCATTGTCAGTTTCTGTGTGCTCTCAAATATGGCTTGTTGGGTGGGCTGTTACCCAAAAAGTATAACCTGATCCCTGACTCAAAAAGGTTGGATACTTCTGACATATTGGCCATATTTTGCATTTGGTTACAGTAGCATCAATACCATGACATAGCTGTTGAATATTTATACCAAATTGTATTCTGTCGCTTTTGTTTCAGGCGCAATGTCTGGAGGATTTAATTTCCAGGTTACAGATGGGCTGAATTTTGCTCCTAAACAGATCTTCAGCATCACCGCCAGAACTCTCGTTATTAATCTAGAGATCAACATGGGACTCGAGGTCTTTCCAGGTACAATACTGCACCATTTTAAACTGATCTTCTATGTTGTAATTTACTGTCTTAAAGTATGATATTGCGGAAAAACTACCTGATCAACCCTTAAAGTTCTAAAACTATAGGAATGGTACAAAACTTTAGAGCTTTCATATAAGTTCACCTACAGCACAAGGTTCAAATGTATCCAATTCAACTACCCGCATTGAGCACACCTAACACCACACAGATTGAACATAATGCTCCAGGGCACCAATATAAGCTGCCCATGATACGCTCCAGTAAAAGCAAACTTTTCAGATATGCTGTGGGCTTCTGGACTGGCAACAGACCTGGAGCATACCCTTTGATGCCGCAGCTCTACACATCAGGGATATGCCTGCTTGGTCTGAAAGAAAGGCGGCCAGAGAAACAAGCATTGGAAAGGCCAATCTATCTCAGCAATGCGAGAGCTGTTGGCTTTTTCAATGTGTGTCAGCATTGCATAGCTAAATTTTAAGTGCTCCTCAGGCTTATGCAGCACCCAAGCGCCCGCATCTGTTGCAGCCTTACTCCTTTGTGTAACCACGGGAATACCTTACCAAGGCATCCAAAATTAAATTTACCATTTGATAGAGAGCAAAACACAATATGAGCTGTGTCAATTCCCTTTAATGTGTGCTGCCAAAATGACCTAGTAAAATGATGATACTTATTTTGTTAACCTCTCAAGAACGTAAGATTGCCTTAGTGCAATTCATACTTGTGACTTGCATGTTACACACACACACATGCATACTTCAGGCACTCAACCCACTGAGCTATCGGACTAGCTAGAAATATCAAGGCCAACAATCATCAAAATGAAGAGATCATAACAATGGAGACCAAGGAAGGGATTGCTGATGTATTATGCACTGTATTGTAAACCACCAAATACTTACTATACAAATGCACTCCAGCGCCTAGAGATGCAGTTGGTGACATATGACTCTTTCCAATGACCGTCCAGTGAATTGAAGCAAGCCTTTCCTGCAGCCTGTTTTATTAGTAACCAGTGATGTGATCCTGTTTTTGGAGCTATTGACCTTGCAAGGCAATGGAGACTATGGAGGGGATTGCTGATGTACTGTGCGCTGTATTGTAAACCACAAACCGTTTACTATAGAGGACATTCTCCACCTCACCCAAGTCAAGTGCAGATCCTACACATCAACAGAAATTGTGATCTAAATGGCGACTCACTATCTTTAGCTCATTGCTTCAAAAGTGGAGCTGATCATATATGGCAACAAAGAGGGACTTCTTTATCTGAATAAAGAACTAAAATGCTAGTAAGCCATATACACAAATGAGGTGCATATCTATCATTACAGGAAAACCATGTTTACATCGACTATACATTCCACAGTTGTGGCCGAAGACTTTCCATTCAAGTTTAAGCGAACACAAGAAGTGATGATAAATTCCAGAATCAGGAAAGAGTCAAAAGAACAGAGTAATCAGAAATATTTTTTCTGCTAACTAACTTCAGTTAATTTTATTATCTATTATTTGAAATTCTAGTGTGCCTCTAACCATTGTTTTATTTAATACACAATGCCAAAGTTCAGGAAAGGTGCGCTGCCTTTAGAGGTGCACCTTAAACCAGTCCATTATATGTATTTTCCTCCCGTTTGATGTAATCAAACACCCCCAAAAATGTTTAGCGCTTGATTTGCTTAAGCAGAGAAAAAACACAAATCTTCAATTTATCTTTGAGGCTGAGGCCAGCATGGCAGCGCATTTTAGCGGAACAGGCAGCAATTGTTATTTCCATATAAGGAAACTAAAACCCATTTTGCAACTGCAATTGTAAATGAGTTGACTGCTAATTAAACACTGCCTGCACTCTTGTAATGCTGTATGTTTTTGGCTTCCTTGGTCCCTTTTTAGTTGCCTATAAAGAGCATAAAATATAGCCATAAGAGGTTCTCCGGATTGTTGTGCATCCAATGCAAAGTGTGTTTGCATGACCTGTGACTATTTATTCATGATTCCAGGTACTGGTACTTAAAAGAATACCATATCAGCCTTTCAGAACCTAGCAAGTGGTCCCTGAATGCGGGTCATACCTTCCATCTCCTAGTAAAGAATCTTAAAAATCAGACGGCATCTGCTTCACTTTCAACATCACCGGACTTCAATAAATAGCAGGCTCTCATCAATTCCAATTAAAACAAGGGACTCCGCTACTTGGGTATGGGAACATCCTTTACAACGCAACTTTTACCACGCAGTGCCTTTACGACGCAACTTTTACAACGCAAACCATTACAACGCATTGCGCTAGGGGGCGCTCTAGGATAGGGAATAGGTTTAATGTACTATCCAACACCTTCCCTACTATCCACGGGGACTGGAGTTGGAATAGTAAATTAAACTATTCACTATCCAGCGCCCCAAAGCACTATGCGTTGTAAAGCAATGCGTTGTAAAAACCGCGTTGTAAAGGCATGCGTGGTAAAAGCATGCGTTGTAACGTCATACATCCCGTGGGTCTGTATAGCCATTGTGTCCAAGGGATCCTGCGATTGATAAGGAAAATGACTCTTAAGTGCTCTTTAACAAAGAAAAAAGTAGTTAGTAAAACAGACCCTGAAATGAAAGCAGTGAAGAGATAGTGTAAATGGTCCATGCTCTAGGGGAGGACTAAACACAGGAAGAGGCATGACGCATCCATGCCATGGAAAAATGGGAAGAAAGAATAGTAGAGCGACAATGGAGCCAACAAATGGGAAGCTTATAAGCGAGCTGAAGCCCACAAAGTACATACAGCATGTTTCTTCAAGACGGCGCTTGCTCTGTCTATCCGAGACCTAAAATGTGGGCAATAAGTTCCTAGACTTGGCTCTGGGACTAGCGAGTAGAGATGTTATGTTATGTTATGTTATAGGGTATTTGTAAAGCCCGCGGCTACTCCTGAGAGTGTCCTGGCGCTGACCTAACCCTGTTGACAGAACAATAGGAAGCGTCTACGGGTGCCTCGACTATAATTGAAACAGCCAGGTTTTTAGCTTTCTCCTAAAGCTGAGAAGAACTTGTTCCTGTCTCCAGAGAGGTGGAAGGCTATTCCAAAGTCTAGCAGCGGTCACCTGGAACGAGCGTCCGCCCAACCGAGAGCGGGTGAATTTTGGCGCCACCGACAGCCTCTGGGTTGAGGATTGCAATTTTCTGATAGGGGCATAAGGCTGGATTCGCTCCTAACGTAAGGGGCTCCAACATTGTGAAAGGCTTTGAAGACTAGTACCAGAGCCTCAAAAATCACCCTTTTGCACATCGGGAGCCAGTGCAGGGACATCAGGAGAGGTGTCATATGAGTTCTAAGGTCAACCAACAGGACGGCCCTTGCCGCCTCACAGTTGATGGCAGGTAGGGGTAGGAACGTAGGCTGCAGTGGAAGGGGCTGCACTGCACACTGAAGAGTCAATGGGTCTGCACAAAAAACCAATCAAGGAGCTATGGCAGGAGGTGGTTACTGACTTCCTGTCCTGCGACACTCTGGATGAGATAAACCGAAACAGTGCAGGACTGTGATCATGCGTGTGAATGATGAAAGGCACTCTGCCCCCCTGCCAGAAAGTTTCTGGTATCCCCGCGCTTCCTATGCCCCACGTACCCATACAGGGAAGTGTGATATTGCTGCACCTCATAGAGACATATGAGGCCAAGCTGACCCTCATTGAGCAATTTATTTCTTAAAATAGTCTACTGTTTGTTCAATACACATGTTGGTAATCCCACTTCTTTCTCTATGTATGGGGGGCATGGGTACAAAGGAAAAATGCTTAATACAACTGAAACGGGCTGTCTACTGATTCAACAGTGGCAATTATATAGGGTAAACTATAACAAATTATTGGGCAACAAGCACATTTTCATTGTTGATGCTGAATGTTCTTGCAATGAGCTTAAAAAGATGCCTATTGCTGTAATGTTTTATTATTCCATAATCAATAAAAAAAGTAAAGGAAGAAATGGCTTTTAACACCTTGCCCACTGCGTGAATTCTGCTGCGGTGCTGGTGATTTATTGAGTGGGCGGTTTTCGGACGGCCCCCGGCCGTCCTCCGCACACGCCCACTGTGACGTCTGACGGCCCTGGGCCGTCCGACGGATGAAAGGGGTTAAGGCAGAAATACTCTTCAGGCATAATTCTGCTGAATCTTGCCGTATTCTTTGGAAATTCCGATTATGTGAGTTTTACGCCCACCTCTAATATTGAACTGTATCTTGGAGTTTTTCTGCTAAACAGGGTACACGTCTCAGTAATCGCTTCAGAACATGTGTAAACACAAGTCTGTTTAATCAAGATTTTCTAGTAAAATGCCCCTGAATGAATATGTTTTTATGTGTCATGTGAACTGTAACTTCTTATCTCCCCAACTAGCATTGAAATACAGGGCCCTAAATTACAATCTTCGCAATTCCAGGCACCAAGAAAGCTTTGTCATCTAGTGTTTTGAGAGCAGTAACGAACGATGAAGATAATGCCATGAACAGGAGTATCACATTTACCATTGTGGAGAAGCCCAAACTCGGAAGGCTAATAACTTTGAACTCAAACAACCTCACACTTGAGATATCCAGTTTTACTCAAGTGATGGTGAGTAGTTTATGCAGCATACAGTGTATCGCACCTAGGGCTAAATGTAGAATACAGTTGTTTTCATCTCTGTGAATGAATGCCAGCACAGACTGGAGTGGTGTCTTTGGTAAGTTGTAACCGAGTCCTGTAACCACTGAATGAAAATGAATGCGAGGGATTTGTGGAAAGGCTAATACCTTATCATATAATTTTTAGCAGTGCACTTGAATATGTTAATTCTTGTAACCATACTGCATTACTTGCATCTTGTTTCACCCTGGGTGTGAAAAATAATTGAATTGCTTAATATCAGCCTGATCCTGATTTTATTGTTCATTTTATTGTACTTCTAGTAGATTTCAGCCTGTCTCTCCATGGTTCATTGTACTGTACCTCTAGCATATTTTAACCTGTGCCACAGATGTTCAAGTTACTGTACCTCCAGTAGATTTCGACCTGTCTCCTAAAGGTTCATTGAAATGTATCTCTCATGGATTTAAGCCGATGTTCCAAATATTCATTGTCCTGCCCCTTGAGTAGATTTCAACCTGTGTCGATGAGGTTCGTTGTACTGTAGCTCTAGTACATTTCAGCCTGTGTTCTATAAAGGCCGTGTACTATATCACATAGTAGATATCAACCTGCGTCCTGGAAGTTCATTATGCTGTACCTTTATTTTATTTTACCTTATGTCCAATACGTTCTTTGTACTGTACACTAAGTAGATTTCAACCTATGTCCCAGGCTCTTATTGTACTGTACCTTGACTACATTTCAACCTGTGTCCCAGAAGGTCATTTTACTGTACCTCTAGTTGAGTTCAAACTCTGTCCCAAGGGTTCCTTTCTACCCTAGTAGATTTCAGCCTGTTTCCTAAAAGTTAATTGTACTGAACCTCTGGTAGATTTCAACCTGTGTCTCAGAAGTTCATATTACTGTACTTCTCTTAGGGATGGTCTGTTTACTACTATTTCAAGAGCATTATTATTACACCTGAATGTTGTGCTGTTAATATAGAGTGCCCCCCTTCCTCATCCGGTGCAATCATCCCACACAATTCAAACATGCTATTGGTGAGAAAAAGCTACAAATAATTGTTTGGTGCACAAGAGAATGGTGAACATTCAGAATCCTTATGCACTGCTGCGTAAGGTGCAGTAAGACCCTTTCAGAACCCAGCTTCCCTTCATTAATTCATTGACTAAATTATTGCCTTCACTTCTGTATTGCACCCTGCGTTGGAAGGTTCACACTGCACAAATATCTGACGCATACAGACAGAAGTTTTAAGGTTACAACTAAAAGGTCCTAAGATCCACCAATTACGATAATGAACATACTAATGAACATACTATTATTTTCCCCCTCTGCCCTTATATTACACTACCTTTAGGGTGATCAGATGCCTCAGGCACTGTGATACATGGTTTCCAGTGTGTCTAGTGTTAGGCTTTGTTTTGCATAATCAAAATAGGTCTCAAAGACTGTTCTTAAAGTACATATCATAATATAGACTTTATTTTATTAAAATAAAGGCATTCTGCTTACATTAGTCATGCCAGGGGTTGTAGTCAGTTCTTGAACTCATATGGCCCCATCACATTCTTATGAGGTCTAGCCACAAACAGTTGTCTTGCTCTCTAGCAGACCTCATATATCCACCCAGTTTCACATGACACATAATAGTAAAATATAATAATACTTCCTATTTATAAAACACAGTCATATCGCCTCCTTAAGGGTTTTAAGGCACTAGGGGCCCTCGGGGAGATTAAGTTAGCTATTGTCCAGAGTCACATGGTCCTGAGCTGAGCTGCCGCTGGTGCCGGGAATCGAACTGCAAGCCCTGCAAGCCCTGCGCTCCTGAGTCAGCCGCACTGGCTGCTGCACCACACGTCTCCCACACTATATAACATACAGAGAGGCACTTTGGGTTATGCCTCTTCAGCATCTGGCTTGCTTGAGCGGGCCTCGTTCACTGAGATGTTGTGGGAACAGCCCAAAGCAATATGTGGATCTTCATACTTTTAGCGTTTACTGCTTCCATGAGGGAGAAGGAAGCAATGAAGTAGATTCACTATGTAATGGTCATAGTTGACAGGTTGAGATTTTTTCCAGCAGAAATTGAAATTTTCCCCCCATTTGTGCGAGCAAAAACTCAACTGGGAGACTGGCACAAAAGTGGGCTTTATTTATGTAAAGTGTGTGCTTTTTTTCCACATGCTTGCTACGTCTTATTCTGTGTGCTTATTGCTGACCTATGGATGGGTAAAGAGGGTTCACATAAACATGGTGAATGTGATACAGACTTGTTTGCGTAATGCTAATGTAGTGGCACTGCAGTCATCCAATCATGTTGTCTCAGCCACAGCCATTCGCCATTCACTGTCCATCACCAACTGGACCTCTTGGCTCCAGAGGTATGTCTCTCTTGGCGATGCACCATCTCCTTATACAGCGTAATTCATGGAAGGTGGCCACGAGTGATCCCACCATCTGTCTACATAGTCCTGGATCATGATCTGCCATGCCCAGTGACGTTAAACAGTCTCCTATGGTGCCTCCACTAAGGAGATACCTTGTGCAGTAAGACCAACTGGGCCTTCTATTAAAGAAAACTGAGTGTAGTACTGGGCAATTTGTTACAATATACAATTTCTAGTGGAACACCTCCTATGGGAATACAGCAAGTTTGCAGACCTACTAACGCATAAAATAAGTCCAACAGCAGTACTTTTGTAGATGGGAGAACCAAATAATCAACCTCTTCAACACTCATGAAAACACCCAAACTTCAACTCTACGTATCCACATCAACAGTTAATAAGGTGTGCATTAAGGTTTGAGGTGGTCAGGGACAGTTGAATACACTTTTCCACTTCTCTTACTTATCCCGTACTTGGTGAGGAGGATAATGCAAGTCTCCAAGACCCTCAATATCGTGAAACCAACCTGGGCCAAACCGCCATGGTGCCCAGTGCTGCTAGAGATGTCTACCTGCCCTCATGAGGAGCTCCAAATCAGGAAGGACGTTCTCATTCAACATCAGGGAGAAATCAGCCACCCTTGCCCAGAAGCAAAAGCTAGCAATTTGGCACCTGAGGTCTTAGAATTCGGGTACGTAAATCTGTCAGAAGATTATATGGGCACTTAGAGCAAACCAAGTAGTCCTACCACTCATGCATCACATGCTGCCAGATGGAAGCGGCTTTCCCACTTCTGCCTTGTGAACCAGCTTGATCCCTTTAATATAATGGTATCCCATATATAATGTCCTACCTCTTACATCTTCAAAAAGCAGGACTAGTATATATAGCTATACACCTCCATCTAGCAGTGGTAGCTGCATTCATGCGGAACAGGGGACGCTCATCCCTTTTCTGAATTCCTGTGGTTAGGCTTTTTTGATTGTCTCCTAAGATCATGCCTTCAAAGTCCCTCCAGCACCGGCTTGGAATTCAAGTGTGGTTCTCACTGGGCTCATTAGAACCTCTACATTCAGCATATGTTCAGTTCCTTTCATGGAAGGTATTCTTTTTGATAGCTATAAATTCCTTAAAATGTGTTAGTGAGTTACAGGCACTCCCTATTCAAGAGCCATTCATTTAGGTACAAAGAGACAGGGTGGTCTTTTGTTTGATTACGAAGTTCATACCTAAGGTAATTTACCCTTTCCAATTGAATAAGACTGTTGAGCTGCCTGTCTTATTTCCACTCTCAGATTCCATTACGGAACAAGCTTTGCACACACTAGATGTCAGATGAGCCCTTTTGGACCTGTCAACCTTAGGGTGGTCTTCCCCCGAACGGTTTGCCTTCTCCCCTCCTGTGTTGCTGAATTTGTTGTCCTTAGGACTCAGGCATGGCAAAATAAATCCCTAGCCAGGCTTAAAAATCCATTTTTATTACATATGTCACCCCTAATGTAGGCCCTAAGCAGCCCATAGAGCAGGGTTCATTGTATTAAAAAAGTTGGACATGTTTTTTTTTAAAGTTTTACATGTCTTAGTAGTGAAATATTCACAGATTCATTCATCACTATTGTGAGGCATATCTCTCTCCTAGGAAAACAGTGGGTTCCCTTATTACATTTTATAAGTGATAGTAGACATTAGAAATCATTTTCATTGACATTTGATGTACACATTTTCTTTATCATTACTATTGTAAAACAAGCAAACATAAACCCATTAACCCCCCCCCGTTGCATTAACTCACCACAGCGTCTTATTTGCCACTGCATTTCCCGGTCCCACACATACAGTCCTTCGCTGCCCCCCAAATCACCTACCCCAAGTGCCCATGTAACACCATAGATGCCGATGAGTCTACCGGGGGCACTGGGTCCAGGTCTAGGCCTTGATAATCCGCCCATCTCTTCCAAATTTTGAGATGCTTTTGTGGGCAACCCCTGGCCTTAAATACTGGGATCTCCAACCCCATGCAGAAGTCTAGCTCATTCCTCCATGCCGAGAGAGAGGGCGGAATTATGCAGAGAGAGAGGGCGGAATTGTCGCCTTCCACCCCCTTGCTATATCCATTTTCGCCAAAGTAATTCCCAGCAGCAACAAGTGTCGCTTGTAGATGTTACCTCCTATATCCTCCGTATTGTGTAGGATTACCAGTCTGGAGGAGAAAAGAAGCTTCCACCCCAACACCTCTGCCAGACAGGCCATTACCCCCGCCAAAATTTTGTGAGTGCTGTACAGTGCCAGATAGTGTGCATCAGGGACCCCTCTCTCAGCTACAGTGCAGACATATCGGGGATGTAACAAGACCCACTCTCCATTGCCTGAGCCTGGTATAGTAAACCCGGTGAAGGTATTTGAATTGAATGAGACGCAATCGCATCGCGATTGCTGCCTCTCTAGGAGACGCCAGTGCTTCCATCCAGTCATCTCCATCAAGCTGGCCAATGTCCCCAGACCATGCTTCTATTGGCGCTGTGTGTCACCAGGGACTGATAGATCTTTGATATTTTGCGGTCTTGCAGATCACCCATGAAAACCTTGGCTTCTACCAGGTTAAATTCAGGGAGCGCTTCTAGTCCCGAGACACTAGGGTGGATGACATGCCGAAATAGGAGGTATTTATAAAACTGGGTTTTCGGCATCTAGTACTCGTGTTGCAGATCTTAAAACGACTTCAACGTCAAGCCTCGCATTACGTCTCCTAAGGTCGAAATGCCAATATTATCCCACCCCCGGAACCCGGATAACGCAGCCAGCTGCGTAAGATGACCATTATACCACAGTGGGGTTTCTCCGGTCATCTTATTCCACCACCCCATTCTGCTGAGAGATTGTTTCTGTACCTGGAACACTACTCTTGTAGCCGGCGGGAGAGAGTTGCGCAATGTCACAGAGTACAAAATGGTATGTAGAGTGGATTCCCCATACTCTGTCATTCCACCGTGTAGGCGGGGTCCTTCCTATCCCCAAAACACCATTCATTCAGCACCAGGAGATGCGAAGCCAGGTAATACGATTGGACATCTGACGTAGCCAGCCCCCAACAATATGTAGATTGGAAGCAGGTCCGCAGCGCCACCCTGGACGACCCCCTTGCCCACGGGAATTGCCCTAATGCTGCATTACCTTGGTGGAACCACATAGGAAGTACTGGGTATGAATCGTTCTGTAGCTGATAAAGCAGACGCGGTAGTAATACGATCTTGAAGATGGTCGATCTGCCAAAGATGGAGAGGGGTATATGTGACCAATTTTTCATCTCCTTGCACACTCGTGCCCATACTGGTGCTATATTGCTGTCCAACGCCACTTTCGGTGATTCTGATAAGAAAACTCCCAGGTATTTCAAGCCCTCCAATGTAACCTGGACTGCCGAGACCCATGACCCCAGTTCTGCAGCTCCTCCTAGTGTCCACAGTGTGGATTTATGCGGGTTCATAAATAGACCAAACGTTTCCCCAAAGACTTGCATAATGCGCAACAAACTCGGTCCCATCCTATTAATGTCTGTTAGGAAAAATAGGACATCATCTGCATATAAAGCAATGCGGTCAGAGAGCCCCTGGTCCCATTCAAAACCCACCACATGTGCATCCATTCTTACCCATGCCACCAGGAGCTCCATAGCTAAAGCAAAGAGGTACGGAGACAACGGACACCCCTGGCGGATGCCCCTACCAATTGGAAACGTAATGGATGTGGAACCAGCAACCCGGACTGACGCTGTAAGGTTTGTATATAGCAGTTTTAGGTATGACAGGAAGCGAGGACCTATGTTCAGTCGGTACAATAATGCAAACAAATAGACCCAACTAAGGGAATCAAATGCCCTATCCAAATATGCCATCACGAGGGCAGCCCACACACCCTTTCCCTGAACCGCTGCTATAGCCGTGTGCGCCTGTCTGATATTGTGACGTGTAGCCCTCTGAGTCATAAATCTTGCCTGGTCGGGATGTATCAGATTAGTTATGTGAGATTGGAGGCGATTGGCCAACGCTTTGGCCAGAATTTTGGCCTCAACGTTTAGCTTGTTGGTCGGGGGTCGGCCTGGCTTATGAAACACCACCACCTCTGCCTGCCTCCAGTCTTGTGGTAGGTACCCTTGTCATCGGCTTCCTTAAGGACCTGAAGATAACGGGCCCTAATTTGGAGGAGTATTTCTTAAAGAATTCACATGGGAACCCATTTGGACCAGGCGCCTTGCCGCAGTTTAGGTCTCCCAGCGCAGCACTTATCTTCTCGTCTGTAAATGGAAGTTCAAGGACTGCGCGTGCTTCGTCTGAAAGGGCGCTCGGAGGTAAGTCAGATAGAAAACGCTGCACCACAGTGTCCTGCAGGAGCTCCCTAGAGGTATATATGTCTGCATAGTAGCGCGCAAAGCTCTCTGCAATGAGAGATAGGTCACTCATGATCCGACCATCAGGCCCCGGTATATTCGGGAGAACCTGTGGTTGTAAGGCCCCTTGACACAATCTATGTAATAATATACCAGACTTATCACCCCATTGATGAATTCTGTTGTGGGATTGTAGCCACACAAATCGGACCTCATCCATCAGGGTGTCCGTATGGAATTGTCGCTCTAAAGCCAGTTGTCGGCGCACCAAACTTCCCCCCTTCCCTCTACTTTTCTGTTCCAATTCTAATAAGCGTCCTCCGACTGTAGAAGCGATTCCCGCAGAACTTGATGGGACACCGCGCAGTATGAGATGTCCACCCCCCGCAGGGTAGGCTTCATAGCCTCCCATAAGGTTGCTGCCTTGGCTACGGTACCCAGGTTTGTATTCAGGTATTGCTCTATTGCCTGCTCCAAGTGTTCCCGATACTGTTCATCTTGCAGCTGCCAGGGGGAAAACGCCAATGAAAGGGCTGATTCTCGGGGCCCAGCTGCATTGTCAAGAGCACTGGGGAGTGATCGGACAAACCTCTTCGGAGAATCTCTACCGCCCTCACACGTCCTACAACACCCATTGGTACAAATCTGTAGTCAAGGCGGGAATATGAATCATGGGTTGTCGAGGAGTACGTATAGCCTAATTTCTCGTGATGCAGTCGCCTCCATGTATCCACCCATCCCAGGCGTTCAGTCTGGTAATGTGTGAGACAGCGGGATGTTCTCCCGCTCTCCATCTGTCTGTGGTCAGATTCATTAAACTATTCCAGTCCCCCCTATGATCGCTAGCCCCTCAGGGATATCAGCCCACTTTGACGTAAGGCACTCCACCAATGCCCAGTGCAGCAGCAGGGGAGCATACACACACCCTAAAACCACCTGATCCTCGTATATGGTATCCTGGATAAATACTTATCTCCCCTGAGTGTCGGTCCATGTCTTGATATGTTTGAGGGGACTCTGCGGTGGAGCAAAATCACAACCCCTGGAGATCCCCTGGTAAAACCTGAGTGGAACACTTGAATATAACCGTAGCGGAGGAGACACCGGGCCTTAGTGCCCATTAAGTGTGACTCCTGAAGGAGCAGGACGTCTGCTTGGTACCGTTTGGCCTGTTGGAGGAGGGGGGGCCCCTCGTTTAATTTGATCTAATCCTCCCCTTACATTCCAGCTCACTATCCGAAGATCCCCGGCCTGGGGTCACGCCCTATCTGTGGGGTCTGCCTCCTAATGGTCTCCGGGTAGCAACAAGTGGGACAGCTATGGACCAGTGTACGAGTCGTGTCTGTGTGTGGCAGTGACTCAGTGCAAACAAATAACATATGTACCTCAACTTCCCTCTTCCCCCACCCTATACCTCAAAACAACTGAAGTATCTGTCGCGGTGGGAGTGGCTAGCTGGCCCCAACGGGAGCCCCCCACCCGTTCTCCCCCAATAATTCCCCAGCAATCTGCCCATCTTCAATAGCCATGCCCCTGAACTACTGAGAGTCAAACAGAGATACTAGCCCCTGCTCACGTTTCACCGGTTCACCTTCGAGTCGCCAGCAGTCCCCCATCATGGAGAAATTTGAGGTAGCTATGACGCCGAAGACCCTTGCTGGGAAGCCGAGGTAGATCTGCAAGGATCACTGCAGGATTTGGAGTGGTGTCGGGATCTCGACCTCCTAGTTCCTTTGGTTTTGATCTTGGCGGGTCTGCGAGGGGCCTCACTGGATGAGGTGTCCATTTCCAACCTAGGCAGCGTACGTTGTTGAATCTTCATGGTTTCATCTGTCCACGGAAAGACATCTCCTGGCGATACGAAAAATAGGGTCCGGGATTGGTATACTACTCTCAACTTGGCGGGATACAGCAATTTGTATGGGAGTTTCAACTCGCGCAAACGTGCCTTGGCTGCCAGAAATAACGGTCTCTTCTGTTGGACCAGTTTAGTGTAGTCCAGGAATATGAGGATGCGAGTATTCTCAAACAGCAAGGGCTCCTTAACTCTGGCTTGCTTTAGGATCTTGTCCCTGTCGTGATAATTTAATATCTTCACAATTACGGACTTTGGTCTAGCTCCAGAAGGCGGCTCCTGCATCAGGGCCCTGTGAGCCCTTTCCACTATGAAGCAGCTGGACAACGAGTCCGGAGGGAGTCAGCTCGCAAGCCACCCAGGTAGGAACCTTTCCATGTCCCCCCCTTCACATCCTTCAGGGAATCGAACATAGCGGAGGTTGTTCCTCCTGGCCCTGCCTTCCATGTCTTCCACTCTCGAGGCCAGGTACCTGGTGATTGTTTCCAAGGATTAAACCTTTTTTTGCAAGGTAGTGGCTGAGTGCTCGACTACCGAGACCCTGGTCTCAGCCTCAGTGATGCGTTAAACTTCATTCCGAAGATCCTGCTGTAGTAGCATAACGTCAGACCCTAGCTCTCCAATCTTCGCTTCCAGAGCTGCTCTGGAGTGTGTGATGGCTGCCATGAGTGCTACAGCAAACAAATGATGAACGGAATGCTGACAATGCAAACATTCTCCCCCAGTCAAAAGATCTGGGTTAAATCCATTGTTCTTTTGCCCACTACGCCACCCCAGTTTGGACCCAGCCATATGCAAATCAGTCTTGACCCTGTGCCTCATGGGAACAGGCCAGACCGAACTGTCAGGCCAGATACTCCCTGGACCGGAAACAAGCATCCTGGAACCAGTTTCAGGGTATGTCACCCTTCTTCAGCCAGGCTAGCTTGAATCCAGTGGCACTGTGAGCAAAGGACCCACGTCTGGGCATACCCATCCCACTTAGAAAGAAAAGTGTTACAGCAAACAAATGATGGACGGAATTCTGACAATGTAAACATTCTTCCCCAGTCAAAAGATCTGGGTTAAATCCATTGTTCTTTTGCCTACTACGCCACCCCAGTTTGGACCCAGCCATATGCAAATCAGTCTTCACCCTGTGCCTCATGGGAACAGTCCAGACCGAACTGCCAGGCCAGGTCCTCCCTGGACTGGAAACAAGCATCCTGGGACCGATTTCAGGGTATGTCACCCTTCTTGAGCCAGGCTAGGTTGAACCCAGAGGCACAGTGAGCAAGGGACCCACGTCTGGGCATACCCATCCCACTTACGGCAAAAAGTGTTACAGCAAACAAATGATGGACGGAATGCTGACAATGCAAACATTCTCCCCCAGTCAAAAGATCTGGGTTAAATCCATTGTTCTTTGCCATGGGTGCGGCATTGTCTGGACAGCCATCCTGAGCACCACCCTGGTCCGCGGTTGGGGCTCCTGCTCCAGTATAGTGATCTAGGGTACTCTGCTTGGCAGATCCTACGACCACCGTATCCCTCGTCATTGTGGGGTTCGGTTCGCCAAGTTTTCAAAATGGCGGATTGATGGCCCCTCAGACCGGCCTCCAGCACGAGCAGCGCTCACTTGGCCCGTGGTATGCTGCTCTTCACCTCCACAGATTCTGGTGGCAACTCCGCTTTTGTCCAAGGGCTCTTAGAATGGGAGACCTGAGTGGGATCCTCTTGCCCACAAGCCCCACCCAGCGCTAGCCTGGCCACTTCCGTGGACATTTGCACCACCACCCTCCCTAGTGGGTGCCTCCCAGTCCTCACGATCACTCGTTCTCGATCACCTCGGTAGCTCGATTCACCAACCGCACCGGATCCTGTGTCACATGTGGCACCAAGGCCCGACCCCATGCCAGAGGAAGAGCAATGTTTAAGTCGGGTCCAATTGTTCCTATTCAGATTCTTTCACACTGTAGTGCCGACAGTAGTGCCACCCGAGACCCCACTGAGTGGCCCACAGCCAAGCAGTGCTCAATTAGCCTTGCCCGCCGCCTCTACGGGCCTACAATTGGCTCTACTCTCCAGCGGCCCCATTAAGCGTCTCTTCCCTCAATCAGAGGCAAACCAGCCCCAGACCTGGAGCGCTGTGTCCTCTCACGTTGGTGCGACCACAGAGTCCCTATAGGCAGGAGCCTTTCAGGGCATACAATACCCCTGCGGCTCCCTCATCAACCCCTGGTCCGCAGATCCTGGCCCCGCAACCCTTGAGGGAAAGAGCCACATGGTCCGGCTCCCAGGCCTCAGGTCCAGCCGCCGCGTAGCCTCGGGGGTCCCGCTGGCATGCATCTGGATCACTGCACGTCCCGCACTCAGTGCCAGCCCCCGGCAAGCCCGTTGCACTCTCTCTCCCTGCGGCCCGATCCGGTCGCCGAGCACGAGACCAGAGGTGAGGGGAGGAGGGTGAAGCACACAGACACTCACCGGAGCTCCACCGGGGGCCTTTCTGTTACACGGATGCTTCTGCTGCCACGACTCGGGCTCCTCGCCAGTCCCGGAGGGCCCATTCTCCACCCTGCTTGGATTAGTGGCCTCGGGGTGTTTCAGTGCAGCCTGTGCCCGTTGTCCTCAGCTTCCACTGGCGCCACAGGAACCCTGCCTCACCGCCACGCACTAGGCCTCCAAGGCCATATGTCTCCTCCGCTGCTACAATCCCCTCGGTCTGTCTCCAGGTCTGACTACTCACTCCTAGATTCCTGACTGCTACTGGAGATTTTAGGGAGAACTGTGTCCGGCGAAACAGGATATTTGAAGGATTTTTAAGATGGGCTGAGTGGAGCTCGCCTAACACGCGTCCACAAAGTTGGATCGCTAGGTCACGCCCCCTTAAGTGATAATTTTTGACTGGGTAGCAGGTAGAAATATTATGTTTGGGGTCTAAGGAATTGTATTTTAAAATCCTCTTTAACAGTAAAGTTGGATTATGAGTCATAGTTATGAAAATGCCACTTTTAAAAAGTAGCCTTTTTTTGTCCCAACCATTTGGTGCCTGCAGCCTGTTTCCTGAGTCACATGAATAGGTGTAGTTTGCAGTTGACCTTTGTATATTCCTCTCAGACTGCCACACAATAGAGGGACTGGAAGAAGTGTAAGGCCCTACTTTAGAGCTGGCACCAGGTATAAAAATAGGACTCTCCGACCCACTGTTCAGTTAACTTCTGGACCTGTAGAGGGACTCTCAAAGGACTTCCCTGCTGCCTTTGGCCTGCTGTATTCTTCAGAGGACTGCCCTTCTGCACCAAGAGGACTGCCCTGAGCCCTCAAAGGACTGCCCCGCTGCCTAACTCCAATTGCTAGTTGACTGGCCTGCTAATCAGAGCCTCAGGGACAGAAAAGGCTCAAGCCTTCTTGAACTCACATCTGGACCCAGCCTGAGTGAGCCCTGGCCCTCCAAGTAGTGCCCCTCCAGTTCTGGACCCTTGGAAGTGGTGCTTAAGGTGCTCAGATTACCCAAATCTAAAACTTGGGAGCAAAAACATTTTCTGCCAAAACCGAGAGGAAACTGGGACCTCCCTGCTTTCTGAACTGCCCAGGGTGCATTTTTGGTCAGCGTGACTTTGCGGCAGTTCCCGCTGTGTTCTTCTCCACAGCAGCAAACCTTGTTCCTATGCTCCCAGCAGAAAAGGTATCCGGCCTCGTGGAGCCCTATTGTTGTCAGCTTCATCCCGCTAGAGATTTTCGTCTTTCAAATATAGACTAAGTCTGAATGTAAAAATCTTCACTTCTACTTTGTCTAGAGGCTTCCGGACTATGCCTCCTCCTCGAACACCAGAGGATGCCTTGTCCCAGGCATTTTTCTTTGAAAATTCTGCCAAGTCCAAAGATAGTGAGGACTGGGCCCAATCCACTTCATGTATCCGAACCATGCTCCATCGCTTTCTGCCATAACATTCGACTTTGCTCTGGTCTCACATGACTAGATGTCCACGGTTGACGCTTTGATCTTTCAGGCGCTATTTAACACTTAAAAGTTTAAAAATTCAGAACTTCAGTTCTACTGATTTGATTTTTGTTGTTTTGATGCCAAATAATTTATTAAGATTTATTGTATTTTTATATATTGGTGTAATATTTTTCTTGAGTTATGTTGTCACTTTTACTGTTGCCTCTAAGTTAATCCTGACTACTTTTGTGCCAAGCTACTAGAGGGTTATGCACAAGTTAATTTAGTGACTTTTTGTGGTTCACCCTGAAATGGATTGTGGCTGTTGACTGAGTAGGGTGTCATCCTCCTCAACTAACTAATTAAACAACAGGGGGTGGTGATGGACAGAGTTTCTGAATTAAGCAGAATACTCTCACCCAGTCAAGAGATCAGGGCTTAATCCAACACCGTTTTTTAGCTCACTGCACCATCCCAGCTCAGAACCTGGCTATATGCAAATTAGTCTGTCCCTGGCCCAGTGTATCATGGGAACAGGGCAAACCAAACTACCAAGCCAATTCTTTCACTGGGAAGGAGACAAGCTACCGGGGACCGGTTTCTGGCATTTCAGCCGTCTTCGGCCCGGCTTCCTCCTCAACCAACAGCACAATTTCTCACTCCTGTATTATATTGGCAGGATGAAATCTTTCTGTATCACTATCTACTTTGTTGTTGCTTACGCTAAGCCAGACAAGATTCAGGCAAATTCTGAAGCAGGTGTTGCAAAATTAATAGTATGGTACATTGAGACCTGTTATGTAAGGCTAAGACAGTGCTCCTGGTACCTTCTGGGCACACTCTACACATAGAAAAGTGCATACCATAGCATTCTTGGTAACATTTCCTTATGAAATATGTAAGGCAGCACCATGGTACCACACACATTCACAAAGCATTATTATGTGGACATATTAGTGTGCCAGGAAACAATGGGTGGCCATAAACTCTATTGCATCTTCTGCCTACTACCCACAGCTGGAAGGAAAATAATTCATACCTGATGCAACACATGTGTATCTACAGCCACACACACTACGAACTAAATAGGTTACTCACCCTATAAGCATATTTTCATATTGTGCAGGGCTGCAGATTTACATGTAACCTTCCCTCCTCCCTGGAAGTGGGCACTTATTGCATATATTTCCTTGCACTAGTTAAAATTCACCTGACATATGTAATGCAGTGCATTTCATTTTCACTTTTGCCCCACTGCACGGAAAACAACCTAATGGTGGTATTGCTACCCATATGCTTTGTATATTAAGGGAGCAGTCACTCTACATACTTTGACTCGAAAAAAAGAACTTGAAATGTCCGGACCCAACATTATATGACCGGAGTATGCAAAGCATGTGGATGGATGCACAGCAATGTAGGATACGACCAGATGCGTACAGGGTAAGTAACATATATTCATTTTTCACCATAAATGCAGGTTCTTAAATTAAATCTATATTGTAATCAAAGGTGACAACAATGTTTGAACTTTATGAAGCAGGGTTAAAGATTGTCCAGGAAACTGAGTGAAAATGTGATATTGTTACCTTTTTCACGTTAACATACAGAACATTTCAAACATTGCAGAGATTTTCAGTTATTCCTTTTTAAACCAAGTCATGTTTATTTATTTTCCATAATTTTAGATACAATGTGAATAAGGTATCACATCAAAGAAAAAGAAAAGAGAAGGTGTAAAGAACAAACGCAACAACATTTCACTCTATAAAAACAGGAATGACGAGCCATAAGAATTTCTGTCGGTAGCAATTACCATTGCAATTAACATTGCTACCAGAAGACGATCATGTGCCCCATTAACATCTTTAACGACATTAGAATGACCTCCAACCCTCCCCGTGAAACAAAAAAGCTCCATGTAGTCTAGTAATGAAACAGATTTAAAGTTCCCGAGTGAGTGCTTCACATTAAATAGTGCAGACCTTGGGACAGATAAGATAATATTGGTTCTCACACTGCTTCAAAAGAGCCCAGAGCTGTGTTTTCTGATAGAGATGCAAAGAATTGCTCCATTGCTAAAAATGTTCCACATTCGCAAGTGCCGTTATGGTCTGGGAGGTCGTACGTTTTTAGGTCGAGGACCTAAAGGCTGCGCTTGCGCAGTCTGGGGTTGGAGAATTAATGTTTCTTAGTAGGGCTGTAGAACCCGCCTCCCTGCCCCGTCTCTCCTCCATTGGCTGGCTTCCTAAACGGAGGCCAGCCATTGGAGGAGAGATACGTTACTCCAATTTAGCCCCGTCTTTTTCGGATTCAGGGGCGTAAGTTTTGCTGTTCTTTAGACAGTGACGTCGTCCGTCACTCAGGACAGCAAAACACGCCCCCGAATCCGAAATTTTTCGGAGCTTTGGGCCGCCATTTTTTTTTTCTCGTCTGCCGGTGAGGATCGTCAGGGTCTTGTTTAGTAACTTCGTCGATTTTAATGCGTCGCCCCCACAGGCTTCTAAGGGGTGGGGGAGTGAGGATCGTCTTGGTCTTGTTTAGTAACTTCGGCGATTTTAATGCGTCGCCCCCACAGGCTTCTAAGGGGTGGGGTGGGGTGAGGGGCATAGTCTCGGCACCGAACGGACGCTCCTGCTGGCCCGACTGCCAAAACTTCTTCAGGGTCTGCCTGTGGTCGGAAGGAATTGTGGTGAAACAACGATATTATTTTTATGGTTTAGATAGCGCCTAAAGCCCGAAAGTGTGACTAAGCTTTAAAATCGGACCGGGTTGTGGTAGCTTGCATATGATCCAAAGCCTGTGGGTGGCCTGAACTGCAGAATGTCTCAGTGAAAGTGGGCCTGACGTCAGGCCTGCCAGCATGCTCCTCAAAGGGCAGCAGCGCTCTGTGTGAAAGGCGTGCGTCTCGTGCACAGCAGGCATGGCCGGCTGCCCCTGTTTCCACGCTCCGAGCTAGCCTCGAAAAAACAGTAGGATGACTCTCCTGTTTCTCTTCATATTCCACATATCTAAACTGCAAACCTTGTATTTGGAGTTCACGGCCCAGTCTTTATTTTTGTGGTAACCACATATCGAAATCGATGGTTGTTCAAGAAACCAGCGTGACCGCGTTGTCTGTGCTTCCAGCAGGTCGGGCTGGGCTGCCCCTCCAAAACACTCAGGCATGTACAGCCCCCTCGTTAAGAGTTTGTACGTCCACGTTGTGTCACCACCTCCCCCCCCCCCCCACGCATACAGACACTCTAATAAACTGATTGGTCGATGCCTCGCCTAGGTGATCTAATCACAGCCTCTCCGCCCGCTCAGCGTTAATGACATCATTTCCCCATGTCCTCCTCTCTTATTCCCTTGTTCCATCATTCCCACTTAAGCCCCCACCCTTCCTTCTTCTGTTTCCCCTCAGCACTTTGAAGAAAAAAACGCATTCGAGTCATCCAGCATGACATGACTCACAATCTGCGGTTCTGCATTCCTTACTACACCAGTGGTCTCCAAAAGCTGGGGTCTACCAAAGAGGCGTGGTTTAATGAATGTAACTACGGTACTTTATAAGCCCCCTCTGTGCCTGACAGGGTAGTTTGTGACTATGTCCCTAACAGAGTGACATGTATCTCTACAAACCCCTGCTTTATATAGAAGGTTCCTGGTCATGTGGCATTTATAGAAAATAT
This sequence comes from Lissotriton vulgaris, assembly GCF_964263255.1. Taxonomy (NCBI): domain Eukaryota; kingdom Metazoa; phylum Chordata; class Amphibia; order Caudata; family Salamandridae; genus Lissotriton; species Lissotriton vulgaris. The sequence continues at coordinate 417,017,373 of NC_141689.1, read as the reverse complement.
ATATTTTTTTTATTTCAGTAATTTTTTATTGAAAATAAAGAGCATATTTACATGGTACAGGGTGAATCACAATGGGCTGGGCAGACTAGCGCTGAATCTGAATCGGCAGCTTCAGTGCCGTGGTTCCCCAGCGGCCTACGGGAGCTGGGCAAACATTGCGGAGCACGTCTGAGGTAAGATGTGGGCCACTGGCGGGTCGGGCCTGTGTGTGTGTGATGAGTGTGTGTGGCTTGCAGTGGTGTCTGTCCTTGTGTGAGTGGCTCTGTGTGTGAGATAAGTGTGTGCGGCCTGCAGCTGTGTCTGCCCCCGATGTATGTGCATAATGGGTGTTTGTGGCCTGCAGCGGTGTCTGCCCCCGATGTGTGTGCATGATGGGTGTTTGTGGCCTGCAGCGGTGTCTGCCCCCGATGTGTGTGCATGATGGGTGTTTGTGGCCTGCAGCGGTGTCTGCCCCCGATGTGTGTGCATGATCGATGTTTGTGGCCTGCAGTGGTGTCTGCCCCGGATGTGTGTGCATGATCGGTGTTTGTTGCCTGCAGTGGTGTCTGCCCCCGATGTGTGTGCATGATGGGTGTTTGTGGCCTGCAGTGGTGTCTGTCCCTGTGTGGGTGATGAGTGCGTGCTCCTGCAGCAGTGTCTGCCCCTGTAGCAGTGTCTGCCCCTTTATATGTGTGTCATTGTGTGTGTGTGTGTGTCCTGTAGTGGTTGTTGTGCTAATGTAAAGAAAGAACAGACAGCGCCAGGTGTGGTGGATTACCACTAGGGCCGGTTCTGACAATTAAGTGCTGAGAAAGAAAAACACACAAATACGAACAATTGTGCGTGTTTGAGGGGGCACAAATCATAATTTGGTGCCAATTACCAACAAGATTCTCGTTGGGTATTACCCGTGGGCAAATAGCACAAAGTAGGCATGGGCAGATACCCCCGACTTGGAAGTGAGTACATGAAAGGGGGATTACAAGCAACAAAGGGTGTAATCAGGGCCATATTATCTTGCACAGCCCATCTAAATCCAGTTTTCCCTATGCAGTGCTGCCCGAGGTGAAGGATTCCTTAACATTTCCAAATTAAGCAAAGTTCACCGCCTGATTTAAACAGTAGTTGGAAAAGAGATTGGACTGGACTGAAACTACAAGCTGCATAGACAAGTAGAGTTCATGGCTCCCATGACACCTCACACAGCAGCAGGACATCAGCCCTTTCATAGAAGGTTAGGTATCGATACTGCTTTTAAATGTACTCAAGACATACTTATGTATAGCGGCACCTAACCCGATGTGTGTGTATGATGGGTGTTTGTGGCCTGCAGTGGTGTCTGTCTCTGTGTGGGTGATGAGTGCGTGCTCCTGCAGCAGTGTCTGCCCCTGTAGCAGTGTCTGCCCCTGTATATGTGTGTCATTGTGTCTGTGTGTGTGTGTGTGTGTGTGTGTGTGTGTGTGTGTGTGTGTGGCCTGTAGTGGTGACTGGGTGTGTCAGTGTATGTTAGTGTTTGTGTATATGAGTGTGTGTGGGCCCTGCATTGGGGTATGTGTGTTTGCGCGTGGTTTCTTCTATATATTTCTTAACTTTAACACTGAGCGCGGTGTCCTTGAAGAGGGCGCCGCGCTCACTGTTAAAGTTAAGAAATATATCAATAATCCGAGCGCGGGTGTCCGTGAAGCGGTGCTTAATAGGAAAAAAAAAAAGGATTCACCCACCTTCGTAGGCTGACACAAGAACTGAATTTTTTGAGGCCTACTTCTGCGTTTCCATGTATAAGAGATTGTTAGAGATTTAGACTTAATTGTGTGCTCCTTCCGTGTAGAGACTGTGGCGTGATGTGCAGTGCAATGTTTAATCTCCAGTGGATCACCAGTTAAGCTGATGTTACTTATAACAGCGTCTTCTAAATGAAGTGATGGATACCTGTCCATTTGATGCAAACTGCATACATTTTCCTTGAGAGCTTCGATTGTTTTCAGGATATCAACACACATGGAACACTCTCTGAAGTTAAACGAGGACCAGATTACCGGAACATGACTGTATTAACGAGGCCAGGGGATGGCTTTCCAGGAAGCACTGAGTTCTGCTGAAAATCAGAAATCTGAAACAAGGCACAGAGGTTAGAGAATGGGGGGATAAAGATCACCTGTTGTGTAGTTTTACTCTCCCGATTTATGGCTTCTGGTAAAGCAGTAACCGCTCAGGGGGAGAATCAAGAGGCAGACAGGCCTCACATGATTCATGGCGCATTTATTGGAAAAACCACAATGGAAACATTTACTGCTGCGCGAGGTGTGTTGGGCTCTGTGTGTGTTGGGCTCTGTGTGAGTTGGGCTCTGTGTGAGTTGGGCTCTGTGTGAGTTGGGCTCTGTGTGTGTTGGGCTCTGTGTGTGTTGGTGTGTGGCTCTGTCTGTCTGTGTGTGTGGCTCTGTCTGTCTGTGTTTGACTCTGTGTTTGTGTGTTTGGCTCTGTCTGTGTTTGTGTGTGTGGCTCTGTCTGTGTGGCTCTGTGTGTGTGTGTGGCTCTGTCTGTGTGTGTGTGGCTCTGTCTGTGTGTGTGTGACTGGGGCTGTGTGTGTGTGTGTGGCTCTGTGTGTGTGTGTGTGTGTGTAGCTCTGTGTGTGTGTAGCTCTGTGTGTGTGTAGCTCTGTGTGTGTGTGTAGCTCTGTGTGTGTGTAGCTCTGTGTGTGTGTGTAGCTCTGTGTGTGTGAGTTGCTCTGTGTGTGTGTTGCTCTGTGTGTGTGTGTGGCTCTGTGTGTGTGTGTCTCTGCCTCTGTGTGCGTGGCTCTGTGTGTGTGTGTGTGTGTGGCTCTGTGTAGGTGGCTCTGTGTGTGGGTGGCTCTGTCTGTGTGAGGGTGGCTCTGTGTAGGTGGCTCTGTGTGTGGGTGGCTCTGTCTGTGTGAGGGTGGCTCTGTGTAGGTGGCTCAGTGTGTGGGTGGCTCTATGTGAATGACTCTGTGTGGGTGGCTCTGTATGTGTGTGTGTGTTTGGCTCTGTGTGGGTGTAAATGCAATAGGTCATGCATATGCGAGCGATTTAAGCTATTGGCATTGTAAATGACAATGCCATTTATTTAACGATTAAGCTATTGGCAATGTAAATGACAATGCTATTTATTTATGATTTTTAAAAAAAAGTCATAAGCAATGCCAATAGCTCTACCTTTAATAATGCCGAGACCATTGCATTGTAAATGCCTGTTCTTTTTTTTTTTTTAATGAGCGCTGGAGTCAGCTTGGCAGTTCACAAGAAAGTCTATAATATAGGGTGGACAGCTTGTGTTTTTTTTTTTCAGAGCAGGTGGCCTCAGAGCCACGTTAATGGAAGGAAAGTCTGTCTGAAGAGGATAACTCAATATTGTTTTCATCTTAATTATCGGCAATCCCTACCAAATATGTTTACAGTCTCCCTTTAATCCACAGCCACTGCAGCATAAGTTCAATGGGTGCTGGTGAAATGTTTGTAGTTTTGGTTGGGTTCATGCAGGAGTCACACCCTACCTTTATAATGCGCCTCCCTACCCACAACACTGTGAATGTTTGCATAAACCTCACCAGGTGTTTACCTTTGATTGTTAGTTATATCTTTTCCAATAAAAGATGCCCATCATTATCTATATGTGTGAGGCTGCAGTGACACTGGTTGTTATCGGATGTTGTATAATGTGGTGAATTGGCATTTGACATTCCTTGCTATTTGTGCAAATGTCCCTAAAGAGGAAAATCCTTTAGTAGCTGCTTCTTTCATGTGTTGGTGCAGGACTCAATGTCTCAATTGTGTATAACATAAGCAGTTGTTTACCACAACAATTTTTGCTTACAATCTTCCAAAGTTAGAACTTGATGGCCCCTGTAAAACATCTGATCTAGTCCATCAATCCCCTATTCTCTATATACCAAAAGACCCTTGTGCTTAAGCTGTGGTAACTGCTGGACTAAAGTGGACTGGGATGTGGGAGAAGGGAGAGAGATTGCTCAAGTTTGCTTAGTAACTATATTCCACATCAGTAAAGTGGTTCTCTCAGGGGTACTTGGGTAGGTGTTAGAAGGCCTGTACACTTTCAGCTTAAATTTGAGATCTAAAATTGTTTTACCGACTATCGTCTGATCCATCTGCACTCAGTGTTTATCCATGGCACTGAGGGATTAATTGGCTATAAGCATGAATTGGAATGTGCAGTAATATGAGAAGTTTGGAAGAACCTAGCCACACACTAATTTGGGTAGTCTCAATATCTTGAATCCCAGTCATGCTGTGTGTGCTGCTGTATATTGCGTTATTTGGGTTTTAAGTTCAAAGAAGAATTATTTGGTACCAAGATTGGGAGGGCCTAGAACAGATAAAAATGTGGGGAGTATATTCATTTTAACAGTATTAATTCTGCCCTGCCATGAAAATCAAAGTGGAGGTCATCTCCTGAAATCCTTGTGTAAAGCCTGTAGAAGTTTTAGATAACTAACCTTAAACAAATCCTTCAGGTCAGGACTGATATAGATCCCTATAAATTTAATGTCTGTCCACTGAAAAGGGAGAATAGTTAATCTAGTCGCCTCCCCATAGGGCAATGTCAGTTTTAAAATCTCTGATTTGGCAATATTTATTTTAAAACCGGCTAGGGCTTCATAGTCTTTCATTTGTCAGAATAGCTGTTTCAAAGAGAAATTAGAGAGTGGTCTATGACAGGAGAACCTCCTCTGCAAACAATGTTATTTTGGTGGCTTAATTGGTAAAAGGTATGGACTGCATCTTGTTGCTTGAGTTTGTAATCCCCTACAAAAACAGAAGACAAGAAGCGTTTGGCAAAACAGGAACAGTTTGTTTAAATAAACATTACGGGCAGATGAACAGTTGCGGGGTCTGAGGACTGCCTCAATTTACATTCAGTATATGTGAGTGAGTGAGTGAGTGAGGGGAGACTTATACCGCCCAACTTAGCCCAAGGGTATCAAGGCGCCAAACAGGACAGAAAATCTCAAATCACCGGATCCAAGTCTACGAGTAGGCCTCTCAAAAAAAATAGGTTTTCAATTCTTTGCGAAAACGCGCCAGAGAGGGTTGTCCTACCAGTTCAGGGGGGAGGGAATTCCAGAGCTTAGGTACCAAGGTGGAAAAAGCTTTACATCCCCATCTTGCTTTTGCAAATCTAGGGACTGAGAGGAGATTTTTGGAAGATGACTGGAGGGCTCTACTGGTGGAGTAGGGATGAAGGAGGGACCTGATGCTCTCTGATCCAGAGCCATAAGTAGCCCAGTGGGCAAGGCAAACAAGCTTAAAAGAGAACCTAGACTGGACGGGCAGCCAATGAAGGTTTTTCCTGGCCAAGGATACTGAGGAAAGCCTAGGAAGATTAAGGACCATCTCTTGTTCATGCCCACATACAGAGCGTTGCAATAATCCAATCTCGAGGAGACGAGAGCCACTGTGGTCTGCTTCCGGGCATCAGGGGAAAGGTAAGATGCAATCTTTCTGAGGATCCTAATGATACCACAACAGGTGGACATGGTCCTGCTGACCTGACGGACAAAGGAAAGAGGGGTATCTATCAGGACCTCCAGGTTCTTAGCAGAGTGGGAGGGAAGGAGACAATCACCAATGGTGTCCGGCCACCAGTCTTTTGACCAAATGTCTTGACTACCCCCGAAGATCAAGACCTCCGTCTTCTCTCCGTTAAGTTTTTAAAAGTTCTGGATCATCCATTGGGATACTGCCTCCATGCAAGTTCCAAAATTCAGGGCAGAGTCATTCACGGGGAATAGCGTTTACAACGCAACTTTTACCACGCAGTACCTTTACCACGCAACTTTTACAACGCAAGTCGTTACAGCGACTTGTGCTGGGGGACGCTGTAGGATAGGGAATAGTTTAATTTACTATCCAAAACCTTCCCTACTATCCACTGTGACTGGAGTTGGACTAGTAAATTAAACTATTCACTATCCAGCGCCCCCCAACGCAAGTCATAACGACTTGCGTTGTAAAACCTGCATGGTAAAGGCATGCGTTGTAAAAGCATGCATAGTAACGACATACATCCGTCATTCACAGACTGTGTAAGGGAGACTATGATTTGAGTGTCGTCGGCATACGACAACACCTCAAACCCATAAGATCCCACTACCCTGGCAAGTGGGGCCACATAGATATTAAAGAGTGTGGGACTTAAGGAGGATCCCTGGGGGACCCCACACTGCACTGGTTTGGAGGGGGACAGAAAGTCACCCAGCTTCACTCTTTGCTCCCTTCGATGGAGAAAGGAGGTCAGGAGACTAAGGGCTGGGCCTCCAACTCCTATCTCCCTGAGCCTAGCAACCAAGACCGAGGGAGACAGGGTGTCGAGTAGGACCAGGAGGGTGGTATGGCCCTTATCGACCTTCGAGCGGATATTATTGATAACCACACTAAGGGCAGATTCAGTACTGTGGGCTCTTCGAAAGCCATGTTGCGAGATGTCCAGCAGGCTCAAGTCATCCAAGAAGGTGGTAAGATGGTGGTTAAGATGAGCTTCAAGTATTTTGGCGGGGCCGGTAGCAAGGAGATGGGTCGAAAAATTTTCAGGACCCCAGGGTCCAGAGAGGCCTTCAAGAGTGGTTTGACAACCGCCAGTTTCCAGGAGAGGGGAACAATTCCCTCCATAATTGCTAGGTGGTTCACCTCTAGAAGGGGGGGGATAACCACCTCTCTACAAGCCTTCAGGATTTTTAGCTGACAAGGGTCCAGAGGGGAGCCAGACTTGATGTTATCAAGGAGGCAGTAGATCTCATCCAGGGTGAGAGGCGAGAAAGTAAGAAAACTAGACCCAGGTTCAGCAACCTGAGACCCTGCTGTGGAAGGGGGAGGAAGAGGAGGGGGGTCCAACTCCTGGTTGAGGAGTTCTAGAGAATTGTAGGTATCGGCAATTTTAGAATGGAAAAAAGTTGAAATTTTGTCACAGAGCTCCTGAGTTTCCACTATGGAATCCACAGTCTGGGGGGCAGAGAGGGAGTCAATGATCTTAAAAGGATCTCTGGAAGATTTCAAAGAGGCGGTCAGATTAACATAGTAGGCCTTTTTTTCCTCAATAATTGCTCATTTATATTCTTTTAAGAGGTATTTATGTTGTTTCTTTTCGGTAGGATTAAGATGAGTGCGCCAAAGCCTCTCCTGTTTTCTACAGCCCTGCCTCAGCAGTCTGAGTCTATCAGAAAACCAGGGTGCGGAAGGACTCTTTCTAGCGGAATAGTGCTGCTTGACGGGGGCTAAGATGTCTACAGCCTCAGTGATGGTATTCGAGAAATCCACTGCCACGGAATTGGTGTCCTTCTTTAAGAGGAGGCTAAGCCTATTCATGAATGGGACAAGAGTTTCATTATTAATCTCCCTGAAGTTTCTTCTGAGTTCACATTTCTTGGGATCTGAGTGGGAAAGGGCAGTGTGATGAATTTTAAGCTCAATGGGCACCGCCAAATGATCTGACCAGGCCAAAGGGATACGGATGCCTGTCTTCAATCTAAGGTCATTGGAGAAAACACCATCAAGCGTATGGCCCGCTAGATGAGTGGGACTATCCACAAGTTGGGTCAGGCCACATGCGCCCAGGGTTTCTACCAGGGACAAAGTGTCTCTGGAACTCAAATTCTCTAAATGTAAATTGAAATCACCTAAAAGAGTAAGGTTAGGTCTGTCAATAAAAGGTTCTAATAGCTTCATCAGGTCTTGACTAAAAGAGATTCTAGGACCTGGAGGCCTGTAGAATAAGATACCCGAAAATGAGACTGTAGGGGTGGAATTAATAGAAAAATACATGTCCTCAAAAGAATCTGAGGGGGTGGAGAGGTGCTCAGTTCCGCATATGTTGGAGCCTTTAGGCAGTATTCCCAGCCCACCTCCTCTTCGCCCAATTCTGTCCATCCTGGTCAGGGCGTAGCCCATGGGAATTGAGTCTACAAGGTCAGGGCCAGAGGATTCCGAGACCCAAGTTTCGGTGATAAATACCCAGGATGGTTTCCTCAGTGAGACAAAATCCTTGAAAGCGATGTTGATTTTGATCTGGGATTTTGCATTAATAAGAAAATCTACTTCATTCGCCAGGGGGGTAGACTTAAATACCCCAGTGTCCGATGGTACCTTCCTGATATTCGATTTTCTAGGGTGACAGGGGTTACGTCTACAGCAATGTGAATGAAGAATGGCATCGGGGAAGAGAGTGTGAAGGCAGGGTTTCCTAGGAGGTTTAAAAGTCAATAAAGTATGGGTGGAATAAAGAAAGCTTACTTGAGGTAGGGTAAAACGGGGACCAGCCCGCCTGGCCCCTGGCGCGAACTCAGCGCGGACGGGCGCAGACGGGCTTGACTTAGGCGCGACTTTGGCGCGCGTCAGCTAAGCGCGAAGGATGTCACAGAGCCTAAATAAGGTTGGGCCAGAGTGTCGAGCCCCGCGTTACCCTCTGTAGCCAATGAGGGCAGGGACAGCAAATGTTTGCTGGCGCCCTCCACAGCAAACGGGAAAACCCGTGGCGGACCGGGGCGCTGGCAGGGATAGCGTGAGGCAGGTAAGTATGTATGTATGTATGTATGTATAACACACTTGTAAAGCGCTTGCTGTCACCCGACGGGCATCCTGGTGCTGAGATCTAACAGGTCCTGAAGCACAGTCAAGAGAAGGATCAGAGAGTGATTATCCTAACCTGGGGAATAAATGAGTTTTTAAAAGTTTTTTAAAAGAAAGGAGGTCTCCCAAGCATCTAAGCGACAGTGGCAAGTCGTTCCACAATTTAGATGCCGTGAAACCAAACGAACGGCCACCCATTCGCTTTCTCCGGAACTTAGGAACAACCGCCAAATGGGCGGAAGCAGAACGGAGAGCTCTTGCGGGGATGTACCATGAGAACATCTCCTGCAGGGGCAACGGTCCAGAGTCATGTAGAGCCTGGAAGACCAAACAAAGCGCCTTAAATTCGATCCGTTGAGGGATAGGGAGCCAGTGTAAATCTCTGAGAGCTGCAGAGGAGGAGTCAGAGCGGCGGCGGGAGAGTGCTAACTTAGCCGCGAAGTTCTGCACTCTTTGCAGCTTACCTATCGCCGTAGCAGGTGCCCCCAGAAGTAGTGCATTGCAGTAATCCAGTCTACTAAGGATAATGCTGCGCACTACTTCTGGTCTGGCATTAACAGGGAGCAAAGGAAGAATCTTCCTGAGAGAGCGCAGAAGGCCCATGCAAGTGGATACTGTTTTATCAATGAAACCGTCCAGTTGAAGACTTGGTTCCATTGTCACTCCTAGATTCCGAACCGAGGTGGCTACTGCCGCCGTGCCCTGAAAGGAGGAAGGCCAAAAATCTTGTGGCAAAGATCGAGGGACCCGGTCCACTGAGCAGTGTAACACCTCTGTCTTAGTGCTGTTAAATTGCAGCGAGCTGTTGCTCAGCCATGTTGCCGTGGTGACCATGCAATGGTGAAAGGTCTCCAAGGACACCGCATTCTCCCCTTCAAAGGAGAAAATAAGCTGGGTGTCATCAGCGTAGTTGGTGACTGAAATGCCAAATGTTTTTATTAACTTGATCAGGGGGCGGAGGTATAGATTAAAAAGGATGGGGCTGATGGCCGAGCCCTGGGGTACTCCCTGACCAACCCTTTTAACGATGGATTTATAGGGGGGCAGGGTAACCACCTGATGTCTATTGGCCAGGTATGAAACCAGCCAATCCCGGGCGGTGCCCGTCACCCCCACCTCCTCCAATCTCCTGGTCAAGATGGCGTGGCTGACCGTATCGAACGCTGCCGACATGTCGAGCAGCACTAAAAAGGCTGCTCGTCCATAGTCGGCACGCGAACGAATGTCGCTCAGGACAGTCACCAATGCTGTTTCGGTTCCATGCGCTGGTCTAAAACCGAACTGCGCCGCATCCAGACACTCGTTACCTTCCAAAAAACTGGACAGGTGTCTTGTGACCAGTTTTTCCAAGATCTTAATCGGAAAGGGAAGTAACGATATAGGTCTGTAGTTGGCGGGACAGAGGGGATCCAATGATTGTTTCTTCAGTAAAGGAGAAACAACTGCTAGTTTCCAGCTTTCCGGGACCTGGGCCGAGCTAAGAGATTGGCAACAAATTGCGTGGAGAGGCGAGGATATGTGCAAAAGAGCAAAGTTACACACAATTTTTAAAATACACAGCGAAAGCAAAGCGACATAGTAATCATGAAGCAGAATGAATTTTTAAAAACAGCAGTGTTTAAAATTGAGGCATCGCAGTCATGCACATGTCCTTCTTTTATTCAAAATGTGAACAATTGTAAACATTTGCGGTGTACCCTACTTATATGGTGAGGAAGGTTGGTTGCTGCCTTTGGAGCCATAAATGAGTTGTCTAATGGTTACCAAAGGTGGGTCTTCTACCTCGCGTGGACACAATTTGGGCCAGTGGATACGTGTCCAGATGTCCAGCATGGGGACGCACAAGATCACTTTGTGTTCCTAACTCATGTTGCACCTGCATTTTGTGGTGTTTTTAGGAACATGCTTACCCCCTAAGCCATGTGTGCTTTATTGGAGCAATCTACTGTGACCCTTTGTAATATTGCTTCGCCTATCTATTGGTTTGATCTAGAGGTCCCTGCCTAGCATTAGCCTGCCAGCTACGACCCCCCCACCTGTGAGCTTCCAATCAGTGGTTTCCCGGCCCTTGGTCTGAGGGCCTGCTTAACTACATACTTTCGAGTCAAGGTTGATGTAAAGTTCACAACAGCCGATTCTATTACAAAAGATGACATATTATTTATATTGATAAATGCATCAAATTTTATATTAACAATCTCCCCAGCCACTCTAATGTTTGCAGCAAATGGTTTGATGCTCAATGCAAGAACAGTGGGAGCAGGGTGCACCCCATCTGATGCCTCTGTCAAGCTTAAAAGGATGTGGGCATCTCCTATTGACAGGCACTCTCAACATCTGCCAATAATATCCCACCATCAGCATTTTAATGAAGATTAGGCTAACTCCAAAGATCTGTAATGTCTTTCCCCGTAAAGGTGCAGTCCACCTGATTGAAGGCTTTCTCTGCTTCTAGAGACACCAAACAGCTTTGGTCGTCTTTCTTTTCACCTCCTTGATCAGTTGGACTATTCTACAGATCTTGTCATGTGTTTGCCCTCTCTTAATGAAGTCAGACTTAATTGGTGTGAAATAGTGTTGGCAGTAGGAGCTCCAATCTGGTTGCTAGAATGTGTGTATGACATATTATTTATATTGATAAATGCATCAAATTTTTTATTTAAATTGTATTTAGAATCAAAGGTGTGATGGGCTATAGGTAACACTAGGGGTATTTTGCTTGTTTTAAGATGAGAGAACGTTTGGCCTCAACCCTGGTTTCAGAGACAGTACCTGGCTGTCTGATAAGTTAAGGACTGTGTTCAATTTGGGTCTAGAGAAATTAAAACAGCTTTTTAGAAATTAGAGGTGAAGCAATTGAGACTTGGTGTCTAATGAAGTTTAAGTGGTTTAATGGTACCCATAACTACTTATTCAACTATAGGATCCTCAAGGCTTTCACTATGGTCAGGTATTATTTGAGGTAAAGTAATTGAATGCAAGTATGTTACTTGCATCGCCTCACTAGAAATATATGGTGAATAGAGAGTTGTGAAGGAGCTTCAGAAGGGTCAACATTTTTCTCAGCTAATTGACCTGAGGGCAGTCAAATATCTCAATTGTAATTACATTCCTGCTTTTGCCTAAATGTCTATCTAGATGTGTGCCCTCTTTATTGCCATGGTCATATGCCGGCCATTTTAATCTTCAACGGGTGAGTTCTGCATTATTAGGTATGAGAGCATTCAGTTTTCCCTTCACAGATATGATCAACCACTGCAGTAATGTAGAGGGTATCTTTTTATGCTCCCTTTCCACCTTGGCTAATTGCTCCTTTAGTAGGGAGTGCTCTGCCTGCCTGAATTTTCTATTATTAGTCAGAGTGCTAATGAAATGGCTTCTAATTGTGGACTTAAAAGTCTACCATGTGTAGGCACAGCCCAACTTCCCCGGGAGATTATTATGGAAGAAGTCAATCATATCTTTCCTTAACTCTGCCCTCAATACCTGCTCTGTCAAATCTGCTGCATGAAAGGTCCAGTGTCCTGTATCCCACGTCAATGATAAGTTGACGTGCATATGATCAGAGAGAAAAATCGTCTTAATCTCTTTCTGCACCAAAGGTGTAGGGTTCTGCTGAACAATATACTAGAGTGTGACCTATATGTATTGAAGAAGAAGGTATAAACACAGAGTTCAGCATTCTATTCTCTCAGGGAATCCTGAGGCCTAAATCATTCAGGTACTTTTCAACTTATCCGAGAACGTGCCTGTAATGGATAACACATGTCACGTTCTATTTACCTTTTGGTCCCAAACTGCTTGAAATTAGCTGCTAGTATTAAGTCTCCAGTAACATAGGGCATGATTTATATGTTGGCGGAAAGGGTACGACATCGTAATGGCAACAGAGTACCCATTGGGCCATTCTGAAGGTCAGCCCACCACATTTAGAGATGGACGGACTGTCCGTGTGCAGACTCCTTCTTCACCACCTACACACCCCACCCGCGGCCCGACAGAGTAAGGGATCGAAGATAGGGCCATGTGTCCGCCCGCTTGAAGTAGAGTTGTGGGACTCATGGCCAGTTTATGCTGCCCGTCACCTCCATCAAAAACATGGCGGTAAGGGGCAGTGAAAACTTTTAAATGAACCCCTCGCCATAGGCAAGTGCTCCCATGTTGAAGGTGTCATTTAAAAAAAAAAAGAAAAGAAAATTCTGCTTTAGGATTTTCTTTTTGAAAATAAATCAAAATTGTAAGTTTGATGTATGGCTCCATCATGTTGATGGAGGCTTCCATCAAACTTACAATGCATTTCCACAAACCACAGTATCGGTGGTTCCTGGAAATGCAAGAGATGTCTGCACCGGCACTGGACATCTCTAAATAGGCAGGCGGAATTCTCTCGCTATGGCAGAAGTAAAGTACTCCTTGATGGCGACAGTAATTACTCCGTCCACCAAGATATAATTCAGTCCCAAAGTCTCCCAGCATATTAAGAATATCTACAAGAAAGGCATCCTGTCCAACATTGGGGGCATAAAACATAGCAATAGTTACCTTTCAGTCCGATAAAGATCCTGGTACATTACAAAATCTACCTACCCCATAAATCTTATGAGCTATCGGTTGGAAGCTTCTTAACTTGTAGTTAGTTACTACTTGTAAATTTACTCTTATACTTTTGAGGCAAGGCTGGACTGGGAAACCAAAACAGCGTGCACTGACTGGAGTTAGAATATGTAGGGTTTGTTTGAGCAATGGCGAGCTTCAGTAGATTTCGGCAATTCTGTGGCAGCAGTGTTTACCAAATAATTATGGATTAACCATATTTGTCACATACTTTGCAAAATTTAAAGATTTCACTAGAAATGCTGTTCCTTGCACAAATGGATGAAAATAATACTGCCAGAGAACGGGCTGCATTATTTGCATTTTGGCTGCATAATTTACCATTTTGCTTAATCCTGATAACTTTGACAATGCTAAAGTTGTGCATAGTGGTTTAGGGTCTGTCAGTGTGATGAAAAAAACACTATTTTTAGACAACCATAAAATAGTTTCCATCTTACATGATTCCCTTTGATGTACGGGATTTTATACCATTGCATTTTGTGCAATCAAAGGACAAAAATGCTTACGTGCGTATATTTAATATAGAATGTATTTCACCTGAATAATATATTTATACTTTAGAATAACAATTTTAGAAACGTGTCTTCTCTTTTTTGTGTAGGTGAACGAAAATGTAATTATGTATGAACACATAATAAGCGAGCATATGGCATGGAGCGAAGAAGACTCCTTCTCGTTTACTGTTGCATCACCACCTGCATTTCTTGCTGCCCAGGTCTTTCAGATCACCATTTCTTATGACGCCATTGGACCTGAGAGACAAAGTCGACTTCAGGCAAATACAGGCAAGGCAGCATTGCACAGCTTCTTTTACCTATATGGCTTGTCTCTAAAGTTGTATAGATTCCGAAATAGCATACTTACACTGTGTGTTTTCTCTTTTAGTTTACCTATGGTCTAGAAATTAGCAACAAATACTGAGTTATTACATTGTATTTGACTTCAAGTCTCATTTTTGACTCTCCAAGCAACTTCAGCTATTGCCACAAACGTCTAACATTTCTAAATTTTATAAAAAAAAGTCTTCTTAGCTTTTCAAAATTTACTTTTTTTTGTAGGTGGGATTTTTTAACTGTGGGCCAAGAATCGCCTACAACTGGGCTGTTACTTTCCTTTCACTGCAAACATGTTATTTAATCCACCACTGTTTTTTTTTTTAATAAATATTTTTATTGACATTTTCTCTCATTGCAAAACAACAACAATGAATACCAATTAGATACAAAAGCATTTTTCGATTAAAACAGCAGCAGCGTGTCCAATCAGCAGTAAAGAGGAATCAAACAATGATATCATGTGTCGGAGCATTATTGTGTATCCCGTCCCACCCCTCCAACCACTTATCAGGCCCTGTAGAATCATTGTGAGTCAGACAGCGAGAGTCCATAGTGTGCAAGCCAAGGCTTCCATATTTTCCAAAACTTTTTGGGGCAGCCCCGTGCCATGTATGTTGTCTTCTCACCTAGCATATACATGTCCATGTTCTTTCTCCACTCAACAAGAGATGGTCCCTCTGCTGCCCTCCATTTCCTGGCTACGTCCCATTTTGCGACCACCAACCCTAGCTGCAGCAGAACCAACCCAGGCTTAGGGAGGTCAATATCTGTGGATATGCCCAACAGGACAAACAAGGGAGTAAGTGGGATCTCTGCCCCCAGGACACTCTCCATCTCCCCCATCAGAGTCATCCAATACCTTTGAATCTCGGAGCACTCCCAAACCGTATGATAAAATGTACCTTCCGACCCTAGACAATGCAAGCCTGTGGGTGTTTCAGCCCTTCCAATGCGGTGCAACCACGCTCTATCGTAATATGCCCTGTGTAAATGTTAATCCACAACTATTAAGCGTAGACACCTGTGAAACATTTTCCATGATGAAGGCTACATTTCCACCATGGGACTCATCAGAGAATATTACTCAGTCACAGTCTAGCTTCTCCTTGACAAGTTTTCCACCTACAGTGTGAAAAGGTTTTTGAATGACAAATGCCTCCTATGTCTTTTTGTACTCTCTCTGGCAGTTGCACTGTGAGCAAATAGCCATTTGTCGAGAGATGTCATTGATCACTCTGATAGATAGGGAAGCAGTTCACCTGTGGTATAGCTGTGGCCTGTTTTTTGGAACATGAACTAACAGAAGAGCAGATCTTCCTGGATTGTTTTTTCAACCATCAAATGGGTCAACAGTGCCATGCCTCCCCGCAAATCTAATTGAGATCTACTATGAAACTTCTTGGAGTCCCCCCCACAAGCAATATATCCTCTACTTATACAACCTCATCTTGAAATTGAGAGGTTTCAGTCCTGGAGACAGTTCCTACTTCACACTCAGAAGCATAAAACCTGACACTTGCAAACCTATAGGGTAAATATTGCTCCACCAGAAAGAGCAAAAAAGAAAGAGGATTTTCTTTGTCTTCAAAAAGCGAGATTCCACTTGTGATAGATCTGCAATAGAGCTGTAAATAAGCTTAAAATTGTGGTCACATCAGCACAGTTACAGACATAGAACATTTAAGTAATTCTTCAATCTTGTTCCTCATCTCTTTGTTTGATGTCATTGGTTCTAGTTCTTTTGAAACTTACTGTTGAAGTACTTCATGTGACTGCCTCTGTCAAATCAGTAGACCCGGCAAGAGAAGAAATGTAGATCCCTTGGTCATGACCCTTTTTAATGAATTAATTCTTTACATGATTATTGCAATCAGCTCTGCGAAGAATCCTCCCTCGTCATTACTATTCCACCTCCTTACAAGGTATGCAAAGTATTAGATTTAGTCAGAAAGAGTCTATGGAATCTCACCCTCTACATTAGGAAAGCAAGTTTGATGGTTCTACTCGGCTGCTATGACTGGTTTCTGTGAGATTCTTTAGCTGCTCTAAATTGGCAGGTCTTTCACAGAATGACCAGCAATGGAATCAATTTAGACTACCAGATAATCAGTTCAGGAAAGGCTCTGAGTGGTTTATTTGCTCACAGATATTACCTTGCTTTTCCATGAAGTGTGTACTGTTGAACATTACTTGAGTCTTAAGCCTGATGTGAGACAACAAATCCTGGACCCTTATTTTTAGATTTTTTAATATGCTTATAACGAAATTAAAAAAAATAATAGTGAAGCAGACATCTACAAAAATTCACACAGCGAAAAGACCTCACCCTGGTCTAGGGTGTCAAACTGACATGGAGGCAAATTCTGGACAGGACTGTAAAATATTCAGGACAAAGGGTCAAAATTCAGGACAAATATTCAGGACAAAGGGTCAAAATTCAGGACAAAAGTTCAAGTTTTACAGACAAATTGAGAGGAGAGGCCCTACCCCAATATTTTATTATTGCATTTATTTTCTATTTTCTACATTCTACTATATATTCGCTATGGTCTTTATGTGATTGCCTCTACGTGTGCTACATAGAGGTGGCACTTTATGTTCGCCCCCCCCCCCCCCCTCCCCCCCACTATGCCCCACAGCGGCCCTACCATCTTTAGCTATGCCAACCACTGTAGACTATTTTGTTAACCTCTCACCATCAGGTAAGTACACATAAAATAATACACATCTTAACTGAACAATAAATAAAAGTTAAACTAATCAGTAGAAAAAGGTATATTGTATGTCATGAAACCTATATTGGTTAATGCACACTTACACAGATGTATAAGTGTGCAACCAGAGGTCCAAAGAATTTAATCCTGTTTGGTGTAGTAGGGAAAAGTGACTTGTGTATTTTTTAGTGCTAGGAGATCACTGAAAGCACTGTGAATGTTTAATTCATTATTTTAAATGAGCAGTGCACACAGTATAATACAGGCTGCCACTAAATGCACATATACATTTAGTTTAAAGATAAAAAGTGCTTCTAAATTATATATTTCAGTAACATACAGATTTTACCTAGTGCCATGAATGTCGATTCACCAAAATACCAGGGGTAGCAGAAGTGACATCACATGCCCTTTGACCTCAGTGATATCACAGGAAGTAACATCATATTGCCTTTAATGTCTTCCCGGCAGTGATGCCATTTGACTTTTGATCCTGGTGATGCCACAGGAAGTACATCACTAAAGGTATACATTCTATAATTAGTGCAACATTAATAACATGGATATGCAATTCATACCTTTATCTTATCATCCCAGGTCTCTTCAATTACTATTGTTTTGATATTTTCCATCATATCTCCCTCTTATTCTCTCAGTTTTCCTTTAGGCAAGGTATTTGGTGGGTACGAGCGAGCAAGTTTGCACCAAAGATCTGCAGGCTATCAATGCAGGCTTGTACAGTGCCATTTACAAATGTTGTCAATTATAATGATTTTTCCCATATCAGTATGTTACTAACCCTTTTTTCCAGAAACTGATCTAGCCAATCTCTATTTATTTCCTGACAAGCTGCCATCTATTAGAACATTTGATTTTTTTTAGCCATATTATAACAATAAAATATAGCATCAAAAACAAAACTGTAAGCATTAATTCTCTAAAGCCCTTGAGTGTGTGTTTAGATTGCAAAAACCATATGTTCGAGGCTAATGAGCTGCAGATTACACACTGTGCATAGATGGCCACCTAGTGCTGGGCCCGGATGTTTGCAGTTTGTTTTGTTGTAGAAAAGTCTTTGAAAGTCACGGGATAGGTGACTCCTCCTCTGGATGATACTGCGCATGTGCATCGGCTCCATCCCCAGATTGTTTTTTTCCGCCACCAGGCTTGGATGTGTTTCCAGCGCTCCGTGTTGGAACCGATTTCCTTCGGCGCACAATCCTCACCAGCTTACAAAAATTCAGTTTTGACCGCTTTCCCAGTCTACGCTACTCTTCAACACCGAAGATTTCGATTCCGGTCATCGTCGACGGCCTTCGGGCCTAACTAGGCCTCGACTCCAGCTCATGGAAAGGACGCCATTTAAAAAGTGTCCTCAATGTGGGTCGAAGTTTCCTCACACCGACCTTCATGAAGTGTGTAACCTTTGCCACTCCCCGGAGCACAAGGCCAGAGACTGTTCCGCTTGTGCTCTTTCCGCTCCAAAAAGACTATCCGGGACCGAAGAGCTAGGAGAACAATGACTCAATCTTCAGCTCCGATTCCGGACGACATCTTTGAAGAAGGCTTTGACGTCCCAGAACAACACGACATCAACAGCAACTCCGAGGCAGAAGATTCAGACGTCGAGGACATCACTCCAGCACAGCGAGTCGTAAGACCGTCGACCCCGACCCTTCCTCGACACATCCAAAGAAGGCCCTGGACACACCCTCGCCCTCAAGCTCGGGTGCTCACCGACACACTGCTTCTACTGCCCCACCTTCGGGCCTGGCTAAGAAGATAACTAAGCCTTCAGGCGACTCGGGTCAGAGTCGGCCTTCCCACGGTGCCAGCACACACCTACCGGCACCGAAAAAGACAACGTCACCGGCCCCGTCGACATCCAAACCACCGGCACCGAAGCCTACCACTACTCCTTCATCACCGAAACCCAGGTCAGAACTAAGCAAACCCGCTTCAGATTCAAAAAGACCCTGATGCGTCAAGTAGCTTAGACCATAGCAATCTAAGCTACTTGACGCATCAGGGAAAAGAACTGCGTCTCAAGCAGCAAACATGTGGCGTATTGCCAATACACAAGCATTATTGGCCAGATATGACAGGGCACATTATGACGAATTAGAATCACTAATGCGACACCTCCCTGATAAATACAAAGATAGAGCAAATGAACTTATTCAAGAAGGGAAAAATATTACAAACACCTCTATTCGGTGTGCACTTGATGCAGCGGACACCGCCTCCAGGGCAGTTAACACCAGTGTTTTATTACGTAGGCATGCCTGGCTACGCATATCAGGGTTCAAACCTGAAGTCCAAAGTGCTATACTTAATCAACCCTTCGATGAGCAACACTTATTCGGACCCAATGTAGATTTATCACTTGAAAAAATGAAAAAGGATACAGATACAGCCAAATCTATGGGAGCCCTGCAGTCGCAGGCTCCCAGGCGTTCATTTCGCCACTCATCTTATTGAGGCGCCACCAGGGGGTACTCCTCAGACACACCTTCTACCTCATACAAAGCCCCTACACAATCCACATATAGTAAGGGCTACCAAAGGGGAGGTTACAGGGGTAACAATAACAAAGGCAGAGGTAAAAACAACAACTCCCGCTCTGCCTCTACCCCTGCCCAATGACTCCCCTTACCTTCCCCCGTCGCATTCCACTCCTGTCGGGGGTAGGGTACAACAATACCTACCAGCCTTGGAAAACATCACATCAGACAGGTGGGTGCTTCAAATAATTCAATCATGTTACTGTCTAGAGCTAACATCCACTCCCCCCCAAACATACCACCCAAGCAGCTTCCAATGTCACAAGAACATTTACACTGCTCAGACAGGAAGTAATATCCCTTCTGCAGAAAAATGCAATAGAAATAGTCCCAAAGCATCAGCGAAACAAAGGAGTATACTCCCTATATTTTCTAATCCCAAAGAAGGACGGATCTCTTAAGACCTATACTAGACCTCAGACCTCTAAACATTTACATACAGTTGGATCATTTTCATATGGTCACACTCCAACAAGTCCTTCCACTCCTGTTACAAAACAACTTCCTTGTCGCTCTAGATCTCAAGGACGCCTACTTCCACATTCCCATCCACACAGCGCATAGAAAATATCTCAGATTTGTGCTAGACGGGCAGCACTACCAGTTCAAAGTGCTCCCATTCGGACTCACAACAGTGCCAAGGGTGTTTTAACAAATGCCTAGCAGAAGTAGCAGCACACTTAAGAAGACAACAGATTCACGTCTTCCCATACCTAGACGATTGGCTCATAAAAGCCAGCTCATACAGCCAGTGTGTATAATACACTCACGCTACTATTCAACTGCTCCATGACTTGGGATTCACAGTAAATCACACCAAGTCACACCTGCAACCTTCACACATACAACAATATCTTGGCGCTACAGTAAACACCCAACTAGCACTAGCATATCCCTCTCCAAACAGGATAACAAGTGTACAAACTCTCCTAACAAAATTCAAACTGCAACACTCGCTTCCAGCTCGAGTGTTCATGCAGCTCATAGGAATGATGGCATCTTGCATATTTATAGTACCTCACGCAAGACTGCAAATGCGTCCACTTCAAGAGTGCCTAGCACGCCAATGGAACCAGGCTCGTGGTCAATTAACAGACCTAGTGTTGGTAGACACTCATCACTCTGTGCAATGGTGGAGCACCAAAAACTTTCAAAGGGCCGACCGTTCCTAGAGCCAGTTCCTCAGATAATCCTGACAGAGGACGCATCGTTCTCCGGCAGGGGAGCTCACCTACTGCAGCACACCATGCAAGGCAGGTGGACACCGCAGCAAAAGTTACTCCACATCAACCACTTGGAGTTACTAGCTGTTTTCCTAGCCCTAAAAGCGTTTCAAAAACAAGTATAAGGCAAACCTGTCTTAGTCTGTACAGACAATATGACAGCCATGTACTACATAAACAAACAAGGGGGGACACACTCT
Source organism: Lissotriton vulgaris (assembly GCF_964263255.1). Classification (NCBI taxonomy): domain Eukaryota; kingdom Metazoa; phylum Chordata; class Amphibia; order Caudata; family Salamandridae; genus Lissotriton; species Lissotriton vulgaris. The sequence goes on along the minus strand of NC_141689.1, from coordinate 416,996,646 downwards.
CTGCAGCTCTCTCAGTTAGCACAGCAGATAGGGAGATGGGCTATACCACTAAAAATCTTCCTCTTAGTCCAACACGTTCCAGGAGTACAAAACACCATGGCAGATCTGCTAAGTCGACAGACACAGCAGATCCACGAGTGGGAACTTTATCCACAAGTTCTTCAACCGTTCTTTCAAATGTGGGGACAACCTCGGATAGACCTCTTCCCAACCCACAAAAACGCAAAATGCCCAAACTTCGCCGCCAGATATCCACACCCGCTGTCCAAGGGCAATGCGATATGGATGAACTGGTCCAGAAAATTTGCGTACTCTTTTCCTCCTCTCCCACTACTTCCGTTAGTGATAACCCGGCTACAGCAGCATTCCCTAACACTCATTCTAGTAGCTCGAACTTGGGCCAGACAACCGTGGTACACCACACTGCTGCAACTATCTGTGGTACCACACCAAAAACTAAGCCTATCTCCACGTCTCTTGACACACAACCATGGAGAGATCAGACATCCGGACCCAGCTCAGCTCAGCCTAGCGATCTGGCTCCTGAAGTCATAGAGTACGGTTACCTCAACCTTCCTCCAGAATGCATGAACGTCATTAAAGAAGCCAGATGTCCCACTACGAGAGCATGTTATGCTGCTAAGTGGAAGAGATTCGTAATATACTGTCAAAACAACCACATAAATCCTTTAGATGTGTCTATTCAGCACATCATAGGATACCTATTACACCTTCAAAAGTGTAATTTAGCTTGCACGTCTATCAGACTACACCTTGCAGCCATTGCAGCATATTTACAAAATAGACAACATCTATCTCTGTTTAGAGTACCTGCTTTAAAAGCTTTCATGGAAGGACTCAAAAGAATAATCCCTCCCAGAACACCACCTTCACCAGGGTGGAACTTAAACATTATTCTTACACGGTTAATGGGACCTCCCTTTGAACCGTTACATAAATGCGAATTACAATTCCTAACTTGGAAAGTAGCTTTCTTAGTAGCTATTACTTCTCTCAGAAGAGTCAGTGAACTACAAGCATTTACCATTCAAGAACCCTTTTTGCAACTGCATCATAACAAAATGGTTCTACGCACTAATCCTAAATTTCTTCCAAAAGTCATTTCACCATTTCATCTAAATCAATCTGTTGAACTGCCCGTTTTTTCCGCGCAGCCACAAACAGTCGCAGAAAGAGTTCTACACACCTTAGACGTCAAAAGAGCATTACTGTACTACATCGAAAGGACACAAACTTTTCGTAAGACTAAACAACTTTTTGTGTCTTTTTCACCACCACATAAAGGCAACTCCATATCAAAATCAGGGATAGCTAGGTGGATTGTTAAATGCATACAAATATGTTACCAGAAAGCCAAACTTACGTTAACAATTCCTCCAAAAGCCCATTCTACAAGGAAAATAGGGGCTTCAATGTCATTCTTAGGGAACATTCCCTATATGCAAAGCAGCTGCATGGTCTACACTGCACACATTCACAAAACACTATTGTGTAGATGTGCAAACTAAACAAACAAGCCACTGTGGGCCAGGCTGTACTAAAAACTCTGTTTCAAACTACTGCAACAGATACTGGTGGTCGCCGCTAGGTGTGGGTACTGCTATACAATCTATGCACAGTGTGTAATCTGCAGCTCATATGCCTCGAACGGAAAATGCTACTTACCAGTATGCATCTGTTCTTGGTATGTAGAGCTGCAGAGTTACACACGCCCACCCGCCTCCCCGGCTAACTGTATTTGTTCCAGTATTATCTTAATTAGATACAAATCAGATGGACAGCACTACTTTTTGTACAGCTCCATCACTTCCCTAATGGCAAAAAACAATCTAGGGATGGAGCTTATGCCCATGCGCAGTATCATCCGAAGGAGGAGTCACCTACCCCGTGACTTCCAAAGACTTTTCTACAGCAAAACAAACTGCAAACATCCGGGCCCAACACTAGGTGGCGTCTATGCACAGTGTGTAACTCTGCAGCTCTACATGCCAAGAACAGATGCATACTGGTAAGTAGCAATTTCCCTATTCTTGCATAACACAAAGAATTAGAAAGATAAACTAAGTGCTGTGAAAAGCTCTCACAATTATCTTTTGAGTTATAAATGTTGGCATTCCGATCGTTAGAGATCATGACAGATTCAGACAAATGTAAGAGGGGCTACAGTCATAGACAATGAACATGTGCAGAGATCTTCACACATAGAGAGGCAAGGCTATGTATGCAACATACTGTGCCATCTGTAGTGATACAGTGATCCCTTGATGAATAACACTTTGTAAATCTTAAATGGGCCATCCGTGAAGGATGTCACAATAGTTCTCAAAGCCTCAGCCAACGTCATCAAATATTCTCAAAAGCCTGTGTTGCTGGCCAGTGTTAGAGATGCAGGACTGGTCAAATAGAACAGTTTGTTCTCTACACTACATGGTCCCTTTAAGACAAGAGGATGGTGGAGTCCTGAGGTAATGAGTACATAGTGAGAGAGGCCTGCATCAGAAATCAATGGGCTAAAATTGACATTACTCCATTAAAAGGCCAACACAGCTGCATTTTTCTTCACCAACACCTGTAATAGACTCCATTTGTTCCTCGGTGCACTCAAATCGACAGGGCTACTGCTTAGAACTCACTGCAACCCCACCAAATATCCAACCTCGCAGACACATCCTCTCCCCAGAACACCAGCGCCTCCTTTAGGAGGACCAAATCAACATGGCAAAGGAGTGTACTCTCTATACTTCCTTATCCCCAAGAAGAACTGATCACTGCAGCCTATACTCGACCTCAGGCCCCTCAATGATCGTATCCTGTTGGAGTACTTCCACATGGTAACGCTCCAGGATGTCACCCCTCTACTACAGCACAGTGACTTCTTTACCGCACTCGACCTGAAAGATACCTACTTTCACCTCAATTTCACAATTTGGCTCATGAAGCCGTAGAGTTTGGCTACCTCAGTCAGACACCTGAGTGTATGACCATCCTCAAAGAGGCCCGTAGACCTACAACGCAGGTTTGCCATCTGGCCAAATGGATATGATTTGTTCCCTACTGTGTCCCTGAGCACATCGACCATTTCAAGCTAGCAGTCCAAGGCATAGGGCCTAATTCATATCTTAATGGCATGTATACTCCGTCACAAAAGGGACGGAGTATACATACCGCCATGGTAATGGTCCGCTCTCCAAATTTTAAAGTGGGTGGATCTTAGGTTTATCCACGAGGAAGACTAATCCAGCTACACCATGACTAAGCCTCTCTGACAGCTCTATGGAGAAAGGGCTGCCAGAGGCAGACCTCCAATTCCAGCCACCTAATTAAGAGGTCCGTTTTCACTGCTTGTTACTGCCAGGAAAACCCTGGCGGTAAAAGACAGTGAAAACAGCTAAATGCCCCCCTCGACATAGGAGAGGACTCCCATAGCAAAGGTAGCCTTTTATTTTTTATTTTAAAAAATAAAATCCCACTTTTTGAAAATAAATAGAAAACCGTTTGGTGCAGGGCTCCATTATGTTGATGGAGCCCTGCACCAAACTGTAAACCGCATTGACAGGAACCGCCACAGCATCCTTCCTCTAGCCACTGCTTAGGGGAGAACTGTTTTACAGTCTATGAAGAGCTTGTGCATCTACAGCTACATATGCCATGAACAGAAAATGGTAATAACCATGTAATAATCTGTTTGAGAATCTGGTGCGGTAGAATCATATGTGCCCACCCTTTCTCCCTGGAAGCCTCAGGTTGTAGCAGATGGATCTTTGCATGGTCATCTTTTGTTTCTCTCTTCTCCATTTCCTTCTCAACCATTGCATGGGAAAACAATCTAACAATGGAGCTGATGCCCATGCACATTACCAGTAATAGGAGGTGTGACTACCTTGTGATTCAAAAGACTTCTTCAAAGAAAGCAAGTTGCACACGTCCGAGCCCAACACTAGATGGCAGGAGTATACAGAGCATGTTAATCTACAGCACTATATGCCAAAAGCAGATGTTGCAGAGTAACTAATATACATTTTTTTCACTGAAAAGACTAAAGGATAAAGTAGTATTAAAGGCTAAAGTAGTATTATAGTGAAATGTTCAATAAAAACGTAACGTTTTAAACAAAAAAAATACACAAATTCTCCAGTTATAGTTATCTCAAGTAACTATAACTCACACCCCATTAATACATCGTTTTCTCATCAATAATTTAATTGCAAATGTTGCATTAATATTAGCAGTGATTTCATGTAAGAGGTCATGAGTGATATACTATGTGGGGTAATTAGCAGGCGATCTTCCCTCGAGGCCAAATTCAACAATAAGGTGGATGGAGCCCCCCCTCCCGAGCCTAAAGAGGCCTAAGGAAAACCATCTCCGAGGCCATATCATATTTAAAAGTGGAGGGGGCGATGCAGCACACTTCCCAGAGCCTTCAAAAGCCCTGGGCATTCCATTCCCCCCAGGGCCCTACCTTATCCAAAAGCTGAGGAGTCCCTATGTGCCCCGCCCGAGCCATCCCGGCCCCGGGAATCCCATTCCTTGCGGCTCCTCTTTATAATAGGTGGGTGCCCTGGAGTTCACCCGGGTAACACACTTTCCACACATTGGGAGCTACGAGGAAAATATGTTAGGGGCATGGTGCGCAAGCCTCCCGCCCAGAGGGAGCAACTGTTTTCTGTATGCTCCCTTTGGGCGGGAGCATATGTGTTTTGTTTCCCTGCCTGCAGGAGTGTGGATAGGCATATGGAACATAAGTCTGCTGCCTCCCTGCTGGAGCATTTTTATAGTCCCCACCAGGTGGAAGCAGACTTCTATGTTTGCGCGTGATTGGCTGGAGATTTAAAAAGGCTCCCACCAGACTGGAGCAAACATAGGGGCCGATTAGGATGGCGGACGGATTGCCCCCGCCGGGCTGGCAGTAGCCACCGCCGGCCCGACGGGGGCAATCCGTCCTCCATCCTCACTAAAATGACCCCCGCCACATTAGGATGGTTGGGGGGTTTCCGTCGGCTGCTTTTCCGACGATCGTCTTTGCGACTGGCGGAAAAGTGCGTACATATGGTGGCGGTGTCTGCGAGATACTGCTAACAATATTACGATGCCTGCGGTCCTATGCCATACGGTCTTTGCTTTGTGGGCCCGTTGCGGGCCCCCATCATGAATGGGGGTGTGGGGGTGCACACGGGGGGTACCTATGGTACCCCCCTGCATTTCAAAGTACAACATGGCAGGCACCGCGAGGTGCCTGTCATGTTGTGCTTTGAAACGCACAACATGCATTTTTAGCAATGCGGCAGGCGGTGCTTTCAGCACCGCCCGCCGCAATGTTAAAAATGCGGGTTGCACCCACCACTGTGGCAGTTGCATCCTAATTCGACACACGGGACCTCCGCCCTTATGGCGGACGGTCCCTTCCCACGACACGATGGCAGACGGACAATGTCCGTCCGCCACCCTAATCGGCCCCATAGGTTTCCCTGCCTTCGCTAGTATGGGTAGAGAAACTATTGTGGCCTAGGATTGGCCTCCCCGAGACAGTCACTGAGCCGGCCCCGGTGGATGGGTTCCGGGGCCTTTAAATGCTCAGGGAGGTGGGGGGCATGTGCCCCCCTTCCCTTTTAATGAGTCTGACGGCCCTGTCAGACAGGGTCCCTGGGGCCTCTTTAAGGCTTGGGGAGGGGGCGATGCGGCCCTCCTCCCCTTTTTTTACATTACGGCCTTGGGGAATGGTCTCTCCAGGACCTTACTAAGCTCAGGGAAGGGGGCTGTGCACCCACTCCCTTCATTAATCACTCAGCCCCAGGGGATGGGGTACTCGGGGCCTTTTTAGGCTCATTTTTTTTTGGGGGGGGGGGGGGGGTTGTGGCTGCCCTTCTTTTTTTAAATCATGCTGCCCCGCAGGGATGGGGTCCCCAACGCTTACTTATGCTCTGGTAGGGAGGCTGGACCAAGATCTAGCTTTCTGTCAAATGTGGTGTAAATCCATTCAGCCGTTCGGGCTGTAGCTATGTCTAAACTTCCTATGGAAAATTGAATGGGGAAATGCGTTTTGGGACCCCTTTTTTTTCTCGGCTCCCACGTGACGGATCACGCTAAAACTTTCCATACACAAACTAGCCAAAAAGTGGCACTTTTTTTGATAAGTTTCGTGTAGATCCATCAAATGGTGCCAAAGATATTAGCAACACAATCAGGCATTTCCTATGAAAACCTGATCCTAACTAGAACTACCCAATGGCGCCTGCTACTGGGTAAAATATATATACATAGTTATAGTTAGGATGGTGCTTCCAGAGGAAAAGCATTTTTTTGTTTGCTTAGAACATCTGAAATTTTGATACTGTTTGACGAATTTTCAAAGAACTTTCCAAAAAAGTCTCATCCAACTCAGCTCCTTTTTGGAAAGTTTTGGGGTGATCTGTCAAGCTTAGGCAGAAAAAATGTGCGGGTCCCAAAACACGTTTTCCCCATTCATTTTTTCATAGGAAAGTTGAAGAGGGATACCACAAAAACTGCTGAACAGTATTGCACCAAATTTGACAGAAAGCTAGATCTTGGCCCAGAAAGCGAGCTTGTTGTGCTTTGTCTAAATCCGTTTAGTAGTTTTGGAGCAATTAAGGCTCAAAGAAATTGTATGTTTAATGCTGTGGAGGATCCGCGGAGCTGAGAGATATCCTAAGGAGATCTGATTGCCCGCCACCACATCAACAACAATGTGGTGGCAGTCTGCTTAGGACTTGGGGCTCAGTCCCAACTCCTGGGGGAAAAAAAGATAAAAGGGGCAAGGTAGGGATTCCCTCCACCTAGGCTTCATGGGGGGTCCTAGAGGGAAATGGCTGCATATTCACAGTGGATCCACGAGTCGGTGGCAAAATTAAATAAAATGCACTGGTGTCCGTGCTTTAAAAATATTAACCTCTGAGGTGGGTCAGGCCTGGTGGGGGGAGGTGGGGGGGTAGAGGGGTGGCATAAACCATTTTAAAGTGGAGAGGGCATGCAGCACCCTTCTCGGAGGTCTGGGGATCCCATCCCCAGGGAATGCACATAAATTAAAGGTTAGGGGGTGCGCGGCCCCCTCCCTGAGGCTCACTGAGGCCCGGGGATACCATCCCCCATTGCTGACTATAAATTAGAGTTGGCATGTAGGCCCTAGGGTATCCATCCACTGGGCCATCCCCATATTTAATGGGAAAGGGAGTGTGCGCCTTAAAGACCTAAGGACCCTATCCTCCTAGGGCGATACATACATTTAATAGGGAAGGGGGTGCACGGCCCCCTCCCCAAGACTTGAAAGGCTCCAGGGATAGCCCACTCCTGGGGCACTGTTTCCCTGCCTGCAAGAGCGCAGGCAGGGAAAACTTGCTTGCTCCCATCTGGTGGTCGCTGCAAAAATGTTCCCACTGGTTAAAAGCAGCCATTTATTACCCTGCTTGCACCCTTAAAAGCAGGGATTGTTCCTGCTCTGCGGGAGCAGTGAAAAACACTTGCTTCTGTCAGGCAGGAGCATGGCCAGCTCGAGATGCACCCAGGATGGGTACATGCTGGAGAACCAGGGGGGCTGCAGGGGGCCGTCTTACTTCCCCCATGGGACCAGCATTTTGTTGTTGCCTGGGTACCCATATTAGGCTCTCTGGATGAGCGCCTAGGTCTGTAAAGCCTCAAGATGGGGGCTGCACACCCCCTCCTCATAAAATAACAAGCATTTGCAATGCAATAGGCCTCGCATTTGCAAGAGTTTAAGCTATTGGCATTGTAAATGGCAATGCCTGTTAGTTATCAAAACAGATAAATAAAAGGCATTGTCATTTACAATGCCAGTAGCTCAAACTCTTGTAAATGCCAGACTTATTTCACTTGCAAGAAGCTGCTACCATTGTCCCGAGCTACTTGGAATGAGAAAGCGCGCATGGAGCGTTGAATGTTGCAGGAAAGCATGTCCTGTCTGCAGTAAGACAAACTCATTAAAGAAAATAGTGCTTACAGTCTAAATAAGACATACTGTGTAACAGAAGTAAAAGGGCCAGTCCTCATGGGAAGTTACAAATAAAGACAAGGCTGAACTAGGGAGGGACTAACAAGCCTATTAACCATTTGGAAGCCAGCGTTTACAAAGGATAATGACACAAGCCAATGAAAAATATGGGTGAAGAGTGGGCAGAGCTTCATGTACATAATACATCATGCCTCGCAGAGCAGTGCCTGTGCCGCCCAGACTCATCCTAATTAATGCAGATAACAAGTAATAAAGACAGTTTTGTGCTTAACTAGTCTTACCATGAACCCCATTAAAGTGACAAACACTTAAATACTTTTCCTTTGGAAACCAGCACAGAAAGAAAATCCATTTTGCTTGGTGGGACTGCTTATCACGTTGGTCAGTAGTTTTTTGTGTGGCTTTACTTCAAGGCTGTTTTTACAAGTTTGCAGTCATTTGGGGTCAAACCAACTGCATGGTTCAGTCTTTCACCCCTGGCAGCTAAGAACACAGAACAGGGGGAAGATGCATCATAGCAAGCTTGATATAATAAAATATTCTATCTGGCATCTGTGCATCCATTATCTGAGCTCTACAAGTACAGAGCAAAGTATTTTTATTTTAAACCTGAGACTAGATTCCTCGTCTTACTGCCTATGCACTTTAAGTGAACATGAGGTTGCATCCTTGCTTTATATGTTACTATGACATTCTTCTCAAAATATGTAGCCCAGTATGTGCATCGAGTTGCTTGAAAAGTGTGCCTGCGTTCTGCCAAATTACATCCAAATACTTCCATATCATCTTATAAAGCTGCAACAATTTTTGCCTATGGTAATTAATATTTGGAAAAATAAATCGCATTTTCGGACATCTCTTCTCAAACAACTCCCCTCCTCCTAAGAAATCTGAACACAAATGTAAAGGTTCAAATGAAAGTAAATTACATTTTTTAGACTGTTCATCCACATTTGTCAAAAAGCGGCCCACGTGATTATCGCTGCCGTTCCTATGCAAAGTGCAGCACAATCACACTTACAGAGGCACCCGTATAAATAGGTTTTATAAACATCACGCGTTCAAGGATAGTATTTTCCTTATTTCATGTGGAACAGATCCACTGAAGGTCCGTATAAAGTAGGTCAAGCCCTACCCAACTTCAGCAACCCTGGGGACCTCGTTAAAACAATGCTTTACTACCGTTCACGCAAAATATGGAAATAATTTAAAAAAATTCAATACAAGAGACAAAATATGTAAACTACCCTAAACAAAGAAATGAAATCAATTGCTCTTCTACACTCTAGTTTACTTTGCAATGTTTTCAAGATATGAAGATGTTGCTCTATGACAAATTGCTGGAATGTTTCCCACTCCCAGCATGGTAAAATGACGCCCAAATACAGGAGATATACAACTACCCAGAAGACAAAAATGTGTTTAGGACTAGCTTTCAAGACAGATGAGTACCTGATACATATTCGGCTTCACTGAGGCATACTGGCCGGGGATAGGATTATAGATAGGTCCCCATGTTTTGTTCTAAACAGTAAGCTCAAACTTTCGACCTCTGGCCTATTTATGAGAGCACGCCGTACTGTAAACGGTTTCTCAAATACGTGGCTAGTGATACTGTTTTAGAAATTACTTCTCTGCAGCATCAAATACTTTAATTCACCTGCTCAGCAGTCAACATATTTTGTAGGAAAAAAAAAATTCAGAAACAATCTCAAATTGCCTTTTGAAGAAGTACAATTTGGGCTAATTTGGAAAGTACTAATGGTGGCTAAATCAATCGACCTACAACTGAAAGACTTTTCAACAGATTTAGTAATCTGATATTTAACATTACAGTACTACCGACTGTTTTAGTGCACAGAGTCCCAGAGGATGGCAATAAATGCACCCATTTCTAAGTTATCTGGGCCGTAAAATTGCACGTGAACTCGTTAAAAAATACCCAGACTAAAATATTTATTTAGAATGGGCAAAGCGGCAAGCTGCACTACCCATGTACAATGAAGGGTACCAAAAACATGTTAGCTAAATAAAGCACGATTATACAGTCATTCGACAAAAACAAAAAAAGCTCTCTCGGGCCGTGTGAACAGCTGCGTATATACTAAAACGGCATTTACCTCGCACTGTTAAACACACACAAAACTAAATTCTTTATTAAACATTTATGAATGAGCACCAGTTTCATGTTTTAAAACTTTTTTTGTTTGTGCTACAGTATTCCTGAACAAGGCCTTTATTGCTTTTCACTTGCCTATTTAGCTGCAATCAAGAAAGCCTCTGAGTAAAAATAGAGAAATGTACAGCCCTCGTTCGGTAAGGTGCACAGGCAGAGAGCCACCTTTAACCAGCACCAAGAATACACAACAACATAAATCAAGACTGGTTACAACAACGAGTCCCGAGGACATCACAATCACGAAAGTAATGCTTCATAGAAGAACCCCGAGTTGGTAATACTTGCCTGGATGCGGTTAACATTAAACAAAATATTCTGTGTCAATGGCCCAAGTACAAGTAAATAACAAGCATTTGCAATGCAATCCAATGCATTAGGGGTGGAGGCTCTGGATCGGCCTCACGTCGGGCTAGCTAGCTAGCTGCGGGGACAGAGTGTGAGCAGACATAGGCAACGTGAGGGGAGGACGAGGAGACCAGTGCGCCCGAGCCAGCCGGTGTCTGCTGGCAAAGCTGCCCGCTCCCCAGGGTCGGATTGGGATCACAATTTGGCCCGGGCACTGACGAAAAAAGTGGCCCACATTCAAGGGACGTGGCCCACAATTAAGGGGCGTGGCCCACATTCAAGGGGCGTGCCCTTTCATGAAACACCATTTGGTTACACACGTCAATGTCCTTGAATATTAGATGTAAATACATTAGGAATTTGGACAAGTATGGTAGTGCATTGTCCAGTGACCAGCTGAAAGAGTGCATCAAAGATCAGAAATTGGATTATAAATTCAAATCTGTTCCGAACAGGGGCCCAAAAATATGTTTGGCCCAGGGCCCCCAAAATCCTTAAGATGTTTGGCACAGAAATGAATTAAAGTGAGAGGATACTGTTCTTGCACAGGAGACACGGGGGAAAGGTGACAATGGTGCCATGCTGAGCAACTAAAAAAACAGCAAGGCCCCTTTCAGTCACAAAATTATTCGAGCCCTTCAGGGAAGGAGCACCTAATAAGCAGCGAAGCCCCTGCTACTACCAACCTACTCAGCCCTCCCCAGATCTTCAGATCAGGAGCACATGAACAACAGTGAGGCCCCTGCAATTAGTACATTAATCAGCCCTCCCCAGCCCTCCAGGCCACAGGGCAATGTCCTGGCAGGGGAGCACAAAACACAGCTGCTGGGTCATCCGTGGTAGCCAGGGGGAGGCTGAGGTGAAGATGGTGTAAGTTGCAAAGATCACCTGGCCCCCACAGCGAGACCCATTCTTCCTCGCCCACTATTCCCTCAGCCGTTTTTCTCTGGATCCCGACCCGCCATCTTGTCCATTCCCTCGTCTTGTACCCATCTCCCTCGTTTCCCCCTTGACGATCCTCAAATGTTGCTTCCCTTTTCTGTTTTGCCTTTTCTCCATACCCTTGTATCCCTCCCACCCTCCCTTGGTGCTGTGACTGCATCCCCCTCCAACCCCACTTAATGGAACTCTGCCTGAGAAAATCTACTATGTGTGTATATACATGTATATAGAGAACTCTAAGCACTAGTATATGAAGTAGACCTTTGTACTCTACCATTCCTATGTGACTCTTAGAGTATATCCATTTGTTTCTCTTTCTTGAGTGACTTTACTACTTGTACATTTGCAATTTTTCTGTTTCTGTATCTCTTCCTTGTGTGACATCTTGTACATTTGCAATTTTTTCTGCTTGTATCTTTTATGTAACGCATGTAATCCTAAATCCTTATGTTTCGCAACTGATTCTTATGTAAAGTGCTTTGACACCTTCTGGTAAAGTTCGCGCTATATAAAAACGCATTAAATAAAAAAATTAAAAAAATCAAACTAACACCGTTTATGTGCTGCGTGGGCCCCAGGGCGGCCGAGGTGAAAATGGCTCACAATCACCCCCTCCCCAGCCACCCTCAGCCTGATTGCTTTGCTGGGCAGGGGGTGAAGGAGAGGCCACAGCAGATAATCACTGCACAGTGAAGCTGCATTCATTTCTCTGTCTCTGTCTCTGTGCCCTCTGTGGGCCTTTTTTTTCTCCCCTTTCCTAGTCCACAGAGATCAGGGAGACAGAGACAGAGAAATTAATGCAGCTTCACTGTGCGGCTGAGAAAGTGGAGGAAAAAAAACGGCCCACAGAGGGCACGGAGATACCGGCCCTTCGGCCGATGCCTGAATGCCCGCATTGCCAATCTGCCCCTGCCGCTCCCCCCCTCAGGCCTCCAATGCCTCCTGTGAACGGCGTGCTTTGAGTGAGCCCAGCATCACGCTGTATCTGCCAAATAAAGGGTTGACAAAAGGAAACTGGCCAGATGCTGAAATGTAAAGTGAAAGCGCGCCTGGCGGTGCGCGCTGTATCAGGAAAGCAATTCGAGGGTGGAATGGGTGAAAATCATTCAAGAAATGAGTGCTCTCAGACGGAGATAGAACAGACACAGTAACAACACCAGTAAAGGGCCCAGTCTCATGGGACGTTACAAAGGGGGACAAGGTGGGACTAACAAGCCTGTTACCCAATCACGAGCCCGCATTCACAAAGAACAATGACATAAGCCAATGACAAATATGGGTGGAGAGTGGGAGACGCTTTAAGAACATACCCTAATCTAGCATGCCTCGCAAAGCGAGCAGCACTCGGGCGCTGCCACTAGGCTCGACCTACAAAGTGGCCCTGGGGATGGAGTAATCAGGGCCTGTAGATGCATGGGGAGTCCCCACCCCAAAATAAATGAGTATGACCCGGTGGGATGTGGTCCCTGGTCCTCCAAAGGCTTGGAGAGACACCTCCCCCCACTCCCCACCAACATTGAAGAATTGCCAGCTTCTGCAGGATGTAAATGTAAATGTGTGTATACTTGTAAAGCGCACTGCCGACCCATCTCGGGGCTTCCTGGCGCTGTATACCGCTGTGGAACCCTTCCTGGCATTCCCTGTGAGATGCCCCCTCCTGGGCACCCCCAAGGTGAAGCCAGGCAACCCAGCGCTGTTGAGGACGATGTGGAGATTAAGCAAGCTATTGCCCAGAGTTGCAGAGTGGGACCCATGATTAGAGTAGGCACCGAGGCGAGAATTATCGAGTCCACGGACATTGAGCCCAAGACCCTGCCGCGTCGGGAATTGAACCCTGGTCCTGGGCCTGACCTCTGCTTCAGGATCTGCCGCTTCTAACCAGCGAGTCACACTTCTCTACACTTCTCCACAGGATGCGTGTTGGCAAGGGAGCCAACGGGCCACAAGAGCCACGGGGGACCTGGGGCACCTATCATCAAAAAGAGGAATCTGTTTGTCCCAGGTGGGCACCAAAACACCCAAAAGAAAAACCAATTTAAAAATGAATAATAAATGAGTGGTACGAGCCGGTTAATTATTATTTACTGCTCCTAGAAGGGGCAGCCTATAATGCTCTGCAAGGCCTCTTCAAACATTTTGTTAAGGTTGATGATGTTCCTACAATGGGCAGCGGTACCATGAAGATTTTTTTTTATGTTGCTGGGGGTTGCAGCAGCCCTCAGCAGGAGTTGAGCACATGGTCGGGCCTGTGGCCAACCCCATGCCATGCATGGCTGAAGACTGAGAGTGGCATGGATTTGCCTTCCTATGAGGGGTGGACAGGGTGTGTTGGGCAGCAGTTGAGTAGAGGGTCTGGCTTGCAGCTAGCCCCACACCATGAATGGCCGAAAGCTGTGTGCTGCATAGATTTGCCTGCCTGTGAAGAGTTGGATGCAGGTCCTGCAGCCTACCCTACACTGCTCAATGTGCAGCATGGTGTTGGCTGCCTGCAATAGTTTGGAGGCAGGGCCTGGCTTCAGCCCAGTCCCCGCAGCCAATTTGCCTTAATCTCCCCCTTTTTTTCCTTTTTCCTACTTTGTCTTTAGCGCTGGGACGCTCAAGGGCAGCCATGTGCTTTATAAATCCTATTTTCATTTCATTTCATTTCATTTTCATTTGTGCAGCTTGTTGTTTGTTAGAAAACACAAAACTAGAAATTCAGTAAAAATAACAAAAAGTTGGCAGAAACTTTCTCTTTATCTAGGGGTATTATGTTTCCTAAGCGGAGGCAATGTGCTTCTGTTTTCTTCTTTCGGTCTCTCTCTCTTTTAGATCTCGCGTGGCGTACTGCGCACATGCGCAGTCGAGCTCGCAAAATTTTATGTTTTGGAGTGTACTTCACTAGCGAGGGTTAAGCCACGTCCCTCTTCTCCATTGGCTGGCCTCCTAAATGGTGGCCAGCCATTGGAGAAGAGGTCCTAGTGAGGTTCTCCTTTCTCGCTAAGCCCCGTCCTTTTCAGACTGGGCTCCTTGACTTATGTTTGTGGTAAAAGGTTTCTTATCTTCTTTATGGGTCCAGATGGCCCCCATAAAGAAGATAAGGAACCTTTTACCACAACAGGAAGTCGGGGCACACTGTCTGAAAGGATGGGTAAAAGGCTGATGATTTTGCAGCGTGATTATGCATCTCTGCTGCAAACAGATTGACTTTAAGTGGATAAATCTTCAGAGAATGATCTATTACACACAAGCGTTTGCATAGTATTGAAAGAACTCCTTCAGTTAACGTCTTTATTATTAGCGCCCTCTTGTGGTTTCAACTCGTTGACAACTATGGATCCAAACAGTTTTCTTCCATATATCAAATAGAAAACGAGCACAGCTGTTTGTGAGATTCTCCAATAAACATGCCTCTTGTGTCTGGCAGTCCCTTGGAATACATGTGTCGTGATGTGTGCTCAGCGGGATGGGCGTGCTGTGAAGTGTGCGCAGATCCCCACACCACAACATTAACTCGGTCTGCTGCTGGGTGTTTGGCAACCCCCATGATCACAGATTATTGGAACAAACTGGGTATATTTTATGACATCTGCTCACCTGTGCTGCAATGTGCTCATCGTGGAAACGTAAACTCGCACAGCGCCTACCATGACAACAGCAACGCTCAGCACATGTTTCAAAATAAAACGTTGTGGCGCATTTATCAAAACACAACCATAAACTGGGATTTAGCAGACAAAACTGTCCTACAATGCACCAAGATGCATGCTACACATACAATAGCCACTATGAACAAGAAACAGAAAGATGACTCTCCACTGCCAAAGTTGTCTTGTGGGTTATCTAGCTACGAACCTAGAAATTCCTAAACTCTAATTCAAATGAGAGTTAGTGTAACCTTGGGCAAATCAAGTCATCCAACTGACACCAGCAGTATGTGCTCACTCTGAGTATAGCAACTCGACAGTTCTTGTGAACACTGAAAATGTGTCACAGTACAGTGGCGTATCCTCACTGCTGCACTGCTCCCTGAGCTCTACTATCATATCACATTAATGGCAGTGAAGAGCCAGCGCCGCCGCCGCATGCAGAGGGGCCACATGGTTTCCATTTCTCTTGTCATCAGAATTTAGATCAACCAAGGAGAGAGCGCGGGCGGGACTCCACTTCACGTCTAATTTTTTCAGATGCACATGTGCGCGTCAGCTCAGCCCGTTTCTAATGCATGGGCGTGCGAACACTGTCAGCACGTGCTTGCAGTCCCCAGAGAGCACATTCGCAGGGGAGGGGAGTCGTGTGCTTACCTCCATTCACCTTGATTTCCGGTGACAGCACAACAGCATGTGCAGAGATTTGGTCTTGCTACACAAGCGAGCACTGCAGTGCCGACCCCGAAATATTGCAGACTCCTCATTCAAAATGCACACGACCTGGTCCACAGAAGATGAGCAATTAAATAAACTGTGGTAACTTAACGGCCAGAGCAGCCGATTTAGGAGCTGGGGAACCAGATTCGAGCCTCGGCATTGGCTCAACATCGTGTGTGATTCTGTGCAGATCACGTAATCACCCCGTGCCTACCAAAAATGAATGTGTTGTTGTGTAACGTAACTGGTGCTCATTTAGCGCACTCCAATACCCTAGGGTCGAGGTCTATTTAAACAGCAAAAAAAGTAGTCTCAAGCTGAATGACAGAGGCTTTGTTTGTTGTAGTCTACAAGCAAAGCCTACAACAGACAGCGACCAGCCGCTTTGGATTCCTGCATGAACTGAGCAACTGTGCAGGAACTCACACCTGAGCTTCTAACTGCGACCACGAGGGATGTTCAATTGTACATCTGCAATCATATTGATTAGTTGGCTGGAGGCGCAGCTGAGTTTTGACCTGTTCAGCTGCCTCCAGGAGCAGGCATTTCCAGCAAACAAAGAGGCTGGAGCGAGGCGCAGCATCCCGGGCGCGGTGTGACCTGTGACACGGCCACCCTGGCCAGCCGCGCCTACAGGAGGAGCTGGGCACGGAAGCCGGGATGGCGTGGACACTCAGGGCACGGCAGGCCTTTGAGAACCATGACAGCCTGTGTGTGTGGGGGGGGGGGGGCTCTATGTGTGTGTGGGGCCCTGTGTGTGTGTGAGGCTCTGTGTCTGTGTGGGGCTCTGTGTGTGTGGGGGGCTCTGTGTGTGTGTGTGTAGGGCTGTGTGTGTGTGTGGGGCTCTGTGTGTGTGGGGGGGGCTCTGTGTATGTGTGGGGCTCTGTGTGTGTGTGTGCGTAGGGCTCTGTGTGTGTGGGTCTGTGTGTGTGTTAAGGGGGCTCTGTGTGTGTGTGGGTCTGTTTGTGTGGGGGGGCTCTGTGTGTGTGTGTAGGGCTGTGTGTGTGTGGGGGGAATCTGTGTGTGTGTGTGGGGCTCTGTGCGTGTGGGGGGCTCTGTGTATGTGTGGGGCTCTCTGAGTGTGCGCGTAGGGCTCTGTGTGTGGCTCTGTGTGTGTGGGGGAGCTCTGTGTGTGTGTGGGGGGGCTCTGTGTGTGTGTGGGGGGGGGGCTCTGTGTATGTAGGTCTGTGTGTGTGTGGGGCTCTGTGTGTGTGTGTGGCTCTGTGTGTGTGGGATCGGCTCTGTGTGTGTGGGGGGGAGGCTCTGTGTGTGGGTGAGGTTATGTGTGTGCGGGAATCTGTGTGTGTGTGTGTGCGGCTCTGTGTGTGTGGGTGGGGCTCTGTGTGTGTGTGGGTCTGTGTGTGTGTGTGGGTCTATGTGTGTGTGGCTCTATGTGTGTGGGGCTGTGTGTGTGTGTGGCTCTGTGTGTGGTGTGGGGGGCCTCTATGTGTGTGGGGCTCTGTGTGTGTGTGGGGGGGCTCTGTGTGTGTGTGGCTCTGTGTGTGTGTGGCTCTGTGTGTGTGGGGGGGCTCTGTGTGTGGGGGGCTCTGTGTGTGTGTGGGGGGGCTCAGAGTGTGTGTGTGTGTGTGGGGGGCTCAGAGTGTGTGTGTGGGTCTGTGTGTTTGTGTGTGGCTCTGTGTGTGTGGCTCTGTGTATGAGTGGGGAACTCTGTGTGTGTGTGTGTGTGTGTGGGTCTGTGTGTTTGTGTGTGGCATTTGCGAGATATTAAGCGATTGGCATTGTAAATGACAGTGCCATTTATTTATCTGTTTTCAAAACCAACACATAAATAAACATTTTGCCATTTACAATGCCAATAGCTCTGGGAAGACCGTTGCATTGTAAATGCTTATTATTCTCTCTTTCTCTTTTTTGCTTTTCCTTTCTTTGTGGTTATTAATTCTTTTTGCAATATATTCCTTATGGGACCAATCCTTTATTACTGTTGGAAACGTTGCTTCAAATATCTGTCACCGTGTATTTATTCATGGGGTGCTCTATGAGGCCCCTGTATTGCATTGGATGGCAACAATAAAATGGTGTTGTGATAAAGAACAAAGTTAAAGTGACATTACTGTTAGGTATGATTATAGCTTATTTAGCCTTAAAAACAGAAAAAATAGAAATTTGCTGAAAAAAACAAAGGTTACACAGAGGTTATAGTTAGGTGAAAATGTAATTACATCATTGATGACAAGACTGTGCACGCTGGGGGCACAAAATGGAATGGAAAGGAATGGAGGGAGTCTTGTAGCGCGCAACTAAGCCCGAAGGCATCAAGGCGCCTAAGAAAAAGGTCAAAATAAAACCAGATAGCAGGCACTACGGATACGCCTTGGAGAAAAGCCATGTCTTTAGGGCTTTCCTAAAGTTCTGCACTGATGTCTGGGTTTTAATTCCAGGCGGCAGGCTATTCCATAGTGTGGGGGCTAATGTTGAAAAGGCCCTCCCACCCCATTTGGTACTACGAACATGAGGAACAGCCAGCAAACTCTTGGATGAGGATCGGAGAGCTCTCTCCGGAGCATAAGGATGCAACAGTTTCCTCACACCCTCAGCCCACTTACCAGTAAGCTCCCAGAGAGTCTTAAAGGTAATTCTAGACTCAATAGGAAGCCAGTGTAAGGTTTTCCTGGCCATCGTAGCAGAAGAAAGTCTCGGGGCGTCCAATACAAATTTGGCCGCCGCGTTCTGTACTGTCTAGAGGCGCTGCAAAAGACCTTTGTTGGCCCCAGCATAAAGAGCATTGCAGTAGTCAAGTCGCGAAGCAACTAGTGCAATGATGACCTGCTTACGAGCCTGCGGGGACAAGTAATGCTTGATTTTGCGGAGGATTTTAATAATGCCCGAGCAGGTAGCTGGAAAAATCTGTGAATTTCTGAAGGGATGTGGGTACAGACTGAACAGAAAGGATGCTAGTATGGAATCTTCATAAACCCCTTTATGAAAAGAACTGTCCGCGATGGAGCTGCTAATCTTGATCTCCTTGAAACTGCCATTCCGTCTATACCAGTGCAGTCCTTCAAGATTGTTTTTGATTGACAGTGTCATTGCTGAGATGTTGATCATGATGAGCAGTCAAGATTCTTAATCAAGCGTGTGAAAGGAGTATCTGCAGAAAAGCTGCTTTAGTACTGCATTCTTTTCTTAAGTCCAAATGAATGTCATATGTAAGGTAGTTGTCAGTGGAGACCTGTTCTGTTAATCATTGATACAGTTCTCGATCATCTTTGCAGGGAACGGTAATCTTGAAACTCAGCAAAAGTTGTTAGGTCTGTCTGTTTTAAGTATTGTGGCAATGCGGCCTAATTTGAGTCATAAATCTATGATCGGTGTTGGAAAGGGGATCTTAGGACTGGCCGAGCAGGGGTGAGAGACCTCCGGGCGAGGTTCCTCTCCTAGGATCATACAGATGAGCAATCACCCCCCCCCCCCTAGAGATGGACACCACACCAAGGTAGGTTCTTAAAGCTTTTATCAATATTCTTAGGCAGGTTATCATACGTTACAGGGATAACGGGATCCAGGGATCCTTTCAAGCTGCGTCTCTGGGGGAAGGGGGTAGCGGGACAGTCTTGGTACCAGCCTGGTACAGGGATACCCTGCGCTCAGCTCTCAATCCTCGAGCTGGGGGGTTCTTCGGTATGGACCGCGGCAACGCCAGCAGGGCTCCAGAGATGGTTTCACGAATATGGGCAGCGGCAGCGCCAGCAGGGCTCCAGAGATGGTTTCACGAAGATGGGCCGCGGCAGCGCCAGCAGGGCTCCAGAGATGGTTTCACGAAGATGGGTCACGGCAGCGCCAGCAGGGCTCCAGAGATGGTTTCACGAAGATGGGCCGCGGCAGCGCCAGCAGGGCTCCAGAGATGGTTTCACGAAGATGGGCCGCGGCAGCGCCAGCAGGACTCCAAGGTGGTTACGGGTTCCCGGGTTCCACGTGGATGAGTTCGTCTAGGTGTCTCTCGACTCCAGGATACAACTGCCGACCTGCTCCGGGGCTGCCCCAGTTATAGGTCTGGCCTCCTTTGATGTCCGGACCCTCGCACTTGGAGGTCGGAGGGTCCGGGATGTGCGTGTCAAGACACCCAGCAGGGGGGGTGGAGCCAGCGCCCAGGGAGGCTGGGGGCGATCGAGCCCAGGTGACGGGGGACGGATGGAGGACCATCGAAACTCCTTTCCCCCATTGATCCGTCAAGTGGTCTCTCTACCCCATGGTCGGATCGTGGTGCCTCGATGTCGGGGCTTCGCTATGTCTGCGGCTGGGGTCGGGCCGAGGCCACGAGGCCTGGTCGTAGAGGGTCCAAGATGGAGTCTGGGTCTGAGAGGGTGGTCCAGGATAGGGTTCGGACCAGCCGAGGGTGTTGGGGAGAGGTTGTCGAGTGCCACCGGGGGAGAGCTGGGGACTGCCCGAAGGGGTGGCTCTCGTGGAGGGTGGATGGTGCTGCTCTCGGGCGGGGAACAGGGGTCGTGGTAGTCCGGGACCCACCATGCGGGAAGAGTGGGGCCACGCCATGAGGCCGGGTCCAACACACGTCCCCCCCAGCTGAAGGCAGGGAGAGTCACCCATCTTCTTGGGTATTCTCCTCGCCGAGGCGGAAGAAGCAGGACAGGCCGTCTGCATTGGCGTGGTCGTTGCCGGGGCGATGCTCCACAGTGAAGTCCATCCCTTGCAGGGAGATGGACCAACGCAACAGCTTCGGATTCTCCCCTCGCATCTGCATTAGCCACCGCAGAGGTCGGTGGTCACTTTGTACCCGGAAGTGGGTGCCGAAGAGATAGGGCCGCAGTTTCTTGAGGGCCCACACCACGGAGAAGGCCTCCCGCTCAATGGTGCTCCAGCGCTGTTCTCGGGCCAGCAGGCGTCGGCTGATGAAGGCCACCGGCTGATCAATTCCCTCGGTGTTGACTTGGGAGAGAACTGCCCCGACACCGTGATCGGAGGCATCCGTTTGAACTAGGAACTCCCGGCTGTAATCGGGGGCCTGGAGCACGGGGCGGTGCACATCGCTGTCTTTAGGGTCTCAAAGGCGGTCTGACACTCGGGTGTCCAGTGCACCTTCTGGGGTTGTCTTTTGGAAGTGAGTTCCGTGAGGGGGCCCACAATACTGCCATAGTCTTTTATGAAGCGTCGATAATACCCAGTGAGCCCCAGGAAGGCTGGACCTCTGTCTGGGTGATCGGGGGCTCCCAGGCCATGATGGTGTCGATCTTGGGTTGTAAAGGGGCCACCTGGCCACTTCCCACTTGGTGCCCCAGGTAGGTCACGGAACTTTGGCCGATCTGGCACTTGCTGGCTTTTATTGTTAGTCCTGCCCGTTGGAGGGCGGCCAAGAACTCCCGGAGGTGTTGGAGGTGTTCCGCCCAATGAAGGCTGTACACCGCGATATCATCCAGGTAGGCGGCGCTGAACTCCTCGAGCCCCGCCAGCACCTTATTCACCAGTCTCTGGAACGTGGCGGGGGCGTTTTTCATTCCGAAGGGCATTACCTTGAAGTGGTACTGGCCATCGGGGGTGGAGAAAGCGGATTGCTCCTGGGCGCCTGGAGTGAGTCCGATCTGCCAGTAGCGGTCAGGTCGAAGGTGCTCATGTAACGTGCCGCCCCCAGGCGGTCGATCAGTTCATCAGCCCGGGGGATGGAGTGAGCATCTGTTCTGGTGACGGCGTTCAGACCCCGGTAAGCCACGCAAAACCTGAGTTCGGGGGCGGCGCCAGGGGCGGCGGCCTTGGGGACCAGGACGACAGGACTGGCCCAGTGACTGTCGGAGGGCTCGACCACCCCCAGAGCCAACATTTTGGACACTTCTGACTGGATGCAGGCTCGCACTCGATCGGGAACTCGGTAGGCCCGGTGCCATACAGGTGGGCTATCCCCGGTGTCGACATCGTGGAGGCACCAGGGGGTGACCCCGGGGGTGAGCGAGAATAGATCGGCAAACTGTCTCAATAGTTCTTGGCAATCTCGGCGTTGTTCGGGGGTCAGGTTGGAAGAGAGATTGACTCCTTCCACAGAGCCGTCTTTTTCGAGGGCATTCAGGAGATCTGGTAGTGGCTCGGAGTCCTCTTCAGCCCCACTGTCAGTAGCCATCAGGAGGCTAAGTTCGGAGCGGACAAAGTGAGGCTTGAGTCGGTTGGCGTGGAGGACCCGAAGGGGGTTCCTGGGAGACTGCATGTCCACCAGGTAGGTGACAGGGCTCTTGCGCTCTACCACCTAGAAGTGGTAGAGCGCAAGAGCCCTGCGCCCTGGAGGGTGCATGGTTCAACCGGGGACATGACCCAGACCTGTTGTCCCGGCTCGAACTCAATGGACGAGGCCTTTTGATCATACCAACGTTTCATGTCCTCTTGACTGGCTTCGAGGTTGGCTTTGGCAAGTTCCCGGAACTGCTGAGTCTGGTTCCGGAGGGTCAGGAGGTACCGGTACACATCGGGAGGAGCATCTCGGGCGGTCACCTCTCATCCTTCTTTGATCAAGCTTAGGGGACCCCGGTCAGGGTGCCCGTACAGTAGTTCGAAGGGGCTGAACCCCAGGGACTTCTGGGGGACCTCCCAATAGGCGAAGAGGAGGCAGGGCAGCAACACGTCCCATTGGCTTCGTAAGGGCTCCTCTAGGCCCATGATCATACCCTTGAGGGTGCGATTGAAGCGTTCCACCAGTCCGTTCCCTTGAGGGTGGTAGGGGGTCGTAAACTTGTATGTGACCCCGCATTGCTGCCATAGTGACTTCATGTAACGGGAGATGAAGTTCGTACCCCGATCACTGACGACTTCTCAGGGGAAGCCCATCCGGGAGAAGATACCCATCAGGGCCCGGCCCACCACGGGAGCTGTCACGGTCCGGAGAGGTATGGCTTCGGGATAGCGGGTGGCATGGTCTACCAGGACGAGGATGAACCGGTGACCTTGTGATGTCCGGGGTTCCAGGGGCCCCACGATGTCGATTCCCACCCGCTCGAAGGGAGTGTTAACGACTGGAAAGGGTTGTAGGGGGACTTTTAGTTTTCCGCTGCTCTTCCCGCTGGCTTGGCAGGTGGGGCAAGTTCAGCAGTGGTTGATCACATCGTTCCTCATCTTGGGCCAGTAGAAGTGGGTCACCAGGCAGCTCTACGTTTTGTCCTGCCCCAGGTGCCCGGCGAGGGGCACATCATGTGCCAGGTTCAGGAGGAAGTCTCTGAATCGGAGGGGGACTACCAGCACTCGGCTGGCCCCTAGCTCGGCAATCTTCTGCTCGCTGTAGAGGAGCTCGTTGTCCCAATAGACCCAGTGGGCCCCCGAGGCGTCTCCTGCGCTCTGGGCTGCGGCTTGCTGTCGGATCCCCTCGAGGGAGGGGCACATCTTTTGCTCTTGGCAGAACTGTTTTCGAGTGGGGCCGCCTTCTTGGCGCCACTGGGCCAGTTCCGGAAGGTCGCGGAGCGGGGCATCTTCTCCATAGGTGGGCCCCGGTGGACTGGGTTCAGGGTCGGTGTCTTCGGTGACGACGGTCGGTGGAGGCTCGGGCCACTCGGGCTCTTCGGTGAAGGGAATGGCTCGGGCGGCCATGGATCGGGTCGTTGCACAGATCCATTCAGGGAGGCCAAGCATCCCCAGGTGCTCCCGCTGCTCGACGTCGGCCCAGGGGGAGCTCTCGAGGTCGTTCCTGAGGAGGCAGTCTACGGGGGCATCGTCTCGGACGGTCACTTTCAACGTGCCCAACACTCCCCCCATTCAAAAGGGACGCGAGCCATTTGGCACAGGCTCTCGAAATTATCTGCGGAACGTACTGGACCCAGTACATTGGGCAAGATTTGGTCCGGGGTCACCAGGTGGCAACGGACGGCCGTCCCGCTGGCTCCCGTGTCGCAGAGGGCTTTGGCCCAGTGTCCATTAATGGTGACCCACTGGCTGTACTTCTGAGTGTTGGCCAGGATGGGGGCCCTGGGGATCATGTCTCTCTCGCCTAGACATACCAGGGACATGGCTGCGGGCTCCCACTCGGTCTGGTATTGTTCATAGTCCTCGGCTTTTTCTTCGCCCTGCTCCTCCCCCAGGGCGGCGGCGGCGATCTGTCGGTTCTGGGGGCCCGTGGGGTTGGATGGCTGATTTCGGGGACAGTTGGGGTCATTGGCGTAATGACCGGGTCGCTGGCATTTGTGGCAGATAACGTTCGAGCGGAGCCCCGGCCGTGCAGGGAGTGCTCCTCTCCCGGCCAGGAAAGGGAAAGTGTTGGTGGGGGGCACCGTGGCGGTGTCCCTGCCCCGGCCCTGGCCTCCTTCTCCTCCTCGTGGACGGTGGGACCCCTGGGGGGCCCGGCCTTGGTCTCCCCCCCAGCTCCGGGGGACCCGGGTGCTCTCCCATCGATCCGCCTCGATGGCGAGTTTTCGTGGCTCAGTCAGCTTGCTGTCGAGGAGATGCAGCCTGAGTTCGACGAAACAGGTGTTGGAGAGGTGTTCCCATACGATGAGGTCAAACAATTGTTCGTAGGTGGTGACCTGGCTGCCCTTGATCCACCCCTCTAAGGCTCTACTGTAGAAGTTCACGTATTCTACCCAGGTGGTACCGGGGATCCTCTTACAATCTCGGAACCGCTGCCGGTACATCTCGGGGGTGAGCCCATAGCGAGTGAGGAGGGCGGCTTTCATATGTTCATATGAGGTCATCTCGGCGTCGGGGAGCTGTAGCAGGGCATCTCTCCCCTCATTGACGAATCTCCCCCACAATCCGGCACCCCAGTCTTTTTGCGGTACACGGTGGGAGATCATGGCCACCTCGTAGGCCTTGAACCATTGCTGGATGTCGTCGTTTTTGTAGTACTCTCGGACGACATCTTTGGGGATGTGGACCTTGGTGTCCGTTGAGGGAGGGGTGCTCCGGCTCCCGGAGACGCCGGTGTCCCGGTTTTTTGCCTTAATTTCCAGTTCTTTCAAACCGCGCTCGTGCTCGTACGCGAGTCTCTTCTCCTCTAGCTCCCGCTGCTTCATGTTTTCTTCTAGGTCTCCCTGTAGTCGTAGTTGCTCAAGGGCTATCTTCTTTTCAGCCAGTTGCAGTTCCCCATCTAAGCGGAGTCTAGCCAGGTCTAATTCGTGGAGCCGGCTCCTTTCTCGTTCTCGGGCATCCTCTTGGGAGAGGCCCGTGTTTCTCTCCTCCACTGGGGTTGTGGTGTTCTCGGGGTGCAGACCGGTGTTCGTGATGTCTTCGTTTTGGGGTGGCGACGCTCCTGTCTCCACCCAGGTCTGTAGGGCCTGCTTGAGATCGTCTTTGGTGCTTAGTCCTGTGGTAGCGATACCCAAGTCTTTGCAGAATTGTTTCAATTCTTTGTGACTGTAATCTTCTAGTCGTTCCATCTGGAACTCTGCGGTTGGTCCGGTTTCTTTAGTCGTCATGGTTGCCGTGTGCCTCTGTTCGTAGTGGGGCGAGTTACTCTCTGTACGATCTGCGTTGGCTCGGATCGCACCGCTGGCCACCAATGTTGGAAAGGGGATCTTAGGACTGGCCGAGCGGGGGTGAGAGGCCTCCGGGCGAGGTTCCTCTCCTAGGATCGTACAGATGTGCAATCACCCCCCCTACAGATGGACACCACACCAATGTAGGTTCTTAAAGCTTTTATCAATATTCTTAGGCAGGTTATCATACGTTACAGGGATAACGGGATCCAGGGATCCTTTCAAGCTGCATCTCTGGGGGAAGGGGGTAGCGGGTCAGTCTTGGTACCAGCCTGGTACAGGGAGACCCTGCGCTCCGCTCTCAATCCTCGAGCTGGGGGGTTCTTCGGTATGGACCACGGCAACGCCAGCAGGGCTCCAGAGATGGTTTCACGAAGATGGGCCGCGGCAGCGCCAGCAGGGCTCCAGAGATGGTTTCATGAAGATGGACCGCGGCAGCGCCAGCAGGGCTCCAGATATGGTTTCACGAAGATGGGCCGCGGCAGCGCCAGCAGGGCTCCAGAGATGGTTTCACGAAGATGGGCCGCGGCAGCGCCAGCAGGGCTCCAGAGATGGTTTCACAAAGATGGGCCGCGGCAGCGCCAGCAGGGCTCCAGAGATGGTTTCACAAAGATGGGCCGTGGCAGCGCCAGCAGGGCTCCAGAGATGGTTTCACGAAGATGAGCCGCGGCAGCGCCAGCAGGACTCAAAGGTGGTTACGGGTTCCACGTGGATGAGTTTGTCTCGGTGTCTCTCGACTCCAGGATACAACTGCCGACCTGCTCCGGGGCTGCCCCAGTTATAGGTCTGGCCTCCTTTGATGTCCGGACCCTCGCACTTGGAGGTCGGAGGGTCCAGGATGTGCGTGTCCAGACACCCAGCAGGGGGGTTGAGCCAGTGCCCAGGGAGGCCGGGGGCGATCGAGCCCAGGTGACGGGGTCGGATGGAGGACCATCGAAACTCCTTTCCCCCATTGATCCGTCAAGTGGTCTCTCTACCCCCTGGTCGGATCGTGGTGCCTCGATGTCGGGGCTTCGCTGGGTCTGCGGCTGGGGTCGGGCCGAGGCCACGAGGCCAGGTCGTGGAGGGTCCAAGATGGAGTCTGGGTCTGAGAGGGTGGTCCTGGATAGGGTTCGGACCAGCCGAGGGTGTTGGGGAGAGGTTGTCGAGTGCCACCGGGGGAGAGCTGGGGACTGCCCGAAGGGGTGGCTCTCGTGGAGGGTGGATGGTAGTAGACAAAAGTATTTTAATTTAGACAATAATGAGATTGAGGAATGGCTTTGTCTCATAGTGCTGAATTATGTTGTGTAGTTGAACAGTGCATAGGTGGAAGCAGAGAGGATAATTTTTTCATGGTAGACTAAACACTCCCAGGAAAATATTGTGTTCTAGTTGAAACAGGTGGGTATTGATATCTTTAAAGCATTTGCCATGTCAGTTTTTATTTAAAATCAGGACCCATCTTCCCTTACCTTAGTATTAATATGTTTATATGTGGCAAATCTTTGCTGCACTGAATTTGCCTTAATGTGCTTTGTTTAATGGTGGAAGTGTAATCTGTCTTCCAAACTAAAACAAAGAAAGATCAGCTTGGTCTTCGTGGCAAACACGTTTGAAGCAGTTTGGCATTTCCCACATTCAAAGCTAACTTCTAGTCATAGAATATGTTCATCAATGAAGACCAGGCGTGTCCAACCTTTTATAATGAGGCCTACCTTTCATGAATGGAAAGTAGTGCTGAGCGAATATTGACTTTGGTCATTGTAGCAGTAGTGACCACACCAGACATGACCACAATGGTTACAATACCTTTCAGGATTACAGTAGTGACGACTCCGATGTATGCCAATATTGAGAAGCAAATTATTATCATCCAAAATTTCATAACCAGAACACTAATTCCATAATCTAATAAAGGTTTCACCATTTTTTTTAGAAACTCATCAGTGAGTCTGGGCCCGGCGAGAGAGGGAGGCAGCACATTCTAATTTTTTTTAGAATGACAGGGGGTGTTGCCCTCCTCCCATAGCCTGCATGAGGCCCTTGGGACCTTATCCCCAGTGACTGGTATTTCCAAAGTGGTGAGAGTGGTGAATGGCCCACCTTTCCCAAGTCTCAGAGAAGCCCCTGGGATGATACCCTAGGGCCCGTGCATTCTCTGGGAAGGTGGCATGTGTGGGGTCCATCGCCCCCAAGATTGCCTCCGGGGACCCCATCCCCCTGAGTTCAATCGCAGTGCCCTGGGGTTCACAGCCCTCTGGACACTGTGGCATCCTGCCCGGGAGAGTTCAGGCAGGGAATAGAAATCTATTCCCTGCTCGCACTCTCCCAAGGAAGACAACTTGTAATCAAAATGCTGCTTGTGCACTATGGGGCTGGCCGGGTGAGCTGGCTTGGGCTGTGGAGGCCTTTGGGCTCCTCCCAATATCCCAGTGAGACACATTGTGGGTGCCCCAGGTGGGCACTCAGGCGCCCACTAATAATGAAAGTAGCTGGCTCCAGCCAGAGGAGCTGGCAGGGGTGCAAGGCCATGATGCTCCACCATGGTAACGAAAAGGGAGTTGTGTACCCACTTAATAAAAAAATTGCCGTCTCCCACCAAGATAGGACAGGATAATACTTATAAAGCGCACTTATACCCAAGTGTGTCAAGGTACTGTGCGGACGGGGAAGGAGGGAGAAGTGCCAACACCCAGCTTAAAAGCCAATAGCCAGGTTTTCAAAAGTTTTCCGGAGACCGGAAGAGAGTCCGCCTTGGACATGAAAGGGGGCAAGGAGTTTCAAAGTTTGGAGCCTGCCACAGAGAAGGAGCGACCGCCTCATCTGGACCTGTGAAATCTACGAGAAACAAGTTTTTTCTGTGAGGAGGATCTCACGGTCCTTCTCGGAGTGTACCACTGAAACGTGGTTTTCAAATGTGAGGAGCCTTTGCTATGCATATTCTTATATACCATAAAGCAACACAAGGTGCGCCAGGTGTTGAAGTCAAGGTAGATGTAGTAGTTTAAAAAAAGAACTTTATTTATGTTCTTTATTTTCATGTGTGATTTCTTGTTAGAACAAAACAGCTCAGCCAACGCATTTTGTTCCTAAGCGTGGGGACTTTGTCAGGGTTTATGAAGCAATATAAACTAAACAAAACACTCGTACCCAGTCAACAGATCAGGGCTTGATCCATCACCGTTTTTTAGCTCACTGCACCATCCCAGCTCAGAACCTGGCTACATGCAAATTAGTCTGTCCCTGGCCGAGTGCATCATGGGAACAGGGCTGACCAAACTACCAAGCCAATTCTTATACTGGGAAGGAAACAAGCTTACGGGGACCGGTTTCTGGCATTACAGCCGTCTTCGGCTCGGCTTGCTTGAATCCTGATGGTGCAATGAGCAAGGGACTCACATCTGAGTATACCCTCCCACGCTTATGGTGGACAAAACGATTCAGAAAAGGGGGTGGTGATGGACAGAGTATCTGAATTATACAGAGCACTCGTACCCAGTCAACAGATCAGGGCTTGATCCATCACCGTTTTTTAGCTCACTGCACCATCCCAGCTCAGAACCTGGCTACATGCAAATTAGTCTGTCCCTGGCCCAGTGCATCATGGGAACAGGGCAGACCAAACTACCAAGCCAATTCTTATACTGGGAAGGAAACAAGCTTCCGGAGACCGGTTTCTGGCATTACAGCCGTCTTCCGCCCGGCTTGCTTGAATCCTGATGGTGCAATGAGCAAGGGACTCACATCTGAGTATACCCTTCCACGCTTATGGTGGACAAAACGATTCAGAAAAGGGGGTGGTGATGGACAGAGTATCTGAATTAAACAGAACACTTGTACCCAGTCAACAGATCAGGGCTTGATCCATCACCGTTTTTTAGCTCACTGCACCATCCCAGCTCAGAACCTGGCTACATGCAAATTAGTTTGTCCCTTGCCCAGTGCATCACGGGAACAGGGCAGACCAAACTACCAAGCCAATTCATATACTGGGAAGGAAACAAGCTTCCGGGGACCGGTTTCTGGCATTGCAGCCGTCTTCGGCCCGGCTTGCTTGAATCCTGATGGTGCAATGAGCAAGGGACTCACATCTGAGTATACCCTTCCACGCTTATGGTGGACAAAACGATTCAGAAAAGGGGGTGGTGATGGACAGAGTATCTGAATTAAACAGAACACTCATACCCAGTCAACAGATCAGGGCTTGATCCATCACCGTTTTTTAGCTCACTGCACCATCCCAGCTCAGAACCTGGCTACATGCAAATTAGTCTGTCCCTGGCCCAGTGCATCATGGGAACAGGGCAGACCAAACTACCAAGCCAATTCTTATACTGGGAAGGAAACAAGCTTACGGGGACCGGTTTCTGGCATTAGAGCCGTCTTCGGCCCGGCTTGCTTGAATCCTGATGGTGCAATGAGCAAGGGACTCACATCTGAGTATACCCTTCCACGCTTATGGTGGACAAAACGATTCAGAAAAGGGGGTGGTGATGGACAGAGTATCTGAATTAAACAGAACACTTGTACCCAGTCAACAGATCAGGGCTTGATCCATCACCGTTTTTTTAGCTCACTGCACCATCCCAGCTCAGAACCTGGCTACATGCAAATTAGTCTGTCCTTGGCCCAGTGTATCATGGGAACAGGGCAGACCAAACTACCAAGCCAATTCTTATACTGGGAAGGAAACAAGCTTCCGGGGACCGGTGTCTGGCATTACAGCCGTCTTCGGCCCGGCTTGCTTGAATCCTTAGATCCAAAGCATCAACGAGGAGTAGTGCCTGTCAAAGTCATCATCCAAAGCATCAAACAAGGAATAATTCTTCATAACATCATTGCGCCCAAGGAGTACCTTGATAAGTCTTGGGCTACCAGTACACAGTCAGTCATCGTAATGAGATAGTTCAAGCCGTATAGACCATATTCAGGACCTTGAAGGAAATGCACTTACTGATGGGGAGCCAATGCAAGGCTCAAATCTCTCCCGGGCGGACATATATTTTGTTAAGAATCAGCCTTGCCTCTGCGTTCTGTACCACATGAAGCTTGTTCAGGGATACTGTGTTGATGTCAAGGTACTGATCGTTGCAGTAGTCCAGCCGGGAGGTGACTAGTGCGATGTGGAAGGTGACTAGTGCGATGATAGTGGACCAATGCAGTTCAGATGGAATATATGGCAGCAACTTTCTCAGGGTTTTTAAGATGTAGAAACAGGTGATGACTGTACGGCTGACCTGGGCATTGACAGTCAGGCTCTCGTCAAAGGTGACCCCAGATTTTTTGCTGTCATGAGCAGGACAGGAAGGGGACCGCAGTCTGCAGGCCACCAAGCATTTGACCAGATTGAATTCTGTGGACCAAAAACTAGCAAAAACTAGCACCTCAGTTTTGTCTGCACTGATCTTTATTAAGTTGCCCTTCATCCAGCATATAATGCTAGACATACATTGATTAAACTTTTGTGTGACCGATTGCAAATCATTTGCGATGGAAACAATGATTTGTGTGTCGTAGGAGGTCACCTGGAATCTGGACAATCTCACCAACTCGGTCAGAGGGGTCACATAGAGGTTAAAAAGAGGTGGGGCTCAGCGGAGATCCCTGGGGGACCCCTTAGGGAAGGCCAAAGACCTTTGCTCTGAAGCCTCCACAACTGATGATGTGCGTTCTGCTGGTCATAAAAGTGTGAAGAAGCTGCAAGGTTCTTCCAGTAACTCCCACTTCCCACAGTCGCTAAACCAGGCACACTGGAGAGACGTTGTTGAATGCTGCTGAAAGGTGGAGCAAAATCAGCACTGCAGATCCGCCTTGGTCATCCTGCATGCGCATACAGTCAATGGCTGCTACTAGGGTGGTTTCGGTGCTGTGACTGGTGCGAAACCCGTTCTGAGAGCTGTCAAGGATTTTCTGGGATTCTATGTGTTTCATCAGTTCAGTACTGACGAATTGCTCCAAGATTTTAGCAAGAGCGGGTAGAATGGAGATTGGTAGAATGTTTTTCAAATCTGAGGGTCGTGTTAGTTTTTTTTAAAGACGAGGTGAAACAATTGCTTCCTTTCAGGTGGCTGGGTAGTTGCCGGACAGGAGTGTATCCTTGAAGACCTTGCACAGGAAGTCGGCAATTAGATCAGGAGCAAGTCTGGTTTGGATGGCATACAAGGGTCCGAGGGAGCGTCAGAGATTAGGCCAAGGAAGAGTTCCTTGGTTTGCAGAGCTGTGATTTGTGGAAAAGAGGACAGGGCATACTTCCCGAAGACCTCCGTAACTTTCCCCTTAGACGGATCGTTGCTTTCCCTTTCGGCTACCCCAGTGGTTGGTTAATCATGTTCAGTAGAGGTGAACTCATGAAAGATCTTAAGAACTTTTTCCTGGAAGTAGATTGCTAGTCTGTCACAAAAGTCTTGGGAGAGGCTCAACAGCTGTGTCCCTGGTGGCTCAGCAATTCCCTTAAGACTTTGAATAGCATGCTCGGGGAGTTATCTGCCAACACGATCTTTTCAGTGAGGAAACAGGATTTGGCTTGGAAGAGGGTGTGTTTATATTTCCGCAGAAAAGATTTCTGCTTGGCTTTTTCCCTAGGGCAAGGGTCAGCATGCCATTTCCGTTCTTGTCTACGGTATTGACCCCTGAAAGCCATGAGCTCTTCCGAGAATCATGGAGCCGAGGGGTTTGCTCTTATAATGACACCATTTTTGAATGGAGCAACTATGTCTAAGGCCTCCGTGATCCAACTGCGAAAACCCTCTACCTTGGGAGGATGAGCGATGTAACTCCATCAGAAACTGAAGCCAAGGCAGCTTCCCAGTTGGTGGCTGTGACCTTGTTCAGTCACCTGCAACGTATATGTTTTAGGGGGGAAACCTTATTCGCTTTAGTGAGATGAGGGAACATTATTTTGAACTCAACCAGCCAGTGGTCAACCCAGCTGAGAGGCTGAACTGCCTCGATCATTAAATTATTGTGGTTAACAAAAATGCCATCCAAAATGTGGCCGGCACAATGGGTGGGAGAACGGACTAGTTGCTCAAACCCCATTGATGTCAAAAGATCTAAAAGATGAGCAAAGTCATTGTCATGTTTGTTTTGAAGAGGAAAATTGAAATCCTCACATGCACATGGCTCCAGAAACTTGGCTCTTGGCCCTGGAGGACGATATACCAGAAGGCTTGAGAGGTTACAGTTCTCGGATAGCTTAATTCCAAAGAGACTGCTTCCAGTAGAGCTAGGGACACCTTCCACATTGCTAAGGGTACATCTAAGGGTCAACTTCTCTCTGTCAGGTCGGTCCCATCTAAGAATAATGTAGCCTGGGGGGACACAGCGTCTGCCAAGTCGGGACCCATGTTGTCCTTAGCCCATGTCTCAGTGATAAAAAGGCAGTCCAAGTTGAGTGTTTGGATGGTTAGGGCAATATCGGTTTCGTGTTTGGAGATTGAGCGAGCATTTATCAACACCCCCCAGATTGAGCTGGATCTCAGCACAACCTTGCCTTTGGACTCGTACGCCTTTTTTACTCCCAGCTCCTGGGGTCATCCAGGGTGCCCGGGTTGGAGGCCCGACCGTTAATAGGGCAGAAGTTACAGTGCCAACAACGCTCCACCTTCCTTGTGTTGAGGTTGACCCTATCCGTGCACCCTCCATGCTGAAGTATAGGGCGCAGCTCAAGCAGTTGTATCCCAGAATAGGTTCTTTCCAGGATACTTCTGTCCCCTGAGAGAAAATGAGCAGCATGCCTGGCCGCTGGCACAGATGGGTTTGCCTTTGGAGCGCCTTCAGCACGTCAGCGGTGCACGCGTCCGCTGCACCCTTTGAAATGCATGCCCTTTTAATGCCCGCCGGAAGTGCAAAACGTGTTGGAACGCCACCTTCCAAGCTGTTGGCCAGCTAGAGGTAAGAGTTAACATGTAAAGGTACTCTCTCCACACAAACGGGTTTCCCAGTGGTGGACCAAAGAGTCCAGAGAGAAATGTGGTAAGAGACAAAGTAAAAGATTAAAGGTGCTCTCTCAATCGCAATAAAATATTAAAAATATGTGCTGCGCTCGCAGTCAAATGTTAGGAATAGTCAGATGCAGGGCGTGTCTTACTGCTCTGTGTGTCCGCTGCCAGCTCAGGAATGCATTCTCTTTTAATGCCCCCTGGAGCCGGAAGTGCAAAACGGGCTGGAACGCCAACTTCCAAGATGGCGGCCAGTTTGAGGTAAGAGTTAAAATGTAAAAGAACTCTGTCCAGACAAACAGGTTGCCCCGCGGCGGACCAAAGAGTCCGGAGGGAAATGAGGTAAGAGACAAAATAAAATATTAAAGATGCTCACTAAATCGCAATAAAATATAAAAAATATGTGCTGCGCTCACAGTCAAATATTAGGAATAGTCAGATGCATGGCACGTCTTACTGCTCCGTGTCCGCTGCGCCCTCGGGAATGCATGCTCTTTTAACGACCCCTGGAGCTGGAAGTGCAAAACGGACTGGACCACCAACTTCCAAGATGGCGGCCAGCTCGAGGTAAGAGTTAAAAAATAAAGGAATTCTCTCTGCACAAACGTGGTGCACCGCGGCGGATCAAAGAGACCAGAGAGCGATGAGGTAAGAGACAAAGTAAACGATTAAAGGTGCTCACTCGATCGTAATAAAACATTAAAAATATGTGCTGCGCTCACAGTCAAATATTAGGAATAGTCCGATGCAGGGCGCTTCTTACTGCTCCATGTGTCCACTCCAACTATTTATGCTTCTGGGGAGCTGGCAGGGGCCGTTGGGACCCCCATGTGGCCTCATTTGTTACTAACCGCTCCGACAAGCAGAGCCCCACAATGTCCTGGGGCATTCCTAAATTATAAATCATCTTATTGTTAATGCCCCCAGGAGAGGCAGGGGCACCACCAAACATTTTATTAATGTTGTGGGAGGCTCAAGGGAGTGCAGCACCCCCAACAATATTTACAAAAAATACACAGTAAGTCTCCTGAGCGATTGAATCCATGACCCCAGGAGAGCTTAGCATATTTCTTAAAGCACCCCAAGCTGAAGCTGTACACTCTTCAGCTGAAGTGCAGGATTCCACTAATGGTTGGTTCCATGGCTTCCCTGTGTGGCCTGAAAATTTTTAAAAAGCAACCTCAAAGACATTCTAATGGTTTCTTAAAAAGGCTTTATTGAAAATATTTTAGCACAATCACTATTATTAACATTGCAATATGTGAAATTAGTAAATATACATTTCATAATGACCAAAAGGTCAGCTTTATTTGTGTTGATGTGCTGACCCTTTGATAAGCCAATAGGCCTTGCCACTATTATTTTGGTATTGGCAGTCTTTGACAAAGCCAGTGGGTCTACCTTACTTAAAATGACACCTTTAATATTGTTACATGACATAGGCAGCCATGCCTAAGTAGAGTGTGCAATGGGACTATGGATGGATGACCTGGCTGTAGGTGCCATGCATGTGGATAGGCATCATAATTTACATTTAAAAACAAATAGAAATTCAGTGAAAAACCCAAAGGTCAAAGGGACGTTCAACTTAGGTGAATATGCCAGTTAAAACATACTATTTTAAATTCACAAAACCCTTAAAATTTACCAGTTCTAGTTCTCTCTGGCAACTAGAAATTGTGCCCTAAAGAAACTTTAACATGCGCACTTGCCATGCACTGCTAAATACATCGTACACTGCATCACTTGCGTGTTATATTAAATCATTCATAATAATATTGCAACATCTGAAATTACATTATTGAACTATATAACGTCATCTTAACATTTGTTTCCTCCAGTGAATATAAAAATATATGTTCAGAGGCATAATACCCTAGCCATCCTTCAGTGAGGTGTGCTCATATATCCATCAATCCCAGTTTTCCTATGGGATATTACCCACAAAAATATTTTCATAGTAATTTTTTGAGGAACCAAATACTGACTTTTTATAATGGTCCATGTAAAATGCTAAACTATTGTCTTTGAAAATGACACAATATCGAGATACAAATTAGAGATACTTACAGTATTGACTTTTAAGCAACATAAGAAATCAAACAAACTATTGAATATTTATATATTAGTGCCTTGAATATTGACAAAATGATATAACATATACATTGGAAACTCGCCAATTTTCAGTTGTCTCAGAGCCGTGGATCAATGGAATAAAAGGGAGCCATCTCAAATTGAATGCTTCCAAAACGGAAATACTCATGCGTGGCTATTGGAAACATTATGACCCGCTTGCCACCTGGCCTGATGAACTGGGATTACCGCTGAAAGTATTGAAGGAAGTAAGAAACCTCAGAATGACCATGTACTCCAAGCTATTGATGAATGCCCAAGTGGACAAACTGGCAAGATCAAGCTTTCTTACTATCAAAACTCTGCAACAAATCTTCCCCCCATTTGGGATTTTCATACAAGGTCCAAGCTACCAGCTCCCTTGTTCTGTCCGAACTCAATTATGCCAATACAACTATGAAAAGATTACAATGGATTCAGAACTCGGCTGCCAGACTACTCTTGCATATCAAACCGCAAGACCACATCTTCCCTGCCTTGAAAGCCCTGCATTGGTTACCGGTTGCCAGAAGATCTACGTACAAGCTGTTTTGTATAACCCACAAAGCGATACATGGAATGGGACCGCTCTTAATCAGGAATAAAATCGCCAAACACATTCAACATAGGAACCTCCACTCTAAAGTGGCACCTCACCTCAAAATCCCAAGATACAAGAAAAATACCATGGGTGGCACATCCTTCTCTGTTCAAACAGCAAAATATGGAACTTTTTACCCCCCCAACATAAGAACCACTGACAACCACCTTCTCTTCAGAAAACTACTTAAGAGTTGCCTCTTCCTCACATAAGCACCATACACAAGCAGAAATATACAGCATATTCCTCTGTATATAAGCATTTATTTGTACTATAGATATGTACCTTTATATGTGTACTAGCAGCCCGTCCCGACGTTGTCTGGGTATGAAATGTTATGTGTGTAATGTTTGTAATAGTAAATCTTAAGTTATTGTAAGATTTCACGGTATACAACATTTTTGGTCTCATTTGAATGTGGCCGTAGAATAAATTGATTTTGTACATTGCCGGACCTAGAGAGTGCGACATATAACTGTCCATGAGTGAAGCAGTCTTCTCGTAAGTCTACGCCTATTACTTTGTATGTTTGAGCCCTGGACTAAATTTTGATTGTGAAGTGGCTTTGATCGTGTGGTACGCTGCCTGCCTTCAGTGTCCGCTGCAGCCGTTGGAGCGTGAATGTCGCAGTGAGTGAATGGCGCACTTGTGTGCCCCTTATTTTTTTTTCCTTCAGCCACTTCTAACAAATCTTACATGCATGAAGGAGTAAAGTTTTGTTTTGTTAGTGAAATTTTGTAGGCAGTATGGCATGGTCTGTCAATGCGGCGCCCATTGGTGTTTTGAGAGGACCATGTGAGAAGTGATCAGAACGCCAAGGCGGAGCGTGAATGTGAGCGCACAATGCTGGTGAAAGGCGCGCCCCTTTTTATTTTAATTTTGGTGCAGCCCCCTCTGACAATGCTGACGCCCACAAAGGTTGGTGTTTGTAGACGGACGTGTGAGACGCGAAGGTGGAGCTTGAATGGGCGCGCACATTGGTTCTGAAAGGCGCGCTACTGAAGTACGCGGCCATTTTTTGTTTTATTTGTGGCACGCCCCTCTGACAACGCTGTTGTGCCACGCCCCTCTGACAATGCTGCACGCCCACAAAGGAATAATGTAGTGTCGTTTGACACACCCACGCAAACGCCCAAGTGTACTTTGACATGCCTACACCATCGCCCACAAGGGACTACTTTACCCCTAAGGTTGTTTGACCTTTGTAATGTATATGGTGGCCAGCTGTATAGCCTATGTCCATCTGCTGCATCTCCCCTTTACAATGCTGTATTGGGTGTTGTGATTGGTGCTGTACTTCTTGAGTTTACCCGCCTCAAAGGTTTCAGCTCTCTCTTTATAATAGTAGTATAGATTACTTTATATAAACATGTAGAATAATTATGTTTTGTTTTTGTTTTTTAAAAGTACAACACATAAAAACCAGAGTTTTTCGAATGTGTCTTTAATCTACAAATACTTACTTTCTTTATGCATTTATATACCTTCCATGTACTTGGATCTATATATTTATTACTTTTCTGCCCCCAAAAAAGGGTATTCAATGCACTACCCTATTTCACACCCTATACCTCAATCAATATCTTTAATCTACCTATACTTACTTCCTTTCTGCATCTATATACTTTCCATGTACTTGTGGATCTATATATTTATTACTTTCTTCTAATTCAACATATCCAATGCACTACCCTATTTCTCACTCTATACCTCTCTCAATATATCTTCTACCTCAACTCTCTGAATCATCGCAAACCTCTTTCTACTACTGCTACAGCTTGCGTTCACAGCCTCTCTCCCACCTTGCCAGGTGACAGGCTGCCTCTCAGCCTATGATGTGTAGCCAGTGGCTTGCATTCCAAGCCTCACTCTCATGCCGGTGTTTGGATTGGTCCACTCACCTCCCCAGCATTTTCCTCCCCCGTCGGCTCTATTCTTTAGCGTTCTCCAACCCCGGTACCACATCCACGAGGCCTGGTAGTAGGAGACGCTAGGTGCCGAGTGGGTGTCAGGCGTTGCGGGCGTAAGATCCTTCTTCCTTCTCTCCATCACAGAGATAAGTAATATGCGAGTCCGCTATATACATGTGTCTAACCCACATTGCGTAATTCTAATGTCCCTCTACAGGGTGTGCCATTGTCGCCTCCACCCCCTCCCGAGACCTATGGGGTGTGGATCTTTTAACTTACAAGTGAGAAATCTTCTCAGTATTCATCAGTTATTTATACTGCCTTGACGTTTTTACATCACTACTGGCCCTACATTCGAGCACTTTGATCGCTAACCACGAGTGATGTATAATCAGCCGCTCTGTCATACGGCCATTTCTACTTGTCATAGTGCATGTTCACACGCGTGTCTGATTCCCAGAACAGCGTTTTCTTGCACTAACATACCTGTTATGGCACTATGGTCACTCATATTGACTAGCCTTTAGCACGTCCACGCAAAGATCATTCTTGCAGAAAACTTTACAGACGGATTGCACTAATTATGTGTTGTTGTCTAATTTGTATGTATGTCCTTTTCATTTTCAGACTATAAAGGTTCCTCTAAACTGAGGGAAAACCCACAACTTGATGGTTAGTTTTGGCACCCTTTAATTTTCACACCTGATTTTAACTTTCACGTCCTCTGGTAAGGGTGGGCCTTAGCGCGCCACTAACGGTCCTGATGAAAGCCCAGTAAAATTACACATAGACGGGCAGAATCATGTCGACCCCACTCTAAGTGGAAATATCCAAACCATTATTTGGTAGATTTCCTACACATATATTTTTATTTATGTCAGGCTGACCATTGAATAAAACTTTTGTATGGTACAGCCTTTGACATTTTTAAATCACATTCTTTTGACACTATTGCCACGAATAACCAGCTCCGCAGTAACCTGGCGTTGTAGCACACCAGGGAGGCATTTGGCTTCTCCTGGTGGGCCCGATGATGAAGCATGTCACCACCCAGGGTGGGGAGTGAGGGATTCCTAAGAAATCCCTAATGATTTCCAATGTGACTCATTCAGGTTGATTTTTCCTTCTCTGTTTTCTGTGCTCATACATTTGTTTTTCACGACACTCTTTTGTTGTTTGAAAAGATTGACCAGGGGGACCGAGAGTGTCCTTTACATTTCCCTCTCTCTCAAATTGTTGTTACTGATGTCAACTTACCTCATTTTAAACACATTTCCTGGCCTTCAGCATTGTGGGTATTGGCATGGGTGGAAGAGCCCTTTACCTCTTCTGCTGGCCCTGAGCCCCTGAGACACCTCCTGTGGCTCTAAATAACTGAACCAGTGCCAAGAGGGGTTCCAGTTGGAATACACACCCCTGACCGTGGCTGTCCGAGGCTGCTATCGCTCTGGACATCTGGGTGTGAGGTAGCACCAGGGGCTGCTCAAAATTGTTCTGCATCCTGACTGCCTGCATCTCCCAACGAAAGGGCTCAGACCACTTGTGCCCTCCCCCTAGTGGCCAGGGGAAGGCGGGTCCTTCCCAGGCAGTCTTCTGCCGGGCTTCTGGACTCCCATGAGCTAATGCCTGGCTCTTAACATTTTGGAGGAATGATTAGAGAACCCCACTCTGATTTATCCTAGCAGCAGCCTTGTTAACCCCCTCTGGACTGGGCGTGCCTCCCCTTCTCCCCCTCCTTTTGGACGATCAAGAGGGTCTAGTGCGTCCTGTGGGGCACCCTAGCTGCACGATGGTGAGTCAGCTTGGGCCAAAGCGGATCACCAGCATACATCATCTGCCAACCTCGGACCAGAGCTGGATGACTGTGGCTCGCAGTCTCAGCATGGGCTGAAAGGGTGGCGCTGGCCCCGCCACCATCTAAACATCACAATAACGACACTGTTATACTAAAAGCTAACCCAGTATCTCTCAATGTCTCAACACTGTCTGCTGATTTGAAACTGGACAAGATATTGGCTGCCATCATTGATGTTAGGCAGGAGTTATGCAACAGGGTCAACACGATAGCGGTGGAACAGGGGTTACTCCAGGATTGCCAACAGGAGCTAGCCACGCGAGTCATCACTGCTGGGGGGGTGCAATGACTGATGTCAAACCAGCACTCTTAAAACTTGAAGCCTCTGTCCAGTCCAAACCCTCACTGCCAAGGTACGGGACCTAGAAGCCAAGGCAGAGGATTCCAAGGGTCAATACCGATGCAACAACATCCGGATAGTGGGGCTGCGTGAAGGCGCGGATGGACATACTACAGTGGCATTCTTGGAAGACTAGTTGACCCGAATAGTGGCCCCAGTTTAGTTGTCCCCACACTTCTAGCTAGAGCGAGCTCATAGGGTCCCAGCCTGGAAACCACCAGTGGGTCTCCCAGGCCCTATGGTAGCAAGGGTAATGAACTACAGGGACAAGAAAGCCATACTCCGGCCATCAGAGATATTTGCCCCATCCGCTTTGAAAATGTATGGATCTCTATCTTTCTGGACTACACTATGGCGGTCCAACGCAGGCGGACCTCGTTCCTGGACATGAAAGGAAACTTCGACAAGTTGCAATGTGCTACTCCCTATGTTTTCCAGCAAAGCTGAAGGTCATGACTCACAGCACCAGCTACTTTTTCCACAGAGCCCTCGAATGCCAGGAACAGGGTGGACCAACGTTGTTTCAAATAGCATGTCTCCTTCCACATCTTCTGGGGCTCCTCACAATGATTGCCAGAAAAAAAGAGGCTGGCACGGCCTGCCCAGAGACTGTTCGGACCGAGTGAGGTGCACCCCCACGCCAGAACAAGCAAAAGGGCACCAAACACAGGTGCTGTCTCAGTACACCTCTTGGTGGGCAGAAAGGCATTCCCCTCCATTGACCCAGGTTACAGATACCCATTTGAATGCCAGATCAAGTGTCTCACATGATAGCGCTGAGTCCTTGGTGCTTCCTGAGGTGACCCCACGAACTGCTGATGGTTTAATATAGAACCTTAGTTTCATTGTTGTACCTGAGGGTCAGTTAACTCATGCTCCTGATAGAGCGCGCAGTCCTCCCGGGTCACCGAGGTTACCAATTCTTTACACGCACTGGGCCCCGGCGTGCAAATTTTCAATACCACACTAATAATTTTGGTGAACCGGGAGAGGATTTCTTAGTTTCTCCTCCTGCACGCTGCTATGAGCAATTAAGGTTTGGTTTCACCTCTGCATACCATGTACCCGACCTACCACAGGCACAATTCTTATGACGGATCTGGAGCTATAAGGGAAATAGCAGACAGGCCTAAAATCAGATACTCTTTATAATCAGTACAATATTTATCCACAATTTCTGTAAAATGACCACAGACACCTGAGGATGTTTAAAACTTTATGTAAAGTTCAGAGAGAATATGACAAGGTAATAAGTGATAGGCAGAATAATGCGTCTAACATCAAAATCAACACCATAAAATAGCTATAGATTAATGCTAAGACCATCTGGGTATATGGGAAGACTAAAAGGTAGGAAATTTAGAACAAAACTAGCCACTGCAACTTTATACTAGAACATAGGATGTGGATGGGACCTAGAACATGTACTTAACCTAAGTGTTCAAACTATTCTTACTAAGTTCACCGCAATCAGGCTAAAGGTAAGGGAAAAATTGGAACATACTAATACAATGTAACAGTTGGTAATTTTCTAAGGGAGGGGAGAGAAGTGGAACAATTCTAAAACAATTGCATATAACTCGTTCTCAAGGTGATAGAGCAATATCACAGGCAAGAGTGCTTTATTTAAGAAAATAAAGAGAGAAGACGAGAGAGAGAGAGAGAGAGACGCAAACCCACAGGTTAATATTTACCTAGGTCTGAGAGAAGACTAACCCTGGCCACGGGTCAGTTGGAAGGACGGGGACAAGGACCCTCAGGAAGGAATGCCAGAATGCGAGCAGGTACAGATCACGGACAGTAAGGACAGGATACCCCTCAGGATTTGGGATCAGGACTGGGCTCACCAAGGTACGACCAACACCCACAGCTTCAGAAGCAACGCCAGCGTTACCCCTTTCTGCAAGTAATCCGCCAGTAACCCCGATTGGGTTTTCGAATTCCCCAGCAAAGTGCTTCGCCAGCACTTAGGATTATTTCCACCCCGTAGGAGTTTGTGGAAAGTATGGACAGAGTGCTCCGCAGCACTTCAGATTGAGCACCTATAGAGTTCGTAGGGTCAGTGACAGGTCTGCTACTCGGACAAGTCGGACAATTTTCCTAAGCTAAACTAGGGCAATTATACTGTTTTGGGGGCCCTTAGACCACCCACTAATGTTGCAAGTGACAGTTTCCCACATTATGATTGGTCAGGAGAGGTGGTGCGGTCATTACCACCTCCTAGAATTCAACTTTCTCATCCCAAATATTAAAATTTTCCTACCCGCCCCTTGGGTTCACGTTCCCATGCATAGAATACAGCAGTATAGAAAAAGTTCACAATAGGTAGCAACAGTATTGCTTCTTCCAAGGTAAGATCTCGTCTTCCCAGAGATGTTCCCAGGCGCATTGTGCTTCAGGAGCCAGCTGGCTTGTTTCGGCTTCTGCGCAATGGAGTCTTTCTCCGGTCATGTGACGGT
Organism: Lissotriton vulgaris; assembly: GCF_964263255.1. Lineage (NCBI taxonomy): Eukaryota > Metazoa > Chordata > Amphibia > Caudata > Salamandridae > Lissotriton > Lissotriton vulgaris. The sequence goes on along the minus strand of NC_141689.1, from coordinate 416,954,217 downwards.
GCCCAGCAGAGCCTCAAGTATGGCTCCGCTCCCGATTTCCCAGCCCCAGAGACGCGGTACATGAAAAGTAAGCGAGAACGAATTAAAATCACATATAAAATGATCACACTGTATAGCATGATAAAATACTAACCAACCCTTACTTTATAATGACTATAGCATTATTGTTTAGTGCGAAAAGACAGATAGGCTGAAGCAGCGGTAGCAAGCGGAGAGCATGGTGAGAGACAAGCGGCCATGTTTGCAACAGTGCGCATGAGCACAACTTCCCTCCAGAATGCGAGTGCGTCACATCACATGGGTATGATCGACGCATGCGCAGACTGAATTTCAGCGAAGCAGCCGATTTTAGTGCAAGCTTCGTTAGTATGAGAAAAGACATACAAGCAAGCATCCTGGGGACACCCGCGTGTTTGGGAAAACACTTAATAAATGACGAACAATAGTGTTAATATGATTATACGATTTTGGCAAGGGTTTTGTACGTGAGCAGGGCGCTTGCACGCGAATCCCAGCTCCATCAATCCCCTCTTTGATGATATTTACTATCATCACCACATAGAAGGAAACAGATGCCAACTTTTCTCATTCATCCATATCACTCATCTGTATTTCAACAAATTTGTCGTTGAGTTTTCTTGCAGCTTCTCTATGAGAGTGGTGATTTTTCACTTTTTTGTAAATTTCACTTTTTAACTCCTCTAATTCTAAATCATCAATATTTCTTTTCACCCCCCTCTTATTTACAGTATATTTCTTTTTGCACTTCTGGCATTTGCAGCAGATAAAAATGATCAATACAATTACACCTATTATAACTATTGGCATCAGTATTTTCCACAAAAGACTTCTACCTAGGTTAGTAAACCAACTACCTATAGAGGAGAGACCTCCAGTCAGTCTCGTCCAGGCACTGTCAACCTCCAATGGTTTAAGTTCTTTTTCCAAATTAGTTATGTTTTTCACATATTGTTTTAGTTCGATACTTTTATCAGGAATGTAGGTGCAACAATGTTGCGCTTTCAGCATTCTACAGACTCCGCCCTCTTTTGCTAATAGGGTGTCAAGGGCAAGACGGTTTTGCAAAACCATTGATCTGATCGCAACCATTTCAGTATTGACCATCAGGAATCCAGCAGCAGTGTCCGTTGATAACCGGTCCACTACTGTAGACAATTTGCAGATTCTATGGGTGTTCAGAACTACCCCCATTCCAGGTATCAGTGCACTAAAAATATCACCTATAATTTCACCTACACTTTCACGTTTACTACGTACTAAGCCATTAGTCTCTTCATCGCTTCCAGCTGCATTATTCACATGGTATATTTTCGGGAAAACAATGCCAAAGTAGCAGCTTCCATACCAGTGATCCGGTAATTTGAAATAAGCCTTGTTCCCACATATATAATATATTCCGGGGAACACAGGTTCTGACCCATTTTTGAAACCCCAACCTCCAATTACCTTGTAATTATGTTCACACTCGCTGGAACCGATGAATACATTGTTATAGTACTCTGTCTTTTCCCTATGGATACAAAGTTTCCCCTTTCGTTCAAAATCCAGCAACAAGGCAGGACTAGCTTCGCCTGGCGAGGTGTTATCCATGTGCTCAGCCCACCTAGGGACTCTATCCTTCTCGTCATTTGCCTTCTTCTGAAACTTTTCTCTCCTTCTGTCTGCCATTTTTATGAACATCTTTTCCTGCTCTTGCAGAGAACAGGTCAGATTAGCTTGTCTTGCTTCATCTAAATCTATGTTACCTATAGTCAGAAAATATTCTCCCATATAACGGGTCACGTCACTTTTAGTATGTACAAGGTTCAAGTGTCCTCTAATAGGAAGTTCAGAAAATACTACGTCAGCATTTGAATAATAATACTGCAAAGTGCTTCTATAAAACAAGCTAGCTAATATGCTACAGGAAATTCCATAGGTTAAAGGTAGATGGTGATATGTCACGCCTTCAGCCACTGAAGTTGGTAGCTTCATGCAGACATAACAGTCCTCTATTTCCATAGCTTCTACATAATGCACTAACAAGTTAGCAAAAACATTAAGATGCGTCTTGTTTCTCATTCTGTGAAAGTGTAGTCCATCCTCATCTGATGCTTCTAAATTAGGTCGTGTGTGTGTCAGTCCTACTCGTTTGTCGCGTCTTTCTAGGCTTCGTGGTGTTTCTGCAGTCTGTACAACCCCTACGTCTACTGCTTCGGGTTCAGTAGGGGACAAGTTGGGATTTTTGCTTATCATAAAAGGTAGAAAAACTGTTAGTCCTATCCACATTACTATTAACATTGCTACACTACACAAGCATATTTTAAAACAGGTTTTAAGACACCCACACCGGGATCTCCCAGAGACATTCGAATCAGACATATTTAGCTTACAGGTGGCTTTTGCTACCCCTCTTTGTTTCTTTGCACAAAAGGCTCACTCCGGGGCTTCTCAAGGAGGATCTTCGTCAGAACTCCGATCAGCGATGGACTCTTCGTCACTGTTGCCACTGTGGTGTGGTTCGTCTATTTCCTCCAACACAAAGTAAGTCCACTCAGGGCTCCGATACAGTCGGTTCTGTTTCTTTAGTCTGTCGCTCTTTCTTAGCGATTTTCCTTGGGCTGCCTTTCTTTCACCTTCAGCCCTTTTTCTGTCTTTCAGTTTTTCTTCGACTGTCTTTAGTCTGAGCCTCAGTCTCTTGACGTATCGGGGTGCACTTCTGCCTCCGTGCCTCCCAGTTGTTGAGGAAACTTGGCCTTCTTCGTGCACTCTTTTTACTTTTTGATGTGGCACCTCTGTTTTCCTACCTGTCTGACTTGTTCCAGGTCTTTCGTCTATTTCTTCTGCCTGGTCCCTAGTCTGTCCCTGCTCAGATTCGAATCGTACTCGCTTTTTATTTCTGGTTATTGTTGTTTCCGTTGTCTGAGCACTTTGATCTAATTCTATCTGTTCCTGTTCATGCTCTTCGATCTCTTCGTTTTCTTCTGCATGAACGTCAGCTCTAATTTCTAACTGTCCCTCTCCAATTTCTGGAGTATCAGGAGGAGTTTCGATGCCTTGATCTGACCCTACTTGGCCTACGTCCTGATCAGGTGTGTTGTGATTTTCGTTGACCTGACCTTCTTCCTCTATTTCTAACTCACCTGGACTATCCCACTCACTGTCTAAATAGGAATATTTCCTGGTTCGTATTGGGTCATGAACCTGGTCGTCGGCGGGGTACCATTCAACGTCTCGACTAGTGCTCGGCAGTTCAATGTCAGCTAGCTCCGGACTCTCCTCCTCGGAAGCTTCTTCAGCTGTGCTGCCTTCAGCTCCAGTCGCGTTTTCTCCAGATACCCGCTTTGTGTGGCTGGCGTGGATCCACTTCGGTACACCAGCGCACTTTACAGCAGTTGTAGTGACGAGGATCACTTGTCGTGGCTTTCCCCACCTTGGTTTCAGGCAACTGCTCCGGGTGTGTTTCTTTAACGCCACCCAATCTCCTGGTTGCAGTTTATGTGCCGGAGTCTTTGGCCACTCGTCTTCAGTCTCTCCGATCTGCTGAGAGAGAGAACGCACTTGGTCACCCAGCTGCTTGCAGTATTCTAATACCATATCATCAGAAATGCTTAGCAGTTTGTGTCCGGGTACCCAAGCCTGTTGCATCACTCTTCCCATCAACACTTCATGGGGACTTAGGCCAGTTTTTCTGTTCGGGATACTTCTCAAACTCATCAGCACAAGGGGTAAAGCCTCTATCCAGTTCATTTTTGTGGAATCACACATTTTGGCCAGTCTGGATTTCAGGGTGCCATTTATTTGCTCTACTACCCCGGAAGCCTCTGGACGGTAGGCACAGTGCAGTCTTTGCTTCATTTTGAAGGCTTTACAGAGTTCTTCTAGGACATCGTTGGCAAAATGCCCACCTTGGTCCGTTTCGATTGTCTCTGGGATTCCATACCTAGGTATCAACTCCCTGAGCAATAACTTGGCTGTGGTGAGAGCATCATTTTTCTTCGCTGGATATGCTTCCACCCATCTGGAGAATAGGCAAACTATGACTAGAATATATCTATACCCTTTACATTTAGGCATTGTTATGAAGTCTGCTTGCATTCTGACAAAGGGACCTATTGCCTTTCCAATATTACTCTGTTCTACCACAGTCCTCTTTCCTGCATTGAACTGCTGACACACTAGGCACCTCTGGCAAAGCTTTTCCGCCTGGTTCCTGAACTTTGAATTACAGAACACCTTGTCAAACACCCGACACATTGCGTCCCTTCCCATATGTGTTGGCTCATGTATCATTCTGACCATGGGGTCTATCAGGCTGTCAGGCAATACAGGCACCTCAGTCGAGTTTACCACCACACCATCATCTCTCAGCTTGCATCCCTCTTCTGCCCACCTTCCTTTCTCTTGTCTGTCTACTGCCTGTTGCAAATCCTTTAATTCCTCCCACGTCGACACATTCTCAAACAACATAAGTTGGCAGCTGGTTCCATCCCACAACGCAATTTGGAGTGACATATGGTATCGGGCACAAAACTGTGCAATTTGGTCAGCGTACCTATTACCGGCAGTCACATCATCATTTCCAGATTTGTGAGCCACACACTTGACCACAGCCAATTCTTTGGGCAATTGGATAGCTTCCAGTAAGTTATGCACCACCTTTCCATTTCTGATAGGGGTGCCTGAGGACGTCATGAATTCTCTTTGCAGCCACAATTGGCCGAAGTCATGAACAGCCCCAAAACAATACTGGCTGTCTGTGTAAACAGTTATTCTCTTGTTCTTACCCCTCTTACATGCTCTGGTTAACGCGATGAGCTCCGCCACTTGTGCAGATTTCACCTCGCTCATGTAAGATGCTTCTATGGTTTCTGTCAATGTAACCACAGCATAGGCAGCACTCAGGCTCCCACTCTCATGTCTTAAACACGAGCCATCCACGAACATTGTTTTATCCCCATCAAGTAACGCTATTTCACGGATGTCAGGACGGGGCTTGGTACTGAACTCAGTTAGATCGATGCAATTATGTTCCCCTTCCTCTTCAATTTCTACATCCAGAGGGATAGGTAACAATGTCGCAGGGTTTAGGACATTGCACCGGGAAATAGTGACATTTTCGGCACCAATCAAAATCCTCTCATACTTAGTCAGCCGACTAGGTGTGAGGTACTGGGTCTTAGTTCTAGTCAGTAGGATGACAACAGAATGAGGAACATATACAGTGACGTGATGTCCCATGACAATGTTCTCACTCTGTTCCAGACTGACGCAAGTAGCAGCAACTGCTTTCAAGCATCCAGGTAATCCAGCAGCCACCGGATCTAGGGTGGCTGAAAAATAGGCCACGGGTCTTCTAATTAGTCCGTGCTCCTGGGTCAGGACTGAAAGAGCACAATTCTCTCTTGTGTCACAGAATAGCTCAAAGGGCTTGGTGTAGTCAGGCATACCTAATGCAGGAGCAGAACATAGACAGTTTCTCAAAGTCACCCAAGCGTTCATGCTCTCACTGTCCCAACTGACGGGGTCTTCTACGCCTTTCTTTGTCATTTTGATCAGGGGTCTGGCTAGAGCTGCGAATCCTACAATCCATTGTCTGCAGTAACCCACAACTCCCAAGAACATTCTCACCTCCTTCTGAGTTCTGGGCAATTCCATTGCTTTAATTATTTTGATTCTTTCGGTAGTAACTTTCCTGATTCCTTTTTCGATCTGGTGCCCCAGATACTTCACTGAAGTTTTACAAAATTGTAACTTGTCAGGTGACACTTTATGTCCTCCCTTTCCTAGGTGATTCAACAAGGCAATGGTGTCAGTGACGCAGTCATTTTGGGTTTTAGATGCTACTAACAGGTCATCTATGTACTGTACCAAAACAGACTCTCTTGGCAGCACTAGGGATTCAAGGCACTTTTTCAATATCTGGTTGAAAATCGATGGACTTTCGGTGTACCCTTGGGGGACACGATTCCAGACATAGATATGGCTGTCAAATTCAAAACTGAAAAGGAACTTGCTTTCTGGATGCAATGGGATGGAGAAGAATGCATGGCACAGGTCGATGACAGTGAACCATTCTGCATTCCAGGGAATCTGATATAGTATCACGGCAGGGTTGGGCACAACAGGGCAGCAAGGCACAACAATTTGGTTTACCTTGCGTAAATCTTGCACCACCCGGTACTTTCCACTAGGCTTTTTGATCCCAATGATTGGTGAATTACAGGGACTGCTCATCACTTCCTCGATTATCTCTGCTTCGAGTAGCCGGGTAATTTCAGTCGCTACTCCAGCTTTTACTTCTGCACTCATTTTGTACTGTCTGGTTTTGGGGTATACAGCATTTGTTTTTATTGCTATCTTAACTGGGTCCACATTTGCCATTAAACCTACATCCTTTCCTGTGAAATCCCACACTTCTGGAACTACTCTTAACTGGAGCTCTTCAGGTAAATCCTCAACCGTTAAAGGTTTGATATCAGAATCTTGTCTGACTAACATCAGCTTGTACAAACCATCTTCATCGGGTGTCTGAATTTCGACGCCTTTTGGTGTGCAATAGATGGTACAATGCATCTTGCACAACAAATCACGTCCTAGCAGGTTCACAGGACTGGAATCACAGACTACAAATCTGTGCATTTCTTTGAAATTTCCTATAGAAACTTCCATTGGTTCAGTTACTGGAGTACTTATTATTTGATTTGAGACGCCCACTACTTGGATCGCTTCTCCCGAGAGGGGTAGGTTGGGAACATCCACTGTTCTTACAGTAGATCTAGTAGCACCAGTGTCCAACAGAAAGGTGACGTCTTTTCCCTCAACCTTTCCTTCAATGTATGGTCCAGTCTGGTCTACCGGTAAGGAGGCGCCAAGCACGCACTCCTCATCCTCCCCTCTCAGGCCCCGTCAATCTTGATCTTCACAGAGGAAGGTATCATTTAGCAAGTACTGTGGAATGATTGCGTTTCTTTCACTCTCAACTTCCCATACTTCCGCCCTCTCATTCTGCTGACCCTGACTCTTAAAATTCTGTCTAGGAGCGCGAGGTACGGGAGGTAATTTTACCTGTTGCTGGTTCTTTCTTGTCCCCTCTTTCGGCACCTGTGGATTTAAACCATTTACAGGGGCATTACCGGCCTGCAGGTGTGGACACTCGTCTCGCCAATGCCCTATCTGGCCGCACCCATGACACGGAAACTTTTTCATGGCTTCTTCCCGACTCATTTTAGCTCGGGGCTTTCCTCCTCCCCCAGCAGCGGCATTCTGAGCATTATTACTAGAAGTCAATTTACTTAACTGCTTTTCCTGCTGTTCGGCTAATTTCACCTGTGCCCATATTACTTTCTCCTTGAGGGCTTTCTTTTTATTTTCGATTTCATCTTCGCAGTATTTTGCATATTTCAGGACATCATCTATGGGCTTTCCCTGCCAACTGATTTTATTATCTCGAATCCATTGGGATATTTCAGGCCTTAATCCTAGCACAAATCTATAACTGAAATGGGTCATGTCTTTCATGTCTACATTATCGATACCACTGTAAGTTTTGAATACCTGCAGTAACCTTTCATAAAATGAGTGCACAGTTTCATCACGTTCTTGGGTGGTTCTATCTATTCGGGTCCAATCCGTCTCCTTTGCTGGCACCTTTTTCTTGAGGTATTGTATGACTTGCTCATACTTCCTCATTACTTCAGGTGCGGGAGCTCCTGTTTTCTCATCTCTGGGGAATTCCTCACTGGGCCAATCAATTTCAATTTTACAGTCGGTCCACAAATCTACAGGGACCACAATGTCGAAAAACCCATCCAGGTCTTTCAAGAGGCATTTCTGAACTTTTATGAAGCGTTCTACCTGCCTGTACCAGTCAACTGGCTTCTCACGTAATTTCGGGAAATCATTTGTAAATGACACAATATCCTGTCTGGACCAAGGGACATGGACATATTTTCCTCCCGGGACCTCTCTCATGGGGCACAATTTTTCTGTTGGTGTTACTTCTTTTAACACGAATTCTGAAGCCTGAGACTTAGCCCTGCTGTCTTCCTTTTTCTTTGCCCACCGGGTTCTCCATTTTCCCACCTCGCCCCATTTCTGCAAGAGCTTCAACAATTCCTTTATCTGGATCTGTTTTCCCATCACATTCAGGCTTTCTAAATCCTTATCTGAAAAATCTACTCTGTAGGGTTTCTGAAGAATTTTAGAGCGACTAACATCAATTCCCATTTCTGTGGCTGTATCCATTATCCTTTCATGGAGCAACCTAGCACTCCGGGTAAGGTTTTTGCTGATAAACAGTAACTCTTCTTCACTGTACGAGCTTAGGCGCTCTACTCCTACATTCCCTGCCATCATTTCTTCTATTTCTATCCTTAATTTATATATTTCTAATGCTTTAGGTTGGGGAGTGGTTTCCTTTTCTAGCTCCTTCGTCCATCTGTCCAATTCTTCTGGGGAAACTACGGTGGCACTCCTAACCCCAGATGCACCTTCAATCAACACCTCCTTTGGTCTTGTCTGGCTTCTTGCCCCCGATGTACTAGTTCTAGGCTCTCTTATGGGCAAATCCATCAGAACCACAGATTCACACTCACTTTCCTGATCCTCATCTATGAATACTTCCTTCCTCGGGGACGGGACGCTAGGAGTAGGCAATATTGGGGTGATAACAGGAGGATGGGGACTAGCCAGGTCGTTTCTATACAGTGGAATAGCTGGACCAATAGTTACTGGAATAGTCAGGGAATCAGGATGGGGATGTATCTGGGCAATGGTTCGAACTAAATCCTCTCGCTGTCTAGCCAGGGCTTCTTTCTCTTTTTCCCGCAACACCTTTTCTGCAGAATTGTCATGCAATACCTGAGGTACCAAGGGAGGATAAATACTTGGGGCAGTCGGAGTGACCAATCGGGGTGGACCTTCCCCAAACGGCTGATAATTGGGAACCGTGGATCTAGGTCTGCAAAACCCATCCCCCTCACTGGCTTTACTGTCGGTACCTGTTCCATCTGTATCACTATCCCTCCCACATCGGGGATATTTTGCAAAGGGATTTGGAGAATGCACAGGCTCTGACTCTGCAACATAGGGAGGTGGATTTTTCATTAACAAATCTTCCAGGTGCTCATCTTCTGAGTCCCCTACGGGCATTAAGTGATGGGTCTTTTCTTTACATTTTCCTCTTCTCTCTTCCAATACCCCCATCATAGGAAATAATCCTTCAGTCAACATAGATTGCCTCCACTGTTTCATTTTCTGCTCTTTGGTCTGCGCTTGAACCCTCGGATACCATTTACTCACTCCCTTATCCATCCGGGGTTTATCTCGCTCTGCAGCCTCAATCTCCCATTCCTCCAGGGCTTCGTACTGTGTCAACCTAGGTCTAGGGTGTAATTCATTCATGCGGGTCCTTAGGTTAAACAGAATCCGACCATTAAATGTACCTTCAACAGGAAATGCTAGGACTCCGTCATCTACAGTATACTTTGCCCAATTTTCTAACCAGACACAAGTGTGGTACCCTTTATCAAACAGCATGAAGGAGGCAGGGGTATTTGGCGGGGGAATGAGCACGCCTTCCCTCGTTCTAATGGGCTTGTCAGTTTTGAAAAAATTCTTTATTTTATCAGAGAATGACAGCTTCCTCTTTACTCCATACATCATGTGCGGTCTACCTCGTCTAAGCTGATCCTTATGAAATCCTAGGTACTTTGGATTCGGTATAAAATCTGGATACCACATGCAACTCTCCAGACTCGCTTCTAACTCGGCTTGATTAATTTTGTTTACCTTTGTGCTTCCAATGCTAGCGCGACTTATATTTCGCACTACCCAATCAGGTCAGAGAATACAAAGCACCCTTAACCAATGGGTGCGCGGCCTTTTCGCAAGACAGAGTCTCACGCTTCGGCACTCACCCCTCCTTCACAAATTCAGCTCCACTACACACCCGCTGTCTTGACCAATGCCAGCGCGGCACGGAGTGACGTCAGAGCAGCTCTCCGACTGACTCCCTCCTTCACAAGGTAACAGAAACTTTTTACTCTCTCTAAAGTGCAAGTGCACGTTTTAGTCAACAACACACAACGTTTGCCACTATGTCTGAGTGTTCTAAAGAGAGAAAAGACTTTTCTTTTACTACAAGTAAACCACTTCTGTCTACTTTTCATTCACTCTGGATAGACTTCTTTGCCTGTCCCTTCACACTAGTAACATGGAACCCGTTATTCTTCTGACTCATCCACCTTAGTCGGGGATATGTACTGAGCCAGGATTTCACCAGCGAACTATCTTACTTACCAGACAAGCCTCGGAGACCCTACTACTCCTTCCGTATGCGACCCTTACTAGGTGATATCGCAATGAAAGTTTTATAAAGGACTCGTAGCTATCATTCACTCCAGAAACAAAGGTCCTAATTAGTGCTTCCAGTTATCCTTAACCCTGCACTAATACCTCAAACCTAGTGACTTCAACAGCTAACCGGATTCTGCTCACCGTTAGCTAAATACTTCCCCGGGGATTCGGACTACACTGAACATTCACAAGCAATAGTTAATATAACATTTATAGCAGCAATGCAAAAATCATGTACATTTACATATAAATCCTTAAAACATTTCAAAATATTTGAACCAATACAGTAAAAAAAATCAGCAGCACATTTTATTTTCACGGTTTGTTTATGACCTATCCTGTCTACCTAATCTAACTAGTCCAAACCATCCTCTGGCTACCAGAAAATTACTGATAGAGCGCGCAGTCCTCCCGGGTCACCGAGGTTACCAATTCTTTACACGCACTGGGCCCCGGCGTGCAAATTTTCAATACCACACTAATAATTTTGGTGAACCGGGAGAGGATTTCTTAGTTTCTCCTCCTGCACGCTGCTATGAGCAATTAAGGTTTGGTTTCACCTCTGCATACCATGTACCCGACCTACCACAGGCACAATTCTTATGACGGATCTGGAGCTATAAGGGAAATAGCAGATAGGCCTAAAATCAGATACTCTTCATAATCAGTACAATATTTATCCACAATTTCTGTAAAATGACCACAGACACCTGAGGATGTTTAAAACTTTATGTAAAGTTCAGAGAGAATATGACAAGGTAATAAGTGATAGGCAGAATAATGCGTCTAACATCAAAATCAACACCATAAAATAGCTATAGATTAATGCTAAGACCATCTGGGTATATGGGAAGACTAAAAGGTAGGAAATTTAGAACAAAACTAGCCACTGCAACTTTATACTAGAACATAGGATGTGGATGGGACCTAGAACATGTACTTAACCTAAGTGTTCAAACTATTCTTACTAAGTTCACCGCAATCAGGCTAAAGGTAAGGGAAAAATTGGAACATACTAATACAATGTAACAGTTGGTAATTTTCTAAGGGAGGGGAGAGAAGTGGAACAATTCTAAAACAATTGCATATAACTCTTTCTCAAGGTGATAGAGCAATATCACAGGCAAGAGTGCTTTATTTAAGAAAATAAAGAGAGAAGACGAGAGAGAGAGAGAGAGAGAGACGCAAACCCACAGGTTAATATTTACCTAGGTCTGAGAGAAGACTAACCCTGGCCACGGGTCAGTTGGAAGGACGGGGACAAGGACCCTCAGGAAGGAATGCCAGAATGCGAGCAGGTACAGCTCACGGACAGTAAGGACAGGATACCCCTCAGGATTTGGGATCAGGACTGGGCTCACCAAGGTACGACCAACACCCACAGCTTCAGAAGCAACGCCAGCGTTACCCCTTTCTGCAAGTAATCCGCCAGTAACCCCAATTGGGTTTTCGAATTCCCCAGCAAAGTGCTTCGCCAGCACTTAGGATTATTTCCACCCCGTAGGAGTTTGTGGAAAGTATGGACAGAGTGCTCCGCAGCACTTCAGATTGAGCACCTATAGAGTTCGTAGGGTCAGTGACAGGTCTGCTACTCGGACAAGTCGGACAATTTTCCTAAGCTAAACTAGGGCAATTATACTGTTTTGGGGGCCCTTAGACCACCCACTAATGTTGCAAGTGACAGTTTCCCACATTATGATTGGTCAGGAGAGGTGGTGCGGTCATTACCACCTCCTAGAATTCAACTTTCTCATCCCAAATATTAAAATTTTCCTACCCGCCCCTTGGGTTCACGTTCCCATGCACAGAATACAGCAGTATAGAAAAAGTTCACAATAGGTAGCAACAGTATTGCTTCTTCCAAGGTAAGATCTCGTCTTCCCAGAGATGTTCCCAGGCGCATTGTGCTTCAGGAGCCAGCTGGCTTGTTTCGGCTTCTGCGCAATGGAGTCTTTCTCCGGTCATGTGACGGTGCCCAGCAGAGCCTCAAGTATGGCTCCGCTCCCGATTTCCCAGCCCCAGAGACGCGGTACATTAAAAGTAAGCGAGAACGAATTAAAATCACATATAAAATGATCACACTGTATACCATGATAAAATACTAACCAACCCTTACTTTATAATGACTATAGCATTATTGTTTAGTGCGAAAAGACAGATAGGCTGAAGCAGCGGTAGCAAGCGGAGAGCATGGTGAGAGACAAGCGGCCATGTTTGCAACAGTGCGCATGAGCACAACTTCCCTCCAGAATGCGAGTGCGTCACATCACATGGGTATGATCGACGCATGCGCAGACTGAATTTCAGCGAAGCAGCCGATTTTAGTGCAAGCTTCGTTAGTATGAGAAAAGACATACAAGCAAGCATCCTGGGGACACCCGCGTGTTTGGGAAAACACTTAATAAATGACGAACAATAGTGTTAATATGATTATACGATTTTGGCAAGGGTTTTGTACGTGAGCAGGGCGCTTGCACGCGAATCCCAGCTCCATCACTCCAACATGTCATCTGCGGTGCCATCCTGTAAGCACCCTCCCCATCCCCCTTTCCACTTCCCATCCACCAGAAATGTAATGACCAAAGATATGTCCACTAACATATGGGAGATCTCCTCGTGCCCACATTGTTTGTACTGGCAGAGGCACAGAATAGCAGGTTTACTCTGGCTTTGCCAGGGGCACACATGTGTATTCGCCTGTGGAGGGCTGTTTATCCACACCACGATAGATATAGACCCAGGGGGGATGATATGTTCTGGTTGAGGGCCTCCTTGATGGAAAGCCTATTTTTGTAGGTAGCGCATACGTGCCCAACACTGCACAATCCGCATTTCTGGTACATCTCACGGTCACACTGACACAATAGACACACATACCCTGGCTCCTCAAAGGTAATCTTAATACAGTCCTGGGCCCGCAGTTAAACAGGTCACATCCCCCACATCCCCCACTACCATCCTCTCTGACAGTATCGACAGCCACCTAATTTGTGCAGTGGCTGTCACATTGATCGTTGCATGATAGCTGGATAGCTGGAGAGGTTTATACCTCGTGAGCAGGGAATACTCTCACTACTCGTCCCACATGATCTTCATGTGCACCTGTACCACATTCTCTGCCACAGCACATTACAGGTACAAGTAACAGGCCGAGTATTTGGGGAAAACCTTTTCAGAGAACAATCCCCTGCAGTTTCACCTTGAATAGGATACGCCCCTCCCCTCTCTCCATACTTGGCGACTCCAGCCCCTTGTATTGGAAGATCTGGCTTTTTGGGAAAGCAGATGTGAAGCTCTAACAACCTACTTCGCTGAGAACTGGGGGTCAGCCACCTGTTGACTGGGTGGCACTGAAGGTGGTGGTCCCGTGGCACAGTATGTTGGGGTCCGCGCCAAAACTTGCTGCACGTTGAGATGTCTCTGGGAGCGCTAAAGCCAGTCTGATAAACCAACAACATTGTGCGGACTTTCATGCCTACCGGGCCAAGATGCATGCTGAAGGAGACGAGTCAGCCCAACTATTTGCATGGATCTCCACAGCACAACCTCTGCACCGCCTATCATGCTTAAGAATGCCACAAAGCGCCTATTGACCACCCAATCAAACATACACACTGCCTTTACTACACACTTGCAGCATTATATCACCCCACTCCATTAGACAGACAACCTTCTGTCGATGACTTTCTCGTAGATGTTGAGCTCCCCCTGGAAAGGGTAGAATTAAATGCCCTACTGACTGTCCAAGAGATCAGGGCAGCCATCCGAGTTTCTGCCACCCAGAAAACTCCTGGCCTCGACTGGCTCCCTGTCGAGTTCTACAAAGCTTATGAACCTGAGTGAACCTGACCTGACCTGAACCGAACAGGGACACATTGGTGACCACATCTAATCGTCTGCCCTCGATGTTAGGGACGGACTACTAGAAATAGTAGACCTTAGGTTAATGGAGTTCTACTCCGGCTGGTGCACAGGGGCCAAATTGGCTTTGTACCTGGGAGCTCCACCACTTACAACATTCTGCAGCTTAATAGAGTCCTTGAGTTAGCCTCTCTTCGCTGACCATATGCGGCCTGTCTAGTGTTGGACCTAAAAAGGCTTTCAACACAGTGGATTGGACGTACCTGTTTTCTGTACTAGCCAGATTCAGCTTTAATGGCCCATTTCTGAGGCTTGCTCGCCTTTTCTACATTTCCCAGGTTAAGATAGGGCAACTTATATCACAACCTCTATTGGTGAGCCGGGGAACACGACAGGGAAGCCTCCTTTCCCCATTCCTGTTCGCCCTAGCAATGGAACCATTGACCCATAAGCTGCACCTACAGGGTGCATCCCGGGAGATCCCGTTACCCGATGAACTGCATGTAGCATCCCTATATGCAGATGACATACTCCTATATGTAAGTGACATCCGTGACTTCTCACGTACATCTCAGACTTTCACATTGCCTCGGGCCTTGCTGTTATTGGGATAAGTGATGCGTCTTCCCCTTGAGACGGGAATGCTCCCCCTCCCCCAAGCGATACAGATTGACTCTCACACCTTTCAATCTGAACCTCACGCCTTTCGGTATCGAGGCATCTGTATTACCACAAAACTCAAGATATTATAGACTGTAACCTCACACTTGCCATCGCCTCTCTCCATCCCGAAATGCAGTACTGGGGCATATTGCGGCTGTCAGTACCTGAGTGAGTAGCCCTTGCCAAAATGGGGATGCTTCTTCGGTTACTGTATTTTTGTTCACAGTCTTCCCGTTCATATTCAGAGAACCACCTCACACTCCCTGCATGCAACTCTTGCCAGCTTCCTTTGGAACAAATATTTAGAAAAAACAAGAGCGACCCACATGTCCTTGCGAACTGGGTGTTGCTAATAAGCAAAAAACAGTGTAGATAAACGACTCATTGTGGCTGAAGTGAGTACGACTTTGATATACTGTTGTGTGGGCTTTTTAAAAATCCTTGTAATATTGTTCTGACTGAATTTAATTATGAACTCATCATACATGTTTGTTTTTGTCTTTGATTAATTTAAGCAAGCTATACCTTCTTGCAGAGTTTGCATTGTTTTTGTTAAATGAGTTCCTTGTGAACACTGTTTTTTGATCCTTTGGAACAAAGGCAGGAGAAGAGTGGCGCTGCACAAATTGCAACTAGCACAGGACAAGGGAGAGCTAGGGCTGCCAAATGTTGACAATTTTTATCTGGCAGCGCATATGCAATAGCCGGCACGATGGCTAGCAGGGTGACAGACAGAGGAATTAGGCCCCATGAGGAGGACCTGGCTTGGCAGTTCGGGCTGGACTGTTCCCATGAGGCACAGGGTCAAGACTGATTTGCATATGGCTGGGTTCAAACTGGAATGGCATGGCGAGTAAAAAAACGATGGATTTAGGCCCAAACTCTGTACTGGGGTGAATGTATGACATTGTTCTGCATTCTGTCCATCAACTGTTGTTTTTGCATTTGTCACCCGAGTGGGACGGGTCTGCTCAGACGTGAGTCCCGTGCTCTCCATGCCACTGGAATCAAGCTACCCTGGCGGAAGAGGGGTGAAACCCCGAAACCGGTCCTAGGAAGCTTGTTTCCAGTACAGGGAGGACCTGGCTTGGCAGTTCGGGCTGGACTCTTGCCATGCGGCACAGGGTCAAGATTGATTTTCATATGGCTGGGTTCAAACTGAAATGACATGGTGAGCAAAAAAACGATGGATTTCGGCCCAGCTCTGTACTGGGATGAATGTATGACATTGTTCTGCATTCTGTCCATCAACTGTTGTTTTGCGAAGAATGAATTGTAGGCACAACGTTGCTCCCACAAGTGCGACTCCCCACAGGGGCTAATGCCTTGATGTGAGTGGACATACAACAGTTACAAGTGGGGCTTACGCCTTACGGAAGGCCTTACTTACCCGAAATACGACTAGACACTATTTTGACTTTCTGCACACGTATTGGGAAGGGAGGGTGTTCGAACATGAGATGCTGCAGGAGTGGAAAGCGTTCAGGATCTTTTCCATGATGGTACATTGATGGCATTTGCTCACTTGCAGGAGGAGCATAGTCTCCCGGTGGGACAGTTTCTAGCACATGGGACTTTAGTGGCCGAACCTGGCCACTTATGACACATAACGAACACAGAACCAGAGCACCACCAAATGGTCCACACCCTCCACATCATGGGCAGCAGTCACCGACTTGTCACCTGACTCAACAAGCCAATGTAGTCTAGCCCCCGTGACCCTTTGTTAATGACTCGTAGATGCAGAGAAGGGGATCTGGGGCATGAGTTCACGACAAAGGAGTGGGATAAAGTCTGTTAATACACACGCGAAGACTCCTGAAACTCCAAATTCCAATACATCCAACACAACATATTGAAAGCGCGTACCTCACACCTGTCAGTTCACACAAAATGTACACCTTCTCCACTCATTGCCCCAGATGTCATGCACCACACGCTGATATGATCAACATGTTCTGGGACTGTCCTGTAGTGGCTACTAGATCGAAGGAGATCACTGACACACTTTCTGAAATAACTGGGCTCTCCGACATTCTTACCATGCAGGGAGTCTTGTTGTGTCTGTATAAAAAACGTAAAATCTAAAAATCCACCAATAGATTTATCAACCTGGGACTTCTCATAGGCAAATGGTCTATAGCAATGCATTGGAAGGTAAATACCTTGCCACCCATGCAGCATTGGTGTGTGGAGACTTTAAAGTAGAACAGGGTAATAGCTGTGGCTCTTCGTCGCGAGGAGGTCCGAGGGTTCTGCAGGGTCTACCTGGCAGCGTCTTGGGACACCCTGCTGCGAAACATGCAGGATTAACTAGAAACTTTGGCCAATAAAATGCAGTCATCCCCTTACCCCTCAAACTACATTGTGGAAAATTTTCTGAATTGTGCTCCATCGTTCTAGGTGGAGTTGAGCGCCTTGGCCTCCCCTCACACCCTCTCCTGCCTCCCTTCTGGACGTTGTTTTAGACGATATTCATGGTAGGTTGAGAACAGAACTAGTCAATGGGAGATGTACCACCTGGAGAGGGGAGAAAAATAAATACATTGTGGTATTGTTGCTGTACTGTAAGCCCAGAGCAAACACCTACTATGTCATATCACTGTCTCCTTATTTTTACATCATGTAGGGATCTGTAGTATGCCAACTGTCTTTTTAAAGAATGGTGTTACTGAACCATCGGCTCCAGTCACACAGCAAAGCCTCGTTATACTAGAGAGCAAATGTACATGTCAATAATTGATGAAGCAACCTGTACGATGCTTAACTAATATTTTAAAATCAATAAAAATGATTAACCTCATGCGCGCTAGCGGAATTGCGCTCCTGCGCAGAGATTTTTTAAAACGCATGTTACGTGACGAGCTGGGCTCGTCATCAGCGTGCGAGGAGGCTACGCCAGGACGAGCCCAGCTCGTCATCAGCGTGGAAGGGGTTAACAAAAAAAATAAAACCAGTCACATTCAAAACAAAAATTGTTAACAAATCAGAGCACACTTATCAGTTAGAAAAGTAGTACAAATAGAACAAACGCCAAGTACTCTGTGGCTGCAACCTGACAAAAATGAAATGAAACATTTTTTAAACTTACTTTTCCACTTTCTTTAATGTAACATTGGGGCTGATTTTGATGCCTTTGGGACTGCCACTGACAGGCCGTCAGTGGTGGTCCCAGTGACCGACAGCCCTTCGGTCCGAACAGTGCATTATGATGCAAGCGGTCGGACCGAGACCATCGCAGGGGAAGACCGCGGCCTCTGACAGGATCTCCGATCCTGCTTGTGCGGTGGTCAGAATCGTATCCTTTGAATGCTAGCAGTGTTAAGGCAGGCACTGACGTTGGGATTAGAATGTCTCTTTCTGACAGCCTTTATGATAAGGCTGTCGGAAAGAGACTTTTGGGGCTATAAACAGGGACACAGCCCCTTGTGAGCCGCTGCAAATTAGCCCTGGGGCAGATGTAGTGCCTCTATGCATATTCATGCACTGAGTGCACATAGTGCTGTTTCACATTATGGCTTGTGCTGCTGCCCTTTTTCCTGGCCCGCGCCACAAGCTGCTGTAATAAAGAGCACTTTCCAAACACCAGCATGGTGGTTGCATCATAATTCAGCTGCTTCCTTCTTCTTCTTCTTCGGATTGCCTTGCTGCTTGGTGTCTGCCCTGCTCTCTGAGAAGGAAGACTAAACCATCTCTCTTCATCCCAAGCTAAGTGACTCCAAGGGTAAGTTGGCTGATCTCCTGTTCTGAGCTACAGGTACACAACAATCTCCATAGGCCACACTGCAGCTGCCCAACTGACCTGCTGCAACAGGACCTGTCTGGACTTGCCAATTGACGTGCCTAGAAAGGGAGCTATACCTAACTGAGCCTTCTAGCCTCTACTGGATTGAGTTCCTGGTCCTCAAGAGGTGCTTCCCCAGGTCCTGGACCCTTGGCTGGCATCAGTTGAGCTCCTCTTGTGAAATCATGAAGTTTTGAACCCCGCGAGATGGACTTTGAGAAGGTAACTTTTTCAGTGGGACTAAGCTGGTCCTGTATCCAGCTTGCACTCCATCGCAGTTGGCCTTAACTTGTGACTTTGTCCCTGTCTAGCTTGATTATGTAACCTCAGTTAGAGCTCTCTGCTTTTTGGTCCTTTTTTTACTTAAACATTTACCTTTGCATATCAGGTGTTCTTTTGATTGGATTTTGGTCATTTTGGTCTCATTTTATTTATTAAAATGTATTCTATTTTTTTCTAAATTGGTGTAGGATATCACTTGTGTTGTTTTGTCACTTCATTATTGTTTGTGTGATGCATAATACTTAACAGTATGCCTCTAAGTTACACTTACTTGCTTTTGTGTCAAGCTACAAGAGAGTTATCCACAGGTTAATTTAGTGGCTTTTGTGGTTAACTCTGACAAGGCGTATGGCTGTTGCCGGAGTGGGGCTTCCACTCTTCTCAATCAATAAACCAATTTCTTACAAAGAAGAAAAACTAACCCCACTTGGCTGGCCTTCTGCACCAATCTAGACGCAGACTCCAATCATAATTCCATATAGAATGGTGTGATTTGTATCACGTCGTGGTCCCTAAAGTGATGGGGAGCACACAGTGTTGTTTAAATGCCCCTCACACACCAACAGGCCCCTTGGTGTCATGCTTCATCATCGGGGCCTTCGCATCCCTCTACGGGATGCGGCGTGCTACGACTAACGGCTGCATAGGAGCACTTAGTAGTGAGCTATGTGAGGGTGTGTGTTTAAGGGAAAGAGTGTGAGTGAGGTGAGGTGAAAAAAGTGAGTTAAAAAATACCTGGCGCGTAGGAAAAAATTATTTATTATGTCCTCGGCTGGTATTATTAAAAAGGTGCAGAGTGAGGTTGAATGTATACGTACTAGGGTATGTCAACCATTTCAAAGTGTCAACCTGTTTCGGAGCGCAAGGACTCCTTCTTCAGGACAAGGATATGCACGTTATCCTCACCTTACTCACATGAAATGTTAAAGTGTTTTATACAAAAATTAAATGTGTAATGTACCTAACAATGTTGTTTGTATAGGTAAGTTCAGTTGCGCCCAATTGGCGTTGAAGAGAACCTGTGGAAAAAAGACATAATAAACATAATAGTCGGATGTCCAGGAACTTAGGGAAGAAAATGCTTTCCTAGTACCACTTTCGGAGTGGATTCCATTTTGTTTACTCATATTGCCAAGGGAGACTGAATCCACTTGCTCTCTCTCTCTCCCCCCTCCTGGTTGTATTCGTGATTTGTATCACCGCACACCAATTTATTGGTCTGGGTGTCACTGACCATGTCATGAGTGATGTAATATGTGACGTCATCAGCAGTGCATTGCCGGAGCGCGAGTTATAGTTAGCTGAACTACCTATAACAGGGGAATTTCTATGGTTTTGTACGAGTGAAATGTCCACCTAACTATAACGCCCCTTAAACCTATGGTTTTTTCAGTGAATTTCTAAGGTTTCCTAAATGATTATACCTAAGTATAACGTGCCTGAAACCTATGGTTTCAGGCACCTCCCTTCACCACTGTGCCAAAGCGCCCGTGGCGCGTTTTAAGTTGGGGAATTAACTCCCATTGAATACTGAGGGTCCCTGGGGTGCAACCAGCCCATGAGCTACCTCCAGTAAGCGCCACCGACCTGCGTTGCAGAGAGGTGTAGAAAGGGGCGTGGCCTCAGAACACCTCTCTTCAACGCAGCCCCCAGGCGCAAACTGGAGGTTCCTGGTGGGCTAGTTGGCCCCCAGTATTCAAGCGGAATTCTTTCCCCATCTGCAAACGCGCCAGATGGAGAGTTTGCAGAGTGCTCAAAGGAGGGGGTGTGGCCTCCAGTAAGGTGCCGGTCCTTTTTTAAAGTTTTTTTTAAGAAGGGGGAGCTGTGTGGCCCCCCTTCTTTCCCTAATAGTCTTGGCCCTGGGACCCCATCCCCCCCGAAGCCGGCCTTTGTTCTTTTTTTATATATATATTTTTAATTTTGGTGAGGGGGCTGTGTGGCCCCCCTCCCGGGCCACTTGTAGCCTCGGGGACCCCATCCCCCGAGGCTGGCCCTCTCCGTTGGGGACCGTGGGGGGGTCCACAATCCCCCACCGTCCCGCTGGCTCCCCGCGTCCTTCGGGAGCCAGCATTGCTTTTCCACATGGAGCTGGGGAACTAGGTTCGAGTCTCGGTAACAACGCTAAACATCCTGTGATTCTGAGCAAATCACTTAATCTCCCCGTGCCTAAAAAAAATTAATGTGTGTCCTCATGTAACGTAACTGGTGCTCATGTAAAGCGCTCTGATACCAGATTCGGTTGCTGGTCAAGCTCGCGCTATATAAAACTGCAAATATATATATATATATACATGTATATATATATATATATCATACAAAAGCCTGAAGCTTAGGAGGTCACACACAGCTCACCTTCCATCCGGACTATTGAATCACCTTGCAGCCACTCTCCCAATGTGATTTTCATTTGCCAACGCGTTTCGAGTCCCAAAGACCCTTCTTCCTGGACAGTTAAATGAAATGAGATGCAAATTCGTTTCCCATGTGTTTCAGTTCCTTTATTTCAGTATTAAGCCTTCTGATTGGCCTTGCTCATGTGCTTGAGCCACTTTGCATACTGGGATTGGTAGTCCTTGAAAAAACGAGCTGCACTTCCGGGCGAGAGATAGCAGAGACTGTTGTACATTACAATGCTCCAGTCACGGGATAATCCCAGTAAACTATTTAAGAAACTAGTGCAAAAATGGGCAATGTGCAAATAGCCAGGAAAGTGCAAATAGTGTCATATAAATATAAGGAATTTCAATAAATAACCATCATATATAACACAATATTAAAATATAAATGTGTAATAAATATATATACAAGCATTAATAGTTGATATATATATACATTAAATATACACTATATACACAAGATGAGATCTCAGGTAATCCGTATACTTAAGTGCATGAGTACACTAAATCCT